>NC_135632.1:58905545-60105545 GCF_053574225.1 Canis aureus
TCTCTGGTCTTCACCTCGCCACACATGGACATGGTGACACTGGTTACCACCTCGGTCTCACCTGGACATGGTGAGTCTGATCGCCACCTGGGCTCAATGTAACTGGTGATTCTCGTTCCCACATGGACATCATTTGGACCTGCTGGCTGCACTGTTTCTAGCTTCTGATGCACCTCGTGGCTCTGGTCCCCACCAGGGCCTCACCGGGACCTGTTGAGTGTGGTTGCCACCTGCACCTCACCTGGACTTTGCTGATTCTTGTCTGCCCCTGAGACTACCCTGGATCTGGTGACTGTGGTCCCCACCTGGGCTTCACTTGGATTTGTGGACTCCGGTCCCCATCTGGGGCACACCTGGCCCTGATGACCATGGTCCTCAACTGGGCACAATTGGGACCCGGTGACTGTGTTCCACAACTGGACCTCACCTGGACCAGGTGACTCTGGTCCCCCTCTGGGTCTCACCGTGCCCTAGTGACTGTGAATCCAACTTTGGCCTGACTTGTACCTCCTGACCATGGTTGCCACCTGCGCCTGACCTCGAACTGTTGACTCTGGTTCTTTCAAGGGCCTCCCCTGTACCTGGTGATCCTGGTCCCCACCTGAGCCTGACCTGGACCTGGTGACTCTTGTCAACACCGGGGACTCACCTGGACCTGCTTACTGTGTTCCACACCTGGGCCTCAAGTAGACGTGTTGACCATGGTCCCCAAGGCGGCCCCACATGTACCTGTTGCCTCTGATCCCCACCGGGGCCTCACATGTACCTGGTAACTCTGGTCCTCACCTGGGCCTCATCTGGACCTAGTGACTCTGGTCCCCACCTGGACCTCACCTGGATCTGGTGACACTGGTCCTCAGTTTGCCCTAACCCAGACCTGGTGACTCTTGTCCCCAGCTATGCCTCAATTCGACCTGATGAATCTGGTCCTCACGTAGGCCTCACATGGATCTGGGACTCAGCTTGTTAGAGTGGCTCTTGTTCCCACAAGGATCTCAACTGATACTGGTGACTGTGGTCTTATTGTATGCCTCACCAGGACCTAGTGATTCTGTTCCCCATCTGGGCCTGCATGGCCCTAGTGACTCTGGTCCTGACCCAGGCATCATTGGGACCTGGATACTCTCTTATATACCTGGGCCTCACCTGAATCTGGTGACTCTGCCCTGCAGGTTGGCCTCACATGGACTTTGTTAGTGGGATGCCACGTGGGCCTTACCCATACCTGGTGACTCAGGTCCCCACGTGGGCCTCTTGGACCTGGTGAATCTGGTCCTTACCTGGTATTCTCCCAGACCCGGGGAATCTGGTCACAACATGGGCCTCACCCTGACCTGGTGAATCTGGCCCCCATCTGGGCCTCACCCAGTCCTGGTGACTATGTTCCCTACCTGGACCTGATTGCTCTGGACCCTTTCTTAGCCTCACCTGGAACTGGTGACTCTGATCCTATCTGTGCGTCACCCAGACCTGTTGAAACTGGTCCTCACCTGGGCATCATTGGTACCTGGTTACTCTGTTCCACACCTGAGCCTCACCTGGACTTGATGTCTCTGGGACCTCTCTGGATCTCACCCTGACCTGGTGATCTGATCCCCATCTGGATGTCAACTGGACCAGGTGATTCTGGTACCCCTCTAGGCTTCAACCAGATCTGGTGACTCTTTTCCTCAACTGGGCCTCACCTGGACCTAGTGAATATGCTCCATCTGGGCCTCATTTGGACCTGGTGACTCTGGTCACTCTCTGAGCATCATCGGGAAATGGTTCCACTGCATGGCCTGCTGGTTGGCCTCACCTGGACCTGGTAACTCTGGTCCCTACCTGGGCATCATCGGGACATGGTTCCTCTGCATGGCCTGCAGGTTCGCCTCATCTTGACCTGGTGAGTGGGGTTCCCACGTGGGTCTTACCCATGCCTGGTGACACAGGTCCCCACGTGGGCCTCAATTGAACCTGGTGAATGTGGTCCTTACCTAGTCCTCACCCGGAACTGGTAAATCTGGTCACCACCTGGGAATCACCTAGTCCTGGTGACTTTGTTCCCCACCTGGACCTGATTACAGTGGACACCTTCTGGCCTCACCTGGAAGTGGTAATTCTGATGTAACTGGGCCTCTTCCAGATCTGGTGACTCTGGTCCTCACCTGTGGACCATTATGACCTGGATACTCTGTTCCACACCTGAGCCTCACCTGGACATGATGACTCTGGATCCCCTCTGGGCCTCACCCTGACATGTTTACTCTGTTCCCCATCTGGATGTCACCTAACCAGGTGAATCTGTTACCCCTCTAGGCCTCAACCAAACCTGGTGACTCTAGTCCTCAACTGGGTCTGCCCGGGACCTAGTGAATATGCTCCCCAACTGCGCCTCATCTGGACATGATGACTCTGGTTCTACGTGGGCATCATCGGGACATGGTTACTCTATTCCCCACTGGGAGTGACCTGATCCTTGTAACACTGGTCTGACTTTGGCATTTTCTGTACCAGGTGACTCTGGCTCCACCTGGGCCTCACCTGTAACTGGTGACTCTTATCCTAAGCATGGCCTCACCTGACTTGGTGACTCTGGTCCCCATTAGGATGTAACCTGGACCAGGTGATTCTGGTACCCCTCTAGGCCTCAACCAGTTCTGGTGACTCTGGTCCTCAATTGGCTTCACCTGGACCTAGTGAATATGCTCCATCTGGGCCTCATTTGTACCTGGTGACTGTCGTCCCTACCTGGGCATCATCGGGACATGGTTCCGCACATGGAATGCAGGTTGGCCTCACCTGGACCTGGTGAGTGGGATTGCCACCTGTGGCTAACCCATACCTGGTGACTCAGGTCCCCACGTGGGCCTCTTGGACCTGGTGAATCTGGTCCTTACCTCTTCTTCTCCCAACCTGGGGACTCTGGTCATCACCTGGGCCTCACTTGGACAAGGTGAACTGGTCCCCATCTGGGCCTCACCCAGTCCTGGTTACTTTGTTCCCCACCTGGAACTGATTGCTGTGGACTCTTTCTTTGCCTCACCTGGAACTGGTGACTCTGATCCTATCTGCGCGTCACCCAGATCTGGTGACTCTGGTCCTCATCTGGGCATCATTGGTACCTGGAGACTCAGTTCCACCCCTGAACCTCACCTGGACATGATGACTCTGGAACCTCTCTGGGCCTCACCCTGTCATGGTGACTCTGGTCCCCATCTGGATGTCACCTGGACCAGGTGATTCTGGTACACCTCTGAGCCTCAACCAGATCTGGTGACTCTGGTCCTCTACTGGGCCTCACCTGGACCTAGTGAATATGCTCCATCTGGGCCCCATTTGGACCTGGTGAATCTGGTCCCTACCTGGGCATCATCGGGACATGGTTCCACTGCATGGCCTGCAGGTTGGCATCACCTGGACCTGGTAACTCTGGTTCCTACATGTACATCATCGGGACACGGTTCCTCTGCATGGCGCGAAGGATGGCCTCTCCTGGACCTGGTGAGTTTGGTTGCAACCTGTGCCTCACCCGTACCTGGGGACACAGGTCCCCGCTTGGGCCTCTTGGACCTGGTGAATCTGGTCCTTACCTGGTCGTCTCCCAGCCCCAGGGTCTCTGGTCACCACCTGGGAATCACCTGGACCTGGTGAATCTGGTCCTCACCAGGGCCTCACCCAGTCCTGGTGACTTTGCTCCCCACCTGGACCTGATTGCTGTGAACTCCTTCTTGGCCTCACCTGTAACTGGTGACTCTGATCATATCTGCGCGTCACCCAGACCTGGTGACTCTGGTCCTCACCTGGGCATCATTGGTACCCGGTGACTCTGATCTACACCTGAGCCTCACCTGGACATGATGACTCTGGAACTTCTCTGGGCCTCACCCTTCCCTGGTCACTGTGGTCCCCATCTGGATGTCACCTGGACCAGGGCATTCTTGTACACTTCTCGGCCTCAACCAGATCTGGTGACTCTGGTCCTCAACTGGGCCTCACCTGGACCTAGTGAATATGCTCCATCTGGATCTCATTTGGACCTGGTGACCCTGGTCTCTAATGGGCATCATCGGGACATGGTTTCACTGCATGGCCTGCAGGTTGGACTCACCTGGACCTGGTAACTCTGGTCCCTACCTGGGCATCATCGGGACATGGTTCCACTGCATGGCCTGCAGGTTGGCCTCACCTGGACCTGGTAACTCTGGTCCCTACTTGGGCATCATCTGGACACGGTTCCTCTCCATCACCTGCAGGTTGGCCTCACCTGTACCTGGTGAGTGGGGTTGCCAATTGTGCCTCACCCATACATGGTGACACAGGTCCCCACGTGGGCCTCAATTGGACCTGGTGAATCTGGTCCTTACCTGGTCCTTCCCCGGAACTGGTAACTCTGGTTACCACCTGGGAATCACCTGGGCCTGGTGAATCTGGTCCCCATCTGGGCCTCATCCAGTCCTGGTGACTTTGTTCCCCACATGGACCTGATTGCTGTGGACGCCTTCTTGGCCTCACCTGGAACTGGTGACTCTGATCCTATCTGCGCGTCACCCAGACCTAGTGAATCTGGTCCTCAACTGGGCATCATTGGTACCTGGTGACTCTGTTCCACACCTGAGCCTCACTTGGACATGATGTCTCTGGAATCTCTCTGGGCCTCACCCTGACCTGGTGACTCTGGTCCCCATCTCGATGTCACCTGAACCAGGTGATTCTGGTACCCTTATACGGCTCAACCAGATCTGGTGACTCTGGTCCTCAACTGGGCCTCACCTAGACCTAGTGAATATGCTTAATCTGGGCCTCATATGGACATGGTGATTCTGATCCCTACCTCGGCATTACCGGGACATGGTTCCACTGCATGGCCTGCAGGTGTGCCTCACCTGGACCTGATAACTCTAGACCCCACCTGGGCATCATCAGGACATGGTTCCTCGGCATGGCCTGCAGGTTTGCCTCACTTGGACCTAGTGAGTGGGGTTTTCACCTGAGACTCACCCATGCCTGGTGACACAGGTCCCAACGTGGGCCTCACGTGGACCTGGTGAATCTGGTCCTTCCCTTGTCCTCACCCGGAACTGGTATCTCTGGTCATCACCTGGGAATCACCTGGACATTGTGATTCTGGTCCCCATTGGGCCTCATCCAGTCCTGGTGACTTTGTTCCCACCTGGACCTGATTGCTGTGTACTCCTTATGGCCCTCATCTGGAACTAGTGACTCTGATCCTAACTGGGCCTCACCCAGATGTGGTGACTCTGGTCCTCACCTATGGACCATTATGACCTGGATACTCTGTTCCTCACCTGAGCCTCACCTGGACATGATGACTCTGGATCCCCTCTGGGCCTCAGCCTGACATGGTGACTCTGGTCCCCATCTGGATGTCTCCTAGACCAGGTGAATCTGGTACCCCTCCAAGCCTCAACTAGACCTGGTGACTCTGGTCCTCAACTTGGCCTAACCGGGACCTACTCAATATGCTCCCCACCTGCACCTCATCGGGAGCTGGTGACTCTGGTTCTACCTGGGCATCATCGGGACATGGTTACTCTATTCCACACTGGGACTGACCTGATCCTGGTAACTCTGGTCCTGACTTTGGCCTCTTCTGTACCAGGTGACTCTGGCTCCACCTGGTCCTCACCTGTAACTGGTGATTGTCGTTCCCACATGGACATCATGTGGACCTGGAGGCTGCAGTGTTTCTAGCTTCTCATGTACCTCGTGACTCTGGTCCCCACCAGGGCCTCACCGGGACCTGGTGTGTGTGGTTGCCACCTGCACCTCACCTGGACCTGGTGATTCTGGCCTGCACCTGAGACTACCCTGGATCTGGTGACTGTGGTCTCCACCTGGGCTTCACCTGGATTTGGGGACACCGGTCCCCATCTGGGCGTCACCTGGCCCTGTTGACCATGGTACTCAACTGGGCAAAATTGGGACCTGGTGACTGTGTTCCACACCTGGACCTCACC
Organism: Canis aureus; assembly: GCF_053574225.1. Lineage (NCBI taxonomy): Eukaryota > Metazoa > Chordata > Mammalia > Carnivora > Canidae > Canis > Canis aureus. The sequence goes on from NC_135632.1 coordinate 58,911,506, forward strand.
TGGACCAGGCGACTCTGGTCCCCCTCTCGGTCTCACCGTGCCATGGTGACTGTGAATCCAACTTTGGCCTGACTTGGACCTGCTGACCCTGATTCCCACCTGCGACTGACATCGTACTGTTGACTCTGGTACTTTCAAAGGCCTCCCCTGGACCTGGTGATCCTGGTCCCCACCTGGGCCTCACCTGGACGTGGTAACATTTGTCATCACCGGTTACTCACCTAGACCTGGTTACTGTGTTCCACACCTGAGCCTCAAGTAGACCTGTTGACCATGGTCCCCAAGCCGGCCTCACATGGACCTGTTGCCTCTGATCCCCACCGGGGCCTCTCGTGTACCTGGTAACTCTGGTCCTCACCTAGGCATCATTGGTCCTGGTGACTCTGTTCCATACCTGAGGCTCCCCTGGACATGATGTCTCTGGAACATCTCTGGCTATCAACCTGACCTGGTGACACTGGTCCCCATATGGATGTCACCTGGACCAGGGGATTATGGTACCCCTCTGGGCCTCAACCAGGTCTGGTGACTCTGGTCCTCAAATGGGCCTCACCTGGACCTAATGAATATGCTCCGTCTGGGCCTCATTTGGACCTGGTGACTCTGGTCCCTACTTGGGCATCATCGGGACATGGTTACTCTGTTCCCCACTGGGAATGTCCTGATCCTGGTAACTCTGTTCCTGATTTTGGCCTCTTCTGTACCAGGTGACTCAGGCTCCACCTGGGCCTCACTTGTAACTCGTGACTCTGATCCTAAGCATGGCCTCACCTGAAATGGTGACTGTGGTTCCCATCGGGACCTCACCTGGACCTCATGTCTCTGGTCCCTCCTGGGCCTCACCAGGACCTGGTGTCTCTTGTACTCACCTGGGTAGCATCAGGATATGGTTACACTGTTCACTATCAGTGACCCACCCGGACATATTAACTATGGTCTTCACAAGGGCCACACCTGACATGCTGACACTGGTTCCCACCTGGGTTTCACCTGGACATGGTGAGTCGGATCTCCACGTGGTCCTCACGTGTAACTGGTGATTCTCGTTCCCACATGGACATCATGTGGACCTGATGGCTTCACTGTTTCTAGCCTCTCATGTACCTAGTGACTCTGGTCCCCACCAGGGTCTCACCGGGACCTGGTGTGTGTGGTCGCCACCTGTACCTCACCTGGACCCGGTGATTCTGGTCTACACCTGAGACTACCCTGGATCTGGTGACTGTGGTCCCCACCTGGGCTTCACCTGGATTTCGGGACTCCGGTCCCCATCTGGGTCTGACCTGGCCCTGTTGACCATGGTCCTCAACTGGGCAAAATTGTGACCGGTTGACTGTGTTCCACAACTGGACCTCACCTGGACCAGGTGACTCTGGTCCCCCTCTGGGTCTCACCGTGCCCTAGTAACTGTGAACCCCACTTTGGTCTGACTTCGACCTGCTGAACCTGGTTGCTACCTGCCCCTGACATCGAAATGTTGACTCTGGTTCTTTCAAGGGCCTCCCCTGTACCTGGCGATCCTGGTGTCCACCTTGCCCTCACCTGCACGTGGTGACTCTTGTCCCCAACGGGGACTCACCTGGACCTGCTTACTGTGTTCCACACCTGGGCTTCAAGTAGACCTGTTGACCATGGTCCCCAAGCCGTCCTCACATGGACCTGTTGCCTCTGAACCCCACCGGGGCCTCACGTGTACCTGGTAACTCTGGTCTTCACCTGGGCATCATTGGTACCTAGTGCCTCTGTTCCACACCTGAGCCTCACCTGAACATGATGACTCTGGAACGTCTCTGGGCCTCACCCTGACCTGGTGACTCTGGTCCCCATCTCGATGTCACCTGAACCAGGTGATTCTGGTACCCTTATACGGCTCAACCAGATCTGGTGACTCTGGTCCTCAACAGGGCCTCACCTACACCTAGTGAATATGCTCCATCTGGGCCTCATTTGGACATGGTGATTCTGATCCCTACCTCGGCATTACCGGGACATGGTTCCACTGCATGGCCTGCAGGTGTGCCTCACCTGGACCTGATAACTCTAGACCCCACCTGGGCATCATCAGGACATGGTTCCTCGGCATGGCCTGAAGGTTGGCCTCACTTGGACCTAATGAGTGGGGTTGTCACCTGAGACTCACCCATGCCTGGTGACACAGGTTCCCACGTGGGCCTCACGTGGACCTGGTGAATCTGGTCCTTCCCTTGTCCTCACCCGGAACTGGTAACTCTGGTCATCACCTGGGAATCACCTGGACATTGTGATTCTGGTCCCCATTGGGCCTCATCCAGTCCTGGTGACTTTGTTCCCACCTGGACCTGATTGCTGTGTACTCCTTCTTGGCCCTCACTTGGAACTAGTGACTCTGATCCTAACTGGGCCTCACCCAGATCTGGTGACTCTGGTCCTCACCTATGGACCATTATGACCTGGATACTCTGTTCCACACGTGAGCCTCACCTGGATATGATGACTTTTGATCCCCTCTGGGCCTCAGCCTGACATGGTGACTCTGGTCCCCATCTGGATGTCACCTAGACCAGGTGAATCTGGTACCCCTCCAAGCCTCAACTAGACCTGGTGACTCGGTCCTCAACTTGGCCTAAACGGAACCTAGTGAATATGCTCCCTCCTGCACCACATCTGGACCTGGTAACCCTGGTTCTACCTGGGCATCATCGGGACATGGTTACTCTGTTCCACACTGGGACTGACCTGATCCTGGTAACTCTGGTCCTGACTTTGGCCTCTTCTGTACTAGGTGACTCTGGCTCCACATGGGCCTTACCTGTAACTGGTGACTCTGATCCTAAGCATGGCCTCACCTGACCTGGTGACTGTGGTTCCATCGGAATCTTACTTGGGCCTCGTGTCTCTGGTCCCACCTGGGCCACAACAGGACCTGGTGTCTCTGGTACCCACCTGGGTAGCATCAGGATATGGTTATAGTGTTCACTAATAGTGACCCAGCCAGACCTATTAACTCTGGTCTTCACCTGGGCCACACCTGGACATGGTGACACTGGTTCCAACCTGGGTCTCACCTGGACATGGTGAGTCGGATCACCACCTGGTCCTCACCTGTAACTGGTTATTCTCATTCCAGCATGGACATCATGTTCACCTGGTGGCTGCAATGTTTCTAGCTTCTCATGTACCTAGTGACTCTGGTCCCCACCAGGGCCTCACCGGGACCTGGTGAGTGTGGTTGCCACCTGCACCTCACCTGGACCTGGTGATTGTGGTCTGCACCTGAGACTACCCTGGATCTGGTGACTGTGGTTCCCTCCTGGGCTTCACCTGGATTTGGGGACTCTGGTCCCCATCTGGGCCTCACCTGGCCCTGTTGACCATGGTCCTCAACTGGGCAAAATTGGGACCCTGTAACTGTGTTCCACACCTGGACCTCACCTGGAACAGGTGACTCTGGTCCCCCTCTGGGTCTCACCGTGCCCTAGTGACTGTGAACCCCACTTTGGCCTGGCTACGACGTGCTGACACTGGTTGCCACCTGCGCCTGACCTCGAACTGTTGACTCTGGTTCTTTCAAGGGCCTCCCCTGTGCCTGGTGATCCTGGTGCCCACCTGGGACTCTCCTGGACGTGGTGACTCTTGTCACCACTGGAGACTCACCTGGACCTGCTTACTGTGTTCCACACCTGGGCCAAAAGTACACCTCTTGACCATGGTCCCCAAGCCCGCCTAACATGGACCTGTTGCCTCTGATCCCCACCGGGGCCTCACGTGTACCTGGTAACTCTGGTCCTCACCTGGCCCTCATCTGCACCTAGAGACTCTGGTCCTCACCTGGACTTCACCTGCATCTGGTGACTCTGATCCCCACCTGGAATTCACCTGGATCTGGTGACTCTGGTCCCCAGCTGGACCTCTCCTGGACCTGGTGACTCTCTTTCCAACATGGACCTCAACTGGATCTGGTCACTCTGGTCCTCAGTTAGGTCTCACCTGGACCTGGTGTCTCTCGTCCTCACTTTGACCTAACTCAGAACTGCTGAATCTTGCCCCACCTAGGCCGCACCCAGACGTGGTGACTCTTGTCCCCAGCTATGCCTCAATTCGACCTGAAGAATCTGGTCCTCACGTGGGCCTCACATGGACCTGGGACTCAGCTGGATGGAGTGGCTCTGGTTCCCACAAGGGGCTCACCTGATACTGGTGACTGTGTTCTTATTCTATGCCTCACCAGGACCTAGTGATTCTGTTCCCCATCTGGGCTTGCATGGCCCTAGTGACTCTGGTCCTCACCCAGTATCATTGTGTCCTGGATACTCTATTCCACACCTGGGTCTCACTTTGTCCAGGGACCTCTGGTCCCATTCTGTGCCTCAAACTAAACTGGTTACTCTGGTTCCCCCTCTGGGCCTCACCCTTACCTGGTGACTCTGGTCACCCCTTGGGCTTCACTTGGGCCTGGTGAATCTGGTCCTTAGCTGGTTCGCACCTGGATCTGGTGACAGGTCACCACGTGGACCTCACCTGGACTTGGTGAATCCTGTTGCCACCTGCGCCTCCCCTGGACCTTGTGACTCTGGTCCCTCCTGGACCTCACCTGGATCTGGTGGCTCTGGTTCCCATATGGGGCTCTACTGGACCTGGTTCCTGTGGTCTCCTATGGCCTCACCTGGAACACAATGACTCTGATCCCTATTTGTGCCTCTCCTGGATCTTGACTCAGGTCCTTCTCTGGGCATCATTGGGACCTGGACACTCTCTCATATACCTGGGCCTCACCTGGACCTTGAGACTGTGGTCCCACCTGGGCCTCACCTGGACGAGGTGACTGGTTCCCACGGGGACATCACGTGGACCTGGTGACTCAGGTCCTCATATGCGATCATTCACCTGGTTTCTCAGTTCCACATCGGGGCCTCAACTGGACCTAGTGATTTCGTCCAACTCTGGGCCTCACCCTGACCTGGTGACTCTGGTCCTCACCTGGATATCACCAGAACCGGGTGACTCTGGTACCCCTCTGGGACTCACCCGGAGCTGGGGATACTGGTCCTCAACTGGACCTCAACAGTACTTGTTGAATGTACTCCTCACTTAGGCCTCGTCTGCACCTTGTGACTCTTTTCCCACTTGGCATCAATGGGACATGGTTACTCTGTTCCCCACCTGGGCCTCACCTGGACATGATACCTTGGCTCCACACTTTGGCCTCAACTGGTCCTGATGACACTGTTACCCCCACCTAGGCCTCAATCTGGACATGGTGACTGTCGCCACCTGGGTCTCACCTGGACCTAGTGACTCTCGTTCCCTCATGACCCACACCTGGACCTGGTGACTGTGGTGTTCTTGTAGACTCACATTTACCTGGTGACTCCGGTCCCCACTAGGGCCTCAACTGGATCTGGTGACTCTGGCCTGCAGGATGGCCCCACCTGGACATGGTGAGTGGGCTGCCACTCCATACCTGGTGACTCAGGTCCCCAGGTGGGCCTCTTGGACCTGGTGAATCTGGTCCTTACCTGGTCCTTCCCGGAACTGGTAACTCTGGTCAACACTTGGGCCTCACCTGGACCTGGTGAATCTGGTACCCATCTAGTCGTCACCCAGTCCTGGTGACTTTGTTCCCCACCTGGACATGATTGCTGTGGACTCTTTCTTGGCCTCACCTGGAACTGGTGACTCTGATCCTATCTGTGCGTCACCCAGATCTGGTCACTCTGGTCCTCACCTGTGGACCATTATAACCTGGATACTCTGTTCCACACCTGAGCCTCACCTGGACATGATGACTCTGGATCCGCTCTGGGCCTCAGCCTGACATGGTGACTCTGGTCCCCATCTGGATGTGACCTGGACCAGGTGATTCTGGTACCCCTCTAGGCCTCAACTTGACCTGGTGATCCTGGTTCCCACCTGGGCCTCACCTGGACCTGGTGACTCTTTTCACCACCGGGGACTCACTTGGACCTGGTTACAGTGTTCCATACTGGGCCTCAAGTAGAACTCTTGACCATGGTCCCCAAGCCTGCCTCACATGGACCTGTTGCCTCTGATACCTACCAGCGCCTCACGTGTACCTGGTAACTCTGGTCCTCACCTGGGCCTCATCTGCACCTAGTGACTCTGGTCCCCACCTGGGCTTCAACTCGATCTGGTGACTCTGGTACCCACCTGGAATTCACCTGGATCTGGTGACTCTGGTCCCCACCTGGGCCTCTCCTGGACCTGGTGACTCTCTTTCCAACATGGACCTCACCTAGATCTGGTGACTCTGGTCCTCAGTTTGGCCTCACCTGGAACTGGTGTCTGTCGTCCCCACTTTGACCTAACTCAGAACTGCTGAATCTTGCCCCACCTAGGCCGCACCCAGACATGGTGACTCTTGTCCCCAGCTATGCCTCATCGACCTGATGAATCTGGTCCTCACTTGGGCCTTACATGGACCTGGGACTCAGCTGGATAGAGTGGCTCTGGTTCCCACAAAGGGCTCACCTGATACTGGTGACTGGGGTCTTTTTCTATGCCTCAGCAGGACCTAGTGATTCTGTTCCCCATCTGGGCCTGCATGGCCCCAGTGACTCTGGTCCTCACCCAGGCATCATTGGGACCTGGATACTCTATTCCACACCTGGTCCTCACTTTGACCAGGGACCTCTGGTCGCATTCTGGGCCTCAAACTAAACTGGTTACTCTGGTTCCCCCTCTGGGCCTCACCCTTACCTGGTGACTCTGGTCACCCCTTGGGCTTCACTTGGGCCTGGTGAATCTAGTCCTTAGCTGGTCCTCACCTAGTTCTGGTGTCTGGTTGCCACCTGGGCCTCACCTGGACTTGGTGAATCCTGTTGCCACCTGCGCCTCACCTGGACCTTGTGACTGTGGTCCCACCTGGACCTCACCTGGATCTGGCGGCTATGGTTCCCATAAGGGGCACTCCTGGACCTCGTTCCTGTGGTCTCCATCTGGCCTCACCTGGAACACAATGACTCTGATCCATATTTGGGCCTCTTCTGGACCTGTTGACTCTGGTCCTTACCTGGGCATCATTGGGACCTGGATACTCTCTTATATAACTTGGCCTCACCTGGACCTGGTGAGTGTGGTCCCACCTGGGCCTCACCTGGACGAGGTGACTGGTTCCCACAGGGACCTCACCTGGACCTGGTGACTCAGGTCCTCATATGGGCATCTATCGACCTGGTTTCTCAGTTCCACATCGGGGCCTCACCTGGACATAGTGATTCTCGTCCGACTCTGGGTGTCACCCTGACGTGCTGACTCTGATCCCCACCTGGATATCAACAGAAGCGGGTGACGCTGGTCCCCCTCTGGGACTCACGCGGAGCTGGGGACCCTGGTCCTCAACAGGGCGTAAACAGGACCTGGTGAATCTACTCACTAAGGCCTCGTCTGGACCTTGTGACTCTTTTCCCACCTGGCATCAATGGGACATGGTTACTCTGTTCCCCACCTGGACCTCACCTGGACATGATAACTTTGCTCCACACTTTGGCCTCAACTGGTCCTGATGACTCTGGTTCCCCCACCTAGGCCTCAATCTGGACCTGGTGACTGTGGTCCCCACCTGGGTCTCACCTGGCAATGGTGACTCTCGTTCCCACATGAACCACACCTGGACCTGGTGACTGTGGTGGTTTTGTAGACTCATATTTACCTGGTGACTCCGGTCCCCACTAGGGCCTCACGTGGATCTGGTGACTTTGGCCTGCGGGCTGGCCTCACCTGGACCTGGTGAGTGGGGTTGCCACCAGGACCTCACCCATACCTGGTGACTCTGTCCCCACAAGGGCCTCTTGGATCTGGTGAATCTGGTCCTTACCTGGTCCTCTCCCAGACCTGGGGACTCTGGTCACCACCTGGGCCTCACCTGGACCTGGTAAATCTGGTCCCCATCTGGGCCTCACCCAGTCCTGGTGGCTTTGTTCCCCACCTGGACATGATTGCTGTGGACTCTTTCTTGGCCTCACCTGGAACTGGTGACTCTGATCCTATCTGTGCGTCACCCAGATCTGGTCACTCTGGTCCTCACCTGTGGACCATTATAACCTGGATACTCTGTTCCACACCTGAGCCTCACCTGGACATGATGACTCTGGATCCGCTCTGGGCCTCAGCCTGACATGGTGACTCTGGTCCCCAACTGGATGTGACCTGGACCAGGTGATTCTGGTACCCCTCTAGGCCTCAACTTGACCTGGTGATCTTGGATCCCACCTGGGTCTCACCTGGACCTGGTGACTCTTTTCACCACCGGGGACTCACTTGGACCTGGTTACAGTGTTCCACACTGGGCCTCAAGTAGAACTCTTGACCATGGTCCCCAAGCCTGCCTCACATGGACCTGTTGCCTCTGATACCTACCAGCGCCTCACGTGTACCTGGTAACTCTGGTCCTCACCTGGGCCTCATCTGCACCTAGTGACTCTGGTCCCCACCTGGGCTTCAACTCGATCTGGTGACTCTGGTACCCACCTGGAATTCACCTGGATCTGGTGACTCTGGTCCCCACCTGGGCCTCTCCTGGACCTGGTGACTCTCTTTCCAACATGGACCTCACCTAGATCTGGTGACTCTGGTCCTCAGTTTGGCCTCACCTGGAACTGGTGTCTGTCGTCCCCACTTTGACCTAAATCAGAACTGCTGAATCTTGCCCCACCTAGGCCGCACCCAGACATGGTGACTTTTGTCCCCAGCTATGCCTCATCGACCTGATGAATCTGGTCCTCACTTGGGCCTTACATGGACCTGGGACTCAGCTGGATAGAGTGGCTCTGGTTCCCACAAAGGGCTCACCTGATACTGGTGACTGGGGTCTTTTTCTATGCCTCAGCAGGACCTAGTGATTCTGTTCCCCATCTGGGCCTGCATGGCCCCAGTGACTCTGGTCCCCACCCAGGCATCATTGGGACCTGGATACTCTATTCCACACCTGGTCCTCACTTTGACCAGGGACCTCTGGTCGCATTCTGGGCCTCAAACTAAACTGGTTACTCTGGTTCCCCCTCTGGGCCTCACCCTTACCTGGTGACTCTGGTCACCCCTTGGGCTTCACTTGGGCCTGGTGAATCTAGTCCTTAGCTGGTCCTCACCTAGTTCTGGTGTCTGGTTGCCACCTGGGCCTCACCTGGACTTGGTGAATCCTGTTGCCACCTGCGCCTCACCTGGACCTTGTGACTGTGGTCCCACCTGGACCTCACCTGGATCTGGCGGCTATGGTTCCCATAAGGGGCACTCCTGGACCTCGTTCCTGTGGTCTCCATCTGGCCTAACTTGGAACACAATGACTCTGATCCATATTTGGGCCTCTTCTGGACCTGTTGACTCTGGTCCTTACCTGGGCATCATTGGGACCTGGATACTCTCTTATATAACTTGGCCTCACCTGGACCTGGTGAGTGTGGTCCCACCTGGGCCTCACCTGGACGAGGTGACTGGTTCCCACAGGGACCTCACCTGGACCTGGTGACTCAGGTCCTCATATGGGCATCTATCGACCTGGTTTCTCAGTTCCACATCGGGGCCTCACCTGGAGATAGTGATTCTCGTCCGACTCTGGGTGTCACCCTGACGTGCTGACTCTGATCCCCACCTGGATATCAACAGAAGCGGGTGACGCTGGTCCCCCTCTGGGACTCACGCGGAGCTGGGGACCCTGGTCCTCAACAGGGCGTAAACAGGACCTGGTGAATCTACTCACTAAGGCCTCGTCTGGACCTTGTGACTCTTTTCCCACCTGGCATCAATGGGACATGGTTACTCTGTTCCCCACCTGGACCTCACCTGGACATGATAACTTTGCTCCACACTTTGGCCTCAACTGGTCCTGATGACTCTGGTTCCCCCACCTAGGCCTCAATCTGGACCTGGTGACTGTGGTCCCCACCTGGGTCTCACCTGGCAATGGTGACTCTCGTTCCCACATGAACCACACCTGGACCTGGTGACTGTGGTGGTTTTGTAGACTCATATTTACCTGGTGACTCCGGTCCCCACTAGGGCCTCACGTGGATCTGGTGACTTTGGCCTGCGGGCTGGCCTCACCTGGACCTGGTGAGTGGGGTTGCCACCAGGACCTCACCCATACCTGGTGACTCTGTCCCCACAAGGGCCTCTTGGATCTGGTGAATCTGGTCCTTACCTGGTCCTCTCCCAGACCTGGGGACTCTGGTCACCACCTGGGCCTCACCTGGACCTGGTAAATCTGGTCCCCATCTGGGCCTCACCCAGTCCTGGTGGCTTTGTTCCCCACCTGGACATGATTGCTGTGGACTCTTTCTTGGCCTCACCTGGAACTGGTGACTCTGATCCTATCTGTGCGTCACCCAGATCTGGTCACTCTGGTCCTCACCTGTGGACCATTATAACCTGGATACTCTGTTCCACACCTGAGCCTCACCTGGACATGATGACTCTGGATCCGCTCTGGGCCTCAGCCTGACATGGTGACTCTGGTCCCCAACTGGATGTGACCTGGACCAGGTGATTCTGGTACCCCTCTAGGCCTCAACTTGACCTGGTGATCTTGGATCCCACCTGGGTCTCACCTGGACCTGGTGACTCTTTTCACCACCGGGGACTCACTTGGACCTGGTTACAGTGTTCCACACTGGGCCTCAAGTAGAACTCTTGACCATGGTCCCCAAGCCTGCCTCACATGGACCTGTTGCCTCTGATACCTACCAGCGCCTCACGTGTACCTGGTAACTCTGGTCCTCACCTGGGCCTCATCTGCACCTAGTGACTCTGGTCCCCACCTGGGCTTCAACTCGATCTGGTGACTCTGGTACCCACCTGGAATTCACCTGGATCTGGTGACTCTGGTCCCCACCTGGGCCTCTCCTGGACCTGGTGACTCTCTTTCCAACATGGACCTCACCTAGATCTGGTGACTCTGGTCCTCAGTTTGGCCTCACCTGGAACTGGTGTCTGTCGTCCCCACTTTGACCTAAATCAGAACTGCTGAATCTTGCCCCACCTAGGCCGCACCCAGACATGGTGACTTTTGTCCCCAGCTATGCCTCATCGACCTGATGAATCTGGTCCTCACTTGGGCCTTACATGGACCTGGGACTCAGCTGGATAGAGTGGCTCTGGTTCCCACAAAGGGCTCACCTGATACTGGTGACTGGGGTCTTTTTCTATGCCTCAGCAGGACCTAGTGATTCTGTTCCCCATCTGGGCCTGCATGGCCCCAGTGACTCTGGTCCCCACCCAGGCATCATTGGGACCTGGATACTCTATTCCACACCTGGTCCTCACTTTGACCAGGGACCTCTGGTCGCATTCTGGGCCTCAAACTAAACTGGTTACTCTGGTTCCCCCTCTGGGCCTCACCCTTACCTGGTGACTCTGGTCACCCCTTGGGCTTCACTTGGGCCTGGTGAATCTAGTCCTTAGCTGGTCCTCACCTAGTTCTGGTGTCTGGTTGCCACCTGGGCCTCACCTGGACTTGGTGAATCCTGTTGCCACCTGCGCCTCACCTGGACCTTGTGACTGTGGTCCCACCTGGACCTCACCTGGATCTGGCGGCTATGGTTCCCATAAGGGGCACTCCTGGACCTCGTTCCTGTGGTCTCCATCTGGCCTAACTTGGAACACAATGACTCTGATCCATATTTGGGCCTCTTCTGGACCTGTTGACTCTGGTCCTTACCTGGGCATCATTGGGACCTGGATACTCTCTTATATAACTTGGCCTCACCTGGACCTGGTGAGTGTGGTCCCACCTGGGCCTCACCTGGACGAGGTGACTGGTTCCCACAGGGACCTCACCTGGACCTGGTGACTCAGGTCCTCATATGGGCATCTATCGACCTGGTTTCTCAGTTCCACATCGGGGCCTCACCTGGAGATAGTGATTCTCGTCCGACTCTGGGTGTCACCCTGACGTGCTGACTCTGATCCCCACCTGGATATCAACAGAAGCGGGTGACGCTGGTCCCCCTCTGGGACTCACGCGGAGCTGGGGACCCTGGTCCTCAACAGGGCGTAAACAGGACCTGGTGAATCTACTCACTAAGGCCTCGTCTGGACCTTGTGACTCTTTTCCCACCTGGCATCAATGGGACATGGTTACTCTGTTCCCCACCTGGACCTCACCTGGACATGATAACTTTGCTCCACACTTTGGCCTCAACTGGTCCTGATGACTCTGGTTCCCCCACCTAGGCCTCAATCTGGACCTGGTGACTGTGGTCCCCACCTGGGTCTCACCTGGCAATGGTGACTCTCGTTCCCACATGAACCACACCTGGACCTGGTGACTGTGGTGGTTTTGTAGACTCATATTTACCTGGTGACTCCGGTCCCCACTAGGGCCTCACGTGGATCTGGTGACTTTGGCCTGCGGGCTGGCCTCACCTGGACCTGGTGAGTGGGGTTGCCACCAGGACCTCACCCATACCTGGTGACTCTGTCCCCACAAGGGCCTCTTGGATCTGGTGAATCTGGTCCTTACCTGGTCCTCTCCCAGACCTGGGGACTCTGGTCACCACCTGGGCCTCACCTGGACCTGGTAAATCTGGTCCCCATCTGGGCCTCACCCAGTCCTGGTGGCTTTGTTCCCCACCTGGACATGATTGCTGTGGACTCTTTCTTGGCCTCACCTGGAACTGGTGACTCTGATCCTATCTGTGCGTCACCCAGACATGGTGACTCTGGTCCTCACCTGGGCATCATTGGTACATGGTGACTCTGTTCTACACCTGAGCCTCACCTGGACATGATGACTCTGGAACCTCTCTGGGCCTCACCCTGACCTGGTGACTCTATTCCCCATCTGGATGTCACCTTGACCAGGGGATTCTGGTACCCCTCTAGGCCTCAACCAGATATGGTGGCTCTAGTCCTCAACTGGGCCTCACCTGGACCTCGTGAATATGATCCATCTTGGCCTCATTTGGACCTGGTGACTCTGGTCCCTACGTGGGCATCATAGGGATATGTTTCCACTGCATGGCCTGCAGGTTTGCCTCACCTGGATCTTGTAACTCTGGTCCCTACCTGGTCATCATCGGGACATGGTTCCACACATGCCTGCAGGTTGGCCTCACCTGGACCTGGTAACTCTAGTCCCTACCTGGGCATCATCGGGACATGGTTCCTCTGCATGGCCTGCAGGTTGGCATCACATGGACCTGGTGTGTGGGGTTGTCACCTGTGCCTCACCCATGCCTGGTGACACAGGTCCACACGTGGGCCTCTCTTGGACCGAGTGAATCTGGTTCTTACCTTGTTCTCACCCGGAACTCGTAACTCTGGTCACCACCTGGGAATCACGTGGGCCTGGTGTTTCTGGTCCCCATCTGGGCGTCATCCAGTCCTGGTGACATTTTTCCCCACCTGGACCTGATTGCTGTGGACTCTTTCTTGGCCTCACCTGGAACTGGTGACTCTGATCCTATCTGCGCGTCACCCAGACGTGGTGACTCTGGTCCTCACCTGGGCATCATTCGTACCTGGTGACTCTGTTCCACACCTGAGCCTCACCTGTACATGATGACTCTGGAACTTCTCTGGGCCTCACCCTGACCTGGTGACTCTGGTCCCCATTAGGACGTAACCTGGACTGGGTGATTCTGGTTCCCATCTAGGCCTCAAGCAGATTTGCTGATTCTGGTCCTCAACTGGGCCTCACGTGGACTTAGTGAATATGCTCCATCTTGGCCTCATTTGGACCTGGTGACTCGGGTCCCTACCTGGGCATCATCGGGACATGGTTCTGCGCATCGCCTGCAGGTTGGCCTCACCTGAACCTGGTGAGTGGGATTGCCACCTGTGGCTCACCCATACCTGGTGACTCAGGTCCCCACGTGGGCCTCTTGGACCTGGTGAATCTAGTCCTTACCTCTTTTTCTCCCAACCTGGGGACTCTGGTCATCACCTGGGCCTCACCTGAAGAAGGGGAACTGGTCCCCATCTGGGCTTCACCCAGTCCTGGTTACTTTGTTCCCCACCTGGAACTGATTGCTGTGGACTCTTTCTTTGCCTCACCTGCAACTGGTGACTCTGATCCTATCTGAGCGTCACCCAGATCTGTTGACTCTGGTCCTCATGTGGGCATCTTGGTACCTGGTGACTCAGTTCCACACCTGAGCCTAACCTGGACATGATGACTCTGGAACCTCTCTGGGCCTCACCCTGTCCTGGTGACTTTGGTCCCCATCTGGATGTCACCTGGACCAGGTGATTTTGGTACCCCTCTGAGCCTCAACCAGATCTGGTGACTCTGGTCCTCAACTGGGCCTCACCTGGACCTAGTGAATATACTCCATCTGGGCCTCATTTGGACCTGGTGACTCTGGTCCCTCCCTCGGCATCATCGGTACATGGTTCCACTGCATTGCCTGCAGGTTGGCATCACCTGGACCTGGTAACTCTGGTTCCTCCATGGGCATCATCGGGACACGGTTCCTCTGCATGGCGCGAAAGACGGCCTCTCCTGGACCTGGTGAGTGTGGTTGCCACCTGTGCCTCACCCGTACCTGGGGACACAGGCCCCTCGTCGGCCTCTTGGACCTCGTGAATCTGGTCCTTACCTGGTCGTCTCGGATACCCGGGGTCTCTGGTCACGCCCTGGGCCTCACCTGGACCTGGTCAATCTGGTCCCCATCTGGGCATCACCCAGTCCTGGTGACTTTGTTCCCCACCTGGATGATTGCTGTGGACAATTTCTTGGCCTCACCTTGAACTGGTGACTCTGATCCTATCTGCGCATTACCCAGACCTGGTGACTCTGGTCTTCACCTGGGCATCTTTGGTACCTGGTGACTCTGTTCCACACCTGAGCCTCACCTGGACATGTTGACTCTGGAACCTCTCTGGGCCTCATCCTGACCTGGTGACTCTGGTCCCCATCTGGATGTCACCTGGACCAGGGATTCTGGTACCCCTCTAGGCCTCAACCAGGTCTTGTGACTCTGGTACTCCACTGCACCTCACCTGGACCTAGTAAATATGCTCCATCTGGGTCTCATTGCACCTGGTGATTCTGATCCCAACCTCGGCATCATCGGGACATGGTTTCACTGCATGGCCTGCAGGTTGGCCTCACCTGGACCTGTGAAATCTCGTCCTTACCTGGGCATCATCGAGACATGGTTCCTCTGCATGGCCTGCAGTTTCGCCTCACCTGGACCTGGTGAGTGAGGTTGCCACATTGGCCTCGCCCATGCCTGGTGACACAGGTCCCCACGTGGGCCTCACTTGGACCTGGTGAATCTGGATTTTACCTGGTCCTCACCCGGAACTGTTAACTCAGGTCACCACCTGGGAATCACCTGGACCTGGTGAATCTGGTCCCCATCTGGGGTCATCCATTCCTGGTGACTTTGTTCCCCAACTGGACCTGATTGCTGTGGACTCCTTCTTGGCCTCACCTGGAACTGGTGACTCTGATTCTAACTGGGCCTCAACCTGATCTAGTGACTCTGGTCCTCACCTGTGTATCATTATGAACTGGATTTTCTGTTCCACACGTGAGCCTCACCTGGACATGATGACTCTGGATCCCCTCTGGGCCTCAGCCTGACATGGTGACTCTGGTCCACATCTGGATTTCACCTAGACCAGGTGAACCTGGTACCCCTCTAGGCCTCAACTTGACCTGGTGACTCTGGGCCCCAATTGGGCCTCACCGGGACCTAGTGAACATGCTCCCCACCTGCGACGCATCTGGGCATGGTGACTCTGGTTTTACCTGGGCATCCTCGGGAAATGGTTACAGTATTCCCCACTGGGACTGACCTGATCATGTCAACTCTGGTCCTGACTTTGGCCTCTTCTGTACCAGGTGACTCTGGCTCTACCTGGGCCTCACCTGTAACTGGTGACTCTGATCCTAAGCATGGCCTCACCTGATCTGGTGACTGTGGTTCCCATCGGGATCTCACCTGGACCTTTGTCTCTGGTCCCCACCTGGGTAACATCAGGGTATTGTTACACTGTTCACTAACAGTGATCCAGCTGGACCTATTAACTCTGGTCTTCACCTGAGCCACACCTGGACATGGTGACACTGGTTCCCACCTGGATCTCACCTGGACATGGTGAGTCGGATCCCCACCTGGTCCTCACCTGTAACTGGTGATTGTCGTTCCCACATGGACATCATGTGGACCTAGTGGCTGCAGTGTTTCTAGCTTCTCATGTACCTCGTGACTCTGGTCCCCACCAGGGCCTCACCGGGACCTGGTGAGTGTGGTTGCCACCTGCACCTCACCTGGACTTGGTGATTCTGGTCTGCACCTGAGAATACCCTGGATCTGGTGACTGTGGTCTACACCTGGGCTTCACCTGGATTCGGGGACTGCGGTCCCCATCTGGGCGTCACCTGGTCCTGTTGACCATGGTATTCAACTGGGCAAAATTGGGACCTGGTGACTGTGTTCCACACCTGGACCTCACCTGTACCAGGCGACTCTGGTCCCCCTCTGGGTCTCACCGTGCCCTAGTGACAGTGAACCCCACTTTGGACTGACTTGGACCTGCTGAACCTGGTTCCCACCTGCGACTGACATCGTACTGTTGACTCTGGTACCTTCAAGGACCTCCCCTGGACCTGGTGATCCTGGTCCCCACCTGGGCCTCACCTGGACGTGGTAACTTTTGTCACCACCGGTTACTCACCTAGGCCTTGTTACTGTGTTCCACACCTGAGCCTCAAGTAGACCTGTTGACCATGGTCCCCAAGCCGGCCTCACATGGACCTGTTGCCTCTGATCCCCACCGGGGCCTCTCGTGTAACTGGTAACTCTGGTCCTCACCTGGGCATCATTGGTCCTGGTGACTCTGTTCCATACCTGAAGCTCCCCTGGACATGATGACTCTGTTACCTCTCTGGCTATCAACCTGACCTGGTACCTCTGGTCCCCATATGGATGTCACCTGGACCAGGGGATTATGGTACCCCTCTGGGCCTCAACCAGGTCTGGTGACTCTGGTCCTCAACTGGGCCTCACCTAGAACTAGTGAATATGCTCCATCTGGGCCTCATTTGGACCTGGTAACTCTGGTCCCTACCTGGCATCATCGGGACATGGTTCCACTGCATGGCCTGTAGGTTGGCCTCACCTGGACCTGGTAACTCTCGTCCCTACCTGAGCATCTTTCAGACCTGGTTCCTCTGCATGGCCTGTAGGTTGGCCTCACCTGGAACTGGTGAGTGGGTTTGTCACCTGGGCCTCACCCTTGCCTAGTTACACAGGTCCCCACGTGGGCCTCACTTGGACCTGGTGAATCTGGTCCTTACCTGGTGGTCACCCGGAACTGGTAACTCTGGTCACCACATGGGAATCACCTGGGCCTGGTGAATCTGGTCCCCATCTGGGCCTCACCCAGTCCTGTTGACTTTCTTCCCCACCTGGACCTGATTGCTGTGGACTCCTTCTTGGCTAACCTGGAACTGCTGACTCTGATGCTAACTGGGCCTCACCCAGATCTGGTGATTCTGGTCCTCACCTGTGGACCATTATGACCTGGATACTCTGTTCCACACCTGAGCCTCAACCGGATATGTTGACACTGGATCCCTTCTGGGCCTCAGCCTGACATGGGGACTCTGGTCCCCATCTGGATGTCACCAGACCAGGTGAATCTGGTACCCCTCTAGGCCTCACCTAGACCTGGTGACTCTGGTCCTCAACTGAGCCTCAACCGGACCTAGTTAACATACTCCCCACCTGCGCCACAGCTGGGCCTGGTGACTCTGGTTCTACCTGGGCATCATCGGGACATGGTTACTGTATTCCCAATTGGAGTGACCTGATCCTGGTAACTCTGGTCCTGACTTTGGCCTCTTCTGTACCAGGTGACTCTGGATCCACCTTGGGTTCACAGGTAACTGGTGACTCTGATCCTAAGCATGGCTTCACCTGACCTGGTGACTGTGGTTCACATCGGGACCTCCCCTGGATCTCATGTCTCTGGTCCCAAATGGGCCTCACCAGGACCTGGTGTCTCTGGTACCCACCTTGGTAGCATCAGGATACGGTTACACTGTTCACTAACAGTGACCCAGCAGGACCTATTAACTCTGGTCTTCACCTGGGCCACACCTGGACATGTTGACACTGGTTCCCACCTGGGTCTCACCTGGACATGGTGAGTCGCATCCACAACTGGTCCTCCCCTGTAACTGGTGATTCTCGTTCCCACGTGGACATCATGTGGACCTGGTGGCTGCAGTGTTTGTAGCTTCTCATGTACCTCGTGACTCTGGTCCCCACCAGGGCCTCACCGGGACCTGGTGAGTGTCGTTGCCACCTGCACCTCAAGTGGACCTGGTCATTCTGGTCTGCACCTGAGACTACCCTGGACCTGGTGACTGTGGTCCCCACCTGGGCTTCACCTGTTTTGGGGACTCCGGTCTCCATCTGGGCCTCACCTGGCCCTGTTGACCATGGTCCTCAACTGGGCAAAATTGGGACCCGGTGACTGTATTCCACAACTGGACCTCACCTGGACCAGGTGATTCTGGTCTCCCTCTGGGTCTCACCACGCCCTAGTGACTGTGAACACAAGTTTGCCCTGACTTGGACCTGCTGACCCTGGTTGCCACCTGCGCCTGACCTCAAACTGTTGACTCTGGTACTTTGAAGGGCCTACCCTGTACCTTGTGATCCTGGTCCCAACCTGGGACTCACCTGGACGTGGTGACTCATGTCACAACCGCGTACTCACCTGGACCTGCTTACTGTGTTCCACATCTGGGCCTCAAGTAGACTTGTTGACCATGGTCCCCAAGCCTGCCTCACATGTCCTGTTGCCTCAGATCCCCACCGGGGCCTCACGTGTACCTGGTAACTCTGGCCCTCATCTGGACCTCATCTGGACCTTGTGACTCTGGTCCCCACCTGGGCTTCACCTGGATCTGGTGACTCTGGTCCCACCTGTACCTCACCTGGATCTGGTGACTCTGATCCCCACCTGGACCTCTCCTGCACCTGGTGACTCTCTTTCCAACATGGACCTCACCTGGATCTGGTGACTCTGGTCCTCAGTTTGGCCTCACCTGGACCTGGTGTCTCTCGTCCCCACTTGGACCTAACTCAGAACTGCTGAATCTTGCCCCACCTAGGCCGCACCCAGACCTGGTGACTCTTGTCACCAGCTATGCCTCAATTCGACTTGATGAATCTGATCCTCACGCGGGCCTCACATGGACCTGGGACTCAGCTGGATACAGTGGCTCTGGTTCCCACAAGGGGCTCAACTGATACTGGTGACTGTGGTCTTATACTATGCCTCACCAGGACCTAGTGATTCTGTTCCCCATCTGGGCCTGCATGGCCCTAGTGACTCTGGTCCTCACCCAGGAATCATTGGGAAGTGGAGACTCTATTCCACACCTGGGCCTCACATTGACCAGGGACCTCTGGTCCCATTCTGGGCCTCAAACTAAACTGGTTACTCTGGTTCCCCCTCTGGGCCTCACCCTTACCTGGTGACTCTGGTCACCCCTTGGGCTTCACTTGGGCCTGGTGAATCTGGTCCTTAGCTGGTCCAAACCTGGAATTGGTTACTGGTCGCCACCTGGGTCTCACCTGGCCTTGGTGAATCCTGTTGCCACCTGCACCTTACCTGGTCATTGTGACTGTGGTCCCACCTGGACCTCACCTGGATCTGGTGGCTCTGGTTCCCATATGGGGCTCTCCTGGACCTGGTTCCTGTGGTCTCCATCTGGCCTCACCTGGAACACCTTGACTCTGATACATATTTGGACCTCTCATGGACCTGTTGACTCTGGTCCTTACCTAGGCATCATTGGGACCTGGATACTCTCTCATATACCTGGGCCTCACCTGGACCTGGTGACTGTGGTCCCACCTAGGCCTCACCTGGACGAGGTGACTGCTTCCCACAGGGACCTCAACTGGACCTGGTGACTCAGGTCCTCATATGGACATCATGGGACCTGGTTTCTCAGTTCCACATCGGGGCCTCACCTGGACCTAGTGATTCTCGTCCCTCTCTGGGCCTCACCCTGACGTGCTGACTCTAATCCCCCCCCGGATATCACCAGAACCGGGTGACTCTGGTTCCCCTCGGGACTCACCCGGAGCTGGGGTCACTGGTCTTCAACTCGGCCTCAACAGGACCTGGTGAATCTACTCCTCACTTAGGCCTCGTCTGGACCTTGTGACTCTTTTCCCACCTGGGAACAATGGGACATGGTTACCCTGTTCCGCACCTGGGCCTCACATGGACTTGATAACTTTGCTCCGCACTTTGACCTCAACTGGTCCCGATGACCCTGGCCCCATCCGAGGCCTCAATCTGGACCTGGAGACTGTCGTCCCCACCTGGGTCTCACCTGGACCTGGTGACTCTCGTTCCCACATGAACCACACCTGGACCTGGTGACTGTGGTGTACTTGTAGACTCACATTTACCTGGTGACTCCGGTCCCCACTAGTGCCTCACCTGGATCTGGTGACTTTGGCCTGCAGGTTGGTCTCACCAGGACCTGGAGAGTGGGGTTGCCACCTGGGCCTCACCCAAACCTGGTGATCTGGTCCCCATCTGGATGTCACCTGCACCAGGTGATTCTGGTACCCCTCTAGGCCTCAACCAGATCTGGTGACTCTTGTCCTCAACTGGGCCACACCTGGACCTAGTGAATATGCTCCATCTGGGCCTCATTTGGACCTGGTGACTCTTGTCACTCACTGGGCATCATCGGGAAATGGTTCCACTGCATGGCCTGCTGGTTGGCCTCACCTGGACCTGGTAACTCTGGTCCCTACCTGGGCATCATTGGGACCTGGTTCCTCTGCTTGGCTTGCAGGTTGGCCTTATCTTGACCTGGTGAGTGGGGTTCCCACCTGGGTCTTACCCATGCCTGGTGACACAGGTCCCCACGTGGGCCTCACTAGGACCTGGTGAATGTGGTCCTTACCTAGTCCTCACCCGGAACTGGTAAATCTGGTCACCACCTCGGCATCACCTAGTCCTGGTGACTTTGTTCCCCACCTGGACCTGATTGCTGTGGACACCCTCTTGGCCTCACCTGGAAGTGGTAACTCTGATCCTAACTGGGCCTCTCCGAGATATGGTGACTCTGGTCCTCACCTGTGGACCATTATGACCTGGATACTCTGTTCCACACCTTAGCCTCACCTGGACATGATGACTCTGGATCCCCTCTGGGCCTCGCCCTGACATGGTTACGATTGTCCCCATCTGGATGTCACCTAGACCAGGTGAATCTGGTACCCCTCTAGGCCTCACCCAATCCTGGTGACTCAGGTCCCCACGTGGGCCTCTTTGATCTGTTAATCTGGTCCTTACCTGGTCCTCTCACCCGGGGACTCTGCTCACCATCTGGGCCTCACCTGGACCTGGTGAATCTGGTCCCCATCTTGGCCTCACCCATTCCTGGTGACTTTGTTCGCCACCTGGACCTGATGTGGTCTCCTTCTTGGCCTCACCTGGAACTGGTCACTCTGATCGTATCTGCACGTCACCCAGATCTTGTGAGTCTGGTCCTCACCTGGGCATCATTGGTACCTGGTGACTCTGTTCCTCACCTGAGTCTCACCTGGATATGATGACTCTGGAACCTCTCTGGGACTCACCCTGACCTGTTGACTCTGGTCCCCATCTGGATGTCACCTGGTCCGGGTGATTCTGGTACCCCTCTAGGACTCAACCATATCTGGTGACTGTGATCCTCAACTGGGCCTCACCTGCACCTAGTGAATATGCTCTATCTGGGCCTCATTTGGACCTGGTGACTCTGATCCCTACCTGGGCATCATCGGGACATGGTTCCCTTGCATGCCCTGCAGGTTGGCCTCACCTGAACCTGGTAACTCTGGTTCCCTCCTGGGCATCATCGGGACATGTTCCATGCAAGGCCTGCAGGATGGCTCACCTGGACCTGAGAACTCTAGTCCCTACCTCGGCATCATCAGGACCTGGTTCCTCTGCATGGCCTGCAGGTTGGCCTCACCTGGACCTGGTGAGAGGTGTTGTCACTTGGGCCTCACACATGCCTGGTGACACAGGTCCCCACGTGGGCCTCACTTGGACCTGGTGAATCTGGTCCTTCCCTGGTCCTCACCCGGAACTCGTAACTCTGTTCACCACCTGGGAATCACCCGGACCTGGTGAATCTGGTCCCCATCTGGGCCTCACCCAGTCCTCCGGGCTTTGTTCCCCACCTGGACCTGATTGCTGTGGACCCTTTCTTGGCCTCACCTGGAACTGGTGACTCTGATCCTATCTGCGTGTCACCCAGACCTGGTGACTCAGGTCCTCACCTGGGCATCATTGGTACCTGCTGAATCTGTTCCACACCTGAGCCTCACCTGGACATGATGACTCTGGAACCTTTCTGGGCCTCACCCTGACATGGTGACTCTGGTCCCCATCTGGATGTCACCTGGACCAGGTGTTTCTGGTACCCCTCTAGGCCTCAACCAGATCTGGTGACCCTGGTCCTCACCTGGGCCTCACTGGAACCTAGTGATCATGCTCCCCACCTGTGCCCCATGTAGACCTGATGACTCTGGTTCTACCTGGGCATCATCGGGACATGGGTACTCTATTCCACACTCGAACTGACCTGATCCTGGTAACTCTGGTCCGGACTTTGGCCTCTTCTGTACCAAGTGACTCTGGCTCCACCTGGGCCACACCTGTAACTAGTGACTCTGATCCTAAGCATGGCCTCACCTCACCTGGTGACTGTGGTTCCCATCGGGACCTCATCCGGACCTCAAGTCTCTGGTCCCACCTGGGGCTCACCAGGTCCTGGTGTCTCTGGTACCCACCTGGGTAGCATCAGGATATGGTTATATTGTACACTAACAGTGACCCAGCCGGACCTATTAACTCTGGTCTTCACCTGGGCCACACCTGGACATGGTGCCACTGGTTCCCACCTGGATCTCACCTGGACATGGTGAGTCGGATCCCCACATGGTCCTCACCTGTAACTGGTGATTCTCGTCCCCACATGGACATCATGTGGACCTGGTGGCTGCAGTGTTTCTAGCTTCTCCTGTACCTTGTGACAGTGGTCCCACCAGGGCCTCATCGGGACCTGGTGAGTGTGGTTGCCACCTGCACCTCACCTGAACCTGGTGATTCTGGTCTGCACCTGAGACTACCCTGGATCTGGTGACTGTGGTCCCCACCTTGGCTTCCCCTGGATTTGGGGACGCCGATCCCCATCTGGGTCTCACCTGGCCCTGTTGACCATGGTCCTCAACTGGGTAAAATTGGGACCCGGTGACTGTGTTCCACAACTGGACCTCACCTGGACCAGGTTACACTGGTCCCCCTCTGGGTCTCACCGT
The DNA here is from genome assembly GCF_053574225.1 of Canis aureus. NCBI lineage: Eukaryota > Metazoa > Chordata > Mammalia > Carnivora > Canidae > Canis > Canis aureus. The sequence goes on from NC_135632.1 coordinate 58,934,803, forward strand.
GCCCTAGTGACGGTGAACCCCACTTTGGCCTGACTTGGACCTGCTGTCCCTGGTTGCCACCTGCGCCTGACCACGAACTGTTGACTCTGGTTCTTTCAAGGGCTTCCCCTGTACCTGGTGATCCTGGTCCCCACCTGGGCCTCACCTGGACGTGGTGACTCTTTTCACCACCGGGGACTCACCTGGATCTGCTTACTGTGTTCCACATTGGGCATCAAGTAGACCTGTTGACCATGGTCCCCAAGCCGGCCTCACATGGACCTGTTGCCTCTGATCCCCACCGAGGCCTCACGTGTACCTGGTAACTGTGGTCCTCACCTGGGCCTCACCTGGAACTGGTGACTCTCGTCCCCCCTGTGTATCACCTGGATCAGGTGACTCTGGTCCCACCTGGACTTCACCTGGATCTGGTGACTCTTGTCCCCACATGGACCTATTCCTGGACCTGGTGACTCTCTTCCCAACATGGACCTCACCTGGATCTGGTGACTCTGGTCCTCAGTTTGGCCTCACCTGGACCTGGTGTCTCTCGTCCCCACTTTGACTTAACTCAGAACTGCTGAATCTTGCCCCACCTAGGCCGCACCAAGACCTGGTGACTCTTGTCCCCAGCTATGTCTCAATTCGACCTGATGAATCTAGTCCTCACGTGGGCCTCACATGGACCTGGGACTCAGCTGGATAGAGTGACTCTGGTTCCTACAAGGTGCTCACCTGGACCTGGTGACTGTGGTCCCACCTGGGCCTCACCGTGACGAGGTGACTGGTTCCCACACGGACCTCACCTGGACCTGGTGACTCAGGTCCTCATATGGGCATCATGGGACCTCGTTTCACAGTTCCACATCGGGGCCTCTCTTGGACCTAGTGATTCTTGTCCCCCTCTGGACTTCACCCTGACGTGGTGACTATGGTCCCCACCTGGATATCATCAGAACCGGGTGACTCTGGTCCCCCTCTGGGACTCACCCGGAGATGGGGATACTGGTCCTCAACTGGACCTCAAAGGACCTGGTGAATCTACTCCTCACTTAGGCCTCGTCTGGGCATTGTGATTCTTTTCTCACCTGGCATCAATGGGACATTGTTACACTGTTCTCTACCTGGGCCTCAACTGGACATGAAAACTTTGCTCCACACTTTGGCCTCAACTGGTCCTGATGACTCTGGTCCCCCACCTAGGCCTCAATCTGGCCCTGGTGACTGTGGTCCCCACCTGGGTCTCACCTGGACTTGGTGACTCTCGTTTCCACATAAACCATACCTGGACCTGGTGACTGTGGTGTTCTTGTAGACTCACATTTACCTGGTGCCTCCGGTCCCCACTAGGGCCCCACTTGGATCTGGTGACTCTGGTTTGCAGGTTGGCCTCACTGGACCTGGTGAGTGGGGTTGCAACCTGGGCCTCACCCATACCTGGTGACTTTGGACCCCACGTGGGCCTCTTGGACCTGTTAATATGGTCGTTACCGGGTCCTCTCCCAGACCCGGGGACTCTGGTCTCCACGTGGGCCTCACTTGGCCCTGGTGAATCTGGTCCCCATCTGGATCTCACCCGCCCTGGTGACTTTGTTACCCACGTGGACCTGATTGCTGTGGACTCTTTCTTGGCCTCACCTGGAACTGGTGACTCTGATCCTATCTGCGCGTCACCCATACCTGGTGACTCTGGTCCCTACCTGGGCATCATCGGGACATGGTTCCACTGCATGGCCTGCAGGTTGGCCTCACCTGGACCTCGTAACTCTGGTCCCTACCTGGGCATCATCGGTAAACTGTTCCTCTGCATTGCCTACAGGTTGGACTCACCTGGACCTGGTGAGTGGGGTTGACACCTGGGTCTCACCCATACCTGGTGACACAGGTCCCCACGTGGGCCTCACTTCGACCTGGTGAATCTGGTCCTTACCTGGTCCTCACCCGGAACTGGTAACTCTGATCACCACCTGGGCCTCATCTGGGCCTGGAGAATCTGGTCCCCATCTGGGCCTCACCCAGTCCTGTTGACTTTGTTACCCAACTGGACCTGATTGCTGTGGACCCCTTCTTGTCCTACCTGGAACTTGTGACTCTGATCCTAACTGGGCCTCACCCAGATCTGGTGACTCTGGTACTCACCTGTGGACCATTATGACCTGGATACTCTGTTCCACACCTGAGCCTCACCTGGACATGATGACTCTGGATCCCCTCTGGGCCTCAGCCTAACATGGGGACTCTGGTCCCCATCTGGATGTCACCCAAACCAGGTGAATCCAGTACCCCTCAAGGCCTCAACTTGACCTGGTGACTCTGGTCCTCAACTGGGCCTCACCGGGACCTAGTGACTCTGTTCCCCACCTGAGCTTCACCTGGATCTGGTGACTCGGGTCCCCACCTGGACTTCACCTGTATCTGGTGACTCTGGTCCCCACCTGGACCTCTCCTGGACCTGGTGACTCTCTTTCCAACATGGACCTCACCTGGATCTGGTGACTCTTCCTCAGTTTGGCCTCACCTGGACCTGGTGTCTCTCGTCCCCACTTTGACCTGTCTCAGAACTGCTGAATCTTGCCCCACCTAGGCCGCACCCCGACCTGGTGACTCTTGTCCCCAGCTATGCCTCAATTCGACCTGATGAATCTGGTCCTCACGTGGGCCTCACATGGACCTGGGACTCAGCTGGATAGAGTGGCTCTGGTTCCCACAAGGGGCACACCAGATACTGGTGACTGTGGTCTTATTCTATGCCTCACCAGGACCTAGTGATTCTGTTCCCCATCTGGGCCTGCATGGCCCTAGTGACTCTGGTCCTCACCCAGGCATCATTGGGACCTGGATACTCTATTCCACACCTGGGCCTCACTTTGACCCGGGACCTCTGGTCCCATTCTGGGCCTCAAACTAAACTGGTTACTCTGGTTCCCCCTCTGAACCTCACCCTTACCTGGTGACTCTGGTCACGCCTTGGGCTTCACTTGGGCCTGGTGAATGTGGTCCTTAGCTGCTTCACATTTGGATCTGGTGACTGGTCGCCACCTGGGCCTCACCTGGACTTGGTGAATCCTGTTGCACCAGCGCCTCACCTGGACCTTGTGACTGTGGTCCCACCTGGACCTCACCTGGATCTCGTGGCTCTGGTTACCATATGGGGCTCTCCTGGACCTGGGTCCTGTTGTCTCCTTCTGGCCTCACCTGGAACACAATGACTCTGATCCATATTTGGGCCTCTCCTGGACCTGTTGTCTCTGGTCCTTACCTGGGCATCATTGGGACCTGGATACTCTCTTACATACCTGGTCCTCACCTGGACATGGTGACTGTGGTCCCACATGGGCCTCACCTGGACGAGGTGACTCTGGAACCACTCTGGGACTCACACTGACATGGTGACTCTGGTCCTCATCTAGATGTCACCTAGAACAGGTGATTCTGGTACACCTCTGGGTCTCAACCCGATCTGGTGACTCTGGTCCTCAACTGGGCCTCACCTGGACCTATTGAATATGCTCCATATGGGCCTCAATTGGACGTGGTGACTCCGGTCCCTATGTGGGCTCCATCGAGACATGGTGCCACTGCATGACCTCCATGTTGGCCTCACCTGGACCTGCTAACTCTGGTGCCACCTGGGCATCTTCGGGATACGGTTCCTCTGCATGGCCTGCAGGTTGGCCTCAGCCGGACCTGGTGAGTGGCGTTGTCACCTTGGCCTCCCCCATGCCTGGTGATACAGGTCCCCACGTGGGCCTCACTTGGACCTGGTGAATCTGGTCCTTACCTGGTCCTCACCCGAAACTCCTAAATCGGGTCACCACCTGGGAATCACCTGAACCTGGTTAATCTGGTCCCCATCTGGTCCTCATCTAATCCTGGTGACTAAGTCACCCCACTTGGACCTGATTGCTGTGGACTCCTTCTTGGCCTCACCTGGAGCTGGTGACTCTGATCCTAAGCATGGCCTCACCTGACCTGGTGACTGTGGTTCCCATCGGGACTTCACCCGGACCTCATGTCTCTGGTCCCACCTGGGCCTCACCTGGACCTGGTGTCTCTCATACCCACCTGGGTAGCATTAGGATATGGTTACACTGTTCACTAACAGTGACCCAGCCGGACCTATTAACTCTGGTCTTCACCTGGGCCACACCTGGACATGGTGACACTGGTTCCCACCTGGGTCTCACCTGGACATGGTGAGTCGGATCCCCACCTGGTCCTCATTTGTAACTGGTGATTCTCGTTCACACATGGACATCATGTGGACCTGGTGGCTGCAGTGTTTCTAGCTTCTCATGTACCTCGTGACTCTGGTCCCCACCAAGGACTCACCGGGACCTGGTGTGTGTGGTTGCCACCTCCGCCTCACCTGGATCTGGTGATTCTGGTCTGCACCTGAGACTAACCTGGATCTGGTGACTGTGGTCCCCACCTGGGCTTCACCTGGATTTGGGGACTCCGGTCCCCACCTGGGCCTCACCTGGCCCTGTTGTCCATGGTCCTCACCTGGGCAAAATCGGACCCGGTGACTGTGTTCCACAACTGGACCTCACCTGCACCACATGACTCTGGTCCCCCTCTGGGTCTCACCGTTCCCTAGTGACTGTGAAACCCACTTTGGCCTGAATGGACCTCCTGACACTTGTTGCCACCTGCGCCTGACCTCGAACTGTTGACTCTGGTTATTTCGAGGTCCTCCCCTGTACCTGGTGATCCTGGTCCCCACCAGGGCCTCATCTGGACATGGTGACACTTTTCACCACGGAGGACTCACCTGGACCTGTTTACTATGTTCCACTCCTAGGCATCAAGTAGACCTGTTGACCATGGTCCCCAAGCCGGCCTGACATGGACCTGTTGCCTCTGATCCCCACCGAGGCCTCACGTGTACCTAGTAACTCTGGTCCTCACCTGGGCCTCAACCGGACCTAGTGACTCTGGTCCCCAACTGGGCTTCACCTGATCTGGTGACTCTGGTCCACACCTGGACCTCTCCTGGACCTGGTGACTCTCTTTCCAACATGGATCTCACCTGGATCTGGTGACTCTGGTCCTCAGTTTGGCCTCACCTGGACCTGGTGTCTCTCGTCCCCATTTTGACCTAACTCAGAACTGCGGAATCTTGCCCCACCTAGGCCGCACCCAGACCTGGTGACTTGTCCCCAGCTATGCCTCAATTCGACCTGATGAATCTGGTCCTCACGTGGCCCTCACATGGACCTGCGACTCAGCTGGATAGAGTGGCTCTGGTTCCCACAAGGGTTCACCTGATACTGCTGACTGGGGTGTGTTTCTATGCCTCACCAGGACCTAGTGATTCTGTTCCCCATCTGGGCCTGCATGGCCCTAGTGACTCTGGTCCTCACCCAGGCATCACTGGGATCTGGATACTCTATAACCCATATGAGCCGCACTTTGACCAGTGACCTCTGGTCGCATTCTGGGCCTCAAACTAAATGGTTACTCTGGTTCCCCCTCTGGGCCTCACCCTTACCTGGTGACTCTGGTCAACCCTTGGGGTTCACTTGGGCCTGGTGATTCTGGTCCTTAGCTGGTCTGCACCTGGATGTGGTGACTTGTCGCCACCTGGGCTTCACCTGGACTTGGTGAATACTGTTGACACGTGCAACTCACCTGGACCTTGTGACTGTGGCCACACCTGGACCTCACCTGGATCTGGTGGCTCTGGTTCCCATATGGGGGTCTCCTGGACCTGGTTCCTGTGGTCTCCATCTGGCCTCACCTGGAACACAATGACTCTGATCCATATTTGGACCTCTCCTGGACCTGTTGACTCTGGTCCTTACCTGCGCATCATTGGGACCTGGATACTCTCTTATATAACTGGGCCTCACCTGGACCTGGTGACTGTGGTCCCACTTGGGCCTCACCTGGACGAGGTGACTGGTTCCCACAGGGACCTCACCTGGACCTGGTGACTCAGGTCCTCATATGGGCATCATGGAACCTGGTTTCTCAGTTCCACATCGGGGCCTCACCTGGACCTAGTGATTCTCTTCCCCCTCTGGGCCTCTTCCTGACGTGCTGACTCTGGTTCCCACCTGGACATCACCAGAACCGGGTGACTCTGGTCCCCCTCTGGGACTCACCCGGAGCTTGGGACTCTGGTCCTCAGCTGGGCCTCAACAGGACCTTGTGAATCTACTCCTCACTTAGACCTCGTCTGGACCTTGTGACTCTTTTCCCACCTGGCATCAATGGGACATGGTTACTGCACCCCACCTGGGCCTCACCTAGACATGATAACTTTGCTCCACACTTTGGCCTCAACTGGTCCTGATGACTCTGGTCCCCCCACCTAGGCCTCAATCTGGACCTGGTGACTGTGGTCCCCACCTCTTTCTCACCTGGACCTGGTGACTCTCGTTCCCACATGAACCACACCTGGAACTGTGACTGTGGTGTTCCTGTAGACTCACATTTACCTGGTGACTCCGGTCCCCACTAGGGACTCACCTGGATATGGTGACTCTGGCCTGCAGGTTGGCCTCACCTGGACCTGGTGAGTGGGGTTGCCACCTGGGGCTCACCCTGACATGGTGACTCTGGTCCCCATCTGGATGTCACCTTGACCAGGTGAATCCGGTACCCCTCTGGGCCTCAACTAGACCTGGTGACACTGGTCCTCAACTGGGCCTCACCGGGACCTAGTGAATATGCTCCCCACTTGAGCCTCATCTGGACCTGGTGACTCGGGTTCTACCTGGGCATCATCGGGTCATGGTTACTCTATTCCCCATTGGGACTGACCTGATCCTGGTAACTCTGGTCCTGACTTTTGGCGCTTCTGTACCAGGTGACCCTGGTCACCATACATGGTGACACAGGTCCCCGGTGGGCCCTTTATGACCTGGTGAATCTCGTCCTTACCTGGTCCTCACCCGTACCTGGTAACCCTGGTCACCACCTGGGAATCACCTGGACCTAGTGAATCTGGTCCCCATCTGGTCGTCACCCAGTCCTGGTGACTTTGTTCCCCTCTGGACCTGATTGCTGTGGACTCCTTCTTGGCCTCAACTGGAAGTGGTGACTCTGATCCTACCTGGGCCTCACCCAGATCTGGTGACTCTGGTCCTCACCTGTGGACCATTATGACCTGGATACTCTGTTAAACACCTGAGCCTCACCTGGACATGATGACTCTGGATCCCCTCGGGGCCTCACCCTGACATGGTGACTCTGGTCCCCATCTGGATGTCACCTAGACCAGGTGAATCTGTTACCCCTCTAGGGCTCAAATAGACCTGGTGACACTGGTCCTCAACTGGGTGTCACCGAGACCTAGTGAATATGCTCCCCACCTGCGCCTCATCTGGACCTGGTGACGCTGGGTCTACCTGGGCATCATCGGGACATGGTTACTCTGTTCCCCACTGGGAATGACCTGATCCTGGTAACTCTGGTCCTGATTTTGGCCTCTTCTGTACCAGGTGACTCAGGCTCCACCTGGGCCTCACCTGTAACTGGTGACTCTGATCCAAAGCATGGCCTCACCTGACCTGGTGACTGTGGTTCCCATCGGGACCTCACCTGGACCTCATGTCTCTGGTCCCACTTGGGCCTCACCAGGACCTGGTGTCTCTGCTACCCACCTGGGCAGCATCAGGATATGGTTACACTGTTCACTAACAGTGACCCAGCCGGACCTATTAACTCTGGTCTTCACCTGGGCCACACCTGGACATGGTGACACTGTTTCCCACCTTGGTCTCACCTGGACATGGTGAGTCGGATCCCCACCTGGTCCTCACCTGTAACTGGTGATTCTCGTTCCCACATGGAGATCATTTGGACCTGTTGGCCACAATGTTTCTAGCATCTTTTTTTTTAATTTTTATTTATTTATGATAGTCACAGAGAGAGAGAGAGGCAGAGACACAGGCAGAAGGAGAAGCAGGCTCCATGCACCGGGAGCCCGACGTGGGATTCGATCCCGGGTCTCCAGGATCGCGCCCTGGTCCAAAGGCAGGCGCCAAACCGCTGCGCCACCCAGGGATCCCGTGTGTTTCTAGCTTCTCATGTACCTCGTGACTTCTCATGTACCCCACCAGTGCCTTACCGGGACCTGGTGAGTTTGGTTGCCACCTGCACCACACCTGGATCTGGTGATTCTGGTCTGCACCTGAGTCTACACTGGATCTGGTGACTGTGGTCCCCACCTGGGCTTCACCTGGATTTCGGGACTCCGGTCCCCATCTGGGCCTCACCTGGCCCTGTTGACCATGGTCCTCAACTGGGCAAAATTGGGACCTGGTGACTGTGTTCCACAACTGAACCTCACCTGGACCATGTGACTATGCTCCCCCTCTGGGTCTCACCGTGCCCTAGAGACTGTGAAGTCCCCTTTGGCTTGACTTGGACCTCCTGACCCTGGTTGCCACCTGCGCCTGAACTCGAACTCTTGACTCTGGTTCTTTCAAGGGCCTCCCCTGTACCTGGTGATCCTGGTCCCCACCTGGACCTCACCTGGACGTGGTGACTCTTGTCACCACGGGGGACTAACCTGGACCTGCTTACTGTGTTTCACACCTGGTTCTCAGGTGGACCTGTTGACGATGGTCCCCAAGCCGGCCTCACATGGACTTGTTGCCTCTGATCCCCACCGGATCCTCACGTGTACCTGGTAACTCTGGTCCTCACCTGGGCCTCATCTGAACCTAGTGACTCTGGTCCCCACCTGGGCTTCACCTGGATCTGGAGACTCTGGTCCCCACCTGGACTTTACCTGGACCTGGTGAGTGTGGTCCCACCCGGGCCTCTACTGGATGAGGTGACTGGTTCCCACAGGGACCTCACCTGGACCTGGTGACTCAGGTCCTCATATGGGCATCATGGTACCTGGTTTCTCAGTTCCACATCGGGGCCTCACCTGGACCTAGTTATTCTCGTCCCCCTCTGGGCCTCAACCTGACCTGGTGACTCTGGTCACCCCTGGATATCACCAGAACCGGGTGACTCTGGTCCCCATCTGGGCCTCACCCAGAACTCGGGAATTTGTACCCCTCCTAGACCTGATTGCTGTGGACTCTTTCTTGGCCTCACCTGGAACTGGTGACTCTGATCCTATCTGCGGGTCACCCAGATCTGGTGACTCTGGTCCTCACCTGGGCATCATTGGTACCTGGTGACTCTGTTCCACACCTGAGCCTCACCTGGACATGATGACTCTGGAACCTTTCTGGGCCTCACCCTGACATGGTGACTCTGGTCCCCATCTGGATGTCACCTGGACCGGGTGTTTCTGGTACCCCTCTAGGCCTCAACCAGATCTGGTGACTCTGGTCCTCAACTGGGACTCCTGGGATCTAGTGATCATGCTCCCCACCTGCGCCCCATCTGGACCTGGTGACTCTGGTTCTACCTGGGCATCATCGGGACATGGTTACTCTATTTCCCTCTCGGACTGACCTGATCCTGGTAACTCTGGTCCGGACTTTGGCCTCTTCTGTACCAAGTGACTCTGGCTCCACCTCGGCCAGACCTGTAACTGGTGACTCTGATCCTAAGCATGGCCTCACCTGACCTGTTGACTGTGGTTCCCATCGGGACCTCACCTGGACCTCATGTCTCTGGTCCCACCTGGGCCTCACCAGGACCTGGTGTCTCTGGTACCCACCTGGGTAGCATCAGGATATGGTTACACTGTACACTAACATTGACCCAGCCGACCTATCAACTCTGGTCTTCACCTGGGGCACTCCTGGACATGGTGACACTGGTTCCCACCTGGGTCTCACCTGGACATGGTGAGTCCGAAACCCACCTTGGCCTCACCTGTAACTGGTGATTCTCGTTCCCACATGGACATCATGTGGACCTGGTGGCTGCAGTGTTTCTAGCTTCTCATGTACCTCGTGACTCTGGTCCCCACCAGGGCCTCACCGGGACCTGGTGAGTGTGGTTGCCACCTGCACCTCACCTGGACCTGGTGATTCTGGTCTGCACCTGAGACAAACCTGGAGCTAGTGACTGTGGTCCCCACCTTGGCTTCACCTGGATTTGGGGACTCCAGTCCCCATCTGGGCCTCACCTGGCCCTGTTGAACCAGGTCCTCAACTGGTCAAAATTGGGACCCAGAGACTGTGTTCCACAACTGGACCTCACCTGGACCAGGTGACTCTGGTCCCCCTCTGGGTCTCACCGTGCCCTAGTGACTGTGAACCCCACTTTGGCCTGACTTGGACCTGCTGACCCTGTTTGCCACCTGCGCCTGACCTCGAACTGTTGGCTCTGGTACTTTCAAGGGCCTCCACTGTACCTGGTGATCCTGATCCCCACTTGCGCCTTACCTGGACGTGGTGACTCTTCTCACCACCGGGACTCACCTGGACCTGGTTACTGTGTTCCACACCGGGGCCTCAAGTAGACCTGTTGATCATGGTCCCCAAGCTGGCCTCACATGGACCTGTTGCCTCTAATCCTCGCCGGGGAATCACGTGTGCAAGGTAACTCTGGTCCTCACCTGGGCCTCATCTGGACCTAGTGACTCTGGTCCCCATCTGGGCCTCACCCGGTCCTGGTGACTTTGTTCCGCACCTGGACCTGATTGCTGTGGACTCTTTCTTGGCCTCACCTGGAACTGGTGACTCTGATCCTATGTGCGCGTCACCCAGACCTAGTGACTCTGGTCCTCACCTATGCATCTTTGGTACTTGGTGACTCTGTTCCATACCTGAGCCTCACCTGGACATGATGACTCTGGAACCTCTCTGGGCCTCACCCTGACATGGTGACTCTGGACCCATCTGGATGTCACCTGTACCAGGTGATTCTCGTACCCCTCTAGGCCTCAACCAGATCTGGTGACTCTCTTCCTCAACTGGGCCTCACCTGGACCTAGTGAATATGCTCCATCTGGGCCTCATTTGGGCCTGGTAACTCTGGTCCCTACCTGGGCATCATCGGGATATGGTTCCACTGCATGGCCTGCAGGTTGGCCTCAGCTCGACGTGGTATCACTCGTCCCTACCTGGGCATCATCGTGACATGTTTCCTCTGCATGGCCTGCAGGTTGGCCTCACCTGGACCTGGTGAGTGGGGTTGTCACCTGGGCCTCATCCTTACCTGGTAACACAGGTCCCCACCTGGGAATCACCTGGGCCTGGTGAATCTGGTCCTTACCTGGTCCTCACTCAGTCCTGGTGACTATGTTCCCCACCTGGACCTGATTCCTTTGGACGCCTTCTTGGCCTCACCTGGAACTGGTGACTCTGATCCTAACTGGGCCTCACCCAGATCTGCTGACTCTGGTCCTCACCTGTGGATCAATACGACCTGGATACTCTGTTCCACACCTGAGCCTCACCTGGACATGATGACTCTGGATCCACTCTGGGCCTCCCTCTGACATGGAGACTCTGGTCCCCATCTGGATGTCACATAGACCAGGTGAATCTGGTACCCCTCTAGGCCTCAACCAAACCTGGTGACTCTAGTCCTCAACTGGGCCTCACCGAGACCTAGTGAATATGCTCCCCAACTGCGCCTCATCTGGACATGGTGACTCTGGTTCTACGTGGGCATCATCGGGACATTATTACTCTATTCCCCACTGGGAGTGACCTGATCCTGGTAACACTATTCCTGACTTTGTCATTTTCTGTACCAGGTGACTCTGGCTCCACCTGGGCCTCACCTCTAACTGGTGACACTGATCCTAAGCATGGCCTCACCTGACCTGGTGACTGTGGTTCCCATCGGGACCTCACCTGGACCTCATGTCTCTGGTCCCAACTGGGCCTCACCAGGACCTGGTGTCTCGGTACCCACCTGGGTAGCATCAGGATAAGGTTACACTGTTCAATAACAGTGACCCAGCGGGACCTATTAACTCTGGCCTTCACCTGGGCCACACGTGGACATGGTGATACTGGTTCCCACCTGGGTCTCACCTGGACATGGTGAGTCGGATCCCCACCTGGTCCTCCCCTGTAACTGGTGATTCTCGTTCCCACATGGACATCATGTGGACCTGGTGGCTGCAGTGTTTCTAGCTTCTCATGTACCTCGTGACTCTGATCCCCACCAGGGCCTCACCAGGACCTGGTGTGTGTGGTTGCCACCTGCATCTCACCTGCACCTGGTGATTCTGGTCTGCACCTGAGACTACCCTGGATCTAGTGACTATGGTCCCCACCTGGGCTTCACCTGGATTTGGGGACTCGTCTCCCCATCTGGGGCTCACCTGGCCCTGTTGATCATGGTCCTCAACTGGGCAAAATCGGGACGCGGTGACTGTGTTCCACAACTGGACCTCACGTGGACCACATGACTCTGGTTCCCCTCTGGGTCTCACCGTGCCCTAGTGACTGTGAAACCCACTTTGGCCTGACTTCGACCTGCTGACCCTGGTTGGAAGCTGCGCCTAACCTCGAACTGTTGACTCTGGTTCTTTCAAGGGCCTCCCCTGTAACTGGTGATCCTGGTCTACACCGGGCCTCACCTGGACGTGGTGACTCTTGTCACCACTGGGGACTCACATGGACCTGCTTACTGTGTTCCACACCTGGGCCTCAATAGAACTGTTGACCATGGTCCCAAAGCCGGCCTCACATGGACCTGTTGCCTCTGATCCTCACCGGGGCCTCACGTGTACTTGGTAACTCTGGTCCTCACCTGGGCCTCATCTGGACCTAGTGACTCTGGTCCCCACCTGGGCTTCACCTGGATCTGGTGACTTCGGTCGCCACCTGGACTTCACATGTATCTGGTGACTCTGGTCCCCACCTGGACCTCTCCTGGACCTGGTGACTTGGGACACCCCTTGGGCTTCACTTGGGCCTGGTGAATCTGGTCCTTAGCTGCTCCGCACCTGGATGTGGTGACTGGTCGCCACCTGGGCCTCACCTGGACTTGGTGAATCCTGTTGCCACCTGTGCCTCACCTGGACCTTGTGACTGTGGTCCCACCTGGATCTCACCTGGATCTGGTGTCTCTGGTTAACATATGGGGCTCTCCTGGACCTGGTTCCTGTGGTCTCCATCTGGCCTCACCTGTAACACAATGACTCTGATACATATTTGGGCGTCTAGTGGACCTGTTGACTCTGGTCCTTACCTGGAAATCATTGGGAGCTGGATACTCTCTTATATACTTGGGCCTCACCTGGACCTTGTGACTCTGGTCCCACCTGGGCCTCACCTGGACGAGGTGACTGGTTCCCACAGGGACCTCAACTGGACCTGGTGACTCAGGTACTCATATGGGCATCATGGGGCCAGGTTTCTCAGTTCCACACCGGGGCCTCACCTGGACCTAGTGATTCTCGTCTCCCTCTGGGCCTCACCATGACGTGGTGACTCTAGTCCCCACCTGGACGACACCAGAACCGGGTGACTCTTTGTCCCCCTCTGGGACTCACCCGGAGCTGGGGACACTGGTCCTCAGCTGGGCCTCAACAGGACCTGGTGAATCTACTCCTCACTTAGGCCTCGTCTGGACCTTGTGACTCTTTTCCCACCTGGCATCAATGGGACAGGGTTACTCTGTTCCCTACTTGGGCCTCACCTGGACATGATAACTTTGCTCCACACTTTGGCCTCAACTGATCCTGATGAATCGGGTCCCCCCACCTAGGCCTCAATCTGGCCCTGGTCACTGTGGTCCCAAACTGGGTCTCACCTGGACCTGGGGACTCTCGTTCCCACATGAACCACACCTGGACCTGGTGACTGTGGTGATCTTGTAGACTCACATTTACCTGGTGACTCCTGTCCCCATTAGGGCCTCACCTGGATCTGGTGACTCTGGCCTGCAGGTTGGCCTCACCTGGACCTGGTGAGTGGGGTTGCCACCTGGGCCTCACCCATACCTGGTGACTCAGTCCCCACGTGGGCCTCTTGGACCTGGTGAATCTGGTCCTTACCTGGTCCTCTCCCAGACCCGGGGACTCTGGTCACCACCTGGGCCTCACCTGGACCTGGTGAATCTCTTCCCCATCTGGGCCTCACCCAGGCCTGGTGACTTTGTTCCCCACCTGGATCTGAATGCTGAGGACTCTTTCTTGGCCTCACCAGGAACTGGTGAATCTGATCCTATCTGCGCGTCTCCCAGACCTGGTGACTCTGGTCCTCACCTGGGCATTATTGGTACCTGGTGACTGTGTTCCACACCTTAGGCTCACCTGGACATGATGACTCTGGAACCTCTCTGGGCCTCACCCTGACATGGTGACTCTGGTGCCCATCTGGATGTCACCTAGACCAGGTGAATCTTTTACCCCTCTAGGGCTCAAATAGACCTGGTGACACTGGTCCTCAACTGGGTGTCACCGAGACCTATTGAATATGCTCCCCACCTGCGCCTCATCTGGACCTGGTGACACTGGGTCTACCAGGGCATCATCGGGACATGGTTACTCTGTTCCCCACTGGGACTGACCTGATCCTGGTATCTCTGGTCCTGACTTTGGCCTCTTCTGTACCAGGTGACTCTGGCTCCACCTGGGCCTCACCTGTAACTGGTGACTCTGATCCAGCATGGCCTCTCCTGACCTGGTGACTGTGGTTCCCATCGGGACCTCACCTGGACCTCATGTCTCTGGTCCCACCTGGGCCTCACCAGGACCTGGTGTCTCTGGTACCCACCTGGGTAGCATCAGGATATGTTTACACTGTTCACTAACTGTGACCCAGCCGGACCTAATAACTCTGATCTTCACCTGGGCAAACCTTGACATGGTGACACTCGTTCCCACCTGGGTCTCACCTGGAAATGGTGAGTCAGATACCCACCTGATCCTAACCTATAACTGTTGATTCTCGATCCCACATGGACAACATGTGGACCTCGTGGCTGCGGTGTTTCTAGTTTGTCATGTACCTTGTGACTCTGCTCCCCACCAGGGCCTCACCGGGACCTGGTGAGTGTGGTTGACACCTGCACCTCACTTGGTCCTGGTGATTCTGGTCTGCACCTGAGACTACCCTAGATCTGGTGACTGTGGTCCCCACCTGGGCTTCACCTGGATTTGGGGACTCCGGTCCCCATCTGGGCCTCACCTTGCCCTGTTGACCATGGTCCTCAACTGGGCAAAATTGGGACGCGGTGACTCTGTTCCACAACTGGACCTCACCTGGACCACGTGACTCTGGTGCCCCTCTGGGTCTCACCATGCCCTAGTGACTGTGAACCCCACTTTCCCCTGACTTAGACCTGCTGACCCTGGTTGAAACCTGCGCCTGACCTCTAACTGTTGACTTTGGTTCTTTCAAGGGCTTCCCCTGTACTTGGTGATCCTGGTCCTAACCTGGCCCTCACCTGGACGTGGTGACCCTTGTCACCACTGGGGACTCACCTGGACCTGCTTACTGTGTTCCACACCTGGGCCTCAAGTAGACCTGTTGACCATGGTACCCAAGCCGGCCTCACATGGACCTGTTGCCTCTGATACCCACCGGGGCCTCACGTGTACCTTGTAACTCTGGTCCTCACCTGGGCCTCATCTGGACCTAGAGACTCTGGTCTCCACCTGGGCTTCACCTGGATCTGGAGACTCTGGTCCCCATCTGGACTTCACCTGGATCTGGTGACTCTGGTCCCAATCTGGACGTCTCCTTGACTTGGTGTCTCTTTGCCCACTTTGACCTAACTCAGAACTGCTGAATCTTGCCCCACCTATTACGCACCCAGACCTGGTGACTCTTGTCCCTAGCTATTCCTCAATTCGACCTGATGAATCTGGTCCTCACGTGGGCCTCACATGGACCTGGGACTCAGCTCTCAGCTAGATAGAGTGGCTCTGGTTCACACAAAGGGCTCACCTGATACTGCTGACTGTGGTCTTATTCTATACCTCACCAGGACCTAGTGATTCTGTTCCCCATCTGGGCCTGCATGGCCCTAGTGACTCTGGTCCTCACCCAGGCATCATTGGGACCTGGATACTCTATTCCACACCTGGACCTCACTTTGACCAGGGACCGCTGGTCCCATTCTGGGCCTCAAACTAAACTGGTTACTCTGGTTCCCCCTCTGAACCTCACCCTTACCTGGTGACTCTGGTCACCACTTGGGCTTCACCTGGACCTGGTGAATCTGGTCCTTAGCAGGTCCGCACCTGGATGGTGACTGGTCGCCAACTGGGCCTCACCTGGACTTGGTGAATCCTGATCCCACCTGCCCCTCACCTGGTCCTTGTAACTGAGGTCCCACCTGGACATCACCTGGATCTGGTTGCTCTGGTTCCCATATGGGGCTCCCCTGGACCTGGTTCCTGTGGTCTCCATCTGGACTCACCTGGATCACAATGACTTTGATCCATATTTGGGCCTCTCCTGGGCCTGTTGACTCTGGTCCTTACCTGGGCATCATTGGGACATGGATACTCTCTTATATACTTGGGCCTCACCTGGACCTGGTGACTGTGGTCCCACCTGGGCCTCACCTGGACGAGGTGACGGGTTCCCACAGGGACCTCACCTGGACCTGTTGACTCAGGTCCTCATATGGGCATCATGGGACCTGGTTTCTCAGTTCCACATCGGGGCCTCACCTGGACCTAGTGACTCTTGTCCCCCTCTGGGCCTCACCCTGACGTGGTGACTCTGGTCCCCATCTGGATATCACCAGAACCGGGTGACTCTGTTCCCCCTCTGGGACTAACCCAGAGTTGGGTACACTGGTCCTCAACTGGATCTCAACAGTACCTGTTGAATCTATTCCTCACTTAGGTCTCGTCTGAACCTTGTGACTCTTTTCCCACCTGGCATCAACGGGACATGGTTACTCTGTTCCCCACCTGGGCCTCACCTAGACATGATAACTTTGCTCCACACTTTTGCCTCAACTGGTCCTGATGACTCTGGTCCCCCAACCTAGGCCTCAATCTGGACCCGGTGACTGTGGTCCCCACCTGGATCTCACCTGGACCTGGTGACTCTCGTTCCCACATGAACCACACCTGGACCTGGTGACTGTGTTGTTCTTGTAGACTCATATTTACCTGGTGACTCCGGTCCCCACTAGGGCCTCACCTGGATCTGGTGACTATGGCCTGCAGGTTGGCCTCACCTGGACCTGGTGAGTGGGGTTGCCACCTGGGCCTCACCCATACCTTGTGACTCAGGTCCTCACGTGGGCCTCACCTGGACCTGGTGAATCTGGTGCCCATCTGGGCCTCAGCCAGTCATGGTGACTTTGTTCACCACCTGGACCTGATTGCTGTGGACACTTTCTTGGCCTCACCTGGAACTGGTGACTCTAATCTATCTGCGCATCACCCAGATCTGGTGACTCTGGTCCTCACCTGGGCATCATTGGTACCTGGTGACTCTGTTCCACAGCTGAGCCTCACCTGGACATAATGACTCTGGAACCTCTCTGGGCCTCACCCTGACCTAGTGACTCTCGTCCCCATCTGGATGTCACCTGGACCAAGGGATTCTGGTACCCCTCTAGGCCTCAACCAGATCTGGTGACTCTGGTCCTCAACTGGGCCTCACCTGGACCTAGTGAATATGCTCCATCTGGGCCTCATTTGGACCTGGTGACTCTGGTCCCTACCTGGGTAACATCGGGACAAGTTTCCACACATGGCCTGCAGGTTGGCATCACCTGGACCTCGTAACTCTAGACTCTACCTGGGCATCAAGGGGACATGGTTCCTCTGCATGGCCTGCAGGTTGGCATCACCTGGACCTGGGAGTGGGGTAGTCACCTGTGCCTCACCCATACCTGGTGACACAGGTCCCCACGTGGGCCTCACTTGGACCTGGGGAATCTGGTCCTTACCTTGTTCTCACCCGGAACTCGTAACTCTGGTAACCACCTGGGAATCACCTGGGCCTGGTGTTTCTGGTCCCCATCTCGGAGTCATCCAGTCCTGGTGACATTGTTCCCCACCTGGACCTGATTCCAGTGTACTCTTTCTTGGCCTCACCTTGAACTGGTGACTCTGATCCTAACTGGGCCCCACCCAGATCTGGTGACTCTGGTCCTCACCTGTGGACCATTATGACCTGGATACTCTGCTCCACACGTGAGCCTCACCTGGATTTGATGACTCTGGATCCCCTCTGGGCCTCAGACTGACATGGTGACTCTGGTCCCCATCTGGATGTGACCTAGACCAGGTGAATCTGGTACCCTTCTAGCCCTCAACTAGACCCGGTGACTCTGGTCCTCAAATTGGCCTAACCGGGACCTAGTGAATATGCTCCCCACCTGCACCTCATCTGGACCTGGTAACTCTGGTTCTACCTGGGCATCATCGGGACATGGTTACTCTATTCCACACAGGGATACCTGATCCTGGTAACTCTGGTCCTGACTTTGGCGTCTTCTGTACCAGGTGACTCTGGCTCCACCGGGGCCTCAACTGTAACTGGTGACTCTGATCCTAAGTATGGCCTCACCAGACCTGGTGACTGTGGTTCCCATCGGGACCTCACCTGGACCTCGTTTCTCTGGTCCCACCTGGGCCACACCAGGACATGGTATCTCCGGTACCCACCTGGGTAGCATCAGGATATGGTTACACTGTTCACTAATAGTGACCCAGCCAGACCTATTAACTCCGGTCTTCACCTGGGCCACACCTGGACATGGTGACACTGGTTCCAACCTGGGTCTCACCTAGACATGGTGAGTCGGATCACCACCTGGTCCTCACCTGTAACTGGTGATTCTCGTTCCCACATGAACATCATGTGGACCTGGTGGCTGCAGTGTTTCAAGGTTTGAATGTACCTCATGACTCTGGTCCTCACCAGGGTCCACCGGTTCCTGGTGAGTGTGGTTGACACCTGCACCTCACCTGAACCTGGTGATTCTGGTCTGCACCAGAGACTATCCTGGATCTGGTGACTGTGGTCCCCACCTGGGCTTCACCTGGATTTCGGGACTCCGGTCCCCATCTGGGCCTCACCTGGCCCTGTTGACCATGGTCCTCAACTGGGCAAAATTGGGACCCGGTGACTGTGTTCCACAACTGGACCTCACCTGGACCAGGTGACTATGCTCCCCCTCTGGGTCTCACCGTGCCCTAGGGACTGTGAAGTCCCCTTTGGCTTGACTTGGACCTGCTGACCCTGGTTGCCACCTGCGCCTGAACTCGAAATGTTGACTCTGGTTCCTTCAAGGGCCTCCCCTGTACCTGGTGATCCTGGTCACCACCTGGGCCTCACCTGGACGTGGTGACTCTTGTCACCACGGGGGACTAACCTGGACCTGCTTACTGTGTTCCAAACCTGGGTCTCAAGTGGACATGTGGACTATGGTCCCCAAGCCGGCCTCACGTGGACCTGTTGCCTCTGATCCCCACCGGATCCTCACGTGTACCTGGTAACTCTGGTCATCACCTGGGCCTCATCTGCACCTAGTGACTCTGGTCCCCACCTGGGCTTCACCTCGATCTGGTGACTCTGGTCCCCAACTGGACTTCACCTGGATCTAGTGACTCTGGTCCCCACCTGGACCTCTTCTGGACCTGGTGACTCTCTTTCCAACATGGACCTCACCTGGATGTGGTGAATCTAGTACTCAGTTTGGCCTCACCTGGACCTGGTGTCTCTCGTCCCCACTTTGACCTAACTCAGAACTGCGGAATCTTGCCCCACCTAGGCCGCACCCAGACCTGGTGACTTGTCCCCAGCTATGCCTCAATTCGACCTGATGAATCTGGTCCTCACGTGGGCTTCACATGGACCTGGGACTCAGCTGGATAGAGTGGCTCTGGTTCCCACAAGGGGCTCACCTGATACTGGTGACTGTGGTCTTATTCTATGCCTCACCAGGACCTAGTGATTCTGTTCCCCATCTGGGCCTGCATGGCCCTAGTGACTTTGGTCCTCACCCAAGCATCATTCGGACCTGGATACTCTATTCCACACCTGGGCCTCACTTTGACCAGGGACCTCTGGTCCCATTCTGGGCCTCAAACTAAACTGGTTACTCTGGTTCCCCCTCTGGGACTCACCCTTACCTGGTAAATCTGGTCACCCCTTGGGCTTCACTTGGGCGTGGTGAATCTAGTGCTTAGCTGGTCCTCACGTGGATCTGGTGACTGGTCGCCACCTGGGTCTCACCTGGACTTGGTGAATCCTCTTGCCACCTGCGTCTCACCTGGACATTGTGACTGTGGTCCCACTTGGACCTCACCTGGATCTGGTGGCTCTGGTTCACATATGGGGCATTCCTGAATCTGGTCCGTGTTGTCTCCATCTGGCCTCACCTTGAACACAATGACTCTGATACATATTTGGGCCTCTCCTGGACCTGATGACGCTGGTCCTTACCTGGGCATCACTGGGACCTGGATACTCTCTTATATACCTGGGCCTCACCTGGACCTGGTGACTGTGGTCCCACCTGGGCCTCACCTGGATGAGGTCACTGGTTCCCACAGGGACCTCACCTGGACCTGATGACTCAGGTCCTCATATGGACAGCATGGGACCTGGTTTCTCTGTTCCACATCCGGGCCTCACCTGGACCTAGTGATTCTCGTCCCCCTCTGGGCCTCAACCAGACGTGGTGACTCTGGTCACCCCTGGATATCACCAGAACCGGGTGACTCTGGTCCCCCTCTGGGACTCTGCCGGAGCTGGGGACACTGGTCCTCAGCTGGGCCTCAACAGGACCTGGTGAATCTACTCCTCACTTAGGCCTCGTCTGGACCTTGTGACTCTTTTCCCACCTGGCATCAATGGGACAGGGTTACACTGTTGCCCACCTGGGCCTCTCCTGGACATGATAACTTTGCTCCACACTTTGGCCTCAACTGGTCTTGATGAATCTTGTCCCCCCACCTACACCTCAATCTGGACCTGGTGAGTGTGGTCCCCACCTGGGTCTCACCTGGACCTGGTGACTATCGTTCCCACTTGAAACACACCTGGCCCTGTTGACTGTGGTGTTCTTGTAGACTCATATTTACCTGTGACTCCGGTCCCCACTAGGGCCTCCCCTGGATCTGGTGACTCTGACCTGTAGGTTGGCCTCACCTGGGCCTGGTGAGTCGGGTTGCCACATGGGCCTCACCCATACGTGTTGACTCAGGTCCACACGTGGGCTTCTTGGACCAGGTGAATCTGGTCATTACCTGGTCCTCTCCCAGACCCGGGGACTTTGGTCACCACCTGGGCCTCACCTGGATCTGGTTAATCTGGTCCCAATCTGGGTCTCATCCAGTCCTGTTGACTTTGTTCCCCAACTGGACCTGATTGCTGTGGACTCTTTCTTGGCCTCACCTGGAACTGGTGACTCTGATCCTATCTGCGCGTCACCCAGACCTGGTGACTCTGGTCCTCACCTGGGCATCATTGGTACATGGTGACTCTGTTCTACACCTGAGCCTCACCTGGACATGATGACTCTGGAACCTCTCTGAGCCTTACGCTTCCCTGGTGACTCTGGTCCCCATCTGGATGTCACCTGGAACAGGGGATTCTCGTATCCCTCTAGGTCTCAACCAGATCTGGTGACTCTGGTCCTCAACTGGGCCTCACCTGGACCTAGTGAATATGCTCCATGTGGGCCTCATTTGGACCTGGTGACTCTGGTCCCTACCTGGGCATCATAGGGATATGGTTCCACTGCATGGCCTGCAGGTTGGCCTCACTTGGGCCTGGTAACTCTGGTCCCTACCTGGGCATCATCGGGACACGGTTCCTCTCCATCGCCTGCAGGTTGGCCTCACCTGGACCTGGTGAGTGGGGTTGCCAATTGTGCCTCACCCATACATGGTCACACAGGTCCCCACGTGGGCCTCAATTGTACCTGGTGAATCTGGTCCTTATCTGGTCCTTCCCAGTACTGGTAACTCAGGTCACCACTTGGGAATGACCTGGGCCTGGTGAATCTGGTCCCCATCTGGGCCTCACCCAGTCCTGGTGACTTTGTTCCCACATGGACCTGATTGCTGTGGACGCCTTCTTGGCCTCACCTGGAACTGGTGTCTCTGATCCTATCTGCGCGTCACCCAGACCTGGTGAATCTGGTCCTCAACTGGACATGATTGGTACCTGGTGACTCTGTTCCACACCTGAGCCTCACCTGGACATGATGACTCTGGATCCGCTCTGGGCCTCAGCCTGACATGGTGACTCTGGTCCCCATCTGGATGTGACCTGGACCAGGTGATTCTGGTACCCCTCTAGGCCTCAACTTGACCTGGTGATCCTAGTTCCCACCTGGGCCTCACCTGGACCTGGTGACTCTTGTCACCACCGGGGACTCACTTGGACCTGGTTACAGTGTTCCACAGTGGGCCTCAAGTAGAACTCTTGACCATGGTCCCCAAGCCTGCCTCACATGGACCTGTTGCCTCTGATACCTACCAGCGCCTCACGTGTACCTGGTAACTCTGGTCCTCACCTGGGCCTCATCTGCACCTAGTGACTCTGGTCCCCACCTGGGCTTCAACTCGATCTGGTGACTCTGGTCCCCACCTGGAATTCACCTGGATCTGGTGACTCTGGTCCCCACCTGGACCTCTCCTGGACCTGGTGACTCTCTTTCCAACACGGACCTCACCTAGATCTGGTGATTCTGGTCCTCAGTTTGGCCTCACCTGGAACTGGTGTCTGTCGTCCCCACTTTGACCTAACTCAGAACTGCTGAGTCTTGCCCCACCTAGGCCGCACCCAGACATGGTGACTCTTGTCCCCAGCTATGCCTCATCGACCTGATGAATCTGGTCCTCACTTGGGCCCTACATGGACCTGGGACTCAGCTGGATAGAGTGGCTCTGGTTCCCACAAAGGGATCACCTGATACTGGTGACTGGGGTCTTTTTCTATGCCTCAGCAGGACCTAGTGATTCTGTTCCCCATCTGGGCCTGCATGGCCCCAGTGACTCTGGTCCTCACCCAGGCATCATTGGGACCTGGACACTCTATTCCACACCTGGGCCTACTTTGACCAGGGACCTCTGGTCCCATTCTGGGCCTCAAACTAAACTGGTTACTCTGGTTCCCCCTCCGGGACTCACCCTTACCTGGTGACTCTGGTCACCCCTGGGCTTCACTTGGGCCTGGTGAATCTAGTCCTTAGCTGGTCCTCACCTAGATCTGGTGTCTGGTTGCCACCTGGGCCTCACCTGGACTTGGTGAATCCTGTTGCCACCTGCACCTCACCTGGACCTTGTGACTGTGGTCCCACCTGGACCTCACCTGGATCTGGCGGCTATGGTTCCCATAAGGGGCACTCCTGGACCTGGTTCCTGTGGTCTCCATCTGGCCTAACTTGGAACACAATGACTCTGATCCATATTTGGGCCTCTTCTGGACCTGTTGACTCTGGTCCTTACCTGGGCATCATTGGGACCTGGATACTCTCTTATATAACTTGGCCTCACCTGGACCTGGTGAGTGTGGTCCCACCTGGGCCTCACCTGGACGAGGTGACTGGTTCCCACAGGGACCTCACCTGGACCTGGTGACTCAGGTCCTCATATGGGCATCTATCGACCTGGTTTCTCAGTTCCACATCGGGGCCTCACCTGGATATAGTGATTCTCGTCCGACTCTGGGTGTCACCCTGACGTGCTTACTCTGATCCCCACCTGGATATCACCAGAACCGGGTGACGCTGGTCCCTCTCTGGGACTCACGCGGAGCTGGGGACCCTGGTCCTCAACAGGGCGTAAACAGGACCTGGTGAATCTACTCACTAAGGCCTCGTCTGGACCTTGTGACTCTTTTCCCACCTGGCATCAATGGGACATGGTTACTCTGTTCCCCACCTGGGCCTCACCTGGACATGACAACTTTGCTCCACACTTTGGCCTCAACTGGTCCTGATGACTCTCGTCCCCCCACCTAGGCCTCAATCTGGACCTGGTGACTGTGGTCCCCACCTGGGTCTCACCTGGACCTGGTGACTCTCGTTCCCATATGAAACACACCTGGACCTGGTCACTGTGGTGTTTTTGTAGACTCATATTTACCTGTGACTCCGGTCCCCACTAGGGCCTCACGTGGATCTGGTGACTTTGGCCTGCGGGTTGGCCTCACCTGGACCTGGTGAGTGGGGTTGCCACCAGGACCTCACCCATACCTGGTGGCTCTGTCCCTAAAAGGGCCTCTTGGATCTGGTGAATCTGGTCCTTACCTGGTCCTCTCCCAGACCTGGGGACTCTGGTCACCACCTGGGCCTCACCTGGACCTGGTAAATCTGGTCCCCATCTGGGCCTCACCCAGTCCTGGTGGCTTTGTTCCCCACCGGGACCTGATTGCTGTGGACTCTTTCTTGGCCTCACCTGGAACTGGGGACTCTGATCCTATCTGCTCGTCACCCAGACCTGGTGACTCTGGTCCTCACCTGGGCATCATTGGTACATGGTGACTCTGTTCTACACCTGAGCCTCACCTGGACATGATGACTCTGGAACCTCTCTGGGCCTCACCCTGACCTGGTGACTCTAGTCCCCATCTGGATGTCACCTTGACCAGGGGATTCTGGTACCCCTCTAGGCCTCAACCAGATATGGTGACTCTAGTCCTCAACTGGGCCTCACCTGGACCTTGTGAATATGATCCATCTTGGCCTCATTTGGACCTGGTGACTCTGGTCCCTACCTGGGCATCATAGGGATATGGTTCCACTGCATGGCCTGCAGGTTGGCCTCACTTGGACCTGGTAAATCTGGTGCCTACCTGGGCATCATCGGGACATGGTTCCACTGCATGGCCTGCAGGTTGGCCTCACCTGGACCTGGTAAATCTGGTCCCAACCTGGGCATCATCGTGACACCGTTCCTCTGCATGGCCTGCAGGTTGGCCTCACCTGGACCTGGTGAGTGGGGTTGCCACCTGTGCCTCACCCATACCTGGTGACACAGGTCCCCACGTGTGCCTCACTTGGACCTGGTGAATATGGTCCTTACTTGGTCCTCACCCGGAACTGGTAACTCTGGTCATCATCAGGGAATCTCCTGGACCTTGTGAATCTGGTCCCCATCTGGGCCTCACCCAATCCTGGTGACTTTGTTCCCCACCTGGACCTGATTTTGTGGACACATTTTTGGCTTCACCTGGAACTGGTGACTCTGATCCTAACTGGGCCTCATCCAGATCTGGTGACTCTGGTCCTCACCTGTGGACCATTATGACCAGGATACTCTGTTCCACACCTGAGACTCACTTGGACATGATGACTCTGGATCCCCTCTGGGCCTCAGCCTAACATGGTGACTCTGGTCCCCATCTGGATGTCACCTAGACCAGGTGAATCTGGGATCCCTGTCGGCCTCAACCAGACCTGGTGACTCTGGTCCTCAACTGGGCCTCACCTGGACCTAGTGAACATGCTCCACACCTGCGACTTATCTGGACGTGGTGACTCGGGTTCTACCTGGGCATCATCGGGACATGGTTACTCTATTCCCCAATGGGACTGACTTGATCCTAGTAACTCTAGTCCTGACTTTGTCCTCTTCTGTTCCAGGTGACTCTGGCTCCACCTGTGCCTCACCTGTAACTGGTAACTCTGATCCTAAGCATGGCCTCACCTGACCTTGTGACTGCGGTTCCCATCGGGATCTTACCTGGACCTCATGTCTCTGGTCCCACCTGGGCCTCACCAGGACCTGGTGTCTCCGGTACACACCTGGGTAGCATCAGGATATGGTTACACTCTTCACTAACAGTGACCAGCTGGACCTATTAACTCTGGTCTTCACCTGGGCCACACCTGGACATGGTGACACTGGATCTCACCTGGGTCTCAAATTGACATGGTGAGTCGGATCCCCGCCTGGTCCTCATGTGTAACTGCTGATTCTCCGGCCCATATGGACATCATGTGGACATGGTGGCTGCAGTGTTTCTAGCTTCTCATGTACCTTGTGACTCTGGTCCCCGCCAGGGCCTCACTGGCTCCTGGGGATCGTGGTTGCCACCTGCACCTCACCTGGACCTGGTGATTATGGTCTGCACCTGAGACTACCCTGGATCTGCTGACTGTGGTCCCCACCTGGGCTTCACCTGGATATTTGGACTCCGGTCCCCATCTGGGTTTACCTGGCCCTGTTGACCATGGTCCTCAACTGGGCAAAATTGGGACCCGGTGACTGTGTTCCAAAACTGGACCTCAACTGGACCAGGTGACTCCGGTCCCCCTCTGGGTCTCACCGTGCCTAGTGACTGTGAACCCCACTTTGGCCTGACTTGGACCTGCTGACCCTGGTTGCCAACTGCGTCTAACCTCGAACTGTTGACTCTGGTTCTTTCAAGGGCCCCCCCCCCATACCTGGTGATCCTGGTCCGCACCTGGGCCTCACCTGGACGTGGTGACTCTTGTCACCACCGGGGACTCACCTGGACCTGCTTACTGTGTTCCACACCTGGGCCTCAAGTAGACCTGTTGACCATGGTCCCCAAGCCGGCCTCACATGGACCTGTTGCCTCTGATCCCCACCGGGGCCTCACGTGTACCTGGTAACTCCTGTCCTCACCTGGGTCTCATCTGGTCCTAGACTCTGGTCTCCACCTGGGCTTCACCTGGATCTGGTGACTCAGGTCCCCACCTGGACTTACCTGGATCCGTTGACTCTGGTCCCCACCTGGACCTCTCCCGGACCTGGTGACTTTCTTTCAAACATGGACCTCACATGGATCTGGTGACTCTGGTACTCAGTTTGGCCTCACGTGGAACTGGTGTCTCTCGTCCCCACTATGACCTAACACAGAACTGCTGAATCTAGCCCAACTTAGGCTGCACCCAGACCTGGTGACTCTTGTCCAAAGCTATGCCTCAATTCGACCTAATGAATCTGGTCCTCACGGAAGCCTCACCTGGACCTGGGACTCAGCTGGATAGAGTGGCTCTGGTTCCCGCAAGGGGCTCAGCTGATACTGCTGACTGTGGTCTTATTGTATGCCTCACCAGGACCTAGTGATTCTGTTCCCCATCTGGGCCTGCATGGCCCCAGTGACTCTGGTTCTCACCCAGGCATCATTGTGTGATGGACCCAATGATCCTCACCCTGGATACTCTATTCCACACCTGGGCCTCACTTTGACCAAGGACCTCTGGTCCCATTCTGGCCCTCAAACTAAACTGGTTACTCTGGTTCCCCCTCTGGGACTCACCTTTACCTGGTGACTCTGGTCACCCTTTGGGCTTCACTTCGGCCTGGGGAATCTGGTCCTTAGCTGGTCCGCACCTGGATGTGGTGACTGGTCGCCACCTGGGCCTCACCTGGACTTGGTGAATCCTGTTGCCACCTGCGCCTCACCTAGAACTTGTGACTGTGGTTCCACCTGGACCTCACCTTGACCTGGTGACTGTGGTCCCCACCTGGGTCTCACCTGGACCTGGTGACTCTTGTTCCCACATGAACCACACCTGGACCTGGTGACTGTGGTGTTCTTGTAGACTCACGTTTACCTGGTGACTCCAGTCCCCAGTAGGGCTTCCCCTGCAACTCGTAACTCTGGTCCCTACCTGGGCATTATCGGGACAAGGTTCCACTGCATGGCCCGAAAGTTGGCCTCCCCTGGACCTGGTGAGTGGGGTGGCCATCTGGGCCTCACCCATACCGGTGACACAGGTCCCCACGTGGGCCTCACTGGGACATGGTGAATCTGGTCGTTACCTGGTGCTCACCCGGAACTGGTAACTCTGGTCACCACCTGAGAATAACCTGGACCTGGTGAATCTGGTCCCCATCTGGGCCTCACCCAGTCCTGGTGACTTTCTTCCCCACCGGGACCTGATTGCTGTGGACTCCTTCTTGGCCTCACCTGGTACTGGTGAGTCTGATGCTATGTGGGCCTCACCCAGATCTGGTGACTCTGGTCTTCACCTGTGGACCATTATGACCTGGATACTCTGTTCCACACCTGAGTCTCACCTGGACATGATGACTCTGGATCCCCTCTAGGCCTCAGCCTAATATGGTGACTCTGGTCCCCATCTGGATGTCACCTAGACCAGGTGAATCTGGTACCCCTCTAGGCCACAACTAGACCTGGGCATTCTGGTCCTCAACTGGGCCTCACCGGGACCTAGTTAATATGCTCCCCTCCTGCGCCTCATCTGGTCCTGGTGACTCTGGTTCTACCTGGGCATCATCGGGACATGGTTACTCTATTCCCCACTGGGACTGACCTGATCCTGGTAACTCTGGTCCTGACTTTGGCCTCTTCTGTACCAGGTGAATCTGGCTCCACCCGGGACTCACCTCTAACTGGTGACTCTGATCCTAAGCATGGCCAAACCAGACCTGGTGACTGTGATTCCCAATGGAACCTCACCTGGACCTCATGTCTCTGGTCCCTCCTGACCATCACCAGGACCTGGTGTCTCTGGTACCCACCAGGGTAGCATCAGGATATGGGGACACTGTTCACTAACAGTGGCCCAGCCGGAACTATTAACTCTGGTCTTCACCTGGTCATGGTGACACTGGGTCCCACCTGGGTCTCACCTGGACATGGTGAGTCGGATCCCCACCTGGGCCTCACCTGTAACTGGTGATTCTCGTTCCCACATGGACATCATGTGGACCTGGTGGCTGCATTGTTTCAGGCTTCTCATGTACCTCGTGACTCTGGTCCCCACCAGGGCCTCACAGGGACCTGGTGAGTGTGGTTGCCACCTGCACCTCAAGTGGACCTGGTGATTCTGGTCTGCACCTGAGACTACCCTGGATCTGGTGACTATGGTCCCCACCTGGGTTTCACCTGCTTTGGGGACTCCGTTCCCCATCTGGGCCTCACATAGCCCTGTTGACCATGGTCCTCAACTGGGCAAAATTGGGACTGGTGACTGTGTTCCACAACTGGACCTCACCTGGACCAGGTGATTCTGGTCTCCCTCTGGGTCTCACCGCGCCCTAGTGACCGTGAACCCCACTTTGGCCTGACATGGACCTGCTGACCGTGGTTGCCACCTGCGCCTGACCTCGAACTGTTGACTCTGGTTCTTTCAAGGGCCTCCACTGTACCTGGTGATCCTGGTCCACACCTGGGCCTCACCAGGACGTGGTGAGTCTTGTCACCACCGGGGACTCAGCTGGACCTGGTGACTCTCGTTCCCACATGAACCATACCTGGACCTGGTGACTGTGGTGTTCTTGTAGACTCACATTAACCTGGTGACTCCGTTCCCCACTAGGGCCTCACCTGGATCTGGTAACTGGCCTGCAGGTTGGCCTCACCTGACTTCTTGAGTGGGGTTGCCACCTGGGCGTCAACCATACCTGGTGGCTCAGGTCCCCACGTGAGCCTCTTGTACCTGGTGAATCTGGTTCTTACCTGGTCCTCTCCCAGACCCGGAGACTCTGGTCAACACCTGGCCCTCACCTGGACCTGGTGAATCTGTTCCCCATCTGGGCCTCACCCAGTCCAGGTGACTTTGATCCCCTCTGGACCTGTTTGTTGTGGACCATTTCTTGGCCTCATCTGGAACTGGTGACTCTGATCCTATCTGCGCGTCTCCCAGATCTGGTGACTCTGGTCCTCACCTGGGCATCATTGGTACCTGGTGACTCTGTTCCTCACCTGAGCCTCACCTGGACATGATGAGTCTGGAACCTCTCTGGGCCTCTCCCTAACCTGGTGACTCTGGTCCCCATCGGCATGTCACCTGGACGACGTGATTCTGGTACCCCTCTAGGAATCAACTAAATCTGGTGACTCTGGTCCTCAACTGGGCCTCACCTAGACCTAGTGAATTTGCTCCATCTGGCCCTCATTTGGACCTGGTGTCTCTGGTCCCTACCTGGGCATCATCGGGACGTGGTTCCACTGCATGGTCTGCAGTTTGTCCTCACCTGGACCTGGTAACTCTGTTCCTTACCTGGGCATCATCGGGACATTGTTCCTCTGCATGGCCTGCAGGTTGGCCTCACCTGGACCTGGTGAGTGGGGCGAAAAACTGGGCCTCACACATGCATTGTGACACAGGTCGCCACTTGGGTCTCAATTGGACCTGGTGAATCTCGTCCTTACCTGGTCCTCACCCAGAACTGGTAACTCTGGTCACCATCTGGGAAAACATGGATCTTGTTAATCTGGTCCCCATCTTGGCCTCACCCAGTCCTGGTGACTTTGTTCCCCACCTGGACCGGATTGCTGTGGACACCTTCTTGGCCTCACCTGGAACTGGTTACTCTGAACCTAACTGGGTCTCACCCAGATCTGGTGACTCAGGTCCACACCTGAGGACCATTATGACCTGGATACTCTGTTCCACACCTGAGCCTCACCTGGACATGATGACTCTGGATCCCCTCTGGGCCTCAGCCTAACATGGTGACTCTGGTCCCCATCTGGATGTCACCTAGACCAGGTGAATCTGATACCCCTCTAGGCCTCAACTAGGCCGGGGGAATCTGGTCCTCAATTGGGCCTCACTGGGACCTAGTGAATATACTCCCCACCTGCGCCTCATCTGGACGTGTTGACTCGGGTTCTACCTGGGCATCATCGGGACATGGTTACTCTATTCCCCACAGGGACTGACCTGATCCTGGTAACTCTGGTCCTGACTTTGGCGTCTTCTCTACCGGGTGACTCTGGCTCCACCTGGGCGTCATCTGCAACTGATGACTCTGATCCTAAGCATGGCCTCACCCGACCTGGTGACTGTGGTTCCCATCGGGACCTCACCTCGACCTCATGTCTCTGGTCCCACCTGGGCCTCACCAGGACCTGGTGTCTGTGGTACCCACCTGGGTAGCATCAGAATATGGTTACACGGGGATCCCTGGGTGGCGCAGCGGTTTGGCGCCTGCCTTTGGCCCAGGGCGCGATCCTGGAGACCTGGGATCGAATCCCACATCGGGCTTCCGGTGCATGGAGCCTGCTTCTCCCTCTGCCTATGTCTCTGCCTCTCTCTCTTTCTCCCTCTGTGACTATCATAAATAAATAAAAATTAAAAAAAAAAAAAGAATATGGTTACACTGTTCACTAACAGTGACCCAGCCGGACCTATTAACTCTGGTCTTCACCTGGGCCACACCTGGACATGGTGACACTGGTACCCACCTGGGTCTCACCTGGACATGTTGAGTCGGATCCCCGTCTGGTCCTCACCTGTAACTGGTGATTCTCATTCCCACATGGACATCATGTGGACCTGGTGGCTGCAGAGATTCTAGCTTCTCATGTACCTCGTGACTCTGGTCCCCACCGGGGCCTCACCGGGACCTGGGGAGTGTGGTTGCCACCTGCACCTAACCTGGACCTGGTGATTCTGGTCTGCACCTGAGACTACCCTGGATCTGGTGACTGTGGTCCCCACCTGGACTTCACCTGGATTTGGGGAATCCGGTCCCCATCTGGGCCTCACCTGGCCCTGTTGACCATGGTCCACAAAAGGGCAAAATTGGGACCCGGTGACTTGTTCCACAACTGGACCTCACCTGGACCAGGTGACTCTGGTCCCCCTCTGGGTCTCACCGTGCCCTAGTGACTGTGAACCCCACTTTGGCCTGACATGGACCTGTTGACCCTGGTTGCCACCTGCGCCTGACCTTGAACTGTTGACTCTGGTTCTTTCAAGGGCGTCCCCTGGACATGGTGATCCTGGTTCCCACATGAACCTCACCTGGACCTGGCGACTCTTGTCACCACCGGGAACTCAACTGGACCTGCTTACTGTGTTCCACACCTGGGCCTCAAGTAGACCTGTTGATCATGGTCCCCAAGCCGGCCTCAAATGGACCTGTTCCCTCTGATCCCCAGCGGGGCTTCACGTGTACCTGGGAACTCTGGTCCTCACCTGGGCCTCATCTGGACCTAGTGACTCTTGTCCCCTCCTGGGCTTCACCTGGATCTGGTGACTCTGGTCCCCACCTGGACTTCAACTTGATCTGGTGACTCTGGTCCCCACCTGGACCTGACCCGCATCTGGTGACTCTGGTCCTCAGTTTGGCCTCACCTGGACCTGGTGTCTCTCGTCCCCACTTTGACCTAACTCAGAACTGCTGAATCTTGCCCCACCTAGGCCGCACCCAGAACTGGTGACTCTTGTCCCCAGCTATGCCTCAATTTGACCTGATGAATCTGGTCCTCACGTGTGCCTCACATGGACCTGGGACTCACCTGGATAGAGTGGCTCTGGTTCCCACAATGGGCTCACCTGATACTGCTGACTGTGGTCTTATTCTATGCCTCACCAACACCTAGTGATTCTGTTCCCCACCTGGGCCTGCATGGCCCTAGTGATTCTGGTCTTCACCCAGGCATCATTGGGACCTGGATATTCTATTCCACACCTGGGCCTCACTTTGACCAGGGACCTCTGGTCCCATTATGGGCCTCAAACTAAACTGGTTACTCTGGTTCCCCCTCTGAGCCTCACTATTACCTGGTGACTCTGGTCACGCTTTGGGCTTCACTTGGGCCTGGTGTATCTGGTCCTTAGGTTGTCCTCACCTGGATCTGGTGAGTGGTCGCCGCTGGGCCTCACCTGGACTTGGTGAATCCTGTTGCCACCTGCCCCTCACTGGACCTTGTGACTGTGGTCCCTCCTGGACATCACCTGGATCTGGTGGCTCTGGTTCCCATATGGGGCTCTCCTGGACCTGGTTCCTCTGGTCTCCATCTGGCCTCACCTGGAACACAATGACTCTGATCCATATTTGGGCCTCTCCAGGACCTGTTGACTCTGGTCCTAACCTGGGCATCATTGGGACCTGGATACTCTCTTATATAACTTGGCCTGGTGAGTGTGGTCCCACCTGGGTCTCACCTGGACGAGGTGACTGGTTCCCACAGGGACCTCACCTGGACCTGGTGACTCAGGTCCTCATATGGGCATATTGGGACCTGGTTTCTCAGTTCCACATCGGGTCCTCACATGGACCTAGTGACTCTCGCCCCCTCTGGGCCTCACCCTGACGTGGTGACTCTGGTCCCCATCTGGATATCACCAGAACCGGTGACTCTGGTCCCCCTCTGGGACTCACGCGGAGCTGGGGACACTGGTCCTCAACTGGGCCACAACAGGACCTGGTTAATCTACTCCTCACTTAGGCCTCGTCTGGACCTTGTGACTCTTTTCCCACTTGGCATCAATGGGAAATGGTTACTCTGTTCCCCACCTGGGCCTCACATGGACATGATAACTTTGCTCCATACTTTGGCCTCAACTGGTCCTGATGACTCTGGTCCCCCCACCTAGGCCTCAATCTGGACCTGGTGACTGTGGTCCCCACCTGGGTCTCACCTGGACCTGGTGACTCTCTTTCCCACATGAACCACACCTGGACCTGGTACTGTGGTGTTTTTGTAGACCTCACATTTACCTGGTGACGCCGGTCCCCACTAGGGACTCAACTGGATCTGGTGACTCTGGCCTGCATGATGGCCTCACC
This sequence comes from Canis aureus, assembly GCF_053574225.1. NCBI lineage: Eukaryota > Metazoa > Chordata > Mammalia > Carnivora > Canidae > Canis > Canis aureus. The sequence continues at coordinate 58,968,071 of NC_135632.1, forward strand.
TGGACCTGGTGAGTGGGGTTGCCACCTGGGCCTCACCCATACCTGGTGACTCAGGTCTCCACGTGGCCCTTTGGACCTGGTGAATCTGTTACTTACCTGGTCCTCTCCCAGACCCGGGGACTCTGGTCACCACCTGGGCCTCACCTGGACCTGGTCAATCTAGTCCCCATCTGGGCCTCACCCGGTCATGGTGACTTGGTTCCGCACCTGGACCTGATTGCTGTGGACTCTTTCTTGGCCTCACTTGGAACTGGTGACTCTGATCCAATGTGCGCGTCACCCAGACCTGGTGACTCTGGTCCTCACCTGGGCATCTTTTTTACTTGGTGACTCTGTTCCATACCTGAGCCTCACCTGGACATGATGACTCTGGAACCTCTCTGGGCCTCACCCTGACATGGTGACTCTGGACCCATCTGGATGTCACCCGGACCAGGTGATTCTGGTACCCCTCTGGGCCTCACCCAGATCTGGTGACTCTGGTCCTCACCTCTGGACCATTATGACCTGGATACTCTGTTCCACCCGTGAACCTCACCTGGACATGATGACTCTGGATCCCCTCTGGGCCTCAGCCTGACATGGTGACTCTGGTCCCCATCTGGATGTCACCTAGACCAGGTGAATCTGGTACCACTCCAAGCCTCAACTATACCTGGTGACTCGGTCCTCAACTTGGCCTCACCGGGACCTAGTGAATATGCTCTCCACCTGCACCTCATCTGGACCTGGTAATTCTGCTTCTACCTGGGCATCACCGGGACATGGTTACTCTATTCCACACTGGGACTGACCTAATCCTGATAACTCTGGTCGTGACTTTGGCCTCTTCTGTACCAGGTGACTCTGGCTCAACCTGGGCCTCAATTGTAACTGGTGACTCTGATCCTAAGCATGGCGTCACCTGACCTGGTGACTGTGGTCCCCATCGGGACCTCACCTGGGCCTCGTGTCTCTGGTTCCACCTGGGCCACACCAGGACCTGGTGTCTCTGGTACCCACCTGGGTAGCATCAGGATATGGTTACTCTGTTCACTAGTAGTGACCCAGCAAGACCTATTAACTCTGGTCTTCACCTGGGCCACACCTGGACATGGTGACACTGGTTCCAACCTGGGTCTCACCTGGACATGGTGAGTCGGATCCCCACCTGGTCCTCACCTGTAACTGGTGATTCTCATTCCAGCATGGACATCATGTTCACCTGGTGGCTGCAGTGTTTCTAGCTTCTCATGTACCTCGTGACTCTGGTCCCCACCAGGGCCTCACCGGGACCTGGTGAGTGTGGTTGCCACCTGCACCTCACCTGGAACTGGTGATTCTGGTCTGCACCTGAGACTACCCTGGATCTGGTGACTGTGGTTCCCTACTGGGCTTCACGTGGATTTGGGGACTCTGGTCCCCATTTGGGCCTCACCTGGCCCTGTTGACCATGGTCCTCACACGGCAAAATTGGGACCCTGTGACTGTGTTCCACAACTGGACCTCACCTGGAACAGGTGACTCTGGTCCCCCTCTGGGTCTCACCGTACCCTAGTGACTGTGAACCCCACTTTGGCCTGGCTACGACCTGCTGACTCTGGTTGCCACCTGTGCCTGACCTCGAATTGTTGACTCTGGTTCTTTCAAGGGCCTCCCCTGTACCTGGTGATCCTGGTGCCAACCTGGGCCTCTCCTGGACGTGGTGACTCTTGTCACCACCGGGGACTCACCTGGACCTGCTTACTGTGTTCCACACCTGGGCCTCAAGTACACCTCTTGACCATGGTACCTAAGCCCGCCTAACATGGACCTGTTGCCTCTGATCCCCACCGGGGCCTCACGTGTACCTGGTAACTCTGGTCCACACCTGGGCCTCATCTGCACCTAGAGACTCTGGTGCCCACCTGGACTTCTCCTGGATCTCGTGACTCTGATCCCCACCTGGACTTTACCTGGATCTGGTGACTCTGGTCCCCACCTGTACTGGTTACTCTGGTTCCCCCTCTGGGCCTCACCCTTACCTGGTGAATCTGGTCACCCCTTCGGCTTCACTTGGGCCTGGTGAATCTGGTCCTTAGCTGGTGCGCACCTGGATCTGGTGACAGGTCACGACGTGGGCCTCACCTGGACTTGGTGAATCATGTTGCCACCTGCGCCTCACCTGGACCTTGTGACTCTGGTCCCTCCTGGACCTCACCTGGATCTGGTGGCTCTGATTCCCATATGGGGCTCTCCAGGACCTGGTTCCTGTGGTCTCCATCTGGCCTCTCCTGGAACACAATGAATCTGATACATATTTGGGCCTCTCCTGGACCTGTGGACTCTGGTCCTTACCTAGGCATCATTGGGACCTGGATACTCTCTTATTTACCTGGGCCTCACATGGACCTGGTGACTGTGGTCCCACCTGGGCCTCACCTGAACCGGGTGACTGGTTCCCACAGGGACATCACCTGGACCTGGTTACTCAGGTCCTCATATGGGCATCATGGGACCTGGTTTCACAGTTCCAAATCGGGGCCTCACTTGAACCTAGTGATTCTCGTCTCCCTCTGGGCCTCACCCTGACGTGGTGACTCTGGTCCTCACCTGGTTATCACTAGAACCGGGTGACTCTGGTCCCCCTCTGGGACTCACCCGGAGCTGGGGACACCGGTCCACAACTGGGCCTCAACAGGACCTGGTGAATCTACTCCTCACATAGGCCTCGTCTGGACCTTGTGACTCTTTTCCCACCTGGCATCAATGGGACATGGTTACTCTGTTCCTCACCTGGGCCTCACCTGGACATGATAAATTTGCTCCCCAGTTTGGCCTCAGCTGGTCCTGATGACTCTGGTCCCCCACCTAGGCCTCAATCTGGAACTGGTGACTGGTCCCCACCTGGGACTTACCTGGACCTAGTGACTCTCGTTCCCACATGAACCACACCTGAACCTGGTGCCTGTGGTGTTCTTGTAGACTCACAATTACCTGGTGACTCCGGTCCCCACTAGGGCCTTACCTGGATCTGGTGACTCTAGCCTGCAGGTGGCCTCACCTGGACCTGGTGTGTGGGGTTGCCACCTGGGCCTCACCCATACCTGGTGACTCAGGTCTCCACGTGGGCCTCTTGGACCCAGTGAACCTGTTACTTACCTGGTCCTCTCCCAGACCCGGAGACTCTGGTCACCACCTGGGACTCACCTGGACCTGGTGAATCTGGTCCCCATCTGGGCCTCACCCAGTCCTGGTGACTTTGTTCCGACCCTGGACCTGATTGCTGTGGACTCTTTCTTGCCCTCACCTGGAACTGGTGACTCTGATCCTATCTGCGCTTCACCCAGACCGGGTGACTCTGGTCCTCACCTGGGCATCTTTGGTACCTGGTGACTCTGTTCCATACCTGAGCCTCACCTGGACATGATGACTCTGGAACCTCTCTGGGCCTCACCCTGATCTGGTGACTCTGGACCCATCTGGATGTCACCTGGACCAGGTGATTCTGGTACCCCTCTAGGCCTCAACCAGATCTGGTGACTCTGGTCCTCAACTGGGCCTCACCTGGAACTAGTGAATATGCTCCATCTGGGCCTCATTTGGGCCTGGTGACTCTGGTCCCTTCCTGGGCATCATCGGGACATGGTTCCACTGCATGGCCTGCAGGTTGGCCTCAGCTGGACCTGGTATCTCTCGTCCCTACCTGGGCATCATCGGGATATGGTGCCTCTGCATGGCCTGCAGGTTGGCCTCACCTGGACCTGGTGAGTGGGGTTGCCACCTGGGCCTCACGCATACCTAGTGACACAGGTCGCCACGTGGGCCTCACTTGGACCTGGTGAATCTGGTCCTTACCTGGTCCTCACCCCTAACACGTAACCTGGTCACCACCTGGGAATCACCTGGGCCTGGTGAATCTGGTCCCTATCTGGGCCTCACTCAGTCCTGGTGACTTTGTTCCCCATCTGGACCTGATTGCTGTGGACTCGTTCTTGGCCTCACCTGGAACTTGTGACTCTGATCCCAACTGGGCCTCACCTAGATCTGCTGACTCTGGTCCTCACCTGTGGATCATTATGACCTGGATACTCTTTCCACACCTGAGGCTCACCTGGACATGATGACTCTGGATCCACTCTGGGCCTCCCCCTGTCATGGTGATTCTGGTCCCCATCTGGATGTCACCTAGACCAGGTGAATCTGGTACCCCTCTAGGCCTCAACCAAACCTGGTGACTCTAGTCCTCAACTGGGCCTCACCGGGACCTAGTGAATATGCTCCCCACCTGCGCCTCATCTGGACATGGTGACTCTGGTTCTACGTGGGCATCATCGGGACATGGTTACTCTATTCCCCACTGGGACTGACCTGATCCTGGTAACTCTAGTCCTGACTTTGGCCTCTCTGTACCAGGTGATTCTGGCTCTAACTGGGCCTCACCTGTAACTGGTGACTCTGATTCTAAGCATGGCCTCACCTGACCTGGTGACTGTGGTTCCCATCGGGACCTCACCTGGACCTCATGTCTCTGGTCCCACCTGGGACTCACCAGGGCCTGGAGTCTCTGGTACCCACCTGGGTAGCATCAGGATATGGTTACACTGTTCACTAACAGTGACCCAGCCGGACCTATTAACTCTGGTCTTCACCTGGGCCACACCTGCACATGGTGACACTGGTTCCCACCTTGGTCTCCCCTGGACATGGTGACTCATATCCCCAATGGTCCTCACCTGTAACTGGTGATTCTCGTTTCCACAAGGACATCATGTGGACCTGGTGGTTTCAGTGTTTCTAGCTTCTCATGTAACTCATGACTCTGGTCCCCACCAGGCCCTCACCGGGACCAGGTCAGTGTGGTTGCCACCTGCATCTCACCTGCACCTGGTGATTCTGGTCTGCACCTGATACTACTCTGGATCTAGTGACTGTGGTCCCCACCTGGGCTTCACCTGGATTTGGGGACTCCGGTCCCCATCTGGGGCTCACATGGCCCTGTTGACCATGGTCCACAACTGGGCAAAATTGGGACGCGGTGACTGTGTTCCACAACTGGAACTCACCTGGACCACGTGACTCTGGTTCCCTCTAGGTCTCACCGTGCCCTAGTGACTGTGAAACCCACTTTGGCCTGACTTGGACCTGCTGAACCTGGTTGGAACCTTCGCCTGATGTCGAACTGTTGACTCTGGTTCTTTCAAGGGCCTCCCCTGTACCTGGTGATCCTGGTCCCCACCGGGCCTCACCTGGACCTGGTGACTCTTGTCACCACTGGGGACTCAACTGGACCTGCTTACTGTGTTTCACACCTGGGCCTCAATAAACCTGTTGACCATGGTCCCCAAGCCTACCTCACATGGACCTGTTGCCTCTGATCCCCACCGGGGCCTCACGTGTACCTGGTTACTCTGGTCCTCACTTGGGCATCATTGGTCCTGGTGACTCTGTTCCACACCTGAGGCTCCCCTGGACATGATGACTCTGGATCTCCCTGGCTATCAACCTAACCTGGTGACTCTGGTCCCCATATGGATGTCACCTGGACCAGGGGATTATGGTACCCCTCTGGGCCTCAACCAGGGTGGTGACTATGGTCCTCAACTGGGCCTCACCTGGACCTAGTGAATATGCTCCATCTGGGCCTCATTTGGACCTGGTGACTCTGGTCCCTACCTGGGCATCATCGGGACATGGTTCCACTGCATGGCCTGTAGGTTGGCCTCACCTGGACTTGGTAACTCTCGTCCCTACCTGGGCATCATTGGGACCTGGTTCCTCTGCATGGCCTGCAGGTTGGCCTCACCTGGACCTGGTGAGTGGGTTTCTCACCTGGGTCTCACCCTTGCCTAGTGACACAGGTCCCCACGTGGGCCTCACTTGGACCTGGTGAATCTGGACCTTACCTGGTGGTCACCCGGAACTGGTACCTCTGGTCACCACATGGGAATCACCTGGGCCTGGTGAATCTGGTCCCCATCTGGGCTTCACCCAGTCCTGTTGACTTTCTTCCCCACCTGGCCCTGATTGCTGTGGACTCCTTCTTGGCTAACCTGGAACTGCTGACTCTGATGCTAACTGGGCTTCACCCAGATCTGGTGACTCTGGTCCTCACCTGTGGACCATTATGACCTGGATACTCTGTTCCACACCTGAGCCTCACCTGAATATGTTGACTCTGGATCCCCTCTGGGCCTCACCCTGACATGGGGACTCTGGTCCCCATCTGGATGTCACCAGACCAGGTGAATCTGGTACCCCTCTAGGCCTCACCTAGACCTGGTGACTCTGGTCCTCAACTGGGCCTCAATGGGACCTAGTGAACATGCTCCCCACCTGCGCCACATCTGGGCCTGGTGACTCTGGTGCTACCTGGGCATCATCGGGACATGGTTACTATATTCCCACTTGGAGTGACCTGATCCTGGTAACTCTGGTCCTGACTGGCCTCTTCTGTACCAGGTGACTCTGGCTCCACCTGTGCCTCACCTGTAACTGGTGACTCTGATCCTAAGCATGGCCTCACCTGACCTGGTGACTGTGGTTCCCATCGGGACCTCACCTGGACCTCATGTCTCTGGTCCCAACTGGGCCTCACCAGGACCTGGTGTCCCTGGTACCCACCTTGGTAGCATCAGGATACGGTTACACTGTTCACTAACAGTGACCCAGCCGGACCTGTTAACTCTGGTGTTGACCTGGTGCACACATGAACATGGTGACACTGGTTCCCACCAGGGTCTCACCTGGACATGGTGAGTCAGATCCCCACCTGGTCCTCACCTGTAACTGGTGATTCTCATTCCCACATGGAGATCATGTGGAACTGGTGGCTGCAGTGTTTCTAACTTCTCATGTACCTCGAGCATCTGGTCCGCACCAGGGCCTCACCGGGACCTGGTGTGTGTGGTTGCCACCTGCACCTCACCAGGACCTGGTGATTCTGGTCTGCACCTGAGACTACCCTGGATCTTGTGACTGTGGTCCCCACCTGGGCTTCACCTGGATTTGGGGACTCCGGTCCCAATCCGGGGCTCACCTGGCCCTGTTGTCCATGGTCTTCAACTGGACAAAATTGAGACCCGGTGACTGTGTTCCACAACTGGACCTCACATGGACCACGTGACTCTGGTCCCCCTCTGGGTCTCACCGTGCCCTAGTGACTGTGAACCCAACTTTGGCCTGACTTGGACGTGCTGACCCTGGTTGCCACCTGCGCCTGACCTCGAACTGTTGACTCAGGTTCTTTCAAAGGCTTCCCCTGCACCTGGTGATCCTGGTTCCCAATTTGGCCTCAACTGGACGTGGTGACTCTTGTCACTACTGGGGACTCACCTAGACAGGCTTACAGTGTTCCACACCTGGGCCTCAGGTAGACCTGTTGACCATGGTCCCCTAGCCGGCCTCACGTGGCATTTTGGCTGTGATCCCCGCCGGGGCCTCACATGTACCTGTTAACTCTGATCTTCACCTGGGCCTCATCTGGACCTAGTGACTCTGGTCTCCACATGGGCTTCACCTGGATCTGGAGACTCTCGTCCCCACCTGGAATTCACCTCGATCTGGTGACTCTGTTCCCCACCTGGACCTCTCCTGGACCTGGTGACTCTCTTTCCAACATGGACCTCACCTGGATCTGGTGACTCTGGTTCTCAGTTTGGCCTCACCTGTACTGGTGTCTCTCGTCCCCACTTTGACCTAACTCAGAAATGCTGAATCTTGCCCGACCTAGGCCGCACCCAGACCTGATGACTCTTGTCTCCAGCTATGCCTCAATTTGACCTGATGAATCTGGTCCTCACGTGGGCCTCACATGGACCTGGGACTCACCTGGATAGAGTGGCTCTGGTTCCCACAAGGGGCACACCTGATACTGGTGACTGTGGTCTTTTTCTATGCCTCACCAGGACCTAGTGATTCTGTTCCCCATCTGGGCCTGCATGGCCCTAGTGACTCTGGTCCTCACCCAGGCATCATTGGGACCTGGATCCTCTATTCCACACCTAGGGCTCACTTTGACCCGGGACCACTGGTCCCATTCTGGGCCTCAAACTAAACTGGTTACTCTGGTTCCCCTCTGGGCCTCACCCTTACCTGGTGACTCTGGTCACTTCTTGGGCTTCACTTGGGCCTCGTGAATCTGGTCCTTAGCAGTTCCGCACCTGGATCTGGTGACTGGTCGCCACCTGGGCCTCACCTGGACTTGGTGAATCCTGTTGCCACCTGCGCCTCACCTGGACCTTGTGACTGTGGTCCCACCTGGACCTCACCTGGATCTGGTGGCTCTGGTTCCCATATGGGGCTCTCCTGGACCTGGTTCCTATGGTCTCCATCTGGTCTCACCTGGAACACAATGACTCTGATCCATATTTGGGCCTCTCCTGGACCTGTTGACACTGGTCCTTACCTGGGCAACATTGGGACCTGGATACTCTCTTATATACCTGGGCCTCACCTGGACCTGGTGACTGTGGTCCCACCTGGGCCTCACCTGGACGAGGTGACTGGTTCCCACAGGGACCTCACCTGGACCTGGTGACTCAGGTCCTCATATGGGCATCATGGGACCTGGGTTCTCAGTTACACATCGGGACCTCACCTGGACCTAGTGATTCTCGTCCCACTCTGGGCCTCGCCAGGACGTGGTGACTCAGGTCCCCACCTGGATATCACCAGAACCGGGTGACTCTGGTCCCCCTATGGGACTCTCCTGGAGCTGGGGACACTGGTACTCAACTGGGCCTCAACAGGACCTGGTGAATCTACTCCTCACTAAGGCCTTGTCTGGACCTTGTGACTCTTTTCCCACCTGGCATCGTTGGGACATTGTCACTCTGTTCCCCACCTGGGCCTCACAAGGACATGATAACTTTGCTCCACACTTTGGCCTCAACTGGTCCCAATGACTCTGGTCCCCCCACCTAGGCCTCAATCTGGACCTGGTGACTGTGGTCCCCACCTGGGTCTCACCTGGACCTGGTGACTCTCGTTCCCACATAAACCACACCAGGATCTGATGACTGTGTTGTTCTTGTAGAATCACTTTTAACTGGTGAATCCAGTCCCCACTAGGTCCTCACGTGGTTCGGGTGACTTGGCCTGAAGGTTGGCCTCACATGGACCTGGATAGTGGGGATGCCACTTGGGCCTCACCCATACCTGGTGTCTCAGGTCTCCACATGGGCCTCTTGGACCTGGTGAATCTGGTCCTTACCTGGTCCTCTCCCAGACCCGGGGACTCTGGTCACCACCTGGGCCTCACCTGGACCTGGTGAATCCGACCCCATCTTGGCCTCACTCAGTCCTAGTGACTTTGTTCCCCACCTTGACCTGATTGCTGTGGACGCTTTCATGGCCTCACCTGGACCTGGTGACTCTGATCCTATCTGCGTGTCACCCAGACCTGGTGACTCTGGTCCTCACCTGGGCATCCTTGGTACCTGGTGACTCTGTTCCACACCTGAGCCTCACCTGGACATGCGGCTCTGGCCTCTGGAACCACTCTGGGCCTAAACCTGACCTGGTGACTCTGGTCTCCATCTGGATGTCACATGGACCAGGTGATTCCAGTACCCCTCTAGGCCTCAACCAGTTCTGGTGACTCTGGTCCTCAACTGGGCCTCACCTGGACCTATTGAATATGCTCCATGTGGGCCTCATTTGGACCTGGTGACTCTGGTCACTACCTGGGCATCATCGGGACATGGATCCACTGCATGGCCTGCAGGATGGCCTCAGCTGGACCTGATAACTCTGTTCCCTACCTGGGCAACACCGGGACACGGTTCCTCTGTAAGGCCTCCAGGTTGGCCTCACCTGGACCTAGTGAGTGGGGTTGCCACCTGGGGCTCACCCATACCTGGTGACACAGGTCCCAACGTGGGCCTCTTGGACCTGGTGAATCTGGCCCTTATGATCCTCACCCGGACCTGGTAATCCTGGTCACCACCTGGGAATCACCTGGACCTGGTGAATCTGGTCTCCATCTGGGCCTCAACAGTCCTGTTGACTTTCTTCCCCACCTGGACCTGATTGCTGTGGACTCCTTCTTGGCCTCAACTGGAACTGGTGACTCTGATCCTCACAGGGCCTCACCCAGATCTGGTGACTCTGGTCTTCACCTGTGGACCATTATGACCTGGATACTTTGTTGCACACCTGAGCCTCACCTGGACATGATGACTCTGGATCCCCTCTGGGCCTCAGCCTGACATGGTGGCTCTGGTCCGCATCTGGATGTCACCTAGATCAGGTGAATCTGGTACCCCTCTAGGCCTCAACTAGACCTGGTGACTCTGGTCCTCAACAGGGCCTCAACGAGACCTAGTGAATATGCTCCCCACCTTCGCCTCATCTGGACCTGGTGACGCTGGTTCTATCTGGGCATCATCGGGACATGTTACTCTGTTCCCCACTGGGACTGACCTGATCCTGGTAACTCTGGTCCTGACTTTGGCCTCTCTGTACCAGGTGATTCTGGCTCTAACTGGGCCTCACCTTAACTGGTGACTCTGATTCTAAGCATGGCCTCACCTGACCTGGTGTTTGTGGTTCCCATAGGGACCTCACCTGGACCTCATGTCTCTGGTCCCACCTGGGCCTCACCAGGGCCTGGTGTCTATGCTACCCACCTGGGTAGCATCAGGATATGGTTACACTGTTCACTAACAGTGACCCAGCCGGACCTATTAACTCTGGTCTTCACCTGGGCCACACCTGGACATGGTGACACTGTTTCCCACCTGGGTCTCACCTGGATATGGTGAGTCGGATCCCCACATGGTCCTCACCTGTAACTGGTGATTCTCGTTCCCACATGGATATCATGTGGACCTGTTGGCCGCAGTGTTTCTAGCATCTTTTTTTTTTAATTTTTATTTATTTATGATAGTCACAGAGAGAGAGAGAGGCAGAGACACAGACAGAGGGAGAAGCAGGAACCATGTACCGGGAGCCCGACGTGGGATTCGATCCCGGGTCTCCATGATCGCGCCCTGGGCCAAAGGCAGGCGCCAAACCGCTGCGCCACCCAGGGATCCCATGTGTTTCTAGCTTCTCATGTACCTCGTGACTTTGGTCCCCACCAGTGCCTTACCGGGACCGGGTGAGTTTGGTTGCCACCTGCACCACACCTGGACCTGGTGATTCTGGTCAGCACCTGAGACTACCCTGGATCTGGTGACTGTGGTCCCCACCTGGGCTTCACCTGGATTTCAGGACTCTGGCCCCATCTGGGCCTCACCTGGCCCTGTTGACCATGGTCCTCAACTGGGAAAAATTGGGACCTGGTGACTGTGTTCCACAACTGGACCTCACATGGACCAGGTGACTATGCTCCCCCTCTGGGTCTCACCATGCCCTAGTGACTGTGAATTCCACTTTGGCTTGACTTGGACCTGCTGACCCTGGTTGCCACCTGCGCCTGAAATCGAACTGTTGACTCTGGTTCTTTCAAGGGCCTCCCCTGTACCTGGTGATCCTGGTCCCCACCTGGGCCTCACCTGGACGTGGTGACTTTTGTCACCACGGGGGACTCACCTGGACCTGCTTACTGTGTTCCACACCTGGGTCTCAAGTGGACCTGTTGACCAAGGTCCCAAAGCCGCCCTCACATGGACCTGTTGCTTCTGATCTCCACCGGATCCTCACGTGTACCTGGTAACTCTGGTTCTCACCTAGGCCTCATCTGCACCTTGTGACTCTGGTCCCCACCTGGGCTTCACCTCGATCTGGTGACTCTGGTCCCCACCTGGACTTCACCTGGATCTAGTAACTCTGGTCCCCACCTGGACCTCTCCTGGACCTGGTGACTCTCTTTCCAACATGGACTTCACCTCGATGTGGTGACTCTGGTACTCAGTTTGGCCTCACCTGGACCTGGGGTCTCTCGTCCCCACTTTGACCTAACTCAGAACTGCTGAATCTTGCCCCACCTAGGCCGCACCCAGACCTGGTGACTCTTGTCCCCAGCTATGCCTCAATTCGACCTGATGAATCTGGTCCTCACGTGGGCTTCACATGGACCTGGGACTCAGCTGGATAGAGTGGCTCTGGTTCCCACAAGGGGCTCACCTGATACTGGTGACTGTGGTCTTTTTCTATGCCTCACCAGGACCTAGTGATTCTGTTCCCCATCTGGGCCTGCATGGCCCTAGTGACTCTGGTCCTCACCCAGGCATCATTCGGACCTGGATACTCTATTCCACACCTGGGCCTCACTTTCACCACTGACATCTGGTCCCATTCTGGACCTCAAACTAAACTGGTTACTCTCGTTACCCCTCTGGGCCTCGCCCTTACCTGGTAAATCTGGTCACCCCTTGGGCTTCACTTGGGCCTGGTGAATCTGGTCCTTAGCTGGTCCGCACATGGATCTGGTGACTGTTCGCCACCTGGGCCTCACCTGGACTTGGTGAATCCTGTTGCCACTTGCGCCTCACCGGGACCTTGTGACTCTTTTCCCACCTGGCATCAATGGGACATGGTTACTCTGTTCGCCACCTGGGCCTCACCTGGACATGATAACTTTGCTCCACACTTTAGCCTCAACTGGTCCTGATGACTCTGGTCCTCCCACCGAGGCATCAATCTGGACCTGGTGACTGTGGTCCCCATCTGTTTCTCACCTGGACCTGGTGTCTCTCGTTCCCACATGAACCACACCTGGACTTGGTGACTGTGGTGTTCTTGTAGACGCACATTTACCTGGTGACTCCGGTCCCCACTAGGGCCTCACGTGGATCTGGTGACTCTGGCCTGAAAGTTGGCCTCACCTGGACCTGGTGAGTCGGGTTGCCACCCCATACCTGGTGACTCAGTTCCCCACGTGGGCCTCTTGGACCTGGTGAATCTGGTCCTTACCTGGTCCACTCCCAGACCCGGGGACTCTGGTCACCACCTGGGACTCACCTGGACCTGTTGAATTTGCTCCCCATCTGGGCCTCACCCAGTCCTGGTGACTTTGTTCCCCACCTGGACCTGATTGCTGTGGACTCTTTCTTGGTCTCACCTGGAACTGGTGACTCTGATCCTATCTGCGCGTCACCCAGATCTGGTCACTCTGGTCCTCACCTGGGCATCATTGGTACCTGGTGAGTCTGTTCCACACCTGAGTCTCACCTGGACATGGTGACTCTTGAACCTCTCTGTGCCTCACCTTCACCTGGTGACTCTGGTCCCCGTCAATTTTTCACCTGGACCAGGGGATTCTGGTACCCCTCTAGGTCTCAACCAGTTCTGGTGTCTCTGGTCCTCAACTGGGCCTCACCTGGACCTAGTGAATATGATTTATCTGGGCCTCATTTGGACCTGATGACACCGGTCCCTACCTGGGCATCATCGGGACATGGTTCCACTGCATGGCCTGCAGGTTGGCATCACCTGGACCTGGTGAGTGGGTTTGCCACCTTGCCCTCACCCATACCTGGTGACACAGGTCCCACGTGGGCTTCACTTGGACCTGGTGAATCTGGTCCTTATCTGTTCCTCACCCGGAACTGGTAACTCTGGTCATCACCTGGGAATCACCTGGACCTGGTGAATCTGGTCCCCATCTGGGCCTCACCCAGTCCTGGTGACTTTGTTCCCCACCTGGACCTGATTGCTGTGGACTCCTTTTTGGCCTCACCTGGAACTGGTGACTCTGATCCTAACTGGACCTCACCCAGATCTGGTGACTCTGGTCCTCACCTGTGGACCATTATGACCTGGATACTCTGTTCCACACCTGAGCCTCAACTGGACATGATAACTTTGTTCCACAGTTGGGCCTCAACTGGTCCTGATGGCACTGTTACCCTCTTAGGCCTCAATCCGGACCTGGTGACTGTCGTCCCAACCTGGGTCTCACCTGGAACTGGTGGCTCTCGTTCCCACATGAACCACACCTGGAGCTGGTGACTGTAGTGTTCTTGTAGACTCACTTTTACCTGCTGTCTCCGGTGCGACTAGGGCCTCACGTGGATCTGGTGACTTTGGCATGCAGGTTGGCCTCACCTGGACCTTGTGAGTGGGGTTGCCCCTGGGCCTCACCCATACCTGGTGAGTCAGGTCCCCGCGTGGGCCTCTTGGACCTGGTAAATTTGGTCCTTACCTGGTCGTCTCCCAGCCCCGGGGACTCTGGTCACCACCTGGGCCTACCTGGACCTGGTGATTCTGATCCCCATCTGGGCCTCACCCAGGCCTGTTGACTTTGTTCCACTCCTGTATCTGATTGCTGTGGACTCTTTTTTGGCCTCATCTGGAACAGGTGACTGTGATCCTATCTGCCCGTCACCCAGACCTGGTGACTCTGGTCCTCACCTGGGTATCTTTGGTACCTGGTGACTCTGTTCCACACCTGAGCCTCACCTGGACATGATGACTCTGGAACCTCTCTGGGCCTCATCCTGACCTGGTGACTCTGGTCCCCATCTGGATGTCACCTGGACCAGGTGATTCTGGTACCCCTCTAGGCCTCAACAGGGTCTGGTGACTGGTCCTCCACTGGACCACACCTGGACCTAGTGAATATGCTCCATCTTGGCCTCATTGGACCTGGTGATTCTGGTCCCTACCTGGGCATCATCGGGACACGGTTCCACTGCATCGCCTGCAGGTTGGCCTCATCTGGACCTGGTAACCCTGGTCCCTACCTGGACATCATCAGGGCATGGTTCCACTGCATGGCCTGCAGGTTGGCCTCACCTGGACCTGGTAACTCTGGTTCCTACATGGGCATCATCGGGACAGGGTTCCTCTGCATGGCTGAAGGATGGCCTCTCCTGGACCTGGTGAGTGTGGTTGCCACCTGTCCCTCGCCCGTACCTGGGGACACAGGTCCCCTCGTGGGCCTCTTGGACCTAGTGAATCTGGTCCTTACCTGGTCGTCTCCCAGACCCGTGGTCTCTGGTCACCACCTGGGCCTCACCTGGACCTGGTCAATCTGGTCCCCATCTGGGCCTCACCCAGTCCTGGTGACTTTGTTCCCCACCTGGATCTGATTGCTGTGGACTCTTTCTTGGCCTCACCTGGAACTGGTGACTCTGATCCTATCTGCGCATTACCCAGACCTGGTGACTCTGGTCCTCACCTGGGTATCTTCGGTACCTGGTGACTCTGTTCCACACCTGAGCCTCACCTGGACATGATGACTCTGGAACCTCTCTGGGCCTCATCCTGACCTGTTGACTCTGGTCCCCATCTGGATGTCACCTGGACCAGGTGATTCTGGTACCGTTCTAGGCCTCAACCAGGTCTTGTGACTCTGGTGTTCCACTGGACCTCACCTGGACCTAGTAAATATGCTCCATCTGGGTCTCATTGGACCTGGTGATTCTGATCACTACCTCGGCATCATCGGGACATGGTTCCACTGCATGGCTTGCAGGTTGGCCTCACCTGGACCTGTAACTCTAGTCCCTACCTGGGCATCATCGTGACATGGTTCCTCTGCATGGCTTGCAGGTTCGCCTCACCTGGACCTGGTGAGTGGGGTTGCCAATTGTGCCTCACCCATACCTGGTGACACAGGTCCCCACGTGGGCCTCACTTGGACCTGGTGAATCTGGTCCTTACCTGGTCCTTCCCCAGAAATGGTAACTCTGGTCACCACCTGGGAATCACCTGGGCCTGGTGAATCTGGTCCCCATCTAGGCCTCACCCAGTCCTGGTGACTTTGTTCCCCACAGGGACCTGATTGCTGTGGACGCCTTGTTGGCCTCAACTGGGACTAGTGACTCTGATCCTAACTGGGCCTCACCCAGATCTGGTGACTCTGGTCCTCACCTGAGGACCATTAACCTGGATACTCTGTTCCACACCTGAGCCTCACCTTGACATGAAGACTCTGGATCCCCTCTGGGCCTCACCCTGACATGGTGACTCTAGTCCCCATCTGGATGTCACTTAGACCAGGTGAATCTTGTACCCCTCTAGGCCTCAACTACACCTGGTGACTCTGGTCCTCAACTGGGCCTCACCGGGACCTAGAGAATATGCTCCTCACCTGCACCTCATCTGGACCTGGTGACTCTGGTTCTACCTGGTCATCATCGGGACATGGTTACTGTATTCCCCACTGGGACTGACCTGATCCTGGTAACTCTGGTCCGGACTTTGGCCTGTTCTGTACCAGGTGACTCTGGCTCCACCTGGGCCTCATCTGTAACTGGTGACTCTGATCCTAAGCATGGCCTCACCTGACTTTCTGACTGTGGTTCCCATCGGGACCTCACCTGGACCTCATGTCTCTAGTCGCACCTGGGCCTCACCAGGACCTGGTGTCTCTGGTACCCACCTGGGTAGCATCAGGATATCGTTACACTCTTCACTATCAGTGACACAGCGGGACGTATTAACTCTGGTCTTCACCTGGGCCACACCTGGATGTGGTGACACTGGTTCCCACATGGGTCTCACCTGGACATTGTGAATCGGATCCCCACCTGGGCCTCATTTGTAACTGGTGATTCTCGTTCCCACATGGACACCATGTCGACCTGGTGGCTGCAGTGTTTCTAGCTTCTCATGTACCTCGTGACTCTGGTCCCCACCAGGGCCTCACCGGGACCTGGTGAGTGTGGTTGCCACCTGCACCTCACATGGACCTGGTGATTCTGGTCTGCACCTGAGACTACCCTGGATCTGGTGACTGTGGTCCCCACCTGGGCTTCACCTGGATTTCGGGACTCCGGTCCCCATCTGGGCCTCACCTGGCCCTGTTGACCATGGTCCTCACTGGGCAAAATTGGGACCCGGTGACTGAGTTCCACAACTGGACCTCACAGGACCAGGTGACTCTGGTCCCCCTCTGGGTCTCACCGTGCCCTAGTGACTGTGAACCCAACTTTGGCCTGACTTGGACCTGCTGACCCTGGTTGCCACCTGCGCCTGACCTCTAACTGTTGACTCTGGTTCTCTCAAGGGCCTCCCCTGTACCTGGTGATCCTGGTCCGCAACTGGGCCCCACCTGAACCTGGTGACCCTTGTCACCACAGGGGACTCACCAGGACCTGCTTACTGTGTTCCCCACCTGGGCCTCAAGTAGACCTGTTGACCACGGTCCCCAAGGCGGCCTCACATAGACCTGTTTCCTCTGTTCCCCACCGGGGCCTCACGTGTACCTGGTAACTCTGGTCCTCACCTGGGCCTCATCTGGACCTAGTGACTCTGGTCCCCACCTGGGCTTCACCTGGATCTGGTGACTCTGGTCCCCACCTGGAACTCACCTGGATCTGGTGAATCTGGTCCTCAGTTTGGCCTCACCTGGACCTGGTGTCTCTCGTCCCCGCTTTGACCTAACTCAGAACTGCTGAATCTTGACCCACCTAGGCCGCACGCAGACCTGGTGACTCTTGTCCCCAGCTCTGCCTCAATTCGACCTGATGAATCTGCTCCTCACGTTGGCCTCACATGGACCTGGGACTCAGCTGGATAGAGTGGCTCTCGTTCCCACAAGGGGCTCACATGATACTGGTGACTGTGGTCCCACCTGGGCCTCACCTGGACGAGGTGACTGGTTCCCACAGGGACCTCACCTGGACCTGGTGACTCAGGTCCTCATATGGGCATCATGGGACCTGGTTTCCTAGTTCCACATCGGGACCTAACCTGGACCTCTGATTCTCGTCCCATTATGGTCCTCACCCTGACGGGGTGACTCTGGTCCCCACCTGGATATCACCAGAACCGGGTGGTTCTGGTCCCCCTCTGGGACTCACCCGGAGCTGGGGACACTGGTCCTCAACTGGGCCTCAACAGGACCTGGTGAATCTGCTCCTCACTTAGGCCTCGTCTAGATCTTGTGACTCTTTTCCCACCTGGCATCAATGGGACATGGTTAGTCTGTTCCCCACCTGGGCCTCACCTGGACATTATAACTTTGCTCCACATTTTGGCTTCAACTAGTCCTGATGACTCTGGTCCCCCGACCTAGGCGTCAATCTGGACATGATTGCTGTGGACTCCTTCTTAGCCTCAACTGGAACTGGTGAATCTGATCCAGATTGAGGATCCCCAATCTGGGCCTCACCTGGCCCTGTGAACCATGGTCCTCAACTGGCAAAATTGGGACCCGGTGATGTGTTCCACCCCTGGACCTCACCTGGACCAGGTGACTCTGGTCCCCCTCTGGGTCTCACCGTGCCCTAGTGACTGTGAACACGACTTTGGCCTGTCTTGGACCTGCTGACCCAGGTTGACACCTGCGCCTGACCTCGAACTGTTGACTCTGGTTCATTCAAGGGCTTCCCCTGTCCCTGGTGATCTTGGTCCCCCCCTGGGACTCACCTGGACGTGGTGACCCTTGTCACCACCGGGGACTCACCTGGACCTGGTTACTGTGTTCCACACCTGGGCCTCAAGTAGTCCTGTTGACCATGGTACCGAAGCCTGCCTCATATGGACCTGTTTCCTCTGATTCCCACCGGGGCATCACGTGTACCTGGTAACACTGGTCCTCACTTGCGCCTCATCTGGACCTAGTGACTCTGGTCCCCACCTTGGCTTCACCTGGATCTGGTGACTCTGGTCCTCAACTGGGCCTCACGTGGACCTATTGAATATGCTCCATCTGGGCCTCATTTGGACTTGGTGACTCTCTTCCCTACCTGGGCATCATCGGGACATGGTTCCACTGCATGGCCTTTAGGTTGGCCGCCCCTGGACCTGGTAACTGTGGTTCTACCTGGGCATCATCGGGACGTGGTTACTCTATTCCCAGTGGGACTGACTTGATCGTGGTGACTCTGGTCCTGACTTTCGCCTCTTCTGTGCCATGTGACTCTGGCTCCCCCTGGATCTCACCTGTAAGTGGTGACTCTGATCCTAAGCATGGCCTCACCTGACCTGGTGACTGTGGTTTCCATCGGTACCTCACCTGGTCCTCATGTCTCTGGTCCCAACTGGGACACACCAGGACCTTGTATCTGGTACACACCTGAGTAGCATCAGGATATGGTTACACTGTTCACTAACAGTGACCCGGCCGGACCTATTAACTCTCGTCTTCACCTGGTCCACACTTGGACATGGTGACACTGGTTCCCACGAGGGTCTCACCTGGATATGGTGACTCAGATCCCCACCTGGTCCTCACTTCTAACTTGTAATTCTCGTTCCCACATGGACATCATGTGGACCTGGTGGCTGCAGTGTTTCTAGCTTCTCATGTACCTCGTGACTCTGGTCCCCACCAGGGCCTCACCCGGACTTGGTGAGTGTTGTTGCCACCTGCACCTCACCAGGACCTGGTGATTCTGTTCTCCACCTGAGACTACAATGGATCTGGTGACTGTGGTCCCCACCTGTGCTTCACCTGAATTTGGGGACTCCGGTCCCCATCTGGGCCTCACCTGGCCCTGTTGACCATGGTCCTCAACTGGGCAAAATTGGGACCCGGTGACTCTGTTCCACAACTGGATCTCACCTGGACAAGGTGACTCTGGTCCCCCTCTGGGTCTCACTGTGCCCTAGTGACTGTGAACCCCACTTTGGCCTGAATTGGACCTGCTGACCCTGGTTGCCACCTGCGCCTGACCTCGAATGTTGACTTTGGTTCTCTCAAGGGCCTCCCCTGTACCTGGTGATCCTGGTCC
Organism: Canis aureus; assembly: GCF_053574225.1. Taxonomy (NCBI): domain Eukaryota; kingdom Metazoa; phylum Chordata; class Mammalia; order Carnivora; family Canidae; genus Canis; species Canis aureus. The sequence goes on from NC_135632.1 coordinate 58,987,603, forward strand.
ACAATTGGGCCTCACCTGGACGTGGTGACTCTTGTCACCACCGGGGACTCACCTGGATATGATTACTGTGTTCCACACCAGGGCCTCAGGTAGACTTGTTGACCATGGTCCCCAAGCCGGGCTCACGTGGACCTTTGGCTCTGATCCCCGCCAAGGGCTCACGTGTATCTGGTAACTCTGATCCTCACCTGGGCCTAATCAGGACCTAGTGACTCTAGTCCCCACCTGGGTTTCACATGGATCTGGTGAATCTGGTCCCCACCTGGACTTCACCTGGATCTGGTGACTCTGGTCCCCACCTGGACCTCTCCTGGACCTGGTGACTCTCTTTCCAACATGGACCTCACATGGGTCTGGTGACTCTGGTCCTCAGTTTGGCCTCACCTGGACCTGGTGACTCAGGTCCTCATTTGGGCATTATGGGACCTTTTTTCTCAGTTCCACATAGGGGCCTCACCTGAAACTAGTGATTCTCGTCCCCCTCTGGGCCTCACGCTGACGTGGTGAGTCTTATCCCCACCTGGATATCACCAGAACCGGGTGACTCTGGTCCCCCTCTGGGACTCACCCGGAGCTGGGGACACTGGTGCTCAACTGGGCCTCAACAGGACCTGGTGAATCTAGTCCACACTTAGGCCTCATCTGTACCTTGTGACTCTTTTCCCACCTGGCATCAATGGGACATGGTTACTCTGTTCCCCACCTAGACATCACCTGGACATGATAACTTTGCTCCACACTTTGGACTCAACTTGTCCTGATCAATTTGTTCCCCCCACCTAGGCCTCAATCTGGACCTGGTGACTATGGTCCCCACCTGGGTCTCACCTGGACCTGGTGACTCTCATTCCCACATGAACCACACCTGGACCTGGTGACTGTGGTTTTCTTGTAGACTCACATTTACCTGGTGACTCCGGTTCCCACTAGGGCCTCACCTGGATCTGGTGACTCTGGCCTGCAAGTTGGCCTCACCTGGACTTGGTGAGTGGGGTTGCCACCGGGGCCTCACCCATACCTGGTGACTCAGTTTCACACGTGAGCCTCTTGGACCTGGTGAATCTCGTCCTTACCTGGTCCTCTCCCATACCCGGGGACTCTGGTCACCACCTCGCCTCACCTGGACCTGGTGAATCTGGTCCCCATCTGGGCCTCACCCAGTCCTGGTGACTTTGTTCCCCACCTGGACCTGATTGCTGTGGACTCTCTCTTGGCCTCACCTGGAACTGGTGACTCTGATCCTATCTGAGCGTCACCAAGACCTGGTGACTCTGGTCCTCACCTGGGCATCATTGGTACCTGGTGACTCTGTTCCACACCTGAGCCTCACCTGGACATGATGACTCTGGAACCTCTCTGGGCCTCACCCTGACCTGGTGACTCTTGTCCCCATCTGGATGTCAACTGGACCAGGTGATTCTTGTACCCCTCTAATACTCAACCAGATCTGGTGACTCTGGACCTCAACTGGGCCTCACCTGGACCTAGTGAATATGCTCCAACTGGGCCACATTTGGATCTGGTGACTCTGGTCACTTCCTGGGCATCATCGGGACATGGTTCAGCTGCATGGCCTTCAGGTTGGCCTCACCTGGACCTGGTAACTCTGGTCCCTACCTGGGCATCATCGGGACATGGTTCCTCTACATGGCCTGCAGGTTGGCCTCACCTGGACCTGGTGAGTGGGGTTGGCACCTGGGCCTCACCCATACATGGTGACACAGGTCCCCGTGGGCCCAGTATGACCTGGTGAATCTCGTCCTTACCTTGTCCTCACCCGCACCTGGTAACCCTGATCACCACCTGGGAATCACCTGGACCTGGTGAATCTGGTCCCCATCTGGGCCTCACCCAGTCCTGGTGACTTTGTTCCCCCCGGATCTGATTGCTGTGGACACCTTCTTGGCCTCAACTGGAAGTGGTGACTCTGATCCAACCTGGGCCTCACCCAGATCTGGTGACTCTGGTCCTCACCTGTGGACCATTATGACCTGGATACTCTGTTCCACACCTGAGCCTCACCTGGACATGATGACTCTGGATCCCCTCTGGGCCTCACCCTGACATGGTGACTCTGGTCCCCATCTGGATGTCACCTAGACTAGGTGAATCTGGTACCCCTCTAGGGCTCAAATAGACCTGGTGACACTGGTCCTCAACTGGGTGTCACCGAGACCTAGTGAATATGCTCCCCACCTGCGCCACATCTGGACCTGGTGACGCTGGGTCTACCTGGGCATCATCGGGACATGGTTACTCTGTTTCCCACTGGGACTGACCTGATCCTGGTAACTCTGGTCCTTACTTTGGCCTCTTTTGTACCAGGTGACTCTGGCTCCACCTGGGCCTCACCTGTAACTGGTGACTCTGATCCAAAGCATGGCCTCTCCTGACCTGGTGACTGTGGTTCCCATCGGGACCTCACCTGGACCTCATGTCTCTGGTCCCACCTGGGCCTCACCAGGACCTGGTGTCTCTGGTACACACCTGGGTAGCATCAGGATATGGTTACACTGTTCACTAACAGTGACCCAGCCGGACCTATTAACTCTGGTCTTCACCTGGGCCACACCTGGACATGGTGACACTCGTTCCCACCTGGGTCTCACCTGGAAATGGTGTGTCAGATACCCACCTGGTCCTAACCTATAACTGTTATTTCTCGTTGCCACATGGACATCATGTGGACCTGGTGGCTGCGGTGTTTCTAGTTTGTCATGTACGTTGTGACACTGGTCCCCACCAGGGCCTCACCGGGACCTGGTGAGTGTGGTTGCCACCTGCACCGCACCTGGACCTGGTGATTCTGGTCTGCACCTGAGAGTACCCTGGATCTGGTGACTGTGGTCCCCAGCTGGGCTTCACCTGGATTTGGGGACTCTCGTCCCCATGTGAGGCTCACCAGGCCCTGTTGACCATGGTCCTCAACTGGGCAAAATTGGGACCCTGTGACTGTGTTCCACAACTGGACCTCACCTGGACCACGTGACTCTGGTGCCCCTCTGGGTCTCACCATTCCCTAGTGACTGTGAACCCCACTTTCCCCTGACTTAGACCTGCTGACCCTAGTTGAAACCTGCGCCTGAACTCGAACTGTTGACTCTGGTTCTTTCAAGGGCCTCCCCTGTACCTGGTGATCCTGGTCCGAACCTGGGCCTCACCTGGACGTGGTGACTCTTGTCACCATGGGGACTCACCTGGACCTGCTTACTGTGTTCCACACCTGGGCCTCAGATAGACCTGTTGACCATGGTCCCCAAGCTGGCCTCACATGGACCTGTTGCCTCTGATCCCCAACGGTGCCTCACGTGTACCTGGTAACTCTGGTCCTCACCTGGGCCTCATCTGGACCTAGTGACTCTGCTCGCCGCCTGGGCTTCACCTCGATCTGGTGACTGGTCCCCACCGGGACTTGACCTGCATCTGGTGACTCTGGTCCCCACCCGGACCTCTCCTGGACCTGGTGACTCTCTTTCCAACATGCACCTCACCTGGATCTGGTGACACTGGTCCTCAGTTTGGCCTCACCTGGACCGTGTGACTCAGGTCCTCATATGGGCATCATGGGACCTGGTTTCTCAGTTCCTCATCGGGGCCTCACCTCGACCTAGTGATTCTCGTCCCCCTCTGGGCTTCTCTCTGACGTGGTGACTCTGGTCCCCACCTGGATATCACCAGAACCGGGTAACTCTGGTCCTCCTCTGGGACTCACCCGGAGCTGGGGACACTGCTCCTCAACTGGGCCTCAAAAGGACCTGGTGAATCTACTCCTCACTTAGGCCTCATCTGTACCTTGTGACTCTTTTCCCACCTGGCATCAATGGGACATGATTTCTCTGTTCCCCACCTGGGGCTCACATGGAGATGATAACTTTGCTCCACACTTTGGCCTCAACTGGTCCTGATGACGCTGGTTCCACCACCTAGGCCTCTATCTGGACCTGGTGACTGTGGTCCCCACCTGGGTCTCACCTGGACCTGGTGACTCTCTTTCCCACATAAACTAAACCTGGACCTGGTGACTGTGGTGTACTTGTAGACTCACATTTTCGTGGTGACTCCGGTACCCACTAGGGCCTCACCTGGATCTGGTGACTCTGGCCTGCAGGTTGGGCTCGCCTGGACCTGGTGAGTGGGGTTGACACCTGGGCCTCACCCATACCTGGTGACTCAGGTCTCCTCGTGGGCCTCTTGGACCTGGTGAATCTTGTTCTTACCTGGTCCTTTCCCAGGCCCGGGGACTCTGGTCACCACCTGGTTCTCACTTGGACCTGGTGAATCTGGTCCCCATCTGTGCCTCACCCAGTCCTGGTGACTTTTTTCCCCACCGGGACCTGATTGCTGTGGACTCTTTCTTGGCCTCACCTGAAACGGCGACTCTGATCGTATCTGAGTGTCACCCAGACCTGGTGACTCTGGTCCTCACCTAGCCATCATTGGTACATGGAGACTCTGATCCAAACCTGAGCCTCACCTGGACATGATGACACTGGAACCTCTCTAGGCCTCACCCTGATCTGGTGACCCTGGTCCCCATCTCGATGTCACCTGGACCTGGTGATTCTTGTACCCCTCTAGGACTCAACCAGATCTGGTGACTCTCGTCCTCAACTGGGCCTCACCTGGACCTAGTGGATATGCTCCATCTGGGCCTCATCTGGACCTGGTGACTCTGGTCCCTACCTGGGCATCATCGGCACATGGTTACTCTATTCCACACTGGGAATGACCTGATCCTGGTAACTCTGGTCCTCTCTTTGGACTCTTCTGTACCAGGTAACTCTGGCTCCACCTGGGCCTGACCTGTAACTGGTGAATCTGATCCTACGCATGGCCTCATCTGACCTGGTGACTGTGCTTCCCATCGGGACCTCACCTGGACCTCATGTCTCCGGTCCCACCTGGGCTTACCAGGACCTGGTGTCTCTGGTACCCACATGGGTACCATCAGGATATGGTTACACTGTTCACTAACAGTGACACAGCCGGACCTATTAGCTCTGGTCTTCACCTGGGCCACACCTGGACATGGTGACACTGGTTCCCACCTGGGTCTCACCTGGACATGGTGAGTCGGATCCCCACCTGGTCCTCACGTGTAACTGGTGATTCTCGTTCCCACATGGACTCATGTGGAACTGGTGGCTGCAGTGTTTTGAGCTTCTCATGTACCTCTTGACTCTGGTCCCCACCAGGGCCTCACCGGGACCTGGTGAATCTGGTCCCCATCTGGGCCATACCCAGTCCTGGTGACTTTGTTCCCCACCTGGACCTGATTGCTGTGGACTCTTTCTTGGCCTCACCTGAAACGGGGGACTCTGATCCTATCTGCTCGTCACCTAGACCTGGTGACTCTGGTCCTCACCTGGGCATCATTGGTACCTGGTGACTCTGTTCCACACCTGAGCCTCACCTGGACATCATGACTCTGGAACCTCTCTGGGCATCAACCTGACCTGGTGACTCTGGTCCCCATATGGAAGTCACCTGGACCAGGGGAGTCTGGTACTCCTCTGGGCCTCAACCAGGTCTGGTGACTCTAGTCCTCAACTGGGCCTCACCTGGAGCTAGTGAATATGCTCCATCTGGGGGTCATTTGGACCTGGTGACTCTGGTACCTACCTGGGCATCATCGGTACATGGTTCCACTGCATGACTTGCAGATTGGCTTCACCTGGACCTGGTAACTCTGGTCCCTACCAGGGCATCATCGGGACATGGTTCCACTGCATGGCCTGTAGGTTGGCCTCACCTGGACCTGGTAACTATCGTCCCTACCTGGGCATCATTGGGACCTGGTTCCTCTGCATGGCCTAGAGGTTGGCATCACCTGGACCTGGTGAGTGGGTTTGTCACCTGGGCCTCACCCATGCCTAGTGACACAGGTCCCCACGTGGGCCTCACTTGGACCTGGTGAATCTGGTCCTTACCTGGTGGTCACCCGGAACTGGTAACTCTGGTCACCACCTGGGAATCACCTGGTCCTGGTGAATCTGGTCTCCATCTGTGCCTCACCCAGTCCTGTTGACTTTCTTCCCCACCTGGACCTGATTGCTGTGGACTCCTTCTTTGCCCCACCTGGAACTGGTGACTCTGATCCTAACTGGGCCTCACCAAGATCTCGTGACTCTGGTCCTCACCTGTGGACCATTATGACCTGGATACTCTGTTCCACACCTGAGCCTCACCTGGACATGATGACTCTGGATCCCCTCTGGGCCTCACCCTGACATGGTGACTCTGGTCCCCATCTGGATGTCACCAGACCAGGTGAATCTGGTATCCCTCTAGGCCTCAACTAGACCTGGTGACTCTGACCTCAACTGGGCCTCAACGGGACATAGTGAACATTCTCCCCACCTGCGCCACATCTGGACCTGGTAACTCTGGTTCTACCTGGGCATCATCGGGACATGGTTACTCTATTCCCACTTGGAGGTACCTGATCCTGGTAACTCTGATCCTGACTTTGGCCTCTTCTGTACCAGGTGACTCTGGCTCCACCTGGGCCTCACCTGTAACTGGTGACTCTGATCCTAAGCATGGCCTCACCTGACCTGGTGACTGTGGTTCCCATCGGGAGCTCACCTGGACCTCATGTCTCTGGTCCCATTTGTGCCTCACAAGGATCTGGTGTCTCTGCTACCCACCTGGGTAGCATTAGGATATGGTTACACTGTTCACTAACAGTGACCCAGCCGGACCTATTAACTCTGGTCTTTACCTGGGCCACACCTGGACATGGTGACACTGGTTCCCACCTGGGTCTCACCTGGACATGGTGAGTCTTATCCCCACCTGGTCCTCACCTGTAACTGGTGATCCTCGTTCCCACATGGAGATCATGTGGACCTGTTGGCCGCAGTGTTTCTAGCTTCTTTTTTTTTTAATTTTTATTTATTTATGATAGTCACAGAGAGAGAGAGAGGCAGTGACACAGGCAAAGGGAGAAGCAGGCTCCGTGCACCGGGAGCCCGACTTTGGATTCGATCCCTGGTCTCCAGGATCGCGCCCTGGGCCAAAGGCAGGCGCCAAACCGCTGCGCCACCCAGGAATCCAATGTGTTTCTAGCTCTTCATGTACCTCGTGACTCTGTTCCCCACCAGTGCCTAACCGGGACCTAGTGAGTTTGGTTGCCACTTGCACCACACCTGGACCTGGTGATTCTCGTCTGCACCTGAGACTACCCTGGATCTTGTGACTGTGGTCCCCACCTGGGCTTCACCTGGATTTCGGGACTCCGGTCCCAATCTGGGCCTCACCTGGCCCTGTTGACCATGGTCCTCAACTGGGCAAATTTGGGAACTAGTGACTGTGTTCCACAACTGGACCTCACCTGGACTAGGTGACTCTGGTCGCCCTAATGGTCACACCGTGCCCTAGTGACTGTGAACCACACTTTGGCCTGACTTGGACTTGCTTACACTGGTTGCCACCTGCGCCTGACCTCGAACTGTTGACTCTGGTTCCTTCAAGGGCCTCCCCTGTACCTGGTGATCCTGGTCCCCACCTGGGCCTCACCTGGACGTGGTGACTTTTGTCACCACGGGGGACTCACCTGCACCTGCTTACTGCGTTCCACACCTGGGTCTCAAGTGGACCTGTTGACCATGGTCCCCAAGCCGGCCTCACATGGACCTGTTGCCTCTGATCTCCACCGGCTCCTCACGTGTACCTGGTAACTTTGTTCCTCACCTGGGCCTCATCTGGACCTAGTGACTCTGGTCCCCACCTGGGCTTCACCTCGATCTGGTGACTCTGGTCCCCACCTGGACTTCACCTGGATCTAGTGACTCTGGTCCCAACATGGACCTCTCCTGGACCTGGTGACTCTCTTTCCAACATGGACCTCACCTGGATCTGGTGACTCTGGTCCTCACTTTGGCCTCACCTGGACCTGGTGTCTCTCGTCCCCACTTGGACCTAACTCAGAACTGCTGATTCATTCCCCACCTAGGCCGCACACAGACCTGCTGACTCTTGTCCCCAGCTATGCCTCAATTAGACCTGATGAATCCGGTCCTCACGTGGGCTTCACATGGACCTGGGACTCAGCTGGATAGAGTGGCTCTGGTTCGCACAAGGGGCTCACCTGATACTGGTGACTGTGGTCTTATTCTATGCCTCACCAGGACCTAGTGATTCTGTTTCCCATCAAGGCCTGCATGGCCCTAGTGACTCTGGTCCTCACCCAGGCATCATTTGGAACTGGATACTCTATTCCACTCCTGGGCCTCTCTTTCACCACGGTCCTTTGGTCCCATTCTGGGCCTCAAACTAAACTGGTTACACTGTTTTCCCCTCTGGAACTCACCCTTACCTGGTGAAACTGGTCACCCCTTGGGCTTCACCTGGGCCTGGTGATTCTGGTCCTTAGCTGGTCCGCACCTGGATCTGGTGACTGGTCGCCACCTGGGCCTCACCTGGACTTGGTGAATCATGTTGCCACCTGCGCCTCACCTGGACCTTGTGACTGTGGTCCCACCTGGACCTCACCTGGATCTGGTGGCTCTGGTTCCCATATAAGGTTCTCCTGGAACTGGTTCCTGTGGTCTCCCTCTGGCCTCACCTGGAACACAATGACTCTGATCCATATTTGGGCCTCTCCTGGACCTCTTGTCTCTGTTACGTAATTGGGCATCATTGGGACCTGGATAATCTCTTATATACCTGGGCCTCACCTGGACCTGTTGACTGTGGTCACACCTGGGCCTCACCTGGACCTGGTGACTGTGGTCCCTCCTGGTCCTCCCCGAGACTAGATGACTGGTTCCCACTGGGACCACACCTGGACCTGGTGACTGAGGTCCTCATATGGGCATCATGGGGCCTGGTTTCTCAGTTCCACATCGGGGCCTCACATGGACCTAGTGATTCTCGTCCCCCTCTCGGCCTAACACTGACGTGCTGACTCTGGTCCCCACCTGGATATCACCAGAACCGGGTGACTCTGGTCCCCTCTGGGACTCATCCGGACCTGGGGACACTGGTGCTCAACTGGGTCTCAACAGGACCTGGTGAATCTACTCCTCACTTAGGCCTCGTCTGGACCTTGTGACTCTTCCCACCTGGCATCAATGGGACATGGTTACTCTGTTCCGCACCTGGGCCTCACATGGACATGATAACTTTGCTCCGCCCTTTGGCCTCAACTGGTCCTGATGACCCTGGTCCCCCCACCTAGGCCTCAATCTGGACCTGGTGACTGTTGTCCCCACCTGGGTCTCACCTGGACCTGGTGACTCTCGTTCCCACATGAACCACACCTGGACCTGGTGACTGTGGTGTTCTTGTAGACTCACATTTACCTGGTGACTCCGGTGCCCACTAGGGACTCACGTGGATCTGGTGACTCTGGCCTGCTGGTTGGCCTCACTTCGACCTGGTGAGTGGGGTTGCCACCTGGGCCTCACCCAAACCTGGTGACTCAGGTCCCCACGTGGGCCTATTGGACCTTTTAATCTGGTCATTACCTGGTCCTCTCCCAGACCCGGGGACTCTGGTCCCCAACTGGGCCTCACCTGGACCTGGTGAATCTGGTTCCCATCTGGGCCTCACCCAGTCCTGGTGACTTGGTTCCCCTCCTGGACCTGATTGGTGTGGACACTTTCTTGGCCTCACCTGGAACTGATGACTCTGATCCTATCTGCGCGTCACCCAGTCCTGGTGACTCTGGTCCTCACCTGGGCATCATTGGTATCTGGTGACTCTGTTCCACGCCTGAGCCTCACCTGGACATGATGACTCTGGAACCACTCTGGGCCTCACCCTGACCTAGTGACTCTGGACCCCATCTGGATGTCACCTGGACCAGGAGATTCTGGTACCCCTCTAGGCCTCAACCAGATCTGGTGACTCTGGTCCTCAACTGGGCCTCACCTGGACCTAGTGAATATGCTCCATCTGGGCCTCATTTGGACCTGGTGACTCTGGTCCCTACCTGGGCATCATAGGGACATGGTTCCACTGCATGGCCTGCATGTTGGCCTCACCTGGATATGGTAACTCTAGTCCCTACCTGAGTATCATCGGGATATTGTTCCTCTGCATGGCCTGCAGTTTGGAATCACCTGGACCTGGTGAGTGGTGTTGTCATCTGGGCCTCAACCATGCCTGGTGACACAGGTCCCCACGCGGGCCTCACTTGGACCTGGTGAATCTGGTCCTTACCTGGTCCTCACCCGGAACTGGTAACCCTGGTCACCACCTGGGATTCACCTGGGCCTGGTGAATCTGGTCCCCATCTGGGCCTCACCCATTCCTGGTGACTTTGTTCCCCACCTGGGCCTGATTGCTGTGGACTCCTTCTTGGCCTCACCTGGAACTGGTGACTCTGATCCTAACTGGGTCTCACCCAGATCTGGTGACTCTGGTCCTCACCTGTGGACCATTATGACCTGGATACTCTGTTCCACACCTGAGCCTCACCTGGACATGATGAATCTGGATCCCCTCTGGGCCTCAGCCTGACATGTGGACTCGGTTCACCATCTGGATGTCACGTAGACCAGGTGAATCTGGTATCCCTCTAGGCCTCAACTTGACCTGGTGACTCTGGTCCTCAACTGGGCCTCACCGGAATCTAGTGAACATGGTCCCCACCTGCGCCTCATCTGGACCTGGTGACTCTGGTTCTACCTGGGCATCATCGGTACATGGTTACTGTATTACCCTCTGGGATTGACCTGATCCTGGTAACTCTGGTCCTAACTTTGGCCTCTTATGTACCAGGTGACTCTGGCTCCACCTGGGCCTCACCTGTAACTGGTGACTCTGATCCTAAGCATGGCCTCACCTGACATGGTGACTGTGGTTCCCATCGGGACCTCAACTGGACCTCAGGTCTCTGGTCCCTTCCTGGGGTCACCAGGAACTGGTGTCTCTGGTACCCACCTGTGTAGCATCAAGATATCGTTACACTGTTCACTAACAGTGACCCAGCCGGACCTGTTAACTCCGGTCTTCACCTGAGCCACACCTGGACATGGTGACACTGGTTCCCACTGGTCAGTGTGGTTTCCACCTGCATCTCACCTGCACCTGGTGATTCTGGTGTGCACCTGAGACTACCCTGGATCTAGTGACTGTGGTCCCCACCTGGGCTTCACCTGGATTTGGGGACTCCGGTCCCCATCTGGGCCTCACCTGGCCCTGTTGAACATGGTCCTCAACTGGGCAAAATCGGGACGCGGTGACTGTGTTCCACAACGGGAACTCACCTGGACCACGTGACTCTGGTTCCCCTCTGGGTCTCACCGTGCCCTAGTGACTGTGAAACACACTTTGGCCTGACGTGGACCTGCTGACCCTGGTTGGAAGCTGCGCCTGACCTCGAACTGTTGACTCTGCTTCTTTCAAGGGCCTCCCCTGTACCTGGTGATCCTGGTCCCAACCTGGGCCTCACCTGGACGTGGTGACTCTTGTCACAACTGGGGACTCACCTTGACCTGCTTACTGTTTCCACACCTGGGCCTCAATAGACCTGTTGACCATGGTCCCCAAGCCGCCCTCACATGGACCTGTTGCCTCTGATCCCCACCGGGGCCTCACGTGTACCTTGTAACTCTGGTCCTCACCTGGGCCTCATCTGGACCTAGTGACTCTGGTCCCCACCTGGGCTTCACATGGATCTGGTGACTCTGGTCCCCACCTGGACTTCACCTGTATCTGGTGACTCTGGTACCCACCTGGACCTCTCCTGGACCTCATGACTCTCTTTCCAACATGGAGCTCACCTGGATCTGGTGACTCTGGTCCTCAGTTTGGCCTCACCTGGACCTGGTGTCTCTCGTCCCCACTTTGACCTAACTCAGAACTGCTGAATCTTGCCCCACCTAGGCCGCACCCAGACCTGGTGACTCTTGTCCCCAGCGTTGCCTCAATTCGACCTGATGAATCTGGTCCTCACATGGGCCTCACATGGACCTGGGACTCAGCTGGATAGAGTGGCTCTGATTCCCACAAGGGTCTCACGTGATACTGCTGACTGTGGTCTTATTCTATGCCTCAACAGGACCTAGTGATTCTGTTCCCCATCTGGGCCTGCATGGCCCTAGTGAATCTAGTCCTCACCCAGGCGTCTTTGGGACCTGGATACTCTACTCCACACCTGGGCCTCATTTTGACCAGTGACCTCTGGTCCCATTCTGGGCCTCAAACTAAACTGGTTACTCTGGTTCCCCCTCTGGGCCTCACCCATACCTGGTGACTCTGGTCACCCCTTGGGCTTCACTTGGGCCTGGTGAATCTGGTCCTTAGCTGGTCCGCACCTGGATCTGGTGACTGATCGCCAACTGGGCCTCACCTGGACTTGGTGAATCCTGTTGCCACCTGCGCCTCTCCTGGACCTTGTGACTGTGGTCCCACATGGACCTCACCTGGATCTGGTGGCTCTGGTTCCCATATGGGGCTCTCCTGGACCTGGTTCCTGTGGTCTCCTTCGGGCCTCACCTGGAACACAATGACTCTGATCCATATTTGGGCCTCTCCTGGACCTGTTGACTCTCGTCCTTACCTGGGCATCATTGGGACCTGGAGACTCTCTTATATACCTGGTCCTCACCTGGACCTTGTGAGTGTGGCCCACCTGGGCCTCACGTGGACGAGGTGACTGGTTCCCACAGGGGCCTCACATGGACCTGGTGACTCAGGTCCTCTTATGGCACCATGGAACCTGGTTTCTCAGTTCCACATCGGGGCTTCAACTGGACCTAGTGATTCTCGTCCCACTCTGGGCCTCACCGTGACGTGCTGACTCTGGTCACCACCTGGATACCACCAGAACCCGGTGACTCTGGTCCCCCTCTGGGACTCATCCGCAGCTGTGGACACTGGTCCTCAACTGGGCCTCAACAGGACCTAGTGAATCTACTCCTTACTTAGACCTCGTCTGGACCTTGTGACACTTTTTCCACCTGGCATCAGTGGGACATGGTTACTCTGTTCTCCACCTGGGCCTCACCTGGACATGATAACTTTGCTCCACACTTTGGCCTCTACTGGTCCTGATGACACTGGTCCACCCACCTAGGCCTCAATCTGTACCTGGTGACTGTGGTCCCCACCTGGGTCTCACCTGGACCTGGTGACTCTCGTTCCCACATGAACAAAAACTGGACCTGGTGACTGTGGTTTTCTTGTAGACTCACATTTACCTGGTGACTCTGGTCCACACTAGGTTCTCACCTGGATCTGGTGACTCTGGCCTGCAGGTTGGCCTCACCTGGACCTGGTGATTGGGGTTGCCACCTGGGCCTCATCCATACCTGGTGACTCAGGTCCCCAAGTGGGCCTCTTGGAGCTGGTGAATCTGGTCCTTACCTGGTCCTCTCCCAGAGTCGGGGACTCTGGTCATCATCTGGGCCTCACCTGGTCCTGTTGAATCTGGTCCCCATCTGGGCCTCACCCAGTCCTGGTTACTTTGTTCCCCACCTGGACCTGATTGCTGTGGACTCTTTCTGGGCCTCATCTGGATCTGGTGACTCTGATCCTATCTGCGCGTCACCCAGTCCTGGTGACTCTGGTCCTCACCTGGGCATCATTGGTATCTGGTGACTCTGTTCCACGCCTGAGCCTCACCTGGACATGATGACTCTGGAACCACTCTGGGCCTCACCCTGACCTAGTGACTCTGGACCCCATCTGGATGTCACCTGGACCAGGAGATTCTGGTACCCCTCTAGGCCTCAACCAGATCTGGTGACTCTGGTCCTCAACTGGGCCTCACCTGGACCTAGTGAATATGCTCCATCTGGGCCTCATTTGGACCTGGTGACTCTGGTCCCTACCTGGGCATCATAGGGACATGGTTCCACTGCATGGCCTGCATGTTGGCCTCACCTGGATATGGTAACTCTAGTCCCTACCTGAGTATCATCGGGATATTGTTCCTCTGCATGGCCTGCAGTTTGGAATCACCTGGACCTGGTGAGTGGTGTTGTCATCTGGGCCTCAACCATGCCTGGTGACACAGGTCCCCTCGCGGGCCTCACTTGGACCTGGTGAATCTGGTCCTTACCTGGTCCTCACCCGGAACTGGTAACCCTGGTCACCACCTGGGATTCACCTGGGCCTGGTGAATCTGGTCCCCATCTGGGCCTCACCCATTCCTGGTGACTTTGTTCCCCACCTGGGCCTGATTGCTGTGGACTCCTTCTTGGCCTCACCTGGAACTGGTGACTCTGATCCTAACTGGGTCTCACCCAGATCTGGTGACTCTGGTCCTCACCTGTGGACCATTATGACCTGGATACTCTGTTCCACACCTGAGCCTCACCTGGACATGATGAATCTGGATCCCCTCTGGGCCTCAGCCTGACATGTGGACTCGGTTCACCATCTGGATGTCACGTAGACCAGGTGAATCTGGTATCCCTCTAGGCCTCAACTTGACCTGGTGACTCTGGTCCTCAACTGGGCCTCACCGGAATCTAGTGAACATGGTCCCCACCTGCGCCTCATCTGGACCTGGTGACTCTGGTTCTACCTGGGCATCATCGGTACATGGTTACTGTATTACCCTCTGGGATTGACCTGATCCTGGTAACTCTGGTCCTAACTTTGGCCTCTTATGTACCAGGTGACTCTGGCTCCACCTGGGCCTCACCTGTAACTGGTGACTCTGATCCTAAGCATGGCCTCACCTGACATGGTGACTGTGGTTCCCATCGGGACCTCAACTGGACCTCAGGTCTCTGGTCCCTTCCTGGGGTCACCAGGAACTGGTGTCTCTGGTACCCACCTGTGTAGCATCAAGATATCGTTACACTGTTCACTAACAGTGACCCAGCCGGACCTGTTAACTCCGGTCTTCACCTGAGCCACACCTGGACATGGTGACACTGGTTCCCACTGGTCAGTGTGGTTTCCACCTGCATCTCACCTGCACCTGGTGATTCTGGTGTGCACCTGAGACTACCCTGGATCTAGTGACTGTGGTCCCCACCTGGGCTTCACCTGGATTTGGGGACTCCGGTCCCCATCTGGGCCTCACCTGGCCCTGTTGAACATGGTCCTCAACTGGGCAAAATCGGGACGCGGTGACTGTGTTCCACAACGGGAACTCACCTGGACCACGTGACTCTGGTTCCCCTCTGGGTCTCACCGTGCCCTAGTGACTGTGAAACACACTTTGGCCTGACGTGGACCTGCTGACCCTGGTTGGAAGCTGCGCCTGACCTCGAACTGTTGACTCTGCTTCTTTCAAGGGCCTCCCCTGTACCTGGTGATCCTGGTCCCAACCTGGGCCTCACCTGGACGTGGTGACTCTTGTCACAACTGGGGACTCACCTTGACCTGCTTACTGTTTCCACACCTGGGCCTCAATAGACCTGTTGACCATGGTCCCCAAGCCGCCCTCACATGGACCTGTTGCCTCTGATCCCCACCGGGGCCTCACGTGTACCTTGTAACTCTGGTCCTCACCTGGGCCTCATCTGGACCTAGTGACTCTGGTCCCCACCTGGGCTTCACATGGATCTGGTGACTCTGGTCCCCACCTGGACTTCACCTGTATCTGGTGACTCTGGTACCCACCTGGACCTCTCCTGGACCTCATGACTCTCTTTCCAACATGGAGCTCACCTGGATCTGGTGACTCTGGTCCTCAGTTTGGCCTCACCTGGACCTGGTGTCTCTCGTCCCCACTTTGACCTAACTCAGAACTGCTGAATCTTGCCCCACCTAGGCCGCACCCAGACCTGGTGACTCTTGTCCCCAGCGTTGCCTCAATTCGACCTGATGAATCTGGTCCTCACATGGGCCTCACATGGACCTGGGACTCAGCTGGATAGAGTGGCTCTGATTCCCACAAGGGTCTCACGTGATACTGCTGACTGTGGTCTTATTCTATGCCTCAACAGGACCTAGTGATTCTGTTCCCCATCTGGGCCTGCATGGCCCTAGTGAATCTAGTCCTCACCCAGGCGTCTTTGGGACCTGGATACTCTACTCCACACCTGGGCCTCATTTTGACCAGTGACCTCTGGTCCCATTCTGGGCCTCAAACTAAACTGGTTACTCTGGTTCCCCCTCTGGGCCTCACCCATACCTGGTGACTCTGGTCACCCCTTGGGCTTCACTTGGGCCTGGTGAATCTGGTCCTTAGCTGGTCCGCACCTGGATCTGGTGACTGATCGCCAACTGGGCCTCACCTGGACTTGGTGAATCCTGTTGCCACCTGCGCCTCTCCTGGACCTTGTGACTGTGGTCCCACATGGACCTCACCTGGATCTGGTGGCTCTGGTTCCCATATGGGGCTCTCCTGGACCTGGTTCCTGTGGTCTCCTTCGGGCCTCACCTGGAACACAATGACTCTGATCCATATTTGGGCCTCTCCTGGACCTGTTGACTCTCGTCCTTACCTGGGCATCATTGGGACCTGGAGACTCTCTTATATACCTGGTCCTCACCTGGACCTTGTGAGTGTGGCCCACCTGGGCCTCACGTGGACGAGGTGACTGGTTCCCACAGGGGCCTCACATGGACCTGGTGACTCAGGTCCTCTTATGGCACCATGGAACCTGGTTTCTCAGTTCCACATCGGGGCTTCAACTGGACCTAGTGATTCTCGTCCCACTCTGGGCCTCACCGTGACGTGCTGACTCTGGTCACCACCTGGATACCACCAGAACCCGGTGACTCTGGTCCCCCTCTGGGACTCATCCGCAGCTGTGGACACTGGTCCTCAACTGGGCCTCAACAGGACCTAGTGAATCTACTCCTTACTTAGACCTCGTCTGGACCTTGTGACACTTTTTCCACCTGGCATCAGTGGGACATGGTTACTCTGTTCTCCACCTGGGCCTCACCTGGACATGATAACTTTGCTCCACACTTTGGCCTCTACTGGTCCTGATGACACTGGTCCACCCACCTAGGCCTCAATCTGTACCTGGTGACTGTGGTCCCCACCTGGGTCTCACCTGGACCTGGTGACTCTCGTTCCCACATGAACAAAAACTGGACCTGGTGACTGTGGTTTTCTTGTAGACTCACATTTACCTGGTGACTCTGGTCCACACTAGGTTCTCACCTGGATCTGGTGACTCTGGCCTGCAGGTTGGCCTCACCTGGACCTGGTGATTGGGGTTGCCACCTGGGCCTCATCCATACCTGGTGACTCAGGTCCCCAAGTGGGCCTCTTGGAGCTGGTGAATCTGGTCCTTACCTGGTCCTCTCCCAGAGTCGGGGACTCTGGTCATCATCTGGGCCTCACCTGGTCCTGTTGAATCTGGTCCCCATCTGGGCCTCACCCAGTCCTGGTTACTTTGTTCCCCACCTGGACCTGATTGCTGTGGACTCTTTCTGGGCCTCATCTGGATCTGGTGACTCTGATCCTATCTGCGCGTCACCCAGTCCTGGTGACTCTGGTCCTCACCTGGGCATAATTGGTACCTGATGACTCTGTTCCATACCTGAGCCTCACCTGGACATGTTGACTCTGCAACCTCTCTAGGCCTCACCCTGACCTGGTGACTCTGGTCCCCATCTGGATGTCACCTGGACCAGGTGAATCTGCTACCCCTCTAGGTCTCAACCAGATCTGGTGACTCTGGTCCTCAACTGGGCCTCACCTGCACCTAGTGAATATGCTCGATCTGTCCTCATTTGGACCTGGTGACTCTGGTCCCTACCTGGGCATCATCGGGACATGGTTTCACTGCATGACTTGCAGGTTGGCCTCACCTGGACCTGGTAAATATTGTCCTACCTCGGCATCATCAGGACATGGTTCCACTGCATGGCCTGCAGGTTGGCATCACCTGGACCTGGTAACTCTAGTCCCTACGTGGGCATCATCGAGACACGGTTCCTCTGCATGGCCAGCAGGTTGTCCTCACATGGACCTGGTGAGTGGGGTTGTCACCTGGACCTCACCCATACCTGGTGACACAGGTCCGCACGTGTGCCTCACTTGGATCTGGTGAATCTGGTCCTTACCTGGTCCTCACCTGGAACGGTAACTCTGGTCACTACCTGGGAATAACCATGACCTGGTGAATCTGGTCCGCATCTAGTCCTCACCCAGTCCTGGTGAATTTTTTCCCCACCTGGAACTGATTGCTGTGGACTCCTTCTTGGCGTCAACTGGAACCAGTGACTCTGATCCTAACTGGGCCTCTCTGAGATCTGGTGACTCTGGTCCACACCTGTGGACCATTATGACCTGGATACTCTGTTCCACACCTGAGCCTCACCTGGACATGATGACTCTGGAACCCCTCTGGGCCTCAGCCTGACATGCTGACTCTGGTCCCCATCTGGATGTCACCTAGAACACGTGAATCTGGTACCCCTCTAGACCTCAACTAGACCTGGTGACTCTGGACCTCAACTGGGCCTCACCGGGACCTAGTGAATATGCTCCCCACCTGCGCCTCATCTGGACCTGGTGACTCTGGGTCTACCTGGGCATCACCGGGACATGGTTACTCTATAACCCAATGGGACTGACCTGACCCTGGTAACTCTGTTCCTGCATTGGCCTCTTCTGTACCAGGTGACTCTGATCCACCTGGGCTTCACCTGTAACTGGTGACTCTGATGCTAATATGGCCTCATCTGACGTGGTGACTGTGGATCCCAGTGGGACCTCACCTGGAACTCATGTCTCTGGTCCCACCTGGGCCTCACCAGGACCTGGTGTCTCTGTTAACCACCTGGGTAGCATCAGGATATGGTTACACTGTTCACTAACAGTGACCCAACCGGACCTATTAACTCTGGTCTTCACCTGGGCCACACTGGACATGGTGACACTGGTTCCCACCTGGGACTCACCTCTACATGGAGAGTCAGTTCACCACCTGGTACTCACCTGTAACTGGTGATTCTCGTTCCCACATGGACATCATGGGGACCTTTTGGCTGTAGTGTTTCTAGCTTCTCATGTACCTCGTGACTCTGATCCCCACCAGGACCTCACCGGGACCTGGTGAGTGTGGTTGCCACCTGCACCTCACCTGGACCTGGTGATTCTGGTCTGCACCCGAGACTACCCTGGATCTGGTGACTGTGGTCCCCACCTCGGCTTCACCTGGATTTGGGGACTCTGGTCCCCATCTGGGCCTAACCTGACCCAGTTGACCATGGTCCTTAACTGGGCAAAATTGGGACCCGGTGACTGTGTTCCACAACTGGACCTCACCTGGACCAGGTGACTCTGGTCCCCCTCTGGGTCTCACCGTGCCCTAGTGACTGTGAACACCACTTTGGCCTGACTTGGACCTGCTGACCCTGGTTGCCACCTGCGCCTGACCACGAACTGTTGACTCTGGTTCTTTCAAGGGCCTTGCCTTGACCTGGTGATCCTGGTCGGACCTGGCTCACACCTGGACGTGGTGACTCCTGTCACCAATGGGGACTCACCTGGACCTGCTTACTGTGTTCCACACCTGGGCCTCAAGTAGACCTGTTGACCATGGTCCCCAAGCCGGCCTCACATGGACCTGTTGCCTCTGATCCCCACCGGATCCTCACGTGTACCTGGTATCTCTGGTCCTCACCTGGGCCTCATCTGGACCTAGTGACTCTGGTCCCCACCTGGGCTTCACATGGATCTGGTGACTCTGGTCCCCACCTGGACTTCACATGTATCTGGTGACTCTGGACCCCACCTGGACCTCTCCTGGACCTCATGACTCTCTTTCCAACATGGACCTCACCTGGATCTGGTGAATTTGGTCCTCAGTTTGGCCTCACCTGGACCTGGTGTCTCTCGTCCACACTTTGACCTAACTCAGAACTGCTGAATCTTGCCCCACCTAGGCCGCACCCAGACCTGGTGACTCTTGTCCCCAGCTATGCCTCAATTCGACCTGATGAATCTGGTCCTCACGTGGGACTCACCTGTTCCTGGGACTCAGCTGGATACAGTGGCTCTGGTTCTCACAAGGGGCTCACCTGATACTGCTGAATGTGGTCTTATTCTATGCCTCACCAGGACCTAGTGATTCTGTTCCCCATCTGGCCTGCATGGCCCTAGTGACTCTGGTCCTCACCCAGGCGTTATTGTGACCTGGATACTCTATTCCACACCTGGGCCTCTCTTTGACCAGGGACCTCTAGTCCCATTCTGGGCCTCAAACTAAACTGGTTACTCTGGTCCCCCCTCTGGGCCTCACCCTGCCCTGGTGACTCTGGTCACCCCTTGGGCTTCACTTGGGCCTGGAGAATCTGGTCCTTATCTGTTCCGCACCTGGATCTGGTGACTGGTCGCCACCTGGGCCTCACCTGGACTTGGTGAATCCTGTTGCCTCCTGTGGCTCACCTGGACCTTGTGACTGTGGTCCAACCTGGACCTCACCTGGACGAGTTGACTGGTTCCCACAGGGACCTCACCTGGACCTGGTGACTCAGGTCCTCATATGGGCTTCATGAGACCTGGTTTCTCAGGTCCACATCGGGGCCTCATCTGGACCTAGTGATTCTCGTCCCCCTCTGGGTCTTACCGGACGTGGTGATTCTGGTCCCCATCTGGATATCACCAGAACCGGGTGACTCTGGTCCCCCTCTGGGACTCACCCAGAGCTGGGACACTGGTCCTGAGCTGATCCTCAACAGGACCTGGTGAATCTACTCCTCACTTAGGCCTCGTTTGGACCTTGTGACTCTTTTCTCACCTGACATCAATGGGACATGTTTATTCTGTTCCCCAACTGGGCCTCACCTGGACATGATAACTTTGCTCCACAGTTTGGCCTCAACTGCTCCTGATGACTCTTGTCCCCCCACCGAGGCCTCAATCTGGACCTGGTGACTGTGGTCCCCACCTGGGTCTCACCTGGACCTGGTGACTCTCGTTCCCACAAAACACACCTGGACCTGGTGACTGTTGTTTTCTTGTAGACTCACATTTACCTGGTGACACCGGTCCCCACTAGGGCCTCACCTGGATCTGGTGACTCTGGCTTGCAGGTTGGCCTCACCTGGACCTGGTGAGTGGGGTTGCCACCTGAGCTTCACCCATACCTGATGACTCAGGAACCCACGTGATTCTCTTGGACCTGGTGAATCTGGTCCTTACATGGTCCTCTCCCAGACCCGGGGATTCTGGTCACCTCCTGGGCCTCACCTGGACCTGGTGAATCTCTATCCCATCTGGGCCTCAACCAGTCCTGGTGAGTTTGTTCCCCACCTGGACCTGATTGCTTTGGACTCTTTCTTGGCCTCACCTGGAACTGGTGACTCTTATCCTCTCTGCGCGTGACTCAGGCCTGGAGACTCTGGTCCTCATCTGGATATCACCTGGACCAGGTTATTCTGGTACCCCTCTAGGTCTAAACCAGATCTGGTGTCTCTGGTCCTCAACTGGGCCTCGTCTGGACCTAGTGAATATGCTCCATCTGGGCCTCATTTGGACCTGGTGACTCTCTTCCCTACCTGGGCATCATCGGGACAAGGTTCCACTGCATGGCCTTTAGGTTGGCCGCACCTGGACCTGGTAAATGTGGTTCTACCTGGGCATCATCGGGACGTGGTTACTCTATTCCCAGTGGGACTGACCTGATCGTGGTAACTCTGGTCCTGACTTTGGACTTTTCTGTGTCATGTGACTCTGGCTCCCCCTGGATCTCACCTGTAAGTGGTAACTCTGATCCTAAGCATGGACTCACCTCACCTGGAGACTGTGGTTTCCATCGGTACCTCACCTGAACCTCATGTCTCTGGTCCCAACTAGGACTCACCAGGACTTGTATCTGGTACCCACCTGAGTAGCATCAGGATATGGTTACACTGTTCACCAACAGTGACGCGGCCGGACCTATTAACTCTCGTCTTCACCTGGTCTACACTTGGACATGGTGACACTGGTTCCCACCAGGGTCTCAACTGGACATGGTGACTCAGATCCCTACCTGCTCCTCACCTGTAACTGGTGATTCTCGTTCCCACATGGACATCATGTGGACCTGGTGGCTGCAGTGTTTCTAGCTTCTCATGTACCTCGTGACTCTGGTCCCCATCAGGACCTGACCGGGACCTGGTGAGTGTGGTTGCCACCTGAACCTCACCTGGATCTGGTGATTCTGGTCTGCACCTGAGACTACCCTGGATCTGGTGAGTGTGGTCCCCGCCTGGGTTCACCTGGATTTGGGGACTCTGGTCCCCATCTGGGCCTCACCTGGCCGTGTTGACCATGGTCCTCAAATGGGCAAAATTGGGACCCGGTGGCTGTGTTCCACTACTGGACCTCACCTGGACCAGGTGACTCTGGTACCCCTCTGGGTCTCACCGTGCCCTAGGACTGTGAACCCCACTTTGGCCTGACTTGGACCTGCTGACCCTGGTTGCAACCTGCTCCTGACCGCGAACTTTTGACTCTAGTTCTTTCAAGGGCCTCCCCTGGACCTGGTGATCCTGGTCCCCACCTGGGCCTCACCTGGACGTGGTGACTCTTGTCAACACCGGGGACTCACCTGGCCCTTGTTACTGTGTTCTACACCTGGGCCTCAAGTAGACCTGTTGCCTCTGATCCCCACCGGGGCCTCAGTTGTCTGGTAACTCTGGTCCTCACCTGGCCTCATCTGGACCTAGTGACTCTGGTCACCACCTGTTCTTCACCTGGATCTGGTGACTCTGGTCCCCACCTGGACTTCACCTGGATCTGGTGACTCTGGTCCCCACCTGGACATCTCCTGGACCTGGTGACTCTCTGTCCAACATGGACCTCACCTGGATCTGGTGACTCTGGTCCTCACTTTGCCCTCACCTGGACCTGGTGTCTCTCATTCCCACATTGAACTAACTCAAAACTGCAGAATCTTGCCACACCTAGGCCACACCTGGGCCTCAATCTTGCCACACCTGTTCCACACCTGGGCCTCAATTACACCTCTTGACCATAGTCCCCAAGCTCGCCTCACATGGACCTGTTACCTCTGATCCCCACCGGGGCCTCACGTGTACCTGGTAACTCTGGTGCTCACCTGGGCTTCATCTGCCCCTAATGACTCTGGTCCCCACCTGGACTTCACATGGATCTCCTGACTCTGGTCCCCACCTGGAACTCACCTGTATCTGGTGACTCTTGTCTCAGTTTGGCCTCACCTGGACTGGTGTCTCTCGTCCCCACTTTGACCTAACTCAGAACTGCTGAATCTTGCCCCACCTAGGCCGCACCCAGACCTCATGACTCTTGTCCCCAGCTATGCCTCAATTCGACCTGATGAATCTGGTCCTCACGTCGGCCTCACATGAACCTGGGACTCAGCGGGATAGAGTGGCTCTGGTTCCCACAAGGGGCTCACCTGATACTGGTGACTGTGTTCTTATTCTATGCCTCACCAGGATCTAGTGATTCTGTTCCCCATCTGGGCTTTCATGGCATTAGTGACTCTAGTCCTCACCCAGGCATCATTGGGACCTGGATACTCTATTCCACACCTGGGCCTCACTTTGTCCAGGGAACTCTGGTCCCATTCTGGGCCTCAAACTAAACTGGTTACTCTGGTTCCCCCTCGGGGCCTCACCCTTACCTGGTGACTCTGGTCACCCCTTGGGCTTCACTTGCGGCTGGTGAATCTGGTTCTTAGCTGGTCCGCACCTGGATCTGGTGACAGGTCACCACGTGGCCCTCACCTGGACTTGGTGAATCCTGTTGCCACCTGCGCCTCACCTGGACCTTGTGACTGTGGTCCCTCCTGGACCTCACCTGGATCTGGTGGCTCTGGTTCCCATATGGGGCTCTCCTGGACCTGGCTCCTGTGGTCTCCATCTGGCCTCACCTGGAACACAATGACGCTGATCCATATTTGGGCCTCTCCTGGACCTGTTGAGTCTGGTCCTTACCTGGGCATCATTGGGACCTGATACTCTCTTATATACCTGGGCCTCACCAGGACGTGGTGACTGTGGTCCCACCTGAGCCTCACCTGGACGTGGTGACTGGTTCCCACAGGGACATCACCTGGACCTGGTGACTCAGGTCCTCATATGGGCATCTTGGGACCTGGTTTCACAGTTCCACATCGGGGCCTCAACTGGATCTAGTGATTCTCGTCCCCCTCAGGGCCTCAACCTGACTTGTGACACTGGTCCCCACATGGATATCACCAGAACCGGGTGACACACCCGGAGCTGGTGACACTTGTCCTCAGGTGGGCCTCAACAGGACCTGGTGAATCTACTCCAATCTTAGGCCTCGTCTGGACCTTGTGACTCTTTTCCCACCTGGCATCAATGGGACATGGTTACTCTGTTCCCCACCTGGGCCTCACCTTGACATGATAATTTTGCTGTACACTTTGGCCTCAACTGGTCCTGATGACTCTCGTCCCCCAACCTAGGTCTCAATCTGGACTGGTGACAGTCGTCCCCAACTGGGTCTCAGCTGGACCTGGTGACTCCCGTTCCCACATGAACCACACCTGGACCTGGTGACAGTGGTGTTCTTGTAGACTCACATTTACCTTGTGACTCCCGTCCCCACTAGGGCCTCACCTGGATCTGGTGACTCTGGCCTGCATGCTGGCCTCACCTGGACCTGGTAACTCTGGTCCCTACCTCGACATCATCGGGACACGTTTCCTCTGCATGGCCTGCATGTTGGCCTCATTCGGACCTGGTGAGTGAGGTTGCCACCTGGGTCTCAACCATACCTGGTGACACAGGTCCCCACGTGGGCCTCATTTGAACCTGGTGAATCTGGTCCTTACCTGGTCCTCACCCGGACCTGGTAACCGTGGTCACCACCTGGGAATCACCTGGACCTGGTGAATCTGGTCCCCATCTGGGCCTCACCCAGTCCTGTTGACTTTCTTCCCCACCTGGACCTGATTGCTGTGGACTCCTTCTTGGCCTCACCTGGAACTGGTGGCTATGATCCTAACTGGGCCTCACCCAGATCTGGTGACTCTGGTCCTCACCTGTGGACCATTATGACCTGGATACTCTGTTCCACACCTGAGCCTCACCTGGACATGCTGCCTCTGGATCCCCTCTGGGACTCAGCCTGACATGGTGTCTCTGGTCCCCATCTGGATGTCACCTAGACCAGGTGAATCTGGTACCCCTCTAGGCCTCAACTAGACCTGGTGACTCTGGTCCTCAACTGGGCCTCACCAGGACCTAGTGAACATGCTCCCCACCTGAGCCTCATCTGGACCTGGTGACGCTGGTTCTATCTGGACATCATCGGGACATGGTTACTCTGTTCCCCACTGGGACTGACCTGATCCTGGTAACTCTGGTCCTGACTTTGGCCTCTCTGTACCAGGTGATTCTGGCTCTAACTGGGCCTCACCTGTAACTGGTGACTCTGATTCGAAGCATGGCCTCACCTGACCTGGTGACTGTGGTTCCCATATGTACCTCACCTGAACCTCATGTCTCTGGTCCCACCTGGGCCTCACCACGGCCTGGTGTCTCTGGTACCCACCTGGGTAGCATCAGGTTATGGTTACACTGTTCACTAAGAGTGACCCAGACGGACCTATTAACTCTGGTCTTCACCTGGGCCACACCTGGACATGGTGACACTGGTTCCCACCTGGGTCTCCCCTGGACATGGTGACTCATATCCCCACCTGTTCCTCACCTGTAACTGGTGATTCTCGTTTCCACATGGACATCCTGTGGACCTGGTGGCTGCAGTGTTTCTAGCTTCTCATGTTCCTCGTGACTCTGGTCCCCACCAGGTTCTCACCGGGACATGGTCTTTATGGTTGCCACCTGCATCTCACCTGCACCTGGTGATTCTGGTCTGCACCTGAGACTACCCTGGATCTAGTGACTGTTGTCCCCACCTGGGCTTCACCTGGATTTGGGGACTCCGGTCCCCATCTGGGGCTCACCTGGCCCTGTTGACCATGGTCCTCAACTGGGAAAAATTGGGATGCGGTGACTGTGTTCCACAACTGGAACTCACCTGGACCACGTGACTCCTGTTCCCCTCTGTGTCTCACCGTGCCCTAGTGACTGTGAAACCCACTTTGGCCTGACTTGACCTGCTGACCCTGGTTGGAACCTTCGCCTGACGTAGAACTGTTGACTCTGGTACTTTCAAGGGCCTCCCCTGTACCTGGTGATCCTGGTCCCCACCGGGCATCACCTGGACGTGGTGACTCTTGTCACCACTGGGGACTCACCTGGACCTGCTTTCTGTGTTCCACACCTGGGCCTCAATAGACATGTTGACCATGGTGCCCAAGCCGGCCTCACATGGACCTGTTGCCTCTGATCCCCACCGGGGCTTCACGTGAACCTGGTGACTCTGGTCCTCACCTGGGCATCATTGGTCCTGGTGACTCTGTTCCACACCTGAGGCTCCCCTGGACATGATGACTCTGGAATCTCTCTGGCTATCAACCTGACCTGGTGACTCTGGTCCCCATATGGATGTCACCTGGACCAGGGGATTATGGTACCCCTCTGGGCCTCAACCAGATCTGGTGACTCTGGTCCTCAACTGGGCCTCACCTGGACCTAGTGAATATGCTCCATCTGGGCCTCATTTGGACCTGGTGACTCTGGTCACTACCTGGGCATCATCGGGACATGGTTCCACAGCATAGCCTGCAGGTTGGCCTCACCTGGACATTGTAACTCTGGTCCCTACCTAGGCTTTATCGGGACATGATTCCACTGCATGTACTGGAGGTTGGCCTCACCTGGACCTGGTAACTCTGGTCCCTACCTGGGCATAATCGGGACATGATTCCACTGCATGTCCTGCAGATTGGCCTCACCTGGATCTGGTGAGTGGGTTTGTCACCTGGGCCTCACCCTTGCCTAGTGACCCAGGTCCCCACGTGGGCCTCACTTGGACCTGGTGAATCTGGTCCTTACCTGGTGGTCAACCGGAACTGGTAATTCTGGTCACCACATGGGAATCACCTGGGCCTGGTGTTTCTGGTACCCATCTGGGCGTCATCCAGTCCTGGTGACATTGTTCCCCACCTGGACCTGATTGCTGTGGACTCTTTCTTGGCCTCACCTGGAACTGGTGACTCTGATCCTATCTGCGCGTCACCCAGACCTGGTGACTCTGGTCCTCACCTGGACATGATGACTCTGGAACCTCTCTGGGCCTCACCCTAACCTGGTGACTCTGGTCCCCATCTGGAACTCACCTGTATCTGGTGACTCTGGTCTCAGTTTGTCCTCACCTGGACTGGTGTCTATCGTCCCCACTTTGACCTAACTCAGAACTGCTGAATCTTGCCCCACCTAGGCCGCACCTAGACCTGATGACTCTTGTCCCCAGCGATGCCTCAATTCGACCTGATGAATCTGGGCCTCACATGGGTCTCACATGGACCTGGGACTCAGCTGGATAGAGTGGCTCTGGTTCCAACAAGGCGCTCATCTGATACTGGTGACTTATTCACCAGTGGTCTTATTCTATGCCTCAGCAGGACCTAGTGATTCTGTTCCCCATCTAGGCCTGCATGACCCTAGTGACTCTGATCCACACCCAGGCATCATTGGGACCTGCATACTCTATTCCACAATTGGGCCTCACTTTGACCAGGGACCTCTGGTCCCATTCTGAGCCTCCAAATAAACTGGTTACTCTGGTACCCCCTCTAGGCCTCACACTTACCTGGTGACTCTGGTCACCCCTTGGGATTCACTTGGGCCTGGTGAATCTGGTCCTAAGCTGGTCTGCACCTGGATCTGGAGACTGGACGCCACCTGGGCCTCACCTGGATTTGGTGAATCCTGTTGCCACCTGCGCCTCACCTGGACTTTGTGACTGTGGTCCCACCTGGATCTCACCTGGATCTGGTGGCTCTGGTTCCCATATGGGGCTCTTTTGGACCTGGTTCCTGTGGTCTCCATCTGGCCTCACCTGGAACACAATGACTCTGATCCATATTTGGGCCTCTCCTGGACCTGTTGACTCTGGACCTTACCTGGGCATTATTGGGACCTGGATACTCTCTTATATACCTGGGCCTCACCTGGAACTGGTGACTGTGGTCCCACCTGGGCCTCACCTGGACGAGGTGACTGGTTCCCACAGGGACCTCCCCTGGCCCTGGTGACTCAGGTCCTCATATGTGCATCATGGGACCTGGTTTCTCAGTTCCACATCGGGGCCTCACCTGGACCTAGTGATTCTCTTTCCCCTCTGGGCCTCATCCTGACGTGGTGACTCTGGTCCGCACCTGACTCACACCAGAACCGGGTGACTCTGGTCCCCCTCTGGGAATCACCCAGAGCTGGGGACACTGATACTCAACTGGGCCTCAACAGGACCTGGTGAATCTACTCCTCACTTAGGCCTCGTCTGGACCTTGTGACTCTTTTCCCACCTGGCATCTATGGGACATTTTTACTCTGTTCCCCACCTGGGCCTCACTTGGACCTTGTGACTCTCGTTCCCACATGAATCACACCTGGACCTGGTGACTGTGGTGTACTTGTAGACTCACATTTACCTGGTGACTCTGGCCCCACTAGGGCCTCACATGGATCTGGTGACTCTGGCCTGCAGGTTGGCCTCACCTGGACTTGGTTAGTGGGATGCCACCTGGGCCTCACCCATACCTGGTGACTCAGGTCCCCACGTGGGCCTCTTGGACCTGGTGAATCTGGCCCTTACCTGGTCTTCTCCCAGACCCTGTGAATCTTGTCACAAACTGGGCCTCACCTAGACCTGGTGAATCTGGTCCCCATCTGGGCCTAACCCAGTCCTGGTGACTATGTTCCCCACCTGGACGTGTTTGCTCTGGACTCTTTCTTGCCCTCACCTTGAACTGGTAACTCTGATCTTATCTGTGCATCACCCAGACCTGGTGACTCTCGTCCTCACCTGGGCATCATTGGTACCTGGTTACTCTGTTCCACACCTGAGCCTCACCTGGACATGATGTCTCTGGGACCTCTCTGGGCCTCACCCTGACCAGGTGATCTGGTCCCCATCTGGATGTCACCTGGACCAGGTGATTCTGGTACCCCTCTAGGTCTAAACCAGATCTGGTGTCTCTGGTCCTCAACTGGGCCTTGTCTGGACCTAGTGAATATGCTCCATCTGGGCCTCATTTGGTCCTGGTGACTCTCTTCCCTACCTGGGCATCATCGGGACAAGGTTCCACTGCATGGCCTTTAGGTTGGCAGCACCTGGACCTGGTAACTGTGGTTCTACCTGGGCATCATCGGGACGTGGTTACTCTATTCCCAGTGGGACTGACCTGATCGTGGTAACTCTGGTCCTCACTTTGGCCTCTTCTGTGCCATGTGACTCTGGCCCCCTCTGGACCTCACCTGTAAGTGGTGACTCTGATCCTTAGCATGGCCTCACCTGACCTGGAAAATGTGGTTTCCATCTGTACCTCACCTGGACCTCTTTTCTCTGGTCCCACCTGGGCCTCACCAGGACCTTGTATCTGGTACCCACCTGAGTAGCATCAGGATATGGTTACACTGTTCACCAACAGTGATGCGGCCGGACCTATTAACTCTCGTCTTCACCTGGTCCACACTTGGACATGGTGACACTGGTTCCCACCAGGGTCTCACCTGGACATGGTGACTCATATCCCCACCTGCTCCTCACCTGTAACTTGTAATTCTCGTTCCCACATGGACATCATGTGGACCTGGGGGCTGCAGTGTTACTAGCTTCTCATGTACGTCGTGACTCTGGTCCCCACCAGGGCCTCACGGAACTTGGTGAGTGTGGTTGCCACCTGCACCTCACCAGGACCTGGTGATTCTGGTCTCCACCTGAGACTACCCTGGATCTGGTGACTGTGGTCCCCACCTGGGCTTCACCTGAATTTGGGGACTCCGGTCCCCATCTGGGCCTCAACTGGCCCTGTTGACCATGGTCCTCAACTGGGCAGAATTGGGACCCGGTGACTGTATTCCACAACTGGATCTCACCTGGAAAAGGTGACTCTGGTCTCCCTCTGTATCTCACTGTGCCCTAGTGACTGTGAAACCCACTTTGGCCTGACTTGGACCTGCTGACCCTGGTTGCCACCTGCGCCTGACCTCAAACTGTTGACTCTGGTTCTCTCAAAGGCCTCCCCTGTACCTGGTGATCCTGGTCCCCAATTGGTCCTCAACTGGACGTGGTGACTCTTGTCACCACCGGGGACTCACCTTGACATGATTACTTTGTTCCACACCTGGGCCTCAGGTAGACCTGTTGACCATGGTCCCCAAGCCGGCCTCACGTGGACCTTTTGGCTCTGATCCCCGCCGGGGGCTCACGTGTATCTGGTAACTCTGATCCTCACTTCGGCCTCATCTGGACCTAGTGACTCTGGTCCCCACCTGGGTTTCACCTGGATCTGGTGACTCTGGTCCCCACCTGGACTTCACCTGGATCTGGTGACTCTGGTCCCCACCTGGACCTCCCCTGGACCTGGTGACTCTCTTTCCAACATGGACCTCACCTGGATCTGGTGACTCTGGTCCTCAGATTGGCCTCACTTGGACTGGTGTCTCTCGTCCCCACTTTGACCTAACTCAGAAGTGCTGAATCTTGCCCCACCTAGGCCGCACAGAGACCTGGTGACTCTTGTCCCCAGCTATGCCTCAATTCAACCTGATGAATCTGGTCCTGACGTGGGGCTCACATGGACCTGGGACTCAGCTGGATAGAGTGGCTCTGGTTCCCACAAGGGGCACACCTGATACTGGTGATTGTGGTCTTATTCTATGCCTCACCAGGACCTAGTGATTCTGTTCCCCATCTGGGCCTGCATGGCCCTAGTGACTCTGGTCCTCACCCAGGCATCATTGGGACCTGGATACTCTATTCCACATCTGGGCCTCACTTTGACCAGGGACCTCTGGTCCTATTCTGGGCCTCAAACTAAACTCGTTACTCTGGTTCCCCTCAGGGCCTCACCCTTACCTGGTGACTCTGGTCACCCCTTGGAATTCACTTGGGCCTGGTGAATCTGGTCCTTAGCTGGTCCGCATCTGGATCTGGTGACTGGTGGCCACCTGGGCCTCACCTGACTTGGTGAATCCTGTTGCAACCTGCGCCTCACCTGGACCTTGTGACTGTGGTCCCACCTGGACCTCACCTGGATCTGTCGGCTCTGGTTCCCATATGGGGCTCTCCTGGATCTGGTTCCTGTGGTCTCCATCTGGCCTCACCTGGAACACAATGACTCTGATCCATATATGGTCCTCTCCTGGACCTGTTGACTCTGGTCCTTACCTGGGCATCATTGGGACCTGGATACTCTCTATATACCTGGGCCTCACCTGGACCTGGTGACTGTGGTCCCACCTGGGCCTCTCCTGGACGAGGTGACTGGTTGTCACAGGGACCTCACCTGGACCTGGTGACTCAGGTCCTCATATGGGCATCATGGGACCAGGGTTCTCAGTTCCACATCGGGGTCTCATCTGTACCTAGTGATTCTCGTCCCCCTCTGTGCCTCACCCTGATGTGGTGACTCTGGTACCCACCTGGATGTCACCAGAACCGGGTGACACTGGTCACCCTCTGGGAGTCACCCGGAGCTGGGGACAATGGTCCTCAGCTGGGCCTCAACAGGACCTGGTGAATCTACTCCAATCTTAGGCTTCGTCTGGACCTTGTGACTCTTTTCCCACCTGGCATCAATGGGACATGGTTACTCTGTTTCCCACCTGGGCCTCACCTGGACATGATAACTTTGCTCCACACTTTGGCCTCAACTGGTCCTGATGACTCTCGTCCCCAAACCTAGGCCTCAATCTGGACCTGGTGACTGTCATCCCCAAATGGGTCTCAGCTGGACCTGGTGACTCCCGTTCCCACATGTACCACACCTGGACCTGGTGACTGTGGTGTTCTTGTAGACTCACATTTACCTTGTGAATCCCGTCCCCACTAGGGCCTCACCTGGATCTGGTGACTCTGGCCTGCAGGCTGGCCTCACTTGGACCTGGTGAGTGGGGTTGCCACCTGGGACTCACCCATAACTGGTGACTCAGGTCCCCACGTGGGCCTCTTGGACCTGGTGAATCTGGTCCTTACCTGGTCCTCTCCCAGAACTGGGTACTTTGGTCACCACCTGGGCCTCACCTGGACCTGGTGAATCTGGTCCCCATCTGGGCTTCACCCAGTCCTGGTGAATTTGTTCCCCACCTGGACCTGATTGCTGTGGACTCTTTCTTGGCCTCACCTGGACGTGGTGACTCTGATCCTATCTGCGCGTCACCCAGACCTGGTGACTCTGGTCCTCAACTGGGCCTCACCTGGACCTAGTGAATATGCTCCATCTGGGCCTCATTTGGACCTGGTGACTCTGGTCCCTACGTGGGCAAAATCGGACCATGGTTCCACATAATGGTCTGCAGGTTGACCTCTTCTTGACCTGGTAACTCTGATCCCTACCTGGGCGTCATCGGGACACGGTTCCTCTGCATGGCCTGCAGGTCGGCATCACCTGGACCTCGTACCTTCTGGTCCCTACCTGGGCATCATCGGGACACGGTTCCTCTGCATGGCCTGCAGGATGGCCTCACATGGACCTGGTGAGTGGGCTTGCCACCTGGGCCTCACCCATGCATGGTGACACCGGTCCCCACGTAGGCCCCAGTATCCTGGTGAATCTCGTCCTTACCTGGCCCTCAACCGGATCTGGTAACCCTAGTCACCACCTGGGAATCACCTGGACCTGGTGTATCTGGCCCCATCTGGGCCTCACCCAGTCCTGGTGACTTTGTTCCCCTCTGGACCTGATTGCTGTGGACTCCTTCTTGGCCTCAACTGGAACTGGTGAATCTGATCCTAACTGGACCTCACCCAGATCTGGTGACTCTGGTCCTCACCTGTGGACCATTATGACCTGGATACTCTGTTCCACACCTGAACCTCACCTGGACGTGATGACTCTGGATCCCTTCGGGGCCTCACCCTGACATGGTGACTCTGGTCCCCATCTGGATGTCACCTAGACCAGGTGAATCTGTTACCCCTCAAGGGCTCAAATATACCTGGTGAAACTGGTCCTCAACTGGGTCTCACCGAGACCTAGTGAATATGCTCCCCACCTGCGCCTCATCTGGACCTGGTGACGCTGGGTCTACCTGGGCATCATCGGGACATGGTTACTCTATTCCCCACTGGGACTGACCTGATCCTGGTAACTCTGGTGCTGACTTTGGCCTCTTCTGTACCAGGTGACTCTGGATCCACCTGGGCCTCACCTGTAACTGGTGACTCTGATCCTAAGCATGGCCTCACCTGACCTGGTGACTGTGGTTCCCATCGGGACCTCACCTGGACCTCATGTCTCTGGTCCCACCTGGGCCTCACCAGGACCTGGTGTCTCTGCTACCCACCTGGGTAGCATCAGGATATGGTTACACTGTACACTAACAGTGACCCAGCCGGACCTATCAACTCTGGTCTTCACCTGGGCCACTCCTGCACATGGTGACACTCGTTCCCACCTGTGTCTCACCTGGAAATTGTGAGTCAGATCCCCACATGGTCCTAACCTGTAACTGGTGATTCTCATTCCCACATGGATATCATGTGGACCTGGTGGCTGCAGTGCTTCTAGTTTGTCATGTACCTCGTGACTCTGGTCCCCACCAGGGCCTCACCGGGACCTGGTGAGAGTGGTTGCCAACTGCACCTCACCTGGACCTGCTGATTCTGGTCTGCACCTGATACTACCCTGGATCTGGTGACTTTTGTCCCCACCTGGGCTTCACCTGGATTTGGGGACACCGCTCCCCATCTTGGCCTCACCTGGCCCTTTTGACCATGGTCCTCAACTGGGCAAAATTGGGACGCGGTAACTGTGTTCCACAACTGAACCTCACCTGGACCACGTGACTCTGGTGCCCCTCTGGGTCTCACCATGCCCTAGTTACTGTGAACCCCACTTTGGCCTGACTTGGACCTGCTGACCCTGGTTGCCACCTGCGCCTGACCTCGAACTGTTGACTCTGGTTCTTTCAAGGGCCTCCCCTGTACCTGGTGATCCTGGTCCGCAACTGGGCCTCACCTGGACGTGGTGACCCTTGTCACCACCGAGGACTCACCTGGACCTGCTTACTGTGTTCCACACCTGGGTCTCAAGTAGACCTGTTGACCATGGTCCCCAAGCCGGCCTCACTTGGACCTGTTGCCTCTGATACCCACCGGGGCCTCACGTGTACCTGGTAACTCTGGTCCTCACCTTGGCTCATCTGGACCTAGTGACTCTGGTCCCCACCTGTGCTTCACCTGGATCTGGTGACTCGGGTCCCCACCTGGACCTCACCTGGATCTGGTGACTCTGGTCCTCAGTTATCCTCACCTGGACCTGGTGTCTCTCGTCCCCACTTTGACCTAACTCAGAACTGCTGAATTTGACCCGCCTAGGCCGCATCCAGACCTGGTGACTCTTGTCCCCAGCTATGCCTCAATTCGACCTAATGAATCTGGTCCTCACGTGGGCCTCACATGGACCTGGGACTCACCTGGATAGAGTGTCTCTGGTTCCCACAAGGGGCTCACCTGATACTGTTGACTGTGGTCTTATTCTATGCCTCACCAGGACCTAGTGATTCTGTTCCCCATCTGGGCCTGCATGGCCCTAGTGACTCTAGTCCTCACCCAGTCATCATTGGTACCTGGATACTCTATTCTACAACTAAGCCTCACTTTGTCCAGGGACCTCTGGTCCCATTCTGGTCCTTAAACTAAACTGGTTACTCTGGTTCCCGCTCTGGTCCTCACCCTTACCTGGTGACTCTGGTCACCCCTTGGGCTTCACTTGGGCCTGGTGGGTCTGGTCCTTAGCTGGTCCGCACCTGGATCTGCTGACTGGTCGTCACCTGGACCCCACGTGTACTTGGTGAATCCTCTTGCCACCTGCGCCTCACCTGGACCTTGTGACTGTGGCCCCACCTGGACCTCACCTGGACCTGGTGGCTCAGGTTCCCACATGGGGCTCTCCTGGACCTGGTTCCTGTGGTCTCAATCTGGCCTCACCTGGAACACAATGACTGTGATCCATTTTTGGTCCTTTCCTGGACCTGTTGACTCTGGTCCTTACCTGGGCATCATTGGGACCTGGATACTCTCTTAAATACCTGGGCCAAACCTTGACCTTGTGATTGTGGTCCCACCTGGGCCTCACCTGGACGAGGTGACTGGTTCCCACAAGGACCTCACCTGGACCTGGTGACTCAGGTCCTCATATGGGCATCATGGGACCTGGTTTCTCAGTTCCACATCGGGGCCTCACTTGGACCTAGTGATTCTCGTCCCATTATGGTCCTCATCCTGTCGTGGTGACTCTGGTCCCCACCTGGATATCACCAGAACCGGGTGACGCTGGTCCCCCTCTGGGACTCACCCGGAGCTGGGGACTCTGGTCCTCAACTGGGCCTCAACAGGACCTGGTGAATCTACTCCTCACTTAGGCCTCGTCTGGACCTTGTGACTCTTTTCCCACCTGGCATCAATGGGACATGATTAGTCTGTTCCCCACCTGTGCCTCACCTGGACATGAGAACTTTGCTTCACACTTTGGCCTCAACTGGTCCTGATGACTCTGGTCACCCGACCTAGGCGTCAATCTGGACCTGATTGCTGTGGACTCCTTCTTAGCCTCAACTGGAACTGGTGACTCTGATCCAGATTGAAGATCCCCAATCTGGGCCTCACCTGGCCTTGTCAACCATGGTCCTCAACTGGCAAAATTGGGACCCGGTGACTGTGTTCCACCCCTGGACCTCACTTGGACCAGGTGACTCTGGTCCCCCTCTGGGTCTCACCGTGCCCTAGTGACTGTGAACCCCACTTTGGCCTGACTTGGACCTGCTGACCCTGGTTGACACCTGCGCCTGACCTCGAACTATTGACTATTGACTCTGGTTCATTCAAGGGCTTCCCCTGTACCTGGTGATCCTGGTCCCACCCTGGGACTCACCTGGGCCACACCTGGACATGGTGGCACTGGTTCCCTCTTGGGTCTCACGTGGACATGTGATTCAGATCCCTGCCTGATCCTCACCTGTAACTGGTGATTCTCGTTCCCACATGGACATCATGTGGATCTGGTGGCTGCAGTGTTTCTAGCTTCTCATGTACCTCGTGACTCTGGTCCCCACCAGGGCCTCACCGGTACCTGTTGTGTGTGTTTGCCACCTGCACCTCACCTGGACCTGGTGATTCTGGTCTGCGCCTGAGACTACCCTGGATCTGGTGACTGTGGTCCCCACCTTGGCTTCACCTTGATTTTGGGCTCTCGTTCCCATCTGTGCCTCACCTGGCCCTGTTGACCATGGTCCTCAACTGGGCAAAATTGGGACACGGTGACTGTGATCCACAACTGGACCTCACCTGGACCAGGTGACTCTGGTCCCCCTCTGGGTGTCACCGTGCCCTAGTGACTGTGAACCCCACTTTGGCCTGACTTGGACCTCCTGACCATGGTTGCCACCTGCGCCTGACCTCGAACTGTTGACTCTGGTTCTTTCAAGGGCCTCCCCTGGACGTGTTGATCGTGGTGCCCACATGGGCCTGACCTGGACCTGACTCTTGTCACCACCGGGAACTCACCTGGACCTGCTTACTGTGTTCCACACCTGGGCCTCAAGTAGACCTGTTGACCATGGTCCCCAAGCCAGCCTCACATGGACATGTTGCCTCTGATCCCCACCGGGGCTTCACGTGTACCTGGTAACTCTGGTCCTCATCTGGGTCTCATCTGGACCTAGCGACTCTGGTCCCTACCTGGGCTTCACCTGGATCTGGTGACTCTGGTCCCCACCTGGACTTCACCTGGATCTTCTGACTCTGGTCCACACCTGGACCTGACCTGCATCTGGTGACTCTGGTCCTCAGTTTGGCCTCATCTGGATCTGGCATCTCTCGTCCCCACTTTGACCTAACTCAGAACTGCTGAATCTTGCCCCACCTCGGCCGCACCCAGACTTGGTGACTCTTGTCCCCAGCTATGCCTCAATTCGACCTGATGAATCTGCTCCTCACGTGTGCCTCACATGGACCTGGACTCAGCTTGATAGAGTGGCTTGGTTCCCACAAGGGGCTCACCTGATATAGCTGACTGTGGTCTTATTCTATGCCTCACCTGGTCCTAGCGATTCTGTTCCCATCTGGGCCTGCATGGCCCTAGTGACTCTGGTCCTCACCCAGGAATCATTAGGACCTGGATACTCTATTCCACACCTGTGCCTCACATTGACTATGGACCTCTCGTCCCATTCTGGGACTCAAACTAAACTAGTTACTGGTTCCCCTTTGGGCCTCACCCTTACCTGGTAACTCTGGTCACCCTTTGGGCTTCACTTCACCAGATGAACCACACCTGGACCTGGTGACTGTGGTGTTCTTGTATACTCACATGTACCTGGTGACTCCAGTCCCCACTAGGGCCTCACCTGGATCTGGTGACTCTGGCCCGCCAGTTGGCCTCCCCTAGACCTGGTGAGAGGGTGTGCCACCTAGGCCTCACACATAGCTGGTGACTCAGGTCCCCACGTGAGCCTCTTGGACCTGGTGAATCTGGTCGTTACCTTGTCCTTTCCGAGACCCGGGGACTCTATCCCCACCTGGGCCTCACCTGGACATGGTGAATCTGGTCCCCATCTGGGTCTCACCCTGGTCTGGTGACATTGTTCCCCACCTGGACCTGATTGCTGTGAACTCTTTCTTGGCCTCACCTGCAACTGGTGACTCTGAATCTATCTGCGCCTCACCCAGTCCTGGTGACTCTGGTCCTCACCTGGGCATCTTTGGTACCTGGTGACTCTGTTCCACACCTGAGCCTCACCTGGACATGATGACTCTGGAACCTCTCTGGGACAACCCTGACCTGGTGACTGTGGTCCCCATCTAGATGTCACCTGGACCAGGTGATTCTGGTACCCTTCTAGGCCTCAACCAGATCTGGTGACTCTGTTCCTCAACTGGGCCTCACTTGGACCTAGTAAATATGCACCATCTGGGCCTCTTTTGGACCTGGTGACTCTGGTCCCTACCTGGGCATCATCGGGACATGGTTCCACTGCATGGCCTGCACGTTGGCCTCACTTGGACCTGGTAAGTCTGGTCCCTACATGGTCATCATCGGGACATGGTTCCTCTGCACGGCCTGCAGGTTGGCCTCACCTGGACCTGGTCAGTGGGGTTGCCACCTGGGCCTCACCTATGCCTGGTGACACAGGTCCCCACGTGGGCCTCACTTGGACCTGGTGAATCTTGTCCTTACCTGGTCCTCACCCGGAACTCGTAGTCTGGTCACCACCTGGATATCACCTGGATCTTGTGTATCTGGTCCCCATCTAGGCCTCACCCAGTCCTGGTGACTTTGTTCCCCACCTGGACCTGATTTCTGTGGACTCCTTCTTGGCCTCACCTGGAACTGGTGACTCTGGTCCCCACCTGGACCTCTCCCGGACCTGGTGACTTTCTTTCAAACATGGACCTCACATGGATCTGGTGACTCTGGTACTCAGTTTGGCCTCACCTGGAACTGGCGTCTCTCGTCCCCACTTTGACCTAACTCAGAACTGCTGAATCTAGCCCAACTTAGGCAGCACCCAGACCTGGTGACTTTTGTCCCCAGCTATGCCTCAATTCGACCTAATGAATCTGGTCCTCACGGGAGCCTCACCTGGAGCTGGGACTCAGCTGTAGAGTGGCTCTGGTTCCCGCAAGGGGCTCAGCTGATACTGCTGACTGTGGTCTTATTGTATGCCTCACCAGGACCTAGTGATTCTGTTCCCCATCTGGGCCTGCATGGCCCCAGTGACTCTGGTCCTCACCCAGGCATCATTGGGTGATGGACCCAATGATCCTCACCCTGGATACGCTATTACACACCTGGGCCTCACTTTGACCAGGGACCTCTGGTCCAATTCTGAGCCTCAAACTAAACAGGTTACTCTGGTTCCCCCTCTGGGGCTCACCCTTACCTGGTGACTCTGGTCACCCTTTGGGCTT
Source organism: Canis aureus (assembly GCF_053574225.1). Classification (NCBI taxonomy): domain Eukaryota; kingdom Metazoa; phylum Chordata; class Mammalia; order Carnivora; family Canidae; genus Canis; species Canis aureus. The sequence continues at coordinate 59,026,472 of NC_135632.1, forward strand.
CACTTCGGCCTGGTGAATCTGGTCCTTAGCTGGTCCGCGCCTGGATGTGGTGACTGGTCGCCACCTAGTCCTCACCTGGACTTGTTGAATCCTGTTGCCACCTGCGCCTCACCTGGACCTTGTGACTGTGGTCCCACCTGGACCTCACCTGGATTTCGTGGCTCTGGTTCCCATATGGGGCTCTCCTGGACCTGGTTCCTGTGGTCTCCATCTGACCTCACCTGGAACACAATGACGCTGATCCGTATTTGGGCCTCTCCTGGACCTGTTGATTCTGGTCCTTACCTGGGCATCATTGGGACCTCGATACTCTCTTATATACCTGGGCCTCACCTGGACCTGGTGACTGTGGTCCCACCTGGGCCTCACCTGGACGAGGTGACTGGTTCCCACAGAGACCTCACCTGGACCTGGTGACTCAGGTCCTCATATGGGCATCATGGTACCTGGTTTCTCAGTTCCACATCGGGCCTCACCTGGAGCTAGTGATTCTTGTCACCCTCTGGGCCTCATCCAACGTGGTGACTCTGATCCCCACCTGGATATCACCAGAACCGGGTGACTCTGGTCCCCCTCTGAGACTCTCCGGAGCTGTGGACACTGGTCCTCAACTGGGCCTCAACAGGACCTGATGAATCTACTCTTCACATAGGCCTCGTCTGGAACTTGTGACTCTTTTCCCACCTGGCATCAAAGGGACATGGTTACTCTGTTCCCCACCTGGGCCTCACCTGGACATGATAATTTTGCTCCACACTTTGGCTTCACATGGTCCTGATGACTCTGGTCCCCCGACCTAGGCCTCAATCTGGACCTGGTGACTGTGGTGTCTTGTAGACTCACATTTACCTGGTGACTCCGGTCCCCACTAGGGCCTCACCTGGATCAGGTGACTCTGGCCTGCAGGTTGGCCTCACCTGGACCTGGTGAGTGGGGTTGCCACCTGGGCGTCACCCATACCTGGTGACTCAGGTCCCCACGTGGGCCTCCTGGACCTGGTGAATATGGTAATTCTGGTCACCACCTGGTAATCCCCTGGACCTGGATAATCTGGTCGCCATCTGGGCCTGACCCAGTCCTGGTGACTTTGTTCCCCACCTGGACCTGATTGCTGTGGACTCCTTTTGGGCCTCACCTGGAACTGGTGACTCTGATCCTAACTGGGCCTCACCCAGATCTGGTGACTCTGGTCCTCACCTGTGGACCACTAAGACCTGGATACTCTATTCCACACCTGTGCCTCACCTTGACATGATGACTCTGCATCCTCTCTGGGCCTCACTCTGTCATGGTGACTCTGGTCCCCATCTGGATGTCACCTAGAACAGGTGAATCTGAGACCCCTGTCGGCCTCAACCAGACCTGGTGACTCTGGTCCTCAACTGGGCCTCACCTGGACCTAGTGAACATGCTCCACACCTGCGCCTCATATGAACGTGGTGACTCGGGGTCTACCTGGGCCTCATCGGGACATGGTTACTCTATTCCTCAATGGGACTGACCTGATCTTAGTAACTCTGGTCCTGACTTTGGCCTCTTCTGTACCAGGTCACTCTGGCTCCACCTGGGCCTCACCTGTAACTGGTAACTCAGATCCTAAGCATGGCCTCACCTGACCTGGTGACTGTGGTTCCCATCGGGATCTTACCTGGACCTCATGTCTCTGGTCCCAACTGGGCCTCACCAGGACCTGGTGTATCTGGTACCCACTTGGGTAGCATCAGGTTATGGTTACACTGTTCACTAACAGTGACCCACCCGGAACTATTGACTCCGGTCTTCACCTGGGCCACACCTGGACGTGGTGACACTGGATCCCACCTGGGTCTCAACTTGACATGGTGAGTCGGATCCCCACCTGTTCCTCACGTGTAACTGCTGATTCTCCGGCCCACATGGACATCTTGTGGACCTGGTGGCTGCAGTGTTTCTAGCTTCTCATGTACCTTGTGACTCTGGTCCCTGCCAGGGCCTCACTGGGTCCTGGGGAATGTGGTTGCCACCTGCACCTCACTTGGAAGTGGTGATTATGGTCTGCACCTGAGACTACCCTGGATCTGCTGACTGTGGTCCCCACCTGGGCTTCACCTGGATATGGGGACTCCAGTCCCCATCTGGGCCTCACCTGGCCCTGTTGACCATGGTCCTCAACTGGGCAAAATTGGGACCCGGTGACTGTGTTCCACAACTGGACGTCACCTAGACCAGGTGACTCTGGTACCCCTCTGGGTCTCACCGAGCCCTAGTGACTGTGAACCCCACTTTGGCCTGCTTTGGACCTGCTGACCCTGGTTGCCACCTGCGTCTAACCTCGAACTGTTGACTCTGGTTCTTTCAAGGGCCTCCCTTGTACCTGGTGATCCTGGTCCCCACCTGGGCCTCACCTGACGTGGTGACTCTTGTCACAACCTGGGACTCACCTGGACCTGGTTACTGTGTTCCACACTTGGGCCTCAAGTAGACCTGTTGACCATGGTCCCCAAGCCGGCCTCACATGGACCTGTTGCCTCTGATCCCCACCGGGGCCTCACGTGTACCTGGGAACTCTGGTCCTCACCTGGGCGTCATCTGGACCTAGTGACTCTGGTCCCCACCTGGGCTTCACCTGGATCTGGTGACTCTGGTCCCGCCTTGGCCTTCACCTGGATCTGGTGACTCTTGTCCCCACCTGGACCTCTCCTGGACCTGGTGACTCTCTTTCCAACATGGACCTCACCTGGATCTGGTGACTCTGGTCCTCAGTTTGGCCTCACCTGGACCTGGTGTCTCTCGTCCACACTTTGACCTAACTCAGAACTGCTGAATCTTGCCCCACCTAGGCCGCAACCAGATCTGGTGACTCTTGTCCCCAGCTATGCCTCAATTCGACCTGATGAATCTGGTCCTCACGTGGGCCTCTCATGGACCTGGGACTCAGCTGGATAGAGTGGCTCTGTTACCCACAAGGGGCTCACCTGATACTGGTGACTGTGGTCTTATTCTATGCCTCACCAGGACCTAGTGATTCTGTTCCCCATCTGGGCCTGCATGGCCCTAGTGACTCTGGTCCTCACCCAGGCATCATTGGGACCTGGATACTCTATTCGACACCTGGGCCTCACTCTCACCCGGGACCTCTGGTCGCACTCTGGGCCTCAAATTAAACTGGTTACTCTGGTCACCCTCTTGGCCTCACCCTTACCTGGTGACTCTGGACACCCCTTGGGTATCATTTGGGCCTGGTGAATCTGGTCCTTAGCTTGTCCTCACTTCTTTATGGTGAGTGGTCGCCACCTGGGCCTCACCTGGACTTGGTGAATCCTGTTGTCACCTGCGCCTCACCTGGACCTTGTGACAGTGGTCCAACCTGGACTTCACCTGGATCTGGTTGGTCTGGTTCCCATATGGGGCTTTCCTGGACCTGGTTCCTGTGGTCTCCATCAGGCCTCACCTGGAACACAATGACTCTGTTTCATATTTGGGCCTCTCCTGGACCTGTTGACTCTGGTCCTTACATGGGCATCATTGGGACCTGGGTACACTCTTATATACCTGGTCCTCACCTGGACGTGGTGACTGTGGTCCCACCTGGACCTCACCGGGACGAGGTGACTGGTTCCCACAGGGACATCACCTGGACCTCGTGACTCAGGTCCTCATATGTGCATCATGGGACCTGGTTTCTCAGTTCCACATCGGGGCCTCAAGTGGACCTAGTGATTCTGGTCCCCCTCTGGGCCTGACCCTGACGTGGTGACTCTGGTCCCAACCTGGATATCACCAGAACCTGGTGACTGTGGTCCCCCTCTGGGACTCACCCAGAGCTGTGGACACTGGTCCTCAACTGGGCCTCATCAGGACCTGTTGAATCTACTCCTCACTTAGGCCTCGTCTGGACCTTGTGACTCTTTTCCCACCTGGCATCAATGGGACATGGTTACTCTGTTCCCTACCTGGGCCTCACCTGGACATGATAACTTTGCTCCGGACTTTGGCCTCATCTGGTCCTGATGAGTCTGGTCCCTCCACCTAGGCCTCATCAGGACCTGGTGACTGTGGTCCCCACCTGGGACTCACCTGGACCTGGTGACTCTCGTTCCAAAATGAATCACACCTGGACCTGGTGACTGTGGTGTTCTTGTAGACTCACATTTACCTGGGGAGTCCGGTACCCACAAGGGCCTCACCTGCATCTGGTGACTCTGGCCTGCAGTTTGGCCTCACTTGGACCTGGTGAGTGGGGTTGCCACCTGGGCCTCACCCACACCTGGTGATTCATGTCCTCACGTTGGTCTCTTGGACCTGGTGAATCTGGTCCTTACCTGGTCCTCTCCCAGACTCGGGGACTCTGGTCACCACCTGGGCCTCACCTGGACCTAGTGAATATACCCCATCTGGGCCTCATTTGGACCTGGTGACTCTAGTCCGTACCTGGGCATCATCGGGATATGATATCACGGCATGGCCTGTAGGTTGGCCTCACCTGGAGCTGGTGAGTGGGGTTTTCCTCAACTGGGCAAAATTGGGACCCGGTGACTGTGTTCCACAAGTGGCCTCACCTGGACCAAGTGACTCTGGTCCCCTTCTGGGTGTCACCATGTCCTAGTGACTGTGAACCCCACTTTGGCCTGACTTGGACCTGCTGACCCTGGTTGCCACCTGCGCCTGACCTCGAACTGTTGACTCTGGTTCTTTCAAGGGCCTCCCCTGGACCTGTTGATCCTGGTCCCCACCTGGGTCTCACCTGGACGTGGTGACTCTTGTCACCACCGGGCCCTCACCGGGACCTGCTTACTGTGTTCCACACCTGGGCCTCAAGTAGACCTGTTGACCATGGTCCCCAAGCCAGCCTCACATGGACATGTTGCCTCTGATCCCCACCGGGGCCTCACGTGTACCTGGTAACTCTGGTCCTCACCTGGGCCTCATCTGGACCTAGTGACTCTGGTTCCCACCTGGACTTCACCTGGATCTGGTGACACTGGTCCACCCCAGGACCTCTCCTGGACCTGGTGACTCCTTTCCAACATGGACCTCATGTGGATCTGGTGACTCTGGTCCTCATTTTGGCCTCACCTGGACTTGGTGTCTCTCATCCCCACTTTGACCTAACTCAGAACTGCTGAATCTTGCCCCAACTAGGCCGCACCGAGACCTGGTGACTCTTGTCCCTAGCTATGCCTCAATTCGACCTGATGAATCTGGTCCTCACGTGTGCCTCACATGTACCTGGGACTCAGCTGGATAAAGTGGCTCTGGTTCCCACAAGGGGCACACCTGATACTGCTGACTGTGGTCTTATTCTATGCCTCACCAGGACGTAGTGATTCTGTTCCCCATCTGGGCCTGCATGGCCCTAGTGCCTCTGGTCCTCACCCAGGCATCATTGGGTGATGGACCCAATGATCCTCACCCTGGATACTCTATTCCACACCTGTGCATCACTTTGACCAGGGACTTCTGGTCCCATTATGGGCCTCAAACTAAACTGGTTACTCTGGTTCCACTGTGGGCCTCACCCTTACCTGGTGACTCTGGTCACCCCTTGGGCTTCACTAGGGTCTGGTGAATCTGGTCCTTAGCTGGTCCGCACCTGGATCTGGTGACTGGTCGCCACCTGGGCCTCACCTGGACTTGGTGAATCCTGTTGCCACCTGTGCCTCACCTGGACCTTGTGACTGTGGTCCCACCTGGACCTCACCTGGATCTGGTGGCTCTGGTTCCCATATGGGGCTCTCCTGGACCTGGTTCCTGTGGTCTCCATCTGGCCTCACTTGGAACACAATGACTCTAAACAATATTTGGGCCTCTCTTGTACCTGTTGACTCTGGTCCTTCCTTGGGCATCACTGGGAGCTGGATACTCTGTTATATACCTGGGTCTCACCTGGACCGGTGACTGTGGTCCCACCCTAGCCTCACCTGGATGAGGTGACTGGTTCCCACAGGGAGCTCACCTGGACCTGGTGACTCAGATCCTCATATGGGCATCATGGGACCTGGTTTCTAACTTCCATATCGGGGCCTCACATGGACCTAGTGATTCTCGTCCCACTATGGGCCTCACCCTGATGTGGTGAATCTGGTCCCCATCTAGGCCTCACCCAGTACTGGTGACTATGTTCCCCACCTGGACCTGATTGCTGTGGACTCTTTCTTGGCCTCACCTGGAACTGGTGACTCTGAACCTATCTGCGCGTCACCCAGATCTGGTGACTCTGGCCCTCACCTGGGCATCATTGGTACCTGGTGACTCTGTTCCTCACCTGAGCCTCACCTGGACATGATGACTCTGGAACCTCTCTGGGCCTCTCCCTGACCTGGTGACTCTAGTCCCTAACTGGGCATTATCGGGACTTGGTTCCACTGCATTGCCTGCAGGTTGGCCTCACCTGGATGTTGTAACTCTCGTCCTTACCTGGGTATCATCGGGACATGGTTCCTCTGCATGGCCTGCAGGTTGGCCTCACCTGGACCTGGGGTGCCTTGCCACCTGGCCTCACCAATACCTGGTGACTCAGGTCCCCACGTGGGCCTCACTTGGACCTGGTGAATCTGGTCCTTACCTGGTCGTCACCCGGAACTGGTATGTCTGGTCACCACCTGGGAATAACCTGGGCCTGGTGAATCTGGTCCCAATCTGGGCCTCACCCTGTCCTGGTGACTTTGTTCCCCACCTGGGCCTGATTCCTGTGGACTCTTTTTTGGCCTCACCTGGAACAGGTGACTCTGATCCTATCTGCCCGTCACCCAGACCTGGTGACTCTGTTCCTCACCTGGGCATCTTTGGTACCTGGTGACTCTGTTCCACACCTGAGCCTCACCTGGACATGATGACTCTGGAACCTCTCTGGGCCTCATCCTGACCTGGTGACTCTGGTCCCCATCTGGATGTCACCTGGACCAGGTGATTCTGGTACCCCTCTAGGCCTCAACAGGGTCTGGTGACTCTGGTCCTCCACTGGACCACACCTGGACCTAGTGAATATGCTCCATCTGGGCCTCATTGGACCTGGTGATTCTGGTCCCTACCTGGGCATCATCGGGACACGGTTCCACTGCATCGCCTGCAGGTTGGCCTCACCTGGACCTGGTAACCCTGGTCCCTACCTGGACATCATCAGGGCATGGTTCCACTGCATGGCCTGCAGGATGGCCTCACCTGGACATGGTAACTTTGGTTCCTACATGGGCATCATCGGGACAGGGTTCCTCTGCATGGCTCGAAGGATGGCCTCTCCTGGACCTGGTGAGTGTGGGTGCCACCTGTGCCTCACCCGTACCTTGGGACACAGATCCCCTCGTGGGCCTCTTGGACCTGTTGAATCTGGTCCTTACCTGGTCGTCTCCCAGACCCGTGGTCTCTGGTCACCACCTGGGCCTCACCTGGACCTGGTCAATCTGGTCCCCATCTGGGCCTCACCCAGTCCTGGTGACTTTGTTCCCCACCTGGATCTGATTGCTGTGGACTCTTTCTTGGCCTCACCTGGAACTGGTGACTCTGATCCTATCTGCGCATTACCCAGACCTGGTGACTCTGGTCCTCACCTGGGCGTCATTGGGACCTGGATACTCTATTCCACACCTGGGCCTCTCTTTGACCAGGGACCTCTGGTCCCATTCTGGGCCTCAAACTAAACTGGTTACTCTGGTTCCCCTTCTGGGCCTCACCCTTACCTGGTATATCTGGTCACCCCTTGGGGTTCACTTGGGCCTAGTGAATCTGGTCCTTAGCTGGTCCGCACATGGATCTGGTGACTGGTCGCCACCTGGGCCTCTTCTGGACTTGGTGAATCCTGTTGCCACATGCGCCTCACCGGGACCTTGTGACTCTTTTCCCACCTGGCATCAATGGGACATGGTTACTCTGTTCCCCACCTGGGCCTCACCTGGACATGATAACTTTGCTCCACACTTTGACCTCAACTGGTCCTGATGACTCTGGTCCCCCCACCTAGGCCTCTATCTGGACCTGGTGACTCTGGTCCCCACCTGGTTCTCACATGGACCTGGTGACTCTCGTTCCCACATGAACCACACCTGGACCTGGACTGTGGTGTTCTTGTAGACGGACATTTACCTGGTGACTCCGGTCCCCACTAGGGCCTCACGTGGATCTGGTGACTCTGGCCTGAAGGTTGGCCTCACCTGGACCTGGTGAGTGGGGTTGCCACCCCATACCTGGTGATTCAGTTCCCCACGTGGGCCTCTTGGACCTGGTGAATCTGGTCCTTACCTGGTCCACTCCCAGACCCGGGGACTCTGGACTCCACCTGGGCCTCATTTGGACGTGTTGAATCTGGTCCCCATCTGGGCCTCACCCAGTCCTGGTGACTGTGTTCCCCACCTGGACCTGATTGCTGTGGACTCTTTCTTGGCCTCACCTGGAACTGGTGACTCTGATCGTATCTGCGCGTCACCAGATCTGGTCACTCTGGTCCTCACATATGGACCATTATGACCTGGACACTGTGTTCCAGACCTGAGCCTCACCTGAACATGATGACTCTGGAGCCTCTCTGGGCCTCACCCTGACCTGGTGATTCTGGTCCCCATCTGGATGTCACCTGGACCAGGTGATTCTGGTACCCCTCTAGGCCTCATCCAGATCTGGTGACTCTGGTCCTCAACTGGGCCTCACCTGGACATAGTGAATACATTTCATCTGGGGCTCATTTGGACCTGGTTACTCTTGTCCCTTCCCGGGCATCATCGGGACATGTCTCCACTGCATGACCTGCAGGTTGGCCTCACCCAGACCTGGTAACTCTGGTCCCTACCTGGGCATCATCGAGACATGGTTCCACTGCATGGCCTGTAGGTTGGCCTCACCTGGACCTGGTAACTCTAGTCCCAACCTGGGCATCATCGGGACTAGGTTCCTCTGCATGGCCTGCAGGTTGCCCTCACCTGGACCTGGTGAGTGGGGTTGCCACCTTGCCTCACCCATACCTGGTGACACAGGTCCCACGTGGGCCTCACTTGGACCTGGTGAATCTGGTCCTTACCTTGTCCTCACCCGGAACTTGTAACTCTGGTCACCACCTGGGAATCACCTGGGCCTGGTGAATCTGGTCCCCCTCTGGGCCTCACCCAGTCCTGGTGACTTAGTTCCCCACCTGGGCCTGATTGCTGTGGACTCCATCTTGGCCTCACCTTGAAATGGTGACTCTGATCCTAACTGGGTCTCACCCAGATCTGATGACTCTGGTCCTCACCTGTGGACCATTATGACCTGGATACTTTGTTACACACCTGAGCGTCACCTGGATATGATGACTCTGGATCCCCTCTGGGCCTCAGCCTGACATGGTGACTCTGGTCTCCATCTGGATGTCACCTAGACCAGGTGAATCTGGTACCCCTCTAGGCCTCAACTTGACCTGGTGACTCTGGTCCTCAACTGGGCCTACGGGGACCTAGTGAACATGCTCCCCACCTGTGCCTCATCTGGACCTGGTGACTCTGGTTCTACCTGGGCATCATCGGGACATGGTTACTCTATTCAGCAGGAGCTGGTGAGTGTGGTTTCCACCTGCACCTCACCTGGACCTGATGATCCTGGTCTGCACGTGAGACTACTGTGGATCTGGTGACTGTGGTCCCCACCTGGGATTCACCTGGATTTGGGGACTCCGGTCCCCATCTGGGCCTCACCTGGCCCTGTTGACCATGGTCCTCAACTGGGCAAAATTGGGACCCGGTGACTGTGTTCCACAACTGGACTTAACTGGACCTCATGACTCTGGTCCCACCTGGGCGTCACCAGGAACTGGTGTCTCTGGTACCCACCTGGGTAGCATCAGGATATGGTTACACTGTTCACTAACAGTGACTCAGCTGGACCTATTGACTCTGGTCTTCACCTGGGCCACACCTGGACATGGTGACACTGGTTCCCACATGGGTCTCACCTGGACATGGTGAGTCAAAGCCCAACCTGGTAGTAACCTGTAACTGGTGATACTCATTCCCACATGGACATATCATGGGGACCTGGTGGCTGCAGAGTTTCTAGCTTCTCATGTACCTCGTGACTCTGGTCCCCATCAGGGCCTCACCGGGACCTGGTGAGTGTGGTTGCCACCTGCAACTCACCTGGACCTTGTGATTCTGGTCTGCACCTGAGACTATCCTGGATCTGGTGACTGTGGTCCCAACCTGGGCTTACCTGGATTTGGGGACTCCGGTCCCTATCTGGACCTCTCGTGGCCGTGTTGACCATGGTACTCAACTGGGCAAAATTGGGACCCGGTAACTGTGCCCTAGTGACTGTGAACCCCACTTTGGCCTGACTTGGACCTGTTGACCCTGGTTGCAACCTGCGCCTTAACTCGAACTGTTGACTCTGGTTCTTTCAAGGGCCTCCCCTCTACCTGGTGATCCTGGTCCCCACCTGGGGCTCACCTGGACGTGGTGACTCTTGTAACCACCAGGGACTCACTTGGACCTGCTTACTGTGTTCCACACATGGGCCTCAAGTAGACCTGTGGACCATGGACCCCAAGCTGGCCTCACATGGACCTGTTGCCTCTGATCCCCCCCGGGGCCTCACGTGTACCTGGTAACTCTGGTCCTCACCTGGACCTCATCTGCAACTAGAGACTCTGGTCCCCACCTGGGTTTCACCTGGATCTGGTGACTCTGGTCACCACCTGGACTTCACATGGATCTGGTGACTCTGGCCCCCACCTGCACCTCTCCTGGACCTCGTGACTCTCTTTCCAACATGGACCTCACCTGGATCTGGTGACTCTGGTTCTCACTTTGGCCTCACCTGGAACTGGTGTCTCTCGTCCCCACTTTGACCTAACTCAGAACTGCTGAATCTTTCCCCACCTAGGCCGCACCCAGACCTGGTGACACTTGTCCCCAGCTATGCCTCAATTCTACCTGATGAATCTGGTCCTCCCTTGGGCCTCACATGGACCTGGGACTCAGCTGTGTAGAGTGGCTCTTGTTCCCACAAGGGGCTCACCTGATACTGGTGAATCTGGTCTTTTTTTTTAATTTTTTTAAATTTTTATTTATTTATGATAGTCACAGAGAGAGAGAGAGGCAGAGACACAGGCAGAGGGAGAAGCAGGCTCCATGCAGCGGGAGCCCGATGTGGGATTCGATCCCGGGTCTCCAGGATCGCGCCCTGGGCCAAAGGCAGGCGCCAAACAGCTGCGCTACCCAGGGATCCCTGAAACTAGTCTTATTCTATGCCTCAACAGGACCTAGTGATTCTGTTCCCCATCTGGGCCTGCATGGCCCTAGTGACTCTGGTCCTCACCCAGGCATCATTGGGACCTGGATACTCTATTCCACACCTGGGCCTCACTTTGACCAGGGACCTCTGGTCCCATTCTGTGCCTCAAACTAAACTGGTTACTCTGATTCCCCCTCTGGGACTCACCCTTACCTGGTAAATCTGATCACCACTTGAGCTTCACATGGGCCTGGTGAATCTGGTCCTTAGCTGGTCCGCACCTGGATCTGGTGACTGGTCGCCACCTGGGCCTCACCTGGACTTGGTGAATCTTGTTGCCACCTGCGCCTCACCTGGACCTTGTGACTGTGGTCCCACCTGGACCTCACATGGATCTGGTGGCTCTGGTTCCCATATGCGGCTCTCCTGGACCTGGTTCCTGTGGTCTCCATCTGGCGTCACCTGGAACACAATGACTCTGATCCATTTTTGGGACTCTCGTGGACCTGTTGACCCTGATCCTTAACTGGGCATCATTGGGACCTGGATAATCTCTTATATACCTGGGCCTCACCTGGACCTGGTGACTGTGGTCCCACCTGGGCCTCACCTGGAGGAGTTCACTGGTTCCCACAGGGACCTCACTTGGACTTGGTGACTCAGGTCCTCATATGGGCATCATGGCACCTGGTTTTTAGTTCCACATCGGGGCCTCACCTGGACCTAGTGATTCTCGTCCCCCACTGGGCCTCATCCTGACGTGGTGACTCTGGTCCCCACCTGGATATCACCAGAACCGGGTGACTCTGGTCCCCTTCTGGGACTCACCTGGAGCTGGGGACACTGGTCCTAAACCTGGCCTGAACAGGACCTGGTGAATCTACTCCTCACTTAGGCCTCATCTGGACCTTGTGACTCTTTTCCCATCTGGCATCAATGGGACATGGTTACTCTGTTCCCCACTTGGGCGTCACCTGGACATGAAAACTTTGCTCCACACTTTGGTCTCAACTGGTCCCGATGACTCTGGTCCCCCCACCTAGGCCTCAATCTGGACCTGGTGACTGTGGTCCCCACCAGGTTCTCACCTGGACCTCGTGACTCTCGTTCCCACATGAACCACACCTGGACCTGGTGACTGTAGTGTTCTTGTAGACTCACATTTACTTGGTGACTCCGGTCCCCACTAGGGCCTCACCTGGATCTGGTGACTCTGGCCTGCAGGCTGGCCTCACGAGGACCTGGTGAGTGGGGTTGCCCCCTGGGCCTCACCCATACCTAGTGACTCAGGTCCCCACGTGGGTCTCTTGGTCCTGGTGAATCTGGACCTTACCTGGTCCTCTCCTAGACCCGGGGAGTCTGGTCACCACCTGGGCCTCACCTGGACCTGGTGAATCTGGTCCCCATCTGGGGCTCACCCAGTCCTTGTGTCTTTGTTCCCCACCTGGACCTGATTGCTGTGGAGTCTTTCTTGGCCTCACCTGGACCTGGTGACTCTGATCCTATCTGCGCGTCACCCATACCTGGTAACTCTGGTCCTCACCTGGGCATCATTGGTACCTGGTGACTCTGTTCCACACCTGAGCCTCCCCTGGACATGATGACTCTGGGCCTCTCTGGGCCTCACCCTGACCTGGTGACTCTGGTCCCCTTCTGGATGTCACCAGGACCAGGTGTTTCTGGTACCGCTCTAGGACTCAACCAGATCTGGTGACTCTGGTCCTCAACTGGGCCTCACCGGGACCTAGTGAACATGCTCCCCACCTGCGCCTCTTCTGGAACTAGTGACTCTGGTTCTACCTGGGCATCATGGGGACATAGTTACTCTATTCCCCACTGGGACTGACCTGACCTGGTAACTCTGATCCTGACTTTGGCCTCTTCTGTACCAGGTGACTGTCGCTCCACATGGGCCTCACCTGTAACTGGTGACTCTGATCCTAAGCATGGCCTCACCTGACCTGGTGACTGTGTTTCCCATCGGGACCTCACCTGGACCTCATATCTCTGGTACCACCTGGGCCTCACCAGGACCTGGCCCACAGTCATCATGTCCAGGGGAGGCTGACATGGTGACTCTGGTCCCCATCAGGATGTCACCTAGACCAGGTGAATCTGGTACCCCTCTAGGACTCAAGTAGACCTGGTGACTGGTCCGCATCTGGGCCTCACAGGGTCCTAGTGAATATGCTCCCACCTGCGCCGATTCTGGACCTGGTGACTCTGGTCCCTACCTGGGCATCATCGGGACATGGTTCCTCTGCATGGCCTGCAGGTTGGCATCACCTGGACCTGGTAACTCTGGTTCCAACATGGGCATCATCGGGACAGGGTTCCTCTGCATGGCGCAAAGGATGGCCTCTCCTAGACCTGGTGAGTGTCGTTGCCACCTGTGCCTCACCCGTACCTGGGTACACAGGTCCCCTCGTGGGCCTCTTGGACCTGGTGAATCTGGTCCTTACCTGGTCGTCTCCCAGACCCTTGGTCTCTGGTCACCACCTGGGCCTCACCTGGACCTGGTGAATCTGGTCCCCATCTGGGCCTCACCCAGTCCTGGTGACTTTGTTCCCCACCTGGATCTGATTGCTGTGGACTCTTTCTTGGCCTCACCTGGAACTGGTGACTCTGATCCTATCTGCGCATTACCCAGACCTGGTGACTCTGGTCCTCACCCGGGCATCTTTGGTACCTGGTGACTCTGTTCCACACCTGAGCCTCACCTGGACATGATGACTCTGGAACCTCTCTGGGCCTCATCCTGACCTGGGGACTCTGGTCCCCATCTGGATGTCACCTGGACCAGGTGATTCTGGTACCCCTCTAGGCCTCAACTAGATCTGGTGACTCTGGTCCTCCACTGGACCTCACCTGGACCTAGTAAATATGCTCCATCTGGGTCTAATTGGACCTGGTGATTCTGATCCCTACCTCGGCATCATCGGGACATGGTTCCACTGCATGGCCTGCAGGTTGGCCTCACCTGGACCTGTTAACTCTGGTCCCTACCTGGGCATCATCGGGACATGGTTCCACTGCATGGCCTGCAGGTTGGCCTCACCTGGACCTGGTAACTCTAGTCCCTACCTGGGCATCATCGGGACATGGTTCCTCTGCATGGCCTGCAAGATCGCCTCACCTGGACCTGGTGAGTGGGGTTGACACCTCGGCCTCACCCATGCTTGGTGACACAGGTCCCCACGTGGGCCTCACTTGGACCTGGTGAATCTGGTCCTTACTGGTCCTCACCCGGAACTCGTAACTCTGGTCACCACATGGGAATCACCTGGACCTGGTGAATCTGGTCCCCATCTGGGGTCATCCATTCCTGGTGACTTTGTTCCCCACCTGGACCTGATTGCTGTGGACTCCTTCTTGGCCTCACCTGGAACTGGTGACTCTGATCCTAACTGGGCCTCACCCAGATCTGGTGACTCTGGTCCTCACCTGTGGACCATTATGAACTGGATACTCTGTTCCACACGTGAGCCTAACCTGGACATGTTGACTCTGGATCCCCTCTGGGCCTCAGCCTGACATGGTGACTCTGGTCCCCATCTGGATGTCACTTAGACCAGGTGAATCTGGTACCCCTCTAGGCCTCAACTTGACCTGGTGACTCTGGGCCCCAACTGGGCCTCACCGGGACCTAGTGAACATGCTCCCCAGCTGCGCCGCATCTGGGCATGGTGACTCTGGTTTTAACTGGACATCCTCGGGAAATGGTTACTGTATTCCCCACTGGGACTGACCTGATTCTGGTAACTCTGATCCTGACTTTGGCCTCTTCTATACCAGGTGACTCTGGCTCCACCTGGACCTCACCTGTAACTGGTGACTCTGATCCTAAGCATGGCCTCACCTGACCTGGTGACTGTGGTTCCCACCGGGACCTCACCTGGACCTCAGGTCTCTGGTTCCACCTGGGCCTCACCAGGACCTGGTGTCTCTGGTACCCACCTGGGTATCATCAGGATATGGTTACACTGTTCACTAACAGTGACCCAGCCTGACCTATTAACTCTGGTCTTCACCAGGGCCACACCTGTACATGGTGACACTGGTTCCCACCTGGGTCTCACCTGGACATGGTGAGTGGGATCCCCACCAGGTCCTCACCTGTAACTAGTGATTCTCGTTCCCACATGGACATCATGTGGACCTGGTGGCTGCAGTGTTTCTAGCTTCTCATGTACCTCGTGACTCTGGTCCCCACCAGGGCCTCACCGGGACCTGGTGAGTGTGGTTGCCACCTGCACCTCACCTGGACCTGGAGATTCTGGTCTGCACCCGAGACTACCCTGGATCTGGTGACTCTGGTCCCCACCTGGGCTTCACCTGGATTTGGGGACTCCGGTCCCCATCTGAGCCTCACCTGGCAGGGTTGACCATTGTCCTCAACTGGGCAAAATTGGGACCCGGTGACTGTTCCACAACTGGACCTCACATTCACCAGGTGACTCTGGTCCCCCTCTGGGTCTCACCATGCCCTAGTGACTGTGAACCCCACTTTGGCCTGACTTGGACCTGCTGACACTGGTTGCAACCTGCTCCTGACCTCGATCCGTTGACTCTGGTTCTTTCAAGGGCCTTCCCTGGACCTGGTGATCCTGGTCCCCACCTGGGCCTCACCTGGACGTGGTGACTCTTGTCACCACCGGGGACTCACCTGGACCTTGTTACTGTGTTCCAAACCTGGGCCTCAAGTAGTCCTCTTGCCTCTGATCCCCATCGGGGCCTCAGTTGTCTGGTAACTCTGGTCCTCACCTGGGCCTCATCTGGACCTAGTGATTCTGGTCCCCACCTGGGCTTCACCTGGATCTGGTGACTCTGGTCCCCACCTGGACTTCACCTGGATCTGGTGACTCTGGTCCCCACCTGGACCTCTCCTGAACCTGGTGACTCTCCAACATGGACCTCACCTGGATCTGGTGACTCTGGTCCTCACTTTGGCCTCACCTGGACCTGGTGTCTCTCATCCCCACATTGATTAACTCAAAACTTCTGAATCTTGCTACACCTAGGCCGCACCCCGACCTGGTGACTCTTGTCCTCAGCTATGCCTCAATTCGACCTGATGAATCTAGTCCTCACGTGGGCCTCACATGGACCTGGGACTCAGCTCCATAGAGTGGCTCTGGTTCCCACAAGGGGCTCACCTGATACTGTTGACTGTGGTGTTATTCTATGCCTCACCAGGACCTAGTGATTCTGTTTGCCATCTGGGTCTGCATGGCCCTAGTGACTCTGGTCCTCACCCAGGCATCATTGGGACCTGGATACTCTATTCCACACCTGGGCCTCACTTTGACCAGAGATCTCTGGTCCCATTCTGGGCCTCAAACTAAACTGGTTACTCTGGTTCCCCCTCTAGGCCTCACCCCTACCTGGTGACTCTGGTCACCCCTTGGGATTCACATGAGCCTGCTGAATCTTGTCCTTAGCTGGTCCGCACCTGTATCTGGTGACTGGTCGCCACCTGGGTCTCACCTGGACTTGTTGAATCCTGTTGCCTCCTGCGCCTCACCTGGACCTTGTGACTGTGGTCCCACCTGGACCTCACCTGGATCTGGTGGCTCTGTTTCCCATATGGGGCTCTCCTGGACCTGGTTCCTCTGGTCTCGATCTGGCCTCACCTGGAACACAATGACTCTGATCCATATTTGGGCCTCTCCTTGACCTGTTGACTCTGGTCCTTACATGGGCATCATTGGGACCTGGATACTCTCTTATATTCCTGGGCCTCATCTGAACCTGGTGACTGTGGTCCCACCTGGGCCTGACCTGGAGGAGGTGACTGGTTCCCACAAGGACCTTACCTGGACCTGGTGGCAAAGGTACTCATATGGGCATCATGGGACCTGGTTTCTCAGTTCCACATCGGGGCCTCACCTGGACCTAGTGAATATGCTCCATCTGGGCCTCATTTGGACCTGGTGACTCTGGTCCCTTCCTGGGCATCATCGGGACATGGTTCAGCTGCATGGCCTTCAGGTTGGCCTCACCTGGACCTGGTAACTCTGGTCCCTACCTGGGCATCATCGGGACATCGTTCCTCTACATGGCCTGCAGGTTGGCCTCACCTGGACCTGGTGAGTGGGGTTGGCACCTGGCCCTCACCCATACATGGTGACACAGGTCCCCCGTGGGCCCAGTATGACCTGGTGAATCTCGTCCTTACCTGGTCCTCACCCGTACCTGGTAACCCTGGTCACCACCTGGGAATCACCTGGACCTGGTGAATCTGGTCCCCATCTGGTCCTCACCCAGTCCTGGTGACTTTGTTCCCCTCTGGACCTGAATGCTGTGGACTCCTTCATGGCCTCAACTGGAAGTGGTGACTCTGATCCTACCTGGGCCTCACCCAGATCTGGTGACTCAGGTCCTCACCTGTGGACCATTATGACCTGGATACTCTGTTAAACACCTGAGCCTCACCTGGACATGATGACTCTGGATCCCCACGGGGCCTCACCCTGACATGGTGACTCTGGTCCCCATCTGGATGTCACCTAGATCTGGTGAATCTGTTACCCCTCTAGGGCTCAAAAAGACCTGGTGACACTGGTCCTCAACTGGGTGTCACCGAGACCTAGTGAATATGCTCCCCACCTGCGCCTCATCTGGACCTGTTGACGCTGGGTCTACCTGGGCATCATCGGGACATGGTTACTCTGTTCCCCACTGGTAATGACCTGATCCTGGTAACTCTGGTCCTGATTTTGGCCTCTTCTGTACCAGGTGACTCAGGCTCCACCTGGGCCTCACCTGTCACTGGTGACTCTGATCCAAAGCATGGCCTCTCCTGACCTGGTGACTGTGGTTCCCATCGGGACCTCACCTGGACCTCATGTCTCTGGTCCCACCTGGGCCTCACCAGGACCTGGTGTCTCTGGTTCCCACCTGGGTAGCATCAGGATATGGTTACACTGTTCAGTAACAGTGACCAAGCCGGACCTATTAACTCTGGTCTTCACCTGGGCCACACCTGGACATGGTGACACTCGTTCCCACCTGGGTATCACCTGGAAATGGTGAGTCAGATACACACCTCGTCCTAACCTATAACTGTTGATTCTCGTTTCCACATGGACATCATGTGGACCTGGTGGCTGCGGTGTTTCTAGTTTGTCATGTACCTTGTGACACTGGTCCCCACCAGGGCCTCACCGGGACCTGGTGATTGTGTTTGCCACCTGCACCTCACCTGGACCTGGTGATTCTGGTCTGCACCTGAGACTACTCTGGATCTGGTGACTGTGGTCCCGACCTGGGGTTCACCTGGATTTGGGGACTCTGGTCCGCATCTGAGCCTCACCTGGCCCTGTTGACCATGGTCCTCAACTGGGCAAAATTGGGACGCGGTGACTGTGTTCCACAACTGGACCCCACCTGGACCACGTGACTCTGGTGCCCCTCTGGGTCTCACCATTTCCTAGTGACTGTGAACCCCACTTTCCCCTGACTTGGACCTGCTGACCCTGGTTGAAACCTGCGCCTGACCTCCAATTGTTGACTCTGGTTCTTTCAAGGGCCTCCCCTGTGCCTGGTGATCCTGGTCCCCACCTGGGCTTCACATGGATCTGGTGACTCTGGTCCCCACCTGGACTTTACCTGGATCTGGTGACTCTGGACCCCACCTGGACCTCTCCTGGACCTCGTGACTCTCTTTCCAACATGGACCTCACCTGGATCTGGTGACTCTGGTCCTCTCTTTGGCCTCACCTGGACCTGGTGTCTCTCGTCCCCACTTTGACCTAACTCAGAACTGCTGAATCTTGCCACACCTAGGCCGCACACAGACCTGGTGACTCTGTCCCCAGCTATGCCTCAATTCGACCTGATGAATCTGGTCCTCACGTGGGACTCACCTGATCCTGGGACTCAGCTGGATAGTGTGGCTCTGGTTCTCACAAGGGGATCACCTGATACTGCTGAATGTGGTCTTATTCTATGCCTCACCGGGACATAGTGATTCTGTTCCCCATCTGGACCAGCATGGCCCTAGTGACTCTGATCCTCACCCAGGCGTCATTGGGACCTGGATACTCTATTCCACACCTGGGCCTCTCTTTGACCAGGGACCTCTGGTCCCATTCTGGGCCTCAAACTAAACTGGTTACTCTGGTTCCCCCTCTGGGCCTCACCCTGCCCTGGTGACTCTGGTCACCCGTTGCGCTTCACTTGGGCCTGGAGAATCTGGTCCTTAGCTGTTCCACACCTGGATCTGGTGACTGGTCGCCACCTGGGCCTCACCTGGACTTGGTGAATCCTGTTGCCTCCTGCGCCTCACCTGGACTTTGTGACTGTGGTCCCACCTGGACCTCACCTGGACGAGGTGACTGGTTCCCACAGGGACCTCACCTGGACCTGGTGACTCAGGTCCTCATATGGGCATCATGGGACCTGGTTTCTCAGTTCCACATCGGGGCCTCCCCTGGACCTAGTGATTCTTGTCCCCCTCTGGGCCTCACCCTGACGTGGTGACTCTGGTACCCACCTGGATATCACCAGAACCGGGTGACTCTGGTCCCACACTGGGACTCACCTGGAGCTGGGGACACTGGTCCTCTTCTGATCCTCAACAGGACCTGGTGAATCTACTCCTCACTTAGGCCTCGTCTGGACCTTGTGACTCTTTTCCCACCTGACATCAATGGGACATTGTTACTCTGTTCCCCACCTGGGCCTCACCTGAACATGATAACTTTGATCCACACTTTGGCCTCAACTGCTCCTGATGACTGTCGTCCCCCCTCCTAGGCCTCACTCTGGACCTGGTGACTGTGGTCCCAAACTGGGTCTCACCTGAGCCTGGTGACTCTCATTCCCACTAGAACCACACCTGGACCTGGTGACTGTGGTGTTCTTGTAGACTCACATTTACCTGTTGACTCAGGTCCCCACTAGGGCCTCACCTGGATCTGGTGACACTGGCCTGCAGGTTGGCCTCACCTGGACCTGGTGAGTGGGGATGCCACCTGGGCCTCACCTATACCTCGTGACTCAGGTCCCCACGTGGGCCTCTTGGACCTGTTGACTCTTGTTGTTACCTGGTCCTCTCCCAGACCCGGGAACTCTGGTCACCACCTGGGCCTCACCTGGACCTGGTGAATCTGGTCCCCATCTGGGCCTCACCCAGTCCTGGTGACTTCGTTCCCCACTTGGGCCTGATTGATGTGGACTCTTTCTTGGCCTCACCTGGAACTGGTGACTCTGAACATATCTGCGCGTCATCCAGACCTGGTGACTCTGGTCCTCACCTGGGCATCATTGGTACCTGGTGACTCTGTTCTACACCTGAGCCTCACCTGGACATGATGACTCTGGAACCTCTCTGGGCCTCACACTTCCCTGGTGACTGTGGTCCCCATCAGGATGTCACCTAGACCAGGGGATTCTCGTATCCCTCTAGGCCTCAACCATATCTGGTGACTCTGGTCCTCAACTGAGCCTCACCTGGACCAATTGAATATGCTCCATGTGGGCCTCATTTGGACCTGGTGACTCTGGTCCCTACCTGGGCATCATAGGGATATGGTTCCACTGCATGGCCTGCAGGTTGGACTCACCTGGACCTGGTAACTCTGGTCCCTACCTGGGCATCATCGGGACATGGTTCCACTGCATGGCCTGCATGTTGGCCTCACCTGGACCTGGTAACTCTGGTCCCTACCTGGGCATCATCGGGACACGGTTCCTCTCCATCACCTGCAGGTTGGCCTCACCTGAACCTAGTGAGTGGGGTTGCCAATTGAGCCTCACCCATACATAGTGACACAGGTCCCCAAGTGGGCCTCAATTGGACCTGGTGAATCTGGTCCTTACCTGGTCCTTCCCCGGAACTGGTAACTCTGGTCACCACCTGGGAATCACCTGGGCCTGGTGAATCTGGTCCCCATCTGGGCCTCATCCAGTCCTGGTGACTTTGTTCCCCACATGGACCTGATTGCTGTGGACGCCTTCTTGGCCTCACCTGGAACTGGTGACTCTGATCCTATCTGCGCTTCACCCAGACCTGGTGAATCTGGTCCTCAACTGGGCATCATTGGTACCTGGTGCCTCTGTTCCACACCTGAGCCTCACCTGGACATGATGACTCTGGAACCTCTCTGGTCCTCACCCTGACCTGGTGACTCTGGTCCCCATCTCGATGTCACCTGAACCAGGTGATTCTAGTACCCTTATAGGGCTCAACCAGATCTGGTGACTCTGGTCCTCAACTGGGCCTCACCTAGACCTAGTGAATATGCTCCATCTGGGCCTCATTTGGACATGGTGATTCTGATCCCTACCTCGGCATTACCGGGACATGGTTCCACTGCATGGCCTGCAGGTGTGCCTTACCTGGAACTGATAACTCTAGACCCCACCTGGGCATCATCAGGACATGGTTCCTCGGCATGGCCTGCAGGTTGGCCTCACTTGGACCTAGTGAGTGGGGTTGTCAGCTGAGACTCACCCATGCCTGGTAACACAGGTCCCGACGTGGGCCTCACGTGGACGTGGTGAATCTGGTCCTTCCCTTGTCCTCACCCGGAACTGGTAACTCTGGTCATCACCTGGGAATCACCTGGACATTGTGATTCTGGTCCCCATTGGGCCTCATCCATTCCAGGTGACTTTGTTCCCACCTGGACCTGATTGCTGTGTACTCCATATGGCCCTCACCTGGAACTAGTGACTCTGATCCTAACTGGGCCTCACCCAGATCTGGTGACTCTGGTCCTCACCTGTGGACCATTATGACCTGGATACTCTGTTCTACACGTGAGCCTCACCTGGACATGATGACTCTGGATCCCCTCTGGGCCTCAGCCTGACATGGTGACTCTGGTCCCCATCTGTATGTCACCTAGACCAGGTGAATCTGGTACCCCTCTAGGCGTTAACTAGACCTGGTGACTCTGGTCCTCATCTGGGCCTCACCTGGACCTAGTGAATATTCTACCCACCTGCGCCTCGCTGGATTTGGTGACTCTGATTCTACCTGGGCATCATTGGGACATGGTTACTGTATTACCCACTGGGACTGACCTGATCCTGGTAACTCTGGTCCTGACTTTGGCCTCTTCTGTACCAGGTGACTCTGGCTCCAGCTGGGCCTCACCTGTTCCTGGTGACTCTGATCCTAAGCATGGGCTCACCTGACCTGGTGACTGTGGTTCCCATCGGGACCTCACCTGGACCTCATGCCTCCGGTTACACCTGGGCCTCATCAGGACCTGGTGTCTCTGGTACCCACCTGGGTAGCATCAGGATATGGTTACACTGTTCACTAACACTCATCCAGCCGGACCTAATAACTCTGGTCTTCACCTGGGGCACACGAGGCCATGGTGACACTGGTTCCCACCTGGGTCTCACCTGGACATGGTGAGTCGGATCCCCACCTGGTCCTCACCTGTAACTGGTGATTTTCATTCCCACATGGACATCATGTGGACCTGGTGGCTGCAGTGTTTCTAGCTTCTCATGTACCTCGTGTCTCTGGTCCCCACCGGGGCCTCTCCGGGACCGGGAGAGTGTGGTTCCCACCTGCACCTCACATGGACCTGGTGATTCTGCTCTGCACCTGAGACTACCCTGGATCTGGTGTCTGTGGTCCCCACCTGGGCTTAACCTGGATTTGGGGACTCCGTTCCCCATCTGGGCCTCACCTTGCCCTGTTGACCATGGTCCTCTACTGTGCAAAATTCGGACCCTGTGGCTGTGTTCCACAACTGGACCTCACCTGGACCAGGTGACTCAGGTCCCACTCTGGGTTTCACCGTGCCCTAGTGACTGTGAACCCCACTTTGGCCTGACTTGGACCTGCTGACCCTGGTTGCCACCTGCGCCTGACCTCGAACTGTTGACTCTGGTTCTTTCAAGGGCCTTCCCTGGACCTGGTGATCCTGGTCGGACCTGGCCCACACCTGGACGTGGTGACTCCTGTCACCAATGGGAACTCACCAGGACCTGCTTACTGTGTTCCACACCTGGGCCTCAAGTAGACCTGTTGACCATGGTCCCCAAGCCGGCCTCACATGGACCTGTTCCTCCGATCCCCACCGGGGCCTCACGTGTACCTGGTAACTCTGGTCCTCACCTGGGCCTCATCTGCACCTAGTGAATCTGGTCCCCACCTGGGCTTCACCTGGATCTGGTGACTCTGGTCCCCACCTGGACCTCACCTGGATCTGGTGACTCTGGTCCTCAGTTTGGCCTCACCTGGACCTGGTGTCTCTCGTGCCCACTTTGACCTAACTCAGAACTGCTGAATCTTGACCCACGTAGGCCGCACCCAGACCTGGTAACTCTTGTCCCCAGCTATGCCTCAATTCGACCTGATGAATCTACTCCTCACGTGGGCCTCACATGGACCTGGGACTCAGCTGGATAGAGTGGCTCTGATTCCCACAAGGGGCTCACATGATACTGGTGACTGTGGTCCCACCTGGGCCTCACCTGGACGAGGTGACTGGTTCCCACAGGGACCTAACCTGGACCTGGTGACTCAGGTCCTCATATGGGCATCATGGGACCTGGTTTTCAGTTCCACATCGGGACCTCACCTGGACCTAGTGATTCTCGTCCCATTATGGTCCTCACCCTGACGTGGTGACTCTGGTCCCCACCTGGATATCACCAGAACCGGGTGACTCTGGTCCCCCTCTGGGACTCACCCGGAGCTGAGGACACTGGTCCTCAACTGGGCCTCAACAGGACCTGGTGAATCTGCTCCTCACTTAGGCCTCGTCTGGACCTTGTGACTCTTTTCCCACCTGGCATCAATGGGACATGGTTAGTCTGTTCCCCACCTGGGCCTCACCTGGACATGATAACTTTGCTCCACATTTTGGCCTCAACTAGTCCTGATGACTCTGGTCCCCCGACCTAGGCGTCAATCTGGACATGATTGCTGTGGACTCCTTCTTAGCCTCAACTGGAACTGGTGAATCTGATCCAGATTGAGGATCACCAATCTGGGCCTCACCTGGCCCTGTAAACCATGGTCCTCAACTGCCAAAATTGGGACCCGGTGACTGTGTTCCACCCCTGGACCTCACCTGGACCAGGTGACTCTGGTCCCCCTCTGGGTCTCACCGGGCCCTAGTGACGGTGAACCCCACTTTGACCTGACTTGCACCTGCTGACCCTGGTTGCCACCTGCGCCTGACCTCGAACTGTTCACTCTGGTTCATTCAAGGGCTTCCCCTGTACCTGGTGATCCTGGTCCCCCCCTGGGACTCACCTGGACGTGGTGACTCTTGTCACCACCGGGGACTCACCTGGACCTGGTTTCTGTGTTCCACACATGGGCCTCAAGTAGTCCTGTTGACCATGGTACCGAAGCCGGCCTCATATGGACCTGTTTCCTCTGATTCCCACCAGCGCATCACGTGTACCTGGTAACACTGGTCCTCACTTGGGCCTCATCTGGACCTAGTGACTCTGGTCCCCAACTTGGCTTCACCTGGATCTGGTGACTCTGGTCCTCAACTGGGCCTCACCTGGACCTATTGAATATGCTCCATCTGGGCCTCATTTGGACCTGGTGACTCTCTTCCCTACCTGGGCATCATCGGGACATGGTTCCACTGCATGGCCTTTAGGTGGGCCGCACCTGGACCTGGTAACTGTGGTTCTACCTGGGCATCATCGGGACGTGGTTACTCTATTCCCAGTGGGACTGACCTGATCGTGGTAACTCTGGTCCTGACTTTCGGCTCTTCTGTGCCATGTGACTCTGGCTCCCCCTGGACCTCACCTATAAGTGGTGACTCTGATCCTAAGCATGGCCTCACCTGACCTGGTGACTGTGGTTTCCATCGGTACCTCACCTGGTCCTCATGTCTCTGGTCCCAACTGGGACTCACCAGGACCTTGTATCTGGTACACACATGAGTAGCATCAGGATATGGTTACACTGTTCACTAACAGTGACCCGGCCGGACCTATTACTCTCGTTTTCACCTGGTCCACACTTGGACATGGTGACACTGGTTCCCACCAGGGTCTCACCTGGACATGGTGACTCAGATCCCCAAATGGTCCTCACCTGTAACTTGTAATTCTCGTTCCCACATGGACATCATGTGGACCTGGTGCCTGCAGTGTTTCTAGCTTCTCATGTATCTCGTGACTCTGGTCCCCACCAGGGCCTCACCGGGACTTGGTGAGTGTGGTTGCCACCTGCAACTCACCAGGACCTGGTGTTTCTGGTGTCCACCTGAGACTACCCTGGATCTGGTGACTGTGGTCCCCACCTGGGCTTCACCTGAATTTGGGGACTCCGGTCCCCATCTGGGCCTCACCTGGCCCTGTTGACCATGGTCCTCAACTGGGCAAAATTGGGACTCGGTGACTGTGTTCCACAACTGGACCTCACCTGGACAAGGTGACTCTGGTCCCCCTCTGGGTCTCACTGTGCCCTAGTGACTGTGAACCGCACTTTGGCCTGACTTGGACCTGCTGACCCTGGTTGCCACCTGCGCCTGACCGCGAAATGTTGACTCTGGTTATCTGAAGGGCCTCCCCTGTACCTGGTGATCCTGATCCCCAATTGGGCCTCAACTGGACGTGGTGACTCTTGTCACCACCGGGGACTCACCTGGACATGATTACTGTGTTCCACACCTGGGCCTCAGGTAGACCTATTGACCATGGTCCCCAAGCCAGCCTCACGTGGACCTTTTGGCTCTGATCCCCGCCGGGGGCTCACGTGTATCTGGTAACTCTGATCCTCACCTGGGTCTAATCAGGACCTAGTGACTCTGGTCCCCACCTGGGCTTCAACTCGATCTGGTGACTCTGGTCCCCACCTGGACTTCACCTGGATCTGGTGACTCTGGTCCCCACCTGGACCTCTCCTGGACCTGGTGACTCTCTTTCCAACATGGACCTCACCTGGATCTGGTGACTCTGGTCCTCAGTTTGGCCTCACCTGGACCTGGTGTCTCTCGTCCCCACTTTGACCTAACTCAGAACTGCTGAATCTTGCCCCACCTAGCCCGCACCCAGACCTGGTGACTCTTGTCCCCAGCTATGCCTCAATTCGACCTGATGCATCTGGTCCTGACGTGGGGCACACATGGAACTGTTACTCAGCTGGATAGAGTGGCTCTGGTTCCCACAAGGGGCACTCCTGATACTGGTGATTGTGGTCTTATTCTATGCCTCACCAGGACCTAGTGATTCTGTTCCCCATCTGGGCCTGCATGGCCCTAGTGACTCTGGTACTCACCCAGGCATCATTGGGACCTGGATACTCTATGCCACACCTGGGCCTACCTTTGACCAGGGACCTCTGGTCCCATACTGGGCCTCAAACTAAACTGGTTACTCTGGTTCCCCTCTGGGCCTCGCCCTTACCTGGTGACTCTGGTCACCCCTTGGGCTTCATTTGGGCCTGGTGAATCTGGTCCTTAGCTGGTCCGCATCTGGATCTGGTGACTGGTGGCCACCTAGGCCTGACCTGGACTTGGTGAATCCTGTTGCCACCTGCGCCTCACATGGGCCTTCTGACTGTGGTCACAACTGGAACTCACCCTGATCTGTTGGCTCTGGTTCACATATGGGGCTCTCCTGGACCTGATTCCTGTGGTCTCCTTCTGGCCTCACCTGGAACACAATGACTCTGATCCATATTTTGTCCTCTCCTGGACCTGTTGACTCTGGTCCTTACCTGGGCATCATTGGGACCTGGATACTCTCTAAATCCCTGGGCCTCACCTGGACCTGGTGACTGTGGTCCCACCTCGGCCTCACCTGGACGAGGTGACTGGTTCCCACAGGGACCTCACCTGGACCTGGTGACTCAGGTCCTCATATGGGCATCACGGGACCAGGGTTCTCAGTTCCACATCCGCGTCTCATCTGGACCTAGTGATTCTCGTCCCCCTCTGGGCCTCACCCTGACGTTGTGACTCTGGTCCCCACCTGGATATCACCAGAACCGGGTGACACTGGTCCCCCTCTGGGACTCACCCGGAGCTGGGGACACTGGTCCTCAACTGGGCCTCAACAGGACCTGGTGAATCTACTCCTCACTAAGGCCTCGTCTGGACCTTGTGACTCTTTTCGCACCTGGCGTCAATGGGACATGGTTACTCTTCCACAACTGGGCCTCACATGTACCTCATAACTTTGCTCCACACTTTGGCCTCAACTAGTCCTAATGACTCTGGTCCCCCGACGTAGGCCTCACCTGGACCTGGTGACTGTGGTCCCACCTGGGTCTCACCTGGACCTGGTGACTCTCGTTCCCACATGAACCACACCAGGATCTGGTGACTGTGTTGTTTTTGTAGGATCATTTTTAACTGGTGACTCCAGTCCCCACTAGGTCCTCACGTGGATCGGGTGACTTGACCTGCAGGTTGGCCTCACATGGACCTGGTTAGTGTGGATGCCACATGGGCCTCACCCATAATTGGTGACTCAGGTCCCCATGTGGGCCTCTTATACCTGGTGAATCTGGTATTTACCTGGTCCTCTCCCAGACCCGGGGACTCTGGTCACCACCTGGGCCTCACCTGGACCTGGTGAATCTGGTTCCCATCTTGGCCTCACTCAGTCCTGGTGACTTTGTGCCCCACCTTGACCTGATTGCTGTGGACTCTTTCATGGCCTCACCTGGACCTGGTGACTCTGATCCTATCTGCGTGTCACCCAGACCTGGTGACTCTGGTCCTCACCTGGGCATCATTGGTACCTGGTGACTCTGTTCCACACCTGAGCCTCACCTGGACATGAGGCTCTGGACTCTGGAACCACTCTGGGCCTAACCCTGACCTGGTGACTCTGGTCTCCATCTGGATGTCACATGGACCAGGTGATTCTGGTACCCCTCTAGGACTCAACAAGTTCTGGTGACTCTGGTCCTCAACTGGGCCTTACCTGGACCTATTGAATATGCTCCATCTGGGCCTCATTTGGACCTGGTGACTCTGGTCACTACCTGGGCATCATCGGGACATGGATCCACTGCATGGCCTGCAGGTTGGCCTCAGATGGACCTGGTAACTCTGGTCCCTACCTGGGCATCACCGGGACACGGTTCCTCTGCATGGCCTCCAGGTTGGCCTCACCTGGCCCTAGTGAGTGGGGTTGCCACCTGTTGCTCACCCATACCTGGTGACACAGGTGCCCACGTGGGCCTCACTTGGACCTGGTGAATCTGGTCCCTACCTGCTCCTCACCCGGAATGGTAACCCTGGTCACCACCTGGGAATCACCTGGACCTGGTGAATCTGGTCCCCATCTGGGCCTACACAGTCCTGTTGACTTTCTTCCCCACCTGGACCTGATTGCTGTGGACTCCTTTGGCCTCAACTGGAACTGGTGACACTGATCCTAACTGGGCCTCACCCAGATCTGGTGACTCTGGTCCTCACCTGTGGACCATTATGACCTGGATACTCTGTTCTACACGTGAGCCTCACCTGGACATGATGACTCTGGGTCCCCTCTGGGCCTCAGCCTGACATGGTGACTCTGGTCCCCATCTGGATGTCACCTAGATCAGGTGAATCTGGTACCCCTCTAGGCCTCAACTAGACCTGGTGTCTCTGGTCCTCAACAGGGCCTCAACGGGACCTAGTGAATATGCTCCCCACCTGCGCCTCATCTGGACCTGGTGACGCTGGTTCTATCTGGGCATCATCGGGACATGGTTACTCTGTTCCCCACTGGGACTGACCTGATCCTAGTAACTCTGCTCCTGACTTTGGCCTCTTCTGTACCAGGTGATTCTGGCTCTAACTGGGCCTCACCTGTAACTGGTGACTCTGATTCTAAGCATGGCCTCACCTGACATGGTGACTGTGGTTCCCATCAGGACCTCACCTGGACCTCATGTCTCTGGTCCCACCTGGGCCTCACCAGGGCCTGGTTTCTCTGGTACCCACTTGGGTAGCATTACGATATGGTTACACTGTTCACTAACAGTGACCCAGCCGGACCTATAAACTCTGGTCATCACCTGGGCCACACCTGGACATGGTGACACTGGTTCCCACCTGGGTCTCACCTGAACATGGTGACTCGGATCCCCACCTGGTCCTCATATTTAACTGGTGATTCTCGTTTCCACATGGTCATCATGTGGACCTGGTGGCTGCAGTGTTTCTAGCTTCTCATGTACCTCGTGACTCTGGTCCCCACCAGGGCCTCACCGGGATCTGGTCAGTGTGGTTGCCACCTGCATCTCACCTCCACCTGGTGATTCTGGTGTGCACCTGAGACTACACTGGATCTAGTTACTGTGGTCCCCACCTGGGCTTCACCTGGATTTGGGAACTCCGGTCCCCATCTGGGGCTCACCTGGCCCTGTTGACCATGGTCCTCAACTGGGCAAAATTGGGACGCGGTGACTGTGTTGCACCACTGGAACTCACCTGGACCACGTGACTCTGGTTCCCTTCTGGGTCTCACCGTGCCCTAGTGACTGTGAAACCCACTTTGGCCTGACTTGGACCTGCTGACCCTGGTTGGAACCTGCGCCTGACGTCAAACTGTTGACTCTGGTTCTTTCAAGGGCCTCCCCTGTACCTGGTGATCCTGGTCCCCACCGGACCTCGCCTGGACATGGTGACTCTTGTCACCACTGGGGACTCTCCTGGACCTGCTTACTGTGTTCCACACGTGGGCCTCAATAGACCTGTTGACCATGGTCCCCAGGCCGGCCTCACATGAACCTGTTGCCTCTGATCACCACCGGGGCCTCACGTGTACCTGGTTACTCTGGTCCTCACCTGGGCATCATTGGTCCTGGTGACTCTGTTCCACACCTGAGTCTCCCCTGGACATGATGACTCTGGAACCACTCTGGCTATCAACCTAACATAGTGACTCTGGTCCCCATATGGATGTCACCTGGTCCAGGGGATTATGGTACCCGTCTGGGCCTCAACAAGGTCTGGTGACTCTGGTCCTCAACTGGGCCTCACCTGGACCTAGTGAATATGCTCCATCTGGGCCTCATTTGGACCTGGTGCTCTGGTCACTACCTGGGCATCATCGGGACATGGTTCCACTGCATGACCTGCAGGTTGGCTTCACCTGGACCTGGTAACTCTGGTCCCTACCTGGGCATCATCGGGACATGGTTCCACTGCATGGCCTGTAGGTTGGCCTCACCTGGACCTGGTAACTCTCGTCCCTACCTGGGCATCATTGGGACCTGGTTCCTCTGCATGGCCTGCAGGTTGGCCTCACCTGGACCTGGTGAGTGGGTTTGTCACCTGGGCCTCACCCTTGCCTAGGGACACAGGTCCCCACGTGGGCCTCACTTGGACCTGGTGAATCTGGTCCTTACCTGGTGGTCACCCGGAACTGGTAACTCTGGTCACCACATGGGAATCACCTGGGCCTGGTTAATCTGGTCCCCATCTGGGCCTCACCCAGTCCTGTTGACTTTTTTCCCCACCTGGACCTGATTGCTGTGGACTCCTTCTTGGCTAACCAGGAACTGCTGACTCTGATGCTTACTGGGCCTCACCCAGATCTGGTGATTCTGGTCCTCACCTGTGGACCATTATGACCTGGATACTCTGTTCCACACCTGAGGCTCACCTGGATATGTTGACTCTGGATCCACTCTGGGCCTCAGCCTGACATGGGGACTCTGGTCCCCATCTGGATGTCACTAGACCAGGTGAATCTGGTACCCCTCTAGGCCTCACCTAGACCTGGTGACTCTGGTCCTCAACTGGGCCTCACCGGGACCTAGTGAATATGCTCCCCAACTGTGCCTCATCTGGACCTGGTGACTCTCATCCCCACTTGGACCTAACTCAGAACTGCTGAATCTTGCCCCACCTAGGCCGGACCTAGACCTGATGACTCTTGTCCCCAGCGATGCCTCAATTCGAACTGATGAATCTGGTCCTCACGTGGGCCTCACATGGACCTGGGACTCAGCGGGATAGAGTGGCTCTGGTTCCCACAAGGGGCTCACCTGATACTGGTGACTGTGTTCTTATTCTATGCCTCACCAGGACCTAGTGATTCTGTTCCCCATCTGGGCTTTCATGGCCCTAGTGACTCTGGTCCTCACCCAGGCATCATTGGGACCTGGATACTCTATTCCACACCTAGGCATCACTTTGTCCAGGGACCTCTGGTCCCAATCTGGGCCTCAAACTAAACTGGTTACTCTGGTTCCCACTCGGGGCCTCACCCTTACCTGGAAAATCTGGTCACCCCTTGGGTTTCACTTGGGCCTGGTGAATCTGGTTCTTATCTGGTCCGCACCTGGATCTGGTGACAGGTCACCACGTGGGCCTCACCTGGACTTGGTGAATCCTGTTGCCACCTGCGCCTCACCTGGACCTTGTGACTGTGGTCAAACCTGGACCTCACCTGGATCTGGTGGCTCTGGTTCCCATATGGGGCTCTCCTGGACCTGGTTCCTGTGGTCTCCATCTGGCCTCACCTGGAACACAATGACTCTGATCCATATTTGGGCCTCTCCTGGACCTGTTGACTCTAGTCCTTACCTGGGCATCATTGGGACCTGGATACTCTCTTATGTACCTGGGCCTCACCAGGACCTGGTGACTGTGGTCCCACCCGGGCCTCACCTGGACGGGGTGACTGGTCCCACAGGGACATCACCTCGACCTGGTGACGCAGGTCCTCATATGGGAATCTTGGGACCTGGATTCACAGTTCCACATTGGGGCCTCTCCTGGACCTAGTGATTCTCGTCCCCCACTGGGCCTCACCCTGACTTGTGACACTGGTCCCCACCTGGATATCACCAGAACCGGGTGACACACCCGGAGCTGGGGACACTGGTCCTCAGCTGAGCCTCAACAGGACCTGGTGAATCTACTCCAAACTTAGGCTTCGTCTGGACCTTGTGACTATTTTCCCACCTGGCATTATTGGGATATGGTTACTCTGTTCCCCATCTGGGCCTCACCTGGACATGATAACTTTGCTGCACACTTTGGCCTCAACTGGTCTTGATGATTCTCGTCCCCCAACCTAGGACTCAATCTGAACCTGTTTACTGTCGTCCCCACCTGGGTCTCACCTGGAACTGGTGACTCTCGTTCCCACATGAGCCACACCTGGACCTGGTGACTGTGGTTTTCTTGTAGACTCACTTTTACCTGCCTTCTCCGGTGCCGACTAGGGCCTCACGTGGATCTGGTGACTTTGGCATGCAGGTTGGCCTCACCTGGACATGGTGAGTGGGGTTGCCACCTGGGCCTCACCCATACCTGGTGAGTCAGGTCCCCTTTGGGCCTCTTGGACCTGGTATCTGGTCCATACCTGGTCGTCTCCCAGCCCCGGGGTCTCAGGTCACCACCTGAGCCTACCTGGACATGGTGAATCTGATCCCCATCTGGGCCTCACCCAGGCCTGTTGACTTTGTTCCCCATCTGTATCTGATTGCTGTGGGCTCTTTCTTCGCCTCACCTGGAACTGGTGACTCTGATCCTATCTGCCCGTCACCGAGACCTGGTGTCGCTGGTCCTCACCTGGGCATTTTTGGTACCTGGTGACTCTGTTCCACACCTGAGCCTCACCTGGACATGATGACTCTGGAACCTCTCTGGGCCTCATCCTGACCTGGTGACTCTGGTCCCCATCTGGAAGTCACCTGCACCAGGTGATTCTCGTACCCCTCTAGACCTCAACAAAGTCTGGTGACTCTGGTCCTCAACTGGGCCTCACCTGGACCTATTGAATATGCTCCATCTGGGCCTCATTTGGACCTGGTGACTCTGGTCCCTACCTGGGCATCATCGGGACATGGATCCACTGCATGGCCTGTAGGTTGGCCTCAGCTGGACCTCGTAACTCTGGTCCCTACCTGGGCATCATCGGGACACGGTTCCTCTGCATGGCCTCCAGGTTGGCCTCACCTGGACCTAGTGAGTGGGGTTGCCACCTGGGGCTCACCCATACCTGGTGACAGAGGTCCACACGTGGGCCTCACTTGGACGTGGTGAATCTGGTCCTTACCTGGTCCTCACCCGGAACTCCTAACTCGGGTCACCACCTGGGAATCACATGAACCTGGTTAATCTGGTCCCCATCTGGTCCTCATCCAGTCCTGGTGACTTTGTCACCCCACCTGGACCTGATTGCTGTGGACTCCTTCTTGGCCTCACCTGGAACTGGTGACTCTGATCCTTACTGGGCCTCACCCAGATCTGGTGACTCTGGTCCTCACCTATGGACCATTAGGAACTGGATACTCTGTTCCACACCTGAGCCTCACCTGGACATGATGACTCTGGATCCCCTCTGGGCCTCACCCTGACATGATGACTCTGGTCCCCATCAGGATGTCACCTAGACTAGGTGACTGTGGTATCCCTCTAGGACTCAACTTGACCTGGTGACTCTGGTCCTGAACTGGGCCTCACGGGGACCTAGTGAACATGCTCCCCACCTGCGCCTCATCTGGATCTGGTGACTCTGGTTCTACAGGGGAATCACTGGGACCTGGATACTCTCTTATATACCTGGGCCTCACCTGGACCTGGTGACTGTAGTCCCACCTGGGCCTCACCTGGACGAGGTGACTGGTTCCCACAGGGACCTCACCTGGACCTGGTGACTCAGGTCCTCATATGGGCATCATGGGACCTGGTTTCTCAGTTCCACATCGGGGCCTCACCTGGACGACTCTGACTCTGGTCCCCACCTGGATATCACCAGGACCGGGAGACTCTGGTCCCCCTCTGGGAATCACCCGGGGCTGTCGACACTTGTCCTCAGCTGGGCCTCAACAGGACCTGGTGAATCTACTCCTCACTTAGGCCTCGTCTGGACCTTGTGACTCTTTTCCCACCTGGTATCAATGGGACATGGTTACTCTGTTTCCCACCTGGGTCTCACCTGGACATGATTACTTTGCTCCACACTTTGGCATCAACAAGTCCTGATGACTCTGGTCCCCCTACCTAGTCCTCAATCTGGACCTGGGGACTATGGTCCCCACCTGGATCTCACCTGGACCTGGTGAATCTCGTTCCCACATGAACCACACCTGGACCTGGTGACTGTGGTGTTCTTGTAGACTCACATTTACCTGGTGACTCCGGTCCCCACTAGGGCCTCACCTGGATCTGGTGACTCTGGCCTACAGGTTGGCCTCACCTGGACCTGGTGAGTGGGTTGCCTCTAGGGCCTCACCCATACCTGGTGACTCAGGTCCCCATGTGAGCCTCTTGGACCTGGTGAATCTGGTCCTTACCTGGTCCTCTCCCAGACCCGATGACTCTGGTCACCACCTGGGCCTCACCTGGATCTGGTGAATCTGGTCCCAATCTGGGCCTCACCCATTCTTGATGACTTTGTTCCACACCTTGACCTGATTGCTGTGGACTCTTTCTTGGCCTCACCTGGAACTGGTGACTCTGATCCTATCTGCGCGTCACCCAGACCTGTTGACTCTGGTCCTTACCTGGGCATAATTCGTACCTGGTGACTCTGTTCCACACCTGAGCCTCACCTGGTCATGATGACTCTGGAACTTCTCTGGGCCTAACCCTGACCTGGTGACTCTGGTCCCCATTAGGACGTAACCTGGACTGGGTGATTCTGGTTCCCATCTAGGCCTCAAGCAGATCTGGTGTTTCTGGTCCTCAACTGGGCCTCACGTGGACTTAGTGAATATGCTCCATCTTGGCCTCATTTGGACCTGGTGACTCGGGTCCCTAACTAGGCATCATCGGGACATGGTTCTGCGCATCGCCTGCAGGTTGGCCTCACCTGAACCTGGTGAGTGGGATTGCCACCTGTGGCTCACCCATACCTGGTGACTCAGGTCCCCACGTGGGCCTCTTGGACCTGGTGAATCTGGTCCTTACCTCGTCTTCTCCCAACCTGGGGACTCTGGTCATCACCTGGGCCTCACCTGGAGAAGGGAAACTGGTCCCCATCTGGGCCTCACCCAGTCCTGGTTACTTTGTTCCCCACCTGGAACTGATTGCTGTGGACTCTTTCTTTGCCTCACCTGCAACTGGTGACTCTGATCCTATCTGCGCGTCACCCAGATCTGTTGATTCTGGTCCTCATGTGGGCATCTTGGTACCTGGTGACTCAGTTCCACACCTGAGCCTAACCAGGACATGATGACTCTGGAACCTCTCTGGGCCTCACCCTGTCCTGGTGACTCTGGTCCCCATCTGGATGTCACCTGGACCAGGTGATTTTGGTACCCCTCTGAGCCTCAACCAGATCTGGTGACTCTGGTCCTCAACTGGGCCTCACCTGGACCTAGTGAATATGCTCCATCTGGGCCTCATTTGGACCTGGTGACTCTGGTCCCTCCCTCGGCATCATCGGTACATGGTTCCACTGCATGGCCTGCAGGTTGATATCACCTGGACCTGGTAACTCTGGTTCCTACATGGGCATCATCGGGACACGGTTCCTCTGCATGGCGTGAAAGATGGCCTCTCCTGGACCTGGTGAGTGTGGTTGCCACCTGTGCCTCACCCGTACCTGGGGACACAGGCCCCTCGTCGGCCTCTTGGACCTCGTGAATCTGGTCCTTACCTGGTCGTCTCCCATACCCGGGGTCTCTGGTCACCCCCTGGGCCTCACCTGGACCTGGTCAATCTGGTCCCCATCTGGGCCTCCCCCAGTCCTGGTGACTTTGTTCCCCACCTGGATGATTGCTGTGGACAATTTCTTGGCCTCACCTTGAACTGGTGACTCTGATCCTACCTGCGCATTACCCAGACCTGGTGACTCTGGTCCTCACCTGGGCATCTTTGGTATCTGGTGACTCTGTTCCACACCTGAGCCTCACCTGGACATGTTGACTCTGGAACCTCTCTGGGCCTCATCCTGACCTGGTGACTCTGGTCCCCATCTGGATGTCACCTGGACCAGGTGATTCTGGTACCCCTCTAGGCCTCAACCAGGTCTTGTGACTCTGGTACTCCACTGCACCTCACCTGGACCTAGTAAATATGCTCCATCTGGGTCTCATTGGACCTGGTGATTCTGATCCCAACCTCGGGATCATCGGGACATGGTTTTACTGCTTGGCCTGCAGGTTGGCCTCACCTGGACCTGTTAAATCTCGTCCCTACCTGGGCATCATCGGGACATGGTACCTCTGCATGGCCTGCAGGTTCGCCTCACCTGGACCTGGTGAGTGGGGTTGCCACCTGGGCCTCGCTCATGCCTGGTGACACAGGTCCACACGTGGGCCTCACTTGGACCTGCTGAATCTGGACCTTACCTGGTCCTCACCCGGAACTTTTAACTCAGGTCACCACCTGGGAATCACCTGGACCTGGTGAATCTGGTCCCCATCTGGGGTCATCCATTCTTGGTTACTTTGTTCCCCAACTGGACCTGATTGCTGTGGACTCCTTCTTGGCCTCACCTGGAACTGGTGACTCTGATACTAACTGGGCCTCACCCTGATCTAGTGACTCTGGTCCTCACCTGTGGACCATTATGACCTGGATACTCTGTTCCACACCTGAGCCTCACCTGGACATGATGACTCTGGATCCCCTCTGGGCCTCAGCCTGACATGGTGACTCTGGTCCCCATCTGGATTTCACCTAGACCAGGTGAATCTGGTACCCCTCTAGGCCTCAACTTGACCTGGTGACACTGGGCCCCAAGTGGGCCTCACCGGGACCTAGTGAACATGCTCCCCACCTGCGCCGCATCTGGGCATGGTGACTCTGGTTTTACCTGGGGATCCTCGGGAAATGGTTACTGTATTCCCCACTGGGACTGACCTGATCATGGCAACTCTGGTCCTGACTTTGGCCTCTTCTGTACCAGGTGACTCTGGCTCTACCTGGGCCTCACCTGTAATGGTGACTCTGATCCTAAGCATGACCTCACCTGACCTGGTGACTGTGGTTCCCATCGGGATCTCACCTGGACCTTTGTCTCTGGTCCCCACCTGGGTAACATCAGGATATTGTTACACTGTTCACTAACAGTGATCCAGCTGGACCTATTAACTTTGGTCTTCACCTGGGCCAAAAATGGACATGGTGACACTGGTTCCCACCTGGATCTCACCTGGACATGGTGAGTTGGATCCCCACCTGGTCCTCACCTGTAACTGGTGATTGTCGTTCCCACATGGACATCATGTGGACCTGGTGGCTGCAGTGTTTCTAGCTTCTCATGTACCTCGTGACTCTGGTCCCCACCAGGACCTCACCGGGACCTGGTGAGTGTGGTTGCCACCTGCACCTCACCTGGACTTGGTGATTCTGGTCTGCACCTGAGAATACCCTGGATCTGGTGACTGTGGTCTACACCTGGGCTTCACCTGGATTCGGGGACTCCGGTCCCCATCTGGGCGTCACCTCGTCCTGTTGACCATGGTACTCAACTGGGCAAAAATGGGACCTGGTGACTGTGTTCCACACCTGGACCTCACCTGTACCAGGCGACTCTGGTCCCCCTCTGGGTCTCACCGTGCCCTAGTGACTGTGAACCCCACATTGGACTGACTTGGACCTGCTGACCCTGGTTCCTACCTGCGACTGACGTCGTAATGTTGACTCTGGTACTTTCAAGGGCCTCCCCTGGACCTGGTGATCCTGGTCCCCACCTGGGCCTCACCTAGACGTGGTAAATTTTGTCACCACCGGTTACTCACCTAGACCTTGTTACTGTGTTCCACACCTGAGCCTCAAGTAGACCTGTTGACCATGGTCCCCAAGCCGGCCTCACATGGACCTGTTGCCTCTGATCCCCCCGGGGCCTCTCGTGTACCTGGTAACTCTGGTCCTCACCTGGGCATCATTGGTCCTGGTGACTCTGTTCCATACCTGAGGCTCCCCTGGATATGATGACTCTGGTACCTCTCTGGCTATCAACCTGACCTGGTGACTCTGTTCCCCATATGGATGTCACCGGGACCAGGGGAATATGGTACCCCTCTGGGCCTCAACCAGGTCTGGTGACTCTGTTCCTCAACTGGGCCTCACCTGGACTTAGTGAATATGCTCCATCTGGGCCTCATTTGGACCTGGTAACTCTGGTCCCTACCTGGCATCATCGGGACATGGTTCCACTGCATGGCCTGTAGGTTGGCCTCACCTGGACCTGGTAACTCTCGTCCCTACCTGAGCATCTTTGGGACCTGGTTCCTCAGCATGGCCTGCAGGTTGGCCTCACCTGGAACTGGAGAGTGGGTTTGTCACCTGGGCCTCACCCTTGCCTAGGGACACAGGTGCCCACGTGGGCCTCACTTGGACCTGGTGAATCTGGTCCTTACCTGGTTGTCACCCGGAAGTGGTAACTCTGGTCACCACATGGGAATCACCTGGGCCTGGTGAATCTGGTCCCCATCTGGGCCTCACCCAGTCCTGTTGACTTTCTTCCCCACCTGGACCTGATTGCTGTGGACTCCTTCATGGCTAACCTGGAACTGCTGACTCTGATGCTAAATGGGCCTCACCCTTACCTGGTGACTCTGGTCACCACTTGGTTTTCACTTGGGCCTGGTGAATCTGGTCCTTAGCTGGTCCACACCTGGATCTGGTGACAGGTCGCCACCTGGGCCTCACCTGGACTTGGTGAATCCTGTTGCCACCTGCGCCTCACCTGGACCTTGTGACTGTGGTCCCACCTGGACCTCACCTAGATCTGGTGGCTCTGGTTCCCATATGGCGCTCTCCTGGTCCTGGTTCCTGTGGTCTCCTTCTGGTCTCACTTAGAACACAATGACTCTGATCCATATTTGGGCCTCTCCTGGACCTGTTGACTCTGGTCCTTACCTGGGCATCATTGGGACCTGGATACTCTCTTATATACCTTGGCCTCACCTGGACCTTGTGACTGTGGTCCCACCTGGGCCTCACCTTGACCTGGTGACTCAGGTCCTCATATGGGCATCATGGGGCCTGGTTTCTCAGGTCCACATTGGGGTCTCACCTGGACCTAGTGATTCTCGTCCCCCTCTGGGCCTCACCCTGACGTGGTGACTCTGGTCCCCACCTCGATATCTCCAGAACCGCGTGACTCTGGTCTCCTTCTGGGACTCACCCAGAGCTGGGGACACTGGTCCTCAAATGGGCCTCAACAGGACCTGGTGAATCTACTCCTCACTTAGGCCTCATCCGGACCTTGTGACTCTTTCCCAACTGTCATCACTGGGACATGGTTACTCTGTTCTCCACCTAGGTCTCAACTGGACATGTAACTTTGCTCAACACTTTGGCCTCAACTGGTCCTGATGAATCTGGTCCCCCCACCTAGGCCTCAATCTGGACTTGGTGACTGTGGTCCCCACCTGTGTCTCAACTGGACCAGGTGAATCTCGTTCCCACATGAACCACACCTGGTCCTGGTGACTGTGGTGTTCTTGTAGACTCACATTTACCTGGTGACTCCGGTACCCACTAGGGCCTCACCTGGATCTGGTGACTCTGGCCTGCATGTTGACCTCACCTGGACCTGGTGAGTAGGGTTTGCCACCAGGGCCTCACCCATACCTGGTGACTCAGGTCCCACGTGGGCCTCTTGGACCTGGTGAATCTGGTCCTTACCTGGTCCTCTCCCAGACCCGGGGAATCTGGTCACCACCTTGGCCTATCCTGGGCCTGGTGAATCTGGTCCCCATCTGGGCCTCACACAGTCCTGGTGACTTTGTTCCCCACTTGGACCTGATTGCTGTGGACTCTTTTTGCCTCACCTGGAACTGGTGACTCTGATCCTATCTGCGCGTCACCCAGATTTGGTGACTCTGGAACTCACCTGGGCATCACTGGTACCTGATTACTCTGTTCCACACCTGAGCCTCACCTGAACATGATGACTCTGGAACCGCTCTGGGCCTCACCCTGACCTGCTGACTCTGGTCCCCATCTGGATGTCACCTGCACCAGGTGATTCTGGTACCCCTCTAGGCCTCAACCAGATCTGGTGACTCTGGTCCTCAAATGGGCCTCACCTGGACGTAGTGAATATACTCGACCTGGGCATCATTTGGACCTGGTTACTCTGGTCCTTACCTGGGCATCATCGGGACATGGTTCCACTGCATGGCCTGCAGGTTGGCCTCACCTGGACCTGGTAACTCTGGTCCCTACCTGGGCTTCATCGGGACATGGTTCCTCTGCATGGCCTGCAGGTTGGCCTCACCTGGACCTGGTGAGTGGTTTTGCCACCTGGGCCTCACCCATACCTGGTGACACAGGTCCCACGTGGGCCTCACTTGGACCTGGTGAATCTGGTCCTTACCTGGTCCTCACTCAGAACTGGTAACTCTGGTCACAACCTGGGAATCACCTGGACCGGGTGAATGTGGTCCCCATCTGGGCCTCCCCCAGTCCTGGTGACTTTGTTCCCCACCTGGACCTGATTGCTGTGGACTACTTCTTGGCCTCACCTGAAACTGGTGACTCTCATCCTAACTGGGCCTAGCTCAATCTCCTGACTCTGGTCCTCCCCTGTGGACCACTATGAACAGGATACTCTGTACCACACCTGAGCCTCTCCTGGACATGATGACTCTGGATCCACTCTGGGCCTCACCCTGACGTAGTAACTCTGGTCTCCATGTGGATGTCACCTAGACCAGGTGAATCTGGTACCCCACTAGGCCTCAGTTAGACCTGGTGACTCTGGTCCTCACATGGACCTCACCGGGACCTAGTGAATATGCTCCCCAACTGTGCCTCATCTGGACGTGTTGACTCTGGTTCTACCTGGGCATCATCGGGACATGGTTACTGTATTCCCCACTGGGACTGACCTGATCCTGGTAACTCTAGTCCTGATTTGGCCTCTTCTTTACCAGGTGACTCTGGATCCACCTTGGGTTTACCGGTAACTGGTGACTCTGATCCTAAGCATGGCCTCACCTGACCTGGTGACTGTGGTTACCATCGGGACCTCACCTGGACCTCATGTCTCTGGTCCCACCTGGGCCTCACCAGGACCTGGTGTCTCTGGTACCCACCAGGGTAGCATCAGGATACGGTTACACTGTTCACTAACAGTGACCCAGCCAGACCTATTAACTCTGGTCTTCACTTGGGCCACACCTGGACATGGTGACACTGGTTCCCACCTGGGTCTCACCTGGACATGCTGAGTCGGATCCACAACTGGTCCTACCCTGTAACTGGTGATTCTCGTTCCCACATGGACATCATGTGGACCTGGTGGCTGCAGTGTTTCTAGCTTCTCATGTACCTCGTGACTCTGGTCCCCACCAGGGCCTCACAGGGACCTGGTGAGTGTGGTTGCCACCTGCACCTCAAGTGGACCTGGTCATTCTGGTCTGCACCTGAGACTACCCTGGATCTGGTGACTGTGGTCCCCACCTGGGCTTCACCCGCTTTGGGGACTCCGGTCTCCATCTGGGCCTCACCTGGCCCTGTTGACCATGGTCCTCAACTGCGCAAAATTGGGACGCGGTGACTGTGTTCCACAACTGGACGTCACCTGGACCAGGTGATTCTGATCAACCTCTGGGTCTCACCGTACCCTAGTGACTGTGAACCCCACTTTGGCCTGACTTGGACCTGCTGACCCTGGTTGCCACCTGCGCCTGACCTCGAACTGTTGACTCTGGTACTTTCTTTTTTTTTTTTTTAAGATTTTTATTTATTTATTCATGATAGTCACAGAGGAGAGAGAGAGAGAGAGAGAGGCAGAGACACAGGCAGAGGGAGAAACAGGCTCCATGCACCGGGAGCCCGACATGGGATTCGATCCCGGGTCTCCAGGATCGCGCCCTGGGCCTAAGGCAGGCGCTAAACCGCTGCGCCACCCAGGGATCCCGACTCTTGTACTTTCAAGGGCCTACCCTGTATCTTGTGATCCT
The DNA here is from genome assembly GCF_053574225.1 of Canis aureus. Lineage (NCBI taxonomy): Eukaryota > Metazoa > Chordata > Mammalia > Carnivora > Canidae > Canis > Canis aureus. The sequence continues at coordinate 59,068,422 of NC_135632.1, forward strand.
GGTCCCCACCTGGGCCTTACCTGGACGTGGTAACTCATGTCATACCGCGTACTCACCTGTACCTGCTTACTGTGTTCCACATCTGGGCCTCAAGTAGACTTGTTGACCATGGTCCCCAAGCCGGCCTCACATGGACCTGTTGCCTCTGATCCCCACCGGAGCCTCACGTGTACCTGGTAACTCTGGTCCTCACCTGGGCCTCATCTGGACCTAGTGACTCTGTGCCCACCTGGGCTTCACCGGCATCTGGTGACTCTGGTCCCCACCTGGACTTCACCTGCATCTGGTGACTCTGGTCCCCTTCTGGACCTCTCCTGGACCTGGTGACTCTCTTTCCAACATGGACCTCACCTGGATCTGGTGACTCTGGTACTCAGTTTGGCCTCACATGGACCTGGGACTGTGTTTCCCATCGGGGCCTCACCTGGACCTCATGTCTCTGGTCCCAACTGGGCCTCACCCTGACCTGGTGACTCTGGTCACTCGTTGGACTTCACTTGAGCTTGGAGAATCTGGTCCTTAGCTGTTCCGCACCTTGATATGGTGACTGGTCGCCACCTGGGACTCACCTGGACTTGGTGAATCCTGTTGCCACCTGCGCATCACCTGAACCTTGTGACTGTGGTCCCACCTCGACCTCACCTGGATGAGGTGACTGGTTCCCACAGGGACCTCACCTGGACCTGGTGACTCAGGTCCTCATATGGCCATCATGGGACCTGGTTTCTCAGTTCCACATCGGGGCCTCCCCTGGACCTAGTGATTCTAGTCCCCCTCTGGGCCTCACACTGACGTGGTGACTCTGGTCCCCACCTTGATATCACCAGAACCGGGTGACTCTGGTCCCCCTCTGGGACTCACCCGGAGCTGGGGACACTGGTCCTCAGCTGTTCCTCAACAGGACCTGGGAATCTACTCCTCACTTAGGCCTCGTCTGGACCTTGTGACTCTTTTCCCACCTGGCATCAATGGGACATGGATACTCTGTTCCCCACATGGGCCTCACCTAAACATGATAACTTTGATCCACACTTTGGCCTCAAGTGCTCCTGATAACTCTCGTCCCACCACCTAGGCCTCAATCTGGACCTTGTGACTGTGGTCCCCAACTGGGTCTCACCTGGACCTGGGGACTCTCGTTCCCACATGAACCACACCTGGACCTGTTGACTGTGGTGTTCTTGTAGACTCACATTTACCTGGTGACACCAGTCCCACTAGGGCCTCACCTGGATCTGCTGACTGTGGCCTGCAGGTTGGCCTCACCTGGACCTGGTGAGTGGGGTTGCACCTGAGCTTCACCCATACCTGGTGACTCAGGAACCCACGTGGTCCTCTTGGAACTGGTGAATCTGGTCCTTACATGGTCCTCTCCCAGACCCGGGGATTCTGGTCACCACCTGGGCCTCACCTGGACCTGGTGAATCTCTTCCCCATCTGGGCCTCACCCGGTCTTGGTGACTTTGTTCCCCACCTGGACCTGATTGCTTTGGACTCTTTCATGGCCTCACCTGGAACTGGTGACTCTTATCCTCTCTGCGCGTGACTCAGGCCTGGTGACTCTGGTCCTCATCTGGGCATCATTGGTACCTGGTGACTCTGTTCAACACCTGAACCTCACCTGGACATGATGATTCTGGTACCCCTTTGGGCCTCACCCTGACCTGGTGACTCTGGTCCCCATCTGGATGTCACCTGGACCAGGGGATTCTGGTACCCCTCTAGGCCTCAACTAGATCTGGTGTCTCTGGTCCTCAACTGGGCCTCGGCTGGACTTAGTGAATATGCTCCATCTTGGCCTCATTTGGACCAGGTTACTCTGGTCCCTACCTGGGCATCATGGGGACCTGGTTCCACTGCATGGCCTAAGGTTGGCCTCACCTGGACCTGGTAACTCTGGTCCCTACCTTCGCATTATCGGGACTCGGTTACTTTGCATGGCCTGCAGGTAGGCCTCACCTGGACCCGGTGAGTGGGCATGCCATTTGGGCCTCACCCATACCTGGTGACACAGGCCCCTACGTGGGCCTCACTTGGACCTGTTGTATCTGGTAATTCTGGGCACCACCTAGGAATCACCTGGACCTGGTGAATCTGGTAACTCTGGTCACCACCTGGGAATCACCTGGACCTGGTGAATCTGTGTCCCCATCTGGGCCTCATCCAGTCCTCGTGACTTTTTTCCCCACCTGGACCTGATTGCTGTGGACTCCTTCTTAGCCTCACCTGGAACTGTTGACTCTGATCCTAACAGGGCATCACTCAGATCTGTTGACTCTGGTCCACACCTGTGGACCATTATGACCTGGATACTCTCTTCCACACGTGAGCCTCACCTGGACACGATGACTCTGGATCCCCTCTGGCCCTCTCCCTGACATGGTGTCTCTGGTCCCCATCTGGAAGGTACCTAGACCAGGTGAACCTGGTACACCTCTAGGCCTCAACTAGACCTGGTGACTCTGGTCCTCTACTGGGCCTCAACGGGACGTAGTGAATATGCTCCCCACCTTCGCCTCATCTGGACCTGGTGTCTCTGGCTCCACCTGGGCCTCACCGGTAACTGGTGACTCTGATCCTAAGCATGGCCTCACCTGACCTGGTGACTGTGGTTTCCATCGGGACCTCACCTGGACCTCATGTCTCTGGTCCCACCTGGGCCTCACCAGGACCTTGTGTCTCTGGTTACCACCTGGGTAGCATCAGGGTATGGTTACACTGTTCACTATCAGTGACCCAGCCGGACCTATTGTCTCTGGTCTTCACCTGGGCCACACCTGGACATGGTGACACTGGTTCCCACCTGGGTCTCACCTGGACATGTTGAGTCGGATCCCCACCTGGTCCTCGCCTGTAACTGGTGATTCTCGTTCCCACATGGACATCATGTGGACCTGGTGGCTTCAGTGTTTCTAGCTTCTCATGTACCTCGTGACTCTGGTTCCCACCAGGGCCTCACCGGGACCTGGTGAGTGTGGTTGTCACCTGCACCTCACATGGACCTGGGGATTCTGGTCTGCACCTGAGACAACCCTGGATCTGGTGACTGTGGTCTCCACCTGGGCTTCACCTGGATTTGGGGACTGTGGTCCCCATCTGGGCCACACCTGGCCCTGTTGACCATGGTCCTCAACTCTGCAGAATTGGGACCCGGTGACTTTGTTCCACAACTGGACCTCACCTGGACCACGTGACTCTGGTCCGCCTCCGGGTCTCACCGTACCCTAATGACTCTGAACCCCACTTTGGCCTGACTTGGACCTGCTGACCTTGGTTGCCACCTGTGCCTGACCTCGAACTGTTGACTCTGGTTCTTTCAAGGGCCTCCCCTGTACCTGGTGATCCTGGTCCCCACCTGGGTCTCACCTGGACGTGGTGACTCTTGTCACCACTGGGGACTCACCTGGACCTGGTTCCTGTGTTCCACACATGGGCCTCAAGTAGACCTGTTGACCAAGGTCCCCAAGCCGGGCTCACATGGACTTCTTGCCTCTGATTCCCACCGGGGCCTTACGTGTACCTGGTAACTCTGGTCCTCACCTGGGCCTCATTTGGACCTAGTGAGTCTGGTGCCAACCTGGGCTTCATATGGATCTGTTGACTCTGGTCCCCACCTGGTCTTCACCTGGATCTGGGGACTCTGGTCTGCTTCTGGACCTCTCCTGGACCTGGTGACTCTCTTTCCAACATGGACCTCAACTGGAACTGGTGACTCTGATACTCAGTTTGGCCTCACATGGACCTGGTGTCTCTCGTCCCACTTTGATCTAACTCAGAACTGCTGAATCTTGCCCCACCTAGCCCGCACCCAGACCTGGTGACTCTTGTCCCCAGCTATGCCTCAATTCGAACTGATGAATCTGGTCCTCACGTGGGCCTCACATGGACCTGGGACTCAGCTGGATAGAGTGGCTCTGGTTCCCTCAGGGGCTCACCTGATACTGGTGACTGTGGTCTTATTCTATGCCTCACCAGGACCTAGTGATTCTGTTCCCCATCTGGGCCTGCATGGCCCTTGTGACTCTGGTCCTCACCCAGGCATCATTGGGACCTGGATACTCTATTCCACACCTGGGCCTCACACTGCCAAGGGAATTCTGATCCCATTCTGGGCCTCAAACTAAACTGCTTACTCTGGTTCCCCCTCTGGGCTTCAACCTTACCTGGTGACTCTGGTCACCCCTTGGGATTCACTTGGGCCTGGTGAATCTGGTCCTTAGCTGGTCCGCACCTGGATCTGGTGACTGGTCGCCACCTGGGCCTCACCTGGACTTGGTGAATCCTGTTGCCACCTGCGCCTCACCTGGACCTTGTGACTGTGGTCCCACCTGGACCACACCTGGATCTGGTTGCTCTGGTTCCCATATGGGGCTCTCCTGAATCTGGTCCGAGTTGTCTCCATCTGGCCTCACCTGGAACACAATGACTCTGATACATATTTGGGCCTCTCCTAGACCTGATGACGCTGGTCCTTACCTGGGCATCACTGGGACCTGGATACTCTCTTATATACCTGGCCTCACCTGGACCTGGTGACTGTGGTCCCACCAGGGCCTCACCTGGACGAGGTGACTGGTTCCCACAGGGACCTCACCTGGACCTGGTGATTCAGGTCCTCATAGGGGCATCTATCGACCTGGTTTCTCAGTTCCACATCGGGGCCTCACCTGGACCTAGTGATTCTCGTCCCCTCTGGGCCTCACCCTGACGTGGTGACTCTGGTCACCCCTGGATATCACCAGAACCGGGTGACTCTGGTCCGCCTCTGGGACTCTCCCGGAGCTGGGGACACTAGTCCTCAGCTGGGCCTCAACAGGACCTGGTGAATCTACTCCTCACTTAGGCCTCGTCTGGACCTTGTGACCCTTTTCCCACGTGGCATCAATGGGACATGGTTACTCTGTTGCCCACATGGGCCTCACCTGGACATTATAACTTTGCTCCACACTTTGGCCTCAACTGGTCCTGATGAATCTGGTCCCCGCACCTAGGCCTCAATCTGGACCTGGTGAGTGTGGTCCCCACCTGGGTCTCACCTGGACCTGGTGACTCTCGTTCCCACTTGAAACACACCTGGCCCTGTTGACTGTGGTGTTCTTGTAGACTCACATTTACCTGTGACTCCGGTCCCCACTAGGGCCTCACCTGGATCTGGTGACTCTGACCTGCAGGTTGGCCTCACCTGGACCTGGTGAGTGGGGTGGCCAAATGCGCCACACCCATACGTGTTGACTCAGGTCCACACGTGGGCCTCTTGGACCTGGTGAATCTTGTACTTAAATGGTCCTCTCCGAGACCAGGGGACTCTGGTCACCACCTGGGCCTCACCTGGATCTGGTGAATCTGGTCCCCATCTGGGCCTCACCCAGTCCTGGTGACTTTGTTCCCCTCATGGACCTGATTGCTGTGGACGCCTTCTTGGCCTCACCTGGAACTGGTGACTCTGATCCTATCTGCGCGTCACCCAGACCTGGTAAATCTGGTCCTCAACTGGGCATCATTGGTACCTGGTGACTGTGTTCCACACCTGAGCCTCACTTGGACATGATGACTCAGGAACCTCTCTGGGCCTCACCCTTTCCTGGTGACTCTGGTCCCCATCTCGATGTCACCTGAACCAGGTGATTCTGGTACCCTTATAGGGCTCAACCAGATCTGGTGACTCTGGTCCTCAACTGGGTCACCACGTGGGCCTCACCTGGACTTGGTGAATCATGTTGCCACCAGCGCCTCACCTGGACCTTGTGACTGTGGTCCCTCCTGGACCTCACCTGGATCTGGTGGCTCTGGTTCCCATATGGGGCTCTCCTGGATCTGTTCCCTGTGGTCTCCCTCTGGCCTCACCTGGAACACAATGACTCTGATCTATATTTGGGCCTCTCCTGGACCTGTTGACTCTGGTCCTTACCTGGGCATCATTGGGACCTGGATACTCTCTTATATACCTGGGCCTCACCAGGACCTGGTGACTGTGGTTCCACCTGGGCCTCACCTGACGGGGTGACTGGTTCCCACAGGGACCTCACCTGGACCTGGTGACTCAGGTCCTCATATGGGCATCTTGGGACCTTGTTTCACAGTTCCACATCGGGGCCTCAACTGGACCTAGTGATTCTCTCCCACTCATGGCCTCACCCTGACTTGTGACACTGGTCCCCACCTGGATATCACCAGAACCGGGTGACACACCCGGAGCTGGGGACACTGGTCCTCAGGTGGGCCTCAACAGGACCTGGTGAATCTCGTCCCCTCTGGGTCTCACCCTGATGTGGTGACTCTGGTCCCCACCTGGATATCACCAGGACCGGGTGACTCTGGTCCCCCTCTGGGACTCACCTGGGGCTGGCGACACTTGTCCTCAGGTGGGCCTCAACAGGACCTGGTGAATCTACTCCTCACTTAGGCCTCGTCTGGACATTGTGACTCTTTTCCCACCTGGCATCAATGAGACATGGTTACTCTGTTCCCCACCTGGGCCTCACCTGGACATGATAACTTTGCTCCACACTTTGGCCTCAACAAGTCCTGATGACTCTGGTCCCCCTACCTAGTCCTCAATCTGGACCTGGTGACTATGGTCCCCACCTGGGTCTCACCTGGACCTGGTGACTCTCGTTCCCACATGAACCACACCTGGACCTGGTGACTGTGGTGTTCTTGTAGACTCATATTTACCTGGTGACTCCGGTCCCCTCTAGGGCCTCACCTGGATCTGGTGACTCTGGCCTGCAGGTTGGCCTCACCTGGACCTGGTGAGTGCGTTGCCACTAGGTCCTCACCCATACCTGGTGACTCAGGTCCCCACGTGAGCCTCTTGGACCTGGTGAATCTGGTCCTTACCTGGTCCTCTCCCAGACCCGATGACTCTGGTCACCACCTGGGCCTCACCTGGACCTGGTGAATCTGGTCCCAATCTGGGCCTCACCCATTCTTGGTGACTTTGTCCAAACCTTGACCTGATTGCTGTGGACTCTTTCTTGGCCTCACCTGGAACTGGTGACTCTGATCCTATCTGCGCGTCACCCAGACCTGTTTACTCTGGTCCTCACCTGGGCATCATTCGTACCTGGTGACTCTGTTACACACCTGAGCCTCACCTGGTCATGATGACTCTGGAACTTCTCTGGGCCTCACCCTGACCTGGTGACTCTGGTCCCCATTAGGACGTAACCCGGACTGGGTGATTCTGGTTCCCATCTAGGCCTCAAGCAGATCTGGTGATTCTGGTCCTCAACTGGGCCTCACGTGGACTTAGTGAATATGCTCCATCTTGGCCTCATTTGGACCTGGTGACTCGGGTCCCTACCTGGGCATCATCGGGACATGGTTCCGCGCACCGAATGCAGGTTGGCCTCACCTGAACCTGGTGAGTGGGATTGCCACCTGTGGCTCACCCATACCTGGTGACTCAGGTCCTCACGTGGGCCTCTTGGACCTGGTGAATCTGGTCCTTACCTCGTTTTCTCCCAACCTGGGGACTCTGGTCATCACCTGGGCCTCACCTGTAGAAGGGGAACTGGTCCCCATCTGGGCCTCACCCAATCCTGGTTACTTTGTTCCCCACCTGGAACTGATTGCTGTGGACTCTTTCTTAGCCTCACCTGCAACTGGTGACTCTGATCCTATCTGTGCGTCACCCAGATCTGTTGACTCTGGTCCTCATGTGGGCATCTTGGTACCTGGTGACTCAGTTCCATACCTGAGCCTAACCTGGACATGATGACTCTGGAACCTCTCTGGGCCTCACCCTGTCCTGGTGACTCTGGTCCCCATCTGGATGTCACCTGAGCAGGTGATTTTGGTACCCCTCTGAGCCTCAACCAGATCTGGTGACTCTGGTCCTCAACTGGGCCTCACCTGGACCTAGTGAATATGCTCCATCTGGGCCTCATTTGGACCTGGTGACTCTAGTCCCTCCCTCGGCATCATCGGTACATGGTTCCACTGCATGGCCTGCAGGTTGGCATCACCTGGACCTGGTGAGTGGGGTTGTCACCTGTGCCTCTCCCATGCCTGGTGACACAGGTCCCCATGTGGGCCTCACTTGGACCGGGTGAATCTGGTCCTTACTTGGTCCTCACCCGGAACTGGTAACTCTGGTCACCACCTGGGAATCACCTGGGCCTGGTGTTACTGGTCCCCATCTGGGCGTCATCCAGTCCTGGTGACATTGTTCCCCACCTGGACCTGATTGCTGTGGACTCTTTCTTGGCCTCACCTGGAACTGGTGACTCTGATCCTATCTGCGCGTCACCCAGACCTGGTGACTCTGGTCCTCACCTGGACATGATTGGTACCTGGTGACTCTGTTCCACACCTGAGCCTCACCTGGACATGATGACTCTGGAACCTCTCTGGGTCTCACCCTAAACTGGTGACTCTGGTCTCCATCTGGATGCCAATTGGACCAGGTGTTTCTGGTACCCCTCTAGTCCTCAACGAGATCTGGTGCCTCTTGTCCTCAACTGGGCCTCACCTGGACTTAATGAATATGCTCCATCTGGGCCTCACCTAGACCTGTTAAGTCTGGTCCCTACCTGGGCATCATCGGGACATGGTTCCACTGCATGGCCAGGAAGTTGGCCTCCCCTGGACCTGGTAAATCTGTTCCCTACCTGGGCATCATCGTGACACGGTTCCTCTGCATGGCCTGCAGGTTGGCCTCACCTTGACCTGGTGTTGGGGTTGCCACCTGTGCCTCACCCATACCTGGTGACACAGGTCCCCACGTGGGCCTCACTTGGACCTAGTGAATATGGTCCTTACTTGGTCCTCACCAGGAACAGGTAACTCTGGTCATCATCTGGGAATCTCCTGAACCTTGTGAATCTGGTCCCCATCTGGGCCTCACCCAGTCCTGGTGACTTTGTTCCCCACCTGGACCTGATTGCTGTGAACTCCTTATTGGCCTCACCTGGAACTGGTGCCTCTGATCCTAACTGGCCTCACCCAGATCTGGTGACTCTGGTCCTCACCTGTGGACCATTGTGATCTGGATACTCTGTTCCACACCTGAGCCTCACCTGGTCATGATGACTCTGGATCCCCTCTGGGCCTCAGCCTGACACGGTGACTCTGGTCCCCATCTGGATATCACCAAGACCAGGTGAATCTGGTACCCCTCTATGCCTCAACTAGACCTGGTGACTCTGGTCCACAACTGGGCCTCAACGGGACCTAGTGAACATGGTCCCCACCTGCGCCTCATGTGGACCTGGTGACTCTGGTTCTACCTGGGCATCATCGGGACATGGTTACTTTATTCCCCACTGGGACTGACCTGATCTTGGTAACTCTAGTCCTGACTTTGACCTCTTTTGTATCAGGGACTCTGGCTCAACCTGGGCCTCACCTGTAACTGGTGAATCTGACCTAAGCATGGCCTCACCTGACCTGGTGGCTGTGGTTCCCATCCGGACCTCACCTGGAACTCATGTCTCTTGTCCCACCTGGGCTTCACCAGACCCTGGTGTCTCTGGTCCCCACCTGGGTAGCATCAGGATATGGTTACACTGTTCACTAACAGTGACCCAGCCGGACCTATTAACTGTGGTCTTCACCTGGGCCACACCTGGACATGGTGACACTGGTTCCCACCTGGGTCTCACCTGGATATGGTGAGTCTGATCCCCACCTGGGCCTCAATGTAACTGTTGATTCTCGTTCCCACATGGACATCATGTGGACCTGGCGGCTGCAGTGTTTCTAGCTTCTCATGCACCTCGTGGCTCTGGTTCCCACCAGGGCCTCACCAGGACCTGTTGAGTGTGGCTGCCACCTGCACCTCACTTGGACTTTGCTGATTCTTGTCTGCCCCTGAGATTACCCTGGATCTGGTGACTGTGGTACCCACCTGGGCTTCACCTGATTCCGGTGACTCTGGTACCCACCTGGACCTCACCTGGATCTGGTGACTCTGGTTCCCACCTGAACCTCTCCTGGACCTGGTGACTCTCTTTCCAACATGGACCTCACCTGGATCTGGTGACTCTGGTCCTCAGTTTCGCCTCTCCTGGACCTCGTGTCTCTCATCCCCACTTTCACCTAACTCAGAACTGCTGAATCATGCCTCACCTAGGCCGCACCCAGACCTGGTGACTCTTTTCCCCAGCTATGCCTCAATTCGTCCTGATGAATCTTGTCCTCACGTGGGCCTCACATGGACCTGGGACTCAGCTGGATTGAGTGGCTCTGGTTCCCACAAGGGGCTCACCTGATTCTGGTGACTCTGGTCTTATTCTATGACTCACCAGGACCTAGTGATTCTGTTCCCCATCTGCGCCTGCATGACCCTAGGGACTCTGGTCCTCACCCAGGCATCATTGGGATCTGTATAATCTATTCCACACCAGGGCGTCACTCTGACCAGGGACCTCTGGTCCCATTCTGAGCCTCAACCTAAACTGGTTACTCTGGTTATCCCTCTGGGCCTCACCCTTACCTGGTGACTCTGGTCACCACTTGGGCTTCACTTGGGCCTGGTGAATCTGGTCCTTAGCTGGTCCACTCCTAGATCTGGTGACAGGTCGTCACCTGGGCCTCACCTGGACTTGGTGAATCCTGTTGCCACCTGCGCCTCACCTGGACCTGTGACTGTGGTCCCACCTGGACCTCACCTGGATCTGGTGGCTCTGGTTCCCATATGGCGCTCTCCAGGTCCTGGTTCCTGTGGTCTCCTTCTGGCCTCACCTAGAATACAATGACTCTGATCCATATTTGGGCCTCTCCTGGACCTGTTGACTCTGGTCCTTACCTGGGCATCATTGGTACCTGGATACTCTCTTATATACCAGGGCCTCACCTGGACCTGGTGACTGTGGTCCCACCTAGGCCTCACCTGGACGAGGTGACTGGTTCCCACAGGGACCTAACCTGGACCTGGTGACTCAGGTCCTCATATGGGCATCATGGGACCTGGGTTCTCAGGTCCACATTGGAGCCTCACCTGGACCTAGTGATTCTCGTCCGCTTTGGGCCTCACCCTGACGTAGTGACTCTGGTCCCCACCTGGATATCACCAGAACCGGGTGACTCTGGGCCCCCTCTGGGACTCACCCAGACCTGGGGACACTGGTCTTCAACTGGGCCTCAACAGGACCTGGTGAATCTACTCCTCACTTAGGCCTCGTCTGGACCTTGTGACTCTTTTCCCAAATGGCATCAATGGGACATGGTTACTCTGTTCCCCAACTAGGTCTCAACTGGACATGATAACTTTGCTCCACACTTTGGCCTCAACTGGTCCTGATGAATCTGATCCCCTCACCTAGGCCTCAATCTGGAACTGGTGACTGTGGTCCACACCTGGGTCTCACCTGGACCTGGTGACTCTCGTTCCCACATGAACCACACCTGGACCTGGTGACTGTGGTGTTCTTGTAGACTCACATTTACCTGGTGACTCCGGTCCCCACTGGGGCCTCACCTGGATCTGGTGACTCTGGCCTGCAGGTTGGCCTCACCTGGACCTGGTAACTCTGGTCCCTACCTGGGCATCATCGGGACACGGTTCCTCTCCATCACCTGCAGGTTGGCCTCACCTGGACCTGGTGAGTGGTGTTGCCAATTGTGCCTCACCCATACATGGTGACACAGGTCCCCACGTGGGCCTCAATTGGACCTGGTGAATCTGGTCCTTACCTGGTCCTTCCCCGGAACTGGTACCTCTGGTCACCACCTGGGAATCACCTGGGCCTCGTGAATCTGGTCCCCATCTGGCCTCACCCAGTCCTGGTGACTTTGTTCCCCACATCGACCTGATTGCTGTGGACGCCTTCTTGGCCTCACCTGGAACTGGTGACTCGGATCCTATCTGCGCATCACCCAGACCTGGTGAATCTGGTCCTCAACTGGGCATCATTGGTACCTGGTGACTCTGTTCCACACCTGAGCCTCACCTGGACATGATGACTCTGGAACCTCTCTGGGCCTCACCCTGACCTGGGGACTCTGGTCCCCATCTCGATGTCACCAGAACCAGGTGATTCTGGTACCCTTATAGGGCTCAACCAGATCTGGTGACTCTGGTCCTCAACTGGGCCTCACCTAGACCTAGTTAATATGCTCCATCTGGGCCTCATTTGGACATGGTGATTCTGATCCCTACCTCGGCATTACCGGGACATGGTTCCACTGCATGGCCTGCTGGTTGGCCTCACCTGGACCTGGTAACTCTGGTCGCTACTTGGGCATCATCGGGACATGGTTCCTCTGCATGGCCTGCAGGTTGGCCTCATCTTCACCTGGTGAGTGGGGTTCCCACCTGGGTCTTACCCATGCCTGGTGACACAGGTCCCCACGTGGGCCTCACTTGACCTGGTGAATGTGGTCCTTACCTAGTCCTCACCCGGAACTGGTAAATCTGGTCACCACCTGGGCCTCACCTGGACTTGGTGAATCCTGTTGCCACCTGCGCCTCACCTGGACCTTGTAACTGTGGTCCCACCTGGAACTCACCTGGATCTGGTGGCTCTGGTTCCTATATGGGGCTCTCCTGGACCTGGTTCCTGTGGTCTCCATCTGGCCTCACCTGGAACACAATGACTCTGATCCATATTTGGGCCTCTCCTGGACCTGTTGACACTGGTCCTTACCTGGGCAACATTGGGACCTGGATACTCTCTTATATACCTGGGCCTCACCTGGACCTGGTGACTGTGGTCCCACCTGGGCCTCACCTGGACGAGGTGACTGGTTCCCACAGGGACCTCACCTGGACCTGGTGATTCAGGTCCTCATATGGGCATCATGGGACCTGGGTTCTCAGTTACACATCGGGGCCTCACCTGGACCTAGTGATTCTCGTCCCCGTCTGGGCCTCACCCTGACGTGGTGACTCAGGTCCCCACCTGGATATCACCAGAACCGGGTCACTCTGGTCCCCCTCTGGGACTCTCCCGGAGCTGGGGACACTGGTCCTCAACTGGGCCTCAAGAGGACCTGGTGAATCTACTCCTCACTAAGGCCTCGTCTGGACCTTGTGACTCTTTTCCCACCTGGCATCTTTGGGACATGGTTACTCTGTTCCCCACCTGGGCCTCACATGGACATGATAACTTTGCTCCACACTTTGGCCTCAACTGGTCCTGATGACTCTGGTCCCCCGACCTAGGCCTCAATCTGGACCTGGTGACTGTGGTCCCCACCTGGGTCTCACCTGGACCTGGTGACTCTCGTTCCCACATGAACCACACCAGGATCTGATGACTGTGTTGTTCTTGTAGAATCACTTTTAACTGGTGACTCCAGTCCCCACTCGGTCCTCACGTGGATCGGGTGACTTGGCCTGGAGGTTGGGTCACATGGACCTGGTTAGTGGGGATGCCACTTGGGACTCACCCATACCTGGTGACTCAGGTCTCCACGTGGGCCTCCTGGACCTGGTGAATCTGGTCCTTACCTGGTCCTCTCCCAGACCCGGGGACTCTGGTCACCACCTGGGCCTCACCTCGACCTGGTGAATCCGACCCCATCTTGGCCTCACTCAGTCCTGGTGACTTTGTTCCCCACCTTGACCTGATTGCTGTGGACTCTTTCATGGCCTCACCTGGACATGGGGACTCTGATCCTATCTGCGTGTCACCCAGACCTGGTGACTCTGGTCCTCTCCTGGGCATCATTGGTACCTGGTGACTCTGTTCCACACCTGAGCCTCACCTGGACATGAGGCTCTGGCCTCTGGAACCACTCTGGGCCTAACCCTGACCTGGTGACTCTGGTCTCCATCTGGATGTCACATGGACCAGGCGATTCTGGTACCCCTCTAGGCCTGAACCAGTTCTGGTGACTCTGGTCCTCAACTGGGCCTCACCTGGACCTATTGAATATGCTCCATCTGGGCCTCATTTGGACCTGGTGACTCTGGCCCCTACGTGGGCATCATCGGGAAATGGATCCACTGCATGGCCTGCAGGTTGGCCTTACCTGGACCTGCTAACTCTGGTCCCTACCTGGGCATCACCGGGACACGGTTCCTCTGCATGGCCTCCCGGTTGGCCTCACCTGGACCTAGAGACTGGGGTTGCCACCTGGGGCTCACCCATACCTGGTGACACAGGTCCCCACGTGGGCCTCACTTGGACCTGGTGAATCTGGTCCTTATGGTCCTCACCCGGACCTGGTAATCCTGGTCACCACCTGGGAATCACCTGGACAGGGTGAATCTGGTCCCCATCTGGTCCTCAACAGTCCTGTTGACTTTCTTCCCCACCTGGACCTTATTGCTGTGGACTCCTTCTTGGCCTCAACTGGAACTGGTGACTCTGATCCTACCTGAGCCTCACCCAGATCTGGTGACTCTGGTCCTCACCTGTGGACCATTATGACCTGGATACTTTGTTACACACCTGAGCCTCACCTGGACATGATGACTCTGGATCCCCTCTGGGCCTCAGCCTGACATGGTGACTCTGGTCCGCATCTGGATGTCACCTAGACCAGATAAATCTCGTACCCCTCTAGGCCTCAACTAGACCTGGTGACTCTGGTCCTCAACAGGGCCTCAACGAGACCTAGTGAATATGCTCCCCACCTGCGCCTCATCTGGACCTGGTGATGCTAGTTCTATCTGGGCATCACCGGGACATGGTTACTCTGTTCCCCACTGGGACTGACCTGATCCTGGTAACTCTGGTCCTGACTTTGGCCTCTCTTTACCAGGTGATTCTGGCTCTAACTGGGCCTCACCTGTAACTGGTGACTCTGATTCTAAGCATGGCCTCACCTGACCTGGTGTTTGTGGTTCCCATAGGGACCTCACCTGGACCTCATGTCTCTGGTCCCACCTGGGCCTCACCAGGGCCTGGTGTCTCTGGTACCCACCTGGTTAGCATCAGGATATGGTTACACTGTTCACTAACAGTGACCCAGCCGGACCTATTAACTCTGGTCTTCACCTGGGCCACACCTGGACATGGTGTCACTGTTTCCCACCTGGGTCTCACCTGGATATGGTGAGTCGGATCCCCACATGGTCCTGACCTGTAACTGGTGATTCTCGTTCCCACATGGAGATCATGTGGACCTGTTGGCCGCAGTGTTTCTAGCATCTTTTTTTTTAATTTTTATTTATTTATGATTGTCACAGTGAGAGATAGAGGCAGAGACACAGACAGAGGGAGAAGCAGGAACCATGCACCAGGAGCCCGACGTGGGATTCGATCCCGGGTCTCCATGATCGCGCCCGGGGCCTAAGGCAGGCGCCAAACCGCTGCGCCACCCAGGGATCCCATCTGTTTGTAGCTTCTCATGTACCTCGTGACTCTGGTCCCCACCAGTGCCTTACCGGGACCGGGTGAGTTTGGTTGCCACCTGCACCACACCTGGACCTGGTGATTCTGGTCTGCACCTGAGACTACCCTGGATCTGGTGACTGTGGTCCCCACCTGGGCTTAACCTAGCTTTGTTGACCATGGTCCTCATCACGGAAAAATGGCACCCGGTGACTGTGTTCCACACCTGGACCTCACCTGGAGCAGTGACTCTGTTCCCCCTGAGGGTCTCACCGTGCTCTAATGACTGTGAACCCCACTTTGGCCTGACTTGGACCTGCTGACCCTGGTTGCCACCTGTGCGTTACCTCAAACTGTTGACTCTTGTTCTTTCAAGGGCCTCCCCTGTACCTGGAGATCCTGGTTCCCACCTGGGCCTCACCTGGGCCTGGTGACTCTTGTCACCACCGGGGACTCACTTGGACCTGGTTACAGTGTCCACACTGGACCTCAAGTAGAACTCTTGACCATGATCCCCAAGCCTGCCTCACATGGACCAGTTGCCTCTGATACCTACCAGCGCCTCACGTGTACCTGGTAACTCTGGTCCTCACCTGGGCCTCATCTGGACCTAGTGACTCTGGTCCCCACCTGGGCTTCACCTGGATCTGGTGACTCTGGTCCCCACCTGGCCTTCACCTGGATCAGGTGACTCTGGTCCCCACCTGGACCTCTCCTAGACCTGGTGACACTCTTTCCAACATGGGCCTCACCTGGATCTGGTGACTCTGGTCCTCAGTTTGGCCTCACCTAGACCTGGTGTCTCTCGTCCCCACTTTGACCTAACTCAGAACTGCAGAATCTTGCCCCACCTAGGCCGCACCCAGACCTGGTGACTCTTGTCCCCAGCTATGCCTCAATTCGACCTGATGAATCTGGTCCTCACGTGGGCCTTAGATGGACCTGGGACTCTGTTGGATAGAGTGGCTCTTGTTCCCACAAAGGGCTCACCTGATACTGGTGACTGGGGTCTTTTTTATGCCTCACCAGGACCTAGTGATTCTGTTCCCCTTCTGGGCCTGCATGGCCCTAGTGACTCTGGTCCTCACCCAGGCATCACTGGGACCTGGATACTCTATTCCACACCTGGGACTCACTTTACCAGGGACCTCTGGTCCCATTCTGGGCCTCAAACTAAACTGGTTACTCTGGTTCCCCCTCTGGGCCTCACCCTTACCTGGTGACTCTGGTCACCCTTGGGCTTCACTTGTACCAGGTGAATCTGGTCCTTAGCTGGTCCGCACCTGGATGTGGAGACTGGTCGCCACCTGGGTCTCACCTGGACTTGGTGAATCCTGTTGCCACCTGCACCTCACCAGGACCTTGTGGCTGTGGTCCCACCTGGACCTCACCTGGATCTGGTGGCTCTGGTTCTCATATGGGGCTCTCCTGGACCTGGTTCCTGTGGTCTCCATCTGGCCTCACCTGGAACACAATGACTCTGATCCATATATTGTTCCTCTCCTGGACCTGTTGACTCTTGTCCTTACCTGGGCATCATTGGGACCTGGATACTCTTTTATATACTAGGGCCTCACCTGGACCTTGTGACTGTGTTCCCACCTGGGCCTCACCTGGACGAGGTGACTGGTTCCCACAGGGACCTCACCTGTATCTGGTGACTCAGGTCCTCATATGGATATCATGGGACCTGGTTTCTGAGTTCCACATCGGGGCCTCACCTGGACCTAGTGATTCTCGTTCCCCTCTGGGCCTCACCCTGACGTGATGACTCTGGTCCCCCCCTGGATATCACCATAACCGGGTGACTCTGGTCCCCCTCGGGACTCACCCGGACCTAGGGTCACTGGTCCTCAACTCGGCCTCAACAGGACCTGGTGGATCTACTCCTCACTTAGGCCTCGTCTGGACCTTGTGACTCTTTTCCCACCTGGCAACAATGGGACATGGTTACTCTGTTCCGCACCTGGGCCTCACATGGACATGATAACTTTGCTCCGAACTTTGGCCTCAACTGGTCCTGATGACCTTGGTCCCCCAACCGAGGCCTCAATCTGGACCTGGAGACTGTCGTCCCCACGTGGGTCTCACCTGGACCTGGTGACTCTCGTTCCCACATGAACCACACCTGGACCTGGTGACTGTGGTGTACTTGTAGACTCACATTTACCTGGTGACTCCGGTCCCCACTAGGGCCTAACCTGGATCTGGTGACTCTGGCCTGCAGGTTGGCCTCACCTGGACTTGGTTAGTGGGATGCCACCTGGGCCTCACACATACCTGGACTCAGGTCCCCACGTGGGCCTCTTGGACCTGGTGAATCTGGCCCTTACCTGGTCTTCTCCCAGACCCGGGGACTCTGGTCACCACCTGGGCCTCATGTGGACATGGTGAATCTGGTCCCCATCTGGGCCTAACCCAGTCCTGGTGACTATGTTTCCCACCTGGAACTGATTGCTCTGGACTCTTTCTTGGCCTCACTTGGAACTGGAACTCTGATCCTATCTGTGCGTCACCGAGACCTGGTGACTCTGGTCCTCACCTGGGCATCATTGGTACCTGGTTACTCTGTTCCACACCTGAGCCTCACCTGGACATGATGTCTATGGGCCGTCTCTGGGCCTCACCCTGACCTGGTGATCTGGTCCCCATCTGGATGTCACCTGGACCAGGGGATTTTGGAACCCCTCTAGGCCTCAACCAGTTCTGGTGACTCTTGTCCTCAACTGGGCCTCATCTGGACCTAGTGAATATGCTCCATCTGGGCCTCATTTGGACATGGTGACTCTGGTCACTCACTGGGCATTATCGGGAAATGGTTCCACTGCATGGCCTGCTGGTTTGCCTCACCTGGACCTGGTAACTCTGGTCCCTAGCTGGGCATCATCAGGACATGGTTCCTCAGCATGGCCTGCAGGTAGGCCTCATCTTGACCTGGTGAGTGGAGTTCCCACCTGGGTCTTACCCATGCCTGGTGACACAGGACCCCACGTGGGCCTCACTTGGACCTGGTGAATTTGGTCCTTACCTAGTCCTCACCCGGAACTGGTAAATCTGGTCACCACCTGGGAATCACCTAGACCTGGTGACTTTGTTCCCCACCTGGACCTGATTGCTGTGGACACCTTCTTGGCCTCACCTGGAAGTGGTAACTCTGATCCTAACTGGGCCTTTCCCAGATCTGGTGACTCTGGTCCTCACCTTCGGACAATTATGACCTGGATACTCTGTTCCTCACCTGAGCCTCACCTGGACATGATGACTCTGGATCCCCTCTGGGCCTCACCCTGACATGGTTACTCTGGTCCCCATCTGGATGTCACCTAGACCAGGTGAATCAGGTACCCCTCTGGGCCTCAACCAGATCTGGGGCCTCTGGTCCTCAACTGGGCCTCACCTGGACCTAGTGAATATGCTCCATCTGTGCCTCATTTGGACCTGCTGTCTCTGGTCCCTACGTGGGCAACATCGGGACATGGTTCCACATAATGGTCTGCAGGTTGGCCTCTTCTTGACCTGGTAACTCTGGTCCCTACCTGGGCATCATCGGGACACGGTTCCTCTGCATGGCCTGCAGGTTGGCGTCACCTGGACCTCGTACCTCTGGTCCCTACCTGGGCATCATCGGGACACGGTTCCTCTGCATGGCCTGCAGATAGGCCTCACCTGGACCTGGAGAGTGGGCTTGCCATCTGGGCCTCACCCACACCTGGTGACACAGGTCTCACGTGGGCCTCACTTGGACCTGGTGAATCTGGTCCTTACCTGGTCCTCACCCGGAACAGGTAACCCTTGTCACCACCTGGGAATCACCTGGACCTGGTGAATCTGGTCCTTACCTGGTCCTCACCCAGTCCTGGTGACATTGTTCCCCACCTGGAGCTGATTGCTTTGGACTCTTTCTTGGCCTCACCTGGAACTGGTGACTCTTATCCTCTCTGCGCGTGACTCAGGCCTAGTGAATCTGGTCCTCACCTGGGAATCATTGGTACATGGTGACTCTGTTCCACACCTGAGCCTCACCTGGACATGATGACTCTGAAACCTCGCTGGGCCTCATCCTGACCTGGTGACTCTGGTCCCCATCTGGATGTCACCCGGACCAGGTGATTCTGGTACCCCTCTAGGGCTCAACCAGGTCTGGTGTCTCTGGTCCTCAACTGGGACTCGGCTGGACTTAGTGAATATGCTCCATCTTGGCCTCATTTGGACCTGGTTACTCTGGTCCCTACCTGGGCATCATGGGGACCTGGTTCCACTGCATGGCCTGCAGGTTGTCCTCACCTGGACCTGGTAACTCTGGTCCCTACCTTGGCATTATCGGGACCCGGTTACTTTGCATGGCCTGCAGGTAGGCCTCACCTGGACCTGGTGAGTGGGGTTGCCACTTGGGCCTCACCCATACCTGGTGACACAGGCCCCTACGTGGGCCTGACTTGGACCTGGTGTATCTGGTAATTCTGGTCACCACCTGGGAATCACCTGGACCTGGTGAATCTGGTAACTCTGGTCACCACCTGGGAATCACTTGGACCTGGTGAATCTGTGTCCCCATCTGGGCCTCACCCAGTCCTCGTGACTTTTTTCCCCACCTGGACCTGATTGCTGTGGACTCCTTCTTAGCCACACCTGGAACTGTTGACTCTGATCCTAACTGGGCCTCACCCAGATCTGTTGACTCTGGTCCTCACCTGTGGACCATTATGACCTGGATACTCTGTTCCACACCTGAGACTCACCTGGACATGATGACTCTGGATCCTCTCTGGGCCTGTCCCTGACATGGTGACTCTGGTCCCCATCTGGAAGGCACCTAGTCCAGGTGAATCTGGTACCCCTCTATGCCTCAACTAGACCTGCTGACTCTGGTCCTCTATTGGGCCACAACGGGACGTAGTGAATATGCTCCCCACCTTCGCCTCATCTGGACCTGGTGACTATGGCTCCACCTGGGCCTCACCTGTAACTGGTGACTCGGATCCTAAGCATGGCCTCACCTGACCTGGTGTCTGTGTTTCCCATCGGGAACTCATGTCTCTGGTCCTCATGTCTCTGGTCCTCATGTCTCTGGTCCCACCTGGGCCTCACCAGGACCTGGTGTCTCTTGTACCCACCTGGGTAGCATCAGGATATGGTTACACTCTTCACTAACAGTGACCCAGGCGGACCTATTAACTCTGGTCTTCACCTGGGCCACACCTGGACATGGTGGCACTGGTTCCCTCTTGGGTCTCACGTGGACATGTGATTCAGATCCCTGCCTGATCCTCACCTGTAACTGGTGATTCTCGTTCCCACATGGACATCATGTGGATCTGGTGGCTGCAGTGTTTCTAGCTTCTCATGTATCTCGTGACTCTGGTCCCCACCAGGGCCTCACCGGTACCTGTTGTGTGTGGTTGCCACCTGCACCTCACCTGGACCTGGTGATTCTGGTCTGCGCCTGAGACTACCCTGGATCTGGTGACTGTGGTCCCCACCTGGGCTTCACCTGGATTTTGGGCTCTCGTTCCCATCTGAGGCTCACCTGGCCCTGTTGACCATGGTCCTCAACTGGGCAAAATTGGGACCCGGTGACTGTGATCCACAACTGGACCTCACCTGGACCAGGTGACTCTGGTCCCCCTCTGGGTTTCACCGTTCCCTAGTGACTGTGAACCCCACTTTGGCCTGACTTGGACCTCCTGACCATGGTTGCCACCTGCGCCTGACCTCGAACTGTTGACTCTGGTTCTTTCAAAGGCCTCCCCTGGACGTGGTGATCCTGGTGCCCACATGGGCCTGACCTGGACCTGGGGACTCTTGTCACCACCGGGAACTCACCTGGACCTGCTTACGGTGTTCCACACCTGGGCCTCAAGTAGACATGTTGACCATGGTCCCCAAGCCAGCCTCACATGGACTTGTTGCCTCTGATCCCCACCGGGGCTTCACGTGTACCTGGTAACTCTGGTCCTCATCTGGGTCTCATCTGGACCTAGCGACTCTGGTCCCTACCTTGGCTTCACCTGGATCTGGTGACTCTGGTCCCCACCTGGACTTCACCTGGATCTTCTGACTCTGGTCCACACCTGGACCTGACCTGCATCTGGTGACTCTGGTCCTCAGTTTGGCCTCATCTGGATCTGACATCTCTCGTCCCCACTTTGACCTAACTCAGAACTGCTGAATCTTGCCCCACCTCGGCCGCACCCAGACCTGGTGACTCTTGTCCCCAGCTATGCCTCAATTCGACCTGATGAATCTGGTCCTCACGTGGGCCTCACATGGACCGGGACTCAGCTGGATAGAGTGGCTCTGGTTCCCACAAGGGGCTCACCTGATATAGCTGACTGTGGTCTTATTCTATGCCTCACCTGGTCCTAGCGATTCTGTTCCCATCTGGGCCTGCATGGCCCTAATGACTCTGGTCCTCACCCAGGAATCATTAGGACCTGGATACTCTATTCCACACCTGTGCCTCACATTGAACATGGACCTCTCGTCCCATTCTGGGACTCAAACTAAACTAGTTACTGGTTCCCCTTTGGGCCTCACCCTTACCTGGTAACTCTGGTCACCCTTTGGGCTTCACTTCACCAGATGAACCACACCTGGACCTGGTGACTGTGGTGTTCTTGTATACTCACATGTACCTGGTGACTCCAGTCCCCACTAGGGCCTCACCTGGATCTGGTGACTCTGGCCCGCCGGTTTGCCTCACCTAGACCTGGTGAGGGGGGTTGCCACCTAGGCCTCACACATAGCTGGTGACTCAGGTCCCCACGTGAGCCTCTTGGACCTGGTGAATCTGGTCGTTACCTGGTCCTTTCCGAGACCCGGGGACTCTATCCCCACCTGGGCCTCACCTGGACCTGGTGAATCTGGTCCCATCTGGGCCTCACCCTGGTCTGGTGACTTTGTTCCCCACCTGGACCTGATTGCTGTGAACCCTTTCTTGGCCTCACCTGCCACTGGTGACTCTGATCCTATCTGCGCCTCACCCAGATCTGGTGACTCTGGGCCTCACCTGGGCATCATTGGTACCTGGTGACTCTCTTCCACACCTGAGCCTCACCTGGACCCTATGACTCTGGAACCACTCTGAGCCTCCCCCTGACCTGGTGACTCTCGTCCCCATCTGGATATCACCTGGACCAGGTGATTCTGGTACCCTTCTAAGACTCAAGTAGATATGGTGAAACTGGTCCTCAACTGGGCCTCACCTGGACCTAGTGAATATGCTCCATCTGGGCCTTATATGGACCTGGTGACTCTGGTCCCTACCTGGGCATCATCGGGATATGGTTCCACTGCATCGCCTGCAGATTGGCCTCAACTGGACCTGGCAAATCTGGTCCCTACCTGAGCATCACCGGGACATGGTTCTTCTGCATGGCCTGCAGGTTGGCCTCACCTGGACCTGGTGAGTGGGGTTGCCACCTGGGCCTCCCCCATACCTTGTGACACAGGGCCCCACGTGGGCTTCCCTTTGACCTGGTGAATCTGGTCCTTACCTGGTCCTCACTCGGAACTAGTAAGTCTGGTCACAACATGGGAATCATCTGGACCTGGTGAATCTGGTCCCCATTGGGCCTCACTCAGTCCTGATGACTTTGTTCCCACCTGGACCTGATTGCTGTGGACTCCTTTTGGGCCTCACCTGGAACGGGTGACTCTGATCCTAACTGGGCCTCACCCAGATCTGGTGACTCTGGTCCTCACCTGTGGACCATTATGACCTGGATACTCTGTACCTCACCTGAGACTCACCTGGACATGATGATCCTGGATCCCCTCTGGGCCTCAGCCTGACATGGTGACTCTGGTCCCCATCTGGATATCACCAGAATCGGGTGACTCTGTTCCCCCTCTGGGACTCACCCGGTGCTGGGACACTGGTCCCCACCTGGGCACAACTGGACCTGG
The DNA here is from genome assembly GCF_053574225.1 of Canis aureus. Classification (NCBI taxonomy): domain Eukaryota; kingdom Metazoa; phylum Chordata; class Mammalia; order Carnivora; family Canidae; genus Canis; species Canis aureus. The sequence goes on from NC_135632.1 coordinate 59,091,560, forward strand.
TGAATCTACTCCTCACTTAGGTCTCGTCTGGACTTTGTGACTCTTTTCCCACCTGGCATCAATGGGACATGGTTACTCTGTTCCCACTGGGCCTCACCTGGACATGATAACTTTGCTCCACACTTTGGCCTCAACTGGTCCTGATGACTCTGATCCCCCCACCTAGGCCTCAAACTGAACCTGGTGACTGTGGTCCCCACCTGGGTCACACCTGGACCTGGTGGTCTCGTTCTTACATGAACCACACCTGGACCTGGTGACTCTGGCGTACTTGTAGACTCACTTTTACCTGGTGAATCTGGTCCCCACTAGGGACTCACGTGGATCTGGTGACTCTGGCCTGCAGGTTGGTCTCACCAGGACCTGGTGAGTGGGGTTGCCACCTGGGCCTCACCCATACCTGGTGACTCAAGTCCCTACGTGGGCCTCTTGGACCTGGTGAATCTTGTCCTTTCCCGGTCCTCTCCTAGACCCGGGGACTCTTGTCACCACCTGGGCCTCACCTGGACCTGGTGAATCTGGTCCCCATCTGGGCCTCACCCAGTCCTGGTGACTTTGTTCCCCACCTGGACCTGATTGCTGTGCCCTTTCTTGGCCTCACCCGGACTGGTGAGTCTGATCCTATCTGTGCGTCACCCAGACCGGGTGACTCTTGTCCTCACCTGGGCATCATTGGTACCTGGTGACTCTGTACCACACCTGAGCCTCACCTGGAAATGTTGACTCTGGGACCGCTCTGGGCCTCACCCTGACCTAGTGACTCTGGTCCCCATCTGGATGTCACATGGACAAGGTGATTCTGGTACCCCCTAGGACTCAAACAGATCTGGTGACTCTGGTCTTAAAGGGGACTCACCTGTGCATAGTGAATATGCTCCATCTGGGCCTCATTTGGACCTGGTGACTCTGGTCCATACCTGGGCATCATCGGGATATGGTTCCACTGCATGCCCTGCAGGTTGGCCTCACCTGGACCTGGTAAGTCTGGTCTCTACCTGGGCATCATCTTGATATGTTTCCACTGCATGGCATGCAGGTTGGCCTCACCTGGACCTGGTAAATATTCTCCCTACCTGGGCATCATCGGGATATGGTTCCACTGCATGGCCTGCAGGTTGGCTTCACCTGGACCTGGTGAGTGTTATTGCCACCTGGGCCTCACCCATACCTGGTGACTCAGGTCCACGTGGGCCTCTTGGACCTAGTGAATCTGGTCCTTACCTGGTCCTTTCCCAGAACGGGGACTCTGGTCACCACCTGTGCCTTACCTGGACCTGGTGAATCTGTTACCCCTCTAGGCCTCAACAAGATCTGGTGACTCTGATCCTATCTGCGCTTCACCCAGACCTGGTGACTCTGGTCCTCACCTGAGCATCATTGGGACCTGGTGACTCTGTTCCACACCTGAGCCTCACCTGGACTTGATGACTCTGGAACCTCTCTGGGACAACCCTGACCTGGTGACTGTGGTCCCCATCTGGATGTCACCTGGACCAGGTGATTCTGGTACCCTTCTAGGCCTCAACCAGATCTGGTGACTCTGGTCCTCAACTGGGCCTCACTTGGACCTAGTGAATATGCACCATCTGGGCCTCTTTTGGACCTGGTGACTCTGGTCCCTACCTGGGCATCATCGGGACATGATTCCACTGCATGGCCTGCACGTTGGCCTCACTTGGACCTGGTAAGTCTGTTCCCTACATGCTCATCATCGGGACATGGTTCCTCTGCACGGCCTGCAGGTTGGCCTCACCTGGACCTGGTCAGTGGGGTTGCCACCTGGGCCTCACCTATGCCTGGTGACACAGGTCCCCACGTGGGCCTCACTTGGACCTGGTGAATCTTGTCCTTACCTGGTCCTCACCCGGAACTGGTAAGTCTGGTCACCACCTGGATATCACCTGGATCTTGTGTATCTGCTCCCCATCTAGGCCTCACCCAGTCCTGGTGACTTTGTTCCCCACCTGGACCTGATTTCTCTGGACTCCTTCTTGGCCTCACCTGGAACTGGTGACTCTGGTCCCCACCTGGACCTCTCCCGGACCTGGTGACTTTCTTTCAAACATGGACCTCACATGGATCTGGTGACTCTGGTACTCAGTTTGGCCTCACCTGGAACTGGCGTCTCTCGTCCCCACTTTGACCTAACTCAGAACTGCTGAATCTAGCCCAACTTAGGCAGCACCCAGACCTGGTGACTTTTGTCCCCAGCTATGCCTCAATTCGACCTAATGAATCTGGTCCTCACGGGAGCCTCACCTGGGCCTGGGACTCAGCTGTAGAGTGGCTCTGGTTCCCGCAAGGGGCTCAGCTGATACTGCTGACTGTGGTCTTCTTGTATGCCTCACCAGGACCGAGTGATTCTGTTCCCCATCTGGGCCTGCATGGCCCCAGTGACTCTGGTCCTCACCCAGGCATCATTGGGTGATGGACCCAATGATCCTCACCCTGGATACGCTATTACACACCTGGGCCTCACTTTGACCAGGGACCTCTGGTCCAATTCTGAGCCTCAAACTAAACAGGTTACTCTGGTTCCCCCTCTGGGGCTCACCCTTACCTGGTGACTCTGGTCACCCTTTGGGCTTCACTTCGGCCTGGTGAATCTGGTCCTTAGCTGGTCCGCACCTGGATGTGGTGACTGGTCGCCACCTAGTCCTCACCTGGACTTGTTGAATCCTGTTGCCACCTGCGCCTCACCTGGACCTTGTGACTGTGGTCCCACCTGGACCTCACCTGGATCTCGTGGCTCTGGTTCCCATATGGGGCTCTCCTGGACCTGGTTCCTGTGGTCTCCATTTGACCTCACCTGGAACACAATGACGCTGATCCGTATTTGGGCCTCTCCTGGACCTGTTGACTCTGGTCCTTACCTGGGCATCATTGGGACCTCGATACTCTCTTATATACCTGGGCCTCACATGGACCTGGTGACTGTGGTCCCACCTGGGCCTCACCTGGACGAGGTGACTGGTTCCCACAGAGACCTCACATGGACCTGGTGACTCAGGTCCTCATATGGGCATCATGGTACCTGGTTTCTCAGTTCCACATCGGGCCTCACCTGGAGCTAGTGATTCTCGTCCCCCTCTGGGCCTCATCCTGACGTGGTGACTCTGGTCCCCACCTGGATATCATCAGAATCGGGTGACTCTGGTCCCCCTCTGAGTCTCTCCGGAGCTGTGGACACTGGTCCTCAACTGGGCCTCAACAGGACCTGATGAATCTACTCTTCACATAGGCCTCGTCTGGAACTTGTGACTCTTTTCCCACCTGGCATCAATGGAACATGGTTACTCTGTTCCCCACCTGGGCCTCACCTGGACATGATAATTTTGCTCCACACTTTGGCCTCAACTGGTCCTGATGACTCTGGTCCCCCCACCTAGGCCTCAATCAGGACCTGGTGACTGTGGTCCCCACCTGGGTCTCACCTGGACCTGGTGACTCTCGTTCCCAAATGATTCACACCTGGACCTGGTGACTGTGGTGTTCTTGTAGACTCACATTTACCTGGTGAGTCCGGTACCCACAAGGGCCTCACCTGCATCTGGTGACTCTGGCCTGCAGGTTGGCCTCCCCTGGACCTGGTGAGTGGGGTTGCCACCTGGCCCTCACCCACACCTGGTGATTCAGGTCCTCACGTTGGTCTCTTGGACCTGGGGAATCTGGGCCTTACCTGGTCCTCTCCCAGACCCGGGGACTCTGGTCACCACCTGGGCCTCACCAGGAACTGGTGAATCTAGTCCCCATCTGGGCCTCCCCCAGTCCTGGTGACTTTGTCCCCACATGGACCTGATTGCTGTGGACGCTTTCTTGGCCTCACCTGGAACTGGTGACTCTGATCCTATTGTGCATCTCCCAGATCTGGTGACTCTGGTCCTGACCTGGGCATCATTGATACCTGGTTAGTCTGTTCCACACCTGAGCCTCACCGGGACATGATGACTCTGGAACCTCTCTGGGACTCACTCTGACCTGGTGACTCTGGTCCCCATCTGGATATCACCTGGACCAGGTGATTCTGGTACACCTCTAGGGCTCAAGGTGATCTGGTGACTCTGGTCCTCAACTGGGCCTCACCTGGACCTAGTGAATATACCCCATCTGGGCCTCATTTGGACCTGGTGACTCTAGTCCGTACCTGGGCATCATCGGGATATGGTATCACAGCATGGCCTGCAGGTTGGCCTCACCTGGACCTGGTGAGTGGGGTTTTCCTCAACTGGGCAAAATTGGGACCCGGTGACTGTGTTCCACAAGTGGCCTCACCTGTACCAAGTGACTCTGGTCCCCCTCTGGGTGTAAACATGTCCTAGTGACTGTGAACCCCACTTTGGCCTGACTTGGACCTGCTGACCCTGGTTGCCACCTGCGCCTGACCTCGAACTCTTGACTCTGGTTCTTTCAAGGGACTCCCCTGGACCTGGTGATCCTGGTTCCCACCTGGGTCTCACCTGGACGTGGTGACTCTTGTCACCACCGTGGACTCACCGGGACCTGCTTACTGTGTTCCACACCTGGGCCTCAAGTAGACCTGTTGACCATGGTCCCCAAGCCAGCCTCACATGGACATGTTGCCTCTGATCCCCACCGGGGCCTCACGTGTACCTGGTAACTCTGGTCCTCACCTGGGCCTCATCTGGACCTAGTGACTCTGGTTCCCACCTGGACTTCACCTGGATCTGGTGACTCTGGTCCACCCCAGGACCTCTCCTGGACCTGGTGACTCCTTTCCAACATGGACCTCATGTGGATCTGGTGAATCTGGTCCTCAGTTTGGCCTCACCTGGACTTGGTGTCTCTCGTCCCCACTTTGACCTAACTCAGAACTGCTGAATCTTGCCCCACCTAGGCCGCACCCAGACATGGTGACTCTTGTCCCTAGCTATTCCTCAATTCACCCTGATGAATCTGGTCCTCACGTGTGCCTCACATGTACCTGGGACTCAGCTGGATAAAGTGGCTCTAGTTCCCACAAGGAGCACACCTGATACTGCTGACTGTGGTCTTATTCTATGCCACACCAGGACGTAGTGATCTGTTCCCCATCTGGGCCTGCATGGCCCTAGTGCCTCTGGTCCTCACCCAGGCATCATTGGGTGATGGACCCAACGATCCTCACCCTGGATACTCTATTCCACACCTGTGCCTCACTTTGACCAGGGACTTCTGGTCCCATTCTGGGCCTCAAACTAAACTGGTTACTCTGGTTCCACTCTGAGCCTCACCATTACCTGGTGACTCTGGTCACCCCTTGGGCTTCACTAGGGTCTGGTGAATCTGGTCCTTAGCTGGTCCGCACCTGGATCTGGTGACTGTTCGCCACCTGGTCCTCACCTGGACTTGGTGAATCCTGTTGCCACCTGCGCCTCACCAGGACCTTGTGACTGTGGTCCCACCTGGACCTCACCTGGATCTGGTGGGTCTGGTTCCCATATGGGGTCTCCTGGACCTGGTTCCTGTGGTCTCCATCTGCCTCAGCTGAAAAACAATGACTCTGATCCATATTTGAACCTCTACTGGACCTGTTGACTCTGGTCCTTACCTGGGCATCTTTGAGAGCTGGATACTCTTATATAACTGGGCCTCACCGGGACCTGGTGACTGTGGTCCCACCTGGCCCTAACCGGGACGAGGTGACTCGTTCCCACAGGGACCTCACCTGGACCTGGTGACTCAAGTCCTCATATGGGCATCATGGGACCTGGTTTCTCAGTTCCACATCGGGGCCTCACCTGGACCTAGTGATTCTCGTCCCCCTCTGGACCTCACCCTGACGTGGTGACTCTGGTACCCACCTGGATATCACCAGAACCGTGTGAGTCTGTTCCCCCTCTGGGACTCACCCAGAGCTTGGGATATTGGTCTTCAACTGGGCCTCAACAGGACCTGGTGAATCTACTCCTCACTTAGGCCTCGTCTAGACCTTGTGACTCTTTTCCCACCTGGCATCAATGGGACATGGTTACTCTGTTCCCCACCTGGGCCTCACCTCCACATGATAACTTTGCTCCACACTTTGGCCTCAACTGGTCCTGATGACTTTGTTCCCCACACCTATGCCTCATTCTGGACCTGGTGACTGTGGTGCCCACCCGGGTCTCACCTGTACCTCGTGATTCTCGTTCCCACATGAAACTCACCTGGACCTGGTGACTGTGGTGTTCTTGTAGACTCACATTTACCTGGTGACACTGGTCCCCACTAGGGCCTCACCTGGATCTGGTGACTCTGGCCTGCCGGTTGGCCTCACTTTGACCTGGTGAGTGGCGTTGCTTCCTGGGCCTCACACATAGCTGGTGACTCAATTCCCCTCGTGGGCCTCTTGGACCTGGTGAATCTGGTCCTTACCTGGTCCTGTCCCAGACCCGGGGACTCTGGTCACCACCTGGGCCTCACCAGGAACTGGTGAATCTAGTCCCCATCTGGGCCTCCCCCAGTCCTGGTGACTTTGTTCCCCACGTGGCCCTCATTGCTGTGGACTCTTTCTTGGCCTCACCTGGAACTGGTGACTCTGATCCTATCTGCGCGTCACCCAGATCTGGTGACTCTGGGTCTCACCTGAGCATCATTGGTACCTGGTGACTCTTCTCCACGCCTGAGCCTAACCTGGACATGATGACTCTGGAACCACTCTGGGCCTCTCCCTGAACTGATGCCTCTGGTCCCCATCTGGATGTCACCTGGACGAGGTGATTCTGGTACCCCTCTAAGCCTCAACCAGATCTGGTGACAGTGGTCCTCAACTGGGCCTCACTGGACCTAGTGAATATTCTCCATCTGGGTCTCATTTGGACCTGGTGACTCTGGTCCCTACCTAGGCATCATCGGGACATGGTTCCACAGCATGGCCTTCAGGTTGGACTCACCTGGACATGGTAAGTCCTGTCTCTACCTGGGCATCATCGGGACATGGTTCCTCTGCATGGCCTGCAGGTGGCCTCCCCTGGACCTGTTGAGTGGGGTTGCCACCTGGGCCTCACCCATACCTGGTGACTCAGGTTCCCACGTGCGCTTCACTTGGACCTTGTGAATCTGCTCCTTACCTGGTGCTCACCCGGAACTGGTAACTCTGGTCACCACCTGGGAATCACCTGGACCTGGTGAATCTGGTCCCCATCTGGGCCTCACCCAGTCCTGGTGACTTTGTTACCTACCTGGACCTGATTGATGTGGACTCCTTCTTGGCCTCACCTAGAACTGGTTACTCTGATCCTAACTGGGCCTCACCCAGATCTGGTGACTCTGGTCCTCACCTGTGGACCATTATGACCTGGATACTCTGTTCCACACCTTACCTCACCTGGACATGATGACTCTGGATCCCCTCTGGGCCACAGCCTGACATGGTGACTCTGGTCCGCATCTGGATGTCACCTAGACCAGGTGAATCTGGTACCCCTCTAGGCCTAAACTAGCCCGGGGGAATCTGGTCCTCAACTCGGCCTCACCGGGACCTAGTGAATATGCTCCCCACCTGCGCCTCATCTGGACGTGGTGACTCGGGTTCTACTTGGGCATCATCGGGACATGGTTACTCTATTCCCCACTGGGACTGACCTGATCCTGGAAACTCTGGTCCTGACTTTGGCCTCTTCTGTAGAGGTGACTCTGGCTCCACCTGGGCCTCACCTGTAACTGGTGACTCTGATCCTAAGGATGGCCTCACCAGACCTGGTGACTGTGGTTCCCATCAGGACCTCACCTGGACCTAGTGAATATGCTCCATCTGGGCCTCATTTGGACCTGGTGACTCTGGTCTCCACCTGGGCATCATCGGGACATGGTTTCACTGCATGGCCTACAGGTTGGCCTCACCTGCACCTGGTAACTCTGGTCCTGACCTGGGCATCATCTTGACATGGTTCCTCTCCATGGGCTGAATTTTGGCCTCACCTGGACCTGGTGAGTGGGGTTGCCACCTGGGCCTCTCCCATATCTGGTGACACAGGTCCCCACATGGAACTCACTTGGACCTGGTGAATCTGGTCCTTACCTGGTCCTCACCCAGCACTGGTAACTCTGGTCACCACCTGGGAATCACCTGGATCTGGTGAATCTGGTCCCCATTGGGCCTCACTCAGTCCTGATGACTTTGTTCCCACCTGGACCTGATTGCTGTGGACTCCTTTTGGGCCTCACCTGGAACGGGTGACTCTGATCCTAACTGGGCCTCACCCAGATCTGGTGACTTTGTTCCCCACCTGGACCTGATTGCTGTGCCCTTTCTTTGCCTCACCCGGACTGGTGAGTCTGATCCTATCTGTGCGTCACCCAGACCGGGTGACTCTTGTCCTCACCTGGGCATCATTGGTACCTGGTGACTCTGTACCACACCTGAGCCTCAACTGGAAATGTTGACTCTGGAACCGCTCTGGGCCTCACCCTGACCTAGTGACTCTGGTCCCCATCTGGATGTCACATGAACAAGGTGATTCTGGTACCCCCTAGGACTCAAAAAGATCTGGTGACTCTGGTCTTCAAAGGGGACTCACCTGTACATAGTGAATATGCTCCATCTGGGCCTCATTTGGACCTGGTGACTCTGGTCCATACCTGGGCATCATCGGGATATGGTTCCACAGCATGCCCTGCAGGTTGGCCTAACCTGGACCTGGTAAGTCTGGTCTCTACCTGGGCATCATCTTGATATGTTTCCACTGCATGGCATGCAGGTTGGCCTCACCTGGACCTGGTAAATATTCTCCCTACCTGGGCATCATCGGGATATGGTTCCACTGCATGGCCTGCAGGTTGGCCTCACCTGGACCTGGTGAGTGTTATTGCCACCTGGGCCTCACCCATACCTGGTGACTCAGGTCCACGTGGGCCTCTTGGACCTAGTGAATCTGGTCCTTACCTGGTCCTTTCCCAGAACGGGGACTCTGGTCACCACCTGTGCCTTACCTGGACCTGGTGAATCTGTTACCCCTCTAGGCCTCAACAAGATCTGGTGACTCTGATCCTATCTGCGCGTCACCCAGACCTGGTGACTCTGGTCCTCACCTGAGCATCATTGGGACCTGGTGACTCTGTTCCACACCTGAGCCTCACCTGGACATGATGACTCTGGAACCTCTCTGGGACAACCCTGACCTGGTGACTGTGGTCCCCATCTGGATGTCACCTGGACCAGGTGATTCTGGTACCCTTCTAGACCTCAACCAGATCTGGTGACTCTGGTCCTCAACTGGGTCTCACTTGGACCTAGTGAATATGCACCATCTGGGCCTCTTTTGGACCTGGTGACTCTGGTCCCTACCTGGGCATCATCGGGACATGGTTCCACTGCATGGCCTGCACGTTGGCCTCACTTGGACCTGGTAAGTCTGGTCCCTACATGGTCATCATCGGGACATGGTTCCTCTGCACGGCCTGCAGGTTGGCCTCACCTGGACCTGGTCAGTGGGGTTGCCACCTGGGCCTCACCTATGCCTGGTGACACAGGTCCCCACGTGGGCCTCACTTGGACCTGGTGAATCTTGTCCTTACCTGGTCCTCACCCGGAACTGGTAAGTCTGGTCACCACCTGGATATCACCTGGATCTTGTGTATCTGCTCCCCATCTAGGCCTCACCCAGTCCTGGTGACTTTGTTCCCCACCTGGACCTGATTTCTGTGGACTCCTTCTTGGCCTCACCTGGAACTGGTGACTATGGTCCCCACCTGGACCTCTCCCGGACCTGGTGACTTTCATTCAAACATGGACCTCACATGGATCTGGTGACTCTGGTACTCAGTTTGGCCTCACCTGGAACTGGCGTCTCTCGTCCCCACTTTGACCTAACTCAGAACTGCTGAATCTAGCCCAACTTAGGCAGCACCCAGACCTGGTGACTTTTGTCCCCAGCTATGCCTCAATTAGACCTAATGAATCTGGTCCTCATGGGAGCCTCACCTGGACCTGGGACTCAGCTGTAGAGTGTCTCTGGTTCCCGCAAAGGGCTCAGCTGATACTGCTGACTGTGGTCTTATTGTATGCCTCACCAGGACCGAGTGATTCTGTTCCCCATCTGGGCCTGCATGGCCCCAGTGACTCTGGTCCTCACCCAGGCATCATTGGGTGATGGACCCAATGATCCTCACCCTGGATACGCTATTACACACCTGGGCCTCACTTTGACCAGGGACCTCTGGTCCCATTCTGAGCCTCAAACTAAACAGGTTACTCTGGTTCCCCCTCTGGGGCTCACCCTTACCTGGTGACTCTGGTCACCCTTTGGGCTTCACTTCGGCCTGGTGAATCTGGTCCTTAGCTGGTCCGCGCCTGGATGTGGTGACTGGTTGCCACCTAGTCCTCACCTGGACTTGTTGAATTCTGTTGCCACCTGCGCCTCACCTGGACCTTGTGACTGTGGTCCCACCTGGACCTCACCTGGATCTCGTGGCTCTGGTTCCCATATGGGGCTCTCCTGGACCTGGTTCCTGTGGTCTCCATCTGACCTCACCTGGAACACAATGACGCTGAACCGTATTTGGGCCTCTCCTGGACCTGTTGACTCTGGTCCTTACCTGGGCATCATTGGGACCTCGATACTCTCTTATATACCTGGGCCTCACCTGGACCTGGTGACTGTGGTCCCACCTGGGCCTCACCTGGACGAGGTGACTGGTTCCCACAGAGACCTCACATGGACCTGGTGACTCAGGTCCTCATATGGGCATCATGGTACCTGGTTTCTCAGTTCCACATCGGGCCTCACCTGGAGCTAGTGATTCTCGTTCCCCTCTGGGCCTCATCCTGACGTGGTGACTCTGGTCCCCACCTGGATATCATCAGAAACGGGTGACTCTGGTCCCCCTCTGAGACTCTCCGGAGCTGTGGACACTGGTCCTCAACTGGGCCTCAACAGGACCTGATGAATCTACTCTTCACATAGGCCTCGTCTGGAACTTGTGACTCTTTTCCCACCTGGCATCAATGGGACATGGTTACTCTGTTCCCCACCTGGGCCTCACCTGGACATGATAATTTTGCTCCACACTTTGGCCTCACATGGTCCTGATGACTCTGGTCCCCCCACCTAGGCCTCAATCAGGACCTGGTGACTGTGGTCCCCACCTGGGTCTCACCTGGACCTGGTGACTCTCGTTCCCAAATGATTCACACCTGGACCTGGTGACTGTGGTGTTCTTGTAGACTCACATTTACCTGGTGAGTCCGGTACCCACAAGGGCCTCACCTGCATCTGGTGACTCTGGCCTGCACGTTGGCCTCCCCTGGACCTGGTGAGTGGGGTTGCCACCTGGCCCTCACCCACACCTGGTGATTCAGGTCCTCACGTTGGTCTCTTGGACCTGGGGAATCTGGGCCTTACCTGGTCCTCTCCCAGACCCGGGGACTCTGGTCACCACCTGGGCCTTACCAGGAACTGGTGAATCTAGTCCCCATCTGGGCCTCCCCCAGTCCTGGTGACTTTGTTCCCACATGGACCTGATTGCTGTGGAGGCTTTCTTGGCCTCACCTGGAACTGGTGACTCTGATCCTATTGTGCATCTCCCAGATCTGGTGACTCTGGTCCTGACCTGGGCATCATTGATACCTGGTTAGTCTGTTCCACACCTGAGCCTCACCGGGACATGATGACTCTGGAACCTCTCTGGGACTCACTCTGACCTGGTGACTCTGGTCCCCATCTGGATATCACCTGGACCAGGTGATTCTGGTACACCTCTAGGGCTCAAGGTGATCTGGTGACTCTGGTCCTCAACTGGGCCTCACCTGGACCTAGTGAATATACCCCATCTGGGCCTCATTTGGACCTGGTGACTCTAGTCCGTACCTGGGCATCATCGGGATATGGTATCAGAGCATGGCCTGCAGGTTGGCCTCACCTGGACCTGGTGAGTGGGGTTTTCCACAACTGGGCAAAATTGGGACCCGGTGACTGTGTTCCACAAGTGGCCTCACCTGGACCAAGTGACTCTGGTCCCCCTCTGGGTGTCACCATGTCCTAGTGACTGTGAACCCCACTTTGGCCTGACTTGGACCTGCTGACCCTGGTTGCCACCTGCGCCTGACCTCGAACTCTTGACTCTGGTTCTTTCAAGGGACTCCCCTGGACCTGGTGATCCTGGTCCCCACCTGGGTCTCACCTGGACGTGGTGACTCTTGTCACCACCGGGGCCTCACCGGGACCTGCTTACTGTGTTCCACACCTGGGCCTCAAGTAGACCTGTTGACCATGGTCCCCAAGCCAGACTCACATGGACATGTTGCCTCTGATCCCCACCGGGGCCTCACGTGTACCTGGTAACTCTGGTCCTCACCTGGGCCTCATCTGGACCTAGTGACTCTGGTTCCCACCTGGACTTCACCTGGATCTGGTGACTCTGGTCCACCCCAGGACCTCTCCTGGACCTGGTGACTCCTTTCCAACATGGACCTCATGTGGATCTGGTGAATCTGGTCCTCAGTTTGGCCTCACCTGGACTTGGTGTCTCTCGTCCCCCCTTTGACCTAACTCAGAACTGCTGAATCTTGCCCCACCTAGGCCGCACCCAGACATGGTGACTCTTGTCCCTAGCTATGCCTCAGTTCACCCTGATGAATCTGGTCCTCACGTGTGCCTCACATGTACCTGGGACTCAGCTGGATAAAGTGGCTCTAGTTCCCACAAGGAGCACACCTGATACTGCTGACTGTGGTCTTATTCTATGCCTCACCAGGACGTAGTGATTCTGTTCCCCATCTGGGCCTGCATGGCCCTAGTGCCTCTGGTCCTCACCCAGGCATCATTGGGTGATGGACCCAATGATCCTCACCCTGGATACTCTATTCCACACCTGTGCCTCACTTTGACCAGGGACTTCTGGTCCCATTCTGGGCCTCAAACTAAACTGGTTACTCTGGTTCCACTCTGGGCCTCACCCTTACCTGGTGACTCTGGTCACCCCTTGGGCTTCACTAGGTTCTGGTGAATCTGGTCCTTAGCTGGTCCGCACCTGGATCTGGTGACTGGTCGCCACCTGGGCCTCAGCTGGACTTGGTGAATCCTGTTGCCACCTGCGCCTCACCTGGACCTTGTGACTGTGGTCCCACCTGGACCTCACCTGGATCTGGTGGCTCTGGTTCCCATATGGGGCTCTCCTGGACCTGGTTCCTGTGGTCTCCATCTGGCCTCACTTGGAACACAATGACTCTGAACAATATTTGGGCCTCTCTTGTACCTGTTGACTCTGGTCCTTACTTGGGCATCACTGGGAGCTGGATACTCTGTTATATACCTGGGCCTCACATGGACCGGTGACTGTGGTCCCACCTGAGCCTCACCTGGACGAGTTGACTGGTTCCCACAGGGAGCTCACCTGGACCTGGTGACTCAGGTCCTCATATGGGCATCATGGGACCTGGTTTCTCACTTCCACATCGGGGCCTCACATGGACCAAGTGATTCTCGTCCCACTCTGGGCCTCACCCTGATGTGGTGAATCTGGTCCCCATCTAGGCCTCACCCAGTACTGGTGACTTTGTTCCCCACCTGGGCCTGATTGCTGTGGACTCTTTCTTGGCCTCACCTGGAACTGGTGACTCTGAACCTATCTGCGCGTCACACAGATCTGGTGACTCTGGCCCTCACCTGGGCATCATTGGTACCTGGTGACTCTGTTCCTCACTTGAGCCTCACCTGGACATGATGACTCTGGAACCTCTCAGGGCCTCTCCCTGACCTGGTGACTCTAGTCCCTAACTGGGCATCATCGGGACATGGTTCCACTGCATTGCCTGCAGGTTGGCCTCACCTGGATGTGGTAACTCTCGTCCTTACCTGGGTATCATCGGGACATGGTTCCTCTGCATGGCCTGCAGGTTGGCCTCACCTGGACCAGGGGTGCCTTGCCACCTGGCCTCACCAATACCTGGTGACTCAGGTCCCCACGTGGGCCTCATTTGGACTTGGTGAATCTGGTCCTTACCTGGTCGTCACCCGGAACTTGTATGTCTGGTCACCACCTGGGAATAACCTGGGCCTGGTGAATCTGGTCCCAATCTGGGCCTCACCCTGTCCTGGTGACTTTGTTCCCCACCTGGACCTGATTGCTGTGGACTCCTTCTTGGCCTCACCTGGAACTGGTGACTCTGATCCTAACTGGGCCTCCCCCAGATCTGGTGACTCTGGTCCTCACCTGTGGACCATTATGATCTGGATACTCTGTTCCACACCTGAGCCTCACCTGGACATGATTACTCTGGATCCCCTCTGGACCTCACCCTGACATGGTGACTCTGGTCCCCATGTGGATGTCACCTAGACCAGGTATATCTGGTACCCCTCTAGGCCTCAACTAGACCTGGTGACTGTGGTCGTCAACTGGGCCTCACCGGGACCTAGTGGATATGCTCCCCTCTTGCGCCTCATCTGAACCTGGTGACTCTGGTTCCACCTGGGCATCACTGGGACCTGGATACTCTCTTATATACCTGGGCCTCACCTGGACCTGATGACTGTGGTCACACCTGGGCCTCACCTGGACCTGGTGAATCTGGTCCCCATCTGGCCCTCACCCAGTCCTTGTGACTTTGTTCCCCACCTGGACTTGATTGCTGTGGTCCCATTCTTGGCCTAACCTGGAACTGGTGACTCTGATCCTATATGCGCGACTCCCAGATCTGGTGACTCTGGTCCTCACCTGGGAGTTATTGGTACCTGGAGACTCTGTTCCACACCTGAGCCTCATCTGGAACTGATGACTCTGGAACATTTCTGGGTCTCACCCTGACCTGGTGACTCGGGTCCCCATCTGGATGTCACCTGGACCAGGTGATACTGGTACTCCTCTTGGCCTCAACCCGATCTGGTGACTCTGGTCCTCAACTGGGCCTCAACTGAACCTAGTGAATATGCTCCATCTGGGCCTGATTTGGACCTGGTAACTCTGGTCACTACCTCGGCATCATCGGGTCATGGTTCCACTGCATGGCCTACAGGTTGCACTCACCTGGACCTGCTTACTGTGTTCCACACCTGGGACTCAAGTAGACCTGTTGACCATGGTCCCCAAGCCTGCCTCACATGGACCTGTTGCCTCTGATCCCCACCGGGGTCTCACGTGAACCTGGTAACTCTGGTCCTCACCTGGGCCTCATCTGGACCTATTGACTCTGGTCCCCACCTGGACTTCACCTGGATCTGGTGACTCTGGTCCCCACCTGGACTTCAACTGGATCTGATGACACTGGTCCCCACCTGGACCTCACCTGGACCTGGTGACTCTGGTCCTCAGTTTGGCCTCACCTGGACCTGTTGACTCTTGTCACCACTTTTACCTAACTAAAAACTGCTGAATCTTGCCCCACCTAGGCCGCACCCAGACCTGGTGACTCTTGTCCCCAGCTATGCCTCAATTCGACCTGATGAATCTGGTCCTCACGTGGGTCTCACATGGACCTGGGACTCAGCCGGATAGAGTGGCTCTGGTTCCCACAAGGGGCTCACCTGATACTGGTGAATGTGGTCTTATTCTGTGCCTCACCAGGACCTGGTGATTCTGTTCCCCATCTAGGCCTGCATGGCCCTAGTAACTCTGTTCCTCACCCAGGCATCATTGAGACCTGGATACTCTATTAAATACCTGGGCCTCACTCTGACCAGGGACCTCTGGTCCCATTCTGGGCTTGAAACTAAACTGGTTACTCTGGTTCCCCCTCTGGGTCTCACCCTTACCTGGTGACTCTGGTCACCCCTTTGACTTCTATTGGGCCTGGTGAATCTGGACCTTAGCTGGTCCGCACCCGAATGTGGTGACTGGTCGCCACCTGGGCGTCCCCTGGACTTGGTGAATCTTGTTGCCAATTGCGCCTAACCTGGACCTTGTGACTGTGTTCCCACCTGGACCTCACATGGATCTGGTGGCTCTGGTTCCCATATTGGGCTCTCCTGAACCTGGTTCCTGTGGTCTCCATCTGGCCTCACCTTGAAAACAAAGACTCTGATCCATATTTGGGCCTATCCTGGATCTGTTGTCTCTGGACCTTACCTGGCCTCATTGGGACCTGGATACTCACTTATATACCTGGGCCTCACCTGGACCTGGTGACTGTGGTCCCACCTGGGCCTCACCTGGACGAGGTGCCTGGTTCCCACAGGGACCTCACCTGGACCTGGTGACTAAGGTCCTCATATGGGCATCATGGGACCTGGTTTCTCATTTCCACATCGGGGCCTCACCTGGACCTAGTGATTCTCGTCCCCCTCTAGGCCTCACCCTGACGTGGTGACTCTGGTCTCCAGCTGGATATCACCAGAACCGGGTGACTCTGGTCCCCCTCTGGGACTCACCCGGAGCTGGGGACACTGCTCCTCAACTGGGCCTCAACAGGACCTGGTGAATCTACTCCTCACTTAGGCCTCGTCTGGACCTTGTGACTCTTTTCCCACCTGGCATCAATGGGATATGGTTACTCTGTTCCCCACCTGGGCCTCACCTGGACATGATAACTTTGCTCCGCACTTTGGCCTCAACTTGTCCTGATGACTCTGGTCCCCCACCTTGTCCTCAATCTGGACCTGGTGACTGTGGTCCCCACCTGGGTCTCACCTGGACCTGGTGACTCTTGTTCCCACATGAACCACACCTGGACCTGGTGACTGTGGTGTTCTTGTAGACTCACATTTACCTGGTGACTCCGGTCCCCATTAGGGCCTCACCTGCAACTCGTAACTCTGGTCCCTACCTGGGCATTATCGGGACACGGTTCCTCTGCATGGCCCGAAGGTTGGCCTCCCCTGTACCTGGTGAGTGGGGTTGTCACCTGGGCCTCACCCATACGGGTGAAACAGGTCCCCACGTGGGCCTCACTTGCACCTGGTGAATCTGGTCCTTACCTGGTCCTCACCCGGAACTGGTAACTCTGGTCACCACCTGGGAATCACCTGGATCTGCTGAATCTGGTACCCATCTGGGCCATACCCAGTCCTGGTGACTTTGTTCCCTACCGGGACCTGATTGCTGTGGACTCCTTCTTGCCCTCAGGTGGTACTGGTGCGTCTGATGCTATTTGGGCCTCGCCCAGATCTGGTGACTCTGGTCATCACCTGTGGACCATTATGACCTGGATACTCTGTTCCACAACTGAGCCTCACCTGGACATGATGACTCTGGATCCCCTCTGGGCCTCACCCTGACATGGTGACTCCGGTCCCCATCTGGATGTCACCAAGACCAGGTGAATCGGGTTCCCCTCTAGGCCTCAAGTACACCTGGGCATTCTGGTCCTCAACTGGGCCTCACCGGGACCTAGAGAATATGCTCCCCACCTGCACCTCATCTGGACCTGGTGACTCTGATTCTACCTGGGCATCATCGGGACATGTTTACTCTATTCCCCACTGGGACTGACCTGATCCTTGTAACTCTGGTCCTGTCTTTGGCTTCTTCTGTCCAAGGTGACTCTGGCTCCACCTGGGCCTCACCTGTAACTGGTGACTCTGATCCTAAGCATGGCCTCACCAGACCTGGTGACTGTGGTTCCCAATGGAACCTCACCTGGACCTCATGTCTCTGGTCCCTCCTGACCCTCACCAGGACCTGGTGTCTCTGGTACCCACCAGGGTAGCATCAGGATATGGTTACACTGTTCACTAACAGTGACCCAACCGGAACTATTAACTCTGGTCTTCACCTGGGCCACACCTGTACATGGTGTCACTGGTCCCACTAGGGTCTCACCTGGACATGGTGAGTCGGATCCCCACCTGGTCCTCACCTGTAACTGGTGATTCTCGTTCCCACATGGACATCATATGGACCTGGTGGATGCAGTTTTTCTAGCTTCTCATGTACCTCGTGACTCTGGTCCCCACCAGTGCCTCACCGGGACCTGGTGAGTGTGGTTGCCACCTGCACCTCACCTGGACCCGGTGATTCTGGTCTGCACCTGAGACTACCCTGGATCTGGTGACTCTGGTCCCCACCTGGTCTTCACCTGGATTTGGGGACTTCGGTCCCCATCTGGGCCTCACCTGGCCCTTTTGACCATGGTCCTCAACTGGGCAAAATTGGGACACGGTGACTGTGTTCCACAACTGGACCTCACCTGGACCAGGTCACTCTGGTCCCCCTCTGGGTGTCACCGTGCCCTAGTGACTGTGAACCCCACTTTGGCCTGACTTGGACCTGCTGACCCTGGTTGTCGCCTACGCCAGACATCGAACTGTTGACTCTGGTTCTTTCAAGGGCCTCCCCTGGACCTGGTGATCCTTGTCCGCACCTGCTCCTCAACTGGACGTGGTTGCACTTGTCACCACCGGTGACTCACCTGGACCTGCTTACTGTGTTCCACAACTGGGCCTCAAGTAGACCTGTTGACCATGTACCCAAAGCCGGCCTCACATGGACCTGTTGCCTCTGACCCCCACCCGGGCCTCACGTGTAACTTGTAACTCTGGACCTCACCTGGGGCTCATCTGGACCTAGTGACTCTGGAGCCCACCTGGACTTCACATGGATCTGGTGACTCTGGTCCCCACCTGGAGCTCTCCTGGACCTGGTGACTCTCTTTCCAACATGGACCTCACCTGGATCTGGTGACACTCGTCCTCAGTTTGGCCTCACTTGGACCTGGCATCTCTCGTCCCCACTTTGACCTAACTCAGAACGCTGAATTTGGCCCCACATAGGCCGCACCTAGACCTGGAGACTCTTGTTCCCAGCTATGCCTCAATTCGACCTGATGAATCTGGTCTTCACGTGGGCCTCACATGGACCTGGGACTCAGCAGGGTAGAGTGGCTCTGGTTCCCACAATGGGCTCACCTGATACTGCTGACTGTGGTCTTATTTTATGCCTCACCAGGACCTAGTGATTCTGTTCCACATCTGGGACTGCATGGCCCTAGTGAATCTGGTCCTCACCCAGGCATCTTTGGGACCTGGATACTCTATTACATACCTAGGCCTCACTTTGACAAGCGACTTCTGGTCCCATTCTGGGCCCCAAACTAAACTGGTTAATCTGGTTCCCCCTCTGGGCCTCACCCTTATCTGGTGACTCTGGTCACCCCCTTTGCTCTATATGGCCCTGGTGAATCTGGACCTTCGGTGGTCCGCACCTGTATCTCGTGACTGCTCACCACCTGGGCCTCACCTGGACTTGGTGAATTCTGTTGCCACCTGCGCCTCACCTGGACCTTGTGACTGTGGTCCCACCTGGACCTCACCTTGATCCGGTGGCTCTGGTTACCATATGGGGCTCTCCTGGACATGGTTCCTGTGGTATCCATCTGGCCTCACCTGGAACACAATGACTCTGATCCATATTTGGGCCTCTCCTGGACCTGTTGTCTCTGGTCCTTACATTGGCATTATTGGTACCTGGATAGTCTCTTATATACCTGGGCCTCACCTGGACCTTCTGACTGTGGTCCCACCTGGGCCTCACCTGGACGAGGTGACTGGTTCCCACAGGGACCTCACCTGGACCTGGTGACTCAGATCCTCATATGGGCATCATGGGACCTGGTTTCTCAGTTCCACATCGGGGCCTCACCTGGACCTAGTGATTCTCGTCCCGCTCTGGGCCTCACCCTGACGTGGTGACTCTGGTCACCACCTGGATATCACCAGAATCAGTGACTCTGGTCTCCCTCTGGGAGTCACCCGGAGCTGGGGACAGTGGTCCTAAACTGGGCCTCAACAGGACCTGGTGAATCTACTCCTCAATTAGGCCTCGTCTGGACCTTGTGACTCTTTTCCCACCTGGCATCAATGGGACTTTGTTACTCTGTTCCCCACCTGGGCCTCACCTGGACATGATAACTTTGCTCCGCACTTTGGTCTCAACTGGTCCTGATGACTCTGGTCCCCCCACCTAGTTCTCAATCTGGACCTGGTGACTGTGGTCCGCACCTGGGTCTCCCCTGGACCTGGTGACTCTCGTTCCCACATGAACCACACCAGGATCTGGTGACTGTGGTGTTCTTGTAGACTCACATTTACCTGGTGACTCCGGTCCCCACTAGGGCCTCACCTGGAACTGGGACTCTGGCCTGCAGGTTGGCCTCATCTGGACCTGGTGAGTGGGGTTGCCACCTGGGCGTCACCCATGCCTGGTGACTCAGGTCCCCACGTGGGCCTCTTGGACCTGGTGAATCTGGTCCTTACATGCTCCTCTCCCAGACATGGGACTCTGGTTACCACCTGGGGCTCAACTGGACCTGGTGAATCTGGTCCCCATCTGGGCCTCTCCCAGTCCTGGTGATTTGTTCCCCACCTGGACCTGATTGCTGTGGACTCCTTTTGGGCCTCACCTGGAACTTGTGACTCTGATCCTATCTGCGCATCACGCAGACCTGGTGACCCTGGTCCTCACCTGGGCATCATGGTACCTGGTGACTCTGTTCCTCACCTGAGCCTCACCTGGACATGATGACTCTGGAACCTCTCTGGGCCTCTCCCTGACCTGGTGACTCTCTTCCCCATCTGCATGTCACCTGGACCAGGTGATTCAGGTTCCCATCCAGGCATCAACCAAATCTGGTGACTCTGTCCTCAACAGGGCCTCACGTGGACCTAGGGAATTTGCTCCATCTGGGCCTCATTGGAACCTGGTGTCTCTGGTCCCTACCTGGACATCATCGGGACATGGTTCCACTGCATGGCCTGCAGGTTGTCCTCACCTGGACCTGGTGAGTGGGGTGGTAATCTGGGCCTCACACATACATTGTGACACAGGTACCCACGTGGGTCTCACTTGGACATGGTGAATCTCGTCCTTAACTGTTCCTCACCCGGAACTGGTAACTCTGGTCACAACCTGGGAATAACCTGGACCTTGTGAATCTGGTCCCCATCTGGGCCTCACCCAGTCCTGGTGACTTTGTTCCCCACCTGGACCTGAGTGCTGTGGACAACTTCTTGGCCTCACCTGGAACTGGTGACTCTGATCCTAACTGGGCCTCACGCATATCTGGTGACTCTGGTCCTCACCTGTGGACCATTAACATGGATACCCTTTTCCACACCTGAGACTCACTTGGACATGAATACTCGGGATCCCCTCTGGGCCTCAGGCAAACATGGTGAATCTGGTCCCCATCTGGATGTCACCTAGACCAGGTGAATCTGGTACCCCTCTAGGCCTCAACTAGACCGGGTGATCTGGTCCTCAACTGGGCCTCACCGGGACCTAGTGAATATACTCCCCACCTGCGCCTCATCTGGACGTGGTGACTCGGGTTCTACCTGGGCATCATCAGGACATGGTTACTCTATGCCCCACTGGGACTGACCTGATCCTGGAAACTCTGGTCCTGACTTTGGCGTCTTCTCTACCGGGTGACTCTGGCTCCACCTGGGCCTCACCTGTAACTGGTGACTCTGATCCTAAGCATGGCCTCACCTGACCTGGTGACTGTGGTTCCCATCGGGAACGCACCTGGACCTCATGTCTCTGGTCCCACCTGGGCCTCACCAGGACCTGGTGTCTCTGGTACCCACCTGGGTAGCATCAGGATATGGTTACACTCTTCACTAACAGTGACCCAGCCGGACCTATTAACTCTGCTCTTCACCTGGGCCACACCTGGACATGGTGATTCTGGTCTGCACCTGAGACTACCCTGGATCTGGTGACTGTGGTCCCCACCTGGGCTTCACCTGGATTTTGGGACTCCGGTCCCCTCTGGGCCTCACCTGGCCCTGTTGACTATGGCACAAACCTGGGCAAAATTGGGACCCGTTTACTGTGTTCCACAACTGGAACTCACCTGTACCAGGTGACTCTAATCCCCCTCTGGGTCTCCCCGTGCCCTAGTGACTGTGAACCCCACTTTGGCCTGACTTGGACCTGCTGACCCTGGTTGCCACCTACGCCTGACCTCGAAATGTTGATTCTGGTTCTTTCATGGGCCTCCCCTGTACCTGGTGATCCTGGTCTCCACCAGCGCCTCACCTGGACGTGGTGACTCTTGTCACCACCAGGGACTCACCTGGACCTGCATACTGTGATCCACACCTGTGCCTCAAATCGCGCTGTTGAACATGGTCCCCAAGCCGGCCTCACATCGACCTGTTGCCTCTGATCCCCACCGGGGCCTCACTTTTACCTGGTAACCCTGGTCCTCACCTGGGCCAATATTGATATGGTGACTCTGGTCCCGACCTGGACTTCACCCCGATCTGGTGACTCTGGTCCCCCCTGGACCTCTCCTGGACCTGGTGACTCTCTTTCCAACATGGACCTCACCTGGATCCGGTTATTCTGCTCCTCAGTCTGGCCTCACCTGGATCTAGTGTCTCTCATTCCCACTTTGACCTAACTCAGAACTGATGAATCTTGCCCCACCTAGGCCGCACCTAGACCTGGTGACTCTTCTCCCCAGCTATGCCTCAATACGACCTGATGAATCTGGTCCTCACCTGGGCCTCACATGGACCTGGGACTCAGCTGGATAGAGTGGCTCTGGTTCCCGCAAGGGGCTCAAATGATACTGCTGACTGTGGTCTTATTCTATGCCTCACCAGGACCTAGTGATTCTGTTCCCCATCTGGGTCTGCATGGCCCTAGTGACTCTGGTCCTCACCAAGGCATCATTGGGAGCTGGATACTCTATTCCACACCTGGGACTCACTGTGACCACGGACCTCTGGTCCCATTCTGGGCCTCAAACTAAACTGGTTACTCTGGTTCCCCCTCTGTGGCTCACCCTTACCTGGTGACTCTGGTCACCCCTTGGGCTTCACTTCGGCCTGGGGAATCTGGTCCTTGGCTGGTCCTCAAATGGATCTGGCGACTGGTCGCCCCCTGGACCTCACCTGGACTTGGTGAATCCTGTTGCCACCTGCGCCTCACCTGGACCTTGTGACTGTGGTCCCACCTGGACCTCACCTGGATCTGGTGGCTCTACTTCCCATATGGGGCTCTCCTGTTCCGTGTTCCTGTGGTCTCCATCTGGCCTCACCTGGAACACAATGACTCTGATCCATATCTGGGCCTCTCCTAGACGTGTTAACTCTGGTCCTTACCTGGGCATCATTGGGACCTGGGTACTATATTATATACCTAGGCCTCACCTGGACCTGGTGACTGAGGTCCCACCTTGGCATCACCTGGAAGAGGTGACTGGTTCCAACAGGGACCTCACCTGGTCCTGGTGACTCAGGTCCTCATATGGGCATCATGGGACCTGGTTTCTCAGTTCCACATCGGGGCCTCACCTGGACCTAGTGATTCACCTCCCACTCTGGGACTCACCCTGACGTGGTGACTCTGGTCCCCCCTGGATATCACCAGAACCGGGTGACTCTGGTCCCCCTCTGAGACTCACCCGGAGCTGTGGACACTGGTCCTCAACTGGGCCTCAACAGGACCTGATGAATCTACTCTTCACTTAGGCCTCCTCTGGATCTTGTGACTCTTTTCCCACCTGGCATCAATGGGACATGGTTACTCTGTTCTCCACATGGGCCTCACCTGGACATGATAACTTTGCTCCATTCTTTGGCCAAACTGGTCCTGATGACTCTCTTCCCCTCAGCTAGGCCTCAATCAGGACCTGGTGACTGTGGTCCCCACCTGGGTCTCCCCTGGACCTGGTGACTCTCGTTCCTACATGAACCACACCTGGACTTTTTGACTGTGGTGTTCTTGTAGACTCACATTTCCCTGGTGACTCCGGTCCCCACTAAGGCTTCACCTGGATCTGGTGACTCTGGCCTGCAGGTTGGCCTCACCTGGACCTGGTGAGTGGGGTTGCCACCTGGGCGTCACACATACCTGGTGACTCAGGTCCCCACTTGGGCCTCTTGGACCTGGTGAATCTGGTCCTTACCTGGCCTGTCCCAGACACAGGGACTCTGGTCACCACCTGGGCCTCACCTGGACCTGGTGATTCTGGTCGCCATCTGGGCCTCACCCAGTCTTGGTTTCTTTGTTCCCCAGCTGGACCTGATTGCTGTGGACTCTTTCTTGGCCTCACCTGGAACAGGTGACTCTGATCCTATCTGCGTGTCACCCAGACCGGGTGACTCTGGTCCTCACCTGGGCATCATTGGTACCTGGTGCCTCTGTTCCACACCTGATCCTCACCAGGACATGATGACTCTGGAACCTCTCTGGGCCTCACCCAGACATGGTGACTCTGGTCCCCATCTGGATGTCACGTGGACCAGGTGATTCTGGTACCCCTCTAGGACTCAACCAGGTCTGGTGACTGTGATTGTCAACTGGGCCTCACCTGGACCTAGTGAATATGCACCATCTGGGACTCATTTGGACCTGGTGACTCTGGGCCCTACCTGGGCATCATCGGGATATGGTTCCACTTCTTGGCCTGCAGGTTGGCCTCACCTGGACCTGGTATCTCTGGTCCCTACCTGGGCATCATCGGGACATTGTTCCTCTGCATGGCCTGCAGGTTGGCGTCAGGTGGACCTGGTGAGTGGGGTGGCCACCTGGGCCTCACCGATACCTGTTGACTCAGGTTCCCACGTGGGCCTCTTGGACCTGGTGAATCTGGTCCTTACCTGGTCCTCTCCCAGAACGGGGAAACAGGTCCCCACCTGGGCTTCACATGGAACTGGCGAATCAGGCACCCTCTAGGCCTCACCCAGTCCTGGTGACTTTGTTCCCCCCTGGACCTGATTGCTGTGGTCTCCTTCTTGGCCTCACCTGGAACTGGTGAATCTGAACATAACTGGGCCTCACCCAGATCTGGTGACTCTGGTCCTCACCTGTGGATCATTATGACCTGGATACACTGTTCCACAACTGAGCCTCACCTGGACATTTTGAGTCTGGATCCCCTCTGGGCCTCAACCTGACATGGTGACTCTGGTCCCCTTTGGGCCTCACCCAGTCCTGGTGACTTTGTACCCCATCTGGACCTGATTGCTGTGGACACCTTCTTGGTCTCACCAGGAACTAGTGACTGATCCTATCTGCGCGTCACCCAAACCTGGTGACCCTGGTCCTGACCTGGGCATCATTGGTACCTGGTGACTCTGTTCCACACCTGAGCCTCACCTGGATATGATGACTCTGGAACTCTCTGGGCCTCACCCTGACATGGTGACTCTGGTCCCCATCTGGATGTCACCTGGACCAGGTGATTCTGGTACCCCTCTAGGCCTCAACCAAATCTGGTGACACTGGTCCTCAACTGGGCCTCACCTGTACCTAGTGAATATGCACCATCTGGGCCTCATTTGGACCTGGTGACTCTGGTCCCTTCCTGGGCATCATCGGGACATGGTTCCACTGCATGGCCTGCAGGTTGGCCTCACTTGGACCTGGTAAGTCTGGTCCCTACCTGGTCATCATCGGGACATGGTTCCTCTGCATGGCCTGCAGGTTGTCCTCACCTGGACCTGGTCAGTGGGCTTGCCACCTGGGCCTCACCCATGCCGGGTGACACAGGTCCCCACGTGGGCCTCACTTGGACCTGGTGAATCTACTCCTTGCCTGGTCCTCACCCGGAATTGGTAAGTCTGGTCACCACCTGGGAATCCCCTGGACCTGGTGAATCTGGTCCCCATCTGGTCCTCACTCAGTCCTGGTGACTTTGTTCCCCACCTGGACCTGATTGCTGTGGATTACTTCTTGGACTCACCTGTAACTGGTGACTCTGATCCTAACTGGTCCCCACCCAGATCTGGTGACACTGGTCCTCACATGTGGACCATTATGATCTGGATGTTCTGTTCCACACCTGAGCCTCATCTGGACATGAGGACTCTGGATCCTCTCTGGGCCTCACCCAGATCTGCTGACTCTGGTCCTCACCTGTGGACCATTATGACCTGGATACTCTGTTCCACACCTGAGCCTCACCTGGACCTGATGACTCTTAATCCTCTCTGGGCCTCAGCCTCACATGGTGACTCTGGTCCCCATCTGGATGTCACCTAGACCAGGTGAATCTTGTCCCCCTCCAGGTCTCAACTAGACCTGGTGACTCTGGTGCTCAACTGGGCCTCATCGGGACCGAGTGAAAATGCTCCCAAACTGCGCCTCAGTTGGACCTGTTGACTCTAGTTCTACCTAGGTATTTTCGGGACATGGTTACTCTATTCCCCAGTGGGAGTGACCTGATCCTGGTAACTCTGGTCCTGACTTTGGCCTGTTCAGTACCAGGTGACTCTGGCTACACCTGGGCCTCACGTGTAACTGGTGACTCTGATCCTAAGCATAGCCTAACCTGACCTGGTGACTGTGGTTCCCAATGGGATCTCACCTGGACCTCATGTCTCCGGTCCCACCTGGGCCTCACCAGGACCTAGTGTCTCTGGTACCCACCTGGGTAACATCAGGATATGGTTACACTGTTCACTAACAGTGACCCAGCCGGACCTATTAACTCTGGTCTTCACCTGGGCCACACCTGGACATGGTGACACTGGCTCCCACCTGGGTCTCACTTGGACATGGTGAGTTGGATCCCCACCTGGTCCTCACCTGTAACTGGTGATTCTCGTTCCCACATGGACATCATGTGGACTTGGTGGCTGCAGTGTTTCTAGCTTCTCAAATACCTCGTGACTCTGGTCCCTACCAGGGCCTCACTGGGACCTGGCGAGTGTGGTTGCCACTTGCACCTCACCTGGACCTGGTGATTCTGGTCTGCACCTGAGACTGCCCTGGATCTGGTGACTGTGGTCCCACCTGGGCCTCTCCTGGATTTGGGGACTCTGGTCCCCATCTGGCCCTCACCTGGCCCTGTTGACCATGGTCCTCAACTGGGCAAAATTGGTACCCGGTGACTGTGTTCCACAACTGGACCTCACCTGGACCAGGTGACTCTAGGCCCCCTCTGGGTCTCACCGTGCCCTAGTGACTGTGAACCCCACTTTGGCCTGACTTGGACCTGTTGACCCTGGTTGCCACCTGCGCCTGACTTCGAACTGTTGACTCTGGTTCTTTAAAGGGCGTCCCCTGGACATGGTGATCCTGGTGCCCACATGGGCCTCACCTCGACCTGGTGACGCTTGTCACCACCGGGAACTCACCTGGATCTGCTTACTGTGTTCCGCACCTGGGCCTGAAGTAGACCTGTTGACCATGGTCCCCAAGCCAGCCTCACATGGACCTTTTGCCTTTGATCCCCACCGGGGCTTCACGTGTACCTGGCAACTCTGGCCCTCACCTTCGCCTCATCTGGACCTAGTGACTCTGGTACCCACCTGGGCTTAACCTGGATCTGATGACTCTGGTCCCCACCGGGCCTTCACCTGGATCTGGTGACTCTGGTCCCCACCTGGACCTGACCTGCATCTGGTGACTCTGGTCCTCAGTTTGGCCTCACCTGGACCTGGCGTGTCTCGTCCCCACTCTGACCTACCTCAGAACTGCTGAATCTTACCCCACCTAGGCCGCACCCAGACCTGGTGCCTCTTGTCCCCAGCTATGCCTCAATTCGTCCTGATGAATCTGGTCCTCACGTGGGCCTCACATGGACCTGCTACTCAGCTGGATAGAGTGGCTCTTGTTCCCACATGGGGCTCACCAGATTCTGGTGACTGTGGTTTTATTCTATGCCTCACCAGGACCTGGTAATTCTGTTCCCCATCTGGGCCTGCATGGCCCTCGGCACTCTGGTCCTCACCCAGGCATCATTGAGACCGGGATACTCTATTCCACACCTGGGCTTCACTCTGACCAGGGACCTATGGTCCCATTCAGGGCCTCAAACTAAACTGGTTACTCTGGTACCCCCTCCGGGCCTCACACTAACCTGGTGACTCTGGTCACCCCTTTGGCTTCACTTGGGCCTGGTGAATCTGGTCCTTAGCTGGTTCTCACCTGGATCTGTTGACTGGTCTCCACCTGGGCCTCACCTGAGCTTGGTGAATCCTGTTGCCATCTGCGCCTCACATGGACCTTGTGACTGTGGTCCCACCTGGAACTCACCTGGATCTGGTGGCTCTGGTTCCCAAATGGGGCTCTCCTGAACCTGGTTCCTGTGGTCTCCATCTGGCCTCACCTGGAACAGAATGACTCTGATCCATATTTGGTCCTCTCCTGGACCTGTTGACTCTGGTCCTTACATGGGCATCATTGGGACCTGGATACTCTCTTATATACCTGGGCCTCACCTGGACCTGGTGACTTTGGTCTCTCCCGGGCCTCACCTGGATGAGGTGACTGTTTCCCACAGGAACCTCACCAGGACCTGGTGACTCAGGTCCTCATATGGGCATCATGGGACCTGGTTCTCAGTTCCTCATCAGGGCCTCACCTGTACCTAGTGATTCTCGTCCACCTCTGGGCCTCACCCTGACGTGGTGACTCTGGTCCCCACCTGGAAATCACCAGAACCGGTGACTCTGGTCCCCCTTTGGGACTCACCCGGAGCTGGGGACACTGGTCCTCAACTGGGTCTCAATAGGACCTGGTGAATCTACTCCTCACTTAGGCATCGTCTGGACCTTGTGACTTTTTCCCACCTGGCATCAATGGGACATTGTTACTCTGTTCCCCACCTGGGCCTCACCTGAACATCGTAACTATGCTCCACTCTTTGGCTTCAACTGGTCCTGATTACACTGGTCCCCCCACCTAGGCCTCAATCTGGACCTGGTGACTGTGGTCCCCACCTGGGTCTCACCTGGACATGGTGATTCTCTTTCCCACATGAACCAGACCTGGCCCTAGTGACTGTGGTGTTCTTGTAAACTCACATTTACCTGGTGAATCCAGTCCCCACTAGGGCCTCACCTGGATCTGGTGACTCTGGCCTGTAGGTTGACCTCAGCTGGACCTGGTTAGTGGGGTTGCCACCTGGGCCTCACCCATACCTGGTGACTCAGGTCCCCACTTGGGCCTCTTGGACCTGGTGAATCTGGTAATTCTGGTCACCACCTGGGAATCCCCTGGACCTGGAGAATTCGGTCGCCATCTGGGCCTCACACAGTCCTGGTGACTTTGCTCCCCACCTGGACCTGATTGCTGTGGACTCCTTTTGGGCCTCACCTGGAACTTGTGAGTCTGATCCTAACTGGGCCTCACCCAGATCTGGTGACTCTGGTCCTCACCTGTGGACCACTATGACCTGGATTCTCTGTTCCACACCTGAGCCTCACCTGGACATGATGACTCTGGATCCACTCTGGGCCTCACTCTGACATGGTGACTCTGGTCCCCATCTGGATGTCACCTAGACCAGGTGAATCTGGGACCCCTGTCGGCCTCAACCAGACTTGGTGACTCTAGTCCTCAACTGGGCCTCACCTGGACCTAGTGAACATGCTCCCCACCTGCGCCTCATCTGGACGTGGTGACTCGGGTTCTACCTGTGCGTCATCGGGGCATGGTTACTCTATTCCCCAATGGGACTGACCTGTTCCTAGTAACTCTGGTCCTGTCTTTGGCCTCTTCTGTACCAGGTCACTCTGGCTCCACCTGGGCCTCACCTGTAACTGGTAACTCTGATCCTAAGCATGGCCTCACCTGACCTGGTGACTGTGGTTCCCATCGGGATCTTACCTGGACCTCATGTCTCTGGTCCCACCTGGGCCTCACCAGGACCTGGTGTCTCCAGTACCCACCTGGGTAGCATCAGGATATGGTTACACTGTTCACTAACAGTGACCCAGCCGGACCTATTAACTCTGGTCTCCACCAGGGCCACACCTGGATATGGTGACACTGGATCCCACCTGGGTCTCAACTTGACATGGTGAGTCGGATCCCCACCTGGTCCTCACGTGTAACTGCTGATTCTCCGGCCCACATGGACATCATATGGACCTGGTGGCTGCAGTGTTTCTAGCTTCTCATGTACCTTGTGACTCTGGTCCCCGCCAGGGCCTCACTGGGTCCTGGGGAATGTGGTTGCCACCTGCACCTCACTTGGACCTGGTGATTATGGTCTGCACCTGAGACTACCCTGGATCTGCTGACTGTGGTCCCCACCTGGGCTTAACCTGGATATTTGGACTCCGGTCCCCATCTGGGCCTCACCTGGCCCTGTTGACCATGGTCCTCAACTGGGCAAAATTGGGACCCGGTGACTGTGTTCCAAAACTGGACGTTACCTGGACCAGTGACTCTTGTCCCCCTCTGGGTCTCACCGTGCCTAGTGACTGTGAACCCCACTCTGGCCTGACTTGGACCTGCTGACCCTGGTTGCCACCTGCGTCTAACCTCGAACTGTTGACTCTGGTCCATTCAAAGGCCTCCCCTGTACCTGGTTATCCTGGTCCCCACCTGGGCCTCACCTGGACGTGGTGACTCTTGTCACCACCGGGGACTCACCTGGACCTGCTTACTGTGATCCACAGCTGGGCCTCAATTAGACCTGTTGACCATGGTCCCCAAGCCGGCCTCACATGGACCTGTTGCCTCTGATCCCCACCGGGGCCTCACGTGTACCTGGTAACTCCTGTCCTCACCTGGGCCTCATCTGGTCCTAGAGACTCTGGTCTCCACCTGGGCTTCACCTGGATTTGGTGACTCAGGTCCCCACCTGGACTTACCTGGATCCGTTGACTCTGGTCCCCACCTGGACCTCTCCTGGACCTGGTGACTCTCTTTCCAACATGGACCTCACCTGGATCTGGTGACTCTGGTCCTCAGTTTGGCCTCACCTGGTCCTGGTGTCTCTCGTCCCCAATTGAACCTAACTCAGAACTGCAGAATCTTGCCCCACCTAGGCCGCATCCAGACCTGGTGACTCTTGTCCCCACCTATGCCTCAATTCCACCTGATGAATCTGGTCCTCACGTGGGCCTCACATGGACCTGGCACTCAGCTGGACCTGGGACTCAGCTGGATAGAGTGGCTCTGGTTCCCACAAGGGGCTCCCCTGATACAGCTGACTGTGGTCTTAATCTATGCCTCACCTGGTCCTAGTGATTCTGTTCCCATTTGGGCCTGCATGGCCCTAGTGACTCTGGTCCTCACCCAGGATTCATTAGGACCTGGATACTCTATTCCACACCTGTGCCTCACATTGACCATGGACCTCTCGTCCCATTCTGGGACTCAAACTAAACTAGTTACTGGTTCCCCTATGGGCCTCACCCTTACCTGGTGACTCTGGTCACACCTTTGGCTTCACTTGGGCCTGGTGAATCTGGTCCTTAGGTGGTCTCACCTGGATCTCGTGAATGGTCTCCACCTGGGCCTCACCTGGACCTGGTGAATCTGGTCCCCATCTGGGCCTCACCCAGTCCTGGTGACTTTGTTCCCCACCTGGACCTGATTGCTGTGCCCTTTCTTGGCCTCACCTGGACTGTTGAGTCTCATCATATCTGTGCGTCACCAAGACCGGGTGACTCTTGTCCTCACCTGGGCCTCATTGGAACCTGGTGACTCTGTACCACACCTGAGGCTCACCTGGACATGATGACTCTAGAACCGCTCTGGGCCACACCCTGACCTAGTGACTCTGGTCCCCATCTGGATGTCACATGGACAAGGTGATTCTGGTACCCCCTGGCCTCAAACAGATCTGGTGACTCTGGTCTTCAAAGGGGACTCACCTGTACCTAGTGAATATGCACCATCTGGGCCTCATTTGGACCTGGTGACTCTGGTCCATACCTGGGCATCATCGGGACATGGTTCCACTGCATGGCCTGCAGGTTGGCCTCACCTGGACCTGGTAAGTCTGGTCTCTACCTGGGCATCATCTGGATATGTTTCCACTGCATGGCATGCAGGTTGGCCTCACCTGGACCTGGTAACTCTTCTCCCTACCTGGGCATCATCGGGATATGGTTCCACTGCATGGCCAGCAGGTTGGCCTCACCTGGACCTGGTGAGTGTTATGGCCACCTGGGCCTCACCCATGCCTGGTGACTCAGGTCCCCAGATGGGCCTCTTGGACATGGTGAATCTGGTCCTTACCTGGTCCTTTCCCAGAACGGGGACTCTGGTCACCACCTGTGTCTCACCTGGACCTGGTGAATCTGGTACCCCTCTAGGCCTCAACAAGATCTGGTGACTCTGATCCTATCTGCGCGTCACCCAGACCTGGTGACTCTGTTCCTCACCTGGGCATCATTGGGACCTGGTGACTCTGTTCCACACCTGAGCCTCACCTGGACATGATGACTCTGGAACCCCTCTGTGCCTCACCCTGACCTGATGACCCTGGTCCCCATCTGGATGTCACCTGGA
Source organism: Canis aureus (assembly GCF_053574225.1). Classification (NCBI taxonomy): domain Eukaryota; kingdom Metazoa; phylum Chordata; class Mammalia; order Carnivora; family Canidae; genus Canis; species Canis aureus. Next base: position 59,123,624 of record NC_135632.1, read on the forward strand.
CCAGGTGATTCTGGTACCCTTCTAGGCCTCAACAAGATCTGGTGACTCTGGTCCTCAACTGGGCCTCACCTGGACCTAGTGAATAAGCACCATCTGGGCTCTGTTGGACCTGGTGGCTCTGGTCCCTACCTGGGCATCATCGGACATGGTTCCACTGCATGTCCTGCAGGTTGGCCTCACTTGGACATGGTAAGTCTGGTCCCTGCATGGTCATCATCGGGACATGGTTCCTCTGCATGGCCTGCATGTTGGCCTCACCTGGACCTGGTCAGTGGGGTTGCCACCTGGGCCTCACCCATGCCTGGTGACACAGGTCCCCACGTGGGCCTCACTTGGACCTGGTAAATCTTGTCCTTACCTGGTCCTCACCCGGAACTGGTAAGTCTGGTCACCACCTGGATATCACCTGGACCTTCTGTATCTGGTCCCCATCTAGGCCTCACCCAGTCCTGGTGAATTTGTTCCCCACCTGGACCTGATTTCTGTGGACTCCTTCTTGGCCTCACCTGGAACTGGTGACTCTGGTCCCCACCTGGACCTCTCCCGGACCTGGTGACTTTCTTGCAAACATGGACCTCACATGGATCTGGTGACTCTGGTACTCAGTTTGGCCTCACCTGGAACTGGCCTCTCTCGTGCCCACTTTGACCTAACTCAGAGCTGCTGAATCTAGCCCAACTTAGGCTGCACCCAGACCTGGTGACTCTTGTCCCAAGCTATGCCTCAATTCGACCTAATGAATCTGGTCCTCACGGGAGCCTCACCTGGACCTGGGACTCAGCTGGATAGAGTGGCTCTGGTTCCCGCAAGTGACTCAGCTGATACTGCTGACTGTGGTCTTATTGTATGCCTCACCAGGACCTAGTGATTCTGTTCCCCATCTGGGCCTGCATGGCCCCAGTTACTCTGGTCCTCACCCAGGCATCATTGTGTGATGGACCCAATGATCCTCACCCTGGATACTCTATTCCTCACCTGGGCCTCCTTTGACCAGGGACCTCTGGTCCCATTCTGGGCCTCAAACTAAACTGGTTACTCTGGTTCCCCTTCTGGGGCTCACCCTTACCTGGTGACTCTGGTCACCCTTTGGGCTTCACTTCGGCCTGGGGAATCTGGTCCTTAGCTGGTCCGCACCTGGATGTGGTGACTGGTCGCCACCTGGGCCTCACCTGGACTTGGTGAATCCTGTTGCCACCTGCGCCTCAACTTAGACCTTGTGACTGTGGTCCCACCTGGACCTCACCTGGATCTGGTGGCTCTGGTTCACATATGGGGCTCTCCTGGACCTGGTTCCTGTGGTCTCCATCTGGCCTCACCTGGAACACAATGACTCTGATCCGTATTTGGGCCTCTCCTGGACCTGTTGATTCTGGTCCTTACCTGGGCATCATTGGGACCTGGATACTCTCTTATATACCTGGGCCTCACTTGGACCTTGTGACTGTAGTGCCACCTGGGCCTCACCTGGACGAGGTGACTGGTTCCCACAGGGATCTCACCTGGACCTGGTGACTCAGGTCCTCATATGGGCATCATGGGACCTGGTTTCTCAGTTCCACATCGGGCCTCACCTGGAGCTAGTGATTCTCGTCCCCCTCTGGGCCTCATCCTGACGTGGTGACTCTGGTCCCCACCTGGATATCACCAGAACCGGGTGACTCTGGTCCCCCTCTGAGACTCACCGGAGCTGTGGACACTGGTACTCAACTGGGCCTCAACAGGACCTGGTGAATCTACTCCTCACTTAGGCCTCGACTGCACCTTGTGACTCTTTTCCCACCTGGCATCAATGGGACATGGTTATTCTGTTCCCCACCTGGGCCGCACCTGACATGATAACTTTGCTCCACACTTTGGCCTCAACTGCTCCTGATGACTCTGGTCCCCCACCTAGGCCTCAATCTGGACCTGGTGACTGTGGTCCCCACCTGGGTCTCACCTGGACCTGGTGACTCTTGTTCCCACATGAACCACACCTGGACCTGGTGACTGTGGTGTTCTTGTAGACTCACATTTACCTGGTGACTCCGGTCCCCATTAGGGCCTCACCTGCAACTCGTAACTCTGGTCCCTACCTGGGCATTATCGCGACAAGGTTCCTCTGCATGGCCCGAAGGTTGGCCTCCCCTGGACCTGGTGAGTGGGGTTGCCATCTGGGCCTCACCCTTACCGGTGACACAGATCCCCACGTGGGCCTCACTTGGACCTGGTGAATCTTGTCCTTACCTGGTCCTCACCCGGAACTGGTAACTCTGGTCACCACCTGGGAATCACCTAGACCTTGTGAATCTGGTCCCCATCTTGGCCTCACCCAGTCCTGGTGATTTTGTTCCCCACCGGGACCTGATTGCTGTGGACTCCTTCTTGGCCTCACCTGGGACTGGTGAGTCTGATGCTATGTGGTCCTCACCCAGATCTGGTGACTCTGGTCTTCACCTGTGGACCATTATGACCTGGATACTCTGTTCCACACCTGAGCCTCACCTGGACATGATGACTCTGGATCACCTCTGGGCCTCAGCCTAACATGGTGACTCTGGTCCCCATCTGGATGTCCCCTAGACCAGGTGAATCTGGTACCCCTGTAGGACTCAACTAGACCTGGGCCTTCTGGTCCTCAACTGAGCCTCACCGGGACCTAGTGAATATGCTCCCCTCCTGCGCCTCATCTGGTCCTGGTGACTCTGGTTCTACCTGGGCATCATCGGGACATGGTTACTCTATTCCCCAATGGGACTGACCTGATCCCTGTAACTGTGGTCCTGACTTTGGCCTCTTCTGTACCAGGTGACTCTGGCTCCACCCGGGACTCACCTCTAACTGGTGACTCTGATCCTAAGCATGGCCTCACCAGACCTGGTGACTGTGGTTCCCAATGGAACCTCACCTGGACCTCATGTCTCTGGTCCCTCCTGACACTCACCAGGACCTGGTGTCTCTGGTACCCACCAGGGTAGCATCAGGATATGGTTACACTGTTCACTAACAGTGACCCAGCCGGACCTATTATGTCTGGTCTTTACCTGGGCCACTCCTGGACACGGTGACACTGGTTCACATCTGGGCCTCACCTGGACATGATGACTCGGATCTCCATCTGGTCCTCACCTGTAACTGGTGATACTCGTTCCCACATAGACATCATGTGGACATGGTGGATGCAGTGTTTATAGCTTCTCATGTACCTCGTCACTCTGGTCCCCACCAGGGCTTCACCGGGACCTGGTGAGTGTGGTTGCCACCTGCACCTCACGTGGACCTGGTGATTCTGGTCTGCACCTGAGACTACCCTGGATCTGGTGAATGTGGTCCCCACCTGGGCTTCACCTGGATTTGGGGACTCCAGTCCCCATCTGGGCCTCACCTGGCCCTTTTGACCATGGTCCTCAACTGGGCAAAATTGGGACCCGGTGACTGTGTTCCACAACTGGACCTCACCTGGACCAGGTGACTCTGGTCCCCCTCCTGGTCTCACCGTGCCCTAGTGACTGTGAACCTCACTTTGGCCTGCCTTGGACCTGCTGACCCTGGATGCCACCTGCGCCTGAACTCGAACTGTTGACTCTGGTTCTTTCAAGGGCCTCCCCTGGACCTGGTGATCCTGGTCCCCACCTGGGACTCAACTGGACGTGGTGACTCTTGTCACCACCTGGGACTCACCTGGACCTGGTTACTATGTTCCACACTTGGGTTTCAAGTGGATCTGTTGACCATGGTCCCCAAGGCGGCCTCACATTGACCTGTTGCCTCTGATCCCCACCGGGGCCTCAAGTGTACCTGGGAACTCTGGTCCTCACCTGGGCCTCATCTGGACCCTGTGACACTGGTCTCCACCTGGGCTTCACCTGGATCTGGTGACTCTGGTCACCACCTGGACTTCACCTGGATCTGGTGACACTGGTCCCGACCTGGACCTCTCCTGGACCTGGTGACTCTCTTTCCAACATGGACCTCACCTGGATCTGGTGACTCTCGTCCTCAGTTTGGCCTCACCTGGACCTGGTGTCTCTCTTCCACACTTTGACCTAACTCAGAACTGCTGAATCTTGCGCCACCTAGGCTGCACCCATACCTGGTGACTCTTGTCCCCAGCTATGCCTCAATTCGACCTGATGAATCTGGTCCTCACGTGGGCCTCACATGGATCTGGGACTCTGTTGGATAGAGTGGCTCTGGTTCACACAAGGGGTCACCTGATACTGCTGACTGTGGTCTTATTCTATGCCTCAACAGGACCTAGTGATTCTGTTCCCCATCTGGGCCTGCATGGCCCTAGTGACTCTGGTCCTCACCCAGGCATCATTGGGACCTGGATACTCTATTCCACACCTGGGCCTCACTCTGAACAGGGACCTCTGGTCGCATTCTGGGCCTCAAATTAAACTGGTTACTCTGGTTCCCCTCTGGGCCTCACCCTTACCTGGTGACTCTGGACAACCCTTGGGCTTCATTTCGGACTGGTGAATCTGGTCCTTAGCTTGTCCTCACTTGGATATGGTGACTGGTCGCCACCTGGGCCTCAACTGGACTTGGACAATCCTGTTGCCAACTGCGCCTCACCTGGACCTTGTGACTGTGGTCCAACCTGGACTTCACATGGATCTGGTTGCTCTGGTTCCCATATGGGGCTCTCCTGGACCTGGTTCCTGTGGTCTCCATCAGGCCTCACCTGGAACACAATGACTCTGATGCATATTTGTGCCTCTCCTGGACCTGTTGACTCTTGTCCTTACCTGGGCATCATTGGGACCTGGATACTCTCTTATATACCTGGTCCTCATCTGGACCTGGTGACTGTGGTCCCTCCTGGACCTCACCGGGACGAGGTGACTGGTTCCCACGGGGACTTCACCTGGACCTCGTGACTCAGGTCCTCATATGGGCATCATGGGACCTGGTTTCTCAGTTCCACATCGGGGCCTCAAGTGGACCTAGTGATTCTGGTCCCCCTCTGGCCCTGACCCTGACGTGTTGACTCTGGACACAACCTGGATATCACCAGAACCTGGTGACGGTGGTCCCCCTCTGGGACTCAACCGGAGATGGGGCACTGGTCCTCAACTGGGCCTGAACAGGACCTGGTGAATCTACTCCTCACTTAGGCCTCGTCTGGACCTTGTGACTCTTTTCCCACCTGGCATCAATGGGACATGGTTACTCTGTTCCCCACCTGGGCCTCACCTCCACATGAAAACTTTGCTCCACACTTTGGCCTCAACTGGTCCTGATGACTCTGGTCCCCCCACCTACGCCTCAGTCTGGACCTGGTGTCTGTGGTGCCCACCTGGGTCTCACCTGTACCTGGTGATTCTCGTTCCCACATGAACCACACCTGGACCTGGTGACTGTGGTGTTCTTGTAGACTCACATATACCTGGTGACACTGGTCCCCACTAGGTCCTCACCTGGATCTGGTGAAACTGGCCTGCCGGTTGGCCTCACCTTGACCTGGTGAGTGGGGTTGCCACCTGGGCCTCACACATAGCTGGTGACTCAGGTCCCCTCGTGGGCCTCTTGGACCTAGTGAATCTGGTCCTTACCTGGTCCTGTCCCAGACACGGGGACTCTTGTCACCACCTGGGCCTCACCTGGACCTTGTGAATCTGGTCCCCATCTGGGCCTCACCCAGTCCTCGTGACTTTGTTCCCCACCTGGACCTGATTGCTGTGGACTCTTTCTTGGCCTCACCTGGAACTCGTGACTCTGATCCTATCTGCGCGTCACCCAGATCTGGTGACTCTGGGCCTCACCTGGGCATCATTGGTACCTAGTGACTCTGTTCCACGCCTGAGCCTAACCTGGACATGATGACTTTGGAACCACTCTGGGTCTCTCCCTGACCTGATGCCTCTGGTCCCCATCTAGATGTCACCTGGACGAGGTGATTCTGGTACCACTCTAAGCCTCAACCAGATCAGGTGACAGTGGTCCTCAACTGGGCCTCACTGGACCTAGGGAATTTGCTCCATCTGGGCCTCAATTGGACCTTGTGACTCTGGTCCCTACCTGGGCATCATCGGGACATGGTTCCTCTGCATGGCCTGCAGTTTGGCCTCACCTGTACCTGGGGAGTGGGGTTGCCACCTGGGCCTCACCCATGCTTGGTGACACAGGTACCCACGTGGGCATCACTTGGACCTGGTGAATCTGGTACTTACCTGATCCTCACCCGGAACTGCTAACTCTGGTCACCACCTGGGAATCACCTGGACCTGGTGAATCTGGTCCCCATCTGGGCCTCACCCAGTCCTGGTGACTTTCATACCCACCTGGATCTGATTGCTGTGGACTCCTTCTTGGCCTCACCTTGAACTGGTGACTCTGATCCTAACTGGGCCTCACCCAGATCTGGTGACTCTGGTCCTCACCTGGGAGTTATTGGTACCTGGTGATTCTGTTCCACACCTGAGCCTCACCTGGACATGATGACTCTGGATCCCCTCTCGGCCTCAACCTGACATGGTGACTCTGCTCCCCATCTGGATGTCACATAGACCAGGTGAATCTTGTACCCCTCTAGGCCTCAACTAGACCTGGGGATTCTGGTCCTCAGGTGCGCCTCAACGAGACCTAGAGAATATGCTCCCCACCTGCTCCTCATCTGGACCTGGTGACTCTGGTTCAACCTGCGCATCATCGGGACATGGTTACTCTATTCCCCAATGGGACTGACCTGATCCTGGTAACTCTGGTCCTGACTTTGGCGTCTTCTCTACCAGGTGACTCTGGCTCCACCGGGGCCACACCAGTAACTGGTGACTCTGATCCTAAGCATGGCCTCACCAGACCTGGTGACTGTGGTTCCCATCGGGACCTCACCTGGACCTCATATCTCTGGTCCCACCTAGGCCTCATCAGTACCTGGTGTCTCTCGTACCCACCAGGGTAGCATCAAGATATGGTTACACTGTTCACTAACAGTGACCCAGCCGGACCTTTTAACTCTGGTCTTCACTTGGGCCACACCTGGACATGGTGACACTCGTTCCCACCTGGGTCTCACCTGGACATGCTGAGTCGGATCCCCACCTGGTCCTCACCTGTAACTGGTGATTCTCGTTCCCACATGGACACCCTGTGGACCTGGTGGCTGCAGTGTTTCTAGCTTCTCATGTACCTCGTGACTCTGGACCCCACTAGGGCCTCACGGGGACCTGGTGAGTGTGGTTGCCACCTGCACCTCACCTGGACTTGGTGATTCTGGTCTGCACCTGAGACTACCCTGGATCTGGTGACTGTGGTCCCCACCTGGTCTTCACCTGGATTTGGGGACTCCGGTCCCATCTGGGCCTCACCTGGCCCTGTTGACCATGGTCCTCAACTGGACACAATTGGGGCCCAGTGACTGTGTTCCACAAATGGAGCTCACCTGGACCAGGTGACTCTGGTCCCCCTCTGGGTCTCACCGTGCCCTAATGACTGGGAACCCCACTTTGGCCTGACTTGGACCTGCTGAGCCTGGTTGCCACCTGCGCTTTACTTCGACCTGTTGACTCTGGTTCTTTCTTTTTTCTTTTTTTTTTTTAATTTATTTTTTATTATTGGTGTTCTATTTACTAACATACAGAATAACCCCCAGTGCCTGTCACCCATTCACTCCCACCCCCCCGCCCTCCTTCCCTTCTACCACCCCTAGTTCGTTTCCCAGAGTTAGCAGTCTTTACGTTCTGTCTCCCTTTCTGATATTTCCCACACATTTCTTCCCCCTTCCCTTATATTCCTTTCACTATTATTTATATTCCCCAAATGAATGAGAACATATGTTTGTCTTTCTCCGACTGGCTTACTTCACTCAGCATAATACCCTCCAGTTCCATCCACGTTGAAGCAAATGTTGGGTATTTGTCATTTCTGATAGCTAAGTAATATTCCATTGTATACATAAACCACATCTTCTTTATCCATTCATCTTTCGTTGGACACCGAGGCTCCTTCCACAGTTTGGCTATCGTGGCCATTGCTGCTATAAACATCGGGGTGCAGGTGTCCCGGCGTTTCATTGCATTTGTCTCTTTGGGGAAAATCCCCAACAGTGCAATTGCTGGGTCTTAGGGCAGGTATAGTTTTAACTATTTGAGGAACCTCCACACAGTTTTCCAGAGTGGTTGCACCAGTTCACATTCCCACCAACAGTGTATGAGGATTCCCTTTTCTCCGCATCCTCTCCAACATTGGTTGTTTCCTGTCTTGTTAATTTTCCCCATTCTCACTGGTGTGAGGTGGTATCTCATTGTGGTTTTGATTTGTATTTCCCTGATGGCAAGTGATGCGGAGCATTTTCTCATGTGCATGTTGGCCATGTCTATGTCTTCCTCTGTGAGATTTCTGTTCATGTCTTTTGCCCATTTCATGATTGGATTGTTTGTTTCTTTGGTGTTGAGTTTGATAAGTTCTTTATAGATCTTGGAAACTAGTCCTTTATCTGATATGTCATTTGCAAATATCGTCTCCCATTCTGTAGGTTGTCTTTGAGTTTTGTTGACTGTAATCTTTGCTGTGCAAAAGCTTCTTATCTTGATGAAGTCCCAATAGTTCATTTTTGCTTTTGTTTCTTTTGCCTTCATGGATGTATCTTCAAGAAGTTACTATGGCCGAGTTCAAAAAGGGTGTTGCCTGTGTTCTTCTCTAGGATTTTGATGGAATCTTGTCTCACATTTAGATCTTTCATCCATTTTGAGTTTATCTTTGTGTATGGTGAAAGAGAGTGGTCTAGTTTCATTCTTCTGCATGTGGATGTCCAATTTTCCCTGCACCATTTATTGAAGAGACTGTCTTTCTTCTAATGGATAGTCTTTCCTCCTTTATCGAATATTAGTTGCCCATAAAGTTCAGGGTCCACTTCTGGATTCTCTATTCTGTTTCACTGATCTATGTGTCTGTTTTTGTGCCAGAAGACTCTAGTTCTTTCAAGGGCCTCAACTGTACCTGGTGATCCTGGTCCCCACCTGGGACTCACCTGGACGTGGTGACTCTGTCACCACCGGGGACTCACCTGGACCTGCTTACTGTGTTACACACCAGGGCCTCAAGTAGACCTGTTGACCATGGTCCCCAAGCCGGCCTCACATGGACCTGTTGCCTCTGATCCCCACCGGGGCCTCACGTGTACCTGGTATCTCTGGTCCTCACCTGGGCCTCATCAGGACCTAGTGACTCTGGTCCCCACCTGGGCTTCACGTGGATCTGGTGACTCTGGTCCCCACCTGGGCTTCACCTGGATCTGGTGACTCTGGTCCCCACCTGGACCTCTCTTGGACCTGGTGACTCTCTTTCTAACATGGACCTCACATGGATCTGGTGACTCTGGTCCTCAGTTTGGCCTCACCTGAACCTGGCGTCTCTCGTCCCCACTTTGACCTAACTCAGAACTGCTGAATCTTGCCCCACCTAGCCCGCACCCAGACCTGGGGACTCTTGTCCCCAGCTATGCCTCAATTCGACCTAATGAATCTGGTCGTCACGTGAGCCTCTCATGGACCTGGGACTCAGCTGGATAGAGTGGCTCCGGTTCACGCAAGGGGATCAAATGATACTGCTGACTGTGGTCTTATTCTATGCCTCACCAGGACCTAGTGATTTGTCCCCATCTGGGCCTGCATGGCCCTAGTGACTCTTGTCCTCACCCAGGCATCATTGGGACCTGGATACACTATTCCACACCTGGGCCTCACTCTGACTAGGGACCTGTGGACCCATTCTGGGCCTCAAACTAAACTGGTTACTCTGGTTCCCCCTCTGGGACTCACCCTTACCTGGTGACGCTGGTCACCCCATGGGCTTCATTTGGGCCTTGTGAATCTGGTCCTTATCAGGTTCTCACCTGGATCTGGTGACTGGTCTCCACCTGGGCCTCACCTGGACTTGGTGAATCCTGTTGCCATCTGCGCCTCACCTGGACCTTGTGACTGTGGTCCCACCAGGACCTCACCTGGATCTGGTGGCTCTGGTTCCCATATGGGGCTCTCCTGGACCTGATTCCTGTGGTCTCCATCAGGCATCACCTGGAACAAAATGACTCTGGTCCATATTTGGGCCTCTACTGGACTGTTGACTCTGGTCCTTACCTGGGCATCATTGCGACCTGGATACACTCTTATATACCTGGGCCTCACCTGGACCTGGTGACCGTGGTCCCACCTGGGCCTCACCTGGATGAGGTGACTGGTTCCAACAGGGACCTCACCTGGACCTGCTGACTCAGGTTCTCATATGGGCATCATGGGACCTGGTTTCAGTTCCACATCGTGGCCTCACCTGGAGCTAGTGATTCTCGTCCCCCTCTGGGCCTCACCCTGACGTGGTGACTCTGGTCCCCACCTGGATATCACCGGAACCGGGTGACTCTGGTCCCCCTCTGGGACCCACCCGGAGCTGGGGACACTGGTCCTCAACTGGGCCTCACCTGGACCTGGTGAATCTGGTCCCCATCTGGGCCTCACCCAGTCCTGGTGACTTTGTTCCCCACCTGGACTTGCTTGCTGTGGACTCTTTCTTGGCCTCCCCTTGGAACTGGTGACTCTGAACCTATCTGCGCGTCACCCAAATCTAGTGACTCTGGTCCTCACCTGGGCATCATTGGTACCTGGTGACTCTGTTCCTCACCAGAGCCTCACCTGGACATGATGACTCTGGAACCTCTCTGGGCCTCTCCCTGACCTGGTGACTCTAGTCCCTACCTGGGCATCATCGGTACATGGTTCCACTGCATGTCCTGCAGATTGGCCTCACCTGGATGTGGTAACTCTCGTCCTTACCTGGGTATCATCGGGACATGGTTCCTCTGCATGGCCTGCAGGTTGGCCTCACCTGGGCCTGGGGAGTGCTTTGCCACCTGGCCTCACCAATACGTGGTGACTCAGGTCCCCACGTGGGCCTCATTTTGTACTGTTGAATCTGGTCCTTACCTGGTCGTCACCCGGAACTGGTAAGTCTGTTCACCACCTGGGAATAACCTGGACCTGGTGAATCTGGTCCCCATCTGGGCCTCACCCACTCCTGGTGACTTTGCTCCCCACCTGGACCTGATTGCTGTGGACTCCTTCTTGGCCTCATCTGGAACTGGTGACTCTAATCCTAACTGGGCCTTACCCAGATCTGGTGACTCTGGTCCTCACCTGTGGACCATTATGATCTGGATACTCTGTTCCACACCTGATCCTAACCTGGACATGATTACTCTGGATCCCCTCTGTACCTCACCCTGACATGGTGACTCTGGTCCCCATGTGGATGTCACCTAGACCAGGTGAATCTGGTACCCCTCTAGGCCTCAACTAGACCTGGTGACTCTGGTTCCACCTGGGCATCATTGGGACCTGGATACTCTCTTATATACCTGGGCCTCCCCTGGACCTGATGACTGTGGTCCCACCTGGGCCTCACCTGGACCTGGTGAATCTGGTACCCATCTTGGCCTCACCCAGTCCTGGTGACTTTGTTACCCACCTGGACCTTATTGCTGTGGACCCTTTCTTGGCCTTACCTGGAACTGGTGTCTCTGATCCTATATGCGCGTCTCCCAGATCTGGTGACTCTGGTCCTCACCTGGGAGTTATTGGTACCTGGTGACTCTGTTCCACACCTGAGCCTCACCTGGACATGATGACTCTGGAACCTCTCTCGGGCTCACCCTGACCTGGTGACTCTGGTCCCCATCTGGATATCACATGGACCAGGTGATTCTGGTACTCCTCTAGGACTCAACCAGATCTGGTGACTCTGGTCCTCAACTGGGCCTCACCTGGACCTAGTGAATATGCTCCATCTGGGCCTCATTTGGACCAGGTAACTCTGGTCACTACCTCGGCATCATCGGGTCATGGTTCCACTGCATGGCCTGCAGGTTGCACTCACCTGGACCTGGTAACTCTGGTCCCTACCTGGGCATCATCCAGACATGGTTGCTCTGCATGTCCTGCAGGTTGGCCTCACCTGGACCTGGTGAGTGTGGATGCCACCTGGGCCTCACCCATACCTTGTGACTCAGGTCCCCACGTGGGGCTCTTGGACCTGGTGAATCTGATCCTTTCCTGGTCCTCTCCTAGACCAGGGGACTCTGGTCACTCCCTGGGCCTCCCCTGGACCTGGTGAATCTGGTCCCCATCTGGTCCTCACTCAGTCCTGGTGACTTTGTTCCCCACCTGGACCTGATTGCTGTGGACTCCTTCTTGGCCTCACCTGGAACTGGTGACTCTGATCCTAACTGGGCCTCACCCAGATCTGGTGACTCTGGTCCTCACATGTGGACCATTATGACCTGGATACTTGCTCCACACCTGAGACTCACCTGGACATGATGATTCCGGATCCCCTCTGGGCCTCACCCTGACATGGTAACTCTGGTCCCCATCTGGATGTCACCTAGACCAGGTGAATCTGATACCGCTCTAGGCCTCAACTAAACCTGGTGTCTCTGGTCCTCAAATGGGCCTCACCGGGACCTAGTGAACATGCTCCCCAACTGCGCCTCATCTATAACTGGTGACTCTGTTTCTACCTGGGCATCAACGGGAAATGGTTCCTCTATTCCCCTCTGGGACTGACCTCATCTTGGTAACTCTGGTCCTGACTTTGGCCTCTTCTGTACCAGGTGACTCTGGCTCCACCTGGGCCTCACCTGTAACTGGTGACTCTGATCCTAAGCATGGCCTCACCTGCCCTGGTGACTGTGGTTCCCACGGGACCTCACCTGGACCTCATGTCTCGGGTCCCACCTGGGCCTCACCAGGACCTGGTGTCTCTGGTCCCAACCTGGGTATCATTAGGATATGGTTCCACTGTTCACTAACAGTGACCCAGCCGGACCTATTAACTCTTGTCTTCACCTGGGCCACACCTGGACATGGTGACACTGGTTCCCACCTGGGTCTCACCTGGACATGGTGAGTCGGATCCCCACCTGGTCCTCACCTGTAACTGGTAATTTTCGTTCCCACATGGACATCATGTGGACCTGGTGGCTGCAATGTTTCTAGCTACTCATGTACCTCGTGACTCGTCCCCACCAGGGCCTCACCGGGACCTGGTGAGTGTGGTTGCAACCTGCACCTCACCTGGACATGGTGATTCTGGTCTGCACCTGAGAATTCCCTGGATCTGGTGACTGTGGTCCCCACCTGGGCTTCACCTGGATTTGGGGACTCCGGTCCCCATCTGGGCCTCACCTAGCCCTGTTGACCGTGGTCCTCAACTTGGCGAATTTGGGACCCGGTGACTGTGTTCCACACCTGGACCTCTTCTGGACCAAGTGACTCTGGTCCCCCTCTGGGTCTCACCGTGCCCTAGTGACTGTGAACCCCACTTTGACATGACTTGGACCTGCTGACCCTGGTTGCCACCTGCTCCTGACCTCGAACTCTTGACTCTGGTTCTTTCAAGGGCATCCCCTGGACCTGGTGATCCTGGTCCCCAACTGGGACGCACCTGGACGTGGAGACTCTTTTCACCACCGGGGACTCACCTGGACCTGGTTACTGTGTTCCACACCTGGGGCTCAAGTAGACCTGTTGACCATGGTCCCCAAGCCGGCCTCACATCGACCTGTTGCCTCTGATCCCCACCGGGGCCTGACGTGTACCTGGTATCTCTGGTCCTCACCTGGGCCTCATCTGGAACTAGTGACTCTGGTCCCCACCTGGGCTTCACTGGATCGGGTGACTCTGGTCCCCACCTGGAGTTCACCTGGATCTGGAGACTCTGGTCCCCAACTGGACCTCTCCTGAACCTAGTGACTCTCTTTCCAACATGGACCTCATCTGGATCTGGTGACTTTGGTCCTCAGTTTGGCCACACCTGAACCTGGTGTCTCTCGTCCCAAATTTGACCTAACGCAGAACTGCTGAATCTTGCCCCACCTAGGCTGCACCCAGACCTGGTGACTCTTGACGCCAGCTATGCCTCAATTCGACCTCATGAATCTGGTTCTTACGTGGGCCTCACATGGACCTGGGACTCAGTTGGATAGAGTGGCTCTGGTTCCCACAAGGGGCTACCTGATACTGCTGACTGTGGTCTTATTCTATGCCTCACCAGGACCTAATGATTCTGTTCCCTATCTGGGCCTGCATGGCCCTAGTGACTCTGGTCCTCACCCAGGCATCATGGGACCTGGATACTCTATTCCACGCCTGGGCCTCACTCTGACCAGGGACCTCTGGTCCCATTCTGGGCCTGAAACTGAACTGGTTACTCTTGTTCCCCCTCTGGGTCTCACCCTTACTTGGTGACTCTCGTCAACCCTTGGGCTTCACGTGGGCATGGTGAATCTGGTCCTTACCTGGTCCTCTCCCAGACCCGGGGACTCTGGTCAACACCTGGGCCTCACCTGGACATGATGACTCTGGATCCATTCTGGGGCTCACCCTGACTGGTGACTCTGGTCCCCATCTAGATGTCACCTGGACCAGGTGATTCTGGTACCCCTCTAGGCCTCAACAAGATCTGGTGACTCTGGTCCTCAACTGGGCCTCACCTGGACCTAGTGAATATGCTCCATCTGGGCCTCATTTGGACCTGGTGACTCTGGTCGCTACCAGGGCAACATCGGGGCATGATTCCACTGCATGGCCTGCAGGTTGGACTCACCTAGACCGGAAAATCTGGACCCTCCCTGGGCATAATCGGGACACGGTTCTTCTGCATGGCCTGCACGTATGCCTCACCTGGCCCTGGTGAGTGGGTTTTCCACCTGGGCCTCACCCATACCTGGTGACACAGGTCCCGACGTGGGCCTCTTGGACCTGGTGAATCTGGACCTTACCTGGTCCTCTCCCAGACCCGGGGACTCTGGTCACCACCTGGGCCTCACCTGGACCTGGTGAATCTGGTCCCTATCTGGGCCTCACCCAGTCCTGGTGACTTTGTTCCTCACCTGGACCTGATTGCTGTGGACTCTTTCTTGGCCTCACCTGGAAATGGTGACTCTGATTCTATCTGCGCGTCACCCAGACCTGGTGACTCTGTCCTCACCTGGGCATCATTGGTACCTGGTGACTCTGTTCCACACCTGAGCCTCACCTGGACATGATGACTCTGGAACCTCTCTGGGCCTCACCCTGACCTGGAGACTCTGGCCCCAATCTGGATGTCACCTTGACCTGGTGATTCTGGTACCCTTCTAGGCCTCAACCAGATCTGGTGACTCTGGTCCTCAACTGGGCCTCACTTGGTCTAGTGAATATGCACCATCTGGCCCTCTTTTGGACCTGGTTACTCTGGTCCCTACCTGGGCATCATTGGGACATGGTTCCACTGCATGGCCTGCATGTTGGCCTCACCTGGACCTGGTAAGTCTGGTCCCTACGTGGGCATCATCGGGACATGGTTCCACTGCATGGCCTGCACGTTGGCCTCACCTGGACCTGGTGAGTGGGATTTCCACCTGGGCCTCACCCATACCTGGACAAAAGTCCCCACGTGGGCCTCACTTGGACCTGGTGTATCTGGTCCTTACCTGGTTTTCACCTGGAACTGGTAACTCTGGTCACCACCTGGGAATCACCTGGACCTGGTGAATCTGGTCCCCATCTGAGCCTCACCCAGTCTTGGTGACTTTGTTCCTAACCTGGACCTGATTGCTGTGGACTCCTTCTTGGCCACACCTGGAACTGCTGACTCTGATCGTAACTGGACCTCACCCAGATCTGGTGATTCTAGTCCTCACCTGAAGACCAATACGACCTGGATACTCTGTTCCACACCTGAGCCTCACCTGGACATGATGACTCTGGATCCCCTCTGGGCCTCACCCTGACATGGTGACTCTGGTCCCCATCTGGATGTCACCTAGACCAGATGAAATTTGTACCCCTCTAGGCCTCAACTAGACCTGGTGACTCTGGCCCTCAACTGGGCCTCACCGGTACCTAGTGAATATGCTCCCCACCTGCGCCTCATCTGGACCTGGTGACTCTGGTTCTACCTGGTCATCATCTGGACATGGTTACTCTATTCCCCACTGGGACTGACCTGATCCTGGTAACTCTGGTCCTGACTTTGGCCTCTTCACTACCAGGTGACTCTGGCTCCACCTTGGCCTCACCGGTAACTGGTGACTCTGATCCTAAGCATGGCCTCACCTGACCTGGTGACTGTGGTTCCCATGGGACCTCACCTGGAACTCATGTCTCTGGTCCCACCTGGGCCTCACCAGGACCTGGTGTCTCTGGTACCCACCTGGGTAGCATCAGGATATGGTTACACTGTCACTAACATTGTTCCAGCCGGACCTATTAACTCTGGTCTTCACCTGGACATGGTGACACTGGTTCCCACCTGGGTCTCACCTGAACATGTAGAGTCGGATCCCCACCTGGTCCTCACGTGTAACTGGGGATTCTCGTTCCCACGTGGACATCATGTGGACCTGGTGGCTGCAGTGTTTCTACTCCTCATGTACCTCGTGACTCTCGTCCCCACCAGGGCCTCACCGGGACCTGGTGAGTGTGGTTGCCACCTGCACCTCACCTGGTCCTGGGATGCTCGTCTGCACCTGAGACTACCCTGGATCTGGTGACTGTGGTACCCACCTGGGCTTCACCTGGATTTGGGGACTCTGGTCCCCTCTGGGCCTCACCTGGCCCTGTTGACCATGGCACACAACTGGGCAAAATTGGGACCCGGTGACTCTGTTCCACAACTGGACCTCACCTGGACCAGGTGACTCTGGTCCCCCTCTGGGTCTCCCCGTGCCCTAGTGACTGTGAACCCCACTTTGGCCTGACTTGGACTACTGACCCTGGCTGCCACCTGCGCCTGACCTCGAAATGTTGATTCTGGTTCTTTCAAGGGCCTCCCCTGTACCTGGTGATCCTGGTCCCCACCTGGGCCTCACCTGGACGTGGTGACCCTTGTCACCACCGGGGACTCACCTGGACCTGCATACTGTGTTCCACATCTGGGCCTCAAGTAGCCCTGTTGAACATGGTCCCCAAGCCGGCCTCACATGGACCTGTTGCCTCTGATCCCCACCGGGGCCTCACGTGTACCTGGTTACTCTGGTCCTCACCTGGGCCAATTTGGATATGGTGACTCTGATCCCAACCTGGACTTCACCCGGATCTGGTGACTCTGGTCCCCCCTGGACCTCTCCTGGACCTGGTGACTCTCTTTCCAACATGGACCTCACCTGGATCTGGTGACCTTGGTCCTCAGTTTGGCCTCAACTGGACTTGGTGTCTCTCGTCCCCAGTTTGACCAGACTCAGAACTGCTGAATCTTGCCCCACCTAGGCCGCACCCAGACCTGGTGACTCTTGTCCCCAGCTATGCCTCAATACGACCTGATGAATCTGGTCCTCACGTGGGCCTCACATGGACCTGGGACTCGGCTGGATAGAGTTGCTCTGGTTCCCACAAGGGGTTCACCTGATACTGGTGACTGTGGTCTTATTCTATGCCTCACCAGGACCTAGTGATTCTGTTCCCCATCTGGGCCTGCATGGCCCTAGTGACTCTGGTCCTCACCCAGGCATCATTGGGACCTGGATACTCTATTTCACGCCTGGGCCGCACTTTGACCAGGGACCTCTGGTCCCATTCTTGGCCTAAAACTAAACTGGTTACTCTGGTTCCCCCTCTGGGCCTCACCATTACCTGGTGACTCTGGTCACCCCTTGAGCTTCACTTGGGCCTGGTGAATCTGGTCCATAGATGGTCCGCACTTGGATCTGGTGACTGGTCGCCACCTAGGCCTCAGCTGGACATGGTGAATCCTGTTGCCACCTGTGCCTCACCTGGACCTTGTGACTGTGGTCCCACCTGGAACTCACCTGGATCTGGTGGCTCTGGGTCCCATATGGGGCTCTCCTGGACCTGGTTCCCGTGGTTTCCATCTGGACTCACCTGGAACATAATGAATTTGATCCATATTTGGGCCTCTCCTGGGCCTGTTGACTCTGGTCCTAAACTGAGGATCATTGGCAACTGGATACTCTCTTATATACGTGGGCCTCACCTGGACCTGGTGACTGTGGTCCCATCTGGGCCTCACCAGGACGAGTTGATTGGTTCCAACAGGGAACTCACCAGGACCTGATGATTCAGGTCCTCATACGGGCATCATGGGACCTGGTTTCAGTTCCACATCGGGGACTCACCTGGAACTAGTGATTCTCATCCCCTTGTGGGCCTCACCCTGACGTGGTGACTCTGGTCCCCAGCTGGATATGCCCAGAACCGGGTGACTCTGGTCCCCCTCTGGGACTCACCCGGAGCTGGGGACACTGGTACTCAACCGGGCCTCAACAGGACCTGGTGAATCTACTCCTCACTTAGGCCTCGTCTGGACCTTGTGTCTCTTTTCCCACCTGGCATCAATGGGACATGGTTACTCTGTTCCCCACCTGGGCCTCACCTGGACATGATAACTTTGCTCCACACTTTGGGCTCAAATGATCCTCATGACTCTGGTCCCCCCACCTAGGCCTCAATCTGGACCTGGTGACTGTGGTCCCCACGTGGGTCTCACCTGGACGTGGTGACTCTTGTCATCCCCGGGGACTTCCTGGACCTGCTTACTGTGTTCCACACCTGGGCCTCAAGTAGACCTGTTGACCATGGTCCCCAAGCCGGCCTCACATGGACCTGTTGCTTCTGATCCCCACCGGGGTCTCACGTGTACCTAGTAACTCTGGTCCTAACCTGGGCCTCATCTTGACCTATTGACTTTGGTCCCCACCTGTGCTTCACCTGGATCTGGTGACTCTGGTCCCCACCTGGACTTCACCTGGATCTGGTGACTCTGGTCCCCACCTGGACCTCTCCTGGACCTGGTGACTCTCTTTGAAGATGGACCTCACCTGGATCTGTTGACTCTGGTCCCCATCTGGACCTCACCTGCATCTGGTGACTCTGGCCTGCAGGTTGGCCTCACCTGGACCTGGGGAGTGGGGTTGCCACCTAGGCCTCACACATAGCTGGTGACTCAGGTCCCCAGGTGGGCCTCATTTGGACCTGTTGAATCTGGGCCTTAGCTGGTCTTCTCCCAGACCCGAGGACCCTGGTCACCACCTGGAATAACCTGGACCTGGTGAATCTGGTCCAAATCTGGGCCTCACCAAGTCCTGGTGACTTTCTTCACCACCTGGACCTGATTGCTGTGGACGCCTTCTTGGCGTCACCTGGAACTGGTGACTCGGATCCTATCTGCGTGTCACCCAGATCTGGTGACTCTGGTCCTCACCTGGGCATCATTGGTACCTGGTGACTCTGTGCCACACCTGAGCCTCACCTGGACCCGATGACTCTGGAACCACTCTGGGCCTCACCCTGACCTGTTGACTCTGGTCCCCATCTGGATATCACCTCGATCAGGTGATTCTGGTACCCTTTTAAGCCGAACCAGATATGGTGAAACTGATCCTCAACTGGGCCTCAACTGGACCAGGTGATTCTGGTTCCCCTCTGGGTCTCAACATGCCCTCGTGACTGTGAACCCCACTTTGGCCTGAATTGGACCTCCTGACCCTGGTTGCCTCCTGCGCCTGACCTTGAACTGTTGACTCTGGTTCTTTCAAGGGACTCGCCGGGACTTGATGATCCTGGTCCCCACCTGGGCCTCACCTGGACATGGTCACTCTTGTCACCACTGGGGACTCACCTGGTCCTGCTTACTGTGTTCCACACCTGGGCCTCAAGTAGATCTGTTGACCATGGTCCCCAAGCCGGCCTCACATGGACCTGTGGCCTCTGATCCCCACCGGGGCCTCACGTGTACCTGATAACTCTGGTCCTCACCTGGGCCTCATCTGGACCTAGTGACTCTGATCCCCACCTGGGCTTCACCTGGATCTGGTGACTCTAGCCCCCACCTGGACCACTCCTGGACCTGGTGACTCTCTTTCCAACATGGACCTCAACTGGATATGGTGACCTTGGTCCTCAGTTTGGCCTCACTTGGACCTGGCGTCTCTCGTCCCCACATTGACCTAACTCAGAACTGCTGAATCTTGCCCCACCTAGGCCGCACCCAGTCCTGGTGACTCTTGTCCCCAGCTATGCCTCATTTCGACCTGATGAATATGTTACTCACGTGGGCCTCCCATGGACCTGGGACTCAGCTGGATAGAGTGGCTCTGCTTTCCACAAGGGGCTCACCTGTTACTGCTGAATGTCGTCTTATTCTATTACTCATCAGGACCTAGTGATTTTGTTCCCCATCTGGGCCTGCATGGCCCTAGTGACTCTGGTCCTCAGTCAGCCATTATTGGGACCTGGATACTCTATTCCACACCTGGGTCTGACTTTGACCAGGGACCTCTGGTCCAATCGGGGCCTCAAACTAAACTGGTTACTCTTGTTCCCCCTCTGGGTCTCACCCTTACTTTATGACTCTGGTCAACCCTTGGGCTTCACTTGGGCCTGGTGAATCTGGTCCTTAGATGGTCCGAACCTGGATCTGGTGACTGGTCGCCACCTGGGCCTCTCCTGGACTTGGTGAATCCTGTTGCCACCTGCGCGTCACCGGGACCTTGTGACTGTGGTCCCACCTGGACCTCACCTGGATCTGGTTTCTCTGGTTCCCATATGGGGCTCTCCTGGTCCTGGTTCCTGTGGTCTCCATCTGGCCTCACCTGGAACACAATGACTCTGTTCGATATTTGCCCTCTCCTGGACCTGTTGACTCTGGTACTTACCTGGGCATCATTGGGACGTGGGTACAATCTTATATACCTGGGCCTCACCTGGACCTGGTGACTGTGGTCCCACCTGGGCCTCACCTGGATGGGGTGACTGGTTCCCACAGGGACCTCACCTGGACCTGGTGACTCGGGTCCTCATATGGATATTATGGGACCTGGTTTCTCAGTTCCCCATCGGGGCCTCCCCTGGACCTAGTGATTCTCGTTCCACTCTGGGCCTCACTCTGACGTGGTGACTCTAGTCCCCACCTGGATATCACCAGAACTGGGTGACTCTGGTCCCCCTCTGGGACTCACCCGGAGCTGGGGACACTGGCACTCAACTGGGCATCAACAGGACCTGGTGAATCTACTCCTCACTTAGGCCTCGTCTGGACCTTGTGACTCTTTTCCCACCTGGCATCAATGGGATTTGGTTACTCTCTTCCCCACCTGGGCTTCACCTCGACATGATAACTTTGCTCCACACTTTGGCTTCAACTGGTCCTGATGACTCTGGTCCCCCCACCTTGGATCAATCTGGACCTGGTGACCGTTGTCCCCGCCTGGGTCTCACCTGGACCTGGTGACTCTCGTTCCCACATGAACCCCACCTGGATCTGGTGACTGTGGTGTTCTTGTAGATTCACATTTACCTGGTGACTCTGGTCCCCACTAGAGCCTCACCTGGATCTGGTGAATCTGGCCTGCAGCTTGGCCTCACCTGGACCTGTTGAGTGGGGTTGCCACATGGGCCTCACCCATTCCTTGTGACTCAGGTCCCCACCTGGGCCTCTTGGACCTGGTGAATCTGGTCCTTACCTGGTCCTCTCCCAGACCCGCAGACTCTGGTCACCACCTGGGCCTCACCTGGACCTGGTGAATCTGGTCCCCATCTTGGCCTCCCCCAGTCCTGGTGACTTTGTTCCCCACCAGGACCTGATTGCTGTGTACTCTTTCTTAGCCTCACCTGGAACTGGTGACTCGCATCCTATCTGTGTGTCACCCATACCTGGTGACTCTGGTCCTCACCAGGGCATCATTGGTACTTGGTGACTCTGTTCCACGTCTGAGCCTAACCTGGACATGATGACTCTGGATCCCCTCTGGGCCTCTTCATGACCTGGTGACTCTGGTCCCCATGTGGATGTTACCTGTACCAGGTGATTCTGGTACCCCTCTAGGCATCAAGCAGATCTGGTGACTCTGGTCCTGAACTGGGCCTCAACTGGACCTAGTGAATTTGCTCCATCTGGGCCTCATTTGGACCTGGTGACTCTGGTCCCTACCTGGGCATCATCGGGACATGGTTCCACTGCATGGCTTGCAGGTTGGCCTCACCTGGACCTGGTAACTCTGATGTCTACCTGGGCATTATCGAGACATGGTTTCTCTGCTTGGCCTGCAGGTTGGCCTCACCTGGACCTGGTGAGTGGGGTGGCAACCTGGGCCTCACACATGCAATGTGACACAGGTCCCCACGTGGGTCTCACTTGGACCTGGTGAATCTCGTCCTTACCTGGTGCTCACCCGGAACTGGTATTTCTGGTCACCACATGGGAATCACATGCACCTAGTGAATCTGGTCCCCATCTGGGCCTCACCCAGTCCTGGTGACTTTGTTCCCCACCTGGACCTGATTGCTGTGGACTCTTTCTTGACCTCACCTGAAACTGGTGACTCTGATCCTATCTGCGCGTCACACAGACCTGGTGACTCTGGTCCTCACCTGGGCATCATTGGTACCTGGTGACTCTGTTCCACACCTGAGCCTCACCTGGACATGATGACTCTGGAACCTCTCTGGGCCTCACCCTGACCTGGTGACTCTGGTCCCCATCTGGATGTCTCCTAGACCAGGTGAATATGGTACCCCTCTAGGCCTCAACTAGACTGGGGGAATCTGGTCCTCAACTGGGCCTCACCGGGACCTAGTGAATATACTCCCCACCTGCGACTCATCTGTACGTGGTGACTCTGGTTCTACCTGGGCATCATCGGGACATGGTTACTCTATTCCCCACTGGGACTGACCTGATCCTGGTAACTCTGGACCTGACTTTGGCGTCTTCTCTACTTTGTGACTCTGGCTCCAACTGGGCCTCACCTGTAACTGGTGACTCTGATCCTAAGCATGTCCTCACCTGACCTGGGGACTGTGGTCCCCACCTGGGTCTCACCTGGACCTGGTGACTCTCGTTCCCACATGAACCACACCTGGACCTGGTGACTGTGGTGTTCTTGTATACTCACATGTACCTGGTGACTCCAATCCCCACTAGGGCCTCACCTAGATCTGGTGACTCTGGCCCGCCGGTTGGCCTCACCTAGACCTGGTGAGTGGGGTTGCCACCTAGGCCTCACACATAGCTGGTGACTCAGGTCCCCACGTGAGCCTCTTGGACCTGGTGAATCTGGTCCTTGCCTTGTCCTTTCCCAGACCCGGGGACTCTATCCCCACGTGGGCCTCCCTTTGACCTGGTGAATCCGGCCCTTACCTGGTCCTCACTCGGAACTAGTAAGTGTGGTCACAACATGGGAATCATCTGGACCTGATAAATCTGGTCCCCATTGGGCCTCACCCAGTCCTGGTTACTTTGTTCCCCACCTGGACCTGATTGCTGTGGACTCCTTTTGGGCCTCACCTGGAACGGGTGACTCTGATCCTAACTGGGACTCACCAAGATCTGGTGACTCTGGTCCTCACCTGTGGATCATTATGACCTGGATACTCTGTTCCACACCTGAGACTCACCTGGAGATGATGACGCTGGATCCCCTCTGGGCCTCAGCCTGACATGGTGACTCTGGTCCCCATCTGGATATCACCAGAATCGGGTGACTCTGTTCCCCCGCTGGGACTCACCCGGAGCTGGGGACAGTGGTCCTAAACTGGGCCTCAACAGGACATGGTGAATCTACTCCTCACTTAGGCCTCCTCTGGACCTTGTGACTCTTTTCCCACCTGGCATCAATGGGACATGGTTACTCTGTTCCCCACCTGGGACTCACCCGGACATGATAACTTTGCTCCGCACTTTGGTCTCAACTGGTCCTGATGACTCTGGTCCCCCCACCTAGGCCTCAATCTGGACCTGGTGACTGTGGTCCGCACCTGGGTCTCACCTGGACCTGGTGACTCTCGTTCCCACATGAACCACACCAGGACCTGGTGACTGTGGTGTTCTTGTAGACTCACATTTAACTGGTGACTCCGGTCCCCATTAGGGCCTCACCTGCAACTCGTAACTCTGGTCCTACCTGACATTATCGGGACACGGTTCCTCTGCATGGCCCGAAGGTTGGCCTCCCCTGGCCTGGTGAGTGTGGTTGCCATCTGGGCCTCACCAATACCGGTGACAGAGGTCCCCACGTGGGCCTCACTTGGGCCTGGTGAATCTGGTCCTTACCTGGTCCTCACCCGGAACTGGTAACTCTGGTCACCACCTGGGAATCACCTGGACCTGGTGAATCTGGTCCACATCTGGGCCTCACCCAGTCCTGGTGACTTTGTTCCCCACTGGGACCTGATTGCTGTGGACTCCTTCTTGGCCTCAACTGGTACTGTTGAGTCTGATGCTATGTGGGCCTCACACAGATCTGGTGACTCTGGTCTTCACCTGTGGACCATTATGACCTGGATACTCTGCTCCACACCTGAGCCTCACCTGGAAAGATGACTCTGGATCCCCTCTGGGCCTCAGCCTGACATGGTGACTCTGGTCCCCATCTGGATGTCACCTACACCAGGTGAATCTGGTACCCTTCTAGGCCTCAACTAGACCTGGGCATTCTGGTCCTTAACTGGGCCTCAAAGGGACCTAGTGAATATGCTCCACTCCTGCGCCTATCTGGACCTGGTGACTCTGGTTCTACCTGGGCATCATCGGGACATGTTTACTCTATTCCCCACTGGGACTGACCTGATCCTTGTAACTCTGGTCCTGACATTGGCATCTTCTGTCCCAGGTGACTCTGGCTCCACCCGGGCCTCACCACTAACTGGTGACTCTGATCCTAAGCATGGCCTCACCAGACCTGGTGACTGTGGTTCCCAATGGAACCTCACCTGGACCTCATGTCTCTGGTTCTTCCTGACCCTCACCAGGACCTGGTGTCTCTGGTACCCACCAGGGTAGCATCAGGATATGGTTACACTGTTCACTAACAGTGACCCAGCCGGACCTATTAACTCTGGTCTTCACCTGGGCCACAAGTGGACATGGTGTCACTGGTACCTACCAGGGTCTCACCTGGACATGGTGAGTCGGATCCCCACCTGGTCCTCACGTGTAACTGGTGATTCTCGTTCCCACATAGACATCATGTGGACCTGGTGGCTACAGTGTTTCTAGCTTCTCATGTACCTCGTGACTCTGGTCCCCACCAGGACCTCACCGGGACCTAGTGAGTGTGGTTGCCACCTGCACCTCACCTGGACCTGTGATTCTGGTCTGCACCTGAGACTACCCTGGATCTGGTGACTGTGGTCCCCACCTGGGCTTCACCTGGATTTGGGGACTCCGGTCCCCATCTGGGCCTCACCTGGCCATTTTGACCATGGTCCTCAACTGGGCAAACTGGGACACGGTGACTGTGTTCCACAACTGGACCTCACCTGGACCAGGTCACTCTGGTCCCCCTCTGGGTGTCACCGTGCCCTAGTGACTGTGAAGCTCACTTTGGCCTGACTTGGACCTACTGACCCTGGTTGCCACCTACGCCAGACCTCGAACTGTTGACTCTGGTTCTTTCAAGGGCCTCCCCTGTACAAGGTGATCCTTGTCCCCACCTGCTCCTCAACTGGACGTGGTGACACTTGTCCCAACCGGGGACTCACCTGGACCTGCTTACTGTGTTCCACACCTGGGCCTCAAGTAGACCTGTTGACCATGGTCCCCAAGCCGGCCTCACATGGACCTGTTGCCTCTGATCCCCACCGGGGCGTCACGTGTACCTTGTAACTCTGGTACTCACCTGGGCCTCATCTGGACCTAGTGACTCTGGTCCCCACCTGGGCTTCATCTGGATCTGGTGACTCTGGTCCCCAACTGCACCTCTGCTGGACCTGGTGACTCTCTTTCAAACATGGACCTCACCTGGATCTGGTGACTCTGGTCCTCAGTTTGGCCTCACCTGGACCTGGCGTCTCTCGTCCCCACTTTGACCTAACTCACAACTGCTGAATCTTGCCGCAATTAGGCCGCACCCATACCTGGTGACTCTTGCCCCAGCTATGCCTCAATTCGACCTGATGAATCTGGTCCTCACGTGGGCCTCACATGGACCTGCTACTCAGCTGGATAGAGTGGCTCTGGTTCCCACATGGGGCTCACCTGATACTGGTGACTGAGGTTTTATTCTATCCCTCTCCAGGACCTAGTGTTTCCGTACCCCATCTGGGCCTGCATGGTCCTAGTGACTCTGGTCCTCACCCAGGCATCATTGGGACCTGGATACTCTATTCCACATCTGGGCCTCACTCTGACCAGGGACCTCTGGTCCCATTCTGGGCCTCAAACTAAATGGTTACTCTGGTTCGCCCTCTTGGCCTCACTCTAACCTGGTGACTCTGGTCACCCCTTTGGATTCAATTGGGCCTGGTGATTCTGGTCCTTAGCTGCTCCTCACCTGGATCTGGTGACTGTTCTCCACATGGCCTCACCTGGACTCGGTGAATCCTGTTGCCACCTGCGCCTCACCTGGACCTTGTGACTGTGGTCCCACCTGGACATACATGGATCTGGTGGCTCTGGTTCCCATATGGGGCTCTCCTGGACCTGGTTCCTGTGGTCTCCATCTGGCCTCACCTGGAACACAATGACTCTCATCCATATTTGGGCCTCTCCTGGACCTGTTGACTCTGGTCCTTACCTGGGCATCATTGGGACCTGGATACTCTCTTATATAGCTGGGCCTCACCTGGACCTGGTGACTGTGGTCCCACCTGGGCCTCACCTGGACGAGGTGAGTGGTTCCCGGAGGGACCTCACCTCGACCTGGTGACTCAGGTCCTTATATGGGCAACATGGGACCTGGTTTCTCAGTTCCACATCGTGGCCTCACCTAGACCTATTGATTCTCGTCCCCCTTGGGCCTCATCCTGACGTGGTGACTCTGGTCCCCATCTGGATATCACCAGAACCGGGTCCCCCTGGTCCCCCTCTGGGACTCACCCGGAGCTGGGGACACTGGTCCTCAACTGGGCCTCAATAGGACCTGGTGAATCTACTCCTCACTTAGGCCTCGTCTGGACCTTGTGACTCTTTTTCCCACCTGGCATCAATGGGACATGGTTACTCTGTTCCCCACCTGGGCCTCACCTCCACATGATAACTTTGCTCCACTCTTTGGCCCCAACTGCTCCTGATGACCCTGGTCCCCCCACCTATGCCACAATCTGGACCTGGTGACTGTGGTTCCCACCTAGGTCACATCTGGACCTGGTGACTCTCGTTCCCACATGAACCACACCTGGACCTGGTGACTGGTGTTCTTGTAGACTCACATTTACCTGGTGACTCTGGTAACCACTATGGCCTCACGTGGATCTGGTGACTCTGGCCTGCCAGTTGGCCTAACCTGGACCTGGTGAGTGGGGAAGCCACTTGGGCCTCACACATAGCTTGTGACTCAGGTCCCCACGTGGACCTCTTGGACCTGGTGAATCTGGTCCTTACCTGGTCCTCTCCCAGACCCGGGGACTCTGGTCACCACCTGGGCCTCACCTGGACCTGTGAATCTGGTCCCCATCTGGGCCTCACCCAGTCCTGGTGACTTTGTTCCCCACCAGGACCTCATGGCTGTGGACCCTTTCTTGGCCTCACCTGGAACTGGTGACTCTGATCCTGTCTGCGCGTCACCCAGATCTGGTGATCTGGTCCTCACCTGCACATCATTGTTACCTGGTGACTCTGTTCCTCACCTGAGCCTCACCTGGATATGATGACTCTGGAACCTCTCTGGGCCTCTCCCTGACCTGGTGACTCTGGTCCCCATCTGGATGTCACGTGGACCAGGTGATTCTGGTACCCCTCTAGGCATCAACCAGATCTGGAGACTCTGGTCCTCAACTGGGCCTCAACTGGACCTAGTGATTTTGCTCCATCTGGGCCTCATTTGGACCTGGTGACTCTGGTCCCTACCTGGGCATCATCGGGACATGGTTCCACTGCATGGCCTGCAGGTCGGCCTCACCTTGACCTGGTATCTCTGGTCCCTAATGGGCATCATCGGGACACGGTTACTCTGCATGGCCTGCATGTTGGCCTCACCTGGACCTGGTGAGTGGGGTTGCCACCTGGGCCTTACCCATGCCTGGTGACACAGGTCCCCACGTGGGCCTCACTTGGACCTGGTGACTCTGGCCTGCAGGTTGGCCTCACCTGGACCTGGTGAGTGGGGTTGCAACCTGGGCCTCACCCATACCTGGTGACTCAGGTACCCAAGTGAACCTCTTGGACCTGGTGAATCTGGTCCTTACCTGGTCCTCTCCTGGAACTTGGGACTCTGGTCACCACCTGGGACTCACGTGGACTGGTGAATCTGGTCCCCATCTGGGTCTCAACCAGTCCTGGATATTTGTTCCCTACCTGCACCTGATTGCTCTGGACTCTTTCTTGGCCTCACCTGGAACTGGTGACTCTGATTCTATCTGCGCATCACCCAGACCTGGTGACTCTGGTCCTCACCTGTGCATCATTGGTACCTGGTGACTCTGTTCCACACCTGAGCCTCACCTGGACATGATGACTCTGGAAACTCTCTAGGCCTCACCCTGACCTGGTGACTCTGGTCCCCATCTGGATGTCAACTGTACCAGGTGATCTGGTACCCCTCTAGGCCTAAAACAGATCTGGAGACTCTGGTCCTCAACTGGGCCTCACCTGGCCTTAGTGAATATGCTCCATCTGGGACTTAGTTGGACCTGGTGACTCTGGTCCCTACCTAGGCATCATCGGGACATGGTTCCACTGCATGGCCTGCAGATTGGCCTCACCTGGACCTGGGGAGTGGGGTTGCCACCCTGGCCTCACCCATACCTGGTGACACAGGTCCCCACGTGGAACTCACTTGGACCTGTTGAATCGTGTACTTACCTGGTCCTCACCCGGAACTGGTAAGTCTGGTCACGACCTGGTCATCATCGGGACATTGTTCCTCTGACTGGCCTGCTGGTTGGCCTCACCTGGACCTGGTCAGTGAGGTTGCCACCTGGGCCACACCCATGCCTGGTGACACAGGTCCCCACGTGGGCCTCACTTGGACCTGGTGAATCTGGTCCTTACCTGGTCCTCACCCGGAACTGGTAAGTCTGGTCACGACCTGGATATCACCTGGAGCTGGTGTATCTGGTTCCCATCTGGTCCTCACCCAGTCCTGGTGACTTTGCTCCCCACCTGGACCTGATTGCTGTGGACTCCTTCTTGGCCTCACCTGGAACTGGTGACTCTGATCCTAACTGGGCCTACCCAGATCTGGTGACTCTGGTCCACATCTGTGAACATTATGACCTGGATACTCTGCTCCACACCTCAGCCTCACCTGGACATGATGACTCTGGATCCCCTCTGGCCTCACCCTGACATGGTGACTCTGGTCCCCATCTGGATGTCACCTAGACCAGGTGAATCTGGTACCACTCTAGGCCTCAACTAGACTGGGGGAATCTGGTCCTCAACTGGGCCTCACAAGGACCTAGTGAATATACTCCCCACCTGCGAATCATCTATACGTGGTGACTCGGGTTCTACCTGGGCATCATTGGGACGTGGTTACTCTATTCCCCACTGGGCCTGACCTGATCCTGGAAACTCTGGTCCTGATTTTGGCGTCTTCTCTACTTGGTGACTCTGGCTCCACCTGGGCCTCACCTGTAACTGGTGTCTCTGATCCTAAGCATGGCCTCACCTGACCTGTTGACTGTGGTTCCCATCGGGACCTCACCTGGACCTCATGTCTCTGATCTCACCTGGGCCTCACCTGGACCTGGTGTCTCTAGTACCCACCTGCGTAGCATCAGGATATGGTTACACTGTTCACTAACAGTGACCCAGCCGGACCTATTAACTCTGGTCTTCATCTGGGCCACTCCTGGACATGGTGGCACTGGTTCCCTCTTGGGTCTCACGTGGACATGTTGATTCGGATCCCTGCCTCGACTTCACCTGTAACTGGTGATTCTCGTTCCCACATGGACATCATGTGGATCTGGTGGCTGCAGTGTTTCTAGCTTCTCATGTACCTCGTGACTCTGGTCCCCACCAGGGCCTCACCGGGACCTGGTGAGTGTGGTTGCCACCTACACCTCACCTGGACCTGGTGATTCTGGTCTGCACCTGAAGCAACCCTGGAACTGGTGACTCTGGTCCCCACCTGGGCTTCACCTGGATTTTGGCCTCTGGTTCCCATCTGGGCCTCACCAGGCCCTGTTGACCATGGTCCTCAACTGGGCAAAATTGGGACCCGGTGACTGTGATCCACAACTGGAACTCACCTGGACCAGGTGACTCTGGTCCCCCTCTGGGTCTCACAGTGCCCTAGTGACTGTGAATCTCTCTTTGGCCTGACTTGGACCCGCTGACCCTGGTTGCCACCTGCGCCTGACCTCGAACTGTTGACTCTGGTTCTTTCAAGGGCCTCCCCTGGACATGGTGATCCTGGTGCCCACATGGGCCTGACCTGGACCTGGTTACTCTTGTCACCACCGGGGACTCACCTGGACCTGCTTACGGTGTTTCACACCTGGGCCTCAATAGACCTATTGACCATGGTCCCCAAGGCAGACTCACATGGACATGTTGCCTCTGAACCCACCTGGGCTTCACGTGTTCCTGGTAACTCTTGTCCTCATCTGGGTATCATCTGGACCTAGCGACTCTGGTCCCCACCTGGGCTTCACCTGGATCTGGTGACTCTGGTTCCCACCTGGACTTCACCTGGATCTGGGGACTCTGGTCCACACCTGGACCTGACCTGCATCTGGTGACTCTGGTCCTCAGTTAGGCCTCACCTGGATCTGGCATCTCTCGTCCCCACTTTGACCTAACTCAGAACTGCTGAATCTTGCCCCACCTAGGCCGGACCCAGACCTGGTGACTCTTGTCCCCAGCTATGCCTCAATTCGAACTGATGAATCTGGTCCTCACGTGGGCCTCACATGGACCTGGGACTCAGCTGGATAGAGTGGCTCTGGTTCCCTCAAGGGGCTCACCTGATACTGCTGACTGTGGTCTTAATCTATGCCTCACCAGGACCTGGTGATTCTGTTCCCCAACTAGGCCTGCATGGCCCTAGTAACTCTGTTCCTCACCCAGGCATCATTTTGACCTGGATACTCTATTTCACACCTGGGCCTCACTCTGACCAGGGATCTCTGGTCCCATTCTGGGCCTCAAACTAAACTGGTTACTCTGGTTCCCCCTCTGGGCCTCACCCTTACCTGGTGACTCTGGTTACCCCTTTGACTTCTCTTGGGCCTGGTGAATCTGGACCTTATTTGGTCCGCACCTGGTTGTGGTGACTGGTCGCCACCTGGGCCTTCCCTGGACTTGGTGAATCCTGTTGCCAATTGCGCCTCACCTGGACCTTGTGACTGTGTTCCCACCTGGAACTCACATGGATCTGGTGGCTCTGGTTCCCATATTGGGCTCTCCTGGACCTGGTTCCTGTGGTCTCCATCTGGCCTCACCTGGAAAACAATGACTCTGATCCATATTTGGGCCTATCCTGGATCTGTTGTCTCTGGTCCTTACCTGGCCTCATTGGGACCTGGATACTCACTTATATACCTGGTCCTCACCTGGACCTGGTGACTGTGGTCCCACCTGGGCCTCACTTGGACGAGGTGCCTGGTTCCCACAGGGACCTCACCTGGACCTGGTGACTCAGGTCCTCATATGGGCTTCATGGGACTTGGTTTCTCAGTTCCACATCGGGGCCTCACCTGGACCTAGTGATTCTCGTCCCCCTCTAGGCCTCACCCGGACGTGGTGACTCTGGTCTCCAGCTGGATATCACCAGAACCGGGTGACTCTGGTCCCCTCTGGGACTCACACGGAGCTGGGGACACTGCTCCTCAACTGGGCCTCAACAGGACCTGGTGAATCTACTCCTCACTTAGGCCTCGTCTGGACCTTGTGACTCTTTTCCCACCTGGCATCAATGGGACATGGTTACTCTGTTCCCCACCTGGGCCTCACCTGGATATGATAACTTTGCTCCACTCTTTGGCCTCAACTGGTCCTGATGACTCTGGTCCCCCCACCTAGGTCTCAATCTGGACTTGATGACTGTGGTCCCCACCTGGGTCTCACCTGGACCTGGTGACTCTCGTTCCCACATGAACCACACCTGGACCTGGTGACTGTGGTGTTCTTGTAGATTCACATTTACCTGTTGACTCCGATCCCCACTAGGGCCTCACCTGGATCTAGTGACTCTGGCCTGCAGGTTGGCCTCACCTGGACCTGGTGTGTAGGGTTTGCCACCAGGGCCTCACCCATACCTGGTGACTCAGGTCCCCACGTGGGCCTCTTGGACCTGGTGAAACGGGACCTTACCTGGTCCTCTCCCAGACCCGGGGACCACCTGTGCCTCACCTGGACCTGGTGAATCTGTTCCCTATCTGGGCCTCACCGAGTCCTGGTGACTTTGTTCCCCACCTGGACCTGTTTGCTGTGGACCCTTTCCTGGCCTCTCCTGGAACTGGTGACTCTGATTCTATCTGCGTGTCATCCAGACCTGGTGACTCTGGTCCTCACCTGTGGACCATAATGACCTGGATACTCTGTTCCACACCTGAGCCTCACCTGGACATGATGACTCTGGAACCTCTCTGGGCCTCACCCTGACCTGGAGACTCTGGTCCCCATCTGGATGTCACCTTGACCAGGTGATTCTGCTACCCCTCTAGTCCTCAACCAGATTTGGTGACTCTGGTCCTCAACTGGGCCTCACTTGGACCTAGTGAATATGCTCCATCTGGGCCTCATTCGGACTGGTGACTCTGTTCCCTACCTGGGCATCATTGGGACATGGTTCCACTGCATGGCCTGCAGGTTGGCCTCACCTGGACCTGGTAAGTCTGGTCCCTACGTGGGCATCATCGGGACATGGTTCCTCTGCATGGCCTGCACGTTGGCCTCATCTGGACCTGGTGAGTGGGATTTCCACCTGGGCCTCACCCATACCTGGAGATACAAGTCCCCACGTGGGCCTCACTTAGACCTGGTGAATCTCGTCCTTACCTGGTCCTCACCTGGAAGTGGTAACTCTGGTCACCACCTGGGAATCACCTGGAACTGGTGAATCTGGTCCCCATCTGGGCTTCACCCAGTCTTGGTGACTTTGTTCTCAACCTGGAACTGATTGCTGTGCACTCCTTCTTGGCCTCACCTGGAACTGGTGACTCTGATCCTAACTGGACCTCACCCAGATCTCGTGATTCTGGTCCTCACCTGTGGACCAATACGACCTGGATACTCTGTTCCACACCTGAGCCTCAACTGGACATGATGATTCTGGATCCTCTCTGGGCCTCACCCTGACATGGTGCCTCTGGTCCCCATCTGGATGTCACCTAGACCAGGTGAAATTTGTACCCCTCTAGGCCTCAAGAAGACCTGGTGACTCCGGCCCTCAACTGGGCCTCACCGGTACCTAGTGAATATGCTCCCCACCTGCGCCTCATCTGAACCTGGTGACTCTGGTTCTACCTGGGGATCATCGGGACATGGTTACTCTATTCCCCACTGGGACTGACCTGATCCTGGTACCTCTTATCCTGACTTTGGCCTCTTCAGAACCAGGTGACTCTGGCTCCACCTGGTCCTCACCTGTAACTGGTGACTCTGATCCTAAGCATGGCCTCACCTGACCTGGTGACTGTGGTTCCCATGGGACCTCACCTGGAACTCATGTCTCTGGTCCCACCTGGGCCTCACCAGGAACTGGTGTCTCTGGTACCCACCTGGGTAGCATCAGGATATGGTTACAGTGTTCACTAACAGTGACCCAGCCGGACCTATTAACTCTGGTCTTCACCTGGACATGATGACACTGGGTCCCACCTGGGTCTCAACTGCACATGGTGAGTCGGATCCCCACCTGGTCCTCACCTGTAACTGGTGATTCTCGTTCCCACGTGGACATAATGTGGACCTGGTTGCTGCAGTGTTTCTAGCTTCTCATGTACCTCGTGACTCTGGTCCCCACCAGGGCCTCACCGGGTCCTGGTGTGTGTGGTTGCCACCTGCACCTCACCTGGACCTGGGATTCTCGTCTACACCTGAGACTACCCTGGATCTGGTGACTGTGGTCCCCACCTGGGCTTCACCTGGATTTGGGGACTCCGTTCCCCTCTGTACTCCCTGGCCCTGTTGACCATGGTCCTCAAGTGGGCAAAATTGGGGCCCGGTGACTGTGTTCCACAAATGGACCTCACCTGGGCTAGGTGACTCTGGTCACCCTCTGGGTCTCACAGTGCCCTAGTGACTGTGAACGCCACTTTGGCCTAACTTGGACCTGTTGACCCTGGTTGCCACCTGCGCCTGACCTCGAACTGTTGACTCTGGTTCTTTCAAGGACGTCCCCTGGACATGGTCATCCTGGTGCCCACATGGGCCTCACCTGGACCTGGTGACTCTTGTCACCACCGGGGACTCACCTGGACCTGCTTACTGTGTTCCACACCAGGGCCTCAAGTAGACCTGTTGACCATGGTCCCCAAGCCTGCCTAACATGGACCTGTTGCCTCTGATCCCCCCCGGGGCTTCACTTGTACCTGGCAACTCTGGTCCTCACCTTCGCCTCATCTGGACCTAGTGACTCTGGACACCACCTGGGCTTCACCTGGATCTGGTGACTCTGGTCCCCACCTGGACTTCACCTGGATCTGGTGACTCTGGACCCCACCTGGATCTGACCTGCATCTGGTGACTCTGGTCCTCAGTTTGGCCTCACCTGGACCTAGCGTCACTCGTCCCCACTTTGCTACCTCAGCACTGCTGAATCTTGCCCCACCTAGGCCGCACCCAGACCTGGTGCCTCTTGTCCCCAGCTATGCCTCAATTCGACCTGATGAATCTGGTCCTCACGTGGGCCTCATATGGACCTGCTACTCAGCTGGATAGAGTGGCTCTTGTTCCCACATGGGGCTCACCTGATTCTGGTGACTGTGGTTTTATTCTATGCCTCACCAGGACCTAGTAATTCTGTTCCCCATCTGGGCCTGCATGGCCCGAGTGACTCTGGTCCTCACCTAGGCATCATTGGGTCCGGGATACTCTTTCCACACCTGGGCTTCACTCTGACCAGGGACCTATGGTCCCATTCTGGGCCCCAAACCGAACTGGTTACTCTGGTACCCCCTCTGGGGCTCACCCTAACCTGGTGACTCTGGTCACCCCTTTGGCTTCACTTGGGCCTGGTGTATCTGGTCCTTAGCTGGTTCTCAACTGGATCTGGTGACTGGTCGCCCCCTGGGCCTCACCTGGACTTGGTGAATCCTGTTGCCATCTGCGCCTTACCTGTACCTTGTGACTGTGGTCCCACCTGGAACTCAGCTGGATCTGGTGGCTCTGGTTCCCATATGTGGCTCTCCTGGACCTGGTTCCTGTGGTCTCCATCTGGCCTCACCTGGAACACAATGACTCTGATCCATTTTGGGCCTCTCCTGGACCTGTTGACTCTGGTCCTTACATGGGCATCATTGGGACCTCGATACTCTCTTATATACCTGGGCCTCATCGGGACCTGGTGGCTTTGGTCCAACCCGGGCCTCTCCTGGATGAGGTGACTGGTTCCCACAGGGACCTCACCTGGACCTGGTGACTCAGGTCCTCATATGGGCATCATGGGACCTTGTTTCTCAGTTCCACATCGGGGCCTCACCTGTACCTAGTGATTCTCGTCCCCCTCTGGGCCTCACCCTGACGTGGTGACTCTGGTCCCCACCTGGATATCACCAGAACCGGGTGACTCTGGTCCCCCTCTGGGACTCACCCGGAGATGGGGACACTGGTCCTCAACTGGGCCTCAATAGGACCTGGTGAATCTACTACTCACTTAGGCATCGTCTGGTTCTTGTGACTCTTTTCCCACCTGGTATCAATGGGACATGGTTACTCTGTTCCCCACCTGGGCCTCACCTGGACATGATAACTTTGCTCCACTCTTTGGCCTCAACTGGTCCTGATGACTCTGGTCCACCCACCTAGGCCTCAATCTGGACCTGGTGACTGTGGTCCCCACCTGGGTCTCACCTGGACCTGGTGACTCTCGTTCCTAGATGAACCACACCTGGACCTGGTGACTGTGGTGTTCTTGTACACTCACATGTACCTGGTGACTCCAGTACCCACTAGGGCCTCATCTGGATCTGGTGACTCTGGCCCGCCGGTTTGCCTCACCTAGACCTGGTGAGTGGGGTTGCCACCTAGGCCTCACACATAGCTGGTGACTCAGGTCCCCACGTGAGCCTCTTGGACCTGGTGAATCTGGTCCTTGCCTTGTCCTTTCCCAGACCCGGGGACTCTATCCCCACCTGGGCCTCACCTGGACCTGGTGAATCTGGTCCCCATCTGGGTCTCACCCAGGTCTGGTGACTTTGTTCCCCACCTGGACCTGATTGCTCTGAACTCTTTCTTGGCCTCACCTGCAACTGGTGACTCTGATCGTATCTGCGCCTCACCCAGATCTGGTGACTCTGGTCCTCACTTGGGCATCATTGGTACCTGGTGACTCCCTTCCACACCTGAGCCTCACCTGGACCCGATGACTCCTGAAACATTCTGGGCCTCCCCCTGACCTGGTGACTCTCGTCCCCATCTGGATATCACCTGGACCAGGTGATTCTGGTACCCTTCTGAGACTCAAGCAGATATGGTGAAACTAGTCCTCAACTGGGCCTCACCTGGACCTAGTGAATATGCTCCATCTGGGCCTTATTTGGACCTGGTGACTCTGGTCCCTACCTGGGCATCATCGGGACATGGTTCCACTGCATGGCCTGCAGATTGGCCTCAACTGGACCTGGTAAATCTGGTCCCTTCCCTAGTATCACCGGGACATGGTTCCTCTGCATGGCCTGCAGGTTGGCCTCACCTGGACCTGGTGAGTGGGTTTGCCACCTGGGCCTCCCCCATACCTTGTGACACAGGGCCCAAGTGGGCCTCCCTTTGACCTGGTGAATCTGGTCCTTACCTGGTCCTCACTCAGAACTAGTAAGTCTGGTCACAACATGGGAATCATCTGGACCTGGTGAATCTGGTCAATCTGGCCTCACCCAGTCCTGGTGACTTTGTTCCATAACTTGACCTGATTGCTGTGGACTCCTTTTGGGCCTCACCTGGAACGGGTGACTCTGATCCTAACTGGGCCTCACCCAGATCTGGTGACTCTGGTCCTCACCTGTGGAACATTATGACCTGGATACTCTGTTCCACACCTGAGACTCACCTGGACATGATGACGCTGCATCCCCTCTGGGCCTCAGCCTGACATGGTGACTCTGTCCCCATCTGGATATCACCAGAATCGGGTGACTCTGTTCCCCCTCTGGGACTCACCCGGAGCTGGGACACTGGTCCTCAACTGGGCACAACTGGACCTGGTGAATCTACTCCTCACTTAGGTCTCGTCTGGACCTTGTGACTCTTTTCCCACCTGGCATCAATGGGACATTGTTACTCTGTTCCCACTGGGCGTGACCTGGACATGATAACTTTGCTCCACACTTTGGCCTCAACTGGTCCTGATGACTCTGATCCGCCCACCTAGGCCTCAAACTGAACCTGGTGACTGTGGTCCCCACCTGGGTCACACCTGGACCTGGTGACTGTGGTCCCCACCTGGGTCTCACCTGGACCTGGTGGTCTCGTTCCTACATGAACCATGCCTGGACCTGGTGACTCTGGCGTTCTTGTAGACAAAATTTTACCTGCTGAATCCGGTCCCCACTAGGGACTCACGTGGATCTGGTGACTCTGGCCTGCAGGTTGGTCTCACCAGGACCCGGTGAGTGGGGTTGCCACCGGGGCCTCACCTATACCTGGTGACTCAAGTCCCTACGTGGGCCTCTTGGACCTGGTGAATCTTGTCCTTACCCGGTCCTCTCCTAGACCCGGGGACTCTTGTCACCACCTGGGCCTCACCTGGACCTTGGAATCTGGTCTCCATCTGGGCCTCACCCAGTCCTGGTGACTTTGTTCCCCACCTGGACCTGATTGCTGTGCCCTTTCTTGGCATCAACTGGACTGCTGAGTCTTATCCTAACTGTGCGTCACCCAGACCGGGTGACTCTTGTCCTCACCTGGGCATCATTGGTAGCTGGTGACTCTGTACCACACCTGAGGCTCACCTGGACATGATGACTCTGGAACCGCTCTGGGCCACACCCTGACCTAGTGACTCTGGTCCCCATCTGGATGTCACATGGACAAGGTGATTCTGGTACCCCCTAGGCCTCAAACAGATCTGGTGACTCTGGTCTTCAAAGGGGACTCACCTGTACCTAGTGAATATGCTCCATCTGGACCTCATTTGGACCTGGTGACTCTGGTCCATACCTGGGCATCATCGGGACATGGTTCCACTGCATGGTCTGCAGGTTGGCCTCACCTGGACCTGGTAAGTCTGGTCTCTACCTGGGCATCATCTGGATATGTTTCCACTGCATGGCATGCAGGTTGGCCTCACCTGGACCTGGTAACACTTCTCCCTACCTGGGCATCATCGTGATATGGTTCCACTGCATGGCCTGCAGGTTGGCCTCACCTGGACCTGGTGAGTGTTATTGCCACCTGGGTCTCACCCATGCCTGGTGACTCAGGTCCCCACGTGGGCCTCTTGGACCTGGTGAATCTGGTCCTTACCTGGTCCTTTCCCAGAACGGGGACTCTGGTCACCACCTGTGCCTCACCTGGATTGGTGAATCTGGTACCCCTCTAGGCCTCAACAAGATCTGGTGACTCTGATCCTATCTGCGCGTCACCCAGACCTGGTGACTCTGTTCCTCACCTGGGCATCATTGGGTCCTGGTGACTCTGTTCCACACCTGAGCCTCACCTGGACATGATGACTCTGGAACCTCTCTGTGCCTCACCCTGACCTGATGACTCTGGTCCCCATCTGGATGTCACCTGGACCAGTTGATTCTGGTACCCTTCTAGGCGTCAACCAGATCTGGTGACTCTGGTCCTCAACTGGGCCTCACCTGGACCTAGTGAATATGCACAATCTGGGCTCTGTTGGACCTGGTGGCTCTGGTCCCTACCTGGGCATCATCGGACATGGTTCCACTGCAGGTCCTGCAGGTGGCCTCACTTGGACATGGTAAGTCTGGTCCCTACATGGTCATCACCGGGACATGGTTCCTCTGCATGGCCTGCAGGTTGGCCTCACCTGGACCTGGTCAGTGGGGTTGCCACCTGGGCCTCACCCATGCCTGGTGACACAGGTCCCCACGTGGGCCTCACTTGGACCTGGTAAATCTTGTCCTTACCTGGTCCTCACCCAGAACTGGTAAGTCTAGTCACCACCTGGATATCACCTGGACCTTGTGTATCTGGTCCCCATCTAGGCCTCACCCAGTCCTGGTGAATTTGTTCCCCACCTGGACCTGATTTCTGTGGACTCCTTCTTGGCCTCACCTGGAACTGGTGACTCTGGTCCCCACCTGGACCTCTCCCGGACCTTGTGACTTTCTTGCAAACATGGACCTCACATTGATTGGTGACTCTGGTACTCAGTTTGGCCTCACCTGGAACTGGCCTCTCTCGTGCCCACTTTGACCTAACTCAGAACTGCTGAATCTAGCCCAACTTAGGCTGCACCCAGACCGGGTGACTCTTGTCCCAAGCTATGCCTCAATTCGACTTGATGAATCTGTTCCTCACGGGAGCCTCACCTGGACCTGGGACTCAGCTGGATAGAGTGGCTCTGGTTCCCGCAAGGGGCTCAGCTGATACTGCTGACAGTGGTCTTATTGTATGCCTCAACAGGACCTAGTGATTCTGTTCCCCATCTGGGCCTGCATGGCCCCAGTTACTCTGGTCCTCACCCAGGCATCATTGTGTGATGGACCCAATGATCCTCCCCTGGATACTCTATTCCACACCTGGGCCTCACTTTGACCAGGGACCTCTGGTCCCATTCTGGGCCTCAAACTAAACTGGTTACTGTGGTTCCCCCTCTGGGGCTCACCCTTACCTGGTGACTCTGGTCACCCTTTGGGCTTCACTTCGGCCTGGGATACTGGTCCTTAGCTGGTCCGCACCTGGATGTGGTGACTGGTCGCCACCTGGGCCTCACCTGGACTTGGTGAATCCTGTTGCCACCTGCGCCTCAACCAAGACCTTGTGACTGTGGTCCCACCTGGACCTCACCTGGATCTGGTGGCTCTAATTCCCATATGGGGCTCTCCTGGACCTGGTTCCTGTGGTCTCCATCTGGCCTCACCTGGAACACAATGACCATGATCCGTATTTGGGCCTCTACTTGACCTGTTGATTCTGGTCCTTACCTGGGCATCATTGGGACCTGGATACTCTCTTATATACCTGGGCCTCACCTGGACCTGGTGACTGTAGTCCCACCTGGGCCTCACCTGGACGAGGTGACTGGTTCCAACAGGGATCTCACCTGGACCTGGTGACTCAGGTCCTCATATGGGCATCATGGGACCTGGTTTCTCAGTTCCACATCGGGCCTCACCTGGAGCTAGTGATTCTCGTCCCCCTCTGGGCCTCATCCTGACGTGGTGACTCTGGTCCCCACCTGGATATCACTAGAACCGGGTGACTCTGGTCCCCCTCTGAGACTCACCGGAGCTGTGGACACTGGTCCTCAACTGGGCCTCAATAGGACCTGGTGAATCTACTCTTCACTTAGGCCTCGACTGCACCTTGTGACTCTTTTCCCACCTGGCATCAATGGGACATGGTTACTCTGTTCCCGACCTGGGCCTCACCTGACATGATAACTTTGCTCCACACTTTGGCCTCAACTGCTCCTGATGACTCTGGTCCCCCACCTAGGCCTCAATCTGGACCTGGTGACTGTGGTCCCCACCTGGGTCTCACCTGGACCTGGTGACTCTTGTTCCCACATGAACCACACCAGAACCTGGTGACTGTGGTGTTCTTGTAGACTCACATTTACCTGGTGACTACGGTCCCCATTAGGGCCTCACCTGCAACTCGTAACTCTGGTCCCTACCTGGGCATTATCGGGACAAGGTTCCTCTGCATGGCCCGAAGGTTGGACTCCCCTGGACCTGGTGAGTGGGGTTGCCATCTGGGCCTCACCCTTACCGGTGACACAGATCCCCACGTGGGCCTGACTTGGACCTGGTGAATCTTGTCCTTACCTGGTCCTCACCCGGAACTGGTAACTCTGGTCACCACCTGGGAATCACCTAGACCTGGTGAATCTGGTCCCCATCTGGGCCTCACCCAGTCCTGGTGACTTTGTTCCCCACCAGGACCTGATTGCTGTGGACTCCTTCTTGGCCTCACCTGGGACTGGTGAGTCTGATGCTATGTGGTCCTCACCCAGATCTGGTGACTCTGGTCTTCACCTGTGGACCATTATGACCTGGATACTCTGTTCCACACCTGAGCCTCACCTGGACATGATGACTCTGGATCACCTCTGGGCCTCAGCCTAACATGGTGACTCTGGTCCCCATCTGGATGTCCCCTAGACCAGGTGAATCTGGTACCCCTTAGGACTCAACTAGACCTGGGCATTCTGGCCCTCTACTGGGCCTCACCGGGACCTAGTGAATATGCTCCCCTCCTGCGCCTCATCTGGTCCTGGTGACTCTGGTTCTACCTGGGCATCATCGGGACATGGTTATTCTATTCCCCACTGGGACTGACCTGATCCCTGTAACTGTGGTCCTGACTTTGGCCTCTTCTGTCCCAGGTGACTCTGGCTCCACCCGCGACTCACTTCTAACTGGTGACTCTGATCCTAAGCATGGCCTACCAGACCTGGTGACTGTGGTTCCCAATGGAACCTCACCTGGACCTCATGTCTCTGGTCCCTCCTGACCCTCACCAGGACCTGGTGTCTCTGGTACCCACCAGGGTAGCATCAGGATATGGTTACACTGTTCACTAACAGTGACCCAGCCGGAACTATTAACTCTGGTCTTCACCTGGGCCACACATAGACATGGTGTCACTGGTTCCCCCCAGGGACTCACCTGAACATGGTGATTCGGATCCCCACCTGGTCCTCACCTGTAAGTGGTGATTCTCCTTCCCACATAGACATCATGTGGACCTGGAGGCTGCAGTGTTTCTAGCTTCTCATGTACCTCGTGACTCTGGTCCCCACCACGGCCTCACCGGGACCTGGTGAGTGTGGTTGCCACCTGCACCTCACCTGGACCTGGTGATTCTGGTCTGCACCTGAGACTACCCTGGATCTGGTGACTCTGGTCCCCACCTGGGCTTCACCTGGATTTGGGGACTCCGGTCCCCATCTAGGCCTCACATGGCCCTTTTGACCATGGTCCTCAAATGGGCAAAATTGGGACGCGGTGACTGTGTTCCACAACTGGACCTCCCCTGTCCAGGTCACTCTGGTCCCCCTCTGGGTGTCACCGTGCCCTAGTGACTGTGAACCCAACTTTGGCCTGACTTGGACCTGATGACCCTGGTTGCCACCTACGCCAGACCTCGAACTGTTGACTCTGGTTCTTTCAAGAGACTCCCCTGTACCTGGTGATCCTTGTCCCCACCTGTTCCTCAACTGGACGTGGTGACACTTGTCCCAAATGGGGACTCACCTTGACCTGCTTACTGTGTTCAACACCTGGGCCTCAAGTAGACCTGTTGACCATGGTCCCCAAGCCGGACTCACATGGACCTGTTGCCTCTGATCCCCACCGGGGCCTCACATGTACCTTGTAACTCTGGTCGTCACCTGGGCCTATTCTGGACCTAGTGACTCTGGTCCCCACCTGGACTTCACCTGGATCTGGAGACTCTGGTCACCACCTGGACTTCACGTGGATCTGGTGACTCTGGACCCAACTGCACCTCTGCTGGACCTGGTGACTCTGGTCCCCCCTAGACCTCTCTTAGACCTGGTGACTCTCTTTCCAACATGGACCTCACCTGGATCTGGAGACTCTGGTCCTCAGTTTGGACTCACCT
Organism: Canis aureus; assembly: GCF_053574225.1. Classification (NCBI taxonomy): domain Eukaryota; kingdom Metazoa; phylum Chordata; class Mammalia; order Carnivora; family Canidae; genus Canis; species Canis aureus. The sequence goes on from NC_135632.1 coordinate 59,166,410, forward strand.
GTTCCTGGTGTCTTTCTTCCCCACTTTGACCTAACTCAGAACTGCTGAATCTTGCCCCACCTAGGCCGGACCCAGACCAGGTGACTCTTGTCCACAGCTATGCCTCAATTCGACCTGATGAATCTGTTCCTCACGTGGGCCTCACATCACCTGGGACTCATCTGGATAGACTGGCTCTGGTTCCCACAAGGGGCTCACCTGATACTGGTGACTGTGGTCTTATTCTATGCCTCACCAGGACCTAGAGGTTCTGTTCCTGATCTGGGCCGGCATGGCCCTAGTGACTCTGGTCCTCACCCAGGCATCATTGGGAACTGGATACTCTATTCCACACCTGGGCCTCACTTTGACCAAGGACCTCTGGTCCCATTCTGGGCCTCAAACTAAACTGGTTACTTTGGTTCCCCTCTGGGCCTCACCCTTACCTGGTGACTCTGGTCACCCCTTCGGCTTCACTTGGGCCTGGTGAATCTGGTCCTTAGCTGGTCCGCACCTGGATCTGGTCGCCAGCTGGGCCTCACCCAGTCCTGGTGACTTTGTTCCCCACCTGGACCTGATTGCTGTGGACCCTTTCTTGGCCTCACCTGGAACTGGTGACTCTGATCCTATATGCGCGTCTCCCAGATCTGGTGACTCTGGTCCTCACCTGGGAGTTATTGGTACCTGGTGATTCTGTTCCACATCTGAGCCTCACCTGGACATGATGACTCTGGAACCTCTCTGGGTCTCACCCTGACCTGGTTACTCTGGTCCCCATCTGGATGTCACCTGGAGCAGGTGATACTGGTAATCCTCTAGGACTCAACCAGATCTGGTGACTCTGGTCCTCAACTGGGCCTCACCTGGACCTAGTGAATATGCTCCATCTAGGCCTCATTTGGACCTGGTAACTCTGGTCACTACCTCGGCATCATCGGGTCATGGTTCCACTGCATGGCCTGTAGGTTGCACTCACCTGGACCTGGTAACTCTGGTCCCTACCTGGGCATCATCCGGACATGGTTCCTCTGCATGGCCTGCAGGTTGTCCTCACCTGGACCTGCTGAGTGGGGTTGCCACCTGGGCCACACCCATACCTTGTGACTCAGGTCCCCACGTGGGGCTCTTGTACCTGGTGAATCTGATCCGATCCTGGTCCTCTCCTAGACCAGGGGACTCTGGTCACTACCTGGGCCTCCCCTGGACCTGGTGAATCTGGTCCCCATCTGAGACTCACCCAGTCCTGGTGACTTTGTTCCCCACCTGGACCTGATTTCTGTGGACTCCTTCTTGGCCTCACCTAGAACTGGTGACTCTGATCCTATCTGCGCGTCACCCAGACCTGGTGACTCTGGTCCTCACCTGGGCATCATTGGTACCTGCTGACTCTGTTGCACACCTGAGCCTCACCTGGACATGATGACTCTGGAACACTCTGGGCCTCACCCTGACCTGGTGACTCTGGTCCCCATCTGGATGTCAACTGGACCAGGTGATTCTGGTACCCCTCTAGGCCTCAACCAAATCTGCTGACTCTGGTCCTCAACTGGGCCTCACCTGGACCTAGTGAATATGCACCATCTGGGCCTCATGTGGACCTGGTGACTCTGGTCCCTACATGGGCATCATCGGGACATGTTTCCACTTCATGGCCTGCAGGTTGGCCTCACTTGGACCTGGTAAGGCTGGTCCCTACCTGGTCAACATCGGGACATGGTACCTCTGAATGGCCCGAATGTTGGCCTCCCCTGGACCTGGTGAGTGCGGTTGCCATCTGGGCCTAACCCATACCGGTGACACAGGTCCCCACGTGGGCCTCACTTGGACCTGGTGAATCTGGTCCTTACCTGGTCCTCACCCGGAACTGGTATTTCTGGTCACCACCTGGGAATCACCTGGACCTGGTGAATCTGGTCCCCATCTGGGCCTCACCCAGTCCTGGTGACTTTGTTCCCCACCCGGACCTGATTGCTGTGGACTCCTTCTTGGCCTCACCTGGTACTGGTGAGTCTGATGCTATGTGGGCCTCAACCAGATCTGGTGACTCTGGTCTTCACCTGTGGACCATTATGAACTGGATACTCTGTTCCACACCTGAGACTCACCTGGACATGATGACTCTGGATCCCCTCTGGGCCTCAGCCTAACATGGTGACTCTGGTCCCCATCTGGATATCACCTATACCAGGTGAATCTGGTACCCCTCTAAGCCTCAACTAGACCTGGGCATTCTGGTCGTCAACTGGGCCTCACCGGGAGCTAGTGAATATGCTACCCTCCTGCGCCTCATCTGGTCCTGGGACTCTGGTTCTACCTGGGCATCATTGTGACATGATTACTCTATTCCCCACTGGGACTGACCTGATCCTTGTAACTGTGGTCCTGACTTTGGCCTCTTCTGTCCCAGGTGACTCTGGCTCCACCCGGGACTCACTTCTAACTGGTGACTCTGATCCTAAGCATGGCCTCACCTGACCTGGTGACTGTGGTTCCCAATGGAACCTCACCTGGACCTCATGTCTCTGGTCCCTCCTGACGCTCACCAGGACCTGGTGTCTCTGGTACCCACCAGAGTAGCATCAGGATATGGTTACCCCAGGGATCCCTGGGTGGCGCAGCGGTTTGGCGCCTGCCTTTGGCCCAGGGCGCGATCCTGGAGACCCGGGATCGAATCCCACATCGGGCTCCCTGCATGGAGCCTGCTTCTCCCTCTGCCTCTCTCTCTCTCTCTCTCTCTCTCTGTGTGACTATCATGAATAAATAAATAAAATCTTAAAAAAAAAAAAAAAAAAAAAAAAAAAAAGGATATGGTTACCCTGTTCACTAACAGTGACCCAGCCGGAACTATTAACTCTGGTCTTCACCTGGGCCACATCTAGACCTGGTGTCACTGGTTCCCACCAGGGACTCACCTGGACATGGTGATTCGGATCCCCACCTGGTCCTCAACTGACACTGGTGATTCTTGTTCCCACATAGACATCATGTGGACCTGGTAGCTGCAGTGTTTCTAGCTTCTCATGTACCTCATGACTCTGGTCCCCACCAGGGCCTCACCAGGACCTTGTGAGTGTGGTTGCCACCTGCACCTCACCTGGACCTGGTGATTCTGGTCTGCACCTGAGACTACCCTGGATCTGGTGACTCTGGTCCCCACCTGGGCTTCTCCTGGATTTGGGGACTCCGGTCCCCATCTGGGCCTCACATGGCCCTTTTGACCATGGTCCTCAAATGGGCAAAATTGGGACACGGTGACTGTGTTCCACAACTGGACCTCCCCTGTCCAGGTCACTCTGGTCCCCCTCTGCGTGTCCCCGTGCCCTAGTGACTGTGAACCCCACTTTGGCCTGACTTGGACCTGCTGACCCTGGTTGCCACCTACGCCAGACCTCGAACTGTTGACTCTGGTTCTTTCAAGAGCCGCCCCTGTACCTGTTGATCCTTGTTACCACCTGCTCCTCAACTGGACTTGGTGACACTTGTCACCACCGGGGACACACCTGCACCTGCTTACTGTGTTCCACACCTGGGCCTCAAGTAGACCTGTTGACCATGGTCCCCAAGCCGGCCTCACATGGACCTGTTGCCTCTGATCCCCACCGGGGCCTCACGTGTACCTTATAGCTCCGGTCCTCACCTGGGCCTATTCTGAACATAGTGACTCTGGTCCCCACCTGGACTTCACCTGGTCTGGTGACTCTGGTCCCCACCTGGACTTCACGTGGATCTGGTGACTCTGGTCCCCAACTGTACCTCTGCTGGATCTGGTTACTCTGGTACACCCCAGGATCTCTCCTGGACCTGGTGACTCCTTTCCAACATGGACCTCATGTGGATCTGGTGACTCTGGTCCTCAGTTTGGCCTCACCTGGACTTGGTGTCTCTCGTCCCCACTTTGACCTAACTCAGAACTGCTGAATCTTGCCCCACCTAGGCCGCACCCAGACCTGGTGACTCTTGTCCCCAGCTATGCCTCAATTCGACCTGATGAATCTGGTCCTCACGTATGCCTCATATATACCTGGGACTCAGCTGGATAGAGTGGCTCTGGTTCCCACAAGGGGCACACCTGATACTGCTGACTGTGGTCTTATTCTATGCCTCACCAGGACATAGGGATTCTGTTCCCCATCTGGGCCTGCATGGCCCTAGTGCCTCTTGTCCTCACCCAGGCATCATTGGGTGATGGACCCAATGATCCTCACCCTGGATACTCTATTCCACACCTGGGCCTGACTTTGACCAGGTACTTCTGGTCCCATTCTGGGCCTCAAACTAAACTGGTTACTCTGGTTCTACTCTGGGCCTCACCTTTACCATGTGACTCTGGTCACCCCTTGGGCTTCACTAGGGTCTGGTGAATCTGGTCCTTAGCTGGTCCGCTCCTGGATGTGGTGACTGGTCGCCACCTGGGCCTCACCTGGACTTGGTGAATCCTGTTGCCACCTGCGCCTCAACTGGACCTTGTGACTGTGGTCCCACCTGGACCTCACCTGGATCTGGTTGCTCTGGTTCCCATATGGGGCTCTCCTGAATCTGGTCCGTGTTGTCTCCATCTGGCCTCACCTGGCACACAATGACTCTGATACATATTTGGGCCTCTCCTGGACCTGATGACGCTGGTCCTTACCTGGGCATCACTGGGACCTGGATACTCTCTTATATACCTGGGCCTCACCTGGACCTGGAGACTGTGGTCCCACCTGGGCCTCACCTGGACGAGGTGACTGGTTCCCACAGGGACCTCACCTGGACCTGATGACTCAGGTTCTCATATGGGCATCATGGGACCTGGTTTCTCAGTTCCACATCGGGGCCTCACCTGGACCTAGTGATTCTCGTCCCCCTCTGGGCCTCACCCTGACGTGGTGACTCTGGTCACCCCTGGATATCACCAGAACCGGGTGACTCTGGTCCCCCTCTGGGACTCTCCCGGAGCTGGTGACACTGGTCCTCAGCTGGGCCTCAACAGGACCTGGTGAATCTACTCCTGATTTAGGCCTCGTCTGGACCTTGTGACTCTTTTCCCACCTGGCATCAATGGGACATGGTTACACTGTTCCCCACCTGGGCCTCACCTGGACGTGATAACTTTGCTCCACACTTTGGCCTCAATTGGTCCCGATGACTCTGGTCCCCCCAACTAAGCCTCAATCTGGACCTGGTGACTGTGGTCCCCACCTGGGTCTCACCTGGACCTGGTGACTCTCGTTCCCACATGAACCACACCTGGACCTGGTCACTGTGGTCTTCTTGTAGACTCACATTTACCTGTTGACTCCGATCCCCACTAGGGCCTCTCCTGGATCTGGTGACTCTGGCCTGCAGGCTGGGCTCACCTGGACCTGGTGAGTGGGGATGCCATCTGGGCCTCACCCATACCTGGTGACTCAGGTCCCCACGTGGGCCTCTTGGACCTAGTGAATCTGGTCCTTACCTGGTCCTCCCCCAGACCCGGGGACTCTGGTCACCACCTGGGCTTCACTTGGACCTGGTGAATCTGGTCCCCATCTGGGCCTCACCCAGTCCTGGTGACTTTGTTCCCCACCTGAACCTGATGCTGTGGACTCTTTCTTGGCCTCACCTGGAACTGGTGACTCTGATGCTATCTGCGCGTCACCCATACCTGGTGATTCTGGTCCTCACCTGGGCATCATTGGTACCTGGTGACTCTGTTCCACACCTGAGCCTCACCTGGACATGAGGACTCTGGAACCTCTCTGGGCCTCACCCTGACCTGGTGACTCTGGTCCCCATCTGGATGTCACCTGGGCCAGGTGTTTCTGGTATGGCTCTAGGCCTCAACCAGATCTGGTGACTCTGGTCCTCAACTGGGCCTCACCTGGATCTAGTGAATATGCTCCATCTGGGCCTCATTTGGACCTGGTGACTCTGGACCCTACCTGGGCATCATTGGGACCTGGATACTCTCTTATATATCTGGGCCTCACCTGGACCTGGTGACTGTGGTCCCACCTGGGCCTCACCTGGACGAGGTGACTGTTTCCCACAGGGACATCACCTGGACCTGGTGACTCAGGTCCTCATATGGGCAGCATTCACCTGGTTTCTCAGTTCCACATCGGGGCTTCACCTGTTCCTAGTGATTCTCGTCCCATTCTGGGCCTCACCTCGATCTGGTGACTCTGGTCCTCAGTTTGGCCTCACCTGGACCTGGTGTCTCTCGTCCCCATTTTGACCTAACTCAGAACTGCTGAATCTTGCCCCACCTAGGCAGCACCCAAACTTGGTGACTCTTGTCCCCAGCTATGCCTCAATTCGACCTGATGAATCTGGTCCTCACATGGGCCTTCATGGACCTGGGACTCAGCTGGATAGAGTGGCTCTGGATCCAACAAGGCGCTCACCTGATACTGGTGACTTATTCACCAGTGGTCTTATTCTATGCCTCACCAGGACCTAGTGATTCTGTTCCCCATCTGGGTCTGCATGGCCCTAGTGACTCTGGTCCACACCCAGGCATCATTGGGACCTGGATACTCTATTCCACAATTGGGCCTTACTTTGACCAGGGACCTCTGGTCCCATTCTGAGCCTCAAACTAAACTGGTTACTCTGGTGCCCCCTCTAGGCCTCACCCTTACCTGGTGACTCTGGTCACCCCTTGGGATTCACTTGGGCCTGGTGAGTCTGGTCCTAAGCTGGTCCGCACCTGGATCTGGAGACTGGACGCCACCTGGGCCTCACCTGGATTTGGTGAATCCTGTTGCCACCTGCGCCTCACCTGGACTTTGTGACTATGGTCACACCTGGACCTCACCTGGATCTGGTGGCTCTGGTTCCCATATGGGGCTCTTCTGGACCTGGTACCTGTGGTCTCCATCTGGCCTCCCCTGGAACACAATGACTCTGATCCATATTTGGGCCTCTCCTGGACCTGTTGACTCTGGACCTTACCTGGGCATCATTGGGACCTGGATACTCTCTTATATACCTGGGCCTCACCTGGAACTGATGACTGTGGTCCCACCTGGGCCTCACCTGAACGAGGTGACTGGTTCCCACAGGGACCTCCCCTGGGCCTGGTGACTCAGGTCCTCATATGTGCATCATGGGACCTGTTTTCTCAGTTCCACAACGGGGCCTCACCTGGACCTAGTGATTCTCGTTCCCCTCTGGGCCTCATCCTGACGTGGTGACTCTGGTCCGCACCTGACTCACACTAGAACCGGGTGACTCTGGTCCCCCTCTGGGAATCACCCAGAGATGGGGACACTGATACTCAACTGGGCCTCAACAGGACCTGGTGAATCTACTCCTCACTTAGGCCTAGTCTGGACCTTGTGACTCTTTTCCCACCTGGCATCTATGGGACATTTTTACTCTGTTCCCCACCTGGGCCTCACTTGGACATGATAAATTTGCTTCATACTTTGGCCTCAACTCGTCCCGATGACTCTAGTCCCCCCACCTAGGCCTCAATCTGGACCTGGAGACGGTCATCCACACCTGGGTCTCACCTGGACCTTGCGACTCTCGTTCCCACATGAATCACACCTGGACCTGGTGACTGTGGTGTACTTTTAGACTCACATTTACCTGGTGACTCTGGCCCCACTAGGGCCTCACCTGGATCTGGTGACTCTGGCCTGCAGGTTGGCCTCACCTGGACTTGGTTAGTGGGATGCCACCTGGGCCTCACCCATACCTGGTGACTCAGGTCCCCACGTGGGCCTCTTGGACCTGGTGAATCTGGCCCTTACCTGGTCTTCTCCCAGACCCTGGGAATCTTGTCACAACCTGGGCCTCACCTAGACCTGGTGAATCTGGTCCCCATCTGGGCCTAACCCAGTCCTGGTTACTATGTTCCCCACCTGGACGTGTTTGCTCTAGACTCTTTCTTGCCCTCACCTTGAACTGGTGACTCTGATCTTATCAGTGCGTCACCCAGACCTGATGACTCTCGTCCTCACCTGGGCATCATTGGTACCTGGTTACTCTGTTCCACACCTGAGCCTCACCTGGACATGATGTCTCTGGGACCTCTCTGGGCCTTGCCCTGACCTGGTGATCTGGTCCCCATCTGGATGTCACCTGGACCAGGTGATTCTGGTACCCCTCTAGGCCTCAACCAAATCTGGTGACTCTTGTCCTCAACTGGGCCTCACCTGGACCTAGTGAATATGCTCCATCTGGGCCTCATTTGGACCTGGTGACTCTGGTCACTCACTGGGCATCATCGGGAAATGGTTCCACTGCATGGCCTGCTGGTTTGCCTCACCTGGACCTGGTAACTCTGGTCCCTACCTTGGCATCATCGGGTCATCTTGCCTGGGGAGTGGGGTTCCCACCTGGATCTTACCCATGCCTGGTGACACAGGTCCCAACGTGGGCCTCACTTGGACCTGGTGAATGTGGTCCTTACCTAGTCCTCACCCGGAAGTGGTAAATCTGGTCACCACCTGGGCATCACCTAGTCCTGGAGACTTTGTTCCCCACCTGGACCTGATTGCTGTGGACACCTTCTTGGCCTCACCTGGAAGTGGTAACTCTGATCCTAACTGGGCCTCTCCCATATTTGGTGACTCTTGTCCTCACCGGTGGACCATTATGACCTGGATACTCTGTTCCACACCTGAGCCTCACCTGGACATGATGACTCTAGATCCCCTCTGGGCCTCACACTGACATTGTTACTCTGGTCCCCATCTGGATGTCACCTAGACCAGGTGAATCTGGTACCCCTCTGGGCCTCAACCAGATCTGGTGACTCTGGTCCTCAACTGGGCCTCACCTGGACCTAGTGAATATGCTCCATCTGGGCCTCATTTTTACCTGGTGATTCTGGTACCTACGTGGGCAACATCGGGACATGGTTCCACATAATGGTCAGGAGGTTGGCCTCTTCTTGACCTGGTAACTCTGGTCCCTATCTGGGCATCATCGGGACACGGTTCCTCTGCATGGCCTGCAGGTTGGCGTCACCTGGACCTCGTACCTATGGTCCCTACCTGGGCATCATCGGGACACGGTTCCTCTGCATGGCCTGCAGGTTGACCTCACCTAGACCTGGTGAGTGGGCTTGCCATCTGGGCCTCACCCATACCTGGTGACACAGGTCTCACGTGGGCCTCACTTGGACCTGGTGAATCTGGTCCTTACCTCGTCCTCACCCGGAACTGGTAACCCTTGTCACCACCTGGGAATCACCGGGACCTGGTGAATCTGGTCCCCATCTGGGCCTCACCCATTCCTGGTGACTTTGATCCCCACCTGGACCTGATTGCTGTGGACTCCTACTTGGCCTCAACTGGAACTTCTGACTCTGTTCCTAACTGGGCCTCACCCAGATCTGGTGACTCTGGTCCTCACATATGGACCATTATGACCTGGATACACTGTCCCACACCTGAACCTCACCTGGACATGATGATTCTGGATGCCCTCTGGGCCTCACCCTGACATGGTGACTCTGGTCCCCATCTGGATGTCCCCTAGACCAGGTGAATCTGGTACCCCTCTAGGCGTCAACTAGACCTGGTGACTCTGGTCCTCATCTGGGCCTCACCTGGACCTAGTGAATATTCTCCCCACCTGCGCCTCGCTGGACCTGGTGACTCTGATTCTACCTGGGCATCACTGGGACATGGTTACTGTATTACCCACTGGGACTGACCTGATCCTGGTAACTCTGGTCCTGACTTTGGACTCTTCTGTACCAGGTGACTCTGGCTCCACCTGGGCCTCACCTGTACCTGGTGACTCTGATCCTAAGCATTGGCTCACCTGACCTGGTGACTGTGGTTCCCATCGAGACCTCACCTGGACCTCATGTCTCCGGTTACACCTGGGCCTCACAAGGACCTGGTGTCTCTGGTACCCACCTGGGTAGCATCAGGATATGATTACACTGTTCACTAACACTCATCCAGCCTGACCTAATAACTCTGGTCTTCACCTGGGGCACACGAGGACATGGTGACACTGGTTCCCACCTGGGTCTCACCTGGATATGGTGAGTCGGATCCCCACCTGGTCCTCACCTGTAACTGGTGATTTTCGTTCCCACATGGACATCATGTGGACCTGGTGGCTGCAGTGTTTCTAGCTTCTCATGTACCTCGTGTCTCTGGTCCCCACCGGGGCCTCTCCGGGACCGGGTGAGTGTGGTTGCCACCTGCACCTCACCTGGACCTGGTGATTCTGGTCTGCGCCTGAGACTACCCTGGATCTGGTGACTGTGGTCCCCACCTTGGCTTCACCTGGATTTGGGGACTCCGGTCCCCATCTGGGCCTCACCTGGCCCTGTTGACCATGGTCCTCAACTGGGAAAAATTGGGACCCGGTGTCTGTGTTCCACAACTGGACCTCACCTGGACCAGGTGACTCTGGTCCCACTCTGGGTTTCACCGTGCCCTAGTGACTGTGAACACCACTTTGGCCTGACTTGGACAGCTGACCCTGGTTGCCACCTGTGCCTGACCTCGAACTATTGACTCTGGTTCTTTCAAGGGCCTTCCCTGGACCTGGTGATCCTGGTCGGACCTGGCTCACTCCTGGACGTGGTGACCTCTGTCACCAATGGGGACTCACTTGGACCTGCTTACTGTGTTCCACACCTGGGCCTCAAGTAGACCTGTTGACCATGGTCCCCAAGCCGGCCTCACATGTACCTGTTGCCTCCGATCCCCACCGGATCCTCACGTGTACCTGGTATCTCTGGTCCTCACCTGGGCCTCATCTGGACCTAGTGACTCTGGTCCCCACCTGGGCTTCACATGGATCTGGTGACTCTGGTCCCCACCTGGACTTCACATGGATCTGGTGACTCTGGACCCCACCTGGACCTCTCCTGGATCTGGTGACTCCCTTTCCAACATGGACCTCACCTGGATGAGGTGAATCTGGTACTCAGTTTGGCCTCACCTGGACCTGGTGTCTCTCGTCCCCACTTTGACCTAACTCAGAACTGCTGAATCTTGTCCCACCTAGGCCGCACCCAGACCTGGTGACTCTTGTCCCCAGCTATGCCTCAATTCGACCTGATGAATCTGGTCGTCACGTGGGACTCACCTGGTCTTGGACTCAGCTGGATAGAGTGGCTCTGGTTCTCACAAGGAGCTCACCTGATACTGCTGAATGTGGTCTTATTCTATGCCTCACCAGGACCTAGTGATTCTGTTCCCCATCTGGGTCTGCATGGCCCTAGTGACTCTGGTCCTCACCCAGGCGTCATTGTGACCTGGATACTCTATTCCACACCTGGGACTCTCTTTGACCAGGGACCTCTTGTCCCATTCTGGGCCTCAAACTAAACTGGTTACTCTGGTCCCCCCTCTGGGCCTCACCCTGTCCTGGTGACTCTGGTCACCCATTGAGCTTCACTTGGGCCTGGAGAATCTGGTCCTTATCTGTTCCGCACCTGGATCTGGTGACTAGTCGCCACCAGGGCCTCACCTGGACTTGGTGAATCCTGTTGCCTCCTGCGCCTCACCTGGACCTTGTGAAGTGGTCCAACCTGGACCTCACCTGGACGAGGTGACTGGTTCCCACAGGGACCTCACCTGGACCTGGTGAATCAGGTCCTCATATGGGCTTCATGGGACCTGGTTTCTCAGTTCCACATCGAGGCCTCATCTGGACCTAGTGATTCTCGTCCCCATCTGGGCCTCACCCGGACGTGGTGATTCTTGTCCCCACCAGGATATCACCAGAACCGGGTGACTCTGGTCCCCCTCTGGGACTCACCCGGAGCTGGGACACTGGTCCTCAGCTGATCCTCAACAGGACCTGGTGAATCTACTGCTCACTTAGGCCTCGTTCGGACCTTGTGACTCTTTTCTCACCTGACATCAATGGGACATGGTTATTCTGTTCCCCACCTGGGCCTCACCTGGACATGATAACTTTGCTCCACACTTTGGCCTCAACTGCTCCTGATGACTCTCGTCCCCCCACCGAGGCCCCAATCTGGACCTGGTGACTGTGGTCCCCACCTGGGTCTCACCTGGACCTGGTGACTCTCGTTCCCACATGAAACACACCTGGACCTGTTGACTGTTGTTTTCTTGTAGACTCACATTTACCTGGTGACACCGGTCCCCACTAGGGCCTCACCTGGATCTGGTGACTCTGTCTGGAGGTTGGCCTCACCTGGACCTGGTGAGTGGGGTTGCCACCTGAGCTTCACCCATACCTGATGACTCAGGAACCCACGTGGTTCTCTTGGACCTGGTGAATCTGGTCCTTAGATGGTCCACTCCCCCACCCGGGGATTCTGGTCACCTCCTGGGCCTCACCTGGACCTGGTGAATCTCTACCCCATCTGGGCCTCACCCAGTCCTGGTGACTTTGTTCCCCACCAGGACCTGATTGCTTTGGACTCTTTCTTGGCCTCACCTGGAACTGGTGACTCTTATCCTCTCTGCGCGTGACTCAGGCCTGGAGACTCTGGTCCCCATCTGGATGTCACCTGGACCAGGTGATTCTGGTACCCCTCTAGGTCTAAACCATATCTGGTGTCTGTGGTCCTCAACTGGGCCTCGTCTGGACCTAGTGAATATGCTCCATCTGGGCCTCATTTGGACCAGGTGACCCTCTTCCCTACCTGGGCATCATCGGGACAAGGTTCCACTGCATGGCCTTTAGGTTGCCCGCACCTGGACCTGGTAACTGTGGTTCTACCTGGGCATCATGGGGACGTGGTTACTCTATTCCCAGTGGGACTGACCTGATCGTGGTAACTCTGGTCTTGACTTTGGCCTCTTCTGTGCCATGTGACTCTGGCTCCTCCTGGACTTCACCTGTAAGTGGTGACTCTGATCCTAAGCATGGCCTCACCTCACCTGGTGACTGTGGTTTCCATCGGTACCTCACCTGGACCTCATGTCTCTGGTCCCAACTGGGACTCACCAGGACTTGTATCTGGTACCCACCTGAGTAGCATCAGGATATGGTTACACTGTTCACCAACAGTGACGCGGCCGGACCTATTAACTCTCGTCTTCACCTGGTCCACACTTGGACATGGAGACACTGGTTCCCACCAGGGTCTCACCTGGACATGGTGACTCATATCCCCACCTGCTCTTCACCTGTAACTTGTAATTCTCGTTCCCACATGGACATCATGTGGACCTGGTGGTTGCAGTGTTACTAGCTTCTCATGTACCTCGTGACTCTGGTCCCCACCAGGGCCTCACCGGGACTTGGTGAGTGTGGTTGCCACCTGCACCTCACCAGGACCTGGTTATTCTGGTCTCCACCTGAGACTACCCTGGATCTGGTGACTGTGGTCCCCACCTGGGCTTCACCTGAATTTGGGGACTCCGGTCCCCATCTGGGCCTAAACTGGCCCTGTTGACCATGGTCCTCAACTGTGCAGAATTGGGACCCGGTGACTGTATTCCACAACTGGATCTCACCTGGACAAGGTGACTCTGGTCCCCCTCTGGGTCTCACTGGGCCCTAGTGACTGTGAACCCCACTTTGGCCTGACTTGGACCTGCTGACCCTGGTTGCCACCTGCGCCTGACCTCAAAGTGTTGACTCTGGTTCTCTCAAGGGCCTCCCCTGTACCTGGTGATCCTGGTCCCCAATTGGTCCTCAACTGGACGTGGTGACACTTGTCACCACCGGGGACTCACCTGGACATGATTACTTTGTTCCACACCTGGGCCTCAGGTAAACCTGTTGACGAGGGTCCCCAAGCCGGCCTCACGTGGACCTTTTGGCTCTGATCCCCGCCGGGGGCTCACGTGTATCTGGTAACTCTGATCCTCACCTGGGTCTAATCAGGACCTAGTGACTCTGGTCCCCACAAGGGCTTCACCTGGATCTGGTGACTCTGGTCCCCACCTGTACCTCACCTGGATCTGGTGACTCTGGTCCCCACCTGGACCTCTCCCGGACCTGGTGACTCTCTTTCCAACATGGACCTCACCTTGATCTGGTGACTCTTGTCCTCAGTTTGGCCTCACTTGGACTGGTGTCTCTCGTCCCCACTTTGACCTAACTCAGAACTGCTGAATATTGCCCCACCTAGGCCTCACACAGACCTGGTGACTCTTGTCCCCAGCTATGCCTCAATCAACCTGATGAATCTGGTCCTGACGTGGGGCTCACATGGACCTGGGACTCAGCTGGATAGAGTGGCTCTGGTTCCCACAAGGGACACACCTGATACTGGTGATTGTGGTCTTATTCTATGCCTCACCAGGACCTAGTGATACTGTTCCCCATCTGGGTCTGCATGGCCCTAGTGACTCTGGTCCTCACCCAGTTATCATTGGGACCTGGATACTCTATTCCTCATCTGGGCCTCACTTTGACCAGGGACCTCTGGTCCTATTCTGGGCCTCAAACTAAACTGGTTACTGTGGTTCCCCTCTGGGACTCACCCTTACCTGGTGACTCTGGTCACGCCGTGGGCTTCACTTGGGCCTGGTGAATCTGGTCCTTAGCTGGTCCGCATCTGGATCTGGTGACTGGTGGCCACCTGGGCCTCACCTGGACTTGGTGAATCCTGTTGCCACCTGCGCCTCAACTGGACCTTCTGACTGTGGTCCCAACTGGACCTCACCTGGATCTGTTGGCTCTGGTTCCCATATGGGGCTCTCCTGGACCTGGTTCCTGTGGTCTCCATCTGGCCTCACCTGGAACACAATGACTCTGATCCATATATGGTCCTCTCCTGGACCTGTTGACTCTGGTCCTTACCTGGGCATCATTGGGACCTGGATACTCTCTATATACCTGTGCCTCACCTGGACCTGGTGACTGTGGTCCCACCTGGGCCTCTCCTGGACGAGGTGACTGGTTCCCACAGGGACCTCACCTGGACCTGGTGACTCAGATCCTCATATGGGCATCATGGGACCAGGGTTCTCAGTTCCACATCGGGGTCTCATCTGTACCTAGTGATTCTCGTCCCCCTCTGTGCCTCACCCTGATGTGGTGACTCTGGTCCCCACCTGGATATCACCAGAACCGGGTGACACTGGTCACCCTCTGGGAGTCACCCGGAGCTGGGGACACTGGTCCTCAACTGGGCCTCAACAGGGCCTGGTGAATCTACTCCTCACTAAGGCC
The DNA here is from genome assembly GCF_053574225.1 of Canis aureus. Lineage (NCBI taxonomy): Eukaryota > Metazoa > Chordata > Mammalia > Carnivora > Canidae > Canis > Canis aureus. The sequence goes on from NC_135632.1 coordinate 59,181,440, forward strand.
TCGTCTGGACCTTGTGACTCTTTTCCCACCTGGCATCAATGGGACATGGTTACTCTTCACACCTGGGCCTCACATGGACATGATAACTTTGCTCCACACTTTGGCCTCAACTGGTCCTGATGACTCTGGTCCCCCCATCTAGGCCTCAATCTGGACCTGGTGACTGTGGTCCCCACCTGGGTCTCACCTGGACCTGATTACTCTCGTTCCCACATGAACCACACCAGGTCCTGGTGACTGTGTTGTTCTTGTAGAATCACTTTTAACTGGTGACTCCGGTCCCCACTAGGGCCTCACGTGAATCGGGTGACTTGGCCTGCAGGTTGGCCTCACATGGACCTGGTTAGTGGGGATGCCACTTGGGTCTCACCCATACTTGGTGACACAGGTCTCCACCTGTGCCTCTTGGACCTGGTGAATCTGGTCCTTACCTTCTCCTCTCCCAGACCCGGGGACTCTGGTCACCACCTGGGCCTCACCTGGACCTGGTGATTCTGGTCCCCATCTGGGCCTCACTCAGTCCTGGTGACTTTGTTCCCCACCTTGACCTGATTGCTGTGGACTCTTTCATGGCCTCACCTGGACCTGGTGAATCTGATCCTATCTGCTTGTCACCCAGACCTGGTGACTCTGGTCCACACCTGGGCATCATTGGTACCTGGTGACTCTGTTCCACACCTGAGCCTCACCTGGACATGAGGCTCTGGACTCTCGAACCACTCTGGGCCTAACCCTGACCTGGTGACTCTGGTCTCCATCTGGATGTCACCTGGACCAGGTGATTCTGGTACCCCTCTCGGCCTCAACCAGTTCTGGTGACTCTGGTAGTCAACTGGGCCTCACCTGGACCTAGTGAATATGCTCCATCTGGGCCTCAGTTGGACCTGGTGACTCTGGTCCCTACCTGGGCATCATCGGGACATGGATCCACTGCATGGCCTGTAGGTTGGCCTCAGCTGGACCTGGTAATTCTGGTCCCTACCTGGGCATCATCGGGACACGGTTCCTCTGCATGGCCTCCAGGTTGGCCTCACCTGGACCTAGTGAGTGGGGTTGCCACCTGGGGCTCACCCATACCTGGTGACACAGGTCCCCACGTGGGCCTCACTTGGACGTGGTGAATCTGGTCCTTACCTGGTCGTCACCCGGAACTCCTAACTCGGGTCACCACCTGGGAATCACATGAACCTGGTTAATCTGGTCCCCATCTGGTCCTCATCCAGTCCTGGTGACTTTGTCACCCCACCTGGACCTGATTCCTGTGGACGCCTTCTTGGCCTCACCTGGAACTGGTGACTCTGATCCTAACTGGGCCTCACCCAGATCTGGTGACTCTGGTCCTCACCTATGGACCATTAGGACCTGGATACTCTGTTCCACACCTGAGCCTCACCTGGACATGATGACTCTGGATCCCCTCTGGGCCTCACCCTGACATGATGACTCTGGTCCCCATTCGGATGTCACCTAGACTAGGTGAATTTGGTATCCCTCTAGGACTGAACTTGACCTGGTGACTCTGGTCCTGAACTGGGCCTCACGGGGACCTAGTGAACATGCTCCCCACCTGCGTCTCATCTGGACCTGGTGACTCTGGTTCTACATGGGAATCACTGGGACCTGGATACTCTCTTATATACCTGGGCCTCACCTGGACCTGGTGACTGTGGTCCCACCTGGGCCTCACCTGGACGAGGTGACTGGTTCCCACAGGGACCTCACCTGGACCTGGAGACTCAGGTACTCATATGGGCATCATGGGACCTGGTTTCTCAGTTCCACATCGGGGCATCACCTGGACCTATTGATTCTCGTCCCCCTCTGTGCCTCACACTGACGTGGTGACTCTGGTCCCCACCTGGATATCACCAGAACCGGGTGACACTGGTCCCCCTCTGGGACTCTCCCGGAGCTGGGGACACTGGTCCTCAGGTGGGCCTCAACAGGACCTGGTGAATCTACTCCTCACTTAGGCCTCGTCTGGACCTTGTGACTCTTTTCCCACCTGGCATCAATGGGACATGGTTACTCTTCCCATCTGGGCCTCACATGGACATGATAACTTAGCTTCACACTTTGGCCTCAACTGGTCCTGATGACTCTGGTCCCCCGACCTAGGCCTCAATCTGGACATGGTGACTGTGGTCCCCACCTGGGTCTCACCTGGACCTGGTGACTCTCGTTACCACTTGAAACACACCGGGCCCTGTTGACTGTGGTGTTCTTGTATTCTGACATTTACCTGTGACTCCGGTCCCCACAAGGGCCTCCCCTGGATCTGGGGACTCTGACCTGCAGGTTGGCCTCACCCTGACCTGGTGACTCTGGTCCCCATCTGGATGTCACCTGGTCCAGGTGATTCTGGTACCCCTCTAGGACTCATCAGATCTGGTGACTGTGATCCTCAACTGGGTCTCACCTGCACCTAGTGAATATGATCCATCTGGGCCTCATTTGGACCTGGTGACTCTGTTCCCTACCTGGGCATCATCGGGACATGGGTCCATTGCATGGCCTGCAGGTTGGCCTCACCTGGACCTGGTAACTCTGGTTCCTACCTGGGCATCATCGGGACATGTTCCACTGCATGGCCTGCAGGTTGGCCTCACCTGGACCTGAGAACTCTAGTCCCTACCTCGGCATCATGGGGACATGGTTCCTCTGCATGGCCTGCAGGTTGGCCTCACATGGACCTGGTGAGAGGGTTTGTCACTTGGGCCTCACACATGCCTGGTGACACAGGTCCCCACATGGGCCTCACTTGGACCTGGTGAATCTGGTCCTTACCTGGTCCTTCCCCGTAACCCGTAACTCTGTTCACCACCTGGGAATAACCAGGACCTGGTGAATCTGGTCCCCATCTTGGCCTCACCCAGTCCTCGGGACTTTGTTCACCACCAGGACCTGATTGCTGTGGACTCTTTCTTGGCCTCACCTGGAACTGGTGACTCTGATCCTATCTGCGGGTCACCCAGACCTGGTGTCTCTAGTCCTCACCTGGGCATCATTGGTACCTGGTGACTCTGTTCCACACCTGAGCCTCACCTGGACATGAGGCTCTGGACTCTCGAAACACTCTGGGCCTAACTCTGACCTGGTGACTCTGATTCTACCTGGGCATCATCTGGACATGGTTACTCTATTCCACACTGGGACTGACCTGATCCTGGTAACTCTGGTCCTGAGTTTGACCTCTTCTGTACCAGGTGACTCTGGCTCCACCTGGGCCTCACCTGTAACTGGTGACTCTGATCCTATGCATGGCCTCACCTGACCTGGTGACTGAGGTTCCCATCGGGACCTCACCTGGACCTCATGTCTCTGGTCCCACCTGGGCCTCACCAGGACATGGTATCTCTGGTACCCACCTGGGCAGCATCAGGATATGGTTACACTGCTCACTAACAGTGACCCAGCCGGACCTATTAACTCTGGTCTTCACCTGGGACACACCTGGACATGGTGAGTCGGAGAGCCACCTGGTCCTCACCTGTAACTGGTGATTATCGTTCCCACATGGACATCATGTGGACCTGGTGGCTGCAGTGTTTCTAGATTCTTATGTACCTCGTGACTCTGGTCCCCACTAGGGCCTCACCGGGACCTGGTGAGTGTGGTTGCCACCTGCAGCACACCTGGAACCGTTGATTCTGTTCTGCACCTGAGACTACCCTGGATCTGGTGTCTGTGGTCCCCACCAGGGCTTCACCCGGATTTGGGGACTCCGGTCCCCATCCGGGCCTCACTTGGCCTTGTTGACCATGGTCCTCTACTGGGCAAAATTGGGACGCGGTGACTGTTTTCCACACCTGGACCTCGCCTGGACCACATGACTCTTGTCCTCCTCTGGGTCTCACCGTCCCCTCGTGACTTTGAACCCAACTTTGGCCTGACTTGGGCTTGCTGACCCTGGTTGCCACCTGCGCCTGACCTCGAAATGTTGACTCTGGTGCTTTCAAGGGCCTCCCCTGTACCTGGTGATCCTGGTCCCCACCTGGGCCTCACGTGGACGTGGTGACTCTAGGCACCACCGCGGACTCACCTGGACCTGCTTACTGTGTTCCACACCTGGGCCAGAGGTAGACCTGTTGACCATGGTCCCCAACACGGCCTCACATGGACCTGTTGCCTCTGATCCCCACCGGGGCCTCACGTGTACCTGGTAACTCTGGTCCTCACCTGGGCCTCATCTGGACCTAGTGACTCTGGTTCCCACCTGGGCTTCACCTGGATCTGGTGGCTCTGGTCCCCACCTGGACCTCTCCTGGAACTGGTGACTCTCTTTCCAACATGGACTTCACTTGGATATGGTGACTCTGATCCTCAGTTTGGCCTCACCTGGACATGGTGTCTCTCGTCCCCACTTTGACCTAACTCAGAACTGCTGCATCTTGCCCCACCTAGGGCGCACCCAGACCTGGTGACTCTTGTCCCCAGCTATGCCTCAATTCGACCTGAGGAATCTGGTCCACAAGTGTGCCTCATATGGACATGGGACACAGCTGGATACAGTGGCTCTGGTTCCCACAAGGGGCTCACCTGTTACTGGTGACTTATTCACCAGTGGTCTTATTCTATGCCTCACCAGGACCTAGTGATTCTGTTCCGCATCGGGGCCTGCATGGCCCTAGTGACTCTGGTCCTCACCCAGGCATCATTGGGACCTGGATACTCTATTCCACACCTGGGCCTCACTTTGACCAGGGACCTCTGGTCCCATTCTGGGCCTCAAACTAAACTGGTTACTCTGGTTCCCCCTCTAGGCCTCACCCTTACCTGGTGACTCTGGTCACCCCCTGGGCTTCACTTGGGCCTGGTGAATCTGGTCCCTACCTGGGCATCATAGGGATATGGTTCCACTGCATGGCCTGCAGGTTGGCCTCACCTGGACCTTGTAACTCTGGTCCCTACCTGGGCATCATCGGGACATGGTTCCACACAAGGCCTGCTGGTTGGCATCACCTGGACCTGGTAACTCTAGTCCCTACCTGGGCATCATGGGGACATGGTTCCTCTGCATGGCCTGCAGGTTGGCATCACCTGGACCTGGTGAGTCGTGTTGTCACCTGTGCCTCTCCCATGCCTGGTGACACAGGTCCCCAGTGGGCCTCACTTGGACCGGGTGAATCTGGTCCTTACCTTGTTCTCACCCGGAACTCGTAACTCTGGTCACCACCTGGGAATCACCTGGCCCTGGTGTTTCTGGTCCCCATCTAGGCGTCATCCAGTCCTGGTGACATTGTTCCCCACCTGGACCTGATTGCTGTGGACTCTTTCTTGGCCTCACCTTTAACTGGTGACTCTGATCCTATCTGCGCGTCACCCAGACCTGGTGACCCTGGTCCTCACCTGGACATGATTGGTACCTGGTGACTCTGTTCCACACCTGAGCCTCACCTGGACATGATGACTCTGGAACCTCTCTGGGCCTCACCCTAAACTGGTGACTCTGGTCTCCATCTGGATGCCACTTGGACCAGGTGATTCTGTTACCCCTCTAAGCCTCAACAAGATCTGGTGACTCTGGTCCTCAACTGGGCCTCACCTGGACCTAGTGAATATGCTCCATCTGGGCCTCATTTGGACCCGGTGACTGTAGTCCCTACCTGGGCTTCATCGGAACATGGTTCCACTGCATGGCCTGCGGGTTGACTTCACCTGGACCTGGTAAATCTAGTCCCTACATGGGCATCATCGGGACATGGTTCCTCTGCATGGCGTTCAGGATTTCCTCACCTGGAACTGGTGAGGGGGTTTGTTCCTGGGCCTCACCCATACCTGGTGACTCAGGTCCCCAAGAGGCCTCACTTGGACCTGGTGAATCTGGTCCTTACCTGGTCCTCAACCGGAACTTGTAACTCTGGTCACCACATGGGAATCACCTGGACCTTTTGAATCTGAATCCCATCTGGGCCTCATCCAGTCCTGGTGACTTTGTTCCCACCTGGACCTGATTGCTGTGGACTCCTTCTTGGCCTCACCTGGAACTGGTGACTCTGATCCTAACTGGGCCTCACCGAGATCTGGTGACTCTGGTCCTCACCTGTGGACCTTTATGACCTGGATACTCTGTTCCACAACTGAGCCTCACCTGGACATGATGACTCTGGAACCTTTCTGTTCGTCACCCTGACATGGTGACTCTGGTCACCATCTGAATGTCACCTAGACCAGGTGAATCTGGTACCCCTCTAGGCCTCAACTTGACCTGGTGACTCTGGTCCTCAACTGGGCCTCTCCGGGACCTAGTGAACATGCTCCCCACCTGCGCCTCATCTGGACCTGGTGACTCTGTTTCTACCTGGGCATCATCGTGACATGGTTACTCTATTCAACACTGGGACTGACCTGATCCTGGTAACTCTGGTCCTTACTTTGGCCTCTTCTGTACCAGGTGACTCTGGCTCCACCTGGACCTCACCTGTAACTGGTGACTCTGATCCTAAGCATGGCCTCACCTGACCTGGTGACTGTGGTTCCCATCGGGACCTCACCTGGACCTCATGTTTCTGGTCCCAATTGGGCCTCACCAAGACCTGGTGTCTCTGCTACCCACCTGGGTAGCATCAGGATATGGTTACACTGTTCACTAACAGTGACCCAGCCGGACCTATTAACTCTGGTCTTCACCTGGGCCACACCTGGACATGGTGACACTGTTTCCCACCTGGGTCTCACCTGGATATGGTGAGTCGGATCCCCACCTGTTCCTCACCTGTAACTAGTGATTCTCGTTCCCACATGGAGATCATGTGGACCTTTTGGCCGCAGTGTTTCTAGAATCTTTTTTTTTTTAATTTTTATTGATTTATGATAGTCACAGAGAGAGAGAGAGGCAGAGACACAGGCAGAGGGAGAAGCAGGCTCCATGCACCGGGAGCCCGACGTGGGATTCGATCCCGGGTTTCCAGGATCGCGCCCTGGGCCAAAGGCAGGCGCAAACCGCTGCGCCACCCAGGGATCCTATCTGTTTCTAGCTCATCATGTACCTCGTGACTCTGGTCCCCACCAGTGCCTCACCGGGACCTGGTGAGTGTGGTTGCCACCTGCACCACACCTGGACCTGGTGATTCTGGTCTGCACCTGAGACTACCCTGGATCTGGTGACTGTGGTCCCCACCTGGGCTTCACATGGACTTGGTGAATCCTGTTTCCACCTGCGCCTCACCGGGACCTTGTGACTCTTTTCCCACCTGGCATCAATGGGACATGGTTAGTCTGTTCCCCCCTTGGGCCTCTCTGGACATGATAACTTTGCTCCATACTTTGGCCTCAACCGGTCCTTATGACTCTGGTCCCCCCACCTAGGACTCAATCTGGACCTGGTGACTGTGGTCCCCACCTGGTTCTCACCTAGACCTGGTGTCTCTCGTTCCCACATGAACCACACCTGGACCTGGTGACTGTGGTATTTTTGTAGCCGCACATTTACCTGGTGACTCCGGTCCCCACGAGGGCCTCACATGGATCTGGTGACTCTTGCCTGAAGGTTGTCCTCACCTGGACCTGGTGAGTGGGGTTGCCAACCCATAACTGGTGACTCAGTTCCCCACGTGGGCCTCTTGGACCTGTTAATCTGGTCGTTACCTGGTCCTCTCCCAGATCCGGGGACTCTGGTCCCCAACTGGGCCTCATCTGGACCTGTGAATCTGGTCCCCATCTGGGCCTCACCCAGTCCTGGTGACTTTGTTCCCCACCTGGACCTGATTCCTGTGGACTCTTTCTTGGCCTCACCGGGAACTGGTGACTCTGATCCTATCTGCGCGTCACCCAGACATGGTGACCCTGGTCCTCACCTGGGCATCATTGGTACCTGGTGACTCTGTTCCACACCAGAGCCTCACCTGGACATTATGACTCTGGAACCCCTCTGGGCCTCACCCTGACCTGGTGATTCTGGTCCCCATCTGGATGTCACCTGGACCAAGTGATTCTGGTACCCCTCTAGGCCTCAACCAGATCTGGTGACTCTGGTTCTCAACTGGGCCTCACCTGCACCTAGTGAATATGCTCCATCTGGGCCAAATTTGCACCTGGTGACTCTGGTCACTACCTGGGCATCATCGGGACATGGTTCCACTGCATGACTTGCAGGTTGGCCTCACCTGGACCTGGTAACTCTGGTCCCTACCTGGGCATCATCGGGACATGGTTCCACACATGGCCTGCAGGTTGGCCTCACCTGGACCCGGTAACTCTAGTTCCTACCTGGGCATCATCGGGACATGGTTCCTCTGCATGGCCTGCAGGTTGGACTCACCTGGACCTGGTGAGTGGCGTTGCCACCTTGGCCTCACCCATGCCTGGTGACACAGGTCCCCACGTGGGCCTCACTTGGACCTGGTGAATCTGGTCCTTACCTGGTCCTCACCCGAAACTCCTAACTCGGGTAACCACCTGGGAATCACCTGAACCAGGTTAATTTGGTCCCCTCTGGTCCACATCCAGTCCTGGTGAATTTGTCACCCCACCTGGACCTGATTGCTGTGGACTCCTTCTTGGCCTCATTGGAACTGGTGACTCTGATCCTAAGTGGGCCTCGCCCAGATCTGGTGACTCTGGTCCTCTCCTATGGACCATTATGACCTTGATACTCTGTTCCACATCTGAGGCTCACCTGGACATGATGACTCTGGAACCCCTCAGGGCCTCACCATGACATGATGACTCTGGTCCCCATCCCGATGTCACCTAGACCAGGTGAATCTGGTATCCCTCTAGGCCTCAACTTGACCTGGTGACCCTGGTCCTCAACTGGGGATCATGGGGACCTAGTGAACATGCTCCCCACCTGCGCCTCATCTGGACTTGGTGACTCTGGTTTTACTTGGGCATCATCGGGACAAGGTTACTCTACTCCCCACCGGGACTGACCTGATCCTGGTAACTCTGGTCCTGACTTTGGCCTCTTCTGTACCAGGTGACTCTGGCTCCACCTGGGCCTCACCTGTAACTGGTGACTCTGATCCTAAGCATGGCCTCACCTGACCTGGTGACTGTGGTTCCCATCTGGACCTCACCCGGACCTCATATCTCTGGTCCCACCTGGGCCTCCCCAGGACCTGTGTCTCTGGTACCCACCTGGGTAGCATTAGGATATGGTTCCACTGTTCACTAACAGTGACCCAGCCGGACCTATTAACTCTGGTCTTCACCTGGGCCACACCTGGACATGGTGACACTGGTTCCCACCTGGGTTTCACCTGGAAATGGTGAGTGGGATCCCCACCTGGTCCTCACCTGTAACTGGTGATTCTCGTTCCCACATGGACATCATGTGGACCTGGTGGCTGCAGTGTTTCTAGCTTCTCATGCACCTCGTGACTCTGGTCCCCACCAGGGACTCACCGGGACCTGGTGAGTGTGGTTGCCAGCTGCAACTCACCTGGACCTGGTGATTCTTGTCTGCACCTGAGACTAACCTGGATCTGGTGACTGGTCCCCACCTGGGCTTCACCTGGATTTGGGGACTCCGGTCCCCATCTGGGCCACACCTGGCCCTGTTGTCCATGGTCCTCACCTGGGCAAAATTGGGACCCGTTGACTGTGTTCCACAACTGGACCTCACCTGGACCACATGACTCTGGTCGCCCTCTGGGTCTCAACCATCCCTAGTGACTGTCAACCCCACTTTGGCCTGACTTGGACCTCCTGACACTTGTTGCCACCTGCGCCTGACCTCGAACTGTTGACTCTCGTTCTTTCAAGGTCCTCCCCTGTACCTGGTGATCCTGGTCCCCACCAGGGCCTCACCTGGACGTGGTGACACTTGTCACCACAGAGGACTCACCTGGACCTGCTTGCTATGTTCCAGTCCTGGGCCTCAAGTAGACCTGTTGACCATGGTCCCCAAGCCGGCCTCACATGGACCTGATGCCTCTGATACCCACCAAGGCCTCACGTGTACCTGGTAACTCTGCTCCTCACCTGGGCCTCAACTGGACCTAGTGACTCTGGTCCCCAACTGGGCTTCACCTGTATCTGGTGACTCTGGTCCACACCTGGACCTCTCCTGGACCTGGTGACTCTCTTTCCAACATGGACCTCACTTGGATCTGGTGACTCTGGTCCTCAGTTTGGCCTCTCATGGACCTGGTGTCTCTCGTCCCCATTTTGACCTAACTCAGAACTGCTGAATCTTGCCCCACCTAGGCCGCACCCAGACATGGTGACTCTTGTCCCCAGCTATGCCTCAATTCGACCTGATGAATCTGGTCCTGATGTGGGGCTCACATGGACCTGGGACTCAGCTGGATAGAGTGGCTCTGGTTTCCACAAGGGGAACACCTGATACTGGTGATTGTGGTCTTATTCTCTGCCTCACCAGGACCTAGTGATTCTGTTCCCCATCTGGGCCTGCATGGCCCTAGTGACTCTGGTCCTCACCCAGGCATCATTGGGACCTGGATACTCTATTCCACATCTGGGTCTCACTTTGACCAGGGACCTCTGGTCCCATTCTGGGCCTCAAACTAAACTGGTTACAGTGGTTCCCCTCTGGGCCTCACCCTTACCTGGTGACTCTGGTCACCCCTTGGGCTTCACTTAGGCCTGGTGAATCTGGTCCTTAGCTGGTCCACTCCTGGATCTGGTGACAGGTCGCCACCTGGGCCTCACCTGGACTTGGTGAATCCTGTTGCCACCTGCGCTTCACCTGGACCTTGTGACTGTGGTCCCACCTGGACCTCACCTGGATCTGGTGGCTCTGGTTCCCATATGGGGCTCTCCTGTACCTGGTTCCTGTGGTCTTCATCTGGCCTCACCAGGAACAAAATGACTCTGATCCATATTTGGGCCTCTCCTGGACATGTTGACTCAGGTCATTACCTAGGCATCATTGGGACCTGGATACTCTCTTATATACCTGGGCGTCACCTGGAACTGGTGACAGTGGTTCCACCTGGGCCTCACCTTGACGAGGTGACTGGTTCCCACAGGGACCTCAACTGGACCTGGTGACTCAGGTCCTGATATGGGCATCATGGGACCTGGTTTCTTAGTTATACACAGGGGCCTCACCTGGACCTAGTGATTTTCGTCCCCCTCTGGGCCTCACTCTGACGTGGTGACTCTGGTCCACACCTGGATATCACCAGAACCGGGTGACTATGGTCCCCCTCTGGGACTCACCTGGAGCTGGGGACACTGGTCTTCCACTGGGCCTCAACAGGACCTGGTGAATCTACTCCTCACTTAGGCCTCGTCTGGACCTTGTGACTCTTTTCGCACCTGGTATCAATGGGACATTGTTACTCTGTTCCACACCTGGGCCTCATCTGGACATGATAACTTTGCTCCACACTTTGGCCTCAACTGCTTCTGATGACACTGGTCGCTCCACGTTGTCCTCAATCTGGACCTGGTGACTGTGGTCCCCACCTGGGTCTCACCTGGACCTGGTGACTAAGTTCCCACATGAACCACACCTGGACGTGGTGACTGTGATGTTCTTGTAGACCTACCTTTACCTGGTGACTCCTGTCCCCACTAGGGCCTCACCTGGATCTGGTGACTCTGGCCTGCAGGTTGGACTCACCTGTACCTGGTGAGTGGGGTTGCCACCTGGGCATCACCCATACCTGGTGACACAGGTCACCTCGTGGGCCACTTGGACCTGGTGAATCTGGTCCGGAACCTGGTCCTCTCCCAGTCCCGGGGACTCTGGTCACCACCTGGGCCTCACCTGGACATGGTGAATGAATCTGTTCCCCATCTGGGCCTCACCCAGTCCTGGTGACTTTGTTCCCCACCTGGACCTGATTGCTGTGGACTCCTTCTTGGCCTCACCTGGACCTGGCGACTCTGATCCTATCTGCGCGTCGCCCAGACCTCGGCACTCTGGTCCTCACCTGGGCATCATTGGTACCTAGTGACTCTGTTCCACACCTGAGCCTCACCTGGACATGATGACTCTGGAACCTCTCGGGGCCTAACCCTGACCTGGTGACTCTGGTCTCCATCTAGATGTCACCTGGACCAGGTGACTCTGGGACCCCTCTAGGACTCAACTAGGTCTAGGGACTCTGGTAGTCAATTGGGCCTCACCTGGACCTAGTGAATATGCTCCATCTGGGCCTCAGTTGGACCTGGTGACTCTGGTCCCTACCTGGGCATCATCGGGACATCGATCCACTGCATGGCCTGCAGGTTGGCCTCAGCTGGACCTTGTAACTCTGGTCCCTACCTGGGCATCACCGGGACACGGTTCCGCTGCATGGCCTCCAGGTTGGCCTCACCTGGACCTAGTGAGTGGGGTTGCCACCTGGGGCTCACCCATACCTGGTGACACAGGTCCCCACGTGGGCCTCACTTGGACCTGGTGAATCTGGTCCTTTCCTGGTACTCACACGGACCTGGTAACCCTGGTCACCACCTGGGAATCACCTGGACCTGGTGAATCTGGTCCCCCTCTGGTCCTCACCCAGTCCTGTTGACTTTCTTCCCCACCTGGACCTGATTGCTGTGGACTCCTCTTGGCCTCAACTGGAACTGGTGACTCTGAACCTTACTGGGCCTCACCCAGATCTGGTGACTCTGGTCCTCACCTGTGGACCATTATGACCTGGATACTCTGTTCCACACCTGAGCCTCACCTGGACATGATGACTCTGGAACCTCTCTGGGCCTCACCCTGACCTGGTGACTCTGGACCCATCTGGATATCACCTGGACCAGGTGATTCTGGTACCCCTCTAGGCCTCAACCAGGTCTGGTGACTCTGGTCCCAACTAGGCCTCACCTGGACCTAGGGAATATGCTCCATCTGGTCCTCATTTGGGTCTGGTGACTCTGGTCCCTAACTGGGCATCATCGGGACATGGTTCCACTGCATGGCCTTCAGGTTGGTCGCACCTGGACCTGGTAACTCTGGTTCTACCTGGGCATCATCAGGACGTGGTTACTCTATTCCCCAGTGGGACTGACCTGATCGTGGAAATTCTGGTCCTGACTTTGGCCTCTTCTGTACCATGTGACTCTGGCTCCACCTGGACCTCACCTGTAACTGGTGACTCTGATCCGAAGCATCGCCTCACCTGACCTGGTGACTGTGGTTCCCATCGGTACCTCACCTGGACCTCATGTCTCTGGTCCCACCTGGGCCTCACCAGGACCTGGCGTCTCTGGGACCCTCCTGGGTAGCATCAGGATATGGTTACAGTGTTCACTAACAGTGTGCCAGCCGGAACTCTTAACTCTGGTCTTCACCTGGGCCACACCTGCACATGGTGACACTGGTTCCCACCTGGGTCTCACCTGGACATGGTGAGTCGTATCCTCACCTGGTCCTCACCTATAACTGGTGATTCTCGTTCCCACATGGAGATCATATGGACCTGTTTTCCGCAGTGTTTCTAGTTTCTTTTTTTTTAATTTTTATTTATTTATGATAGTCACAGAGAGAGATTGGCCGAGACACAGGCAGAGGGAGGAGCAGGCTCCATGCACAGGGAGTTCGACGTGGGATTCGATCCCGGGTCTCCAGGGTCGCGCCCTGGGCCAAAGGCAGGCTCCAAACCGCTGCGCCACCCAGGGATCCCATGTGTTTCTAGCTTCTCATGTACATCGTGACTCTGGTCCCCACGAGGGCCTCACTGGGACCTGGTGAGTTTGGTTGCCACCGGCACCTCACCTGGACCTGGTGATTCTGGTCTGCACCTGAGACTACCCTGGATCTGGTGACTGTGGTCCCCACCTCAGCTTCACCTGGATTTGGGGATTCCGGTCCCCATCTGGGCCTCACCTGGCCCTGTTGATCATGGTCCTCAACTGGGCAAAATTGGGACACGGTGACTGTGTTCCACAACTGGACCTCACCTGGACCAGGTGACTCTGGTCCCCCTCAGGGTCTCACCATGCCCTAGTGACTGTGAACCCCACTTTGGCCTGACTTGGACCTGCTGACCCTGGATGCCACCTAAGTCTGACTTCGAACAGTTGACTCTGGTTCTTTCTTTTTTTTTTTTTTTATTGGTGTTCAATTTACTAACATACAGAATAACACCCAGTGCCCGTCACCCATTCACTCCCACCCCCTGCCCTCCTCCCCTTCTACCACCCCTAGTTCATTTCCCAGAGTTAGCAGTCTTTACGTTCTGTCTCCCTTTCTGATATTTCCCACACATTTCTTCTCCCTTCCCTTATTTTCCCTTTCACTATTATTTATATTCCCCAAATGAATGAGAACATATAATGTTTGTCCTTCTCCGACTGACTTACTTCACTCAGCATAATACCCTCCAGTTCCATCCACGTTGAAGCAAATGGTGGGTATTTGTCATTTCTAATAGCTGAGTAATATTCCATTGTATACATAAACCACATCTTCTTTATCCATTCATCTTTCGTTGGACACCGAGGCTCCTTCCACAGTTTGGCTATCGTGGCCATTGCTGCTAGAAACATCGGGGTGCAGGTGTCCCGGCGTTTCATTGCATTTGTATCTTTGGGGTAAATCCCCAACAGTGCAATTGCTGGGTCGTAGGGCAGGTCTATTTTTAACTGTTTGAGGAACCTCCACACAGTTTTCCAGAGTGGCTGCACCAGTTCACATTCCCACCAACAGTGTAAGAGGGTTCCCTTTTCTCCGCATCCTCTCCAACATTTGTGGTTTCCTGCCTTGTTAATTTTCCCCATTCTCACTGGTGTGAGGTGGTATCTCATTGTAGTTTTGATTTGTATTTCCCTGATGGCAAGTGATGCAGAGCATTTTCTCATATGCATGTTGGCCATGTCTATGTCTTCCTCTGTGAGATTTCTGTTCATGTCTTTTGCCCATTTCATGATTGGCTTGTTTGTTTCTTTGGTGTTGAGTTTAATAAGTTCTTTATAGATCTTGGAAACTAGCCCTTTATCTGATATGTCATTTGCAAATATCTTCTCCCATTCTGTAGGTTGTCTTTTAGTTTTGTTGACTGTATCCTTTGCTGTGCAAAAGCTTCTTATCTTGATGAAGTCCCAATAGTTCATTTTTGCTTTTGTTTCTTTTGCCTTTGTGGATGTATCTTGCAAGAAGTTACTATGGCCGAGTTCAAAAAGGGTGTTGCCTATGTTCTTCTCTAGGATTTTGATAGAATCTTGTCTCACATTTAGATCTTTCATCCATTTTGAGTTTATCTTTGTGTATGGTGAAAGAGAGTGGTCTAGTTTCATTCTTCTGCATGTGGATGTCCAATTTTCCCAGCACCATTTATTGAAGAGACTGTCTTTCTTCCAATGGATAGTCTTTCCTCCTTTATCGAATATTAGTTGCCCATAAAGTTCAGGGTCCACTTCTGGATTCTCTATTCTGTTCCACTGATCTATGTGTCTGTTTTTGTGCCAGTACCACACTGTCTTGATGACCACAGCTTTGTAGTACAACCTGAAATCTGGCATTGTGATGCCCCCAGATATGGTTTTCTTTTTTAAAATTCCCCTGGCTATTCGGGGTCTTTTCTGATTCCACACAAATCTTAAAATAATTTGTTCTAACTCTCTGAAGAAAGTCCATGGTATTTTGATAGGGATTGCATTAAACGTGTATATTGCCCTGGGTAACATTGACATTTTCACAATATTAATTCTGCCAATCCATGAGCATGGAATATTTTTCCATCTCTTTGTGTCTTCCTCAATTTCTTTCAGAAGTGTTCTATAGTTTTGAGGGTATAGATCCTTTACATCTTTGGTGAGGTTTATTCCTAGGTATCTTATGCTTTTGGGTGCAATTGTAAATGGGATTGACTCCTTAATTTCTCTTTCTTCAGTCTCATTGTTAGTGTATAGAAATGCCACTGACTTCTGGGCATTGATTTTGTATCCTGCCACGCTACCGAATTGCTGTATGAGTTCTAGCAATCTTGGGGTGGAGACTTTTGGGTTTTCTACGTAGAGTATCATGTCATCGGCGAAGAGAGAGAGTTTGACTTCTTCTTTGCCAATTTGAATGCCTTTAATGTCTTTTTGTTGTCTGATTGCTGAGGCTAGGACTTCCAGTACTATGTTGAACAGCAGTGGTGAGAGTGGACATCCCTGTCTTGTTCCTGATCTTAGGGGAAAGGCTCCCAGTGCTTCCCCATTGAGAATGATATTTGCTGTGGGCTTTTCATAGATGGCTTTTAAGATGTCGAGGAATGTTCCCTCTATCCCTACACTCTGAAGAGTTTTAATCAGGAATGGATGCTGTATTTTGTCAAATGCTTTCTCTGCATCCAATGAGAGGACCATATGGTTCTTGGTTTTTCTCTTGCTGATATGATGAATCACATTGATTGTTTTACTGGTGTTGAACCAGCCTTGTGTCCCAGGGATAAATCCTACTTGGTCATGGTGAATAATTTTCTTAATGTACTGTTGGATCCTATTGGCCAGTATCTTGTTGAGAATTTTTGCATCCATGTTCATCAGGGATATTGGTCTGTAATTCTCCTTTTTGGCGGGGTCTTTGTCTGGCTTTGGAATTAAGGTGATGCTGGCTTCATAGAACGAATTTGGAAGTACTCCATCTCTTTCTATCTTTCCAAACAGCTTTAGGAGAATAGGTATGATTTCTTCTTTAAACGTTTGATAAAATTCTCCTGGGAAGCCATCTGGCCCTGGACTCTTGTGTCTTGGGAGGTTTTTGATGACTGCTTCAATTTCCTCCCTGGTTATTGGCCTGTTCAGGTTTTCTATTTCTTCCTGTTCCAGTTTTGGTAGTTTGTGGCTTTCCAGGAATGCGTCCATTTCTTCTAGATTGCCTAATTTATTGGCGTATAGCTGTTCATAATATGTTTTTAAAATCGTTTGTATTTCCTTGGTGTTGGTAGTGATCTCTCCTTTCTCATTCATGATTTTATTAATTTGAGTCTTCTCTCTCTTCTTTTTAATAAGGCTGGCTAATGGTTTATCTATCTTATTAATTCTTTCAAAGAACCAACTCCTGGTTCTGTTGATCTGTTCCACAGTTCTTCTGGTCTCGATTTCGTTGAGTTCTGCTCGAATCTTTATTAACTCCCTTCTTCTCTTGGGTGTAGGATCTATTTGCTGTTTTTTCTCTAGCTCCTTTATGTGTAAGGTTAGCTTTTGTATTTGAGTTCTTTCCAGTTTTTGAATGGATGCTTGTATTGCGATGTATTTCCCCCTTAGGACTGCTTTTGCTGCATCCCAAAGATTTTGAACGGTTGTATCTTCATTCTCATTAGTTTCCATGAATCTTTTTAATTCTTCCTTAATTTCCTGGTTGACCCTTTTATCTTTTAGCAGGATGGTCCTTAACCTCCATGTATTTGAGGTCCTTGCAAACTTCTTGTTGTGATTTAGTTCTAATTTCAAGGCATTATGGTCCGAGAATATGCAGGGGACAATCCCAATCTTTTGGTATCGGTTCAGACCCGATTGTGACCCAATATGTGGTCTATTCTGGAGAAAGTTCAATGTTCACTTGAGAAGAATGTGTATTCAGTTGAGTTTGGATGTAAAGTTCTTTCAAGGGCCTCCCCTGTATCTGGTGATCCTGGTCCGCATCTGGGCCTCACCTGGACGTGGTAACTCTTGTCACCACCGGGGACTCACCTGGACCTGCTTACTGTGTTCTACACCTGGGCCTCAAGTACACCTCTTGACCATAGTCCCCAAGCCGGCCTCACATGGACCTGTTTCCTCTGATTCCCACCGGGGCCTCACGTGTACCTGGTAACTCTGGTCCTCACCTGGGCCTTATCTGGCCCTAGTGACTCTGGTCCCCACCTGGACTTCACCTGGATCTGGTGACTCTGGTCCCCACCTGGACCTCACCTGTATCTGGTGACTCTGGTCCTCAGTTCGGCCTCACCTGGACCTGGTGTCTCTCGTCCCCACTTTGACCTAACTCAAAACTGCAGAATCTTGCCAAACCTAGGACGCACCCAGACCTGGGGACTCTTGTCCCCAGCTATGCCTCAATTCGAACTGACCTGATGAATCTGGTCCTCACATGGGCCTCACATGGACTTGGGACTCAGCTGCATAGAGTGGCTCTGGTTCCCACAAGAGTCTCACCTGTTACTGGTGACTCGGGTCTTTTTCTATGCCTCACAAGGACCTAGTGATTCTGTTCCCCATCTGGGCCTGCATGGCCCTAGTGACTCTGGTCCTCACCCAGGCATCATTGGGACCTGGATACTCTATTCCACACCTGGGCCCCTCTTTGACCAGGGACCTCTGGTCCCATTCTTGGCCTCAAATTAAACTGGTTACTCTGGTGCCCCTCTCGGATTCACCCTTACCTCGTGACTCTGGTCACCCCTTGGCTTCACTTGGGCCTGGTGAATCTGGTCCTTAGCTGGTCTGCACCTGGATGTGGTGACTGGTCGCCACCTGGGCCTCACCTGGACTTGGTGAATCCTGTTGCCTCCTGCGCCTCATCTGGACCTTGTGATTGTGGTCCCACCTGGACCTCACCTGGATCTAGTGGCTCTGGTTCCCATATGGGGCTCTCCTGGACCTGTTTCCTGTGGTCTCCATCTGGCCTCACCTGGAACACAATGACTCTAATCCATATTTGGGCCTTTCCTGGACCTGTTGACTCTGCTCCTTTCCTGGCCATCATTGGGACCTGGATACTCTCTTATATACCTGGGCCTCACCTGGACCTGGTGACTGTGGTCCCACCTGGGCCTCACCTGGACGAGGTGACTGGTTCCCACAGGGACCTCACCTGGACCTGGTGACTCAGGTCCTCATATGGGCATCATGAGACCTGGTTTTTCAGTTCCACATCGGGGCCTCACATGGACCTAGTGATTCTCGTCCCCCTCTGGGCCTCACACTGACGTGCTGACTCTGGTCCCCACCTGGATATCACCAGAACCGGGTGACTCTGGTCCCCCTCTGGGACTCATCCGGACCTGGGGACACTGGTCCTCAACTGGGTCTCAACAGGACCTGGTGAATCTACTCCTCACTTAGGCCTCGTCTGGACCTTGTGACTCTTTTCCCACCTGGCATCAATGGGACATGGTTACTCTCTTCCGCACCTGGGCCTCACATGGACATGATAACTTTGCTCCGCCCTTTGGCCTCAACTGGTCCTGATGACCCTGGTCCCCCCACCTAGGACTCAATCTGGACCTGGAGACTGTTGTCCCCACCTGGGTCTCACCTGGACCTGGTGACACTCGTTCCCACATGAACCACACCTGGACCTGGTGACTGTGGTGTTCTTGTAGACTCACATTTACCTGGTGACTCCGGTGCCCACTAGGGCCTCACGTGGATCTGGTGACTCTGGCCTGCTGGTTGGCCTCACTTGGACCTGGTGAGTGGGGTTGCCACCTGGGCCTCACCCAAACCTGGTGACTCAGGTCCTCAACTGGGCCTCACCTGGACCTAGTGAATATGCTCCATCTGGGCCTCATTTGGACCTGGTGACTCTGGTCCCTACCTGGGCATCATAGGGACATGGTTCCACTGCATGGCCTGCATGTTGGCCTCACCTGGACATGGTAACTCTAGTCAGTACCTGGGTATCATCGGGATATTTTTCCTCTGCATGGCCTGCAGTTTGGAATCACCTGGACCTAGTGAGTGGTGTTGTCATCTGGGCCTCAACCATGCCTGGTGACACAGGTCCCCACGCGGGCCTCACTTGGACCTGGTGAATCTGGTCCTTACCTGGTCCTCACCCGGAACTGGTAACTCTGGTCACCACCTGGGATTCACCTAGGCCTGTTGAATCTGGTCCCCATCTGGGCCTCACCCAGTTCTGGTGACATTGTTCCCCACCTGGGCCTGATTGCTGTGGACACCTTCTTGGCCTCACCTGGAACTGGTGACTCTGATCCTAACTGGGACTCACCCAGATCTGGTGACTCTGGTCCTCACCTGTGGACCATTATGACCTGGATACTCTGTTCCACACCTGAGCCTCACCTGGACATGATGAATCTGGATCCCCTCTGGGCCTCAGCCTGACATGTGGACTCTGTTCCCCATCTGGATGTCACGTAGACCTGGTCAATCTGGTATCCCTCTAGGCCTCAACTTGACCTGGTGACTCTGGTCCTCAACTGGGCCTCACCGGAATCTAGTGAACATGGCCCCACCTGCGCCTCATCTGGACCTGGTGACTCTGGTTCTACCTGGGCATCATCGGTACATGGTTACTGTATTACCCTCTGGGATTGACCTGATCCTGGTAACTCTGGTCCTAACTTTGGCCTCTTCTGTACCAGGTGACTCTGGCTCCACCTGGGCCTCACCTGTAACAGGTGACTCTGATCCTAAGCATGGCCTCAACTGACCTGCTGACTGTGGTTCCCATCGGGTAATCACCTGTACTTCATGTCTCTGGTCCCACCTGGCCTCACCAGGACCTGGTGTCTCCGGTACCCACTTGGGTAGCATCAAGATATGCTTATACTGTTCACTAACAGTGACCCAGCCGGACCTATTAACTCCGGTCTTCACCTGAGCCACACCAGGACATGGTGACACTGGTTCCCACCTGGGTCTCACCTGGACATGTTGAGTCGGACCCCACCTGGTCCTCACCGGTAACTGGTGATTCTCGTTCCCACATGGACATCTTGTGGACCTGGTGGCTGCAGTGTTTCTAGCTTCTCATGTACCTCATAACTCTGGTCCCCAGCAGGGCCTGACCGGGACCTGGTGAGTGTGGTTGCCACCTGCACCTCACCTGGATCTGGTGATTCTGGTCTGCACCTGAGACTACCCTGGATCTGGTGACTGTGGTCCCCACCTGGGCTTCACCTGGATTTGGGGACTCTGGTCCCCATCTGGGCGTCACCTGGCCTTGTTGACCATGGACCTCAACTGGGCAAAATTGGGACCCGGTGGCTGTGTTCCACAACTGGACCTCACCTGGACCAGTTGACTCTGGTCCCCCTCTGGGTCTCACCATGCCCTAGTGACTCTTAACCCCACTTTGGCCTGACTTGGACCTGCTGACCCTTGTTGCAACCTGCTCCTGACCTCGAACTTTTGACTCTGGTTCTTTCAAGAGCCTCCCCTGGACCTGGTGATCCTGGTCCCCACCTGGGCCTCACCTGGACGTGGTGACTCTTGTCAACACCGGGGACTCACCTGGCCCTTGTTACTATGTTCTACACCTGGGCCTCAAGTAGACCTGTTGCAACTGATCCCCACCGGGGCCTCAGGTGTCTGGTAACTCTGGTCCTCACCTGGCCTCATCTGGACCTAGTGACTCTGGTCACCACCTGGGCTTCACCTGATTCTGGTGACTCTGGTCCCCACCTGGACTTCACCTGGATCTGGTGACTCTGGTCCCCACCTGGACATCTCCTGGACCTGGTGTCTCTCATCCCCACATTGAACTAACTCAAAACTGCAGAATCTTGCCGCACCTAGGCCGCACCCAGACCTGGTGACTCTTGTCCCCAGCTATGCCTCAATTCGACCTGATGAATCGGGTCCTCACGTGGGCCTCACATGGACCTGGGACTCAGCTCCATAGAGTGGCTCTGATTCCCACAAGGGGATCACCTGATTCTGCTGACTGTGGTGTTATTCTATGCCTCACCAGGACCTAGTGATTCTGTTTGCCATCTGGGCCTGCATGGCCCTAGTGACTCTGGTCCTCACCCAGGCATCATTGGGACCTGGATAATCTATTCCACACCTGCGCCTCACTTTGACGAGGGACCTCTGGTCCCATTCTGGGCCTCAAACTAAACTGGTTACTCTGGTTCCCCCTCTGGGCCTCACCCCTACCTGGTGACTCTGGTCACCCCTTGGGCTTCACATGGGCCTGCTGAAACTGGTCCTTAGCTGGTCCGCACCTGGATCTGGTGATTGGTCGCCACCTGGGTCTCACCTGGACTTGGTGAATCCTGTTGCCTCCTGCGCCTCACCTGCACCTTGTGACTGTGGTCCCACCTGGACCTCACCTGGATCTGGTGGCTCTGTTTCCCATATGGGGCTCTCCTGGACCTGGTTCCTGTGGTCTCCATCTGGCCTCACCTGGAACACAATGACTCTGATCCATATTTGGGCCTCTCCTGGACCTGTTGACTCTGGTCCTTACCTGGGCATCATTGGGTCCTGGATACTCTCTTATATTCCTGGGCTTCATCTGGACCTGGTGACTGTGGTCCCACCTGGGCCTCACCTGGACGAGGTGACTTGTTCCCACAGGGACCTCATCTGGTCCTGGTGGCTCAGGTCCTCATATTGGCATCATGGGACCTGGTTTCTCAGTTCCACATCGGGGCCTCACCTGGACCTAGTGATTCTCGTCCCCTCTGGGCCTCACCCTGACGTGGTGACTCTGGCCCCCACCTGGATATCACCAGTACCGGGTGACTCTGGTCCCCCTCTGGGACTCACCCGGAGCTGGCGACACTTCTCCTCAGCTGGATCTCAACAGTACCTGTTGAATCTACTCCTTACTTAGGTCTCGTCTGGACCTTGTGACTCTTTTCCAACCTGGCATCAATGGGATCATGTTTACTCTGTTTCCCACCTGGGCCTCACCTGGACATGATAACTTTGACCACACCTGAGCCTCACCTGGACATGATGACTCTGGATCCACTCTGGGCCTCCCTCTGACATGGAGACTCTGGTCACCATCTGGATGTCTCCTAGACCAGGTGAATCTGGTACCCCTCAAGGCCTCAACCAAACCTGGTGACTCTAGTCCTCAACTGGTCCTTACCGGGACCTAGTGAATATGCTCCCCAACTGCGCCTCATCTGGATATGGTGACTCTGGTTCTACGTGTGCATCATCGGGACATGGTTACTCTATTCCCCACTGTGAGTGACGTGATCCTGGTAACACTATTCCTGACTTTGGCATTTTCTGTACCAGGTGACTCTGGCTCCACCTGGGCCTCACCTGTAACTGGTGCCTCTGATCGTAAGCATGGCCTCACCTGACCTGGTGACTGTGGTTCCCATCGGGACTTCACGTGGACCTCATGTCTCTGGTCCTAACTGGGCCTCACCAGGACCTGGTGTCTCGGTACCCACCTCGGTATCATCAGGATATGGTTACACTGTTCAATAACAGTGACCCAGCGGGACCTATTAACTCTGGCCTTCACCTGGGCCACACCTGGACATGGTGATACTGGTTCCCACCTCGGTCTCACCTAGACATGGTGAGTCGGATCCCCACCTGGTCCTCACCTGTAACTGGTGAATCTCGTTCCCACATGGACATCATGTGGACCTGGTGGCTGCAGTGTTTCTAGCTTCTCATGTACCTCGTGACTCTGGTCCCCACCAGGGCCTCACCGGGACCTGGTGAGTGTGGTTGCCACCTGCACTTCACCTGGATCTGGTGATTCTGGTCTGCACCTGAGACTCCCCTGGATCTGGTGACTGTGGTCCCCACCTGGGCTTCACCTGGATTTGGGGACTCCGGTCCCCATCTGGGCCTCACCTGGTCCTTTGACCATGGTCCTCAACTGGGGAAAATTGGGACCGTGTGACTGTGTTCCACAACTGGACATCACCTGGACAAGGTGACTCTGGTCCCCCTCTGGGTCTCACCGTGCCCTAGTGACTGTGAACCCCACTTTGGCCTGACTTCGACCTGCTGACCCTGGTTGCCACCTGTGCCTGACCTCGAACTGTTGACTCTGGTTCTTTCAAGTGCCTCCCCTGTACCTGGTGATCCTGATGCCCACCTGGGCCTCACCTGCATGTGGTGTCTCTAGTCACCACCGGGGACTCATCTGGACCTGCTTACTGTGTTCCACACCTGGGCCTCAATTACAACTCTTGACCATATTCCCCAAGCTCGCCTCATATGGACCTGTTACCTCTGATCCCCACCGGGGCCTCACGTGTACCTGGTAACTCTGGTCCTCACCTGGGCCTCATCTGCACCTAGTGACTCTGGTCCCCACCTGGACTTCACCTGGATCTCGTGACTCTGGTCCCCACCTGGAACTCACCTGTATCTGGTGACTCTGGTCTCAGTTTGGCCTCACCTGGACTGGTGTCTCTCGTCCCCACTTTGACCTAACTCAGAACTGCTGAATCTTGCCCCACCTAGGCCGCACCAGACCTGATGACTCTTGTCCCCAGCTATGCCTCAATTCGACCTGATGAATCTGGTCCTCACGTGGGCCTCACATGGACCTGGGACTCAGCGGGATAGAGTGGCTCTGGTTCCCACAAGGGGCTCACCAGATACTGGTGACTGTGTTCTTATTCTATGACTCACCAGGACCTAGTGATTCTGTTCCCCTTCTGGGCTTTCATGGCCCTAGTGACTCTGGTCCTCACCCAGGCATCATTGGGATCTGGATACTCTATTCCACACCTGGGCCTCACTTTGTCCAGGGACCTCTGGTCCCATTCTGGGCCTCAAACTAAACTGGTTACTCTGGTTCCCCCTCGGGTCCTCACCCTTACCTGGTGACTCTGGTCACCCCTTGGGCTTCACTTTCGCTTGGTGAATCTGGTTCTTAGCTGGTCAGCACCTGGATGTGGTGACAGGTCACCACGTGGGCCTCACCTGGACTTGGTGAATCATGTTGCCACCTGCGCCTCACCTGGACCTTCTGACTATGGTCCCTCCTGGACCTCACCTGGATCTGGTGGCTCTGGTTCCCATATGGGGCTCTCCTGGACCTGGTTCCTGTGGTCTCCATCTGGCCTCACCTGGAACACAATGACTCTGATCCATATTTGGGCCTCTCCTGGACCTGTTGACTCTGGTCCTTACCTGGGCATCATTGGGACCTGGATACTCTCTTATATACCTGGGCCTAACCAGGACTTGTTGACTGTGGTCCCACCTGGGCCTCACCTGGACGGGGTGACTGGTTCCCACAGGGACCTCACCTCGACCTGGTGACTCAGGTCCTCATATGGGCATCTTGGGACCTGGTTTCACAGTTCCACATCGGGGCCTCACCTGGACCTAGTGATTCTCGTCCCCCTCAGGGCCTCACCCTGACTTGTGACACTGGTCCTCACATGGATATCACCAGAACCGGGTGACACACCCGGAGCTGGGGACACTGGTCCTCAGGTGGGCCTCAATAGGACCTGGTGAATCTACTCCAAACTTAGGCTTCATCTGGTCCTTGTGACTCTTTTCCCACCTGGCATCAATGGGACATGTTTACTCTGTTCCCCACTTGGGCCTCACCTTGACATGATAACTTTGCTGCACACTTTGGCCTCAACTGGTCCTGATGACTCTCGTCCACCAACCTAGGCCTCATTCTGGACTGGTGACTGTCGTCCCCAACTGGGTCTCAGCTGGAGCTGGTGACTCCTGTTCCCACATGAATCACACCTGGACCTGGTGACTGTGATGTGCTTGTAGACTCACATTTATCTTGTGACTCCCGTCCCCACTAGGGCCTCACCTGGATCTGGTGACTCTGGCCTGCATGCTGGCCTCACCTGGACCTGGTAACTCTGGTCCCTAATTGGACATGATCGGGACACGTTTCCTTTGCATGGCCTGCATGTTGGCGTCAGCCGGACCTGGTGAGTGGGGTTGCCACCTAGGTCTCACACATACTTGGTGACACAGGTCCCCACGTGGGCCTCACTTGGACCTGGTGAATCTGGTCCTTACCTGGTCCTCACCCGGACCTGGTAACCCTGGTCACCACCTGGGAATCACCTGGAGCTGGTGAATATGGTCCCCATCTGGGCCTCACACAGTCCTGTTGACTTTCTTCCCCACCTGGACCTGATTGCTGTGCACTCCTTCTTGGCCTCATTGGAACTGGTGACTCTGATCCTAACTGGGCCTCACCCAGATCTGGTGACTCTGGTCCTCACCTGTGGAGCATTATGACCTGGATACTCTGTTCCACACCTGAGCCTCACCTGGACATGATGACTCTGGATCCCCTCTGGTCCTCAGCCTGACATGTTGACTCTGGTCCCCATCTGGATGTCACCTAGATCAGGTGAATCTGGTACCCCTCTAGGCCTCAACTAGACCTGGTGACTCAGGTCCTCAACAGGGCCTCAACGGAACCTAGTGAATATGCTCCCCACCTGCGCCTCATCTGAACTTGGTGACGCTGGTTCTATCTGGGCATCACCGGGACATGGTTACTCTGTTCCCCACTGGGACTGACCTGATCCTGGTAACTCTGGTCCGGACTTTGGCCTCTTCTGTACCAAGTGACTCTGGCTCCACCTGGGCCTAACCTTTAACTGGTGACTCTGATCCTAAGCATGGCCTCACCTGACCTGGTGACTGTGGTTCCCATCGGGACCTCACCTGGACCTCTTGTCTCTAGTCCCACCTGGGCCTCACCAGGACCTGGTGTCTCTGGTACCCACCTGGGTAGCATCAGAATATGGTTACACTGTTCACTAACAGTGACCCAGCCGGACCTATTAACTCTGGTCTTCACCTGGGCCACACCTGGACATGGTGACACTGGTTCCCACCTGGGTCTCACCTGGACATGGTCACTCGGATCCCCACCTGGTCCTTACGTGTAACTGGTGATTCTCGTTCCCACATGGACATCATGTGGACCTGGTGGCTGCAGTGTTTCTAGCTTCTCATGTACCTCGTGACGCTGGTCCCCACCAGGGCCTCACCGGGACCTGGTCTGTGTGGTAGCCACCTGCATCTCACCTGCACCTGGTGATCCTGGTCTGCACCTGAGACTACCCTGGATCTAGTGACTGTGGTCCCCACTTGGGCTTCACCTGGATTGGGGGACTCCTCTCCCCATCGGGGGCTCACCTGGCCCTGTTGACCATGGTCCTCAACTGGGAAAAATTGGGACCCGGTGACTGTGTTCCACAACTGGACCTCACCTGGACCAGGAGACTCTGGTCCCCCTCTGGCTCTCACTGTGCCCTAGTGACTGTGAACCCCACTTTGGCCTGACTTGGACCTGCTGACACTGGTTGACACCTGCGCCTGACCTCGAACTGTTGACTCTGGTTCTTTCAAGGGCCTCCCTGTACCTGGTGATCCTGGTCCCAACCTGGGCCTCACCTGGACGTGGTGACTCTTGTCACCATGGGGACTCACCTGGACCTGGTTACTGTGTTCCACACCTGGGCCTCAAGTAGATCTGTTGACCATGGTCCCCAAGCCGGCCTCACATGGAACAGTTGCCTCTGATCCTCACCGGGGCCTCACGTGTACCTGGTAACTCTGGTCCTCACCTGGGCCTCATCTGGACCTAGTGACTCTGGTCCCAACCTGGGCTTCACCTGGATCTGATGACTCTGGTCCCCACCTGGATTTCACCTTGATCTGGTGACACTGGTCCCCACCTGGACCTCTCCTTGACCTGGTGACTCTCTTTCCAACATGGACCTTACCTGGATCTGGTGACTCTGGTCCTCAGTTTGGCCTCACCTGGACCTGGTGTCTCTCATCCCCACTTTCACCTAAATCAGAAGTGCTGAATATTGCCTCACCTAGGCCGCACCCAGACCTGGTGACTCTTGTCCCCAGCTATGCCTCAATTCGACTTGATGAATCTGGTCCTCACGTGGGCCTCACATGGACCTGGGACTCAGCTGGATTGAGTGGCTCTGGTTCCCACAAGCGGCTCACCTGATACTGGTGACTGTGGTCTTATACTATGCCTCACCAGGATCTAGTGATTCTGTTCCCCATCTGGGCCTGCATGGGCCTAGTGAGTCTGGTCCTCACACAGGCATCAATGGGACCTGGATACTCTATTCCACACCTGGGCCTCACTTTGACCAGGGACCTCTGGTCCCATTCTGGGCCTCAAACTAAACTGGTTACTCTGGTTACCCCTCTGGGCCTCACTCTTACCTGGTGACTCTGGTCACACTTTGGGCTTCACTTGGGCCTGGTGATCTGGTCTTTAGCTTGTCCTCACTTGGATCTGGTGACTGTTCGCCACCTGGGCCTCACCTGTACTTGGTGAATCCTATTGCCACGCGCGCGTCACCTGGACCTTGTGAGTGTGGTCCCACCTGGACCACACCTGGATCTGGTGGCTCTGGTTCCCATAAGGGGCTCTCCTGTAACTGGTTCCTGTGGTCTCCATCTGGCCTCACCTGGAACACAATGACTCTGATCTATATTTGAGCCTCTCCTGGACCTGTTAACTCTGGATTTTACATGAGCATCATTGGGACCTGGACACTCTCTTATATACCTGGGCCTCACCTGGACCTGGTGACTGTGGTCCCACCTGGGCCTCACCTGGACGAGGTGACTGGTTCCCACAGGAACCTCACCTGGATCTGTGACTCAGGTCCTCATATGGGCATCATGGGACCTGGTTTCTCAGTTCCACATCGGGGCCTCACCTGCACCTAGTGATTCTCGTCCCCCTCTGGGCCTCACCCTGACGTGGTGACTCTGGTCACCACCTGGATATCAACAGAACCGGTGATTGGTCCCCCTCTGGGACTCACGCGGAGCTGGCGACACTGGTCCTCAACTGTGCCTCAACAGGACCTGGTGAATCTACTCCTCACTTAGGCCTCGTATGGACCTTGTGACTCATTTCCCACCTGGCATCAATGGAACAAGGTTACTCTAGTCCCCACCTGGACCTCACTTGTACATGATAACTTTGCTCCACACTTCGGTCTCAACTGGTCCTGATGACCCTCGTCCCCTCACCTAGGCCTCAATCTGGACCTGGTGACTGTGGTCCCCACCTGGGTTTCACCTGGACCTGTTGACTCTCCTTGCCACATGAACCCCACCTGGACCTGGGGACTGTGGTGTTCTTTTTTTTTTTTTAATTTTGATTTATTTATGATAGTCACAGAGAGAGAGAAAGGCAGAGACACAGGCAGAGGGAGAAGCAGGCTCCATGCACCGGGAGCCTGACGTGGGATTCGATCCCGGGTCTCCAGGATCGCGCCTTGGGCCAAAGGCAGGCGCCAAACCCCTGCGCCACCCAGGGATCCCGACTGTGGTGTTCTTGTAGACTCACATTTTCCTGGTGACTGCGGTACCCACTAGGCCCTCACCTGGATCTGGTGACTCTGGCTTGCAGGTTGGCCTCACCTGTACCTGGTGAGTGGGGTTGCCACCTGGGCCTCACCCATACCTGGTGACTCTGGTCCCCACGTGGGCCTCTTGGACCTGGTGAATCTGGTCCTTACCTGGTCCTCTCCAGACCCGGGGACCCTGGTCACCACCTGGACCTCACCTGGAACTGGTGAATCTGGTCCCCATCTGGGTCTCACCTAGTTCTGGTTAATTTGTTGCCCACCAGGACCTGATTGCTGTGGAACCCTTCTTGGCCTCACCTGGAACTTGTGACTCTGATCCTAACTGGGCCTCACCCAGATCTGGTGACTCTGGTCCTCACCTGAGGACCATTATGATCTGGATACTCTGTTCCACACCTGAGCCTCACCTTGACATGATGACTCTCGATCCCCTCTGGGCCTCACCCTGACATGGTGACTCTGGTCCCCATCTGGATGTCACCTAGACCAAGTGAATCTGGTACCCGTCTAGAACTCAACCAAACCTGGTGACCCTTGTCCTCAACTGGGCCTCACCGGGACCTAGTGAACATGCTCCCCACATGGGCCTCACCTGGATCTGGTAACTCTGGCTTGCAGGTTGGCCTCACCTGGACCTCTTGAGTGGGGTTGCCACCTGGGCCTCACCCATACCTGGTGACTCAGGTCCCCACGTGAGCCTCTTGGACCTGGTGAATCTGGTCCTTACCAGGTCCTCTCCCAGACCCGGAGACTCTGGTCAACACCTGGGCCTCACCTGGACCTGGTGAATCTGTTCCCCATCTGGGCCTCACCCAGTCCATGTGACTTTGATCCCCTCCTGGACCTGTTTGTTGTGGACCCTTTCTTCGCCTCATCTGCAACTGGTGACTCTGATCCTATCTGCGCGTCTCCCAGATCTGGTGACTCTGGTCCTCACATGGGCATCATTCGTACCTGGTGACTCTGTTCCTCACCTGAGCCTCACCTGGACATGATGACTCTGGAAACGCTCTGGGCCTCACCCTGACCTAGTGACTCTGGTCCCCATCTCGATGTCACATGGACATGGTGATTCTGGTACCCCTAGGCCTCAAACAGATCTGGTGACTCTGGTCTTTAAAGGGGACTCACCTGTACCTAGTGAATATGCTCCATCTGGGCCTCATTTGGACCTGGTGACTCTGGTACATACCTGGGCATCATCAGGATATGGTTCCACTGCATGGCCTGCAGGTTGGCCTCACCTGGACCTGGTAAGTCTGGTCTCTACCTGGGCATCATCTGGATATGGTTCCACTGCATGGCCTGCAGGTTGGCCTCACCTGGACCTGGTGAGTGTTATTGCCACCTGGGCCTCACCCATACCTGGTGACTCAGGTCCCCACGTGGGCCTCTTGGTCCTGGTGAATCTGGTCCTTACCTTGTCCTTTCCCAGAACGGGGACTCTGGTCAACACCTGTGCCTCACCTGGACCTGGTGAATCTGGTACCCCTCTCGGCCTCAACAAAGTCTGGTGACTCTGATCCTATCTGCGCGTCACCGAGACCTGGTGACTCTGTTCCTCACCTGGGCATCATTGGGACCTGGTGACTCTGTTCCACACCTGAACCTCACCTGGACATGATGACTCTGGAACCTATCTGGGCCTCATCCTGACCCGATGACTCTGGTCCCCATCTGGATGTCACCTGGACCAGGTGATTCTGGTACCCTTCTAGGCCTCAACCAGATCTGGTGACTCTGGTCCTCAACTGGGCCTCACTTGGTCTAGTGAATATGCACCATCTGGCCCTCTTTTGGACCTGGTGACTCTGGTCCCTACCTGGGCATCATCGGGACATGGTTCAACTGCATGACCTGCAGGTTGGCCTCACTTGGACCTGGTAAGTCTGGTCCCTACATGGTCATCATCGGGATATGGTTCCTCTGCATGGCCTGCAGGTTGGCCTCACCTGGACCTGGTCAGTGGGGTTGCCACCTGGGCCTCACCCATGCCTGGTGACACAGTTCCCCACATGGGCCTCACTTTGACCTGGTGAATCTTGTCCTTACCTGGTCCTCACCCGGAACTGGTAAGTCTGGTCACCACCTGGATATCACCTGGCCCTTGTGTATCTGGTCCCCATCTAGGCCTCACCCAGTCCTGGTGACTTTGTTCCCCACCTGGACCTGATTTCTGTGGACTCCTTCTTGGCCTCACCTGGAACTGGTGACTCTGGTCCCCACCTGAACCTCTCCCGGACCTGGTGACTTTCTTTCAAACATGGACCTCACATGGATCTGGTGACTCTGGTACTCAGTTTGGCCTCACCTGGAACTGGCGTCTCTCGTCCCCACTTTGACCTAACTCAGAACTGCTGAATCTAGCCCAACTTAGGCTGCACCCAAACCTGGTGACTCTTGTCCCCAGCTATGCCTCAATTCGACCTAATGAATCTGGTCCTCACGAGAGCCTCACCTGGACCTGGGACTCAGCTGGATAGAGTGTCTCTGGTTCCCGCAAGGGGCTCAGCTGATACTGCTGACTATGGTCTTTTGTATGTCTCACCAGGACAAGGTGATTCTGTTCCCCATCTGGGCCTGCATGGTCCCAGTGACTCTGGTCCTCACCCAGGCATCATTGGGTGATGGACCCAATAATCCTCACCCTGGATACTCTATTCCACACCTGGGCCTCACTTTGACCAGGGACCTCTGTCCCATTCTGGGCCTCAAACTAAACAGGTTACTCTGGTTCCCCCTCTGGGGCTCACCCTTACCTGGTGACTCTAGTCACCCTTTGGACTTCACTTCGGCCTGGTGAATCTGGTCCTTAGCTGGTCCGCGCCTGGATGTGGTGACTGGTCGCCAGCTGGGCCTCACCTGGACTTGGTGAATCCTGTTGCCACCTGCGCCTCACTTGGACCTTGTGACTGTGGTCCCACCTGGAACTCACCTGGATCTCGTGGCTCTCGTTCCCATATGGGGCTCTCCTGGACCTGGTTCCTCTGGTCTCCATCTGGCCTCACCTGGAACACAATGACTCTGATCCGTATTTGGGCTTCTCCTGGACCTGTTGACTCTGCTCCTTACCTGGGCATCATTGGGACCTCGATACTCTCTTATATACCTGGGCCTCACCTGGACCTGGTGACTGTGGTTCCACCTCGGCCTTACCTGGACGAGGTGACTGGTTCCCACAGGGACCTCACCTGGACCTGGTGACTCAAGTCCTCATATGGGCATCATGGGACCTGGTTTCTCAATTCCACATCGGGCCTCACCTGGAGCTAGTGATTCTCGTCCCCCTCTGGGCCTCATCCTGACGTGGTGACTCTGGTCCCCACCTGGATATCACCAGAGCCGGGTGACTCTGGTTCCCCTCTGAGACTCACCGGAGCTGTGGACACTGGTCCTGTACTGGGCATCAACAGGACCTGATGAATCTACTCTTCACATAGGCCTCGTCTGGAACTTGTGACTCTTTTCTCACCTGGCATCAATGGGACATGGTTACTCTGTTCCCCACCTGCGCCTCACCTGGACATGATAACTTTGCTCCACACTTTGGCCTCACCTGGTCCTGATGACTCTGGTCCCCCCACCTAGGCCTCAATCTGGACCTGGTGACTGTGGTCCCCACCTGGGTCTCACCTGGACCTGGTGACTCTTGTTCCCACATGACCCACACCTGGACCTGGTGACTGTGGTGTTGTTGTAGACTCACATTTACCTGGTGACTCCGGTCCCCACTAGGGCCTCACCTGGATCTGGTGACTCTGGCCTGCAGGTTGGCCTCACCTGGACCTGGTGAGTTTGGTTGCCACCTGGGTGTCACCCATACCTGGTGACTCAGGTCCCCACGTGGGCCTCTTGGACCTGGTGAATCTGGTCCTTACCTGGTCCTCTCCCAGACCTGGGACTCTGGTCACCACCTGGGCCTCAACTGGACCTGGTGAATCTGCTCCCCATCTGGGCGTCATCCAGTCCTGGTGACTTTGTTCCCCACCTGGACCTGATTGCTGTGGACTCCTTTTGGGCCTCACCTGGAACTGGTGACTCTGAACCTAACTGGGCCTCACCCAGATCTGGTGACTCTGGCCCTCACCTGGGCATCATGGTACCTGGTGACTCTGTTCCTCATCTAAGCCTCATCTGGACATGATGACTCTGGAACCACTCTGGGCCTCTCCCTGACCTGGTGACTCTGGTCCCCATCTGCATGTCACCTGCACCAGGTGATTCTGGTACCCCTCTAGGCATCAACCAAATCTGGTGACTCTGGTCCTCAACTGGGCCTCACCTGGACCTAGTGAATTTGCTCAATCTGGACCTTTTGGACTTGGTGTCTCTGGTCCCTACCTGGGCATCATTGGGACATGGTTCCACTGCATGGCCTGCAGGTTTTCCTCACCTGGACCTGGTAACTCTGTTCCCTACTATGGCATCATCGGGACATGGTTCCTCTTCATGGCCTGCAGGTTGGCCTCACCTGGACCTGGTGAGTGGGGTGGTAATCTGGGCCTCACACATACATTGTGACACAGGTCCCCACGTGGGTCTCACTTGGACCTGGTGAATCTCGTCCTTAACTGGTCCTCACCCGGAACTTGTAACTCTGGTCCCCACCCGGGAATAACCTGGAACTTGTGAATCTGGTCCCCATCTTGGCCTCACCCAATCCTGGTGACTTTGTTCCCCCCCTGACCTGATTGCTGTGGACGCATTTTTGGCTTCACCTGGAACTGGTGACTCTGATCCTAACTGGGCCTCATCCAGATCTGGTGACTCAGGTCCTCACCTGTGGACCATTATGACCTGGATACTCTGTTCCACACCTGAGACTCACTTGGACATGATGACTCTGGATCCTCTCTGGGCCTCAGCCTTACATGGTGACTCTGGTCCCCATCTGGATGTCACCTAGACCAGGTGAATCTTGGATCCCTGTCGGCCTCAACCAGACCTGGTGACTCTGGTCCTCAACTGGGCCTCACCTGGACCTAGTGAACATTCTCCCCACCTGCGACTTATCTGGACGTGGTGACTCGGGTTCTACCTGGGCATCATCGGGACATGGTTACTCTATTCCCCAATGGGACTGACCTGATCCTAGTAACTCTAGTCCTGACTTTGTCCTCTTCTGTACCAGGTGACTCTGGCTCCACCTGTGCCTCACCTGTAACTGGTAACTCTGATCCTAAGCATGGCCTCACCTGACCTTGTGACTGCGGTTCCCATCGGGATCTTACCTGGACCTCATGTCGCTGGTCCCACCTGGGCCTCACCAGGACCTGGTGTCTCCGGTACCCACCTGGGTAGCATCAGGATATGGTTACACTCTTCACTAACAGTGACCAGCTGGACCTATTAACTCTGGTCTTCACCTGGGCCACACCTGGACATGGTGACACTGGATCTCACCTGGGTCTCAAATTGACATGGTGAGTCGGATCCCCGCCTGGTCCTCATGTGTAACTGCTGATTCTCCGGCCCACATGGACATCATGTGGACCTGGTGGCTGCAGTGTTTCTAGCTTCTCATGTACCTTGTGACTCTGGTCCCCGCCAGGGCCTCACTGGCTCCTGGGGATCGTGGTTGCCACCTGCACCTCACTTGGACCTGGTGATTATGGTCTGCACCTGAGACTACCTTGGATCTGCTGACTGTGGTCCCCACCTGGGCTTCACCTGGATATTTGGACTCTGGTCCCCATCTGGGTTTACCTGGCCCTGTTGACCATGGTCCTCAACTGGGCAAAATTGGGACCCGGTGACTGTGTTCCAAAACTGGACCTCAACTGGACCAGGTGACTCCGGTCCCCCTCTGGGTCTCACCGTGCCTAGTGACTGTGAACCCCACTTTGGCCTGACTTGGACCTGCTGACCCTGGTTGCCACCTGCGTCTAACCTCGAACTGTTGACTCTGGTTTTTTCAAGGGCCCCCCCCCCATACCTGGTGATCCTGGTCCGCACCTGGGCCTCACCTGGACGTGGTGACACTTGTCACCACCGGGGACTCACCTGGACCTGCTTACTGTGTTCCACACCTGGGCCTCAAGTAGACCTGTTGACCATGGTCCCCAAGCCGGCCTCACATGGACCTGTTGCCTCTGATCCCCACCGGGGCCTCACGTGTACCTGGTAGCTCCTGTCCTCACCTGGGTCTCATCTGGTCCTAGACTCTGGTCTCCACCTGGGCTTCACCTGGATCTGGTGACTCAGGTCCCCACCTGGACTTACCTGGATCCATTGACTCTGGTCCCCACCTGGACCTCTCCCGGAGCTGGTGACTTTCTTTCAAACATGGACCTCACATGGATCTGGTGACTCTGGTACTCAGTTTGGCCTCACGTGGAACTGGTGTCTCTCGTCCCCACTATGACCTAACACAGAACTGCTGAATCTAGCCCAACTTAGGCTGCACCCAGACCTGGTGACTCTTGTCCAAAGCTATGCCTCAATTCGACCTAATGAATCTGGTCCTCACGGAAGCCTCACCTGGACCTGGGACTCAGCTGGATAGAGTGGCTCTGGTTCTCGCAAGGGGCTCAGCTGATACTGCTGACTGTGGTCTTATTGTATGCCTCACCAGGACCTAGTGATTCTGTTCCCCATCTGGGCCTGCATGGCCCCAGTGACTCTGTTTCTCACCCAGGCATCATTGGGTGATGGACCCAATGATCCTCACCCTGGATACTCTATTCCACACCTGGGCCTCACTTTGACCAAGGACCTCTGGTCCCATTCTGGCCCTCAAACTAAACTGGTTACTCTGGTTCCCCCTCTGGGGCTCACCTTTACCTGGTGACTCTGGTCACCCTTTGGGCTTCACTTCGACCTGGGGAATCTGGTCCTTAGCTGGTCCGCACCTGGATGTGGTGACTGGTCGCCACCTGGGCCTCACCTGGACTTGGTGAATCCTGTTGCCACCTGCACCTCACCTAGACCTTGTGACTGTAGTCCCACCTGGACCTCACCTGGACCTGGTGACTGTGGTCCCCACCTGGGTCTCACCTGGACCTGGTGACTCTTGTTCCCAGATGAACCACACCTGGACCTGGTGACTGTGGTGTTCTTGTAGACTCACGTTTACCTGGTGACTCCAGTCCCCAATAGGGCTTCCCCTGCAACTCGTAACTCTGGTCCCTACCTAGGCATCATCGGGACATGGTTCCACAGCATGGCCTTCAGGTTGGACTCACCTGGACATGGTAAGTCCTGTCTCTACCTGGGCATCATCGGGACATGGTTCCTCTGCATGGCCTGCAGGTGGCCTCCCCTGGACCTGTTGAGTGGGGTTGCCACCTGGGCCTCACCCATACCTGGTGACTCAGGTTCCCACGTGCGCCTCACTTGGACCTTGTGAATCTGCTCCTTACCTGGTGCTCACCCGGAACTGGTAACTCTGGTCACCACCTGGGAATCACCTGGACCTGGTGAATCTGGTCCCCATCTGGGCCTCACCCAGTCCTGGTGACTTTGTTACCTACCTGGACCTGATTGATGTGGACTCCTTCTTGGCCTCACCTAGAACTGGTTACTCTGATCCTAACTGGGCCTCACCCAGATCTGGTGACTCTGGTCCTCACCTGTGGACCATTATGACCTGGATACTCTGTTCCACACCTTACCTCACCTGGACATGATGACTCTGGATCCCCTCTGGGCCACAGCCTGACATGGTGACACTGGTCCGCATCTGGATGTCACCTAGACCAGGTGAATCTGGTACCCCTCTAGGCCTAAACTAGCCCGGGGGAATCTGGTCCTCAACTCGGCCTCACCGGGACCTAGTGAATATGCTCCCCACCTGCGCCTCATCTGGACGTGGTGACTCGGGTTCTACTTGGGCATCATCGGGACATGGTTACTCTATTCCCCACTGGGACTGACCTGATCCTGGAAACTCTGGTCCTGACTTTGGCCTCTTCTGTACCAGGTGACTCTGGCTCCACCTGGGCCTCACCTGTAACTTGATACTGTGATCCTAAGCATGGCCTCACCTGACCTGGTGACTGTGGTTCCCATCGAGACTTCAACTGGACCTCATGACTCTGATCCCACCTGGGCCTCACCAGGACATGGTGTCTCTGGTACCCACCTGGGTAGCATCAGGATATGGTTACACTGTTCTCTAACAGTGACCCACCCGGACCTATTAACTCTGGTCTTCACCTGGGCCACCCCTGGACCTGGTGACTCTGGTCCTCAGTTTGGCCTCACCTGGACCTGGTGTCTCTCGTCCCCACTTTGACCTAACTCAGAACTGCTGAATCTTGCCCCACCTAGGCCGCACGCAGACCTCGTGACTCTTGTCCCCAGCTCTGCCTCAATTCGATCTGATGAATATGGTCCTCACGTGGGCCTCACATGGACCTGGGACTCAGCGGGATAGAGTGGCTCTGGTTCCCACAAGGGGCTCACCTGATACTGCTGACTGTGGTCTTATTCTATGCCTCACCAGGACCTAGTGATTCTGTTCCCCATCTGGGCCTGCATGGCCCTAGTGACTCTGGTCCTCACCCAGGCATCATTGGGACCTTGATACTCTATTCCACACCTTGGACTCACTCTGACCACGGACCTCTGGTCCCATTCTGGGCATCAAACTAAACTGGTTACTCTGGTTGCCCCTCTGGGCCTCACCCTTACCTGGTGACTCTGTTCACCCCTTGGGCTTCACTTGGGCCTGGTGAATCTGGTGCTTAGCTGGTCCTCACCTGGCTCTGGAGACTTGTCGCCACCTGGGCCTCACCTGGACCTGGTGAATCCTGTTGCCACCTGCGCCTCACCAGGACCTTGTGACTGTTGTCCTACCTGGACCTCACCTGGATTGGTGGCTCTGGTTCCCATATTGGGCTCTCCTGGACCTGGTTCCTGTGGTCTCCATCAGGCATCACCTGGAACAAAATGACTGTGATCCATATTTCGGCCTCTCCTGGACCTGTTGACTCTGGTCCTTACCTGGCCATCATTGGAACCTGGAGACTCTCTTATATACCTGGGCCTCACCTTGACCTGGTGACTGTGGTCCCAGCTGGGCCTCACCTGGACGAGGTGCCTGGTTCCCACAGGGACCTCACCTGGACCTGGTGACTCAGGTCCTCATATGGGCATCATGGTAACTGGTTCTCAGTTTCACATCGGGGCCTCACCTGGACCTAGTGATTCTCGTCCCCCTCTGGGCCTCACCCTGACGTGGTGACTCTGCTCCCCACTTGGATATCACCAGAACTGGGTGACTCTGGTCCCCCTCTGGGACTCTCCCGTAGCTGGGGACACTGGTCCTCAACTGAGCCTCAACAGGACCTGGTGAATCTACTCCTCACTTAGGCCTCATCTGGACCTTGTGACTCTTTTCCCACCTGGCATCAATAGGACACGGTTACTCTGTTCTCCACCTGGGCCTAACCTGCACACGATAACTTTGCTCCACACTTTGGCCTCAAATGGTCCTGATGACTCTCGTCCCCCCACCTAGGCCACAATCTGGACCTGGTGACTGTGGTCCCCACCAGGTTCTCACCTGGACATGGTGACTCTCGTTCCCACATGAACCACACCTGGACCTGGTGACTGTGGTGTTCTTGTAGACTCACATTTACCTGGAGACTCTGGTCCCCACCTGGATCTGGTGACTCTTGCCTGCAGGTTGTCCTCACCTGGACCTGGTAACTCTAGTCCCTAGATGGGCATCTTCGGGACGTGGTTTCACTGCAAGGCCTGCAGGATGGCCTCACCTGGACCTGGTGAGTGGGGTTACCACTTGGGCCTCACCCATACTAGGTGACACAGGTCCCCACGTGGGTCTAACTTGGATCTGGTGTATCTGGTAATTCTGGTCACCACCTGAGAATCACCTGGACTTGGTGAATCTGGTAAATCTGGTCACCACCTGGGAATCACGTGGACCTGGTGAATCTGGTCCCCATCTGGGCTTCACCCAGTCCTGATGACTTTGTTCCGCACCTGGACCTGATTGCTGTGGACTCCTTCTTGACCTCACCTGGAACTGGTGACTCTGATCCTAACTGGGCCTCACCCAGATATGGTGACTCTGGTCCTCACATATGGAAAATTATGACCTGGATACTCTCTTCCACACCGGAGTCACACCTGCACATGATGACTCTGAAACCTCTCTAGGCCTCACCCTGACCTGGTGATTCTGGTCCCCATCTGGATTTCACCTGGTCCAGGTGATTCTGGTACCCCTCTAGGGTCAACCAGATCTGGTGACTCTGGTCCTCACCTGGGCCTCACCTGGACCTAGTGAATATAATCCATCTGGGCCTCTTTGGACCTGGAACTCTGGTCCCTACCTGGGCATCATCGGAACATGGTTACTCTGCATTGCCTGCAGGTTTGCCTCACCTGGACCTGGTGAGTGTGGTTGCCACCTGGGTCTCACCCATACCTGGTGACACGGGTCCCCACGTGGGCCACACTTCGACCTGGTGAATCTGGTCCTTACCTGGTCCTCACCCGGAACTGGTAACTCCGGTCATCATCTGGGAATCTCCTGGACCTTGTGAATCTGGTCCCCATCTGGGCCTCCCCAGTCCTGGAGACTTTGTTCCCCACCTGGACTTGATTGCTGTGGACTCCTTCTTGGCCTCACCTGGAACTAGTTACTCTGATCCTAAGTGGGCCTCACATAAATCTGCTGAATCTGGTCTTAACCTGTGGACCATTATGACCTGGATACTCTGTTCCACATCTGAGCCTCACCTGGACATGATGACTCTGGAACCACTCTGGGCCTCACCCTGACCTTGTGACTCTGGTCCCCATTAGGATGTAACCTGGACCAGGGGATTCTGGTACCCCTCTAGGCCTCAACCAGATCTGGTGACTCTGGTCCTCAACTGGGACTCACCTGGACTTAGAGAATATGCTCCATCTTGGCCTCATTTGGACCTGGTGACTCTGGTCCCTACCTGGGCATCATCGGACATGGTTCTACTACATGGCCTGCAGGTTGGCCTCACCTGGAACTGGTGAGTGGGATTGCCACCTGGGGCTTACCCATACCTGGTGACTCAGGTCCCCATGTCGGCCTCTTGGACCTGGTGATTCTGGTCCTTACCTGGTCCTCTCCCAACCTGGGGACTCTGGTCATCACCTGGGCCTCACCTGGACAAGGTGAATCTTGTCCCCATCTGGGCCTCACCCAGTCCTGTTTACTTTGTTCCGCACCTGGACCTGATTGCTGTGGACTCTTTCTTGGCCTCACCTGGAACTGGTGACTCTCATCCTATCTGCGCGTCACCAAGACCTGGTGACTCTGGTCCTCATCTGGGCATCATTGGTACCTGGTGAGTCTGTTCCACACCTGAGCCTCACCTGGACATGATGACTCTGGAACCTCTCTGGGCCTCACCCTGACCTGGTGACTCTGATTCCCATCTGGATATCACCTTGAACAGGTGATTCTGGTACCCCTCTGGGCCTCAACCAGATCTGGTGACCCTGGTCCTCAACTGGGCCTCACCTGGACCTAGTGAATTTGCTCGATCTGGGCCTCATTTGGACCTGGTGACTCTGGTCCCTACCTGGGCATCATCGGGACATGGTTCCACTTCATGGCCTGCAGGTTGGCCTCACCTGGACCTGGTAACTCTGGTTGCTACATGGGAATCATCGGGACACGGTTCCTATGCATGGCCCGAAGGATGACCTCTCCTGGACCTGGTGAGTGTGGTTGCCATCTGTGCATCACCCATACCTGGGGACACAGGTACCCACTTGGGCCTCACTTGGACCTGGTGAATCTGGTCCTTACCTGGTCCTCAGCCGGAACTGGTAACTCTGGTCACCACCTGGGTATCACCTGGACCTGGTGAATCTGGTCCCCATCTGGGCCTCACCCAGTCCTGGTGACTTTGTTCCCCACCTGGACCTGATTGCTGTGGACTCCTTCTTGGCCACACCTGGAACTGGTAACTCTGATCATAACTGGACCTCAACCAATCTGGTGACTCTGGTCCTCACCTGGGGACCATTATGACCTGGATATTCTGTTCCACACCTGAGCCTCACCTGGACATGATAACTTTGCTCCACACTTGGGTCTCAAATGGTCCTGATGACTCTGGTCCCCCTCCTAGGCGTCAATCTGGACCTGGTGACTGTCGTCCCCACCTGAGCCTCACCTGGACCTGGTGAGTGTGGACCCACCTGGGCCTCACCTGGACGAGGTGCCTGGTTCCCACAGGGACCTCACCTGGACCTGGTGACTCAGCCCCTCATATGGGCTTCATGGGACCTGGTTTCTCAGTTCCACATCGGGGCCTCACCTGGACCTAGTGATTCTCGTCCCCCTGTGGGCCTCACCCTGAAGTGGTGACTCTGGTCCCCACCTGGATATCACCAGAACGTGGTGACTCTGGGCCCCCTCTGGGACTCAACTGGACCTTGGGAAAGTGGTCCTCAACGGGCCTCACAGGACTTGGTGAATCTACTCCTCACTTAGGCCTCGTCTGGACCTTGTGACTCTTTTCCCACCTGGCATCAATGGGACATGGTTAATCTGTTCCCCACCTGGGCGTCACCTGGACATGATAAGTTTACTCCACACTTTGGCCTCAACTGGTCCTGATGACTCTGGACCCCCAACTAGGCCTGAATCTGGAACTGATGACTGTGGTCCCCACCAGGGTCTCACCTGGACCTGGTGACTCTCGTTCCCACATGAACAACACTTGGACCTGGTGACTGTGGTGTTCTTGTAGACTCACATTTACCTAGTGAAACAGGTCCCCACTAGGGCCTCACCTGGATCTGGTGATTCTGGCCTGCAGTTTGGCCTCACTTGGACTGGTGAGTGGGGATGCCACCTGGGCCTCACCCATACCTGGTGAATCAGGTCCCCACGTGGGCCTCTTGGCCCTGGTGAATCTGGTCCTTACCTGGTCCTCTCCCAGTCCCGGGGACTCTGGGAACCACCTGGGGCTCACGTTGACCTGGTGAATCTGGTCCCCATCTGGGCCTCACGCAGTCCTGGTGACTTTGTTCCCCACCTGGGCCTGATTGCTTTGGACTCTTTCTTGGCCTCACCTGGAACTGGTGACTCTGATACTATCTGCGCGTCACCGAGATCTGGTGACTCTGGTCCTACCCTGGGCATCATTGGAACCT
Source organism: Canis aureus (assembly GCF_053574225.1). Classification (NCBI taxonomy): domain Eukaryota; kingdom Metazoa; phylum Chordata; class Mammalia; order Carnivora; family Canidae; genus Canis; species Canis aureus. The sequence continues at coordinate 59,223,445 of NC_135632.1, forward strand.
GTTGACTCTGTTCCACACCTGAGCCTCACCTGGACATGATGACTCTGGAAACGCTCTGTGTCTCACCCTGACCTGGTGACTCTGGTCTCCATCTGGATGTCAAATGGACCGGGTGATTCGGGTACCCCTCTAGGACTCAACCAGATCTGGTGACTCTGGTCCTCAACTGGGACTCACTGGGACCTAGTGAATATGCTCCCCAACTGTGCCTCATCTGGACTTGGTGACTCTGGTTCTACCTGGGCATCATCGGGACACGGTTACTGCATTCCGCACTGGGACTGACCTGATCCTGGTAACTCTGGTCCTGATTTGGCCTCTTCTGTACCAGGTGACTCTGGGTCCACCTTCGGTTCACCGGTTACTGGTGACTCTAATCCTAAGCATGGCCTCAACTGACCTGGTGACTGTGGTTCCCATCGGGACCTCACCTGGACCTCATGACTCTGGTCCAACCTGGGCCTCACCAGGACCTGGTGTCTCTGGTTCCCACCTGGGTAGCATCAGGATCAGGTTACACTGTTCACTAACAGTGACCCAGCCGGACCTATTAACTCTGGTCTTCACCTGGGCCACACCTGGACATGGTGACACTGGTTCCCACCTGGGTCTCACATGGACATGGTGAGTCGGATCCACAACTGGTCCTACCCTGTAAATGGTGATTCTCGTTCCCACATGGATATCATGTGGACCTGGTGGCTGCAGTGTTTCTAGCTTCTCATGTACCTTGTGACTCTGGTCCCCACCAGGGACTCACCGGGACCTTTTGAGTGTGGTTGCCACCTGCAACTCACCTGGAGCTGGTGATTCTGGTCTGCACCCGAGACTACCCTGGATCTGCTGACTGCGGTCCCCACCTGGGCTTCACCTGGATTTGGGGATTCCGGTCCCCATCTGGGCCTCACCTGGCCCTGTTGAACATGGTCCTCAACTGGGCAAAATTGGGACCCGGAGACTGTGTTCCACAACTGGACCTCACCTGGACCATGTGACTCTGGTCCCCCTCTGGGTCTCACCGTGCCCTAGTGACTGTGAACCCACTTTGGCCTGACTTGGACCTGCTGACCCTGATTGCCACCTGCGCCTGACCTCGAACTGTTGACTCTGGTTCTTTCAAGGGCCTCCCCTGTACCTGGTGATCCTGGTCCCCACCTGGGCCTCACCTGGACGTGGTGACTCTCGTTACCACCGGGGACTCACCTGGACCTGCTTACTGTGTTCCACACCTGGGTCTCAAGTGAACCTGTTGACCAAGGTCCCCAAGCCGGCCTCACATGGACCTGTTGCCTCTGTTCCCCACTGGGGCCTCACGTGTACAAGGTAACTTGGTCCTCACCTGGGCCTCATCTGGATCTAGTGACTCTGGAACCCACCTGGACCTCTCCTGGACCTGGTGACTCTCTTTCCAACATGGACCTCACCTGGATCTGGTGACTCTGGTCCTCAGTTTGGCCTCACCTGGACCTGGTGTCTCTCGTCCCCACTTTGACTTAACTCAGAACTGCTGAATCTTGCCCCACCTAGGCCGCACCCAGACCTGGTGACTCTTGTCCCAAGCTATGCCTCAATTCGACCTGATGAATCCAGTCCTCACGTGGGCCTCACATGGACCTGGGACTGAGCTGGATAGAGTAGTTCTGGTTCCCACAAGGGGCTCACCTGATACTGGTGACTGTGATCTTATTCTATGTCTCACCAGGACCTAGTGATTCTGTTCCCATCTGGGCCTGCATATCCGTAGTGATTCTGGTCCTTATCCAGGCATCATTCGGAACTGGATACTCTATTCCACACCTGGGCCTCACTTTGACCAGGGATCTCTGGTCCCATTCTGGCCCTCAAACTAAACTGGTTACTCTATTTCCCCCTCTGGGCCTCACCCTTAGCTGGTGACTCTGGTCACCCCTTGGGCTTCACATCGTCCTGGTGAATCTGGTCCTTAGCTGGTCCGCATCTGGATGTGCTGACTGGTTGCCACCTCAGCCTCACCTGGTCTTGGTGAATCATGTTGCCACCTGCGCCTCACCTGGACCTTGTGTCTGTGGCCCACCTGTACCTCACCTGGATCTGGTGGCTCTGGTTTTTATATGGGGCTCTCCTGGACCTGGTTCCTGTGGTCTCCATCTGGCCTCACCTGGAAAACAATGACTCTGATCCATATTTGGGCCTCTCCTGGACCTGTTGACTCTGGTCCTCACCTGGGCATCACTGGGACCTGGATACTGCTCTTATATACCTGGGCCTCACCAAGACCTGGTGACTGTGGTCGCACCTGGGCCTCACCTGGACGAGGTCACCTGTTCCCACAGGGCCCTCACCTGAACCTGGTGACTCAGGTCCTCATATGGGCATCTTGGGACCTGGTTTCTCAGTTCCACATCGGGGCCTCACCTGGACCTAGTGATTTTCGTCCCCCTCTGGACCTCACTCCGACGTGCTGACTCTGGTCCCCACCTGGATATCACCAGAACCGGTGACTCTGCTCCCCCTTGGGACTCACCCGGAGCTGGGGACACTGGTCCTCAGCTTGGCCTCATCAGGATCTGGTGAATCTACTCCTCACTTAGGCCTCGACTGGACCTTGTGACTCTTTTCCCACCTGGCATCAATGGGACATGGTTACTCTGTTCCCCACCTGGGCCTCACCTGGACATGATAACTTTGCTCCACACTTTGGCCTCAACTGGTCCTGATGACTCTGGTCCCCCCACCTAGGCCTCAATCTGGAACTGGTGACTCTGGTCTCCACCTGGGTCTCACCTGGACCTGGTGACTCTCGTTCCCACATGAACCACACCTGGACCTGGTGACTGTGGTGTTCTTGTAGACTCACATTTACCTGGTGACTCCGGTCCCCACTAGGGACTCACCTTGATCTGGTGACTCTGGCCTGCAGGTTGGCCTCACCTGGACCTGGTGAGTGGGGTTGCCACCTGGGACTCACCCATACCTGGTGACTCAGGTCCCCACGTGTGCCTCTTGGACCTGGTGAATCTGGTCCTTACCTGGTCCTCTCCCAGACCCGGGGACTCTGGTCCCCAACTGGGCCTCACCTGGACCTGGTGAATCTGGTCCCCATCTGGGCCTCACGCAGTCCTGGTGAGTTTGTTCCCCACCTGGACCTGATTGCTGTGGACTCTTTCTTCTCCTCACCTGGAACTGGTGACTCTGATCCTATATGCGCGTCACCCAGACCTGGGTACTCTGGTTCTCACGTGGGCATCATTGGTACCTGGTGAGACTGTTCCACACCTGAACCTCACCTGCACTTGATGACTCTGGAACCACTCTGGGCCTCACCCTGACCTGGTGACTCTGGTCCCCATCTGGATGTCACTTGGACCAGGTGATTCTGGTACCCCTCTAGTGCTCAACCAGATCTGGTGACTCTGGTCCTCAACTGGGCCTCACCTGGACTTAGTCAATATGCTCCAACTGGGCCTCATTTGGACCTGGTGACTCTGGGTCTACCTGGGCATCATCGGGACAAGGTTACTCTATACCCACTTGGAGTGACCTGATCCTGATAACTCTGGTCCTGACTTTGGCCTCTACTGTACCAGGTGACTCTGGCTCCACCTGGGTCTCACCTGTAACTGGTGACTATGATCCTAGGCATGGCCTCACCTGACCTGGTGACTGTGGTTCCCATTGGGACCTCACCTGGACCTCATGTCTCTGGTCCCACTTGGGCCTCACCAGGACCTGGTGTCTCTGCTACCCACCTGGGTAGCATCAGGATATTGTTACACTGTTCACTAACAGTGACCCAGCCGGACCTATTAACTCTGGTCTTCACCTGGGCCACACCTGGACATGGTGACACTGTTTCCTACCTGGGTCTCACCTGGACATGGTGAGTGGGATCCCCACCTGGTCCTCATGTATAACTGGTGATTCAAGTTCCCACATGGAGATCATGTGGACCTGTTGGCCGCAGTATTTCTAGCATCTTTTTTTTTAATTTTTATTTATTTATGATAGTCACAGAGAGAGAGAGAGGCAGAGACACAGGCAGAGGGAGAAGCAGGCTCCATGCACCGGGAGCCCGACCTGGGATTCGATCCCGGGTCCCCAGGATCGCTCCCTGGGCCAAAGGCAGGCGCCAAACCGCTGCGGCACCGAGGGATCCCATGTGTTTCTAGCTCTCATGTACCTCGTGACTCTGGTCCCCACCAGTGCCTCACCGGGACCTGGTGAGTTTGGTTGCCACCTGCACCACACCTGGACCTGCTGATTCTGGTCTGCACCTGAGATTACCCTGGATCTTGTGACTGTGGTCCCCACCTGGGCTTCACCTGGGTTTCGGGACTCCGGTCCCCATCTGGGCCTCACCTGGCCCTGTTGACCATGGTCCTCAACTGGGCAAAATTGTGACCCATTGACTGTGTTCCACAACTGGACCTCACATGGACCAGGTGACTCTGGTCCCCCTCTGGGTCTCACCGTGCCCTAGTGACTGTGAACCCCACTTTGGCCTGACTTCGACCTGCTGAACCTGGTTTCCTCCTGCCCCTGACCTCGAACTGTTGACTCTGGTTCTTTCAAGGGCCGCCCCTGTACCTGATGATCCTGGTGTCCATCTGGGCCTCACCTGGACGTGGTGACTCTGGTCACCACCGGGGGCTCACCTGGACCTGCTTACTGTGTTCCACACCTGAACCTGATTGCTGTGGACACTTTCTTGGCCTCACCTGGAACTGGTGACTCTGATCCTATCTGCGCGTCACCCAGATCCGTCACTCTGGTCCTCACCTGTGGACCATTATGTCCTGGACACTGTGTTCCACACCTGAACCTCACCTGGACATGATGATTCTGGAGCCTCTCTAGGCCTCACCCTGACATGGTGACTCTGGTCCCCATCTGGATTTCACCTGGACCAGGTGATTCTGGTACCCCTCTAGGCCTCAACCAGATCTGGTGACACTCGTCCTCAACTGGGACTCACCTGGACTTAGTGAATATGCTCCATCTGGGCCTCAATTGGACCTGGTGACTCTTGTCTCTTCCTGGGCATCATCGGGACTTGGCTCCACTGCATGACTGCAGGTTGTCCTCACCTGGACCTGGTAACTCTGTTCCCTACCTGGGCATCATCGGGACATGGTTCCACTGCATGGCCTGCAGGTTGGCCTCACCTGGACCTGGTAACTCTAGTCCCTACCTGGGCATCATCGGGACATGGTTCCTCTGCATGGCCTGCAGGTTGCCCTCACCTGGACCTGGTGAGTGGGGTTGACACCTGGGCCTCACCCATGCCTTGTGACACAGGTCCCCATGTGGGTCTCACTTGGACCTGGTGAATCTGGTCGTTACCTGGACCTCACCCGGAACTGGTAACTCTGGTCACCACCTGGGAATAACCTGGACCTGGTGAATCTGGTCCGCATCTGGGCCTCATCCAGTCCTGGTGACTTTGTTCCCCACCTGGGCCTGATTGCTGTGGACTTCTTTTGGCCTCACCTTGAACTGGTGACTCGGATCCTAACTGGGTCTCACCCAGATCTGGTGACTCTGGCCTCACCTGTGGACCATTATGACCTGGATACTTTGTTACACACCTGAGCCTCACCTGGACATGATGACTCTGGATACCCTCTGAGCCTCAGCCTGAGATGGTGACTCTGATCCCCATCTGGATGTCACCTAGACCAGGTGAATCTGGTACCCCTCTAGGCCTCAACTTGACCTGGTGACTCTGGTCCCACCTGGGCCTAAACAGGACCTGGTGTCTCTGGTACCCACCTGGGTAGCATCAGGATATGGTTACACTGTTCACTAACAGTGACCCAGCCGGACCTATTAACTCTGGGTTCACCTGGGCCACACCTAGATATGGTGACACTGGTTCCCACCTGGGTCTCACCTGGACATGGTGAGTCGGATCCCCACCTGGTCCTCACCTGTAACTGGGAATTCTCGTTCCCACATGGACATGATGTGGACCTGGTGGCTGCAGTGTTTCTAGCTTCTCATGTACCTCGTGACTCTGGTCCCCACCAGGGCCTCACCGGGACCTGGTGAGTGTGGTTGCCACCTGCACCTCACCTGGACCTGGTGATTCTGGCCTGCACCTGAGAATACCCTGGATCTGGTGACTGTGGTCCCGATCTGGTCTTCACTTGGATTTGAGTCTCCGGTCCCCATATCTGGCTCACCTGGCCCTGTTGACCATGGTCCTCAACTGGGCAAAATTGGGACTCAGTGACGGTGTTCCCCAACTGGACATCACCTGGACCAGGTGACTCTGGTCCCCCTCTGGGTCTCACCGTGCCCTTGTGACTGTGAACCCCACTTTGGCCTGGCTTGGAGCTGCTGACCCTGGTTGCCACCTGTCCCTGACCTCAAACTGTTGACTCTGGTACTTTCAAGGGCCTCCCCTCTACCTGGTGATCCTGGTCCCCACCTGGGTCTCACCTGGACGTGGTGACCCTTGTCACCACCAGGGACTCACCTGGACCTGCTTACTGTGTTCCACACCTGGGCCTCAAGTACACCTCTTGACCATGGTCCTCACGTGGGCCTCACATGGACCTGGGACTCAGCTGGATAGACTGGCTCTGGCTCCCACAAGGGGCTCACCTGTTACTGCTGACTGTGGTCTTATTCTATGCCTCACCAGTACCTAGTTATTCTGTTCCACATCTGGGCCTGCATGTCGCTAGTGACTCTGGTCCTCACCCAGGCATCATTGGGACCTGGATACTCTATTCCACATCTGGGTCTCACTTTGACCAGGGATTTCTGGTCCCATTCTGGGCCTCAAACTAAATGGTTACCCTGGTTCCCCCTCTGGTCCTCACCCTTACTTGGTGACTCTGGTCACCCTTTGGGCTTCACTTGGGCCTGGTGAGTCTGGTCTTTAGCTGGTCCTCACCTGGATCTGGTGATTGGTCGCCACCTGGGCCTACCTGGACTTGGTGAATCCTGTTGCCACCTGTGCCTCAAATGGACCTGTGACTGTGGTCCCACCTGGACCTCACCAGGATCTTGTGGCTCTGGTTCCCATATGGGGCTCTCCTTTACCTGGTTCCTGTGATCTCCATCTGGCCTCCCCTGGAACACAATGACTCTGATCCATATTTGGGCCTCTCCTGGACCTGTTGACTCTGGTCCATCCCTGGGCATCATTAGGACCTGGATACTCTCTTATATACCTGGGCCTCACCTGGACCTGGTGACTGTGGTCCCACCTGGGCCTCACCTGGATGAGGTGACTGGTTCCCACAGGGACCTCTCCTGGACCTGGTGACTCAGGTCCTCATATGGGCATCATGGGACCTGGGTTCTCAGTTCCACATCGGGGCCTCACTTCGACCTAGTGATTCTCGGCCCCTCTGGGCCTCACCCTGACGTGGTGACTCTGGTCTCCACCTGGATATCACCAGAACCGGGTGACTCTGGTCCCCATCTGGGACTCAACCGGACATGGGGACACTGTTCCTCAACTGGGCCTCAACAGGACCTGGTGAATCTACTCCTCACTTAGGCCTCTTCTGGACCTTGTGACTCTTCCCACCTGGCATCAATGGGAAATGGTTATTCTGTTCCCCACCTGGGCCTCAACTGGACATGATAACTTTGCTCCACACTTTGGCCTCAACTGGTCCTGATGACTCTGGTTCCCCCACCTAGGTCTCAATCTGGACCTGGTGACTGTGGTCCCCACCTGGGTCTCACCTGGACCTGGTGACTCTCGTTCCCACATAAACTAAACCTGGACCTGGTGACTGTGGTGTACTTGTAGACTCACATTTTCGTGGTGACTCCGGTACCCACTAGGGCCTCACCTGGATCTGGTGACTCTGGCCTGCAGGTTGGGCTCGCCTGGACCTGGTGAGTGGGGTTGACACCTGGGCCTCACCCATACCTGGTGACTCAGGTCTCCACGTGGGCCTCTTGGACCTGGTGAATCTTGTTCTTACCTGGTCCTTTCCCAGGCCCGGGGACTCTGGTCACCACCTGGTTCTCACCTGGACCTGGTGAATCTGGTCCCCATCTGTGCCTCACCCAGTCCTGGTGACTTTTTTCCCCACCTGGACCTGATTGCTGTGGACTCTTTCTTGGCCTCACATGAAACGGGTGAATCTGATCGTATCTGAGTGTCACCCAAACCTGGTGACTCTGGTCCTCAACTACCCATCATTGGTACCTGGAGACTCTGATCCACACCTGAGCCTCACCTGAACATGATGACACTGGAACCTCCTGGGCCTCACCCTGACCTGGTGACCCTTGTCCCCATCTGGATGTCACCTGGACCTGGTGATTCTTGCACCCCTCTAGGACTCAACCAGATCTGGTGACTCTGGTCCTCAACTGGGCCTCACCTGGACCTAGTGAATATGCTCCATATGGGCCTCATCTGGACCTGGTGACTCTGGTCCCTACCTGGGCATCATCGGGACATGGTTACTCTTTTCCACACTGGGAATGACCTGATCCTGGTAACTCTCGTCCTCTCTTTGGACTCTTCTGTACCAGGTAACTCTGGCTCCACCTGGGCCTCACCTGTAACTGGTGACTCTGATCCTACGCATGGCCTCATCTGACCTGGTGACTGTGCTTCCCATCGGGACCTCACCTGGACCTCATGTCTCCGGTCCCACCTGGGCCTTACCAGGACCTGGTGTCTCTGGTACCCACATGGGTAGCATCAGGATATGGTTACACTGTTCACTAACAGTGACACAGCCGGACCTATTAGCTCTGGGCTTCACCTGGGCCACACCTGGACATGGTGACACTGGTTCCCACCTGGGTCTCACCTGGACATGGTGAGTCGGATCCCCACCTGGTCCTCACGTGTAACTGGTGATTCTCGTTCCCACATGGACTCATGTGGAACTGGTGGCTGCAGTGTTTTGAGCTTCTCATGTACCTCTTGACTCTGGTCACCACCTGGTTCTCACCTGGACCTGGTGAATCTGGTCCCCATCTGTGCCTCACCCAGTCCTGGTGACTTTTTTCCCCACCTGGACCTGATTGCTGTGGACTCATTCTTGGCCTCACCTGAAACGGGTGACTCTGATCCTATCTGCGCGTCACCTAGACCTGGTGACTCTGGTCCTCACCTGGGCATCATTGGTACCTGGTGACTCTGTTCCACACCTGAGCCTCACCTGGACATCATGACTCTGGAACCTCTCTGGGCATCAACCTGACCTGGTGACTCTGGTCCCCATATGGAAGTCACCTGGACCAGGGGAGTCTGGTACCCCTCTGGGCCTCAACCAGGTCTGGTGACTCTGGTCCTCAACTGGGCTTCACCTGGACCTAGTGAATATGCTCCATCTGGGCCTCATTTGGACCTGGTGACTCTGGTACCTACCTGGGCATCATCGGGACATGGTTCCACTGCATGATTGCAGGTTGGCCTCACCTGGACCTGGTAACTCTGGTCCCTACCTGGGCATCATCGGGACATGGTTCCACTGCATGGCCTGTAGGTTGGCCTCACCTGGACCTGGTAACTATCGTCCCTACCTGGGCATCATTGGGACCTGGTTCCTCTGCATGGCCTGGAGGTTGGCATCACCTGGACCTGGTGAGTGGGTTTGTCACCTGGGCCTCACCCATGCCTAGTGACACAGGTCCACACGTGGGCCTCACTTGGACCTGGTGAATCTGGTCCTTACTTGTTGGTCACCTGGAACTGGTAACTCTGGTCACCACGTGGGAATCACCTGGTCCTGGTGAATCTGGTCCCCATCTGTGCCTCACCCAGTCCTGTTGAATTTCTTCCCCACCTGGACCTGATTGCTGTGGACTCCTTTTTGGCCTCACCTGGAACTGGTGACTCTGATCCTAACTGGGCCTCACCAAGATCTCGTGACTCTGGTCCTCACCTGTGGAACATTATGACCTGGATACTCTGTTCCACACCTGAGCCTCACCTGGATATGATGACTCTGGATCCCATCTGGGCCTCAGCCTGACATGGGGACTCTGGTCTGGATGTCACCAGACCAGGTGAATCTGGTACCCCTCTAGGCCTCATCTAGACCTGGTAACTCTGACCTCAACTGGGCCTCAACGGGACCTAGTGAACATGCTCCCCACCTGCGCCACATCTGGACCTGCTGACTCTGGTTCTACCTGGGCATCATCGGGACATGGTTACTCTATTCCCATTTGGATTGACCTGATCCTGGTAACTCTGGTCCTGACTTTGGCCTCTTGTGTACCAGGTGACTCTAGCTCCACCTGGGCCTCACCTGTAACTTGTGACTCTGATCCTAAGCATGGCCTCACCTGACCTGGTGACTGTGGTTCCCATCGGGACCTCACCTGGACCTCATGTCTCTGGTCCCATTTGGGCCTCACAAGGACCTGGTGTCTCTGCTATCCACCTGGGTAGCATTAGGATATGGTTACACTGTTCACTAACAGTGACCCAGCCGGACCTATTAACTCTGGTCTTTACCTCGGCCACACCTGGATATGGTCACACTTGTTCTCACCTGGGTCTCACCTGGACATGGTGAGTCGTATCCCCACCTGGTCCTCGCCTGTAACTGGTGATTCTCGTTCCCACATGGAGATCATGTGGACCTGATGGCCGCAGTGTTTCTAGCTTCTTTTTTTTTAAATTTTTATTTATTTATGATAGTCACAGAGAGAGAGAGAGGCAGAGACACAGGCAAAGGGAGAATCAGGCTCCATGCACCGGGAGCCCGACGTGGGATTCGATCCCTGGTCTCCAGGATCGCGCCCTGGGCCAAAGGCAGGCGCCAAACCGCTGCGCCACCCAGGGATCCAATGTGTTTCTAGCTTCTCATATACCTCGTGACTCTGTTCCCCACCAGTGCCTCACCGGGACCTGGTGAGTTTGGTTGCCACCTGCACCACACCTGGACCTGGTGATTCTGGTCTGCACCTGAGACTACCCTGGATCTGGTGACTGTGTCCCCACCTGGGCTTCACCTGGATTTCGGGACTCCGGTCCCCATCTGGGCCTCACCTGGCCCTGTTGACCTTGGTCCTCAACTGGGCAAATTTGGGACCTGGTGACTGTGTTCCACAACTGGACCTCACCTGGATCAGGTGACTCTGGTCCCCCTCTTGGTCACACCGTGCCCTAGTGACTGTGAACCCCACTTTGGCCTGACTTGGACTTGCTTACCCTGGTTGCCACCTGCGCCTGACCTGGAACTGTTGACTCTGGTACTTTCAAGGGCCTCCCCTCTACCTGGTGATCCTGGACCCCACCTGGGACTCACCTGGACGTGGTGAATCTTGTCACCACGGGGGGACTCACCTGCACCTGCTTACTGTGTTCCACACCTGGGTCTAAAGTGGACCTGTTGACCATGGTCCCCAAGCCGGACTCACATGGACCTGTTGCCTCTGATCTCCACCGGCTCCTCACGTGTACCTGGTAACTTTGGTCCTCACCTGGGCCTCATCTGGACCTAGTGACTCTGGTCCCCACCTGGGCTTCACCTCGATCTGGTGACTCTGGTCCCCACCTGGACTTCACCTGGATCTAGTGACTGTGGTCCCAACCTGGTCCTCTCCTGGACCTGGTGACTCTCTTTCCAACATGGACCTCACCTGGATCTGGTGTCTCTGGTACTCACTTTGGCTTCACCTGGACCTGGTGTCTCTCGTCCCCACTTGGACCTAACTCAGAACTGCTGATTCTTTCCCCACCTAGGCCGCACACAGACCTTGTGACACTTGTCCCCAGCTATGCCTCAATTAGACCTGATGAATCCGGTCCTCACATGGGCTTCACATGGACCTGGGACTCAGCTGGATAGAGTGGCTCTGGTTCGCACAAGGGGCTCACCTGATACTGGGGACTGTGGTCTTATTCTATGCCTCACCAGGACCTAGTGATTCTGTTCCCCATCTGGGCCTGCATGGCCCTAGTGACTCTGGTCCTCACCCAGGCATCATTCGGAACTGGATACTCTATTCCACTCCTGGGCCTCTCTTTCACCAGAGTCCTTTGGTCCCATTCTGGGCCTCAAACTAAACTGGTTACACTGTTTTCCCCTCTGGACCTCACCCTTACCTGGTGACACTGGTCACCCATTGGGCTTCACCTGGGCCTGGTGATTCTTGTCCTTAGCTGGTCCGCACCTGGATCTGGTGACTGGTTGCCACCTGGGCCTCACCTGGACTTGGTGAATCATGTTGCCACCTGCGCCTCACCTGGACCTTGTGACTGTGGTCCCACCTGGACTTCACCAGGATCTGGTGGCTCTGGTTCCCATATGGGGCTCTCCTGGACCTGGTTCCTGTGGTCTCCATCTGGCCTCACCTGGAACACAATGACTCTGATCCATATTTGGGCCTCTCCTGGACCTCTTGTCTCTGTTACGTAATTGGTCATCATTGGGACCTGGATACTCTCTTATATAACTGGGCCTCACCTGGACCTGTTGACTGTGGTCACACCTGGGCCTCACCTGGACCTCCTGACTGTGGTCCCACCTGGGCCTCCCCGAGACGAGATGACTGGTTCCCACTGGGACCTCACCTGGACGTGGTGACTGAGGTCCTCATATGGGCATTATGGGGCCTGGTTTCTTTTTTTTTTTTTTTTTTTTTTTTTTTTTTTTTTTTAAATTTTTTTATTTTATTTATTTATGATAGGCACACAGTGAGAGAGAGAGAGAGAGGCAGAGACATAGGCAGAGGGAGAAGCAGGCTCCATGCACCGGGAGCCCGACGTGGGATTCGATCCCGGGTCTCCAGGATCGCGCCCTGGGCCAAAGGCAGGCGCTAAACCGCTGCGCCACCCAGGGATCCCCCTGGGGCCTGGTTTCTGAGTTCCACATCGGGGCCTCACCTGGACCTAGTGATTCTCGTCCCCATCTCGGCCTCACCCTGACGTGGAGACTCTGGTCCCCACCTGGATATCACCAGAACCGGGTGACTCTGGTCCCCCTCTAGGACTCATCCGGACCTGGGGACACTGGTCCTCAACTGGGCCTCAACAGGCCCTGGTGAATCTACTCCTCACTTAGGCCTCGTCTGGACCTTGTGACTCTTTTCCCACCAGGCATCAATGGGATATGGTTACTCTGTTCCCCACCTGGGCCTCACTTGGACATGATATCTTTGCTCCATACTTTGGTGTCAACTGGTCCTGATGTCTCTGGTCCCCCCACCTAGGCCTCAATCTGGACCTGGTGACTGTTGTCCTCACCTGGGTCTCACCTGGACCTGGTGACTCTCGTTCCCACATGAACCACACCTGGACCTGGTGACTGTGGTGTTCTTATAGACTCATATTTACCTGGTCACTCCGGACCCCACTATGGCCTCACCTGGATCTGATGACTTTGTCCTGCAGGTGGGCCTCACCTGGACCTTTTGAGTGGGGTTGCCACCTTGGCCACACCCATACCTGGTGACTCAGGTCCCCACGTGGGCCTCTTGGATCTGGTGAATCTGGTCCTTACCTGGTCCTCTCCCAGACCTGGGGACTCTGGTCAATATCTGGACCTCACCTGGACCTGGTGAATCTGGTCTCCATCTGGGCCTCACCCAGTCCTGGTGACTTTGTTCCCCACCTGGACCTGATTACTGTGGACTCTTTCTTGGCCTCATCTGGAACTGGTGACTCTGATCCTATCTGCGCGTTACCCAGATCTGGTGACTCTGGTCCTCACCTTGGCATCACTGGTACATGCTTACTCTGTTTCACACTTGAGCCTCACCTGGACATGACTACTCTGGAACCTCCCTGGGGTCACCCTGACACGGTGACTCTGGTCCCCATCTGGAAGTCACCGAGACCAGGTGAATCTTGTACACCTCTTGGCGACAACTTGACCTGGTGACTCTGGTCCTCAACTGGGCCTCACCGGGACCTAGTGAACATGCTCCCCAACTGCGCCTCATCTGGACCTGGTGACTCAGGTTCTACCTGGGCTTCATCGGGACATTGTTACTCTGTTCCCCACTGGGACTGACTTGATCCTGGTAACTCTGCTCCTGACTTTGGCCTCTTCTGTACCAGGTTATTCTGGCTCGACCTGGGCCTCACTTGTAACTCGTGACTCTGATCCTAAGCATGGCCTCAGCTGAAATGGTGACTGTGGTTCCCATCGGGACCTCACCTGGACCTCATGTCTCTGGTCCCTCCTGGGCCTCACCAGGACCTGGTGTCTCTTGTACCCACCTGGGTAGCATCAGGATATGGTTACACTGTTCACTATCAGTGACCCACCCGTTCCTATTAACTCTGGTCTTCACAAGGGCCACACCTGGACATGCTGACACTGGTTCCCACCTGGGTTTCACCTGGACATGGTGAGTCGGATCCCCACGTGGTCCTCACGTGTAACTGGTGATTCTCGTTCCCACATGGACATGATGTGGACCTGATGGCTTCAGTGTTTCTAGCCTCTCATGTACCTAGTGACTCTGGTCCCCACCAGGGCCTCACCGGGACCTAGTGTGTGTGGTCGCCACCTGTACCTCACCTGGACCCGGTGATTCTGGTCTACACCTGAGACTCCCCTGGATCTGGTGACTGTGGTCCCCACCTGGGCTTCACCTGGATTTGGGGACTCCGGTCCCCATCTGGGACTGACCTGGCCCTGTTGACCATGGTCCTCAACTGGGGAAAATTGTGACCCGTTGACTGTGTTCCACAACTGGACCTCACCTGGACCAGGTGACTCTGGTCCCCCTCTGGGTCTCACCGTGCCCTAGTAACTGTGAATCCCACTTTGGCCTGACTTCGACCTGCTGAACCTGCTTGCTACCTGCCCCTGACATCGAAATGTTGACTCTGGTTCTTTCAAGGGCCTCCCCTGTACCTGGCGATCCTGGTGTCCACCTTGCCCTCACCTGCACGTGGTGACTCTTGTCCCCAATGGGGACTCACCTGCACCTGCTTACTGTGTTCCACACCTGGGCCTCAAGTAGACCTGTTGACCATGGTCTCCAAGCCGTCCTCACATGGACCTGTTTCCTCTGAACCCCACCGGGGCCTCACGTGTACCTGGTAACTCTGGTCCTCACCTGGGCATCATTGGTACCTGGTGACTCTGTTCCACACCTGAGGCTCCCCTGGACATGATGACTCTGGAACCTCTCTGGGCATCAACCTGACCTGGTGACTCTGGTCCCCATATGGATGTCACCTGGACCAGGGAATCATGGTACTTCTCTGGGCTTCAACCAGGTCTGGTGATTCTGGTCCTCAACTGGGCCTAACCTGGACCTAGTGATTATGCTCCATCTGGGCTTCATTTGGACCTGGTGACTCTGGTCCCTACCTGGGCATCATCGGACATGGTTCCACTGCATGGCCTGTAGGTTGGCCTCACCTGGACCTGGTAACTCTCGTCCTTACCTGGGCATCATTGGGACCTGGTTCCTATGTATGGCCTGCAGTTTGGCCTCATCTGGACCTGGTGAGTGGGTTTGTCACCTGGGCCTCACCCATGCCAGTGACACAGGTCCCCACGTGGGCCACACTTCGACCTGGTGAATCTGGTCCTTACCTGGTTCTCACCCGGAACTGGTAACTCTGGTCACCACCTGGGAATCACCTGGGCCTGGTGAATCTGGTCCCCATCTGGGCCTCATCCAGTCCTGGTGACTTTGTTCCACACCTGGACCTGATTGCTGTGGACTCCTTCTTGGCCTCACCTGGAACTGGTGACTCTGATCCTAACTGGGCCTCACCCAGTTCTGGTGACTCTGGTCCTCATCTGTGGACCATTATGAGCTGGATAAACTCTTCCACCCCTGAGCCTCACCTGGACATGATGACTCTGGAGCCCCTCTGGGCCTCAGCCTGATATGGTGACTCTGGTCCCCATCCGTATGTCACCTCACCAGGTGAATCTGGAACCCCTCTATGCCTCAACTTGACCTGGTAAATCTGGTCCTCAACTGGGCCTCACCGGGACCTAGTGAACATGCTCCCCACCTTCGCCTCGTCTGGACCTGGTGACTCTGGTTCTACCTGGGCATCATCGGGACATGGTTACTCTATTCCCCACTGGGACTGACCTGATCCTGGTAACTCTGGTTCTGACTTTGGCCTCTTCTGTACCAGGTGACTCTGGCTCCACCTCGGCCTCACCTGTAACCTGTGACTCTGATCCTAAGCATGGCCTCACCTGACCTGGTGACTGTGGTTCCCATCTGGACCTCACCTGGACCTCATGTCTCTGGTCCCACCTGGGCCTCACCAGGACCTGGCGTCTCTGGGACCCTCCTGGGTAGCATCAGGATATGGTTACAGTGTTCACTAACAGTGCGCCAGCCGGAACTATTAACTCTGGTCTTCACCTGGGCCACACCTGCACATGGTGACACTGGTTCCCACCTGGGTCTCACCTGGACATGGTGAGTCGTATCCCCACCTGGTCCTCACCTATAACTGGTGATTCTCGTTCCCACATGGAGATCATATGGACCTGTTGTCCGCAGTGTTTCTAGCTTCTTTTTTTTAATTTTTATTTATTTATGATAGTCACAGAGAGAGATTTTCCGAGACACAGACAGAGGGAGGAGCAGGCTCCATGCACAGGGAGTTCGACGTGGGATTCGATCCCGGGTCTCCAGGGTCGCGCCCTGGGCCAAAGGCAGGCGCCAAACCGCTGCGCCACCCAGGGATCCCATGTGTTTCTAGCTTCTCATGTACCTCGTGACTTTGGTCCCCACGAGGGCCTCACTGGGACCTGGTGAGTTTGGTTGCAACCGGCACCTCACCTGGACCTGGTGATTCTGGTCTGCACCTGAGACTACCCTGGATCTGGTGACTGTGGTCCCCACCTCAGCTTCACCTGGATTTGGGGATTCCGGTCCCCATCTGGGCCTCACCTGGCCCTGTTGATCATGGTCCTCAACTGGGCAAAATTGGGACCCGGTGACTGTGTTCCACAACTGGACCTCACCTGGACCAGGCGACTCTGGTCTCCCTCTGGGTCTCACCGTGCCCTAGTGACTGTGAACCCCACTTTAGCCTGACTTGGACCTGCTGACCCTGGATGCCACCAAAGTCTGATTTCGAACAGTTGACTCTGGTTCTTTCAAGGGCCTCCCCTTTATCTGGTGATCCTGGTCCGCATCTGAGCCTCACCTGGACGTGGTTACTCTTGTCACCACCGGGGACTCACCTGGACCTGCTTACTGTGGTCTACACCTGGGCCTCAAGTACACCTCTTGACCATAGTCCCCAAGCCGGCCTCACATGGACTTGTTTCCTCTGATCCCCACCGGGGCCTCACGTGTACCTGGTAACTCTGGTCCTCACCTGGGCCTTAACTGGGCCTAGTGACTCTGGTCCCCACCTGGACTTCACCTGGATCTGGTGACTCTGGTCCCCACCTGGACCTCACCTGGATCTGGTGACTCTGGTCCTCAGTTCGGCCTCAACTGGACCTGGTGTCTCTCGTCCCCACTTTGACCTAACTCAAAACTGCAGAATCTTGCCAAACCTAGGACGCACCCAGACCTGGGGACTCTTGTCCCCAGCTATGCCTCAATTCGACCTGACCTGATGAATCTGGTCCTCACGTGGTCCTCACATGGACTTGGGACTCAGCTGCATAGAGTGGCTCTGGTTCCCACAAGAGTCTCACCTGTTACTGGTGACTCGGGTCTTTTTCTATGCCTCACAAGGACCTAGTGATTCTGTTCCCCATCTGGGCCTGCATGGCCCTAGTGACTCTGGTCCTCACTCAGGCATCATTGGGACCTGGATACTCTATTCCACACCTGGGCCCCTCTTTGACCAGGGACCTCTGGTCCCATTCTTGGCCTCAAATTAAACTGGTTACTCTGGTGCCCCTCTCGGATTCACCCTTACCTCGTGACTCTGGTCACCCCTTGGCTTCACTTGGGCCTGGTGAATCTGGTCCTTAGCTGGTCCACACCTGGAATTGGTTTCTGGTCGTCACCTGGGTCTCACCTGGACTTGGTGAATCATGTTGCCACCTGCGCCTCACCTGGACCTTGTGACTGTGGTCCCTCCTGGACATCACCTGGATCTGGTGGCTCTGGTTCCCATATGGGGCTCTCCTGGACCTGGTTCCTGTGGTCTCCATCTGGCCTCACCTGGAACACAATGACTCTGATCCATATTTGGGCCTCTCCTGGACCTGTTGACTCTGGTCCTTACCTGGCCATCATTGGGACCTGGATACTCTCTTATATGCCTGGGCCTCACCTGAACCTGGTGACTGTGGTCCCACCTGGGCCTCACCTGGACGAGGTGACTGGTTCCCACAGGGACCTCACCTGGACCTGGTGACTCAGGTCCTCAAATGGGCATCATGAGACCTGGTTTTTCAGTTCCACATCGGGGCCTCACCTGGACCTAGTGATTCTCGTCCCCCTCTGGGCCTCACACTGACGTGCTGACTCTATTCCCCACCTGGATATCACCAGAACCGGGTGACTCTGGTCCCCCTCTGGGACTCATCCGGACCTGGGGACACTGGTCCTCAACTGGGCCTCACCTGGACCTAGTGAATATGCTCCATCTGGGCCTCATTTGCACCTGGTGACTCTGGTCCCTACCTGGGCATCATCGGGACATGGTTCCACTGCATGGCCTGCAGGTTGGCATCACCTGGACCTGGTAACTCTGGTTCCTACATGTACATCATCGGGACACGGTTCCTCTGCATGGCGCGAAGGATGGCCTCTCCTGGACCTGGTGAGTTTGGTTGCAACCTGTGCCTCACCCGTACCTGGGGACACAGGTACCCGCTTGGGCCTCTTGGACCTGGTGAATCTGGTCCTTACCTGGTCGTCTCCCAGCCCCAGGGTCTCTGGTCACCACCTGGGAATCACCTGGACCTGGTGAATCTGGTCCTGACCAGGGCCTCACCCAGTCCTGGTGACTTTGTTCCCCACCTGGACCTGATTGCTGTGGACTCCTTCTTGGCCTCACTTGTAACTGGTGACTCTGATCATATCTGCGCGTCACCCAGACCTCGTGACTCTGGTCCTCACCTGGGCATTATTGGTACCCGGTGACTCTGTTCTACACCTGAGCCTCACCTGGACATGATGACTCTGGAACCTCTCTGGGCCTCACACTTCCCTGGTGACTGTGGTCCCCATCTGGATGTCACCTGGACCAGGGGATTCTTGTACACCTCTCGGTCTCAACCAGATCTGGTGACTCTGGTCCTCAACTGGGCCTCACCTGGACCTAGTGAATATGCTCCATCTGGGCCTCATTTGGACCTGGTGACCCTGGTCTCTAATTGGCATCATCGGGACATGGTTTCACTGCATGGCCTGCAGGTTGGACTCACCTGGACCTGGTAACTCTGGTCCCTACCTGGGCATCATCGGGACATGGTTCCACTGCATGGCCTGCAGGTTGGCCTCACCTGGACCTGGTAACTCTGGTCCCTACATGGGCATCATCTGGACACGGTTCCTCTCCATCACCTGCAGGTTGGCCTCACCTGTACCTGGTGAGTGGGTTGCCAATTGTGCCTCACCCATACATGGTGACACAGGTCCCAACGTGGGCCTCACGTGGACCTGGTGAATCTGGTCCTTCCCTTGTCCTCACCCGGAACTGGTATCTCTGGTCATCACCTGGGAATCACCTGGACATTGTGATTCTGGTCCCCATCTGGGCCTCATCCAGTCCTGGTGACTTTGTTCCCCACATGGACCTGATTGCTGTGTACTCCTTATGGCCCTCACCTGGAACTAGTGACTCTGATCCTAACTGGGCCTCACCCAGATCTGGTGACTCTGGTCCTCACCTGTGGACCATTATGACCTGGATAGTCTGTTCCAACGTGAGCCTCACCTGGACATGATGACTCTGGATCCCCTCTGGGCCTCAGCCTGACATGGTGACTCTAGTCCCCATCTGGATGTCACCTAGACCAGGTGAATATGTTACCCTTCCAAGCCTCAACTAGACCTGGTGACTCTGGTCCTCAACTTGGCCTAACCGGGACCTAGTGAATATGCTCCCCACCTGCACCTCATCGGGAGCTGGTGACTCTGGTTCTACCTGGGCATCATCGGGACATGGTTACTCTATTCCACACTGGGACGGACCTGATCCTGGTAACTCTGGTCCTGACTTTGGCCTCTTCTGTACCAGGTGACTCTGGCTCCACCTGGTCCTCACCTGTAACTGGTGATTGTCGTTCCCACATGGACATCATGTGGACCTGGAGGCTGCAGTGTTTCTAGCTTCTCATGTACCTCGTGACTCTCGTCCCCACCAGGGCCTCACCGGGACCTGGTGTGTGTGGTTGCCACCTGCACCTCACCTGGATCTGGTGATTCTGGCCTGCACCTGAGACTACCCTGGATCTGGTGACTGTGGTCTCCACCTGGGCTTCACCTGGATTTGGGGACTCCGGTCCCCATCTGGGCGTCACCTGGCCCTGTTGACCATGGTACTCAACTGGGCAAAATTGGGACCTGGTGACTGTGTTCCACACCTGGACCTCACCTGGACCAGGCGACTCTGGTCCCCCTCTGGGTCTCACCGTGCCATGGTGACTGTGAATCCAACTTTGGCCTGACTTGGACCTGCTGACCCTGGTTCCCACCTGGGACTGACATCGTACTGTTGACTCTGGTACTTTCAAGGGCCTCCCCTGGACCTGGTGATCCTGGTCCCCACCTGGGCCTCACCTGGACGTGGTAACTTTTGTCACCACCGGTTACTCACCTAGACCTGGTTACTGTGTTCCACACCTGAGCCTCAAGTAGACCTGTTGACCATGGTCCCCAAGCCGGCCTCACATGGACCTGTTGCCTCTGATCCCCACCGGGGCCTCTCGTGTACCTGGTAACTCTGGTCCTCACCTGGGCATCATTGGTCCTGGTGACTCTGTTCCATACCTGAGGCTCCCCTGGACATGATGTCTCTGGAACATCTCTGGCTATCAACCTGACCTGGTGACTCTGGTCCCCATATGGATGTCACCTGGACCAGGGGATTATGGTACCCCTCTGGGCCTCAACCAGGTCTGGTGACTCTGGTCCTCAAATGGGCCTCACCTGGACCTAGTGAATATGCTCCGTCTGGGCCTCATTTGGACCTGGTGACTCTGGTCCCTACCTGGGCATCATCGGGACATGGTTCCACTGCATGACCTGCAGGTTGGCCTCACCTGGACCTGGTAACTCTGGTCCCTACCTGCATTATCGGGACATGGTTCCACTGCATGGCCTGTAAGTTGGCCTCATCTGGACCTGGTAACTCTCGTGCCTACCTGAGCATCTTTGGGACCTGTTTCCTCTGCATGGCCTGCAGGTTGGCCTCACCTGGAACTGGTGAGTGGGTTTGTCACCTGGGCCTCACCCTTGCCTAGTGACACAGGTCCCCACGTGGGCCTCACTTGGACCTGGTGAATCTGGTCCTTACCTGGTGGCCACCCGGAACTGGTAACTCTGGTCACCACATGGGAATCACCTGGGCCTGGTGAATCTGGTCCCCATCTGGGCCTCACCCAGTCCTGTTGACTTTCTTCCCCACCTGCACCTGATTGCTGTGGACTCCTTCTTGGCTAACCTGGAACTGCTGACTCTGATGCTAACTGGGCCTCACCCAGATCTGGTGACTCTGGTCCTCACCTGTGGACCATTATGACCTGGATACTCTGTTCCATACCTGAGCCTCACCTGGATATGTTGACTCTGGATCCCCTCTGGGCCTCAGCCTGACTTGGGGACTCTGGACCCAATCTGGTTGTCACCAGACCAGGTAAATCTGGTACCCCTCTAGGCCTCACCTAGACCTGGTGACTCTGGTCCTCAACTGGGCCTCAACGGGACCTAGTGAACATGCTCCCCACCTGCGCCACATCTGGGCCTGGTGACTCTGGTTCTACCTTGGCATCATCGGGACATGGTTACTCTATTCCCACTTGGAGTGACCTGATCCTGGTAACTCTGGTCCTGACTTTGGCCTCTTCTGTTCCAGGTGAGTCTGGCTCCACCTGGGCCTCACCTGTAACTGGTGACTCAGATCCTAAGCATGGCCTCACCTGACCTGGTGACTGTGGTTCCCATCGGGACCTCACCTGGACCTCATGTCTCTGGTCCCACTTAGGCCTCACCAGGATCTGGTGTCTCTGCCACCCACCTGGGTAGCATCAGGATATGGTTACACTGTTCACTAACAGTGACACAGCCGGACCTATTAACTCTGGTCTTCACCTGGGCCACACCTGGACATGGTGACACTGGTTCCCACGTGGGTCTCACCTGGACATGGTGAGTCGGATCCCCCCCTGGTCCTCATTTGTAACTGGTGATTCTCGTTCCCACATGGACATCATGTGGACCTGGTGGCTGCAGTGTTTCTAGCTTCTCATGTACCTCGTGACTCTGGTCCCCACCAAGGACTCACCGGGACCTGGTGTGTGTGGTTGCCACCTCTGCCTCACCTGGACCTGGTGATTCTGGTCTGCACCTGAGACTAACCTGGATCTGGTGACTGTGGTCCCAACCTGGGCTTCACCTGGATTTGGGGACTCCGGTCCCCACCTGGGCCTCACCTGGCCCTGTTGTCCATGGTCCTCACCTGGGCAAAATCGGACCCGGTGACTGTGTTCCACATCTGGACCTCACCTGGACCACATGACTCTGGTCCCCTCTGGGTCTCACCGTTCCCTAGTGACTGTGAAACCCACCTTGGCCTGACTTGGACCTCCTGACACTTGTTGCCACCTGCGCCTGACCTCGAACTGTTGACTCTGGTTATTTCAAGGTCCTCCCCTGTACCTGGTGATCCTGGTCCCCACCAGGGCCTCATCTGGACATGGTGACACTTTTCACCACGGAGGACTCACCTGGACCTGTTTACTATGTTCCACTCCTGGGCCTCAAGTAGACCTGTTGACCATGGTCCCCAAGCTGGCCTCACATGGACCTGTTGCCTCTGATCCGGACCGAGGCCTCACGTGTACCTGGTAACTCTGGTCCTCACCTGGGCCTCAACCGGACCTAGTGACTCTGGTCCCCAACTGGGCTTCACCTGATCTGGTGACTCTGGTCCACACCTGGACCTCTCCTGGACCTGGTGACTCTCTTTCCAACATGGACCTCACCTGGATCTGGTGACTCTGGTCCTCAGTTTGCCCTCACCTGGACCTGGTGTCTCTCGTCCCCATTTTGACCTAACTCAGAACTGCTGAATCTTGCCCCACCTAGGCCGTACCCACACCTGGTGACTCTTGTCCCCAGATATGCCTCAATTCGACCTGATGAATCTGGTCCTCACGTGGCCCTCACATGGACCTGCGACTCAGCTGGATAGAGTGGCTCTGGTTCCCACAAGGGGCTCACCTGATACTGCTGACTGGGGAGTGTTTCTATGCCTCACCAGGACCTAGTGATTCTGTTCCCCATCTGGGCCTGCATGGCCCTAGTGACTCTGGTCCTCACCCAGACATCAATGGGATCTGGATACTCTATACCCCATATGAGCCTCACTTTGACCAGTGACCTCTGGTCCCATTCTGGGCCTCAAACTAAATGGTTACTCTGGTTCCCCTCTGGGCCTCACCCTTACCTGGTGCCTCTCGTCACCCCTTGGGGTTCACTTGGGCCTGGTGATTCTGGTCCTTAGCTGTTCTGCACCTGGATGTGGTGACTTGTCGCCACCTGGGCTTCACCTGGACTTGGTGAATCCTGTTGCCACCTGCACCTCACCTGGAACTTGTGACTGTGGCCACACCTGGACCTCACCTGGATCTGGTGGCTCTGGTTCCCATATGGGGGTCTCCTGGACCTGGTTCCTGTGGTCTCCAACTGGCCTCACCTGGAACACAATGACTCTGATCCATATTTGGACCTCTCCTGGACCTGTTGTCTCTGGTCCTTACATGCGCATCATTGGGACCTGGATACTTTCTTATATACCTGGGCCTAACCTGGACCTGGTGACTGTGGTCCCACCGGGCCTCAGCTGGACGGGGTGACTGGTTCCCACAGGGACCTCACCTGGACCTGGTGACTCAGGTCCTCATATGGGCATCTATCGACCTGGTTCCTCAGTTCCACATCGGGGCCTCACCTGGACCTAGTGATTCTCGTCCCCTCTGGGTGTCACCCTGACGTGCTGACTCTGATCCCCACCTGGATATCAACAGAAGCGGGTGACGCTGGTCCCCATCTGGGACTCACCCGGGGCTGGCGACACTTGTCCTCAGCTGGGCGTAAACATGACCTGGTGAATCTACTACTCACTAAGATCTCGTCTGGATCTTGTGACTCTTTTCCCACCTGGCATCAATGGGACATGGTTACTCTGTTTCCCACCTGGGTCTCACATGGACATGATAACTTTGCTCCACACTTTGGCCTCAACAAGTCCTGATGACTCTGGTCCCCCTACCTAGTCCTCAATCTGGACCTGGTGACTATGGTCCCCACCTGGGTCTCACCTGGACCTGGTGTCTCTCGTTCCCACATGAACCACACCTGGACCTGGTGACTATGGTGTTCTTGTAGACTCACATTTACCTGGTGACTCCGGTCCCCACTACGGCCTCACCTGGATCTGGTGACTCTGGCCTGCAGGTTGGCCTCACCTGGACCTGGTGAGTGGGTTGCCACTAGGGCCTCACCCATACCTGGTGACTCAGGTCCGTACGTGAGCCTCCTGGACCTGGTGAATCTGGTCCTTACCTGGTCCTCTCCCAGACCCGATGACTCTGGTCACCACCTGGGCCTCACCTGGACCTGGTGAATCTGGTCCCAATCTGGGCCTCACCCATTCTTGGTGACTTTGTTCCACACCTTGACCTGATTGCTGTGGACTCTTTCTTGGCCTCACCTGGAACTGGTGACTCTGATCCTATCTGCGCGTCACCCAGACCTGTTGACTCTGGTCCTCACCTGGGCATCATTCGTACCTGGTGACTCTGTTCCACACCTGAGCCTCACCTGTACATGATGACTCTGGAACTTCTCTGAGCCTCACCCTGACATGGTGACTCTGGTCCCCATCTGGATGTGACCTGGACCAGGTGATTCTGGTACCCCTCTAGGCCTCAACTTGACCTGGTGATCCTGGTTCCCACCTGGGCCTCACCTGGACCTGGTGACTCTTTTCACCACCGGGGACTCACTTGGACCTGGTTACAGTGTTCCACACTGGGCCTCAAGTAGAACTCTTGACCATGGTCCCCAAGCCTGCCTCACATGGACCTGTTGCCTCTGATACCTACCAGCGCCTCACGTGTACCTGGTAACTCTGGTCCTCACCTGGGCCTCATCTGCACCTAGTGACTCTGGTCCCCACCTGGGCTTCAACTCGATCTGGTGACTCTGGTCCCCACCTGGAATTCACCTGGATCTGGTGACTCTGGTCCCCACCTGGACCTCTCCTGGACCTGGTGACTCTCTTTCCAACCTGGACCTCACCTAGATCTGGTGACTCTGGTCCTCAGTTTGGCCTCACCTGGAACTGGTGTCGGTCGTCCCCACTTTGAACTAACTCAGAACTGCTGAATCTTGCCCCACCTGGGCCGCACCCAGACATGGTGACTCTTGTCCCCAGCTATGCCTCATCGACCTGATGAATCTGGTCCTCACTTGGGCCTTACATGGACCTGGGACTCAGCTGGATAGAGTGGCTCTGGTTCCCACAAAGGGCTCACCTGATACTGGTGACTGGGGTCTTTTTCTATGCCTCAGCAGGAACTAGAGATTCTGTTCCCCATCTGGGCCTGCATGGCCCCAGTGACTTGGTCCTCACCCAGGCATCATTGGGACCTGGATACTCTATTCCACACCTGGTCCTCACTTTGACCAGGGACCTCTGGTCGCATTCTGGGCCTCAAACTAAACTGGTTACTCTGGTTCCCCCTCTGGGACTCACCCTTACCTGGTGACTCTGGTCACCCCTTGGGCTTCACTTGGGCCTGCTGAATCTAGTCCTTAGCTGGTCCTCACCTAGTTTTGGTGTCTGGTTGCCACCTGGGCCTGACCTGGACTTGGTGAATCCTGTTGCCACCTGCGCCTCACCTGGACCTTGTGACTGTGGTCCCACCTGGACCTCACCTGGATATGGCGGCTATGGTTCCCATAAGGGGCACTCCTGGACCTGGTTCCTGTGGTCTCCATCTGGCCTAACTTGGAACACAATGACTCTGATCCATATTTGGGCCTCTTCTGGACCTGTTGACTCTGGTCCTTACCTGGGCATCATTGGGACCTGGATACTCTCTTATATAACTTGGCCTCACCTGGCCCTGGTGAGTGTGGTCCCACCTGGGCCTCACCTGGACGAGGTGACTGGTTCCCACAGGGACCTCACCTGGACCTGGTGACTCAGGTCCTCATATGGGCATCTATCGACCTGGTTTCTCAGTTCCACATCGGGGCCTCACCTGGACATAGTGATTCTCGTCCGACTCTGGGTGTCACCCTGACGTGCTGACTCTGATCCCCACCTGGATATCAACAGAAGCGGGTGACGCTGGTCCCCCTCTGGGACTCACGCGGAGCTGGGGACCCTGGTCCTCAACAGGGCGTAAACAGGACCTGGTGAATCTACTCACTAAGGCCTCGTCTGGACCTTGTGACTCTTTTCCCACCTGGCATCAATGGGACATGGTTACTCTGTTCCCCACCTGGGCCTCACCTGGACATGATAACTTTGCTCCACACTTTGGCCTCAACTGGTCCTGATGACTCTGGTCCCCCCACCTAGGCCTCAATCTGGACCTGGTGACTGTGGTCCCCACCTGGGTCTCACCTGGACCTGGTGACTCTCGTTCCCACATGAACCACACCTGGACCTGGTGACTGTGGTGTTTTTGTAGACTCATATTTACCTGGTGACTCCGGTCCCCACTAAGGCCTCACGTGGATCTGGTGACTTTGGTCTGCGGGCTGGCCTCACCTGGACCTGGTGGTGGGGTTGACACCAGGACCTCACCCATACCTGGTGACTCTGTCCCCACGTGGGCCTCTTGGATCTGGTGAATCTGGTCCTTACCTGGTCCTCTCCCAGACCTGGGGACTCTGGTCACCACCTGGGCCTCACCTGGACCTGGTAAATCTGGTCCCCATCTGGGCCTCACCCAGTCCTGGTGACTTTGTTCCCCACCGGGACCTGATTGCTGTGGACTCTTTCTTGGCCTCACCTGGAACTGGGGACTCTGATCCTATCTGCTCGTCACCCAGACCTGGTGACTCTGGTCCTCACCTGGGCATCATTGGTACATGGTGACTCTGTTCCACACCTGAGCCTCACCTGGACATGATGACTCTGGAACCTCTCTGGGCCTCACCCTGACCTGGTGACTCTAGTCCCCATCTGGATGTCACCTTGACCAGGGGATTCTGGTACCCCTCTAGGCCTCAACCAGATATGGTGACTCTATTCCTCAACTGGGCCTCACCTGGACCTAGTGAATATGATCCATCTTGGCCTCATTTGGACCTGGTGACTCTGGTCCCTACCTGGGCATCATAGGGATATGGTTCCACTGCATGGCCTGCAGGTTTGCCTCACCTGGACCTTGTAACTCTGGTCCCTACCTGGTCATCATCGGGACATGGTTCCACACATGCCTGCAGGTTGGCATCACCTGGACCTGGTAACTCTAGTCCCTACCTGGGCATCATCGGGACATGGTTCCTCTGCATGGCCTGCAGGTTGGCATCACATGGACCTGGTGAGTGGGGTTGTCACCTGTGCCTCACCCATGCCAATGACACAGGTCCACACGTGGGCCTCTCTTGGACCGAGTGAATCTGGTTCTTACCTTGTTCTCACCCGGAACTCGTAACTCTGGTCACCACCTGGGAATCACCTGGGCCTGGTGAATCTGTGTCCCCATCTGGGCCTCACCCTGTCCTGGTGACTTTTTTCCCCACCTGGCCCTGATTGCTGTGGACTCCTTCTTAGCCTCACCTGGAACTTTTGACTCTGATCCTAACTCGGCCTCACCCAGATCTGTTGACTCTGGTCCTCACCTGTGGATCATTATGACCTGGATACTCTGTTCCACACCTGAGACTCACCTGGACATGATGACTCTGGATCCCCTCTGGTCCTATCCCTGACATGGTGAATCTGGTCCCCATCTGGAGGGCACCTAGACCAGGCGAATCTGGTACTCCTCTAGGCCTCAACTAGACCTGGTGACTCTGGTCCTCTACTGGGCCTCAACGGGATGTAGTGAATATGCTCCCCAACTTCGCCTCATCTGGACATGGTGACTCTGGCTCCACCTGGGCCTCACCTGTAACTGGTGACTCAGATCCAAAGCATGGCCTCCCCTGACCTGGTGACTGTGGTTCCCATCGGGACCTCACCTGGACCTCATGTTTCTGGTCCCACCTGGGCCTCACCAGGACCTGGTGTCTCTGGTACCCACCTGGGTAGCATCAGGATATGGTTACACTGTTCACTAACAGTGACCCAGCCGGACCTATTAACTCTGGTCTTCACCTGGGCCACACCTGGACATGGTGACACTCGTTCCCACCTGGGTCTCACCTGGAAATGGTGAGTCAGATACCCACCTGGTCCTAACCTATAACTGTTGATTCTCGTTCCCACATGGACATCATGCGGACCTGGTGGCTGCGGTGTTTCTAGTTTGTCATGTACCTTGTGACACTGGTCCCCACCAGGGCCTCACCGGGACCTGGTGAGTGTGGTTGCCACCTGCACCTCACCTGGACCTGGTGATTCTGGTCTGCACCTGAGACTACTCTGGATCTGGTGACTGTGGTCCCCACCTGGGCTTCACCTGGATTTGGGGACTCTCGTCCCCATGTGAGGCTCACCAGACCCTGTTGACCATGGTGTTCAACTGGGCAAAATTGGGACGCGGTGACTGTGTTCCACAACTGGACCTCACCTGGACCACGTGACTCTGGTGCCCCTCTGGGTCTCACCATTCCCTAGTGACTGTGAACCCCACTTTCCCCTGACTTAGACCTGCTGACCCTGGTTGAAACCTGCGCCTGACCTCGAACTGTTGACTCTGGTTCTTTCAAGGGCCTCCCCTGTACCTGGTGATCCTGGTCCGAACCTGGGCCTCACCTGGACGTGGTGACTCTTGTCACCATGGGGACTCACCTGGACCTGCTTACTGTGTTCCACACCTGGGCCTCAAGTAGACCTGTTGACCATGGTCCCCAAGCCGGCCTCACATGGACCTGTTGCCTCTGATCCCCACCGGGGCCTCACGTGTACCTTGTAACTCTGGTCCTCACCTGGGCCTCATCTGGACCTAGAGACTCTGGTCCCCACCTGGGCTTCACCTGGATCTGGAGACTCTGGTCCCCTACTGCACCTCTGCTGGACCTGGTGACTGTCTTTCAAACATGGACCTCACCTGAATCTGGTGACTCTGGTCCTCAGTTTGACCTCACCTGGACCTGGCGTCTCTCGTCCCCACTTGGACCTAACTCAGAACTGCTGAATCTTGCCCCAATTAGGCCGCACCCATACCTGGTGACTCTTGTCCCCAGCTATGCCTCAATTCGACCTGATGAATCTGGTCCTCACGTGGGCTTCACCTGGACCTGCTACTCAGCTGGATAGAGTGGCTCTGGTTCCCACATGGGGCTCACCTGATATTGCTGACTGTGGTCTTATTCTATGCCTCACCAGGACCTAGTGATTCTGTTCCCCATCTGGGCCTGCATTATACTAGTGACTGTGGTCCTCACCCAGGCATCATTGGGACCTGGATACTCTATTCCACATCTGGGACTCACTCTGACCAGGGACCTCTGGTCCCATTCTTGGCCTCAAACTAAACTGGTTACTCAGGTTCCCCCTTTGGGCCTCACCCATACCTGGTGACTCTGGTCACCCCTTTGGCTTCATTGGGCTTGGTGAACCTGGTCCTTAGCTTGTCCTCACTTGGATCTGATGACTGGTCGCCACCTGGGCCTCACCTGGACTCAGTGAATCCTGTTTCCACCTGCGCCTCACCTGGACCTTTTGACTGTGTTCCCACCTGGTTCTCACTTGGATCTGGTGGCTCTGGTTCCCATATGGGGCTCTCCTGTACCTGTTTTCTGTGGTGTCCATCTGGCCTCACCTGGAGCACAATGAATCTGATCCATATTTCGGCCTCTCCTGGACCTGTTGACTCTGGTCCTTACCTGGGCATCATTGGGACATGGATACTCTCTTATATACCGGGGCCTCACCTGGACCTGGTGAGTGTGGTCCCACCTGATCCTCACCTGGACGAGATGACTGGTTCCCACAGGGACCTCACCTGGACCTGGTGACTCAGGTCATCATATGGGCATCATGGGACCTGGTTTCTCAGTTCCACATCGGGGCCTCACCTGGACCTAGTGATTCTCGTCCCGCTCTGGGCCTCACCCTGACGTGGTGACTCTGGTCACCACCTGTATATCACCAGAATCAGTGACTCTGGTCTCCGTCTGGGACTAACCCGGAGCTGGGGACAGTGGTCTAAACTGGGCCTCAACAGGACCTGGTGAATCTACTCCTCACTTAGGCCTCGTCTGGACCTTGTGACTCTTTTCTCACCTAGCATCAATGGGACATGGTTACTCTGTTCCCCACCTGGGCCTCACCTGGACATGATAACTTTGCTCCACACTTTGGCATCAACTTGTCCTGATGACTCTGGTCCCCACACCTAGGCTTAATATGGACCTGGTGACTGTGGTCCGCACCTGGGTCTCACCTGGACCTGGTGACTCTTGTTCCCACATGAACCACACCAGGACCTGTTGACTGTGGTGTTCTTGTAGACCCATATTTACCTGGTGACTCCGGTCCCCACTAGGGCCTCACCTGGATCTGGAGACTCTGGCCTGCAGGTTGGCCTCACCTGAACCTGGTGAGTGGTGTGCCACCTGGGCCTCACCCATACCTGGTGACTCAGGTCCCCACGTGGGCCTCTTGGACCTGGTGAATCTGGTCCTTACCTGGTCCTCTCCCGGACCCGGGGACTCTGGTCACCACCTGGGACTCACCAAGACCTGGAGAATCTGGACCCCATCTGGGTCTCACGCAGTCCTGGTGACTTTGTTCCCCACCTGGACCTGATTGCTGTGGACTCTTTCTTGGCCTCACCTGGAACTCGTGACTCTGATCCTATCTGCGCGTCACTCAGACCTGGTGACTCTGGTCCTAACCTGGGCATCATTGGTACCTGGTGACTCTGTTCGACACCTGAGACTCACCTGGACATGATGACTCTGGAACCTGGCTGGGCCTCACCCTGACCTGGTAACTCTGGTCCCCATCTGGATGTCACCTGGATCAGGTTATTGTGGTATCCCTCTAGGCCTCAACCAGTTCTGGTGCCTCTGGTCCTCAACTGGGCCACACCTGGACCTAGTGAATATGCTCCATCTGGGCCTCATTTGGACCTGGTGACTCTGGTCCCTACCTGGGCATCATCGGGACATGGTTCCACTGCATGGCCTGCAGGTTGGCCTCACCTGGACCTGGTAACTCTGATGTCTACCTGGGCATCATCGAGACATGGTTCCTCTGCTTGGCCTGCAGGTTGACCTCACCTGGACCTGGTGAGTGGGGTGTCAAACTGGGCCTCACACATGCAATGTGACACAGGTCCCCACGTGGGTCTCACTTGGACCTGGTGAATCTCGTCCTTACCTGGTGCTCACCCGGAACTGGTAACTCTGGTCGCCACCTGGGAATCACATGGACCTGGTGAATCTGGTCCCCATCTGGGCCTCACCCAGTCCTGGTGGCTTTGTTCCCCACCTGGACCTGATTTCTGTGGACTCTTTCTTGACCTCACCTGAAATTTGTGACTCTGATCCTATCTGCGCGTCACACAGACCTGGTGATTCTGGCCCTCACCTGGGCATCATTGGTACCTGGTGACTCTGTTCCACACCTGAGCCTCACCTGGACATGTTGACTCTGGAACCTCTCTGGGCCTCACCCTGACCTGGTGACTCTGGTCGCCATCTGGATGTCACCTAGACCAGGTGAATCTGGTACCCCTCTAGGCCGCAAATAGACTGGGGGAATCTGGTCCTCAAATGGGCCTCACCGGGGCCTAGTGAATATACTCCCCACCTGCGCCTCATCTGTACGTGGTGACTCGGGTTCTACCTGGGCATCATCGGGACATGGTTACTCTATTCCCCACTGGGTCTGACCTGATCCTAGTAACTCTGGTCCTGACTTGGCGTCTTCTCTACTTGGTGACTCTGGCTCCACCTGGGCCTCACCTGTAATTGGTGACTCTGATCCTAAGCATGGCCTCACCTGACCTGGTGACTGTGGTTCTCATCGGGATCTCACCTGGACCTCATGTCTCTTGTCCCACCTGGGCCTCACCAGGACCTGGTGTCTCTGTTACCCACCTTGGTAGCATCAGGATATTGTTACATTGTTCACTAACAGTGACCCAGCCGGACCTATTAACTCTGGTCTTCACCTGGGCCACACCTGGACATGGTGGCACTGGTTCCCTCTTGGGTCTCACGTGGACATGGTGATTCGGATCCCAGCCTGGTCCTCACCTGTAACTGGTGATTCTCGTTCCCACATGGACATCATGTGGATCTGCTGGCTGCAGTGCTTCTAGCTTCTCATGTACCTCGTGACTCTAGTCCCCAACAGGGCCTCACCGGGACCTGTTGTGTGGTTGCCACCTGCACCTCACCTGGACCTGGTGATTCTGGTCTGCACCTGAGAATACTCTGGTTCTGGTGACTGTGGTCCCCACCTGGGCTTCACCTGGATTTGGGGCTCTGGTTCCCCTCTGGGCCTCACCTGGCCCTGTTGACCATGGTCCTCAACTGGACAAAATTGTGACCCGGTGACTGTGATCCACAACTGGACCTCACCTGGACCAGGTTACTCTGGTCCCCATCTGGGTGTCACCGTGCCCTAGTGACTGTGAACCCCACTTTGGCCTGACTTGGACCTGCTGATCCTGTTTGCCACCTGCGCCAGACCTCGAACTGTTGACTCTGGTTCTTTCAAGGCCCTCCCCTGTACCTGGTGATCCGCGTCCCCAACTGGGCCTCACCTGGACGTGGTGACTCTTGTCACCACCGGGGCTCACCTCGACCTGCTTACTGTGTTCCATACCTGGGCCTCAAGTAGACTTGTTGACCATGGTACCCAAGCCGGCCTCACATGAACCTGTTGCCTCTGATCAAAACGGGAGCTCACGTGTACTTGGTTACTCTGGTCCTCATCTGGGACTCATCTTGACCTAGTGAGTATGGTCCCCATCTGGGCTTCACGTGGATCTGGTGACTCTGGTCCCCAACTGGACGTCACCTGGATCTGGTGACACTGGTCCCTACCTGGACCTCTCCTGGACCTGGTGACTCTCTTTCCAACATGGACCTCACCTGGATCTGTTGACTCTGGTCCTCAGTTTGGCCTCCCCTGGACCTGATGTCTCTCGTCCCCTTTTTGACCTAACTCAGAACTGCTGAATCTTGCCCCACCTAGGCCGCACCCAGACTTGATGACCCTTGTACCCAGCTATACCTCAATTCGACCTGATGAATCTGGTCCTCACGTGTGCCTCACATGGACCTGGGACTCAGCTGGATAGAGTGGCTCTGTTTCCCACAAGGGGCTCACCTGATACTGGTGACTGTGTTCTTATTCTATGCCTCACCAGGACCTAGTGATTCTGTTCCCCATCTGGGCCTACATGGCCCTAGTGACTCTGGTCCACACCCAGGAATCATTGGGACCTGGATACTCTATTCCACACCTGGGCCTCACTCTGAACAGGGACCTCTGGTCCCAATCTGGGCTCCAAACTAAACTGGTTACTCTGAATCCCCCTCTGGGTCACACCCTTACCTGGTGACTCTGGTCAACCCTTGGGCTTCACTTGGGCCTGGTGAATCTAGTCCTTAATTTTCCGCACCTGGATCTGGTGACTGGTCGCCACCTGGGCCTCACCTGGACTTGGTGAGTCTTGTTGCCACCTCTGCCTCACCTGGACCTTGTGACTGTGGTCCCACCTGAACCTAACCTGGATCTGGTGGCTCTGGTTCCCATATGGGGCTCTCCTGGACCTGGTTCCTGTGGTCTCCATCTGGCCTCACCTGGAACTCAATGACTCTGATCCATATTTGGGCCTCTCCTGCAACTGTTGACTCTGGTGCTTACCTGGGCATCATTGAGACCTGGATACTCTCTTATATACCTGGGCCTCACCTTGACCTGGTCACTGTGGTCACACCTGGGCCTCACCTGGACGAGGTGACTGGTTCCCACAGGGACCTCACCTGGACCTGGTGACTCAGGTCCTTATATGTGCATCATGGGACCTGGTTTCTCAGTTCCACATCGGGGCCTCACCTGGACCTAGTGATTCTCGTCCCACTCTCGGCCTCACCCTGACGTGGTAACTCTGGTCCCCACCTGGATATCACCAGAACCGTGTGACTCTGTTCCCCCTCTGGGTCTCACCCGGAGCTGGGGACACTGGTCCTCAACTAGGCCTCAGCAGGACCTGGTGAATCTACTCCTCACTTAGGCTTCGACTGGACCTGTGACTCTTTTCCCACCTGGCATCAACGGGACATGGTTACTCTGTTCCCCACCTGGGCCTCACCTTGACATGATAACTTTGCTCCGCACTTTGGCCTCAACTGCTCCTGATGACTCTGGTCCCCCCACCTAGGCCTCAATCAGGACCTGGTGACTGTGGTCCCCTCCTGGGTCTCACCTGGACCTGGTGACTCTCGTTCCCACATGAACCACAGCTGGACCAGGTGACTGTGGTGTTCTTGTAGACTCACATTTACCTGGTGAGTCCGGTACCCACAACGGCCTCACCTGCATCTGGTGACTCTGGCCTGCAGGTTGGCCTCACCTGGACCTGGTGAGTGAGGTTGACACCTGGGCCTCACCCATACCTGGTGACTCAGGTTCCCAAGTGGGCCTCACTTGGACCTTGTATCTGGTCCTTACCTGGTGCTCACCCGGAACTGGTAACTCTGGTTACCACATGGGAATCATCTGGACCTGGTGAATCTGGTCCCCATCTGAGCCTCACCCAGTCCTGGTGACTTTGTTCCCACCTGGACCTGATTGCTGTGGACTCCTTCTTGGCCTCACCTATAACTGGTGACTCTGATCCAAACTGGGCCTCACCCAGATCTGGTGACTCTGGTCCTCACCTGTGGACCATTATGTCCTGGATACTCTGTTCCACACCTTACCTCACCTGGACATGATGACTCTGGATCCCCTCTGGGCCACAGCCTGACATGGTGACACTGGTCCCCATCTGGATGTCACCTAGACCAGGTGAATCTGGTACCCCTCTATGCCTAAACTAGCCCGGGGGCATCTGGTCCGCAACTGGGCCTCACCTGGACCTAGTGAATATGCTCCCCACCTGCGCCTCATCTGGACGTGAATGACTCGGGTTCTACTTGGGCATCATCGGGACATGGTTACTCTATTCCCCACTGGGACTGACCTGATCCTGGTAACTCTGGTCCTGACTTTGGCCTCTTCTGTACCAGGTGACTCTGGTTCCACCTGGTCCTCACCTGTAACTGGTGACTCTGATCCTAAGCATGGCCTCACCTGACCTGGTGACTGTGGTTCCCATCGGGACCTCAACTGGACCTCATGACTCTGATCCCACCGGGGCCTCACCAGGACCTGGTGTCTCTGGTACCCACCAGGGTAGCATCAGGATATGGTTACACTGTTCTCTAACAGTGACCCACCCGTACCTATTAACTCTAGTGTTCACCTGGGCCACACCTGGACATGGTGACACTGGATCCCACCTGGGTCTCACCTGGACATGGTGAGTCAGATCTCCGCCTGGTCCTCACCTGTAACTGGTGATTCTCGTTCCAGCATGGACATCATGTGGACCTGGTGGCTGCAGTGTTTCTAGCTTCTCATGTACCTCGTGACTCTGGTCCCCACCAGGGCCTCACCTGGACCTGGTGAGTGTGTTTGCATCTGCACCTCACCTGGACCTGGTGAGTCGGTCTGCACCTGAGACTACTGTGGATCTGGTGACTGTGGTCCCCACCTGGGCTTCACCTGGATTTGGGGACTTCGGTCCCCATCTGGGCCTCGCCTGGCCCTGTTGACCATGGTCCTCAACTGGGCATAATTGGGACCCGGTCATTGTGTCCATTACTGGACCTCACCTGGACCAAGTGACTCTGGTCCCCCTCTGGATCTCACCGTGCCCTAATGACTGTGAACCCCACTGTGGCCTGACTTGGACCTGCTGACTCTGGTTGCCACCTGCGCCTGACCTCGAACTGTTGACACTTGTTCTTTCAAGGGCCTCCCCTGGACATGGTGATCCTGGTGCCCTCATGGGCCTCACCGGGACCTGATGACTCTTGTCACCACAGGGAACTCTCGTGGACCTGGTTACTGTGTTCCACACCTGGGCCTCAATAGACCTGTTGACCATGGTCCCCGCCGGCTTCACATGTACCTGTTGCCTCTGATTACCACCGGGGCCTCACGTGTACCTGGTAACACTCTTCCTCACCTGGGTCTCATCTGGACCTCATGACTCTGGTCCCCACCTGGGCTTCACCTGTATCTGGTGACTCTGGTCCCCACCTGGGCCTCTCCTGGACCTGGTGACTCTCTTTCCAACATGGACCTTACCTGGATCTGGTGACTCTGGTCCCCACCTGGACCTCTCCTGGACCTGGTGACTCTGGACCTCAGTTTGGCCTCACCTGGTCCTTGTGTCTCTCGTCCCCACTTTGACCTAACTCAGAACTGCTGTATCTTGCCCCACCTAGGCCGCACCCAGACCTGGTGACTCTTGTCCCAAGCTATGCTTCAATTCGATCTGATGAATATGGTCCTCACGTGGGCCTCACATGGACCTGGGACTCAGCTGGATAGAGTGGCTCTGGTTCCCACAAGGGGCTCACCTGATACTGCTAACTATGTTGTTATTCTATGCCTCACCAGGACCTAGTCATTCTGTTCCCCATCTGGGCCTGCATGGCCCTAGTGACTCTGGTCCTCACCCAGGCATCATTGGGACCTGGATACTCTATTCCACACCTGGGCCTCACTCTGACCAGGGACCTCTGGTCCCATTCTGGGCCTCAAACTAAACTGGTTACTCTGGTTCCCCCGCTGGGCCTCACCCTTACCTGGTGACTCTGGTCACCCCTTGGGCTTCACTTGGGCCTGGTGAATCTGGTGCTTAGCTGGTCCTCACCTGGATCTGGTGACTGGTCGCCACCTGGGCCTCACCTGGACCTGGTGAATCCTGTTGCCACCTGCGCCTCACCTGGACCTTGTGACTGTTGTGCTACCTGGACCTCACCTGGATTGGTGGCTCTGGTTCCCATATTGGGCTCTCCTGGACCTGGTTCCTGTGGTCTCCATCAGGCATCACCTGGAACAAAATGACTATGATCCGTATTTCGGCCTCTCCTGGACTGTTGTCTCTGGTCCTTACCTGGCCATCATTGGGACCTGGATACTCTCTTATATACCTGGGCCTTACCTGGACCTGGTGACTGTGGTCCCACCTGGGTCTCAGCTGGACGAGGTGACTGGTTCCCAGAGGGACCTCACCTGGACCTGGTGACTCAGGTCCTCATATGGGCATCATGGGACATGGTTTCTCAGTTCCACATCGGGGCCTCACCTGGACCTAGTGATTCTCGTCCCGCTCTGGGCCTCACCCTGACGTGGTGACTCTGGTCCCCACCTGGATATCACCAGAACTGGGTGACTCTGGTCCCCCTCTGGGACTCACCCGGAGCTGGGGACACTGCTCCTCAACTGGGCCTCAACAGGATCTGGTGAATCTACTCCTCACTTAGACCTCGTCTGGACCTGTGACTCTTTTCCCACCTGACATCAATGGGACATGGTTACTCTGTTCCCCACCTGGGCCTCACCTGGACATGATAACTTTGCTCCACACTTTGGCATCAACTTGTCCTGATGACTCTGGTCCCCCCACTAGGCCTCAATCTGGACCTGGTGACTGTGGTCCCCACCTGGGTCTCACCTGGACCTGGTGACTCTCGTTCCCACATGAACCGCACCAGGACCTGGTGACTGTGGTGTTTTTGTAGACTCACATTTACCTGGTGACTCTGGTCCCCACTAGGGCCTCACCTGGATCTGGAGACACTGGCCTGCAGGTTGGCCTCACCTGGAACTGGTGAGTGGGGTGGCTACCTGGGCCTCACATATACCTGGTGACTCACGTCCCCACGTGGGCCTCTTGGACCTGGTGAATCTGGTCCTTACCTGGTCCTCTCCCGGAGCTGAGGACTCTGGTCACCACCTAGGATTCACCTGGACCTGGTGAATCTGGTCCCCATCTGGGTCTCACCCAGTCCGGGTCATTTATTCCCCACCTGGACCTGATTGCTGTGGACTCTTTCTTGGCCTCACCTGGAACTGGTGACTCTGATTCTATCTGCGCATCACCAGACCTGTTGACTCTGGTCCTCACCTGGGCATCGTTGGTACCTGGTGACTCTGTTCCACACCTGAGCCTCACCTGGACATGATGACTGTGGAAAATCTCTGGGCCTCCCACTGACCTGGTGACTCTGGTCCCCATCTGGATGTCACCTGGACCAGTTGATTCTGGTACCCCTCTAGGCCTCAACCAGATCTGGGGACTCTGGACCCCAACTGGGCCTCACCTGGACCTAGTGAATATGCTCCATCTGGGCCTCATTTGGACCTGGTGACTCTGGTCCCTACCTGGGCATCATCGGGACATGGTTCCACTGCATGGCCTGAAGGTTGGCCTCACCTGGATCTGGTAACTCTGGTCCCATCCAGGGCATCATCGTGACATGGTTCCTCTGCATGGCCTACAAGTTGGCCTCACCTGGACCTGGGGAGAGGGGTTGCCACCTGGGCCTCACCCATACCTGGTGACACAGGTCCCCACGTGGGCCTCACGTGGACCTGTTGAATCTTGTCCTTACCTGGTCCTCACCCGTAACTAGTAAGTCTGGTCACCACCTGGAAGTCACCTGGACCTGGTGTATCTGGTCCCCATCTGGGCCTCACCCAGTACTGGTGAATTTGTTGCCCACCTGGACTTGATTGCTGTGGACTCCTTCTTGGCCTCACCTGGAATTTGTGACTCTGATCCTAACTGGGCCTCTGCCAGATCTGGTGACTCTGGTCCTCACCTGAGGACCATTTGATCTGGATACTCGGTTCCACACCTGAGCCTCACCTGGACATGATGACTCTTAATCCCCTCTGGACCTCACCCTGACATGGTGACTCTGGTCCCCATCTGGATGTCACCTAGACCAGGTGAATCTGGTACCCCTCTAGGCCTCAACAAGACCTGGCGACTCTGGTCCTCAAATGGGCCTCAGCGGGACCTAGTAAACATGCTCCCCACCTGCGCCTCATCTGGATCTGGTGACTCGGTTCTACCTGGGTTCATCGGGACATGTTT
Source organism: Canis aureus (assembly GCF_053574225.1). NCBI lineage: Eukaryota > Metazoa > Chordata > Mammalia > Carnivora > Canidae > Canis > Canis aureus. The sequence goes on from NC_135632.1 coordinate 59,262,813, forward strand.
ACTCTATTCCCCACTGGGACTGACCTGATCCTGGTAACTCTCGTCCTGACGTTGGCCTCGTCTGTACCAGGTGACTCTGGCACCACTTGGGCCTCACTTTTATCTGGTGACACTGATTGTAAGCATGACCTCACCTGACCTGGTGACTGTGGTTCCCATCAGGACCTCACCTGGACCTCATGTCTCTGGACCCACCTGGGCCTCACCGAGACCTGGTGTCTCTGGTACCCACCTGGGTAGCATCAGGATATGGTTACCCTCTTCACTATCAGTGACCAAGCCGGACCTATTAACTCTGGTCTTCACATGGGCCACACCTGGACATGGTGAAACTGGTTCCCACCTGGGACTCACCTGGACATGGTGAGTCGGATGCCCACCTGGTCCTCACCTGTAACTGGTGATTCTCATTCCCTCATGAACATCATGTGGACCTGGTGGCTGCAGTGTTCCTAGCTTCTCATGTACCTCGTGACTCTGATCCCCACCAGGGCCTCACCGGGTCCTGGTGAGTTTGGTTTCACTTGCACCTCACCTGGACCTGGTGATTCTGGTCTGCACCTGAGACTACCCTGGATCTGGTGACTGTGGTCCCCACCTGGGATTCACCTGGATTTCGGGACTCCGGTCCCCATCTGGGCCTCACCTGGCCCTGTTGACCATGGTCCTCAACTGGGCAAATTTGGGACCCGGTGAGTGTGTTCCACAACTGGACCTCACCTGGATCAGGTCACTCTGGTCCCCCTCTGAGTCTCACGTGCCCTAGTTACTGTGAACCTCACTTTGGCCTTACTTGGACCTGTTCACCCTGCTTGCCACCTGCGCCTGACCTCGAACTGTTGACTCTGGTTCTTTCAAGGGCCTCCACTGTACCTGGTGATTCTGGTCCCCACCTGGGCCAAACCAGGACGTGGTGATACTTGTCACCACCGGGGAATCACCTGGACCTGCTTACTGTGTTCCACACCTGGGCCTCAAGTAGACCTGTTGACCATGGTCCCTAAGCCGGCCTCACATGGACCTGTTGCCTCTGATCCCCACCAGGGCCTCACGTGTACCTGGTAACTCTGGTCCTCACCTGGGCCTCATCTGGACCTAGCGACTCTGGTCCCCACCTGGACTTCACCTGGATCTCGTGACTCTGGTCCCCACCTGGACTTCACCTGGATCTGATGACACTGGTCCCCACCTGGACCTCACCTGGACCTGGTGACTCTCGTCCTCAGTTTGGCCTCACCTGGACCTGTTGACTCTTGTTCCCACTTTGACCTACCTCAGAACTGCTGAACCTTGTCCCAACTAGGCCGCACCCAGACCTGGTGACTCTTGTCCTCAGCTATGCCTCAATTCGATCTGATGAATCTGGTCCTCACGTGGGTCTCACATGGACCTGGGACTCAGCTGGATAGTGTGGCTCTGGTTCCCACAAGGGGCTCACCTGATACTGCTGACTTTGGTCTTATTCTATGCCTCACCAGGACCTGGTGATTCTGTTCCCCATCTAGGCCTGCATGGCCCTAGTAACTCTGTTCCTCACCCAGGAATCATTGGGACCTGGATACTCTATTCCAATCTGGGCCTCACTCTGACCAGGGACCTCTGGTCCCATTCTGGGCCTCAAACTAAACTGGTTACTCTGGTACCTCCTCGGGGCCTCACCCTTACCTGGTGACTCTGGTCACCCCTTTGGCTTCTCTTGGGCCTGGTGAATCTGGACCTTAGCTGGTCCGCACCTGGATGTGGTGACTGGTCGCCACCTGGGCCTCCCCTGGTCTTGGTGAATCCTGTTGCCAATTGCGCCTCACCTGGAACTTGTGACTGTGTTGCCACCTGGACCTCACATGGATCTGGTGGCTATGGTTCCCTATTGGGCTCTCCTGGACCTGGTTCCTGTGGTCTCCATCTGGCCTCACCTGGAACACAATGACTCTTATCCATATTTGAGCCTATCTTGGATCTGTTGTCTCTGGTCCTTACCTGGCCTCATTGGGACCTGGATACTCACTTATATACCTGGGCCTTACCTGGACCTGGTGACGGTGGTCCCACGTGGGCCTCACTTGGACGAGGTGCATGGTTCCCACAGGGACCTCACCTGGACTTGGTGACTCAGGTCCTCATATGGGCATCATGGGACCTGGTTTCTCAGTTCCACATCAGGGCCTCACCTGGACCTAGTGATTCTCGTCCCCCTCTAGGCCTCACCCTGACGTGGTGACTCTGGTCTCCAGCTGGATATAACCAGAACGGGAGACTCTGGTCCCCCTCTGGGACTCACCCGGAGCTGGGGACACGGCTCCTCCACTGGGCCTCAACAGGACCTAGTGAATCTACTCCTCACTTAGGCCTCGTGTGGACCTTGTGACTCTTTTCCCACCTGGCATCAAGGGGACATGGTTACTCTGTTCCCCACCTGGGCCTCACCTGGACATGATAACTTTGCTCCGGACTTTGGCCTCAATTGGTCTTGATCACTCTTCTCCCCCACCTAGTCCTCAATCTGGACCTGGTGACTCTGGTCCCCACCTGGGTCTCACCTGGGCCTGGTGACTCTTGTTCCCACATGAACCACACCTGGACCTGGTGACTGTGCTGTTCTTGTAGACTCACAATTACCTGGTGACTCCGATCCCCATTAGGGCCTCACCTGCAACTCGTAACTCAGGTCCCTACCTGGGCATTATCGGGACACGGTTCCTCTGCATGGCCTGCAGGTTGGCCTCACCTGGACCTGGTAACTCTGGTCCCTACCTGAGAATTATCGGGACATGGTTCCTCTGCATGGCCTGCATTTTGGCCTCACCTGGACCTGGTGAGTGGGGTTGCCACCTGGGCCTCACCCATACCTGGTGACACAGGTCCCAAAGTGGGCCTCACTTGGACCTGGTGAATCTGGTCCTTACCTGGTCCTCACCTGCAACTAGTAAGTCTGGTCACCACCTGGGAATCACCTGGACCTGGTGAATCTTGTCCCCATTGGGCTTCACTCATTCCTGGTGAATTTGTTCCCCACCTGGACCTGATTGCTGTGCACTCCTTATTGGCCTCATTGGAACTGATGACTCTGATCCTAACTGGGCCTCACCCAGATCTGCTGACTCTGGTCCTCACCTGTGGACCATTATGACCTGGATACTCTGTTCCACACCTGAGCCTCACCTGGACCTGATGACTCTGGATCCCCTCTGGGCCTCAGCCTGACATGGTGAATCTGGTCCCCATCTGGATTTCACCTAGACCAGGTGAATCTGCTACCCCTCTAGGCCTCAACTAGACCTGGTGACTCTGGTCCTCAACTGGGCCTCAACCGGGACCTCGTGAATATGCTCCCCACCTGCGCCTGATCCGCATCTGGTGGCTCTGGGTCTACATGGGCATCATCGGGACATGGTTACTCTATTCCCCACTGGGACTGTCCTGATCCTGGTAACTCTGGTCCTGACTTTGGCCTCTACTGTACCAGGTGACTCTGGCTCCACGTGGGCCTCACCTGTAACTGGTGACTCTGATGCGAAGCATAGCCTCACCTGACCTGGAGACTGTGGTTCCCATTGGGACCTCACCTGGACCTAATGTCTCTGGACCCACCTGGGACTCACCAGGACCTGTTGTCTCTGGTACCCACCTGGGTAGCATCAGGATATGGTTACACTGTTCACTAACAGTGACCCAGCCGGACCTATTAACTCCGGTCTTCACCTGGGCTACACCTGGACATGGTGACACTGGTTCCCACCTGGGTCTCACCTGGATATGGTGAGTCGGATCCCCACCTGGTCCTCACCTGTAACTGGTGATTCTCGTTCCCACATCGACATCATGTGGACTTGGTGGCTGCAGTGTTTCTAGCTTCTCAAATACCTCGTGAATCTGGTCCCCACCAGGGCCTCACCGGGACCTGGTGAGTGTGGTTGCCACCTGCACCTCACCTGGACCTGGTGATTCTGGTCTGCACCTGAGTCTACCCTGGATATGGTGACTGTGGTCCCCACCTGGGCATCACCTGGATTTTGGGACTCCGGTCCCCTTCTGGGCCTCACCTGGCCCTGTTGAACCAGGTCCTCAACTGGGCAAAATTTGGACCCGGTGACTGTGTTCCACAACTGGACCTCACCTGGACCAGGTTACGCTGGTCCCCCTCTGGGTCTCACCGTGCCCTAGTGACTGTGAACCCCACATTGGCCTGACTTGGACCTACTGACCCTGGTTGCCACCTGCGCCTGACCTCGAAATGTTGACTCTGGTTCTTTCAAGGGCCTCCCCTGTACCTGGTCATCCTGGTCCCCACCTGGGCTTCACCTGGACGTGGTGACTCTTGTCACCACCGGGGACTCACCTGGATCTGCTTACTGTGTTCCACACCTGGGCCTCAAGTAGAACTGTTGATCATGGTCCCCAAGCCGGCCTCACATGGATCTGTTGCCTCTGATCCCCACCGGGGCCTCACCTGTACCTGGTAACTCTGGTCCTTACCTGGGCCTCATCGGGACCTAGTGAGTCTGGTCCCCACCTGGGATTCACCTGGATCTGGTGACTCTGGTCCCCACCTGGTCTTCACCTGGATCTGGTGACTCTGGTCCCACCTGGACCTCTCCTGGACCTGGTGACTCTCTTTCCAACATGGACCTCACCTGGATCTGGTGACTCTGATCCTCCGTTTGGCCTCACCTGGACCTGGTGTCTCTCGTCCCCAATTTGACCTAACTCAGAACTGCTGAATCTTGCACCACCTAGCTCCCACCCAGACCTGGTGACTCTTGTCCCCAGCTATGCCTCAATTCCACCTGATAAATCTGGTCCACACGTGGGCCTCACATGGACCTGGGACTCAACTGGATAGAGTGGCTCTGGGTCCCACAAGGGGCTAACCTGATAGTGCTGACTGTGGTCTTATTCTATGCCTCACCAGGACCTAGTCATTCTGTTCCCCATCTGGGCCTGCATGGCCCTAGTGACTCTGGTCCACACTCAGCATCATGGGACCTGGATACTCTATTCCACGCCTGGGCCTCACTCTGACCAGGGACCTCTGGTCCCATTCTGGGCCTCAAACTGAACTGGTTACTCGGGTTCCCCCTCTGGGCCTCACCCAGTCCTGGTGACTTTGTTCCCCACCTGGACCTGATTGCTGTGGACTCCTTCTTGGCCTCACCTGGAACTGGAGACTCTGATCCTATCTGCGCGTCACCCAGATCTGATGGCTCTGGTCCTCACCTGGGCATCATTGATACTGGGTGACTCTGTTCCACACCTGAAACTCACCTGGACATGATGACTGTGGATCCCCTCTGGGCCTCACCCTGACCTGGTGACTCTTGTCCCCATCTGGATGTCACCTGTACCAGGTGATTGTGGCACCCCTCTGGGCCTCAACCAGATCTGGTGACTCTGGTCCTCAACTGGGCCTCAACGGGACCTAGTGAATATGCTCCATCTGGGCCTCATTTGGACCTGGTGACTCTGGTCACTACCTGGGCAATATCGGGACATGATTCCACTGCATGGCCTGCAGGTTGGACTCACCTAGACCTGGTAACTCTGGACCCTCCCTGGGCATCATCGGGACACGGTTCCTCGGCATGGCCCAAGGGTTGGCCTCACCTGGACCTGGTGACTGGGGTTTCCACCTGAGTCACCTAGGCCGCACCCAGATCTGGTGACTCTTGTCCCCAGCTATGCCTCCCCTGCACCTGGTGACCCATGGACCCACGTGGGCCTCACTTGGACCTAGTTAATCTGGTTTTACCTGGTCCTCACCTGGAACTGGTAACTCTGGTCACCACCTGGGAATCACCTGGACCTGGTGAATCTGGTCCCCATCTGGGCCTCACCCAGTCCTGGTGACTTTGTTCCCCACCTGGACCTGATTTCTGTGGACTCCTTCTTGGCCTCACCTGGAACTGGTGACTCTTATTCTCTCTGCGCGTGACTCAGGCCTGGTGACTCTGGTCATCACCTGGGCATCATTGGTACCTGGTGACTCTGTTCCACACCTGAGCCTCACCTGGACATGATGACTGTGGAACCACTCTGGGGCTCACCCTGACCTGGTGACTCTGGTCCCCATCTGGATGTCACCTGGACCAGGGGATTCTGGTACCCCTCTAGGCCTCAACCAGATCTGGTTTCTCTTGTCCTCAACTGGGCCTCGGCTGGTCCTAGTGAATATGCTCCATCTTGGCCTCATTTGGACCTGGTTACTCTGGTCCCTACCAGGGCATCATGGGGACATGGTTCCACTGCATGGCCTGCAGGTCGGCCTCACCTGGACCTGGTAACTCTGGTCCCTACCTTGGCATTATCGGGACCCGGTTACTTTGCATGGCCTGCAGGTAGGCCTCACCTGGACCTTGTGAGTGGGGTTGCCACTTGGGCCTCACCCATACCTGGTGACACAGGCCTCTACGTGGGCCTCACTTGGACCTGGTGTATCTCGTAATTCTGCTCACCACCTGGGGATCACCTGGACCTGGTGAATCTGGTAACTCTGGTCACGACCTGGGAATCACCTGGACCTGGTGAATCTGTGTCCCCTTCTGGGCCTCACCCAGTCCTGGTGACTTTTTTCCCCACCTGGCCCTGACTGCTGTGGACTCCTTCTTAGCCTCACCTGGAACTGTTGACTCTGATCCTAACTGGGCCTCACCCAGATCTGTTGACTCTGGTCCTCACCTGTAGATCATTATGACCTGGATACTCTGTTCCACACCTGAGACTCACCTGGACATGATGACTCTGGATCCCCTCTGGGCCTCTCCCTGACATGGTGACTCTGGTCCCCATCTGGACGGCACCTAGACCAGGTGAATCTGATACCCCTCTAGGCCTCAACTAGACCTGGTGACTCTTGTCCTCTACTGGGCCTCAACGGGACGTAGTTTATATGCTCCCCAACTTCGCCTCATCTGGACATGGTGACTCTGGCTCCACCTGGGCCTCACCTGTAACTGGTGACTCTGATCCTAAGCATGGCCTCACCTGACCTGGTGTCTGTGGTTCCCATCGGGACCTCACCTGGACCTCATGTCTCTGGTCCCACCTGGGCCTCACCAGGACCTGGTGTATCTGGTACCCACCGGGGTAGCATCAGGATATGGTTACACTGTTCACTAACAGTGACCCAGCTGGACCTATTAACTCTGGTCTTCACCTGGGCCACACCTGGACATGGTGACACTTGTTCCCACCTGGGTCTCACCTGGACATGGTGAGTCGGATCCCCACCAGGTCCTCACGTGTAACTGGAGATTCTCGTTCCCACGTGGACATCACGTGGAACTGGTGGCTTCATTGTTTCTAGCTTCTCATGTACCTCGTGACTCTGGTCCGCACCAGGGCCTCACCGGGATCTGGTGAGTGTGGTTGCCACCTGCAACTCACCTGGACCTGGTGAATCTGGTCTACACATGAGACTATCCTGGATCTGTTGACTGTGGTCCCCACCTGGTCTTCATCTGGATTTGGGGACTCCAATCCGCATCTGGGCCTCACCTGGTCCTGTTGACCATGGTCCTCAACTGGACAAAATTGGGACCCGGTGACTGTGTTCCACAACTGGACCTCACCTGGAAGAGGTGACTCTGGTCCCCCTCTGGGTCTCACCGTGCCCTAGTGACTGTGAACCCCACTTTGGCCTGACTTGGACCTGCTGACCCTGGTCGCACCTGCGACTGACCTCGAACTGTTGACTCTGGTACTTTCAATGGCCTCCCCTGGACCTGGTGATCCTGGTCCCCACCTGGGCCTCACCTGGACGTGGTAACACTTGTCACCACCGGGGACTCACCTGGACCTGCTTACTGTGTTCCACACCTGGGCCTCAAGTAGACCTGTTGACCATGGTCCCCAGGCCGGCCTCACATGGACCTGTTGCCACTGCTCCCCACCGGGGCCTCCCTTGTACCTGGTATCTCTGGTCCCAACCTTGACCTCATCTGGACCTAGTGACTCTGGTCCCCAGCTGGGCTTCACCTGGATCTGGTGACTCTGGTCCCCACCTGGACCTTTCCTGGACCTGGTGACTCTCTTTGAACATGGACCTCACCTGGATTTGGTGACTCTGGTCCCCTCCTGGTCCTCACCTGCATCTGGTGACTCTAGCCTGCTGGTTGGCCTCACCTGGACCTGGGGAGTGGGGTTGCCACCTGGGCCTCACACATAGCTGGTGACTCAGGTCCCCACGTGGGCCTCATTTGGACCTGTTGAATCTGGTCCTTAGCTGGTCCTCTCCCAGCCCCGAGGACTCTGGTCACCACCTGGGAATAACCTGGACCTGGTGAATCTGGTCCAAATCTGGGCCTCACCAAGTCCTGGTGACTTTCTTCACCACCTGGACCTGATTTAGTAGACGCCTTCTTCTTCTTCTCAGTCACCTGGAACTGGTGACTCTGATCCTATCTGCGTGTCACCCAGATCTGGTCACTCTGGTCCTCACCTGGGCATCATTGGTACCTGGAGATTCTGTTCCACACCTGAGCCTCACCTGGACCCGATGACTCTGGAACCACTCTGGGCCTCACCCTGACCTGGTGACTCTGGTCCCCATCTGGATGTCACCTGGACGAGGTGATTCTGGTACCCTTCTATGCCGAACCAGATATGGTGACAGTGGTCCTAAACTGGGCCTCACCGGGACCTAGTGAACATGCTCTTCACCTGCGCCTCATCTGGACCTGGTGACTCTGGTCCCTACCTGGGCATCATCGGGACATGGTTCCTTTGCATGGCCTGCAGGTTGGCCTCACCTGGACCTGGTGTGTGGGGTTGCCACCTGGGTCTCACCCATACCTGGTGACTCAGGTCCCAACGTGAGACTCTTGGACCTGGTGAATCTGGTCCTTACCTGTTCCTCTCCCAGATCCGGGGACTCTGGTCACCACCTGGGCTCACCTGGACCTGGTGGATCTGGTCCCCATCTGGGCCTCACTCAGTCCAGGTGACTTTGTTCCCCACCTGTACCTGATTGCTTTGGACTGTTTCTTGGCCTCACCTGGAACTGGTGACTGAGATCCTATCTGTGCGTCACCCAGTCTTGGTGACTCTGGTCCTCACCTGGGCATCATTGGTACCTGGTTACTCTGTTCCACACCTGAGCCTCACCTGCACATGTTGACTCTGGAACCTCTCTGGGCCTCACCCTGACCTGAAGACTCTGGTCCCCATCTGGATGTCACCAAGACCAGGTGAATCTGGTACCCCTCTGGGCCTCAACTAGTCCTGGTGACACTGGTCCTCTGGGCCTCACCGGGACCTAGTGAATATGCTCCCCACCTGCGCCTTATCTGGACCTGGTGACTCTGGTTCTACCTGGCATCATCGGGTCATGGTTACTCTATTCCCCACTGGGACTGACCTGATCCTGGTAACTCTGGTCCTGACTTTTGGCTCTTCTGTACCAGGTGACTCTGGCTCCACCTGGGCCTCACCTGTAACTGTTGAATCTGATCCTAAGCATGGACTCACCTCACCTGATGTCTGTGGTGCCCATGGGACCTCACCTGGTCCTCATGTCTCTGGTCTCACCTGGGCCTCACCAGGATTTGGTGTCTCTCGTACCCCCCTGGGTAGCATCAGGATATGGTTACACTGTTCATTAACAGTGACCCAGCCGGACCTATTAACTCTGGTCTTCACCTGGGCCACACCTAGACATGGTGACACTGGTTCCCACCTGGGTCTCACCTGGACATGGTGAGTCGGAATCCCACAGGGTCCTCACCTCTAACTGGTGATTCTCGTTCCCACATGGACATCATGTGGACCTGGTGGCTGCAGTGTTTCTAGATTCTCATGTACCTCGTGACTCTGGTCTCCACCAGGGCCTCACCGGGACCTGGTGAGTGTGGTTGCCACCTGCACCTCACCTGGACCTAGTGATTCTGGTCTGCACCTGAGACTACCCTGGATCGGGTGACTATGGTGCCAATCTGGGCTTCACCTGGATTTGGGCACTCCGATTCCCATCTGGGCCTCACCTGGCCCTGTTGACCATGGTCCTCAACTGGGCAAAATTGGGACCCGGTGACTGTGTTCCTCAACTGGGCCTCACCTGGACCAGGTGACTCTGGTCCCCCTCTGGGTCTCACCGTGCCCTAGTGACTGTGAACCCCACTTTGGTCTGACTTGGACCTCCTGACCCTGGTTGCCACCTGCGCCTGACCTCGAACTGTTGACTCTGGTTCTTTCAAGGGCCTCCCCGGGACCTGATGATTCTGGTCCCCACCTGGGCCTCACCTGGACGTGGTCACTCTTGTCACCACCGGGGACTCACTTGGACCTGCTTACTGTGTTCCACACCTGGGCCTCAAGTAGATCTGTTGACCTTGGTCCCCAAGCCGGCCTCACATGGAACTGTGGCCTCTGATCCCCACCGGGGCCTCACGTGTACCTGATAACTCTGGTCCTCACCTGGGCCTCATCTGGACCTAATGACTCTGATCCCCACCTGGGCTTCACCTGCTTGTGGTGACTCTAGTCACACCTGGACCTCTCCTGGACCTGGTGACTCTCTTTCCAACATGGACCTCACCTGGATCTGGTGACTCTGGTCCTCAGTTTGGCCTCACCTGGACCTGGTGTCTCTCATCCCCACTTGGACCTAACTCAGAACTGCGGAATCTTGCCCCACCTAGGCCGCACCCAGACCTGGTGACTCTTGTCCCCAGCTATGCCTCTATTCAACCTGATGAATCTGGTCCTCACGTGGGCCTCACATGGACCTGGGACTCAGCTGGATAGAGTGGCTCTGGTTCCCACAAGGGGCTCACCTTATACTGCTGACTGTGGTCTTATTCTATGCCTCACGAGGACCTGGTGATTCGGTTCCCCATCTGGGCCTGCATGGCCCTGGGGACTCTGGTTCTCACCCAGGCATCATTGGGACCTGGATACTCTGTTCCACACCTGGACCTCACTTTGACCAGTGACCTCTGGTCCCATTCTGGGCCTCAAACTAAACTGGTTACTCTGGTTCCACTCTGGGCCTCACCCTTACGTGGTGTCTCTGGTCAACCCTTGGGCTTTACTTGGGCCTGGGGAATCTGGTCCTTAGCTGGTCCACACATGGATCTGGGGACAGGTCGCCACCTGGGCCTCACCTGGGCTTGGTGAATCCTGTTGCCATCTGCGCCTCCCCTGGACCTTGTGACAGTGGTCCCACCTGGAACTCACCTGGATCTGGTGGCTCTAGTTCCCATATGGGGCTCTCCTGGACCTGGTTCCTGTGGTCTCCATCTGGCCTCACCTGGAACAAAATGACTCTGATCCATATTTGGGCCTCTCCTGGACCTGTTTACTCTGTCCTTACCTTGGCATTATTGGGACCTGGATATACTCTCTATATACCTGGGCCTCACCTAGAACTGGTGACTGTGGTCCCACCTGGCCTCACCTGGACGAGGTGACTGGTTCCCACAGGGACCTCACCTGTACCTGGTGACTCATGTCCTCATATGGGCATCATGGGTCCTGCTTTCTCAGGTCCAAATTGGGGCCTCACCTGGACCTAGTGATTCTCGTCCCCCTCTGGGCCTCACCCTGACGTGGTGACTCTGGTCCCCACCTGGATATCACCAGAACCGGGTGACTCTGGTTCCCCTCTGGGACTCACCCAGAGCTGGGGACACTGGTCCTCAACTGGGCCTCAACAGGACCTGGTGAATCTACTCCTCACTTAAACCTCGTCTGGACCTGTGACTCTTCCCACCTGACATCAATGGGACATGGTTACTCTGTTCCCCAACTGGGCCTCACCTGGATATGATAACTTTGCTCCACACTTTGGTCTCAACTGGTCCTGATGAATCTGGTCCCCCCACGTAGGCCTCAATCTGGACCTGGTAACTGTGGTCCCCACCTGGGTCTCTTGGACCTGGTGACTCTTGTTCCCACATGAACCACACCTGGACCTGGTGACTGTGGTGTTCTTGTAGACTCACATTTACCTAGTGACTCTGGTCCCCACTAGGGCCTCATGTGGATCTGGTGACTCTGGCCTGCAGGTTGGCCTCACCTGGACCTGGTGAGTGGGGTTGCCACCTGGGACACACCCATACCTGGTGACTCAGGTCCCCACGTGTGCCTCTTGGACCTGGTGAATCTGGTCCTTACCTGGTCCTCTACTAGACCCGGGGACTCCGGTCACCACCTGGGCCTCACCTGGACCTGGTGAGTGAATCTGGTCTCCATCTGGGCCTCACCCAGTCCTGGTGACTTTGTTCCCCACCTGGACCTGATTGCTGTGGACTCTTTCTTGGCCTTACCTGGAACTGGTGGCTCTGATCCTATCTGCACGTCACCCAGATCTGGTCACTCTGGTCCTCAACTGGGCCTCACCTGGACCTAGTGAATATGCTCCATCTGGGCCTCATTTGGGCCTGGTGACTCTGTTCCCCACCTGGTCCTCATCGGGCCATGATAAGTTTTCTCCGCACTTTGGCCTCAACTGGTCCTGATGACTCTGGCCCCCCACCTAGGCCTCAATCTGGACCTGGTTCCTGTGTTCCCCACCTGGGTCTCACATGGATCTGGTAACTCTGGTCCCTACCTGGGCATCATCGGGAATGGCTCCTCTGCATGGCCTGCAGGTTGGCCTCATCTTGACCTGGTGAGTGGGGTTCCCACGTGGGTCTTACCCATGCCTGGTGACTCAGGTCCCCACGTGGGCCTCACTTGGACCTGGTGAATGTTGTCCTTACCTAGTTCTCACCAGGAACTGGTAAATCTGGTCACCACCTGGGCATCACCTAGTCCTGGTGACTTTGTTCCCCACCTGGACCTGATTGCTGTGGACACATTCTTGGCCTCACCTGGAAGTGGTAACTCTGATCCTAACTGGGCCTCTCCCAGATCTGGTGACTCTGGTCCTCACCGGTGGACCATTATGACCTGGATACTCTGTTCCACAACTGAGCCTCACCTGGACATGATGACTCTGGATCCCGTCTGGGCCTCACCTTGACATGGTTACTCTGGTCCCCATCTGAATGTCACCTAGACCAGGTGAATCTGGTACCCCTCTGGGCGTCAACCAGATCTGGTGACTCTGGTTCTCAACTGCGCCTCACCTGGACCTAGTAAATATGCTCCATCTGGGCCTCATTTGGACCTGGTGACTCTGGTCCCTACGTGGGCAACATCGCGACCTGGTTCCACATAAAGGTCTGCAGGTTGGCCTCTTCTTGACCTGGTAACTCTCTTCCCTACCTGGGCATCATCGGGACATGGTTCCACTGCATGGCCTTTAGGTGGGCCGCACCCGGAGCTCGTACCTCTGGTCCCTACCTGGGCATCATCGGGACGTGTTTACTCTATTCCCAGTGGGACTGACCTGATCGTGGTAACTCTGGTCCTGTCTTTCGCCTCTTCTGTGCCATGTGACTCTGGCTCCCCCTGGACCTCACCTGTAAGTGGTGATTCTGATCCTAAGCATGGCCTCACCTGACCTGGTGACTATGGTTTCCATCGGTACCTCACCTGGTCCTCATGTCTCTGGTCCCAACTGTGACTCACCAGGAACTTGTATCTGGTACACACCTGAGTAGCATCAGTATATGGTTACACTGTTCACTAACAGTGACCCGGCCGGACCTTTTAACTCTCGACTTCACCTGGTCCACACTTGGACATGGTGACACTGGTTCCCACCAGGGTCACACCTGGACATGGTGACTCAGATCGCCACCTGGTCCTCACCTGTAACTTGTAATTCTCGTTCCCACATGGACATCATGTGGACCTGGTGGCTGCAGTGTTTCTAGCTTCTCATGTACCTCGTGACTCTGGTCCCCACCAGGGCCTCACCGGGACTTGGTGAGTGTGGTTGCCACCTGCACCTCACTAGGACCTGGTGATTCTGGTGTCCACCTGAGACTACCCTGGATGTGGTGACTGTGGTCCCCACCTGGGCTTCACCTGAATTTGGAGACTTCGGTCCCCATCTGGGCCTCACCTGGCCCTGTTGACCATGGTCCTCAACTGGGCAAAATTGGGACCCGGTGACTGTGTTCCACAACTGGACCTCACCTGGACAAGGTGACTCTGGTCCCCCTCTGGGTCTCACTGTGCCCTAGTGACTGTGAACCCCACCTTGGCCTGACTTGGACCTGCTGACCCTGATTGCCATCTGCGACTGACCTCGAACTGTTGACTCTGGTTCTCTCAAGGGCCTCCCCTGTACCTGGTGATCCTGGCCCCAATTGGGCCTCAACTGGACCTGGTGACTCCTGTCACCACCGGGGACTCACCTGGACATGATTACTGTGTTCCACACCTGAGCCTCAGGTAGACCTGTTGACCATGGTCCCCAAGCCGGCCTCACGTGGACATTTTGGCTCTGATCCGCGCCGGGGGCTTACGTGTATCTGGTAACTCTGATCCTTACCTGGGTCTAATCAGGACGTAGTGACTCTGGTCCCCACCTGGGCTTCACCTGGATCTCGTGACTCTGGTCCCCACCTGGACTTCACCTGGATCTGGGGACTCTGGTCCCCACATGGACCTCTCCTGGACCTGGTGACTCTCTTTCCAACATGGACCTCACCTGGATCTGGTGACTCTGGTCCTCAGTTTGGCCTCACCTGGACCTGGTGTCTCTCGTCCCCACTTTGACCTAACTCAGAACTGCTGAATCTTGCCCCACCTAGCCCGCACCCATACCTGGTGACTCTTGTCCCGAACTATGCCTCAATTCGACCTGATGCATCTGGTCCTGACGTGGGGCTCACATGGACCTGTTACTCAGCTGGATAGAGTGGCTCTGGTTCCCACAAGGGGCACACCTGATACTGGTGATTGTGGTCTTATTCTATGCCTCAACAGGACCTAGTGATTCTGTTCCTCATCTGGGCCTGCATGGCCCTAGTGACTCTGGTCCTCACCCAGGCATCATTGGGACCTGGATACTCTATGCCACACATGGGCCTACCTTTGACCAGGGACCTCAGGTCCCATTCTAGGCCTCAAACTAAACTGGTTACTCTGGTTCCCACTCGGGGCCTCTCCCTTACCTGGTGACTCTGGTCACCCCTTGGGCTTCACTTGGGCCTCGTGAATCTGGTCCTTAGCTGGTCCGCATCTGGATCTGGTGACTGGTGGCCACCTGGGCCTGACCTGGACTTGGTGAATCCTGTTGCCACCTGCGCCTCACCTGGACCTTCTGACTGTGGTCACAACTGGACCTCACCCTGATCTGTTGGCTCTGGTTCCCATATGGGCCTCTCCTGGACCTGGTTCCTGTGGTCTCCTTCTGGCCTCACCTGGAACACAATGACTCTCATCCATATTTGGTCCTCTCCTGGACCTGTTGACTCTGGTCCTTACCTGGGCATCATTGGGACTTGGATACTCTCTATATACCTGGGCCTCACCTGGACCTGGTGACTGTGGTCCCACCTGGGCCTCACCTAGACGAGGTGACTGGTTCCCACAGGGACCTCACCTGGACCTGGTGACTCAGGTCCTCATATGGGCATCATGGGACCAGGGTTCTCAGTTCCACATCGGGGTCTCATCTGGACCTAGTGATTCTCGTCCCCCTCTGGGCCTCACCCTGACTTGGTGACTCTGGTCCCCACTTGGATATCACCAGAACCGGGTGACACTGGTCCCCCTCTGGGACTCACCCGGAGATGGGGCACTGGTCCTCAACTGGGCCTCAACAGGACCTGGTGAATCTACTCCTCACTAAGGCCTCGTCTGGACCTTGTGACTCTTTTCCCACCTGGCATCAATGGGACATGGTTACTCTTCCACAACTGGGCCTCACATGGACCTGATAACTTTGCTCCACACTTTGGCCTCAACTAGTCCTGATGACTCTGGTCCCCCGACCTAGGCCTCACCTGGACCTGTTGACTGTGGTCCCACCTGGGCCTCAACTGGACCTGGTGATTGTGGTCCCCACCAGGGTCTCACCTGGACTTGGTGAATCTCATTCCCACATGAACCACACCAGGATCTGGTGACTGTGTTGTTTTTGTAGAATCATTTTTAACTGGTGACTCCAGTCCCCACTAGGTCCTCACGTGGATCGGGTGACTTGGCCTGCAGGTTGGCCTCACATGGACCTGGTTAGTGGGGATGCCACCTGGGCCTCACCCATAATTGGTGACTCAGGTCCCCATGTGGGCCTCTTCTACCTGGTGAATCTGGTCCTTACCTGGTCCTCTCCCAGACCTGGGGACTCTGGTCACCATCTGGGCCTCACCTGGACCTGGTGAATCTGGTCCCCATCTTGGCCTCACTCAGTCCTGGTGACTTTGTTCCCCACCTGGACCTGATTGCTGTGGACTCCTTCTTGGCTAACCTGGAACTGCTGACTCTGATGCTAACTGGGCCTCACCCAGATCTGGTGATTCTGGTCCTCACCTGTGGACCATTATGACCTGGATATTCTGTTCCACACCTGAGCCTCACCTGGATAAGTTGACTCTGGATCCACTCTGGGCCTCAGCCTGACATGGGGACTCTGGTCCACATCTGTTTGTCATCAGACCAGGTGAATCTGGTACCCCTCCAAGCCTCACCTAGACCTGGTGACTCTGGTCCTCAACTGGGCCTCAACGGGACCTAGTGAACATGCTCCCCACCTGCGCCACATCTGGGCCTGGTGACTCTGGTTCTACCTGGGCATCACCGGGACATGATTACTCTATTTCCACTTGGAGTGACCTGATCCTGGTAACTCTGGTCCTGACTTTGGCCTCTTCTGTACCAGGTGACTCTGGCTCCACCTGGGCCTCACCTGGAACTGGTGACTCTGATCCTAAGCATGGCCTCACCTGACCTGGTGACTGTGGTTCCCATCGGGACCTCACCTGGACCTCATGTCTCTGGTCCCACTTGGGCCTCACCAGGACCTGGTGTCTCTGCTACCCACCTGGGCAGCATCAGGATATGGTTACACTGTTCACTAACAGTGACCCAGCCGGACCTATTAACTCTGGTCTTCACCTGGGCCACTCCTGGACATGGTGACACTGTTTCCCACCTGGGTCTCACCTGGACATGGTGAGTCCGATCCCCACCTGGCCCTCACCTGTAACTGGTGATTCTCGTTCCCACATGGAGATCATGTGGACCTGTTGGCCGCAGTGTTTCTAGCATCTTTTTTTTTAATTTTTATTTATTTATGATAGTCACAGAGAGAGAGAGAGGCAGAGACACAGGCAGAGGGAGAAGCAGGCTCCATGCACCGGGAGCCCGACGTGGGATTCGATCCCGGGTCTCCAGGATCGCGCCCTGGTCCAAAGGCAGGCGCCAAACCGCTGCGGCACCCAGGGATCCCATGTGTTTCTAGCTTCTCATGTACCTCGTGACTTCTCATGTACCCCACCAGTGCCTTACCGGGACCTGGTGAGTTTGGTTGCCACCTGCACCACACCTGGACCTGGTGATTCTGGTCTGCACCTGAGTCTACACTGGATCTGGTGACTGTGGTCCCCACCTGGGCTTCACCTGGATTTCGGGACTCCGGTCCCCATCTGGGCCTCACCTGGCCCTGTTGACCATGGTCCTCAACTGGGCAAAATTGGGACCTGGTGACTGTGTTCCACAACTGAACCTCACCGGGACCATGTGACTATGCTCCCCCTCTGGGTCTCACCGTGCCCTAGTGACTGTGAAGTCCCCTTTGGCTTGACTTCGACCTGCTGACCCTGGTTGCCACCTGCGCCTGAACTCGAACTCTTGACTCTAGTTCTTTCAAGAGCCTCCCCTGTACCTGGTGATCCTGGTCCCCACCTGGACCTCACCTGGACGTGGTGACTCTTGTCACCACGGGGGACTAACCTGGACCTGCTTACTGTGTTTCACACCTGGGTCTCAAGTGGACCTGTTGACGATGGTCCCCAAGCCGGCCTCACATGGACCTGTTGCCTCTGATCCCCACCGGATCCTCACGTGTACCTGGTAACACTGGTCCTCACCTGGGCCTCATCTGTACCTAGTGACTCTGGTCCCCACCTGGGCTTCACCTCGATCTGGTTACTCTGGTTCCCCTATGGGCCTCACCCTTACCCGGTAATCTGGTCACCCGTTGGGCTTCACTTGGTCCTGGTGAATCTGGTCCTTAGCTGGTCCTCACATGGATCTGGTGACTGGTCGCCACCTGGGCCTCACCTGGACTTGAAGAATCCTGTTGCCACCTGCGCCTCACCGGGACCTTGTGACTCTTTTCCCACCTGGCATCAATGGGACATGGTTACTCTGTTCCCCACCTGGGCCTCAACTGGACATGATAACTTTGCTCCACACTTTGGCCTCAACTGGTCCTGATGACTCTGGTCCCCCCACCTAGGCTTCAATCTGGACCTGGTGACTGTGGTCCCCACCTGGTTCTCACCTGGACTTGGTGACTCTCGTTCCCACATGAACAACACCTGAACTTGGTGACTGTGGTGTTCTTGTAGACGCACATTTACCTGGTGACTCCGGTCCCCACTAGGGCCTCACGTGGATCTGGTGACTGTGGCCTGAAGGTTGCCCTCACCAGGACCTGGTGAGTCGGGTTGCCACCCCATAACTGGTGACTCAGTTCCCCACGTGGGCCTCTAGGACCTGGTGAATCTGGTCCTTACCTGGTCCACTCCCAGACCCGGGGACACTGGTCACCACCTGGGCCTCACGTGGACCTGTTGAATCTGGTCCCAATCTGGGCCTCACCCAGTCCTGGTGACTGTGTTCCCCACCTGGACCTGATTGCTGTGGACTCTTTCTTGGCCTCACCTGGAACTGGTGACTCTGATCCTATCTGCGCATCACCCAGATCTGGTCACTCTGGTCCTCACCTGTGGACCACTATGACCTGGACACTGTGTTCCACACCTGAGCCTCACCTGGACATGATGACTCTGGAGCCCCTCTGGGCCTCACCCTGACCTGGTGACTCTGGTCCCCATTTGGATGTCACCTGTACCAGGTGATTCTGGTACCCCTCTATGCCTCAACCAGATCTGGTGACTCTGGTCCTCAACTGGGCTTCACCTGGAGCTAGTGAATATGCTCCATCTGGGCCTCATTTGGACCTGGTGACTCTTGTCCTTTCCTGGGGATCATAGGGACATGGCTCCACTGCATGACCTGCAGGTTGTCCTCACCTGGACCTGGTAACTCTGGTCCCTACCTGGGCATCATCGGGACATGGTTCCACTGCATGGCCTGCAGGTTGGCCTCAGCTGGACCTGGTAACTCTAGTCCCTACCTGGGCATCATCGGGACATGGTTCCTCTCAATGGCCTGCAGGTTGCCCTGACCTGGACCTGGTGAATTGGGTTGACACCTGAGCCTCACCCATGTCTCGTGACACAGGTCCCCACGTGGGTCTCACTTGGACCTGGTGAATCTGGTCCTTACCTGGACCTCACCCAGAATTGGTAACTCTGGTCACCACCTGGGAATAACCTGGACCTGGTGAATCTGGTCCCCATCTAGGCCTCACTCAGTCCTGGTGACTTTGTTCCCCACCTGTGCCTGATTCCTGTGGACTCCTTCTTGGCCTAACCTTGAACTGGTGACTCTGATCCTAACTGGGTCTCACCCAGATCTGGTGACTCTGGTCCTCACCTGTGGACCATTATGACCTGGATACTTTGTTACACACCTGAGCCTCACCTGGACATGATGACTCTATATCCCCTCTGGGCCTCAGCCTGACATGGTGACTCTGGTCCCCATCTGGATGTCACCTAGACCAGGTGAATCTGGTACCCCTCTAGGCCTCAACTTGACCTGGTGACTCTGGTCCTCAACTGGGCCTCACCATGACCCAGTGAACATGCTCCCCACCTGCGCCTCATCTGGACCTGGTGACTCTGGTTCTACCTTGGCATCATCGGGACATGGTTACTCTATTCCCCTCTGGGACTGACCTGATCCTGGTAACTCTGGTCCTGACTTTGGCCTCTTCTGTACCAGGTGACTCTGGCTACACCTGGGCCTCACCTGTAACTGGTGACTCTGATTCTAAGCATGGCCTCACCTGACATGGTGACTGTGGTTCCCATCGGGACTTCAACTGGCCCTCACGTCTCTGGTCCCATCTCGGGGTCACCAGGACCTGGTGTCTCTGGTACCCACCTGTGTAGCATCAGGATATGGTTACACTGTTCACTAACAGTGACCCAGCCGGACCTATTAACTCTAGTCTTCACATGGGCCACACCTGGTCATGGTGACACTGGCTCCCACCTGGGTCTCACCTGGACATGGTGAGTAGGATCACCACCTGGTCCACACCTGTAACTGGTGATTCTCGTTCCCACATGAACATCATGTGGACCTGGTGGCTGCAGTGTTTCTAGGTTTGCATGTACCTCATGACTCTGGTCCTCACCAGGGTCCACCGGTTCCTGGTGAGTGTGCTTGCCACCTGCACTTCACCTGAACATGGTGATTCTGGTCTGCACCTGAGACTACCCTGGATCTGGTGACTGTGGTCCCCACCTGGGCTTCACCTGGATCTGGAGACTCTGGTCCCCACCTGGACTTTACGTGGACCTGGTGACTATGGTCCCACCCGGGCCTCTACTGGATGAGGTGACTGGTTCCCACAGGGACCTCACCTGGACTTGGTGACTCAGGTCCTCATATGGGCATCATGGTACCTGATTTCTCAGTTCCACATCGGGGCCTCACCTGGACCTAGTGATTCTCGTCCCCCTCTGGGCCTCAACCTGATGTGGTGACTCTGGTCACCCCTGGATATCACCAGAACCGGGTGACTCTGGTTCCCCTCTGGGACTCTCCCGGAGCTGGGGACACTGGTCCTCAGCTGGGCCTCAACAGGACCTGGTGAATCTACTCCTCACTTAGGCCTCGTCTGGACCTTGTGACTCTTTTCCCACCTGGCATCAATGGGACATGGTTACACTGTTGCCCACCTGGGCCTCTCCTGGACATGATAACTTTGATCCACGCTTTGGCCTCAACTGGTCCTGATGAATCTTGTCCACCCACCTAGACCTCAATCTGGACCTGGTGAGTGTGGTCCCCACCTGGGTGTCACCTGGACCTGGTGACTCTCGTTCCCACTTGAAACACACCTGGCCCTGTTGACTGTGGTGTTCTTGTAGACTCACATTTACCTGTGACTCCGGTCCCCACTAGGGCCTCACCTGGATCTGGTGACTCTGACCTGCAGGTTGGCCTCACCTGGATCTGGTGAGTCGGGTTGCCACATGGGCCTCACCCATACTTGTTGACTCAGGTCCACACGTGGGCTTCTTGGACCTGGTGAATCTGGTCATTACCTGGTCCTCTCCCAGACCCGGGGACTCTGGTCACCACCTGGGCCTCACCTGGATCTGGTGAATCTGGTCCCCATCTGGGTCTCACCCAGTCCTGGTGACTTTGTTCCCCACCTGGACCTGATTGCTGTGGACTCTTTCTTGGCCTCACCTGGAACTGGTGACTCTGATCATATCTGCGCGTCACCCAGACCTGGTGACTCTGGTCCTCACCTGGGCATCATTGGTACATGGTGAATCTGTTCTACACCTGAGCCTCACCTGGACATGATGACTCTGGAACCTCTCTGAGCCTTACCCTACTCTGGTGACTCTGGTCCCCATCTGGATGTCACCTGGAACAGGGGATTCTCGTATCTCTCTAGGCCTCAACCAGATCTGGTGACTCTGGTCCTCAACTGGGCCTCACCTGGACCTAGTGAATATGCTCCATGTGGGCCTCATTTGGACCTGGTGACTCTGGTCCTTACCTGGGCATCATAGGGATATGGTTCCACTGCATGGCCTGCAGGTTGGCCTCACTTGGGCCTGGTAACTCTGGTCCCTACCTGGGCATCATCGGGACACGGTTCCTCTCCATCGCCTGCAGGTTGACCTCACCTGGACCTGGTGAGTGGGGTGCCAATTGTGCCTCACCCATACATGGTCACACAGGTCCCCACGTGGGCCTCAATTGGACCTGGTGAATCTGGTCCTTATCTGGTCCTTCCGAGAACTGGTATCTCTGGTCACCACTTGGGAATCACCTGGGCCTGGTGAAACTGGTCCCCATCTGGGCCTCACCCAGTCCTGGTGACTTTGTTCCCACATGGACCTGATTGCTGTGGACGCCTTCTTGGCCTCACCTGGAACTGGTGTCTCTGATCCTATCTGCGCGTCACCAGACCTGGTGAATCTGGTCCTCAACTGGGCATCATTGGTACCTGGTGACTCTGTTCCACACCTGAGCCTCACTTGGACATGATGACTCTGGAACCTCTCTGGGCCTCACCCTGAGCTGGTGACTCTGGTCCCCATCTCGATGTCACCTGAACCAGGTGATTCTGGTACCCTTATAGGGCTCAACCAGATCTGGTGACTCTGGTCCTCAACAGGGCCTCACCTAGACCTAGTGAATATGCTCCATCTGGGCCTCATTTGGACATGGTGATTCTGATCCCTACCTCGGCATTACCGGGACATGGTTCCACTGCATGGCCTGCAGGTGTGCCTCACCTGGACCTGATAACTCTAGACCCCACCTGGGCATCATCAGGACATGGTTCCTCGGCATGACCTGCAATTGGCCTCACTTGGACCTAATGAGTGGGGTTGTCACCTGAGACTCACCCATGCCTGGTGACACAGGTTCCGACGTGGGCCTCACGTGGATCTGGTGAATCTGGTCCTTCCCTTGTCCTCACCCGGAACTGGTAACTCTGGTCATCACCTGGGAATCACCTGGGCATTGTGATTCTGGTCCCCATTGGGCCTCACCCAATCCTGGTGACTTTGTTCCCACCTGGACCTGATTGCTGTGTACTCCTTCTTGGCCCTCACTTGGAACTAGTGACTCTGATCCTAACTGGGCCTCACCCAGATCTGGTGACTCTGGTCCTCACCTATGGACCATTATGACCTGGATACTCTGTTCCAACGTGAGCCTCACCTGGACATGATGACTCTGGATCCCCTCTGGGCCTCAGCCTGACATGGTGACTCTGGTCCCCATCTGGATGTCACCTAGACCAGGTGAATATGTTACCCCTCCAAGCCTCAACTAGACCTGGTGACTCTGGTCCTCAACTTGGCCTAACCGGGACCTAGTGAATATGCTCCCCACCTGCACCTCATCGGGAGCTGGTGACTCTGGTTCTACCTGGGCATCATCGGGACATGGTTACTCTATTCCACACTGGGACGGACCTGATCCTGGTAACTCTGGTCCTGACTTTGGCCTCTTCTGTACCAGGTGACTCTGGCTCCACCTGGTCCTCACCTGTAACTGGTGATTGTCGTTCCCACATGGACATCATGTGGACCTGGAGGCTGCAGTGTTTCTAGCTTCTCATGTACCTCGTGACTCTCGTCCCCACCAGGGCCTCACCGGGACCTGGGGTGTGTGGTTGCCACCTGCACCTCACCTGGACCTGGTGATTCTGGCCTGCACCTGAGACTACCCTGGATCTGGTGACTGTGGTCTCCACCTGGGCTTCACCTGGATTTGGGGACTCCGGTCCCCATCTGGGCGTCACCTGGCCCTGTTGACAATGGTACTCAACTGGGCAAAATTGGGACCTGGTGACTGTGTTCCACACCTGGACCTCACCTGGACCAGGCGACTCTGGTCCCCCTCTGGGTCTCACCGTGCCATGGTGACTGTGAATCCAACTTTGGCCTGACTTGGACCTGCTGACCCTGGTTCCCACCTGGGACTGACATCGTACTGTTGACTCTGGTACTTTCAAGGGCCTCCCCTGGACCTGGTGATCCTGGTCCCCACCTGGGCCTCACCTGGACGTGGTAACTTTTGTCACCACCGGTTACTCACCTAGACCTGGTTACTGTGTTCCACACCTGAGCCTCAAGTAGACCTGTTGACCATGGTCCCCAAGCCGGCCTCACATGGACCTGTTGCCTCTGATCCCCACCGGGGCCTCTCGTGTACCTGGTAACTCTGGTCCTCACCTGGGCATCATTGGTCCTGGTGACTCTGTTCCATACCTGAGGCTCCCCTGGACATGATGTCTCTGGAACATCTCTGGCTATCAACCTGACCTGGTGACTCTGGTCCCCATATGGATGTCACCTGGACCAGGGGATTATGGTACCCCTCTGGGCCTCAACCAGGTCTGGTGACTCTGGTCCTCAAATGGGCCTCACCTGGACCTGCGACTCAGCTGGAGAGAGTGGCTCTGGTTCCCTCAAGGGGCTCACCTGATACTGCTGACTGGGGTGTGTTTCTATGCCTCAACAGGACCTAGTGATTCTGTTCCCCATCTGGGCCTGCATGGCCCTTGTGACTCTTGTCCTCACCCAGGCATCACTGGGACCTGGATACTCTATATCCCACAAGAGCCTCACTTTGACCAGGGACCTCTGGTCCCATTCTGGGACTCAAACTAAATGGTTACTCTGGTTCCCCCTCTGGGCCTCACCCTTACCTGATGACTCTGGTCACCCCTTGGGGTTCACTTGGGCCTGGTCATTCTGGTCCTTAGCTGGTCCGCACCTGGATGTCGTGACTGGTCGACACCTGGGCTTCACCAGGACTTGGTGAATCCTGTTGCCACCTGTGAATCACCTGGACCTTGTTACTGTGGCCCCACGTGGACCTCACCTGCATCTGGTGGCTCTGGTTCCCATATGGGGCTCTCCTTGACTTGGTTCCTGTGGTCTCCATCTTGCCTCACATGGAACACAATGACTCTGATCCATATTTGGGCCTTTCCTGGACCTGTTGACTCAGGTCCTTACCTGGGCATTATTGGGACATGGATACTCTCTTATATACCTGGGCCTCACCTGGACCTGGTGACTGTTGTCCCACCTGTCCCTCACCTGGTCGAGGTGACTGGTTCCCACAAGGACCTCACATGGACCTGGTGACTCAGGTCCTAATATGGGCATCATGGGACCTGGTTTCTCAGTTCCACATCGGGGCCTCACCTGGACCTAGTGATTCTCGTCCCCCTCTGCGCGTCACCCTGACATGGTGACTGTGGTCCCCACCTGGATATCACCAGAACCGGGTGCCTCTGGTCCCCCTCTGGGACTCACCCGGAGCTGGGGACTCTGGTGCTCAATTGGGCCTCAACAGGACCTGGTGAATCTACTCCTCACTTAGGCCTCATCTGGACCTTGTGACTCTTTTCCCACCTGGCATCAATGGGACATGTTTACTCTCTTCCCCACCTGGGCCTCACCTGGACATGATAACTTTGCCCCATACTTTGGCCTCAACTGGTCCTGATGACTCTGGTCCCCCCACCTAGGCCTCAATCTGGACCTGATGACTGTGGTCCCCACCTGGGTCTCACCTGAACCTCGTGACTCTCGTTCCCACATGAACCACACCTGGCCCTGGTGACAG
Source organism: Canis aureus (assembly GCF_053574225.1). NCBI lineage: Eukaryota > Metazoa > Chordata > Mammalia > Carnivora > Canidae > Canis > Canis aureus. The sequence continues at coordinate 59,288,127 of NC_135632.1, forward strand.
TGGTGTTCTGGTAGACTCACATTTACATGGTGACTCTGGTCCCCGCTAGGGCCTCACTTCGATCTGGTGACTTTGGCCTGCAGGTTTGCCTCACCTGGACCTGGTGAGTGGGGTTGTCACCTGGGCCTCATCCATACGTGGTGACTCAGGTTCCCACGTGGGCCTCTTGGACCTGGTGAATCTGGTCTTTACCTGGTCCTCTCCCAGACCCGAGGACTCTGGTCACCACCTGGGCCTCACCTGGACCTGGTCAATCTGGTCCTCATCTGGGCCTCACCCAGTCTTGGTGACTTTGTTCCCCACCTGGACCTGATTGCTGTGGACTCTTTCTTGGCCTCACCTGGAACTGGTGACTCTGATCCTATCTGCGTGTCACCCTGACCTGGTGACTCTGGTCCACACCTTGGCATCATTGGTACCTGATGACTCTGTTCCACACCGGAGCCTCACCTGGACATGATGACTCTGGAACCTTTCTGTGTCTCACCCTGACCTGGTGACTCTGATCCCCAACTGGATGTCATCTGGACCAGGTGATTCTGGTACCTCTCTAGGCCTCAACCTGATCTGCTGACTCTGGTCCTCAACTGGGCCTCACCTGGACCTAGTGAATATGCTCCATCTGTGCCTCATTGGACCTGGTGACTCTGGTCCGTACCTGGGCATCATCGGGACATGGTTCCATTGCATGGCCTGCAGGTTGGCCTCACCTGGACCTGGTAAATCTGGTTCCTACCTGGGCATCATCGGGACATGGTTCCATTGCATGGCCTGCAGGTTGGCCTCACCTGGACCTGGTAAAACTGGTTCCTACCTGGGCATCATCAGGACATGTTCCACTGCATGGCCTGCAGGTTGGCCTCACCTGGACCTGAGAACTCTAGTCCCTACCTCGGCATCATCGGGACATGTTTCCTTTGCATGGCCTGCAGGTTGGCCTCACCTGGATTTGGTGAGAAGGGTTGTCATTTGGGCCTCACACATGCCTGGTGACACAGGGCCCCACGTGGGCCTCACTTGGACCTGGTGAATCTGGTCCTTACCTGGTCCTCACCCGGAACTCGTAACTCTGTTCACCACCTGGGAATCACCTGGACCTTGTGAATCTGGTCCCCATCTGGGGCTCACCCAGTCCTCGGGAATTTGTACCCCACCTGGACCTGATTGCTGTGGACTCTTTCTTGGCCTCACCTGGAACTGATGACTGTGATCCTATCTGCGGGTCACCCAGACCTGGTGACTCTAGTCCTCACCTGGGCATCATTGGTATCTGGTGACTCTGTTCCACACCTGAGCCTCACCTGGACATGATGACTTTGGAACCTTTCTGGGCCTCACCCTGACCTGGTGACTCTGGTCCCCATCTGGATGTCACCTGGACCGGGTGTTTCTGGTACCCCTCTAGGCCTCAACCAGATCTGGTGACTCTGGTCCTCAACTGGGCCTCACTGGGATCTAGTGATCATGCTCCCCACCTGCGCCCCATCTGGACCTGGTGACTCTGGTTCTACCTGGGCATCATCGGGACATGGTTACTCTATTCCCCTCTCGGACTGACCTGATCCTGGTAACTCTGGTCCGGACCTTGGCCTCTTCTGTACCAAGTGACTCTGGCTCCACCTGGGCCAGACCTGTAACTGGTGAATCTGATCCTAAGCATGGCCTCACCTGACCTGGTGACTGTGGTTCCCATCGGGACCTCACCTGGACCTCAGGTATCTGGTCCCACCTGGGCCTCACCAGGACCTGGTGTCTCTGGTACCCACCTGGGTAGCATCAGGATATGGTTACACTGTACACTAACATTGACCCAGCCGGACCTATCAACTCTGGTCTTCACCTGGGGCACTCCTGGACATGGTGACACTGGTTCCCACCTGGGTCTCACCTGGACATGGTGAGTCCGAAACCCACCTGGGCCTCACCTGTAACTGGTGATTCTCGTTCCCACATGGACATCATGTGGACCTGGTGGCTGCAGTGTTTTAGCTTCTCATGTACCTCGTGACTCTGGTCCCCACCAGGGCCACACCGGGACCTGGAGAGTGTGGTTGCCACCTGCACCTCACCTGGACCTGGTGATTCTGGTCTGCACCTGAGACAAACCTGGAGCTACTGACTGTGGTCCCCACCTTGGCTTCACCTGGATTTGGGGACTCCAGTCCCCATCTGGGCCTCACCTGGCCCTGTTGAACCAGGTCCTCAACTGGGCAAAATTGGGACCCAGAGACTGTGTTCCACAACTGGACCTCACCTGGACCAGGTGACTCTGGTCCCCCTCTGGGTCTCACCGTGCCCTAGTGACTGTGAACCCCACTTTGGCCTGACTTGGGCCTCCTGACCCTGGTTGCCACCTGCGCCTTACCTCGAACTGTTGACTCTGGTACTTTCAAGGGCCTCCACTGTACCTGGTGATCCTGGTCCCAACTTGCGCCTCACCTGGACGTGGTGACTCTTGTCTCTACCTGGGCCTCACCTGCACGTGGTGTCTCTAGTCACCACACCTGGGCCTCAATTACACCTCTTGACCATAGTCCCCAAGCTCGCCTCACATGGACCTCTTGCCTCTGATCCCTGCCGGGGAATCACGTGTACGAGGTAACTCTGGTCCTCACCTGGGCCTCACCTGGACCTAGTGACTCTGGTCCCCACCTGGACTTCACCTGGATCTCGTGACTCTGGTCCCCACCTGGAACTCACATGTATCTGGTGACTCTGGTCTCAGTTTGGCTTCACCTGGACTGGTGTCTCTCGTCCCCACTTTGACCTAACTCAGAACTGCTGAATCTTGCCCCACCTAGGCCGCACCCAGACCTGATGACTCTTGTCCCCAGCTATGCCTCAATTCGACCTGATGAATCTGGTCCTCACGTGGGCCTCACATGGACCTGGGACTCAGCGGGATAGAGTGGCTCTGGTTCCCACAAGGGGCTCACCCGATACTGGTGACTGTATTCTTATTCTATGCCTCACCAGGACCTAGTGATTCTGTTCCCCATCTGGGCCTCCATGGCCCTAGTGACTCTGGTCCTCACCCAGGCATCATTGGGACCTGGATACTCTATTCCACACCTGGGCCTCACTTTGTCCAGGGACCTCTGGTCCCATTCTGGGCCTCAAACTAAACTGGTTACTCTGGTTCCCCCTCTGGGACTCACCCTTACCTGGTGACTCTGGTCACCCCTTGGGCTTCACTTGCGCCTGGTGAATCTGTTTCTTAGCTGGTCCGCACCTGGATCTAGTGACAGGTCACCACGTGGGCCTCACCTCGACTTGGTGAATCATGTTGCCACCTGCGCCTCACCTGGACCTTGTGACTGCGGTCCCACCTGGACCTCACCTGGATCTGGTGGCTCTGGTTAACATATGGGGCTCTCCTGGACCTGGTTCCTGTGGTCTCCATCTGGCCTCACCTGGAACACAATGACTCTGATCCATATTTGGGCCTCTCCTGGACCTGTTGACTCTGGTCCTTACCTGGGCATCATTGGGACCTGGATACTCTCTTATATACCTGGGCCTCACCAGGACTTGGTGACTGTGGTCCCACCTGGGCCTCACCTGGACGGGGTGACAGGTTCCCACAGGGACATCACCTGGACCTGGTGACTCAGGTCCTCATATGGGCATCTTGGGACCTGGTTTCACAGTTCCACATCGGGGCCTCACCTGGACCTAGTGATTCTCGGCCCCCTCAGGGCCTCACCCTGATTTGTGACCCTGGTCCCCACATGGATATCACCAGAACCGGGTGACACACCCGGAGCTCGGGACACTGGTCCTCAGGTGGGCCTCAACAGGACCTGTGAATCTACTCCAAACTTAGGCTTCGTCTGGACCTTGTGACTCTTTTCCCACCTGGCATCAATGGGACATGGTTACTCTGTTCCCCACCTGGGCCTCATCTTGACATGATAATTTGCTGCACACTTTGGCCTCAACTGGTCCTGATGACTCTCGTCCCCCAACCTAGGCCTCAATCTGGACTGGTGACTGTCGTCCCCAACTGGGTCTCAGCTGGACCTGGTGACTCCCGTTCCCACATGAACCATACCTGGACCTGGTGACTGTGGTGTTCTTGTAGACTCACATTTACCTTGTGACTCCCGTCCCCACTAGGGCCTCACCTGGATCTGGTGACACTGGCCTGCATGCTGGCCTCACCTGGATCTGGTAACTCTGGTCCCTACCTGGACATCATCGGGACACGGTTCCTCTGCATGGCCTGCAGGTTGGCCTCAGCCGGACCTGGTGAGTGGGGTTGCCACCTGGGTCTCACCCATACCTGGTGACACACGTCCACACGTGAGCCTCACTTGGACCTGGTGAATCTGGTCCTTACCTGGTCCTCACCCGGACCTGGTAACCCTGGTCACCACCTGGGAATCACCTGGGCCTGGTGAATCTGGTCCCCATCTGGGCCTCACAAAGTCCTGGTCACTTTGTTCCCCACCTGGGCCTGATTGCTGTGGACTCCTTCTTGGCCTCACCTTGAACTGGTGACTCTGATCCTAACTGGGTCTCACCCAGATCTGGTGACTCTGGTCCTCACCTGTGGACCATTAAGACCTTGATACTTTGTTACACACCTGAGCCTCACCTGGACATGATGACTCTGGATCCACTCTGGGCCTCAGCCTGACATGGTGACTCTGGTCCCCATCTGGATGTCACCTAGACCAGGTGAATCTGGTACCCCTCTAGGCCTCAACTTGACCTGGTGACTCTGGTCCTCAACTGGGCCTCACCGGAACCTAGTGAACATGCTCCCCACCTGCGCCTCATCTGGACCTGGTGACTCTGGTTTTACGTGGGCATCATCGGGACATGGTTACTCTATTCCTCTCTGGGACTGACCTAATCCTGGTAACTCTGGTCCTGACTTTGGCCTCTTCTCTACCAGGTGACTCTGGCTCCACCTGGGTCTCACCTGTAACTGGTGACTCTGATCCAAATCATGGCCTCACCAGACCTTGTGACTGTGGTTCCCATCGGGACCTCACCTGGTCCTCATGTCTCTGGTCTCACCTGGGCCTCACCAGGACTTGGTGTTTCTCGTACCCACATGGGTAGCATCAGGATATGGTTACACTGTTCACCAACAGTGACCCAGCCGGACCTATTATCTCTGGACTTCACCTCGCCACACATGGACATGGTGACACTGGTTACCACCTGGATCTCACCTGAACATGGTGAGTCTGATCCCCACCTGGGCCTCAATGTAACTGGTTATTCTCCTTCCCACATGGACATCATGTGGACCTGCTGGCTGCACTGTTTCTAGCTTCTCATGCACCTCGTGGCTCTGGTCCCCACCAGGGCCTCACCGGGAACTGTTGAGTGTGGTTGCCACCTGCACCTCACCTGGACTTTGCTGATTTTTGTCTGCTCCTGAGACTACCCTGGATCTGGTGACTGTGGTCCCCACCTGGGCTTCACCTGGATTTGGGGACTCCGGTCCCCATCTGGGTCTCACCTGGCCCTGATGACCATGGTCCTCAACTGGGCACAATTGGGACCCGGTGACTGTGTTCCACAACTGGAACTCACCTGGACCATGTGACTCTAGTCCCCCTCTGGGTCTCACCGTGCCCTAGTGACTGTGAATCCAACTTTGGCCTGACTTGGACCTGCTGACGCGGGTTGCCACCTGCACTTGACCTCGAACTGTTGACTCTGGTTCTTTCAAGGGACTCCCCCGTACCTGGTGATGCTGGTCCCCACCTGAGCCTCACCTGGACGTGGTGACTCTTGTCAACACCGGGGACTCACCTGGACCTGCTTACTGTGTTCCACATCTGGGCCTCAAGGAGACGTGTTGACCATGGTCCCCAAGGCGGCCCCACATGTACCTGTTGCCTCTGATCCCCACCGGGGCCTCACGTGTACCTGGTAACTCGGGTCCTCACCTGGGCCTCATCTGGACCTAGTGAATATGGTCCCCACCTGGGCTTCACCTGGATCTGGTGACTCTGGTCCCCACCTGGACCTCACCTGGATCTGGTGACACTGGTCCTCAGTTTGCCCTCACCCAGACCTGGTGACACTTGTCCCCAGCTATGCTCAATTCGACCTGATGAATCTGGTCCTCCGGTGGGCCTCACATGGATCTGGGACTCAGCTGGTTAGAGTGGCTCTTGTTCCCACAAGGATCTCACCTGATACTAGTGACTTTGGTCTTATTGTATGCCTCACCAGGACCTAGTGATTCTGTTCCCCATCTGGGCCTGCATGGGCCTAGTGACTCTGGTCCTGACCCAGGCATCATTGGGACCTGGATACTCTCTTATATACCTGGGCCTCACCTGGATCTGGTGACTCTGGCCTGCAGATTGGCCTCACCTGGACTTTGTTAGTGGGATGCCACGTGGGCCTTACCCATACCTGGTGACTCAGGTCCCCACGTGGGCCTCTTGGACCTGGTGAATCTGGTCCTTACCTGGTCCTCTCCCATACCCGGGGACTCTGGTCACCATCTGGGCCTCACCTGGACCTGGTGACTCTGGTCCCCAACTGGCCTCACCCAGTCCTCATGATTTTGTTCCCCACCTGGACCTGATTGCTGTGGACTCCTTCTTGGCCTCACCTGGAACTGGTGACTCTGATCCTAACTGGGCCTCACCCAGATGTGGTGACTCTGGTCCTCACCTGGGCATCATTGGTACCTGGTTACTCTGTTCCACACCTGAGCCTAACCTGGACATGATGTCTCTGGGACCTCTCTGGGTCTCACCCTGACCTGGTGATCTGATCCCCATCTGGATGTCACCTGGACCAGGTGATTCTGGTACCCCTCTTGGCCTCAACCAGTTCTGGTGACTCTTGTCCTCAACTGGGCCTCACCTGGACCTAGTGAATATGCTCCATCTGGGCCTCATTTGGACCTGGTGACTCTGGTCACTCACTGGGCATCATCGGGAAATTGTTCCACTGCATGGCCTGCTGGTTGGCCTCACCTGGACATGGTAACTCTGGTCCCTACCTGGGCATCATCGGGACATGGTACCTCTGCATGGCCTGCAGGTTGGCCTCAACTTGACTTGGTGAGTGGGGTTCCCACGTGGGTCTTACCCATGCCTGGTGACACAGGTCCCCACGTGGGCCTCACTTGGATCTGGTGAATGTGGTCCTTACTTAGTCCTCACCCGGAACTGGTAAATCTGGTCACCACCTGGGCATCACCTAGTCCTGGTGACTTTGTTCCCCACCTGGACCTGATTGCTGTGGACACCTTCTTGGCCTCACCTGGAAGTGGTAATTCTGATCCTAACTGGGCCTCTCCCAGATCTGGTGACTCTGGTCCTCACCTGTGGACCATTATGACCTGGATACTCTGTTCCACACCTGAGCCTCACCTGGACATGATGACTCTGGATCCCCTCTGGGCCTCACCCTGACATGGTTACTCTGTTCCCCATCTGGATGTCACCTACCCAGGTGAATCTGGTACCCCTGTAGGCCTCAACCAAACCTGGTGACTCTAGTCCTCAACTGGGTCTGCCCGGGACCTAGTGAATATGCTCCCCAACTGCGCCTCATCTGGACATGATGACTCTGGTTCTACGTGGGCATCATCGGGACATGGTTACTCTATTCCCCACTGGGAGTGACCTGATCCTTGTAACACTGGTCTGACTTTGGCATTTTCTGTAACAGGTGACTCTGGCTCCACCTGGGCCTCACCTGTAACTGGTGACTCTTATCCTAAGCATGGCCTCACCTGACTTGGTGACTCTGGTCCCCATTAGGATGTAACCTGGACCAGGTGATTCTGGTACCCCTCTAGGCCTCAACCAGTTCTGGTGATTCTGGTCCTCAATTGGCTTCACCTGGACCTAGTGAATATGCTCCATCTGGGCCTCATTTGGACCTGGTGACTGTCGTCCCTTCCTGGGCATCATCGGGACATGGTTCCGCACATGGCCTGCAGGTTGGCCTCACCTGGACCTGGTAGGTGGGATTGCCACCTGTGGCTAACCCATACCTGGTGACTCAGGTCCCCACGTGGGCCTCTTGGACCTGGTGAATCTGGTCCTTACCTCTTCTTCTCCCAACCTGGGTACTCTGGTCATCACCTGGGCCTCACTTGGACAAGGTGAACTGGTCCCAATCTGGGCCTCACCCAGTCCTGGTTACTTTGTTCCCCACCTGGAACTGATTGCTGTGGACTCTTTCTTTGCCTCACCTGGAACTGGTGACTCTGATCCTATCTGCGCGTCACCCAGATCTGGTGACTCTGGTCCTCATCTGGGCATCATTGGTACCTGGTGACTCAGTTCCACACCTGAACCTCACCTGGACATGATGACTCTGGAACCTCTCTGGGCCTCACCCTGTCCTGGTGACTCTGGTCCCCATCTGGATGTCACCTTGACCAGGTGATTCTGGTACCCCTCTGAGCCTCAACCAGATCTGGTGACTCTGGTCCTCTACTGGGCCTCACCTGGACCTAGTGAATATGCTCAATCTGGGCCTCATTTGGACCTGGTGACTCTGGTCCCTACCTGGGCATCATCGGGACATGGTTCCACTGCATGGCCTGCAGGTTGGCATCACCTGGACCTGGTAAATCTGGTTCCTACATGTACATCATCGGGACACGGTTCCTCTGCATGGCGCGAAGTATGGCCTCTCCTGGACCTGGTGAGTTTGGTTGCAACCTGTGCCTCACCCGTACCTGGGGAAACAGGTCCCTGCTTGGGCCTCTTGGACCTGGTGAATCTGGTCCTTAACTGGTCGTCTCCCAGCCCCGGGTTCTCTGGTCACCACCTGGGCCTCACCTGGACCTGGTGAATCTGGTCACCATCTGGGACTCACCCAGTCCTGGTGACTTTGTTCCCCACCTGAATCTGATTGCTGTGGACTCTTTCTTGGCCTCACCGGGAACTGGTGACACTGATCCTATCGGCGCATTACCCAGACCTGGTGACTCTGCTCCTCACCTGGGCATCTTTGGTACCTGGTGACTCTGTTCCACACCTGAGCCTCACCTGGACATGATGACTCTGGAACCTCTCTGGGCCTCATCCTGACCTGGTGACTCTGGTCCCCATCTGGATGTCACCTGGACCAGGTGATTCTGGTACCCCTCTAGGCCTCAACCAGGTCCTGTGACTCTGGTCCTCCATTGGACCTCACCTGGACCTAGTGAATATGCTCCATCTGGATCTCATTGGACCTGATGATTCTGATCCCTACCTGGGCATCATCGGGACATGGTTCGACTGCATGGACTTCAGGTTGGCCTCACCTGGACCTGTTAACTCTGGTCCCTACCTGGGCATCATCGGGACATGGTTCCGCTGCATGGCCTGCAGGTTGGCCTCACATGGACCTGGTAACTCTAGTCCCTACCTGGGCGTCATCGGGACATATTTCCTCTGCATGGCCTGCAGGTTGGCCTCACCTGGACCTGGTGAGTGGGGTTGCCACCTGGGCCTCACTCATACCTGGTGACAAAGGCCCCACGTGGGCCTCACTTGGACCTGGTGAATCTGGTCCTTACCTGGTGGTCACCCGGAACTGGTAACTCTGGTCACCACATGGGAATCACCTGGGCCTGGTGAATCTGTTCCCCATCTGGGCCTCACCCAGTCCTGTTGACTTTCTTCCCCACCTGGACCTGATTGCTGTGGACTCCTTCTTGGCTAACCTGGAACTGCTGACTCTAGTGCTAACTGGGCCTCACCCAGATCTGGTGACTCTGGTCCTCATTGTGGACCATTATGACCTGGATACTCTGTTCCGCACCTGAGCCTCACCTGGATATGTTGACTCTGGATCCCCTCTGGGCCTCAGCCTGACATGGGGACTCTGGACCCCATCTGGATGTCACCAGACCAGGTAAATATGGTACCCCTCTAGGTCTCACCTAGACCTGGTGACTCTGGTCCTCAACTGGGCCTCAACGGGACCTAGTGAACATGCTCCCCACCTGCGCCATATCTGTGCCTGGTGACTCTGGTTCTACCTTGGCATCATCGGGATATGGTTACTCTATTCCCACTTGGAGTGACCTGATCCTGGTAACTCTGGTCCTGACTTTGGCCTCTTCTGTTCCAGGTGACTCTGGCTCCACATGGGCCTCACCTGTAACTGGTGATTGTCGTTCCCACATGGACATTATGTGGACCTGGAGGCTGCTGTGTTTCTAGCTTCTCATGTACCTCGTGACTCTGGTCCCCACCACGGCCTCACCGGGACCTGGTGAGTGTGGTTGCCACCTGCACCTCACCTGGACCTGGTGATTCTGGCCTGCACCTGAGACTACCCTGGATCTGGTGACTGTGGTCTCCACCTGGGCTTCACCTGGATTTGGGGACTCCGGTCCCCATATGGGCGTCACCTGGCCCTGTTGAGCATGGTCCTCAACTGGGCAAAATTGGGACCTGGTGACTGTGTTCCACACCTGGACCTCACCTGGACCAGGCGACTCTGGTCTCCCTCTGGGTCTCACCGTGCCCTAGTGACTGTGAACCCCACTTTGGACGGACTTGGACCTGCTGACCCTGGTTCCCACCTGGGACTGACGTCGTACTGTTGACTCTGGTACTTTCAAGGGCCTCCCCTGGACCTGGTGATCCTGGACCCCACCTGGGCCTCACCTGGACGTGGTAACTTTTGTCACCACCGGTTACTCACCTAGACCTGGTTACTGTGTTCCACACCTGAGCCTCAAGTAGACCTGTTGACCATGGTCCCCAAGCCTGCCTCACATGGACCTGTTGCCTCTGATCCCCACCGCGGCCTCTCGTGTACCTGGTAACTCTGGGCCTCACCTGGGCATCATTGGTCCTGGTGACTCTGTTCCATACCTGAGGCTCCCCTGGACATGATGACTCTGGAACCTCTCTGGCTATCAACCTGACCTGGTGACTCTGGTCCCCATATGGATATCACCTGGACCAGGGGATTATGGTAGCCCTCTGAGCCTCAACCACGTCTGGTGACCCTGGTCCTCAAATGGGCCTCACCTGGACCTAGTGAATATGTTCCATCTGGGCCTCATTTGGGCCTGGTGACTCTGGTCCCTATGTGGGCATCATCGGGATATGGTTCCACTGCATGACCTGCAGGTTGGCCTCACCTGGACCTGGTAACTCTGGTCCCTACCTGGGCATCATCGGGATATGGTTCCACTGCATGGCCTGTAGGTTGGCCTCACCTGAACCTGGTAACTCTCGTGCCTACCTGAGCATCTTTGGGACCTGTTTCCTCTGCATGGCCTGCAGGTTGGCCTCACCTGGAACTGGTGAGTGGGTTTGTCACCTGGGCCTCACCCTTGCCTAGTGACACAGGTCCCCACGTGGGCCTCACTTGGACCTGGTGAATCTGGTCCTTACCTGGTGGTCACCCGGAACTGGTAACTCTGGTCACCACATGGGAATCACCTGGGCCTGGTGAATCTGGTCCCCATCTGGGCCTCACCCAGTCCTGTTGGCTTTCTTCCCCACCTGGACCTGATTGCTGTGGACTCCTTCTTGGCTAACCTGGAACTGCTGACTCTGATGCTAACTGGGCCTCACCCAGATCTGGTGACTCTGGTCCTCACCTGTGGACCATTATGACCTGGATACTCTGTTCCACACCTGAGCCTCACCTGGATATGTTGACTCTGGATCCCCTCTGGGCCTCAGCCTGACATGGGGACTCCGGACCCCATCTGGATGTCACCAGACCAGGTAAATATGGTACCCCTCTAGGTCTCACCTAGACCTGGTGACTCTGGTCCTCAACTGGGCCTCAACGGGACCTAGTGAACATGCTCCCCACCTGCGCCACATCTGTGCCTGGTGACTCTGGTTCTACCTTGGCATCATCGGGACATGGTTACTCTATTCCCACTTGGAGTGACCTGATCCTGGTAACTCTGGTCCTGACTTTGGCCTCTTCTGTTCCAGGTGACTCTGGCTCCACATGGGCCTCACCTGTAACTGGTGACTCTGATCCTAAGCATGGCCTCACCTGACCTGGTGACTGTGGTTCCCATCGGGACCTCACCTGGACTTCATGTCTCTGGTCCCACTTAGGCCTCACCAGGATCTGTTGTCTCTGCCACCCCCCTGGGTAGCATCAGGATATGGTTACACTGTTCACTAACAGTGACCCAGCCGGACCTATTAACTCTGGTCTTCACCTGGGCCACACCTGGACATGGTGACGCTTTTTCCCACGTGGGTCTCACCTGGACATGGTGAGTCGGATCCCCACCTGGTCCTTACCTGTAACTGGTGATTCTCGTTCCCACATGGAGATCATGTGGACCTGTTGGCCGCAGTGTTTCTAGCATCTTTTTTTAAATTTTTATTTATTTATGATAGTCACAGAGAGAGAGAGAGGCAGAGACACAGGCAGAGGGAGAAGCAGGCTCCATGCAGCGGGAGCCCGACGTGGGATTCGATCGCCGGTCTCCAGGATCGCCCCCTGGGCCAAAGGCAGGCGCCAAACCGCTGCGCCACCCAGGGATCCCATGTGTTTCTAGCTTCTCATGTACCTCGTGACTCGGGTCCCCACCAGTGCCTCACCGGGACCTGGTGAGTTTGGTTGCCACCTGCACCACACCTGGACCTGGTGATTCTGGTCTGCACCTGACACTACCCTGGATCTTGTGACTGTGGTCCCCACCTGTGCTTCACCTGGATTTCGGGACTCCGGTCCCCACCTCGGCCTCACCTGACCCTGTTGACCATGGTCCTCAACTGGGCAAAATTGGGACCTGGTGACTGTGTTCCACAACTGGACCTCACCTGGACCAGGTGACTATGCTCCCACTCTGGGTCTCACCGTGCCCTAGTGACTGTGAATTCCACTTTGGCTTGACTTGGACCTGTTGACCCTGGTTGCCACCTGCGCCTGAACTCGAACTGTTGACTCTGGTTCTTTCAAGGGCCTCCCCTGTACCTGGTGATCCTGCTCCCACCTGGGACTCACCTGGACGTGGTGACCCTTGTAACCACGGGGGACTCACCTGGACCTGCTTACTGTGTTCCACACCTGGGTCTCAAGTGGACCTGTTGATCATGGTCCCCAAGCCGGCCTCACATGGACCTGTTGCCTCTGATCCCCACCGGATCCTCACGTGTACCTGGTAACTCTGGTCCTCACCTGGGCCTCATCTGCACCTAGTGACTCTGGTCCCCACCTGGGCTTCACCTCGATCTGGTGACTCTGGTCCCCACCTGGACTTCACCTGGATCTAGTGACTCTGGTTCCCACCTGGAACTTTCCTGGACCTGGTGACTCTCTTTCCAACATGGACCTCACCTGGATCTGGTGACTCTTGTACTCAGTTTGGCCTCACGTGGACCTGGTGTCTCTCGTCCCCACTTTGACCTAACTCAGAACTGCTGTATCTTTCCCCACCTAGGCCGCACCCAGACCTGGTGACTCTTGTCCCCAGCTATGCCTCAATTCGACCTGGTGAATCTGGTCCTCACGTGGGCTTCACATGGACCTGGGACTCAGCTGGATAGAGTGGCTCTGGTTCCCACAAGGGGCTCACCTCATACTGGTGACTGTGGTCTTTTTCTGTGACTCACCAGGACCTAGTGATTCTGTTCCCCATCTGGGCCTGCATGGCCCTAGTGACTCTGGTCCTGACCCAGGCATCATTCGGAACTGGATACTCTATTCCACACCTGGTCCTCACTTTGACCAGGGACCTCTGGTCCCATTCTGGGCCTCAAACTAAACTGGTTACTCTGGTTCCCCCTCTGGGCCTCACCCTTACCTGGTGACGCTGGTCACCCCTTAGGCTTAACCTGGGCCTGGTGAATCTGGTCTTTAGCTGGCACTCACATGGATCTGGTGACTGGTCGCCACCTTGGCCTCACCTGGACTTGGTGAATCCTGTTGCCTCCTGCGCCTCACCTGGACCTTGTGACTGTGGTCCCACCAGGACCTCACCTGGACGAGGTGACTGGTTCCCACAGGGACCTCACCTGGACCTGGTGACTCAGGTCCTCATATGGGCATCATGGGACCTGGTTTCTCAGTTCCACATCGGGGCCTCACCTGGACCTAGTGATTCTTGTCCCCCTCTGGGCCTCACCCTGACGTGGTGACTCTGGTTCCCACCTGGATATCACCAGAACCGGGTGACTCTGGTCCCCCACTGGGACTCACCTGGAGCTGGGGACACTGGTCCTCAGCTGATCCTCAACAGGACCTGGTGAATCTACTCCTCACTTAGGCCTCGTCTGGACCTTGTGTCTCTTTTCCCACCTGTCATCAATGGGACATGGTTACTCTGTTCCCCACCTGGGCCTCACCTGAACATGATAACTTTGATCCACACTTTGGCCTCAACTGCTCCTGATGACTCTCGTCCCCCCTCCTAGGCCTCACTCTGGACCTGGTGACTGTGGTCCCCACCTGGGTCTCACCTGGGCCTGGTGACTCTCGTTCCCACATGAACCACACCTGGACCTGGTGACTGTGGTGTTCTTGTAGACTCACATTTACCTGGTGACACCGGTCCCCACTTGGGCCTCACCTGGATCTGCTGACGGTGGCTTGCAGGTTGGCCTCACCTGGACCTGGTGAGTGGGGTTGCCACCTGAGCTTCACATATACCTGGTGACTCAGGAACCCACGTGGTTCTCTTGGACCTGGTGAATCTGCTCCTTACATGGTCCTCTCCCAGACCCGGGGATTCTGGTCACCACCTGGGCCTCCCCTGGACCTGGTGAATCTCTTCCTCATCTGGGCCTCTACCAGTCCTGCTGACTTTGTTCCCCACCTGGACCTGATTGCTTTGGACTCTTTCTTGGCCTCACCTGGAACTGGTGACTCTTATCCTCTCTGCGCGTGACTCAAGCCTGGTGACTCTGGTCCTCACCTGGGCAACATTGGTACTTGGTGACTCTGTTCCACACCTGAGCCTCACCTGGACATGATGACTCTGGAACCTCTCTGGGCCTCACCCTGACCTGGTGCCTCTGGTCCCCATCTGGATGTCACCTGGACCAGGTGATTCTGGTACCCCTCTAGGCCTAAACAAGATCTGGTGTCTCTGGTCCTCAACTTGGCCTCGGCTGGACCTAGTGAATATGCTCCATCTTGGCCTCATTTGGACCTGGTTACTCTGGTCCCTACCTGGGCATCATGGGGACCTGGTTTCACTGCATGGCCTGCAGCTTGGCCTCACAGGGACCTGGTAACTCTGGTCCATACCTTGGCATTATCGGGACCCGGTTCCTTTGCATGGCCTGCAGGTAGGCCTCACCTGGACCTGGTGAGTGGGGTGGTCACTTGGGCCTCACACATACGTGGTTACACAGGACCCTACGTGGGCCTCACTTGGACGCGGTGTATCTGGTAATTCTGGTCACCACCTGGGAATCAACTGGACCTGGTGAATCTGGTAACTCTGGTCACCACCTGGGAATCACCTGGACCTGGTGAATCTGTGTCCCCATCTGGGCCTCACCCAGTCCTGGTGATTTTTTTCCCTACATGGACCTGATTGATGTGGACTCCTTCTTAGCCTCACCTGAACTACTGACTCTGATCCTAACTGGGCCTAACCCAGATCTGGTGACTCTGGTCCTTACCTGTGAACCATTATGACCTGCATACTCTGTTCCACACCTGAGACTCACCTGGACATGATGACTCTGGATCCCCTCTGGGCCTCTCCCTGACATGGTGACTCTGGTCCGCATCTGGACAGCACCTAGACCAGGTGAATCTGGTAGCCCTCTAGGACTCAACTTGACCTGGTGACTCTGGTCCTCAACTAGGCCTCACCGGGACCTAGTGAACATGGTCCCCACCTGCGCCTCATCTGGACCTGGTGACTCTGGTTCTACCTGGGCATCACCGGTACATGGTTACTCAATTCCCCACTGGGACTGCCTGATCCTTGTAACTCTGGTCCTGACTTTGCCCTCTTCTATACCAGGTGACTCTGGCTCCACCTGGGCCTCACCTGTAACTGGTGACTCTGATTCAAAGCATGGCCTCACCTGACATGGGGACTGTGGTTCCAATGGGGACCTCAACTGGACCTCAGGTCTCTGGTCCGATCTCGGGGTCACCAGGAACTGGTGTCTCTGGTACCCACCTGTGTAGCATCAGGATATCGTTACACTGTTCACTAACAGTGACCCAGCCGGACCTATTAACTCTAGTCTTCACCTGGGCCACACCTGGACATGGTGACACTGGCTCCCACCTGGGTCTCACCTGTACATGGTGAGTCGGATCCCCACCTGGTCCTCACCTGTAACTGGTGATTCTCGTTCCCACATGGACATCATGTGGATCTGGGGGGTGCAGTGTTTCTAGCTTCTCATGTACCTCGTGACTCTGGTCCCCACCAGGGCCTCACCGGGACCTGGTGAGTGTGGTTGCCACCTGCACCTCACCTGGACCTGGTGATTCTGGCCTGCACCTGAGACTACCCTGGATCTGGTGACTGTGGTCTCTACCTGGGCTTCACCTGGATTTGGGGACTCCGGTCCCCATCTGGGCCACACCTGGCCCTGTTGACGATGGTCCTCAACTGTGCAAAATTGGGACCCGGAGACTTTGTTCCACAACTGGACCTCACCTGGGCCATGTGACTCTGGTCCCACTCTGGGTCTCACCGTGCCCTAATGACTCTGAACCCCACTTTGGCCTGACTTGGACCTGCTGTCCTTGGTTGCTACCTGTGCCTGACCTCGAACTGTTGACTCTGGTTCTTTCAAGGGCCTCCCCTGTATCTGGTGATCCTGGTCCCCACCTGGGTATCACTTGGATGTGGTGACTCTTGTCACCACCGGGGACTCACCTGGACCTGGTTACTGTGTTCCACACATGGGCCTCAAATACAACTGTTGACCATGGTCCCCAAGCCGGCCTCACATGGAGCTGTTGCCTCTGATTCCCACCGTGGCCTCACGTGTACCTGGTAACTCTGGTCCTCACCTGGGCCTCATCTGGACCTAGTGACTCTGGTCCCCACCTGGGCTTCACTTGGATCTGTTGACTCTGGTCCCCACCGGGACTTCACCTGGATCTGGTGACTCTGGTCCCCACATGGACCTCTCCTGGACCTGGTGACTCTCTTTCCAACATGGACCTCACCTGGATCTGGTGACTCTGGTCCTCAGTTTGGTCTCACATGGACCTGGAGTCTCTCGTCCCCACTTGGACCTAACTGAGAACTGCTGAATCTTGCCCCACCTAGGCCGCACGCAGACCTGGTGACTCTTGTCCCCAGCTATGCCTCAATTCGACCTGATGAATCTGGTCCTCACGTGGGCCTCACATGGACCTGGGACTCAGCTGGATAGAGAGGCTCTGGTTCCCACAAGGGGCTCACCTGATACTCCTGACTGTGGTCTTATTCTATGCCTCACCAGGACCAAGTGATTCTGTTCCCCATTTGGGCCTGCATGGCCCTATTGACTCTGGTCCTCACCCAGGCATCATTGGGACCTGGATACTCTATTCCACACCTGGGCCTCACTTTGACCAGGGACCTCTGGTCCCATTCTGGGCCTCAAACTAAACTGGTTACTCTGGTTCCCCCTCTGGGCCTCACCCTTACCTGGTGACGCTGGTCACCCCTTAGGCTTAACCTGGGCCTGGTGAATCTGGTTTTTAGCTGGTCCTCACATGGATCTGGTGACTGGTCGCCACCTGGGCCTCACCTGGACTTGTGAATCCTGTTGCCACCTGCGCCTCACCGGGACCTTGTGACTCTTTTCCCACCTGGCATCAATGGGACATGGTTACGCTGTTCCCCACCTGGGCCTCACCTGGACATGATAACTTTGCTCCACACTTTGGCCTCAACTGGTCCTGATGACTCTGGTCCCCCCACCTAGCCCTCCATCTGGACCTGGTGACTGTGGTCCCCACCTGGGTCTCACCTGGACCTGGTGTCTCTCGTTCCCACATGACCACACCTGGACTTGGTGACTGTGGTGTTCTTGTAGACGCACATTTACCTGGTGACTCCAGTCCCCACTAGGGCCTCACGTGGATCTGGTGACTCTGGCCTGAAGGTTGGCCTCACCTGGACCTGGTGAGTGGGGTTGACACCCCGTACCTTGTGACAGTTCCCCACGTGGGCCTCTTGGACCTGGTGAAACTGGTCCTTACCTGGTTCACTCCCAGACCCGGGGACTCTGGTCACCACCTGGGCCTCACCTGGACCTGTTGAATCTGGTCCCCATCTGGGCCTCACCCAGTCCTGGTGACTGTGTTCCCCACCTGGACCTGATTGCTGTGGACACTTTCTTGGCCTCACCTGGAACTGGTGACTCTGATCCTATGTGCGCGTCAAACAGATCTGGTCACTCTGGTCCTCACCTGTGGACCACTATGACCTGGACACTGTGTTCCCCACCTGAGCTTCACCTGGACATGTTGACTCTGGAGCCGCACTGGGCCTCACCCTGACCTGGTGACTCTGGTCCCCATCTGGATGTCACCTGTACCGGGTGATTCTGTTACCCCTCTAGGCCTCAACCAGATCTGGTGACTCTGGGCCTCAACTGGGCCTCACCTGGACCTAGTCAATATGCTCCATTTGGGCCTCATTTGGACCTGGTGACTCTTGTCCCTTCCTGGGCATCATCGGGACATGGCTCCACTGCATGAACCGCAGGTTGGCCTCACCTTGACCTGGTAACTCTGGTCCCTACCTGGGCATCATCGGGACATGGTTCCACTGCATGGCCTTCAGGTTGGCCTCACCTGGACCTGGTAACTCTAGTCCCTACCTGGGCATCATCGGGACATGGTTCCTTGCATGGCCTGCAGGTTTCCCTCACCTGGACCTGGTGAGTGGGGTTGACACCTGGGCCTCACCCATGCCTGGTGACACTGGTCCCCACGTGGGTCTCACTTGGACCTGGTGAATCTGGTCCTTACCTGGACCTCACCTGGAACTGGTAACTCTGGTCACCACCAGGGAATAACCTGACCTGGTGAATCTGGTCCCCGTCTGTGCCTCACCCAGTCCTGGTGACTTTGTTCCCTACATGGGCCTGATTGCTGTGGACTCCTTTTGGCCTCACCTTGAACTGGTGACTCTGATCCTAACTGGGTCCCACCCAGATCTGGTGACTCTGGTCCTCACCTGTGGACCATTATGACCTTGTTACCCTGTTCCAAACCTGGGCCTCAAGTAGACCTGTTGACCATGGTCCCCAAGCCGGCCTCACATGGACCTGTTGCCTCTGATCCCCACCGGGGACTCACGTGTATTTCGTAACTCTGGTCCTCACCTCGGCCTCATCTGGACCTAGTGACTCTGGTCCACACCTGGAAGTCACCTGGATCTGGTGACTCTGGTCCCCACCTGAGTTTCACCTGGATTTGGGGACTCTGGTCCCCATCTGGGTCTCACCCGGCCCTGTTGACCATGGTCCTCAACTGGGCAAAATTGGGACCCGGTGACTGTGTTCCACAACTGGACCTCACCTGGACCAGATGACTCTGGTCCCCCTCTCGGTCTCACCGTGCCCTAGTGACTGTGAACCCCACTTTGGCCTGTCTTGGCCCTTCTGACCATGGCTGCCACCTGCGCCTGACCTCGAAATGTTGACTCTGGTTCTTTCCAGGGCCTACTTGGACCTGGTGATCCTGGTCCCCACCTGGGCCACTCCTGGACGTGATGAAACTTGTCACCACCGGGGACTCACCTGGACTTGGTTACTGTTTTCCAAACCTGGGCCTCAAATAGACCTGTTCACCAAGGTCCCCAAGCCGGCCTCACAAGGACCTGTTGCCTCTGATCCCCACCGGGGCCTCACGTGTATTTCGTATCTCTGGTCCTCACCTGGGCCTCATCTGGACCTAGTGACTCTGGTCCACACCTGGGCCTCACATGGATCTGGTGACTCTGGTCCCCACCTGGAAGTCACCTGGATCTGGTGACTCTGGTCCCCACATGGACCTCTCCTGGACCTGGTGACTCTCTTTCCAACATGGACCTCACCTGGATCTGGTGAATCTGGTCCTCAGTTTGGCCTCACCTGGACCTGGTGTCTCTCGTCCCCACTTTGACCTAACTCAGAACTGCTGAGTCTTGCCCCACCTAGGCCACACCCAAACCTGGTGACTCTTGTCCCCAGCTATGTCTCAATTCGATCTGATGAATCTGGTCCTCACGTGGGCGTCACATGGACCTGGGACTCAGCTGGACAGAGTGGCTCTGGTTCCCACAAGGGGTTCACCTGATACTGGAGACTGTGGTCTTATCCTATGCCTCACCAGGACCTAGTGATTCTGTTCCCCATCTGGGCCTGCATGGCCCTAGTGACTCTGGTCCTCACCCAGGCATCATTGGGACCTGGATACTCTATTCCACACCTGAGCCTCACTTTGACCAGGGACCTCTGGTCCCATTCTGGGCCTCAAACTAAACTGCTTACTCTGGTTCCCCCTCTGGTACTCACACTTACGTGGTGACTCTGGTCACCCCTTGGTTTTCACTTGGGCCTGGTGAATCTGGTCCTTAGCTGGTCCGCACCTGGATGTTGTGACTGGTCGCCACCTGGGCCTCACCTGGACTTGGTGAATCCTGTTGCCACCTGCGCCTCAACTGGACCTTGTGACTGTGGTCCTACCTGGACCTTACCTGGATCTGGTGGCTCTGGTTCCCATATGGGGTTCTCCTCTACCTGGTTCCTTGGTCTCCATCTGGCCTCGCTTGGAAAAAAATGACTCTGATCCATATTTGGGCCTCTCCTGGATCTGTTGACTCTGGTCCTTCCCTGGGTATCATTGGGACCTGGATACTCTCTTATATACCTGGGCCTCACCTGGACCTGGTGACTGTGGTCCCACGTGGGCCTCACCTGGACTAGGTGACTGGTTCCCACAGGGCCCTCACCTGGACCTGGTGACTCAGGTCCTCATATGGGCATCATGGGACCTGGTTTCTCAGTTCCACATCGGGGCCTCACCTGGACCTAGTGATTCTCATCCCCCTCTGGGCCTCTCCCTGACGTGGTGACTGTGGTCCCCACCTGATATCACCAGAACCGGGTGACTCTGGTCCCTCTCTGGGTCTCACCCGGAGCTGGGGACACCGGTCCTAAACAGGGCCTCAACAGGACCTATTGAATCTACTCCTCACTTTGGCCTCGTCTGGACCTTTTGACTCTTTTCCCACCTGGCATCAATGGGACATGGTTACTCTGTTCCCCACCTGGGCCTCACCTGGACATGGTAACTTTTCTCCACACTTTGGCCTCAACTGGTGCTGATGACTCTGGTCCCCCGACATAGGACTCAATCTGGACCTGGTGACTGTGGTCCCCACCTGGGTCTCTCCTGGACCTGGTGACTCTCGTTCCCACATGAACAACACCTGGACCTGGTGACTGTGGTGTTCTTGTAGACTCACATTTACCTGGTGATTCCGGTCCCCACTAGGGCCTCAACTGGATCTAGTGACTCTGGCCAAAAGTTGGCCTCACCTGGACCTGGTGAGTGGGGTTGCCACCTGGGCCTCAACCATACCTGGTGACTCAGGTCCCCGCGTGGGCCTCTTGGACCTGGTGAAACTGGTCCTTACCTGGTTCTCTCCCAGACCTGGGGACTCTGGTCACCACCTGGGCCTCACGTGGACCTGGTGAATCTGGTCCCCATCTGGGCCTCACCCAGTCCTGGTGACTTTGATCCCCACCTGGGCCTGATTGCTGTGGACTCCTTCTTGGCCTCACTTGGAAGTGGTGACTCTGATCGTAGCTGGGCCTCACCCAGATCTGGTGACTCTGGTCCTCACCTGTGGACCATTATGACCTCTATACTCTGTTCCACACCTGAGCCTCACCTGGACATGATGACTCTGGAACCTCTCTGGGCCTCACCCTGACCTGGTGACTCAGGACCCATCTGGATGGCACCTGGACCAGGTGATTCTGGTACCCCTCTAGGCCTCAACAAGGTCTGGTGACTCTGGTCCTCAACTAGGCCTCACCTGGACCTAGTGAATATGCTCCATCTGGGCCTCATTTGGACCTGGTGACTCTGGTCCCTAACTGGGCATCATCGGGACATTGTTCCACTGCATGGCCTTCAGGTTGGCCGCACCTGGACCTGGTAACTCTGGTTATACCTGGGCATCATCGGGACGTGGTTACTCTATTCCCCAGTGGGACTGACCTGATCGTGGTAACTCTGGTCCTGACTTTGGCCTCTTCTGTACCATTTGACTCTGGCTCCACCTGGACCGCACCTGTAAGTGGTGACTCTGATCCGAAGCATCGCCTCACCTGACCTGGTGACTGTGGTTTCCATCGGTACCTCACCTGGACCTCATGTCTCTGGTCCCACCTGGGCCTCACCAGGATCTTGTATCTGGTACCCACCTGAGTAGCATCAGAATATGGTTACACTGTTCACTAACAGTGACCCAGCCAGTCCTGTTAACTCTGGTCTTCACCGGGTCCACACCTGGACATGGTGACACTGGTTCCCACCTGGGTCTCACCTGGACATGGTGAGTCACATGCCCACCAGGTCCTCATCTGTAACTGGTGATTATTGTTCCCACATGGACATCACGTGGAACTGGTGGCTGCAGAGTTTCTAGCTTCTCATGTACCTCGAGAATCTGGTCCGAACCTGGGCCTCACCGGGACCTGGTGAGTGTGGTTGCCTCCTGCACCTCACCAGGACCTGGTGATTCTGGTCTGCCCCTGAGACTACCCTGGATCTTGTGACTGTGGTCCGCACCTGGCCTCACCTGGATTTGGGGACTCTGATCCCCATCCGGACCTCCCCTGGCCCTGTTGTCCATGGTCTTCAACTGGACAAAATTGGGACCCGGTGACTTTGTTCCACAACTGGACCTCACCTGGACCAGGTGACTCTGGTCCCCCTCTGGGTCTCACCATGCCCTAGTGACTGTGAACCCAACTTTGGAGTGACTTGGACCTGCTGACCCTGGTTCCCACCTGCGCCTGACCTCGAACTGTTGACTCAGGTTCTTTCAAAGGACTCCCCTGTACCTGGTGATCCTGGTCCCCAATTGGGCCTCAACTGGATGTGGTGACTCTTGTCACCACTGGGGACTCACCTAGACAGGCTTACAGTGTTACACACCAGGGCCTCAAGTAGACCTGTTGACCATGGTCCCCAAGCCGGCCTCACATGGACCTGTGGCCTCTGATCCCCACCGGGGCCTCACGTGTACCTGGTAACTCTGGTCCTCACCAGGGCCTCATCGGCACCTAGTGACTCTGGTCCCCACCTGGGCTTCACGTGGATCTGGTGACTCTGGTCCCCACCTGGACTTCACCTGGATCTGGTGACTCTGGTCCCCACCTGGACTTCTCTTAGACCTGGTGACTCTCTTTCCAACATGGACCTCACATTGATCTGGTGACTCTGGTCCTCAGTTTGGCCTCACCTGTACCTGGCGTCTCTCGTCCCCACTTTGACCTAACTCAGAACTGCTGAATCTTGGGGAGTGGGGTTGCCACCTGGGCCTCACCCATGCTTGGTGACACAGGTACCCACGTGGGCCTCACTTGGACCTGGTGAATCTGGTCCTTACCTGGTCCTCACCCGGAACTAGTAACTCTGGTCACCACCTGGGAATCACCTGGACTTGGTGAGTCTGGTCCCCAACTGGGCCACACCCAGTCCTCGTGACTTTGTTCCCCACCTGGACCTGATTGCTGTGGAATCCTTCTTGGCCTCACCTGGAACTGGTGACTCTGATCCTAACTCGGCCTCACCCAGAACTGGTGACTCTGGTCCTCGCCTGTGGACCTTTATGACCTGGATCTCTGTTCAACACCTGAGCCTCACCTGGACATGATGACTCTGGATCCCCTCTGGGCCTCACCCTGACCTGGTGACTCTGCTCCCCATCTGGATGTTACCTAGACCAGGTGAATCTGGTACCCCTCTAGGCCTCAACTAGACCTGGGGATTCTGGTCCTCAAGTGCGCCTCACCGAGACCTAGAGAATATGCTCCCCACCTGCTCTTCATCTGGACCTGGTGACTCTGGTTCTACCTGGGCATCATCGGGACATGGTTACTCTATTCCCCACTGGGACTGACCTGATCCTGGTAACTCTGGTCCTGACTTTGTCCTCTTCTGTACCAGGTGACTCTGGCTCCACCTGGGCCTCACCAGTAACTGGTGACTCTGATCCTAAGCATGGCCTCACCAGACCTGGTGACTGTGGTTCCCATCGGGACCTCACCTGGACCTCATATCTCTGGTCCCACCGGGGCCTCACCAGGACCTGGTGTCTCTGGTACCCACCAGGGTAGCATCAGGATATGGTTACACTGTTCACTAACAGTGACCCAGCCGGACCTATTAACTCTGGTCTTCACCTGGGCCACACCTGGACATGGTGACACTCGTTCCCACCTGGGTCTCAACTGGACATGGTGAGTCGGATCCCCACCTGGTCCTCACCTGTAACTGGTGATTCTCGTTCCGACTTGGACATCCTGTGGACCTAGTGGCTGCAGTGTTTCTAGCTTCTCATGTACCTCGTGACTCTGGTCCCCACCAGGGCCTCACAGGGACCTGGTGATTGTGGTTGCCACCTGCACCTCACCTGGACTTGGTGATTCTGGTCTGCACCTGAGACTACCCTGGATCTGGTGACTGTGGTCCCCACCTGGTCTCCACCTGGATTTGGGGACTCCGGTCCCCATCTGTGCCTCACCTGGCCCTGTTGACCATGGTCCTCAACTGGGCACAATTGGGGCCCGGTGACTGTGTTCCACAAATGGACCTCACCTGGACCATGTGACTCTGGTCCCCCTCTGGGTCTCACCGTGCCCTAATGACTGTGAATCCCACTTTGGCCTGACTTGGACCTGCTGACCCTGGTTGCCACCTGCGCTTGACTTCGTCCTGTTGACTCTGTTTCTTTCTTTTTTCTTTTTTTTTTAATTTATTTTTTATTATTGGTGTTCTATTTACTAACATACAGAATAACCCCCAGTGCCCGTCACCCATTCACTCCCACCCCCCGCCCTCCTCCCTTTCTACCACCCCTAGTTCGTTTCCCAGAGTTAGCAGTCTTTAGGTTCTGTCTCCCTTTCTGTTATTTCCCACACATTTCTTCCCCCTTCCCTTATATTCCCTTTCACTATTATTTATATTCCCCAAATGAATGAGAACATATAATGTTTTTCTTTCTCCGACTGGCTTACTTCACTCAGCATAATACCCTCCAGTTCCATCCACGTTGAAGCAAATGGTGGGTATTTGTCATTTCTGATAGCTGAGTAATATTCCATTGTATACATAAACCACATCTTCTTTATCCATTCATCTTTCGTTGGACACCGAGGCTCCTTCCACAGTTTGGCTATCGTGGCCATTGCTGCTATAAACATCGGGGTGCAGGTGTCCCGGCGTTTCATTGCATTTGTCTCTTTGGGGAAAATCCCCAACAGTGCAATTGCTGGGTCGTAGGGCAGGTATTTTTTTAACTGTTTGAGGAACCTCCACACAGTTTTCCACAGTGGCTGCACCAGTTCACATTCCCACCAACAGTGTATGAGGATTCCCTTTTCTCCGCATCCTCTCCAACATTGGTTGTTTCCTGTCTTGGTAATTTTCCCCATTCTCACTGGTGTGAGGTGGTATCTCATTGTGGTTTTGATTTGTATTTCCCTGATGGCAAGTGATGCGGAGCATTTTCTCATGTGCATGTTGGCCATGTCTATGTCTTCCTCTGTGAGATTTCTGTTCATGTCTTTTGCCCATTTCATGATTGGATTGTTTGTTTCTTTGGTGTTGAGTTTGATAAGTTCTTTATAGATCTTGGAAACTAGTCCTTTATCTGATATGTCATTTGCAAATATCTTCTCCCATTCTGTAGGTTGTCTTTGAGTTTTGTTGACTGTATCCTTTGCTGTGCAAAAGCTTCTTATCTTGATGAAGTCCCAATAGTTCATTTTTGCTTTTGTTTCTTTTGCCTTCGTGGATGTATCTTGCAAGAAGTTACTATGGCCGAGTTCAAAAAGGGTGTTGCTTCTGTTCTTCTCTAGGATTTTGATGGAATCTTGTCTCACATTTAGATCTTTCATCCATTTTGAGTTTATCTTTGTGTATGGTGAAAGAGAGTGGTCTAGTTTCATTCTTCTGCATGTGGATGTCCAATTTTCCCAGCACCATTTATTGAAGAGACTGTCTTTCTTCTAATGGATAGTATTTCCTCCTTTATCGAATATTAGTTGCCCATAAAGTTCAGGGTCCACTTCTGGTTTCTCTATTCTGTTTCACTGATCTATGTGTCTGTTTTTGTGCCAGTAGACTCTAGTTCTTTCAAGGGCCTCAACTGTACCTGGTGATCCTGGTCCCCACCTGGGACTAACCTGGACGTGGTGACTCTTGTCACCACTGGGGACTCACCTGGACCTGCTTACTGTGTTACACACCAGGGCCTCAAGTAGACCTGTTGACCATGGTCCCCAAGCCGGCCTCACATGGACCTGTTGCCTCTGATCCCCACCGGGGCCTCACCTGTACCTGGTAACTCTGGTCCTCACCTGGGCCTCATCGGGACCTAGTGACTCTGGTCCCCACCTGGGCTTCACGTGGATCTGGTGACTCTGTTCCCCACCTGGACCTCTCCCGGTCCTGGTGAGTCTCTTTCCAACATGGACCTCACCTGGATCTGGTGACTCTGGTCCTCACTTTGGCCTCACCTGGACCTGGCGTCTCTCGTCCCCACTTTGACCTAGCTCAGAACTGCTGAATCTTGCCCCACCTAACCCGCACCCAGACCTGGTGACTCTTGTCCCCAGCCATGCCTCAATTCGACCTAATGAATCTGGTCCTCACGTGAGCCTCACATGGACCTGGGACTCAGCTGGATAGAATGGCTCTGGTTCACGCAAGGGGATCAAAAGATAATGCTGACTGTGGTCTTATTCTATGCCTCACCAAGACCTAGTGATTTGTCCCCATCTGGGCCTGCATGGCCCTAGTGACTGTGGTCCTCACCCAGGCATCATTGCGACCTGGATACACTATTCCACACCAGGGCCTCACTCTGACTAGGGACCTCTGGACCCATTCTGGGCCTCAAACTAAACTGGTTAGTCTGGTTCCTCCTCTGGGACTCTCCCTTACCTGGTGACTCTGGTCACCCCATGGGCTTCATTTGGGCCTGGTGAATCTGGTCCTTAGCTTGTCCTCACTTGGATCTGGTGACTGGTCGCCAGCTGGGCCTCACCTGGACTTGGTGAATCCTGTTGCCACCTGGGACTCACCTGGACGAGGAGACTGGTTCCCACAGAGACCTCACCTGGACCTGCTGACTCAGGTCCTCATATGGGCATCATGGGACCCGGTTTCATTTCCACATCGGGACCTCACCTGGAGCTAGTGATTCTCGTCCCCCTCTGGGCCTCACCCTGAGTGACTCTGGTCCCCACCTGGATATCACCGGAACCGTTTGACTCTGGTCCCCCTCTTGGACGCACCCAGAGCTGGGGACACTGGTCCTCAACTGGGCCTCACCTGGAGCTGGTGAATCTGGTCCCCATCTGGGCCTCACCCAGTCCTGGTGACTTTGTTCCCCACCTGGACCTGATTGCTGTGGACTCGTCCTTGGCCTCACCTGGAACTGGTGACTCTGAAACTATCTGCGCGTCACCCAGATCTGGTGACTCTGGTCCTCACCTGGGCATCATTGGTACCTGGTGACTCTGTTCCTCACCTGAGCCTCACCTGGACATGATGACTCTGGAACCACTCTGGGTCTCACCCTGACCTGGTGACTCTGGGCCCCATCTGGATGTAACCTGGACCAGATGATACTGGTACTCCTCTAGGCCTCAACCAGATCTGGTGACTCTGGTCCTCAACTGGGCCTCACCTGGACCTAGTGAATATGCTCCATCTGGGCCTAAATTGGACCTGGTAACTCTGGTCACTCCCTCGGCATCATCGGGTCATGGTTCCACTGCATGGCCTGCAGGTTGCACTCACCTGGACCTAGTAACTCTGGTCCCTACCTGGGCATCATCCGGACGTGGTTCCTCTGCATGGCCTGCAGGTTGGCCTCACCTGGACCTGGTGAGTGGGGTTGCCACCTGGGCCTCACCCATACCTGGTGACTCAGGTCCCCGCGTGGGGCTCTTGGACCTGGTGAATCTGATCCTTTCCTGGTCCTCTCCTAGACCAGGGGACTCTGGTCACTACCTGGTCCTCCCCTGGACCTGGGGAATCTGGTCCCTATGTGAGACTCACCCAGTCCTGGTGACTTTGTTCCCCACCTGGACCTGATTGCTGTGGACTCCTTCTTGGCCTCACCTAGAACTGGTGACTCTGATCCTATCTGCGCGTCACCCAGAACTGGTGACTCTGGTCCTCACCTGGGCATCATTGGTACCTGCTGACTCTGTTGCACACCTGAGCCTCACCTGGACATGATGACTCTGGAACACTCTGGGCCTCACCCTGACCTGGTGACTCTGGTCCCCATCTGGATGTCACCTGGACCAGGTGATTCTGGTACCCCTCTAGGCCTCAACCAAATCTGGTGACTCTGGTCCTCAACTGGGCCTCACCTGGACCTAGTGAATATGCACCATCTGGGCCTAATTTGGACCTGGTGACTCTGTTCCCTACCTGGGCATTATCGGGACATGGTTCCACTGCATGCCTGCAGGTTGGCCTCACTTGGACCTGGTAAGTCTGGTCCCTACCTGGTCATCATCGGGACATGGTTCCTCTGAATGGCCTGCAGGTTGGCCTCACCTGGACCTGGTCAGTGGGCTTGCCACCTGGGCCTCACCCATGCCTGGTGACACAGGTCTCCACGTGGGCCTCACTTGGACCTGATGAATCTAGTCCTTGCCTGGTCCTCACCCGGAAATGGTAACTCTGGTCACCACCTGGGCATCACCTGGACCTGGTGAATCTGGTCCCCATCTGGTCCTCACTCAGTCCTGGTGACTTTGTTCCCCACCTGGACCTGATTGCTGTGGACTACTTCTTGGACTGACCTGGAACTGGTGACTCTGATCCTAACTGGGCCCCACCCAGATCTGGTGACTCTGGTCCTCACCTGTGGACCATTATGATCTGGATGTTCTGTTCCACACCTGAGCCTCATCTGAACATGAGGACTCTGGATCCTCTCTGTGCCTCACCCAGATCTGCTGACTCTGGTCCTCACCTGTGGACCATTATGACCTGGATACTCTGTTCCACACCTGAGCCTCACCTGGACCTGATGACTCTTAATCGTCTCTGGGCCTCAGCCTCACATGGTGACTCTGGTCCCCATCTGGATGTCACCTAGACCAGGTGAATCTTGTCCCCCTCCAGGCCTCAACTAGACCTGGTGACTCTGGTGCTCAACTGGGCCTCATCGGGACCGAGTGAAAATGCTCCCCACATGCACCTCAATTGGACCTGTTGACTCTGGTTCTACCTAGGCATCTTCGGGACATGGTTACTCTATTCCCCACTGGGACTGACCTGATCCTGGTAACTCTGGTCCTGACTTTGGCCTCTTCTGTACCAGGTGACTCTGGCTCCACCTGGGCCTCACCTGTAACTGGTGACTCTGATCCTAAGCATGGCCTCACCTGACCTGGTGACTGTGGTCCCACCTGATCCTCACCTGGATGAGATGTGTGGT
This sequence comes from Canis aureus, assembly GCF_053574225.1. Taxonomy (NCBI): domain Eukaryota; kingdom Metazoa; phylum Chordata; class Mammalia; order Carnivora; family Canidae; genus Canis; species Canis aureus. The sequence goes on from NC_135632.1 coordinate 59,317,720, forward strand.
TCCCACAGGGACCTAACCTGGACCTGGTGACTCAGGTCGTCATATGGGCATCATGGGACCTGGTTTCTCAGTTCCACACCGGGCCTCACCTGGACCTAGTGATTCTCGTCCCGCTCTGGGCCTCACCCTGACGTGGTGACTCTGGTCAACACCTGGATATCACCAGAACCAGTGACTCTAGTCCCCCTCTGGGACTCACCCGGAGCTGGGGACACTGGTCCTAAACTGGGCCTCAACAAGACCTGGGGAATCTACTCACTTAGGCCTCGTCTGGACCTTGTGACTCTTTTCCCACCTGGCATCAATGGGACATGGTTACTCTGTTCCCCACCTGGGCCTCACCCTGACATTGTGAATCTGGTCCGCATCTGGATGTCACCTAGACCAGGTGAATCTGGTACCCCTCTAAGCCTCAACTAGACCTGGGGAAACTGGTCCCCAACTGGGCCTCAGCGGAACCTAGTAAACATGCTCCCCACCTGTGCCTCATCTGGACCTGGTGACTCGGGTTCTACCTGGGCATCATCGGGACATGGTTACTCTATTCCCCACTGGGACTGACCTGATCCTGGTAACTCTGGTCCTGACTTTGGCCTATTCTGAACCAGGTGACTCTGACTCGACCTGGGTCTCACGTGTAACTGGTGACTATGACTTAAGCATGGCCTCACCTGACCTGGTGACTGTGGTTCCCATCGGGACCTCACCTGGCCCTCATGTCTCTGGTCCGACCTGGGCCTCACCAGGACCTGGTGTCTCTGGTACCAACCTGGGTAGCATCAGGATATGTTTACACTCTTCACTAACAGTGACCCAGCCGGACCTATTAACTCTGATCTTCACCTGGGCCACACCTGGACATGGTGATTCTGGTCTATACCTGAGACTTCCCTGGATCTGGTGACTGTGGTCCCCACCTGGGCTTCACCTTGACTTGGGGACTCCGGTACCCATCTGGGCCTCACCTGGCCCTGTTGACCATGGTCCTCAACTGGGCAAAATTGGTAACCGGTGACTGTGTTCCACAACTGGACCTCACCTGGACCAGGTGACTCTGGTCCCCCTCTGGGTCTCACCGTGCCCTAGTGACTGTGAACCCCACTTTGGCCTGACTTGGACCTGCTGACTCTGGTTGCCACCGGCGCCTGACCTCGAACTGTTGACTCTGGTTCTTGCAAGGTCCTCCCCTGGACCTTGTGATCCTGGTCCCCACCTGGGACTCACCTGGACGTGGTGACGCTTGTCACCACCAGGGACTCACCTGGACCTGCTTACTGTGTTCCACACCTGGGTCTCAAGTAGATCTGTTGACCATGGTCCCCAAGCCGGCCTCACATGGACCTGTTGCTTCTGATCATCACCGGTGCCTCACGTGAACCTGGTAACTCTGGTCCCCACCTGGACATCTCCTGGACCTGGTGACTCTCTTTCCAACATGGACCTCACCTGGATCTGGTGACTCTGGTCCTCAGTTTGGACTCACCTGTTCCTGGTGTCTCTCTTCCCCACTTTGACCTAACTCAGAACTGTTGAATCTTTCTCCACCTAGGCCGCACCCATACCTGGTGACTCTTGTCCCCAGCTACGCCTCAATTCGACCTGATGAATCTGGTCCTCACGTGAGCCTCACATGGACCTGGGACTCAGCTGGATAGAGTGGCTCTGGTTCTCGCAAGGGACTCAAATGATACAGCTGACTGCGGTCTTATTCTATGCCTCACCGGGACCTAGTGATTCTGTTCCCCATCTGGGCCTGCATGGCCCTAGTGACTCTGGTCCTCACAGGCATCATTGGGACCTGGATACACTATTCCACACCTGGGCCTCACTCTGACTAGGGACCTCTGGTCACATTTTGGGCCTCAAACTAAACTGGTTACTGTGGTTCTCCCTCTGGGAATCACCCTTACCTGGTGACTCTGGTCACCCCTTGGGCTTCATTTGGGCCTGGTGAATCTGGTCCTTAGCTTGTCCTCACTTGGATCTGGTGACTGGTCGCCACCTGGGCCTCACCTGGACTTGGTGAATCCTGTTGCCACATGCGCCTCACCTGGACCTTGTGACTCTGGTCCCACCTGGAACTCACCTGGATCTGGTGGCTCTGGTTCCCATATGGGGCTCTCCTGGACCTGGTTCCTGTGGTCTCCATCAGGCATCAACTGGAACAAAATGACTCTGATCCATATTTGGGCCTCTGCTGGACCTGTTTACTCTGGTCCTTACTTGGGCATCATTGGGACCTGGATACTATTATATACCTGGGCCTCACCTGGACCTGTTGACTGTGGTCCCACCTGGGCCTCACCTGGACGAAGTGACTGGTTCCCACAGGGACCTCACCTGGAACTGTTGACTCAGGTCCTCATATGGGAATCATGGTACCTGGTTTCAGTTCCACATCGGGGCCTCACCTGGACCTAGTGATTCTCGTCCCCCTCTGGGCCTAACCCTGACGTGGTGACTCTGGTCCCCTCCTGGATATCACCAGAACCTGGTGACTCTGGTCCCCCTCTGGGACTTACCTGGAGCTGGGGACACTGGTCCTCAACTGTGCCTCAACAGGACCTGTTGAATCTACTCCTCACTTAGGCCTCGTCTGGACCTTGTGACTCTTTTCCCACCTGGCATCAATGGGACATGGTTACTCTGTTCCCCACCTGGGCCTCACTTGGACATGATAACTTTGTTCCGCACTTTGGCCTCAACTGGTCTTGATGAATCTTCTCCCCCAATTAGGCCTCAATCTGGACCTGGTGACTGTGGTTCCCATCGGGACCTCACCTGGACCTCATGTCTCTGGTCCCACCTAGGCCTCACCAGGACCTGGTGTCTCTGGTACCCACATGGGTAGCATCAGGATATGGTTACACTGTTCACTATCAGTGACACAGCCAGACCTATTAACTCTGGTCTTCACCTGGGCCACACCTGGACATGGTGACACTGGTTCCCCTTTGGGTCTCACGTGGACATGGTGATTCGGATCCCTGCCTGGTCCTCACCTGTAACTGGTGATTCTCGTTCCCACGTGGACATCATGTGGATCTGGTGGCTGCAGTGTTTCTAGCTTCTCATGTACCTCGTGACTCTGGTCCCCACCAGGGCCTCACTGGGACCTGTTGAGTGTGGTTGCCACCTGCACCTCACCTGGACCTGGTGATTCTGGTCTGCACCTGAGACTACCCTGGATCTGGTGACTGTTGTCCCCACATGGGCTTCACCTGGATTTCGGGCTCTGGTTCCCATCTGGGCCTCACCTGGCCCTGTTGACCGTGGTCCTCAACTGGGCAAAATTGGGAACCGATGACTGTGATCCACAATTGGACCTCACCTGGACCAGGTGACTCTGGTCCCCCTCTGAGTGTCACCGTGCCCTAGTGACTGTGAACCCCACTTTGGCCTGACTTAGACCTCCTGACTATGGTTGCCACCTGCGCTTGACCTCGAACTGTTGACTCTGGTTCTTTCAAAGGCCTCCCCTGGACATGGTGATCCTGGTGCCCACATGGGCCTGACGTGGACCTGGTGACTCTTGTCACCACCGGGAACTCACCTGGACATGCTTATTATGTTCCACACCTGGGCCTCATGTAGACCTGTGGACCATGGTCCCCAAGCCGGCCTCACATGGACCTGTTGCCTCTGATCCCCACCGGGGCTTCACGTGTACCTGGTAACTCTGGTCCTCATCTGGGCCTCATCTGGACCTAGCGACTCTGGTCCCCACCAGGGCTTCACCTGGATCTGGAGACTCTGGTCCCCATCTGGACTACACCTGGATCTGGGGACTCTGGTCCACACCTGGACCTGACCTGCATCTGGTGACTCCGGTCCTCAGTTTGGCCTCACCTGGATCTGGCATCCTTCGTCCCCACTTTGACCTAACTCAGAACTGCTGAATCTTGCCCCACCTCGGCCGCAACCAGACCTGGTGACTCTTGTCCCCAGCTATGCCTCAATTCGACCTGATGAATCTGGTCCTCACGTGGGCCTCACATGGACCTGAGACTCAGCTAGATAGAGTGGTTCTGGTTCGCACAAGGGGCTCACCTGATACAGCTGACTGTGGTCTTATTCTATGCCTCACCTGGTCCTAGTGATTCTGTTCCCATCTGGGCCTGCATGGCGCTAGTGACTCTGGTCCTCACCCAGGAATCATTAGGACCTGGATACTCTATTCCACACCTGTGCCTCACATTGACCATGGACCTCTCGTCCCATTTTGGGACTCAAAATAAAATAGTTACTGGTTCCCTTTTGGGCCTCACCCTTACCTGGTGACTCTGGTCACCCGTTTGGCTTCACTTGGGCCTGGTGAATCTGGTCCTTAGCTGGTCTCACCTGGATCTGGTGAATGGTCTCCACATGGGCCTCACCTGGACTTGGTGAATGCTGTTGACACATGCGCCTCACCTGGACCTTGTGACTGTGGTCCCACCTGGATCTCACCTGGATCTTGTGGCTCTGGTTCCCATATGGGGCTCTCCTGGACCTGGTTCCTGTGGTCTTCATCTGGCCTCACCTGGAACACAATGACTCTGATCCATATTTGGGCCTCTCCTGCACCTGTTGACTCTGGTCCTTACATGGGCATCATTGGGACCTCGATACTCTCTTATATACCTGGGCCTCACCTGGACCTGGTGACTTTGGTCCCACCCGGGCCACTACGGGATGAGGTGACTGGTTCCCACAGGGACCTCACCTGGACCTGGTGACTCAGGTCCTCATATGGGCATCATGGTACCTGGTTTCTCAGTTCCACATCGGGGCCTCACCTGTACCTAGTGATTCTCGTCCCCCTCTGGGCCTCACCCTGACGTGGTGACTCTGGTCCCCACCTGGATATCACCAGAACCTGGTGACTCTGGTCCCCCTCTGTGACTCACCCGGAGCTGGGAAACACTGGTCCTCAACTGGGCCTCAATAGGACCTGGTGAATCTACTCCTCACTTAGGCATCGTCTGGACCTTGTGACTCTTTTCCCCCCTGGCATCAATGGGACATGGTTACTCTGTTCCCCACCTGGACCTCACCTGGACATGATAACTTTGCTCCATTCTTTGTCCTCAACTGGTCCTGATTACTCTGGTCCCCCCACCTAGGCCTCAATCTGGACCTGGTGACTGTGGTCCCCACCTGGGTCTCACCTGGACCTGATGACTCTCGTTCCCACATGAAATACACCTGGACCTGGTGACTGTGGTGATCTTGTATACTCACATGTACCTGGTGACTCCAGTCCCCACTAGGGCCTCACCTAGATCTGGTGACTCTGGCCCGCCGGTTGGCCTCACCTAGACCTGGTGAGTGGGGTTGCCACCTAGGCCTCACACATAGCTGGTGACTCAGGTCCCCAGGTGAGCCTCTTGGACCTGGTGAATCTGACCTTACCTGGTCCTTTCCTACACCCGGGGACTCTATACCCATCTGGGCCTCACCTGGACCTGGTGAATCTGGTCCCCATCTGGGTCTCACCCAGGTCTGGTGACTTTGATCCCCACCTGGACCTGATTGCTGTGAACTCTTTCTCGGCCTCACCTGCAACTGGTGACTCTGATCCTATCTACGCCTCACCCGGATCTGGTGACTCTGGTCCTCACTTGGGCATCATTCGTACCTGGTGTCTCTCTTCCACACCTGAGCCTCACCTGGACCCGATGACTCTGGGACCACTCTGGGCCTCCCGCTGACCTGGTGACTCTCGACCCATCTGGATATCACCTGGACCAGGTGATTCTGGTACCCTTCTAAGACTCAAGCAGATATGGTGAAACTGGTCCTCAACTGGGCCTCACCTGGACCTAGTGAATATGCTTCATCTGGGCCTTATTTGGACCTGGTGAATATGGTCCCTACCTGGGCATCATCGGGATATGGTTCCCCTGCATGGCCTGCGGATTGGCCTCAAATGACCTGGTAAATCTGGTCCCTACCTGAGCATCACCGGGACATGGTTCCTCTGCATGGCCTGCAGGTTGGCCTCACCTGGACCTGGTGAGCGGGGTTGCCACCTGGGCCTCCCCCATACCTTGTGACTAGGGCCCCACGTGGGCCTCCCTTTGACCTGGTGAAACTGGTCCTTACCTGGTCCTCACTCGGAACTAGTAAGTCTGGTCACAACATGGGAATCATATGTACCTGGTGAATCTGGTCCCCTTGGGCCTCACCCCGTCCTGGTGACTTTGTTCCCCACCTGGAACTGATTGCTGTGGACTACTTTTGGGCCTCACCTGGAACGGGTGACTCTGATCCTAACTGGGACTCACCCAGATCTGGTGACTCTGGTCCTCACCTGTGGACCATTATGACCTGGATACTCTTTTCCACACCTGAGACTCACCTGGACATGATGACGCTGGATCCCCTCTGGGCTTCAGCCTGACATGGTGACTCTGGTCCCCATCTGGATATCACCAGAATCGGGTGACTCTGTTCCCCCTCTGGGACTCACCCGGAGCTGGGACACTGGTCCTCAACTGGGCACAACTGGACCTGGTGTATCTACTCCTCACTTAGGTCTCGTCTGGACCTTGTGACTCTTTTCCCACCTGGCATCAATGGGACATGGTTACTCTGTTCGCTCTGGGCCTCACCTGGACATGATAACTTTGCTCAACACTTTGGCCTCAACTGGTCTCGATGACTCTGATCCCCCCACCTAGGCCTCAAACTGAACCTGGTGACTGTGGTCCCCACCTGGGTCACACCTGTACCTGGTGACTGTGGTCCCCACTGGGTCTCACCTGGACCTGGTGGTCTCGTTCCTACATGAACCACGCCTGGCCCTAGTGACTGTGGTGTTCTTGTAGACTCACATTTACCTGGTGACTCCAGTCCCCACTAGGGCCTCACTGGATCTGGTGACTCTGGCCTGTAGGTTGTCCTCACCAGGACCTGGTGAGTGGGGTTGCCACCTGGGCCTCACCCATACCTGGTGCCTCAGGTCCCCACTTGGGCCTCTTGGACCTGGTGAATTTGGTAATTCTGGTCACCACCTGGGAATCCCCTGGACCTGGAGAATCTGTTCGCCATCTGGGCCTCACACAGTCCTGGTGACTTTACTCCCCACCTGGACCTGATTGCTGTGGACTCCTTTTGGGCCTCACCTGGAAGTGGTGAGTCTGATCCTAACTGGGCCTCATGCAGATCTGGTGACTCTGGTCCTCACCTGTGGACCACTATGACCTGGATACTCTGTTCCACACCTGAGCCTCACCTGGACATAATGACTCTGGATCCTCTCTGGGCCTCACTCTCACATGGTGACTCTGGTCCCCATCTGGATGTCACCTAGACCATTTGAATCTGGGACCCCTGTCGGCCTCAACCAGACCTGGTGACTCTGGTCCTCAACTGGGCCTCACCTGGACCTAGTGAACATGCTCCCCACCTGCGCCTCATCTGGACGTGGTGACTCGGGTTCTACCTGGGCATCATCTGGGCATGGTTACTCTATTCCCCAATGGGAATGACCTGTTCCTAGTAACTCTGGTCCTGTCTTTGGCCTCTTCTGTACCAGGTCACTCTGGCTCCACCTGGGCCTCACCTGTAACTGGTAACTCTGATCCTAAGCATGGCCTCACCTGACCTGCTGACTGTGGTTCCCATCGGGATCTTACCTGGACCTCATGTCTCTGGTCCCACCTGGGCCTCATCAGGACCTGGTGTCTCCGGTACCCACATGGGTAGCTTCAGGATATGGTTACACTTTTCACTAACAGTGACCCAGCCGGACCTATTATCTCTGGTCTTCACCTGGGCCACACCTGGACATGGTGACACTGGATCCCACCTGGGTCTCAACTTGACATGGTGAGTCGGATCCCCACCTGGTCCTCACGTGTAACTGCTGATTCTCCGGCCCACATGGACATCATGTGGATCTGGTGGCTGCAGTGTTTCTAGCTTCTCATGTACCTTGTGACTCTGGTCCCCGCCAGGGCCTCACTGGGTCCTGGGGAATGTGGTTGCCACCTGCACCTCACTTGGACCTGGTGATTATGGTCTGCACCTGAGACTACCCTGGATCTGCTGACTGTAGTCCCCACCTGGGCTTCACCTGGATATTTGGACTCCGGTCCCCATCTGGGCCTCACCTGGCCCTGTTGACCATGGCACACAACTGGGGAAAATTGGGACCCGATGACTGTGTTCCACAACTGGACCTCACCTGTACCAGGTGACTCTAATCCCCCTCTGGGTCTCCCCGTGCCCTAGTGACTGTGAACCCCAATTTGGCCTGACTTGGACCTGCTGACCCTGGTTGCCACCTGCGCCTGACCTCGAAACGTTGATTCTGGTTCTTTCAAGGGCCTGCCCTGTACCTGGTGATCCTGGTCCCCACCTGGGACTCACCTGCACGTGGTGACTCTTGTCACCACCGGGGACTCACCGGGACCTGCATACTGTGTTCCACACCTGGGCCTCAAGTAGCCCTGTTGAACTTGGTCCCCAAGCCGGCCTCACATGGACCTGTTGCCTCTGATCCCCACCGGGGCCTCACGTGTACCTGGTAACTCTAGTCCTCACCTGGGCCAATTTGGATATGGTGACTCTGGTCCCAACCTGGACTTCACCCGGATCTGGTGACTCTGGTCCCCCCTGGACCTCTCCTGGACCTGGTGACTCTCTTTCCAACATGGACCTCACCTGTATCTGGTGAGCTTGGTCCTCACTTTGGCCTCACCTGGACCTGGTGTCTCTCGTCCCCACTTTGACCTAACTCAGAACTGCTGAATCTTGCCCCACCTAGGCCGCACCCAGACCTGGTGACTCTTGTCCTCAGCTATGCCTCAATTCGACCTGATGAATCTGGTCCTCATGTGGGCCTCTCATGTACCTGGGTCTCAGCTGGATAGAGTGGCTCTGGTTCCCACAAGGGGCTCACTTGATACTGGTGACTGTGTTTTTATTTTATGTCTTACCAGGACCTAGTGATTCTGTTCCCCATCTGGGCCTGCATGGCCTTAGTGACTCTGTTCCTCACCCAGGCATCATTGGGACCTGGATACTCTATTCCGCACCTGAGCCTCACTTTGACCAGGGACCTCTGGTCCCATTCTGGGCCTCAAACAAAACTGGTTACTCTGGTTCCCCCTCTCGACCTCACCCTTACCTGGTGACGCTGGTCACCCGTTGGGCTTCAATTGGGCCTGGTGAATCTGGTCCTTAGCTGCTCCGCACCTGGATGTGGTGAGTGGTCGCCACCTGGGACTCACCTGTACTTGGTGAATCCTGTTGCCACCTGCGCCTCACCTGGACCTTGTGACTGTGGTCCCACCTCGACCTCACCTGGATCTGGTGGCTTTGTTTCACATATGGAGCTCTCCTGGCACTGGTTCCTGTGGTCTCCATCTGGCCTCACCTGGAACACAATGACTCTGATCCATATTTGGGAGTCTCCTGGACCTGTTTACTCTGGTCCTTACCTGGGCATCATTGGGACCTGGATACTCTCTTATATACCTGGGCCTCACCTGGACCTGGTGACTGTGTTCCCACCTGGGCCTCACCTGGACGGGGTGACTGGTTCCTTCAGGGACCTCACGAGGACCTGGTGACTCAGGTCCTCATATGGGCATCATGGGACCTGGTTTCTCAGTTCCACATAGGGGCCTCACCTGGACCTAGAGATTCTCGTCCCCCTCTGGGCCTCACCCTGACGTGCTGACTCTGGTCCCCACCTGGATATCACCAGAACGGGGTGACTCTGGTCCCCCTCTGGGTATCCCCTAGAGCTGGTGACACTGGCCCTCAACTCGGCCTCAACAGGACCTGGTGAATCTACTCCTCACTTAGGCCTCATCTGGACCTTGTGACTCTTCCAACCTGGCATCAATGGGACATGGTTACTCTGTTCCCCACCTGGGCCTCACCTGGACATGATAAAAATGCTTCACACTTTGGCCTCAACTGCTCCTGATGACACTGTTCCCCCCACCTAGGCCTCAATCTGGACCTGGTGACTGTGATCCCCACCTGCGTCTGACTTGGAACTTGTGACTCTCGTTCCCACATGAACCACACGGACCTGGTGACTGTGGTGTTCTTGTAGACTCACATTTACCTGGTGACTCCGGTCCCCACTAGAGCCTCACCTGGATCTTGTGACTTTGGCCTGCAGGTTGATTTTGGCCTGGTGAGTAGGGTTGCCACATGGGCCTCACCCAAACCTGGCGACTCAGGTCCCCATGTGGGCCTCTTCGCCCTGGTGAATCTGGTCCTTAACCTGGTCCTCTCCCAGACCCGGGGACTCTAGTCAACATCTGGGCCGCATCTGGACCTGTTGAATCTTGTCCCCATCTGGGACTCACCCAGTCCTGGTGATTTTGTTCCTCACCTGGATCTGATTGCTGTGGACACTTTCTTGGCCTCACCTGAAGCTGGTGACTCTGATCCTATCTGCGTGTCACCAAGACCTGGTGACTCTGGTCCTCACCTGGGCATCATTGGTACCTGGTGACTCTGTTCCACACCTGAGCCTCACCTGGACATGATGACTCTGGAACCTCTCTGGGCCTCACCCTGACCTGGTGACTCTGGTCCACATCTGGATGTCACCTGGACCATGTGATTCTGATACCCCTCTAGGCCTCCACCAGATCTGGTGACTCTGGCCCTCAACTGGACCTCACCAGGACCTAGTGAATATGCTCCATCTGGGCCTCATTTGGACCTGGTGACTCTGGTCTCCACCTGGGCATCATCGGGACATGGTTTCACTGCATGGCCTACAGGTTGGCCTCACCTGCACCTGGTAACTCTGGTCCTGACCTGGGCATCATCTTGACATGGTTCCTCTCCATGGGCTGAATTTTGGCCTCACCTGGACCTGGTGAGTGGGGTTGCCACCTGGGCCTCTCCCATATCTGGTGACACAGGTCCCCACATGGAACTCACTTGGACCTGGTGAATCTGGTCCTTACCTGGTCCTCACCCAGCACTGGTAACTCTGGTCACCACCTGGGAATCACCTGGATCTGGTGAATCTGGTCCCCATCTGGGCCTCACCCAGTCTTGGTGACTTTGTTCCCCACCTGGACCTGATTGCTGTGGACTCCTTCTTGGCCTCACCTGGAACTGGTGACTCTGATCCTAACTGGGCTTCACCCAGATCTGGTGACTCTGGTCGTCAGCTGTGGACCATTATGACCTGGATACTCTGTTCCACACCTGAGCCTCGCCTGAACTTGATGACTCTGGATCCCCTGTGGGCCTCACCCTGACATGGTGACTCTGGTCCCCATCTGGATGTCACCTTGACCAGGTGAATCTGGTACCCCTTTATGCCTCAACTTGACCTGGTGACTCTAGTCCTCATCTGGGCCTCAATGGGACATAGTGAACATACTCCCCACTGTGCCTCATCTGGACCTGGTGACTCTGGTTTTACCAGGACATCATCAGGACATGGTTACTCTATTCCCTACTGATCCGGGACTGAACTGATCCTGGTAACTCAGGTCCTGATTTTGGCCTCTTCTGTACAAGGTGACTCTGGCTCCTCCTGGGCCTCACCTGTAACTGGTGACTCTGATCCTAAGCATGGCCTCACCTGACCTGGTGACTGTGGTTCCCATGGGACCTCACCTGGACCTCATGTCTCTGGTCCCACCTGGGCCTCACCAGTACCTGGTGTATCTGGTACCCTCCTGGGTAGCATCAGGATATGGTTACCCTGTTCACTATCAGTGACCCAGCCGGACCTATTAACTCTGGTCTTCACCTGGGCCACACCTGGACATGGTGACACTGGTTCCCACGTGGGTCTCACCTGGACATGGTGAGTCGGATCCTCACATGGTCCTCACCTGTAACTGGCAATTCTCGTTTCCACATGGACATCATGTGGACCTGGTGGCTGCAGTGTTTCTAGCTTCTCATGTACCTCATGACTCTGATCCCCACCAGGGCCTCACCGTGTACTGGTGAGTGTGGTTTCACCTGCACCTCACCTGGACCTGGTGATTCTGGTCTGCGCCTGAGACTACCCTGGATCTGGTGACTGTGGTCCCCACCTGGGCTTCACCTGGATTTGGGGACTCCGGTCTCCATCTGGGCCTCCCCTGGCCCTGGTGACCATGGTCCTCAACTGGGCAATTTTGGGACCCGGTGACTGTGTTCCACAATTGGACCTCACCTGGACCAGGTCACTCTGGTCCCCCTCTGGGACTCACGTGCCCTAGTGACTGTGAACCCCACGTTAGCCTGACTTTGACCTGCTGACACTGGTTGCCACCTGCGCCTGACCTCGAACTGTTGACTTTGGTTCTTTCAAGGGCCTCCACTGTACCTGGTGATCCTGGTCCCCAACCTGGGCCTCACCTGGACATGGAGACTCTTTTCACCCCCGGGGACTCACCTGGACCTGGTTACTGTGTTCCACACCTGGGCCTCAAGTAAACCTGTTGACCATGGTCCCCAAGCCGGCCTCACATGGATCTGTTCCCTCTGATCCCCACCGGGGTCTGACGTGTACCTGGTATCTCTGGTCCTCAGCTGGGCCTCATCTGGACCTAGTGACTCTGGTCCCCACCTGGGCTTCACTGGATCTGGTGACTCTGGTCCCCACCTGGAGTTCACCTGGATCTGGTGACTCTGGTCCCCAACTGGACCGCTCCTGAACCTGGTGACTCTCTTTCCAACATAGACTACACCTGGATCTGGTGACTCTGGTCCTCAGTTTGGCCTCACCTGGACCTGTTGTCTCTCGTCCTCACTTTGACCTAACTCAGAACAGCAGAATCTTGCCCCACCTAGGCCGCACCCAGACCTATTGACTCTTGTCCCCTGCTATGCCTCAATTCGATCTGATGAATCTGGTCCTCACGTGGGCCTCACTTGGACCTGGGACTCAGCTAGATAGAGTGGCTGTGGTTCCCACAAGGGGCTCAACTGATACTGCTGACTGTGGTCTTATTCTATGCCTCACCAGGACCTAGTATTTCTGTTCCCCAGCTGGGCTTGCATGGCCCTAGTGCCTCTCGTCCTCACCCAGGCATCATTGGGTGATGGACCCAAAGATCCTCACCCTGGATACTCTATTCCACACCTGGGCCTCACTTTGAACAGGGACTTCTGGTCCCATTCTGGGCCTCAAACTAAACTGGTTACTCTGGTTCCCCTCTGGGCCTCACCCTTACCTGGTGACTCTGGTCACACTTTGGGCTTCACAAGGGCCTGGTGAATCTGGTCCGTAGCTGGTCCGCACCTGGATCTGGTGACTGGTCGCCACCTGGGCCTCAACTGGACTTGGTGAATCCTGTTGCCACCTGCGCCTCACCTGGACCTTGTGACTGTGGTCCCACCTGGACCTCACCTGGATCTGGTGGCTCTGTTTCCCATATGGGGCTCTCCTGGACCTGGTTCTTGTGGGCTCCAACTGGCCTCACCTGGAACACAATGACTCTGAACAATATTTGGGCCTCTCCTGGACCTGTTGACTCTGGTCCTTACTTGGGCATCTTTGGGAGCTGGATACTCTGTTATATACCTGGGCCTCACCTGGACCGGTGACTGTGGTCCCACCTGGGCCTCACCTGGACGAGGTGCCTGGTTCCCACAGGGACCTCACCTGGACCTGGTGACTCAGGTCCTCATATGGGCATCATGGGACCTGGTTTCTCAGTTCCACATCGGGGCCTCACCTGGACCTAGTGTTTCTCGTCCCTTTCTGGGCCTCACCCTGACGTGGTGACCCTGGTCCCCACCTGGATATCACCAAAACCGCGTGACTCTGGTTCCCCTCTGGGACTCACCCGGAGCTGGGGACACTGGTCCTCAACTGGGCCTCTACAAGACCTGGTGAATCTACTCCTCACTCAGGCCTCGTCTGGAACTTGTGACTCTTTTCCCACCTGGCATCAATGGGGCATGGTTACACTGTTCCCCACCTGGGCCTCACCTGGACATTATAACTTTGCTCCACTCTTTGGCCTCAACTGGTCCTGATGACTCTGGTCCCGCCACCTAGGCCTCAATCTGGACCTGGTGACTGTGGTCCCCACCTGGGTCTCACCTGGACATGGTGACTCTCGTTCCCACATGAACCACACCTGGACCTGGTGAATGTGGTGTTCTTGTAGACTCACATTTACCTGGTGACTCCGGTCCCCACTAGGGCCTCACCTGGATCTGGTGACTCTGGCCTGCAGGTTGGCCTCACCTGGACCTGGTGAGTGCAGTTGCCACCTGGACCTAACCCATGCCTGGTGACTCAGGTCCCCACGTGTGTATCTTGGACCTGGTGAATCTGGTCCTTACCTGGTCCTCTCCCAGACCCAGGGACTCTGGTCACCACCTGGGCCTCACCTGGACCTGGTGAATCTGGTCCCCATCTGGGCCTCACCCAATCCTGGTGACTTCGTTCCATACGTGGACCTGATTGCTGTGGAATCTTTCTTGGCCTCACCTGGAACAGGTGACTCTGATCCTATCTGCGCGTCACCCAGACCTGGTGACTCTGAATCTAATCTGGGCATCATTGGTACCTGGTGACTCTGTTCCAAACCTGAGCCTCGCCTGGACATGATGACTCTGGAACCTCTCTGGACCTCAGCCTGACCTGGTGAAGCTGGTCCCCATCTGGATGTCACATGGACCAGGTGAGTCTGTACCCCGATAGGCCTCAACTAGATCTGGTGACTCTGCTCTTCAACTGGGCCTCACCTGGACGTAGTGAATATGCTCCATCTGGGCCTCATTTGCACCTGGTGACTCTAGTCCCTACCTGGGCATCATCGGGACATGGTTCCACAGCATGGCCTGCAGGTTGACCTCACCTGGACATGGTAAGGCGTGTCCTTACCTGGGCATCATCGGGACATGGTTCCACTCCATGGGCTGCATTTTGGCCTCACCTGGACCTGGTGAGTGGGGTTGCCACCTGGGCCTCACCCATACCTAGTGACTCAGGTTCCCACGTGCGCCTCACTTGGACCTTGTGAATCTGGTCCTTACCTGGTGCTCACCCGGAACTGGTAACTCTGGTCACCACCTGGGAATCTCCTATACCTGGTGAATTTGGTCCCCATCTGGGCCTCACCCAGTCCTGGTGACTTTGTTCCCCACCTGGACCTGGTTGCTGTGGACTCCTTCTTGGCCTCACCTGGAAGTGGTGACTCTGATCCTACCTGGGCATCACCCAGATCCGGTGACTCTGGTCCTCACCTGTGGACCATTATGACCTGGATACTCTGTTCCACACCTGAGCCTCACCTGGACATGATGATTCTGGATCCCCTCTGAGCCTCACCCTGACATGGTGACTCTGGTCCCCATCTGGATATCACCTAGACCAGGTGAATCTGGTACCCCTCTAGGCCTAAAATAGCCCAGGGGCCTCTTGTCCTCATCTGGGCCTCATCGCGACCTAGTGAATATGCTCCCCACCTGCGCCTCATCTGGACGTTGTGACTCAGGTTCTTCCTGGACATCATCGTGACATGGTTACTCTATTCCCCACTGGG
Source organism: Canis aureus (assembly GCF_053574225.1). Classification (NCBI taxonomy): domain Eukaryota; kingdom Metazoa; phylum Chordata; class Mammalia; order Carnivora; family Canidae; genus Canis; species Canis aureus. The sequence goes on from NC_135632.1 coordinate 59,333,190, forward strand.
ACTGACCTGATCCTGGTAACTCTGGTCCTGACTTTGGCCTCTTCTGTACCAGGTGACTCTGGCTCCACCTGGGCCTCACCTGTAACTGGTGTCCCTGATCCTAAGCATGGCCTCACCTGACCTGGTGACTGTGGTTCCCATCGGGACCTCAACTGGACCTCATGTCTCTGGTCCCACCTGGGCCTCACCAGGACCTGGTGACTCTGGTACCCACCTGGGTAGCATCAGGATATGGTTACACTGTTCTCTATCAGTGACCCACCCGGACCTATTAATTCTGGTCTTCACCTGGGCCACACCTGGACATGGTTACACTGGTTCCCACTTGGGTCTCACCTGGACATGGTGAGTCAGATCCTCGCCTGGTCCTCACCTGTAACTGGTGATTCTCGTTCCCAGATGGACATCATGTGGACCTGGTGGCTGCAGTGTTTCTAGCTTCTCATGTACCTCGTGACTCTGGTCCCCACCAGGGCCTTACCTGGACCTGGTGAGTGTGTTTGCCACCTGCATCTCACCTGGCCCTGGTGATTCTGGTCTGCACCAGAGACTACCCTGTATCTGGTGACTGTGGTCCCCACCTGGGCTTCACCTGGATTTGGGGACTCCGGTCCCCATCTGGGCCTCACCTGGCCCTGTTGACCATGGTCCTCAACTGGGCAAATTTGGGACCCGGTCATTGTGTTCTACAACTGGACCTCACCTGGACCAAATGACTCTGGTCCCCCTCTGGATCTCACCATGCCCTAGTGACTGTGAACCCCAGTTTGGCCTGACTTGGACCTGCTCATCAGGTTCCCACCTGCGCCTGACCTCGAACTGTTGACTCTGGTACTTTCAAGGGCCTCCCCTAGACATGGTGATCCCGGTGCACACATGGGCCTCACCGGGACCTGGTGACTCTTGTCACCACAGGGCACTCACCTGGACCTGGTTAATGTTTTCCACACCTGGGCCTCAATAGACCTGTTGACCATGGTCCCCGCCGGCCTCACATGGAACTGTTGCCTCTGACCGCACCGGGGCCTCACGTGTATCTGGTAACACTGGTTCTCACCTGGGTCTCATCTGGACCTAGTGACTCTGGTCCCCACCTTGGCCTCACCTGGGTCTGGTGACTCTGGTACCCACCTGGACTTCACCTGGATATGGTGACTCTGGTCCCCACCTAGGCCTCTCCTGGACCTGGTGACTCTCTTTCCAACATGGACCTCACCTGGATCTGGTGACTCTGGTCCTCAGTTTGGCCTCACCTGGACCTGGCGTCTCTCGTCCCCATTTTGACCTAACTCAGAACTGCTGAATCTTGCCCCACATAGGCTGCACCCAGACCTGGTGACTCTTGTCCCCAGCTATGCCTCAATTCGACCTGATGAATCTGGTCCTCAAGTGAGCCTCACATGGACCTGGGACTCAGCTGGATAGAGTGGCTCTGGTTACGGTACGGGGCTCAAATGATACTGCTGACTGTGGTCTTATTCTATGCCTCAACAGGACCTAGTGATTCTGTTCCCCATCTGGGCCTGCATGGCCCTAGTGACTCTGGTCCTCACCCAGGCATTATTGGGACCTGGATACTCTATTCCACACCTGGGCCTCACTCTGACCAGGGAACTCTTGTCCCATTCTGGGCCACAAACTAAACTACTTACTCTGGTTCCCCCTCGGGGCCTCACCCTTACGTGGTGACTCTGGTCACCCCATGGGCTTCATTTGGGCCTGGCTAATCTGGTCCTTAGATTGTCCTCACTTGGATCTGGTGACAGCTCACCACCTGGGCCTCACCTGGACTTGGTGAATCCTGTTGCCACCTGCGCCTCACCTGGACCTTGTGACTGTGGTCCCACCTGGACCTCACCTGGATCTGGTGGCTCTGTTTCCCATATGGGGCTCTCCTCGACCTGGTTCCTGTGGTCTCCATCAGACCTCACCTGGAACACAATGACTCTGATCCATATTTGAACCTCTCCTGGACCTGTTGACTCTGGTCCTTACCTGGGCATCGTTGGGACCTGGAACTCTCTTATATACCTGGGCCTCACCTGGACCTGGTGACTGTGATCCCACCTGGGCCTCACATGGACGAAGTGTCTGGTTCCCACAGGGACCTCACCTGGACCTGGTGACTCAGGTCCTCATATGGGAATCATGGGACCTGGTTTCAGTTCCACATGGGGGCCTCACCTGGACCTAGTGATTCTCGTCCCCCTCTGGGCCTCACCCTGACGTGGTGACTCTGGTCTCCACCTGGATTTCTCCAGAACTGGGTGACTCTGGTCCCACACTGGGACTCACCCGGAGCTGGGGACACTGATCCTCAACTGGGCCTCAGCAGGACCTGGTGAATCTACTCATCACTTAGGCCTCGACTGGACCTGTGATTCTTTTCCCACCTAGCATCTATGGGACATGGTTACTCTGTTCCCCACTTGGGCCTCACCTGGACATGATAACTTTGCTCCACACTTTGGCCTCAACTGTTCCTGATGACTCTGGACCCGCCACCTAAGCATCAATCTGGACCTGGTGACTGTGGTTCCCACCTGGGTCTCACCTGGACCTGGTGACTCTCGTTCCCAAATGAATCATACCTGGACCTGGTGACTGTGGTGTTTTTGTAGACTCAATTTTACCTGGTGACTGGTCACCACTAAGGCCTCACCTGGATCTGGTGACTCTGGCCTGCAGGTTGGACTCACCTGGACCTGGTGAGTGGGGTTGCCACCTGGGCCTCATCCTTACCTGGTGACTCAGGTCCCCACGTGGGCCTCTTGGACCTGGTGAATCTGGTCCTTACCTGGTCCTCTCCCAGACCCAGGGACTCTGGTCACCACCTGGGCCTCACCTGGACCTGGTGAATCTGGTCCCCATCTGGGCCTCACCTAGTGCTGCTGACTTTGTTCCCCACCTGGACCTGATTGCTGTGGACTATTTCTTGGCCTCACCTGGAACTGGTGACTCTGATCCTATCTGGGCGTCACCCAGACCTGGTGATTCTGGTCCTCACCTGGGCATCCTTGGTACCTGGTGCCTCTGTTCCACACCTGAGCCTCACTTGAACATGATGACTCTTGAACCACTCTGGGCCTCACCTTGAACTAGTGACTCTGGTACGCATCTGGATGTGTCCTGGACCAGGTGATTCTGGTATCCCTCTACGCCTCAACAAGATCTGGTGACTATGGTCCTCAACTGGGCCTCACCTGGACCTAGTGAATATGCTCCATCTGGGCCTCATCTGGACCTGGTGACTCTGGTCCCTACCTGGGCATCATCGGGACATGGTTCCACAGCATGGCCTGCAGGTTGGCCTCTCCTGGACTCGGTGAGTGGGGTTGTCAACTGGGCCTCACCCATACCTGGTGACACAGATCCCCACGTGGGCCTCACTTGGACGTGGTGAATCTGGTCCTTCCCTGGTCCTCAACCAGAACTGGTATCTCTGGTCACCACCTGGGAATCACATGGGCCTGGTGAATCTGGTCCCCATCTGGGCCTCACCCAGTCCTGGTGACTTTGTTCCTCACCTGGACTTGATTGCTGTGGACTCCTTCTTGGCCTCACCTTGAACTTGTGACTCTGAACCTAACTGGGCCTCACCCAGATCTGGTGACTCTTGTCCTCTCCTGTGGACCATTATGACCTGGATACTGTGTTCCAAACCTCAGCCTCACCTGGACATGATGACTATGGAACCCCTCTGGGCCTCAGCCTGACATGTTGACTCTGGTCCCCATCTGGATGTCACCTAGACCAGGTGAATCTGGTACCACTCTAGGCCTCACTTGACCTTGCGACTCTGGTCCTCAACTGGGCCTCACCGAGACCTAGTGAACATGCTCCCGACCTCTGCCTCATCTGGACCTGGTGACTCTGGTACTACCTGGGCATCATCGGGACATGGTTACTCTATTCCCCACTGGGACTGATCTGATCCTGGTAACTCTGGTCCTGACTTTGGCCTCTTCTGTACCAGGTGACTCTGGCTCCACCTGGGTCTCATCTGTAACTTGTGACTCTGATCCTAAGCATGGCCTCACCTGACCTGGTGACTGTGCTTCCCATCGGGACCTCACCTGGACCTCATGTCTCCGGGCCAAACTGGCCCTCACCAGGACCTTGTGTCTCTCGTACCCACCTGGATAGCATCAGGATATGGTTACACTGTTCACTAACAGTGACCAAGGCGGACCTATTAACTCTGCTCTTCACCTGGGTCACACCTGGACATGGTGATTCTGGTCTGCACCTGAGACTACCCTTGATCTGGTGACTGTGGTCCCCACCCGGGCTTCACCTGGATTTGGGGACTCCGGTCCCCATCTGGGCCTCACCTGGCCCTGTTGACCATGGTCCTCAACTGGGCAAAATTGGGACCCGTTGACTGTGTTCCACAACTGGACCTCTCCTGGACCAGGTGACTCTGGTCCTCCTCTGGGTGTCACCGTGCCCTAGTGACTGTGAACCCCACTTTGGCCTGACGTAGACCAGCTGACCCTGGTTTCCACCTGCGCCTGACCTCGAAGTGCTGACTCTGGTTCTTTCAATGGCCTCCCCTGTACCTGGTGATCCTGGTGCCCACCTTGGCCTCACCTGGACGTGGTGACTCTTGCACCACCGTGACTCACATGGACCTGGTTACTGTGTTCCACACCTGGGCCTCAAGTAGATCTGTTGACCATGGTCCCCAAGACGGCCTCACATGGACCAGTTGCCTCTGATCCTCACCGGGGCCTCACGTGTACCTGGTAACTCTGGTCGTCACCTGGGCCTCATCTGGACCTAGTGACTCTGGTCCCCACCTGGGCTTCACCTGGATCTGGTGACTCTGGTCCCCACCTGGACCTCTCCTGGTCCTGCTGACTCTCTTTCCATCATGGACCTCACCTGGATCTGGTGACTCTGGTCCTCAGTTTGGCCTCACCTGGACCTGGTATCTCTCGTCCCCTCTTTGAGCTAACTCAGAACTGCTGAATCTTACCCCACCTTGTCCGCACCCTGACCTGGTGACTCTTGTCCCCAGCTATGCCTCAATTCAACCTGATGAATCTGGTCCTCACGTTGGCCTCACATGGATCTGGTGACTCAGGTCCTCATATGGGCATCATGGGACCTGGTTTCTCAGTTCCACATCGGGGCCTCACCTGCACCTAGTGATTCTCTCCCCCTCTGGGCCTCACCCTGACGTGTTGACTCTGGTCACCACCTGGATATCACCAGAACCGGTGACTCTGGTCCCCCTCTGGGACGCACCCGCAGCTGGCGACACTGGTCCTCAACTGCGCCTCAACAGGACCTGGTGAATCTACTCCTCATTTAGGCCTCGTATGGACCTTGTGACTCATTTCCCACCTGGCATCAATGGGACAAGATTACTCTGGTCCCAACCTGGACCTCGCATGGACATGATAACTTTGCTCCACACTTTGGCCTCAACTGGTCTTGATGACCCTCGTCCCCCCACCTAGGCCTCAATCTGGACCTGGTGATTGTCGTCCCAACCTGGGTTTCACCTGGACCTGTTGACTCTCCTTGCCACATGAACCCCACCTGGACCTGATGACTGTGGTGTTCTTGTAGACTCACATCTCCCTGTTGACTCCGGTCCCCACTAGGGCCTCACCTGGATCTGGTAACTCTGGCCTGCAGGTTGGCCTCACCTGGACCTCTTGAGTGGGGTTGCCTCCTGGGCCTCAACCACACATGGTGGCTCAGGTCCCCACGTGAGCCTCTTGGACCTGTTGAATCTGGTCCATACCTGGTCCTCTCCCAGACCCGGAGACTCTGGTCAACACCTGGGCCTCACCTGGACCTGGTGAATCTGTTCCCCATCTGGGCCTCACCCAGTCCAGGTGACTTTGATCCCCTCCTGGACCTGTTTGTTGTGGACCCTTTCTTGGCCTCATCTGGAACTGGTGACTCTGATCCTATCTGCGGGTCTCCCAGATCTGGTGACTCTGGTCCTCACCTGGGCATCATTGGTACCTGGTGACTCTGTTCCTCACCTGAGCCTCACCTGGACATGATGACTCTGGAACCTCTCTGGGCCTCTCCCTGACCTGGTGACTCTGGTCCCCATCTGCATGTCACCTGGACGAGGTGATTCTGGTACCCCTCTAGGCATCAACTAAATCTGGTGACTCTGGTCCTCAACTGGGCCTCACCTGGACCTAGCGAATTTGCTCCATCTGGGCCTCATTTGGACCTGGTGTCTCTGGTCCCTACCTGGGCATCATCGGGACGTGGTTCCACTGCATGGTCAGCAGGTTGTCCTCACCTGGACCTGGTAACTCTGTTCCTTACCTGGGCATCATCGGGACATGGTTCCTCTGCATGGCCTGCAGGTTGGCCTCACCTGGACCTGGTGAGTGGGGCGGCAATCTGGGCCTCACACATGCATTGTGACACAGGTCCCCACGTGGGTCTCACTTGGACCTGGTGAATCTCGTCCTTACCTGGTCCTCACCCAGAACTGATAACTCTGGTCACCACCTGGAATAACCTGGATCTTGTTAATCTGGTCCCCATCTTGTCCTCACCCAGTCCGGGTGACTTTGTTCCCCACCTGGACCTGATTGCTGTGGACACCTTCTTGGCCTCATCTGGAACTGGTGACTCTGATCATAACTGGGTCTCACCCAGATCTGGTGACTCAGGTCCTCACCTGAGGACCATTATGACCTGGATACTCTGTTCCACACCTGAGCCTCACCTGGACATGATGACTCTGGATCCCCTCTGGGCCTCAGCCTGACATGGTGACTCTGGTCCCCATCTGGATGTCACCTAGAGCAGGTGAATCTGGTACCCCTCTAGGCCTCAACTAGACCGGGGGATCTGGTCCTCAACTGGGCCTCACCGGGACCTAGTGAATATACCCCCACCTGCGCCTCATCTGGACGTGGTGACTCGGGTTCTACCTGGGCATCATCGGGACTTCACCTGGATCTGGTGACTCTGGTCCCCAACTGGACCTGACCTGCATCTGGTGACTCTGGTCCTCAGTTTGGCCTCACCTGGACCTGGTGTCTCTCGTCCCCACTTTGACCTAACTCAGAACTGCTGAATCATGCGCCACCTAGACCGCACCCAGACCTTGTGACTCTTGTCCCCAGCTATGCCTCAATTCGACCTGATGAATCTGGTCCTCCGTGCGTCTCACATGGACCTGGGACTCTGCTGGATAGAGTGGCTCTGGTTCGTACAAGGGGCTCACCTGATACTGGTGACTGTGGTCTTATACTATGCCACACCAGCACCTAGTGATTCTGTTCCCCATCTGGGCCTGCATGGCCCTAGTGACTCTGGTCCTCACCCAGACATCATTGGGTCCTGGATACTCTATTCCACATCTTGGACTCACACTGAACAGGGACCTCTGGTCCCATTCTGGGCCTCTAACTAAACTGGTTACTCTGGTTCCCCCTCTGGGCCTCACCCTTACCTGGTGACACTGGTCACCCTTTGGGCTTCATTGGGCCTGGTGAATCTGGTGTTAGCTTGTCCTCACTTGGATCTGGTGACTGGTCGCCACCTGGGCCTCACCTGGACTCGGTGAATCCTGTTTCCACCTGCGCCTCACTGGACCTTGTGACTGTGGTCCCACCTGGTTCTCACCTAGATCTGGTGGCTCTGGTTCCCATATGGGGCTCTCCTGTAACTGGTTCCTGTGGTCTCCATCTGGCCTCACCTGGAACACAATGACTCTGATCCATATTTGGGCCTCTCCTGCACCTGTTGTCTCTGGTCCTTACCTGGGCATCATTGGGAACTGGATACTCTCTTATATACCTGGGCCTCACCTGGACCTGGTGACTGTGGTCCCACCTGATCCTCACCTGGACGAGATGACTGGTTCCCACAGGGACCTCACCTGGACCTGGTGACTCAGGTCATCATATGGGCATCATGGGACCTGGTTTCTCAGTTCCACATCGGGGCCTCACCTGGACCTAGTGATTCTCGTCCTGCTCTGGGCCTTACCCTGACGTGGTGCCTCTGGTCCCCACCTGGATATCACCAGAACCGGGTGACTCTGGTCCCCCTCTGGGACTCACCCGGAGCTGGGAACACTGGTCCTAAACTGAGCATCAACAGGACCTGGTGAATCTACTCCTCACTTAGGCCTCGTCTGGACCTTGTGACTCTTTTCCCACCTGGCATCAATGGGACATGTTTACTCTGTTCCCCACCTGTGCCTCACCTGGACATGATAACTGTGTTCCGCACATCGGCCTCAAATGGTCCAGATGACTGTGGTCCCCCCACCAGGCCTCAATCTGGACCTTGTGACTGTGGTCCCCACATGCGTCTCACCTGGACCTGGTGATTCTCGTTCGCCCAAGAACCACACCTGGACCTGGTGAGTGTGGTGTTCTTCTAGACTCTTATTTACCTGGTGACTCCGGTCCCCACTAGGGCCTCACCTAGGTCTGGTGACTCTGGCCTGCAGGTTGGCCTCACCAGGACCTGGTGAGTGGGGTTGCCACCTGGGCCTCACACATACCTGGTGACTCAGGTCCCCACGTGGGCCTCTTGGACCTGGTGAATCTGGTCCTTACCTGGTCCTCTCCCATACCCGGGGACTCTGGTCACCATCTGGGCCTCACCTGGACCTGGTGACTCTGGTCCCCAACTGGCCTCACCCAGTCCTCATGATTTTGTTCCCCACCTGGACCTGATTGCTGTGGACTCCTTCTTGGCCTCACCTGGAACTGGTGACTCTGATCCTAACTGGGCCTCACCCAGATGTGGTGACTCTGGTCCTCACCTGGGCATCGTTGGTACCTGGTGACTCTGTTCCACACCTGAGCCTCACCTGGACATGATGACTCTGGAACCTCTCTGGGCCTCACCCTGACCTGGTGACTCTGGTCTCCATCTGGATGTCACCTGGACCATGTGATTCTGATACCCCTCTAGGCCTCCACCAGATCTGGTGACTCTGGCCCTCAACTGGACCTCACCTGGACCTAGTGAATATTCTCCATCTAGGAGTCATTTGGACCTGGTGACTCTGGTCACTACCTGGGCATCATCCGGACATGGTTCTACTGCATGGCCTGCAGGTTGGCCTCACCTGGACCTGGTAAGTCTGGTCCCTACCTGGGCATCATCGGGACATGGTTCCTCTGCATGGCCTGCAGGTTGGCCTCACCTGGACCTGGTGAGTGGGGTTGCCGCCTGGGCCTCACTCATACCTGGTGACACAGGTCCCCACGTCGGCCTCACTTGGACCTGGTGAATCTGGTCCTAACCTGGTCCTCACCTGCAACTAGTAATTCTGGTCACCACCTAGGAATCACCTGGACCTGGTGAATCAGGTCCGCATTGGGCCTCACTCATTCCTGGAGAATTTGTTCCCCACCTGGACCTGATTGCTGTGCACTCCTTCTTGGCTTCATTGGAACTGATGACTCTGATCCTAACTGGGGCTTACCCAGATCTGCTGGCTCTGGTCCTCACCTGTGGACCGTTATGACCTGGATACTCTGTTCCACACCTGAGCCTCACCTGGACATGATGACTCTGGATCCCTTCAGGGCCTCAGCCTGACATGGTGACTCTGATCCCCATCTGGATGTCACCTAGACCAGGTGAATCTGGTACCCCTCTAGGGCTCAACTAGACCTGGTGACTCTGGTCCACAACTGGGCCTCACCGGGACCTCGTGAATATGCTCCCCACCTGCGCCTCATCTGGACCTGGTGGCTCTGGTTCTACCTGGGCCATATCGGGACATGGTTACTGTATTCCCAACTGGGACTGTCCTGATCCTGGTAACTCTGGTACTGACTTTGGCCTCTTCTGTACCAGGTGACTCTGGCTCCACGTGGGCCTCACCTGTAACTGGTGACTCTGATGCTAAGCATAGCCTCACCTGACCTGGTAACTGTGGTTCCCATTGGGATCTCACCTGGACTTAATGTCTCTGGACCCACCTGGGCCTCACCAGGACCTGCTGTCTCTGGTACCCACCTGAGTAGCATCAGGATATGGTTACATTGTTCACTAACAGTGACCCAGCCGGACCTATTAACTCCGGTATTCACCTGGGCCCCACCTGGTCATGGTGACACTTGTTCCCACCTGGTTCTCACCTGGACATGCTGAGTCGGATCCCCACCTGGTCCTCACCTGTAACTGGTGATTCTCGTTCCCACATGGACATCATGTGGACCTGGTGGCTGCGGTGTTTCTAGCTTCTCATGTACTTCGTGACTCTGGTCCCCACCAGGGCCTCACCGGGACCTGGTGAGTGTGGTTCACCTGCACCTCACCTGGATCTGGTGATTGTGGTCTGCACCTGAGACTACCCTGGATATGGTGACTGTGGTCCCCACCTGGGCTTCACCTGGATTTGGGAACTCCGGTCCCCTTCTGGGCCTCACCTGGCCATGTTGACCATGGTCCTCAACTGGGCAAAATTTGGACCCGGTGACTGTGTTCCACAACTGGACCTCACCTGGACCAGGTGACTCTGGTCCCGCTCTGGGTCTCACCGTGCCCTAGTGACTGTGAACCCCACATTGGCCTGACTTGGACCTACTGACCCTGGTTGCCACCGGCGCCTGATCTCGAACTGTTGACTCTGTTTCTTTCAAGGGTCTCCCCTGTACCTGTTGATCCTGGTCCCCACCTGGGACTCACCTGGACCTGGTGACTCTTGTCACCACCGGGGACTCACCTGGACCTGCTTACTGTGTTCCACACCTGGGCCTCAAGTAGAACTGATGACCATGGTCCCCAAGCCGGCCTCACATGGATCTGTTGCCTCTGATCCCCACCGTGGCCTCACCTGTACCTGGTAACTCTGGTCCTCACCTGGGGCTAATCTGGACCTAGTGAGTCTGGTCTCCACCTGGGCTTCTCTGGATCTGGTGACTCTGGTCCGCACCTGGTCTTCACCTGGATCTGGTGACTCTGGTCCCCACTTGGACCTCTCCTGGACCTGGTGACTCTCTTTCCAACATGGACCTCAATGGATCTGGTGACTCTGATCCTCATTTTGACCTCACCTGGACCTGGTGTCTCTCGTCCCCACTTTGACCTAATGCAGAACTGCTGAATCTTGCCCCACCTAGGCCGCACCCAGACCTGGTGACTCTTGACCCCAGCTATGCCTCAATTCGACCTGATGAATCTGGTTCTCACGTGGGCTTCACATGGACCTGGGACTCAGCTGGATAGAGTGGCTCTGGTTCCCACAAGGGGCTCACCTGATACTGCTGACTGTGGTCTTATTCTATGCCTCACCAGGACCTAGTGATTCTGTTCCCCATCTGGGCCAGCATGGCCCTAGTGCCTCTGGTCCTCACCCAGGCATCATGGGACCTGGATAGTCTATTCCACGCCTGGGCCTCACTCTGACCAGGGACTTCTGGTCCCATTCTGGGCCTCAAACTAAACTGGTTACTCTGGTTCCCCTCTGGGGCTCACCCTTACCTGGTGACTCTGGTCACCCTTTGGGCTTCATTTCAGCCTGGTGAATCTGGTCCTTAGCTGGTCCGCGCCTGGATGTGGTGACTGGTCGCCACCTGGGCCTCACCTGGACTTGGTGAATCCTGTTGCCACCTGCGCCTCACCTGGACCTTGTGACTGTGGTCCCACCTGGACCTCACCTGGATCTCGTGGTTCTGGTTTCCATATGGGGCTCTCCTGGACCTGGATCCTGTGGTCTCCATCTGGCCTCACCTGGGACACAATGACTTTGATCCGTATTTGGGCCTCTCCTGGACCTGTTGACTCTGGTCCTTACATGGGCATCATTGGGACCTCGATACTCTCTTATATACCTGGGCCTCACCTGAACCTGGTGAGTGGGGTTGCCACCTGTGCCTCACCCATACCTGGTGACACAGGCCCTACGTGGTCCTCACTTGGACCTAGTGAATCTGCTCCTTACCTGGTGCTCACATGGAACTAGTAACTCTGGTCACCACCGGAGAATCACCTGGACCTGGTGAATCTGGTCTCCATTGGGCCTCACCCAATCCTGGTGACTTTGTTCCCCACCTGGACCTGATTGCTGTGGACTCCTTCTTGTCCTCACCTGGAACTGGTGACTCTGATCCTAACTGGGCCTCACCCAGATATGGAGACTCTGGTCCTCACCTGTGGAACATTATGACCTGGATACTCTGTTCCACACCTGAGCCTCACCTGGACATGATGACTCTGGATCCCCTCTGGGCCTCACCCTGACATGGTGCCACTGGTCTCTATCTGGATGTCACCTAGACCAGGTGAATCTGGTACCCCTCTAGGACTCAACTTGACCTTGTGACTCTTGTCCTCAACTGGGCCTCACCGGGACCTAGTGATTAGCTCCCCACCTGGGCCTCACCTGGACCTTGTGACTGTGGTCCCACCTGGACCTCACCTGGATCTCGTGGTTCTGGTTTCCATATGGGGCTCTCCTGGACCTGGATCCTGTGGTCTCCATCTGGCCTCACCTGGGACACAATGACTTTGATCCGTATTTGGGCCTCTCCTGGACCTGTTGACTCTGGTCCTTACATGGGCATCATTGGGACCTCGATACTCTCTTATATACCTGGGCCTCACCTGAACCTGGTGAGTGGGGTTGCCACCTGTGCCTCACCCATACCTGGTGACACAGGCCCTACGTGGTCCTCACTTGGACCTAGTGAATCTGCTCCTTACCTGGTGCTCACATGGAACTAGTAACTCTGGTCACCACCGGAGAATCACCTGGACCTGGTGAATCTGGTCCCCATTGGGCCTCACCCAATCCTGGTGACTTTGTTCCCCACCTGGACCTGATTGCTGTGGACTCCTCCTTGTCCTCACCTGGAACTGGTGACTCTGATCCTAACTGGGCCTCACCCAGATATGGAGACTCTGGTCCTCACCTGTGGAACATTATGACCTGGATACTCTTTTCCACACCTGAGTCTCACCTGGACATGATGACTCTGGATCCCCTCTGGGCCTCACCCTGACATGGTGCCACTGGTCTCTATCTGGATGTCACCTAGACCAGGTGAATCTGGTACCCCTCTAGGACTCAACTTGACCTTGTGACTCTTGTCCTCAACTGGGCCTCACCGGGACCTAGTGATTAGCTCCCCACCTGGGCCTCATCTGGAACTGGTGACTCTGGTTCTACCTCGGAATCATCGAGACATAATTATTCTATTCCCCACTGGGACTGACCTCATACTGGTATCTCTGGTCTGACTTTGGCCTCTTCTGTTCCCGGTGACTCTGGCTCCACCTGGACCTCACCTGTAACTGGTGACTCTGATGCTATGCATGGCCTCACCTGACCTGGTGACTGGTTCCCATCGGGACCTCACCTGGACCTCATGTATCTGGTCCCACCTCGGCCTCACCAGGACCTGGTGTCTGTGGTACCCACCTGGGTAGCATCAGGATATGGTTACACTCTTCACTAACAGTGACCCAGCCGGACCTATTAACTCTGGTCTTCACCTGGGCCACACCTGGACATGGTGACACTGGTTCCAACCAGGGCCTCACCTGGACATGGTGTGTCGGATCGCCACCTGGTCATTACCTGTAACTGGTGATTCTCGTTCCCACATGGACATCATGTGGACCTGGTGGATGCAGTGTTTATAGCTTCTCATGTACCTCGTCACCTTGGTCCCCACCAGGGCCTCACCGGGACCTGGTGAGTGTGGTTGCCACCGGCAACTCACCTGGACCTGGTGATTCTGGTCTGCACCTGAGACTACCCTGGATCTGGTGACTGTGGTCCCCAACTGGGCTTCACCTGGATTTGGGGACTCCAATCCCCATCTGGGCATCACCTGGCCCTGTTGACCATGGTCCTCAACTGGGCAAAATTGGGACCCGGTGACTGTGTTCCAAACTGGACCTCACCTGGACCAGGTGACTCTGGTCCCCCTCTGGGGCTCACCATGCCCTAGTGACTGTGAACCACACTTTGGCCTGCCTTGGACCTGCTGACCATGGATGCCACCTGCGCCTGACCTCGAACTGATGACTCTGGTTCTTTCAAGGGCCTCCCCTGGACCTGGTGATCCTGGTCCCCACCTGAGCCTCAACTGGACGTGGTGACCCTTGTCACCACCTGGGACTCACCTGGACCTGGTTACTGTGTTCCACACTTGGGCCTCTTGTAGACCTCTTGACCATGGTCCCCAAGCCGGCCACACATGGACCTGTTGCCTCTGATCCCCACCGGGACCTCACGTGTACCTGGGAACTCTGGTCCTCACCTGGGCCTAATCTGGACCTAGTGACTCTGGTCCCCACCTGGGCTTCATCTGGATCTGGTGACTCTGGTCCCCACCTGGACTTCACCTGAATCTGGTGACTCTGGTCCCCACCTGGACCTCTCCTGGACCTGGTGACTCTCTTTCCAACATGGACCTCACCTGGATCTTGTGACTCTGGTGCTCAGTTTGGCCTCATCTGGACCTGGTGTCTCTCGTCCACACTTTGACCTAACTCAGAACTGCTGAATCTTGCCCCACTTAGGCCGCACCCATACCTGGTGACTCTTGTCCACAGCTATGCCTCAATTCGATCTGATGAATCTGGTCCTCACGTGGGCCTCACATCGACCTGGGACTCAGCTGGATAGAGTGGCTCTGGTTCCCACAAGGGGCTCACCTGATACTGCTGACTGTGGTCTTATTCTATGCCTCACCAGGACCTGGTGATTCTGTTCCCCATCTAGGCTTGCATGGCCCTAGTAACTCTGTTCCTCACCCAGGCATCATTGGGACCTGGATACTCTTCCACACCTGGGCCTCACTCTGACCAGGACCCTCTGGTCCCATTCTGGGCCTCAAACTAAACTGGTTACTCTGGTTCCCCCTCTGGGCCTCACCCTTACCTGGTGACTCTGGTCACCCCTTTGACTTCTCTTGGGCCTGGTGAATCTGGATCTTACCTGGTCCGCACCTGGATGTGGTGACTGCTCGCCACCTGGGCCTCCCCTGGACTTGGTGAATCCTGTTGCCAATTGCGCATCACCTGGACCATGTGACTGTGTTCCCACCTGGACCTCACCGGGACGAGGTGACTGGTTCCCACAAGGACCTCACCTGGACATCGTGACTCAGGTCCTCATATGGGCATCATGGGACCTGGTTTCTCAGTTCCATATCGGGGCCTCAAGTGGACCTAGTGATTCTGGTCCCCCTCTGGGCCTGACCCTGACGTGGTGACTCTGGTCCCAACCTGTATATCACCAGAACCTGGTGACTGTGGTCCCCCTATGGGACTCACCTGGAGATGGGGCACTGGTCCTCAACTGGGCCTCAAAAGGACCTGGTGAATCTACTCTTCACTTAGGCCTCGTCTGGACCTTGTGACTCTTTTCCCACCTGACATCAATGGGACATGGTTACTCTGTTCCCCACCTGGGCCTCACCTCCACATGATAACTTTGCTCCACACTGTCCTCAACTGGTCCTGATGACTTTGTTCCCCCCACCTAGGCCTCAGTCTGGACCTGGTGACTGTGGTGCACACCCGGGACTCACCTGTACCTGGTGATTCTCGTTCCCACATGAACCACACCTGAACCTGGTGACTGTGGTGTTCTTGTAGACTCACATTTACCTGGTGACACTGGTCCCCACTAGGGCCTCACCTAGATCTGGTGACTCTGGCCTGCCGTTTGGCCTCACCTTGACCTGGTGAGTGGGGTTGCCACCTGGGACTCACACATAGCTGGTGACTCAATTCCCCTCGTGGGCCTCTTGGACCTGGTGAATCTGGTACTTACCTGGTCCTGTCCCAGACCCGTGGACTCTGGTCACCACCTGGGCCTCACCTGGACCTGGTGAATCTGGTCCCCATCTCACCCAGTCCTGGTGACTTTGTTCCCCAACTGGACCTGATTGCTGTGGACTCTTTCTTGGCTTCACCTGGAACTGGTGACTCTGATCCTAACTGGGCCTCATCCAGATCTGGTGACTCTGGTCCTCACCTGTGGAACATTATGACCTGTATACTCTGTTCCACACCTGAGCCTCACCTGGACATGATGTATCTGGTAAATCTCTGGGCCTCACCCTGACCTGGTGAGGCTGGTCCCCATCTGGATGTCACCTGGAACAGGTGATTCTGTACCCCGATAGTCCTCAACCAGATCTGGTGACTCTGGTCTTCAACTAGGCCTCACCTGGACCTAGTGAATATGCTCCATCTTGGCCTCATTTGCACCTGGTGACTCTGGTCCTTACCTGGGCATCATCGGGACATGGTTCCACAGCATGGCCTGCAGGTTGGCCTCACCTGGAGATGGTAAGTCCTGTCCCTACCTGGGCATCATCGGGACATGGTTCCTCTGCATGGCCTGCAGGTGGCCTCACCTGGACATGTTGAGTGCGGTTGCCACCTGGGCCTCACCCATACCTGGTGACTCAGGTTCCCACGTGGGCCTCACTTGGACCTTGTGAATCTGGTCCTTACCTGGTGCTCACCCGGAACTGGTAACTCTGGTCACCACCTGGGAATCACCTGCACCTGGTGAATCTGGTCCCCATCTGGGCCTCACCCAGTCCTGCTGACTTTGTTCCCACTTGGACCTGATTGCTGTGGACTCCATCTTGGCCTCATCTATAACTGGTGACTCTGATCCTAACTGGGCCTCACCCAGATCTGGTGACTCTGGTCCTCACCTGGGCATCATAGGTACCGGGTGACTCTGTTCCACACCTGAGCCTCAACTGGACATGATGACTGTGGATCCTCTCTGGGCCTCACCCTGACCTGGTGACTCTGGTCCCCATCTGGATGTCACCTAGACCAGGTGAATCTGGTACCACTCTAGACCTCAACTTGACCTGGTGACCCAGGTCCTCAACTGGGCCTCACCAGAACCTAGTGAACATGCTCCAAACCTGCACGTCATCTGGACCTGGGGACTCTGGTTCTACCTGGGTATCATCGGGACATGGTTACTCTATTCCCCACTGGGACTGACCTGATCCTGGTAACTTGGTCCTGACTTTGGCCTCTTCTCTACCAGGTGACTCTGGCTCCACCTGGGCCTCACCTGTAACTGGTGACTCTGATCCTATGCATGGCCTCACCTGACCTGGTGACTGTGGTTCCCATCGGGACCTCACCTGGACCTCATGTCTCTGGTCCAAACTGGGCCTCACCAGGACTTTGTGTCTCTGGTACCCACCTGGATAGCATCAGGATATGGTTACACTGTTCACTAACAGTGAACCAGCTGGACATATTAACCCTGGTCTCCACCTGGGGCACACCTGGACATGGTGACACTTGTTCCCCCCTGGGACTCGCCTGGACATGGTGAGTCGGATACCCAATTGGTCCTCACCTGTAACTGGTGATTCTCGTTCCCACATGGACATCCTGTGGACCCAGTGGCTGCAGTGTTTCTAGCTTCTCATGTACCTCGTGACTCTGGTCCCCACCAGGGCCTCACCGGGACCTGGTGAGTGTGGTTGCCACCTGCACCTCACGTAGACTTGGTGATTCTGGTCAGCACCTGAAACTACCCTGGATCTGGTGACTGTGGTCCCCACATGGGCTTCACCTGGTTTTGGGGACTCCCGTCCCCATCTGGGCCTCACCTGGCCCTGTTGACCATGGTCCTCAACTGGGCACAATTGGGGCCCCGTGACTGTGTTCCACAAATGGACCTCACCTGGACAAGGTGACTCTGGTCCCCCTCTGGGACTCACCGTGCCCTAATGACTGTGAACCCCACTTTGGCCTGACTTGGACCTGCTGACCCTGGTTGCCACCTGCGCTTGACTTCGACCTGTTGACTCTGGTTCTTTCTTTTTTTTTTTTTTTAATTTATTTTTTATTATTGGTGTTCTATTTACTAACATACAGAATAACCCCCAGTGCCCGTCAGCCATTCACTCCCACCCCCCGCCCTCCTCCCCTTCTACCACCCCTAGTTCGTTTCCCAGAGTTAACAGTCTTTACGTTCTGTCTCCCTTTCTTATATTTCCCACACATTTCTTCCCCCTTCCCTTATATTCCCTTTCACTATTATTTATATTCCCCAAATGAATGAGAACATATAATGTTTGTCTTTCTCCGACTGGCTTACTTCACTCATCATAATACCCTCCAGTTCCATCCACGTTGAAGCAAATGGGGGGTATTTGTCATTTCTAATAGCTGAGTAATATTCCATTGTATACATAAACCACATCTTCTTTATCCATTCATCTTTCGTTGGACACCGAGGCTCCTTCCACAGTTTGGCTATCGTGGCCATTGCTGCTATAAACATCGGGGTGCAGGTGTCCCGGCGTTTCATTGCATTTGTCTCTTTGGGGAAAATCCCCAACAGTGCAATTGCTGGGTCGTAGGGCAGGTATATTTTTAACTGTTTGAGGAAACTCCACACAGTTTTCCAGAGTGGCTGCACCAGTTCACATTCCCACCAACAGTGTATGAGGATTCCCTTTTCTCCGCATCCTCTCCAACATTGGTTGTTTCCTGTCTTGTTAATTTTCCCCATTCTCACTGGTGTGAGGTGGTATCTCATTGTGGTTTTGATTTGTATTTCCCTGATGGCAAGTGATGCAGAGCATTTTCTCATGTGCATGTTGGCCATGTCTATGTCTTCCTCTGTGAGATTTCTGTTCATGTCTTTTGCCCATTTCATGATTGGATTGTTTGTTTCTTTGGTGTTGAGTTTGATAAGTTCTTTATAGATCTTGGAAACTAGTCCTTTATCTGATATGTCATTTGCAAATATCTTCTCCCATTCTGTAGGTTGTCTTTGAGTTTTGTTGACTGTATCCTTTGCTGTGCAAAAGCTTCTTATCTTGATGAAGTCCCAATAGTTCATTTTTGCTTTTGTTTCTTTTGCCTTCGTAGATGTATCTTGCAAGAAGTTACTATGGCCGAGTTCAAAAAGGGTGTTGCTTCTGTTCTTCTCTAGGATTTTGATGGAATCTTGTCTCACATTTAGATCTTTCATCCATTTTGAGTTTATCTTTGTGTATGGTGAAAGAGAGTGGTCTAGTTTCATTCTTCTGCATGTGGATGTCCAATTTTCCCAGCACCATTTATTGAAGAGACTGTCTTTCTTCTAATGGATAGTATTTCCTCCTTTATCGAATATTAGTTGCCCATAAAGTTCAGGGTCCACTTCTGGATCCTCTATCCTGTTTCACTGATCTATGTGTCTGTTTTTGTGCCAGTAGACTCTAGTTCTTTCAAGGGCCTCAACAGTACCTGGTGATCCTGGTCCCCACCTGGGACTAACCTGGACGTGGTGACTCTTTTCACCACCGGGGACTCACCTGGACCTGCTTACTGTGTTACACACCAGGGCCTCAAGTAGACCTGTTGACCATGGTCCCCAAGCCGGCCTCACATGGACCTGTTTCCTCTGATCCCCACCGGGGCCTCACGTGTACCTGGTAACTCTGGTCCTCACCTGGGCCTCATCGGGACCTAGTGACTCTGGTCCCCACCTGGGATTCACGTGGATCTGGTGACTCTGTTCCCCACCTGGACCTCTCCCGGTCCTGGTGACTCTCTTTCCAACATGGACCTCACCTGGATCTGGTGACTCTGGTCCTCAGTTTGGCCTCACCTGGACCTGGCGTCTCTCGTCCCCACTTTGACCTAGCTCAGAACTGCTGAATCTTGCCCCACCTAGCCCGCACCCAGACCTGGTGACTCTTGTCCCCAGCCATGCCTGAATTCGACCTAATGAATCTGGTCCTCACGTGAGCCTCACATGGACCTGGGACTCAGCTGGATAGAGTGGCTCTGGTTCACGCAAGGGGATCAAATGATAATGCTGACTGTGGTCTTATTCTATGCCTCACCAGGACCTAGTGATTTGTCCCCATCTGGGCCTGCATGTCCCTAGTGACTCTGGTCCTCACCCAGGCATCATTGCGACCTGGATACACTATTCCACACCAGGGCCTCACTCTGACTAGGGACCTCTGGACCCATTCTGGGCCTCAAACTAAACTGGTTACTCTGGTTCCTCCTCTGGGACTCACCCTTACCTGGTGACTCTGGTCACCCCATGGGCTTCATTTGGGCCTGGTGAATCTGGTCCTTAGCTTGTCCTCACTTGGATCTGGTGACTGGTCGCCAGCTGGGCCTCACCTGGACTTGGTGAATCCTGCTGCCACCTGGGACTCACCTGGACGAGGTGACTGGTTCCCACAGGGACCTCACCTGGACCTGCTGACTCAGGTCCTCATATGGGCATCATGGGACCTGGTTTCATTTCCACATCGGGACCTCACCTGGAGCTAGTGATTCTCGTCCCCCTCTGGGCCTCACCCTGACGTGGTGACTCTGGTCCCCACCTGGATATCACCGGAACCGGGTGACTCTGGTCCCCCTCTGGGACCCACCCAGAGCTGGGGACACTGGTCCTCAACAGGGCCTCACCTGGACCTGGTGAATCTGGTCCCCATCTGGGCCTCACCCAGTCCTGGTGACTTTGTTCCCCACCTGGACCTGATTGCTGTGGACTCTTTCTTGGCCTCACCTGGAACTGGTGACTCTGAACCTATCTGCGCGTCACCCAGATCTGGTGACTCTGGTCCTCACCTGGGCATCATTGGTACCTGGTGACTCTGTTCCTCACCTGAGCCTCACTTGGACATGATGACTCTGGAACCTCTCTGGGCTTCTCCCTGACCTAGTGACTCTAGTCCCTACGTGGGCATCATCGGGACATGGTTCCACTGCATGGCCTGCAGGTTGGCCTCACCTGGATATGGTAACACTCGTCCTTACCTGGGTATCATCGGGACATGGTTCCTCTGCATGTCCTGTAGGTTGGCCTCACCTGGACCTGGGGAGTGCCTTGCCACCTGGCCTCACCAATACCTGGTGACTCAGGTCCCCAGGTGGGCCTCATTTGGACCTGTTGAATCTGGTCCTTACCTGGTCGTCACCCGGAACTGGTAAGTCTGTTCAGCACCTGGGAATAACCTGGACTGGTGAATCTGGTCCCCATCCGCCCTCACCCAGGCCTTGTGACTTTGTTCCCCACATGACCTGATTGCTGTGGACTCCTTCTTGGCCTCACCTGGAACTGGTGACTCTGATCCTAACTGGGCCTCACCCAGATCTGGTGACTCTGGTCCTCACCTGAGGACCATTATGATCTGGATACTCTGTTCCACACCTGAGCCTCACCTGGACATGATGACTCTGGAACCTTTCTGTGTCTCACCCTGACCTGGTGACTCTGGTCCCCAACTGGATGTCACCTGGACCAGGTGATTCTGGTACCCCTCTAGGCCTCAACTAGACCTGGTGACTGTGGCCTCAACTGGGCCTCACCGGGACCTTGTGGATATGCTCCCCTCCTGCGCCTCATCTGGACCTGGTGACTCTGGTTCTACCTGGGCATCATTTGGACCTGGATACTCTCTTATATACCTGGGCCTCACCTGGACCTGATGACTGTGGTCCCACCTGGACCTCACCTGGACCTGGTGAATCTGGTCCCCATCTGGGCCTCACCCAGTCCTGATGACTTTGTTCCCCACCTGGACCGGATTGCTGTGGACTCTTTCTTGGCCTCACCTGGAACTGGTGACTCTGATCCTATAGGCGCGTCTCCTAGATCTGGTGACTCTGGTCCTCACCTGGGAGTTATTGGTACCTGGTGACTCTGTTCCACACCTGAGCCTCACTTGGACATGATGACTCTGGAACCACTCTGGGTCTCACCCTGACCTGGTGACTCTGGTCCCCATCTGGATGTCACCTGGACCAGGTGATACTGGTACTCCTCTAGGCCTCAACCAGATCTGGTGACTCTGGTCCTCAACTGGGCCTCACCTGGACCTAGTGAATATGCTCCATCTGGGCCTCATTTGGACCTGGTAACTCTGGTCACTACCTCGACATCATCGGGTCATGGTTCCACTGCATTTCCTGCAGGTTGCACTCACCTGGACCTGGTAACTCTGGTCCCTACCTGGGCATCATCCGGACGTGGTTCCTCTGCATGGCCTGCAGGTTGGCCTCACCTGGACCTGGTGAGTGGGGTTGCCACCTGGGCCTCACCCATACCTTGTGACTCAGTTCCCCGCGCGGGGCTCTTGGACCTGGTGAATCTGATCCTTTCCTGGTCCTCTCCTAGACCAGGGGACTCTGGTCACTACCTGGGCCTCCCCTGGACCTGGGGAATCTGGTCCCTATGTGAGACTCACCCAGTCCTGGTGACTTTGTTCCCCACCTGGACCTGATTGCTGTGGACTCCTTCTTGGCCTCACCTAGAACTGGTGACTCTGATCCTATCTGCGCGTCACCCAGACCTGGTGACTCTGGTCCTCACCTGGGCATCGTTGGTACCTGCTGACTCTGTTGCACACCTGAGCCTCACCTGGACATGATGACTCTGGAACTCTCTGGGCCTCACCCTGACCTGGTGACTCTGGTCCCCATCTGGATGTCACCTGGACCAGGTGATTCTGGTACCCCTCTAGGCATCAAGCAGATCTGGTGACTCTGGTACTGAACTGGGCCTCACATGGACCTAGTGAATTTGTTCCATCTGGGCCTCATTTGGACCTGGTGACTCTGGTCCCTACCTGGGCATCATCGGGACATGGTTCCTCTGCATGGCCTGCAGGTTGGCCTCACCTGGACCTGGTAACTCTGATGTCTACCTGGGCATCATCGAGACATGGTTCCTCCTCTTGGCCTGCAGGTTGACCTGACCTGGACCTGGTAAGTGGGGTCGCAACCTGGGCCTCATATATGCAATGTGATACAGGTCCCCACGTGGGTCTCACTTGGACCTGATAAATCTCGTCCTTACCTGGTGCTCACCCGGAACTGGTATTTCTGGTAACCACCTGGGAATCATATGGACCTGGTGAATCTGGTCCCCATCTGGGCCTCACCCAGTCCTGGTGACTTTGTTCCCCACCTGGACCTGATTGCTGTGGACTCTTTCTTGACCTCACCTGAAACTGGTGACTCTGATCCTATCTGCGCGTCACACAGCCCTGGTGACTCTGGTCCTCACCTGGGCATCATTGGTACCTGGTGAGTCTATTCAACACTTTAGCCTCACCTGGACATGATGACTCTGGAACCTCTCTGGGCCTCACCCTGACCTGGTGACTCTGGTCCCCATCTGGATGTCAACTAGACCAGGTGAATCTGGTACCCCTCTAGGCCTCAACTAGACTGGGGGAATCTGGTCCTCAAGTGCGCCTCCCCGAGACCTAGAGAATATGCTTCCCACCTGCTCCTCATCTGGACCTGGTGACTCTGGTTCTACCTGCGCATCATTGGGACATGGTTACTCTATTCCCCACTGGGACTGACCTGATCCTGGTAACTCTAGTCCTGACTTTGGCGTCTTCTCTACTTGGTGACTCTGGCTCCACCTCGGCCTCACCTGTAACTGGTGACTCTGATCCTAAGCATGGCCTCACCTGACCTGGTGACTGTGGTTCCCATCGGGACCTCACCTGGACCTCATGTCTCTGGTCCCACCTAGGCCTCACCAGGACCTGGTGTCTCTGGTACCCACCTGGGTAGCATCAGGATATGGTTACACTGTTCACTATCAGTGACACAGCCAGACCTATTAACTCTGGTCTTCACCTGGGCCACACCTGGACATGGTGGCACTGGTTCCCTCTTGGGTCTCACGTGGACATGGTGATTCGGATACCTGCCTGGTCCTCACCTGTAACTGGTGATTCTCGTTCCCATGTGCACATCATGTGGATCTGGTGGCTGCAGTGTTTCTAGCTTCTCATGTACCTCGTGACTCTGGTCCCCACCAGGGCCTCCCTGGGACCTGTTGAGTGTGGTTGCCACCTGCACCTCACCTGGACCTGGTGATTCTGGTCTGCACCTGAGACTACCCTGGATCTGGTGACTGTTGTCCCCACATGGGCTTCACCTGGATTTCGGGCTCTGGTTCCCATCTGGGCCTCACCTGGCCCTGTTGACCGTGGTCCTCAACTGGGCAAAATTGGGACCCGATGACTGTGATCCACAATTGGACCTCACCTGGACCAGGTGACTCTGGTCCCCCTCTGGGTGTCACCGTTCCGTAGTGACTGTGAACCCCACTTTGGCCTGACTTAGACCTCCTGACTATGGTTGCCACCTGCGCTTCACCTCGAACTCTTGACTCTGGTTCTTTCAAGGGCCTCCCCTGGACATGATGATCCTGGTGCCCACATGGGCCTGACGTGGACCTGGTGACTCTTGTCACCACCGGGAACTCACCTGGACCTGCTTATTATGTTCCACACCTGGGCCTCAAGTAGACCTGTGGACCATGGTCCCCAAGCCGGCCTCACATGGACCTGTTGCCTCTGATCCCCACCGGGGCTTCACGTGTACCTGGTAACTCTGGTCCTCATCTGGGCCTCATCTGGACCT
The DNA here is from genome assembly GCF_053574225.1 of Canis aureus. Taxonomy (NCBI): domain Eukaryota; kingdom Metazoa; phylum Chordata; class Mammalia; order Carnivora; family Canidae; genus Canis; species Canis aureus. Next base: position 59,357,562 of record NC_135632.1, read on the forward strand.
AGCGACTCTGGTCCCCACCAGGGCTTCACCTGGATCTGGTGACTCTGGTCCCCACCTGGACTTCACCTGGATCTGGGGACTCTGGTCCACACCTGGACCTGACCTGCATCTGGTGACTCCGGTCCTCAGTTTGGCCTCACCTGGATCTGGCATCCTTCGTCCCCACTTTGACCTAACTCAGAACTGCTGAATCTTGCCCCACCTCGGCCGCAACCAGACCTGGTGACTCTTGTCCCCAGCTATGCCTCAATTCGACCTGATGAATCTGGTCCTCACGTGGGCCTCACATGGACCTGGGACTCAGCTAGATAGAGTGGCTCTGGTTCGCACAAGGGGCTCACCTTATACAGCTGACTGTGGTCTTATTCTATGCCTCACCTGGTCCTAGTGATTCTGTTCCCATCTGGGCCTGCATGGCGCTAGTGACTCTGGTCCTCACCCAGGAATCATTAGGACCTGGATACTCTATTCCACACCTGTGCCTCACATTGACCATGGACCTCTCGTCCCATTTTGGGACTCAAACTAAACTAGTTACTGGTTCCCTTTTGGGCCTCACCCTTACCTGGTGACTCTGGTCACCCGTTTGGCTTCACTTGGGCCTGGTGAATCTGGTCCTTAGCTGGTCTCACCTAGATCTGGTGAATGGTCTCCACCTGGGCCTCACCTGGACTTGGTGAATCCTGTTGCCACCTGTGCCTCACCTGGACCTTGTGACTGTGGTCCCACCTGGATCTCACCTGGATCTTGTGGCTCTGGTTCCCATATGGGCTCTCCTGGACCTGGTTCCTGTGGTCTCCATCTGGCCTCACCTGGAACACAATGACTCTGATCCATATTTGGGCCTCTCCTGCACCTGTTGACTCTGGTCCTTACATGGGCATCATTGGGACCTCGATACTCTCTTATATACCTGGGCCTCACCTGGACCTGGTGACTTTGGTCCCACCCGGGCCACTACGGGATGAGGTGACTGGTTCCCACAGGGACCTCACCTGGACCTGGTGACTCAGGTGCTAATATGAGCATCATGGGACCTGGATTCTCAGTTCCACATCGGGGCCTCACCTGTACCTAGTGATTCTCGTCCCCCTCTGGGCTTCACCCTGACGTGGTGACTCTGGTCCCCACCTGGATATCACCAGAACCTGGTGACTCTGGTCCCCCTCTGTGACTCACCCGAAGTTGGGGACACTGGTCCTCAACTGGGCCTCAATAGGACCTGGTGAATCTACTCCTCACTTAGGCGTCGTCTGGACCTTGTGACTCTTTTCCCACCTGGCATCAATGGGACATTGTTACTCTTTTCCCCACCTGGGCCTCACCTGGACATGATAACTTTGCTGCATTCTTTGTCCTCAACTGGTCCTGATTACTCTGGTCCCCCCACCTAGTCCTCAATCTGGACCTGGTGACTGTGGTCCCCACCTGGGTCTCACCTGGACCTGGTGACTCTCGTTCCCACATGAAATACACCTGGACCTGGTGACTGTGGTGATCTTGTATACTCACATGTACCTGGTGACTCCAGTCCCCACTAGGGCCTCACCTAGATCTGGTGACTCTGGCCCGCCGGTTGGCCTCACCTAGACCTGGTGAGTGGGGTTGCCATCTAGGCCTCACACATAGCTGGTGACTCATGTCCCCAGGTGAGCCTCTTGGACCTGGTGAATCTGACCTTACCTGGTCCTTTCCTACACCCGGGGACTCTATACCCATCTGGGCCTCACCTGGACCTGGTGAATCTGGTCCCCATCTGGGTCTCACCCAGGTCTGGTGACTTTGATCCCCACCTGGACCTGATTGCTGTGAACTCTTTCTTGGCCTCACCTGCAACTGGTGACTCTGATCCTATCTACGCCTCACCCAGATCTGGTGACTCTGGTCCTCACTTGGGCATCATTGGTACCTGGTGTCTCTCTTCCACACCTGAGCCTCACCTGGACCCGATGACTCTGGGACCACTCTGGGCCTCCCGCTGACCTGGTGACTCTCGTCCCCATCTGGATATCACCTGGACCAGGTGATTCTGGTACCCTTCTAAGACTCAAGCAGATATGGTGAAACTGGTCCTCAACTGGGCCTCACCTGGACCTAGTGAATATGCTCCATCTGGGCCTTATTTGGACCTGGTGAATCTGGTCCCTACCTGGGCATCATCGGGACATGGTTCCCCTGCATGGCCTGCGGATTGGCCTCAAATGACCTGGTAAATCTAGTCCCTACCTGAGCATCACCGGGACATGGTTCCTCTGCATGGCCTGCAGGTTGGCCTCACCTGGACCTGGTGAGCGGGGTTGCCACCTGGACCTCCCCCATACCTTGTGACTAGGGCCCCACGTGGGCCTCCCTTTGACCTGGTGAATGTGGTCCTTACCTGGTCCTCACTCGGAACTAGTAAGTCTGGTCACAACATGGGAATCATCTGTACCTGGTGAATCTGGTCCCCATTGGGCACACCCAGTCCTGGTGACTTTGTTCCCCACCTGGAAATGATTGCTGTGGACTCCTTTTGGGCCTCACCTGGAACGGGTGACTCTGATCCTAACTGAGACTCACACAGATCTGGTGACTCTGGTCCTCACCTGTGGACCACTATGACCTGGATACTCTTTTCCACACCTGAGACTCACCTGGACATGATGACGCTGGATCCCCTCTGGGCCTCAGCCTGACATGGTGACTCTGGTCCCCATCTGGATATCACCAGAATCGGGTGACTCTGTTCCCCCTCTGGGACTCTCCCGGAGCTGGGACACTGGTCCTCAACTGGGCACAACTGGACCTGGTGAATCTACTCCTCACTTAGGTCTCGTCTGGACCTTGTGACTCTTTTCCCACCTGGCATCAATGGGACATGGTTACTCTGTTCCCTCTGGGCCTCACTTGGACATGATAACTTTGCTCCACACTTTGGCCTCAACTGGTCTCGATGACTCTGATCCCCCCACCTAGGCCTCAAACTGAACCTGGTGACTGTGGTCCCCACCTGGGTCACACCTGTACCTGGTGACTGTGGTCCCCACTGGGTCTCACCTGGACCTGGTGGTCTCGTTCCTACATGAACCACGCCTGGCCCTAGTGACTGTGGTGTTCTTGTAGACTCACATTTACCTGGTGACTCCAGTCCCCACTAGGGCCTCACCTGGATCTGGTGACTCTGGCCTGTAGGTTGTCCTCACCTGGACCTGGTGAGTAGGGTTGCCACCTGGGCCTCACCCATACCTGGTGCCTCAGGTCCCCACTTGGGCCTCTTGGACCTGGTGAATCTGGTAATTCTGGTCACCACCTGGGAATCCCCTGGACCTGGAGAATCTGTTCGCCATCTGGGCCTCACACAGTCCTGGTGACTTTGCTCCCCACCTGGACCTGATTGCTGTGGACTCCTTTTGGGCCTCACCTGGAAGTGGTGAGTCTGATCCTAACTGGGCCTCACGCAGATCTGTTGACTCTGGTCCTCACCTGTGGACCACTATGACCTGGATACTCTGTTCCACACCTGAGCCTCACCTGGACATGATGACTCTGGATCCTCTCTGGGCCTCACTCTGACATGGTGACTCTGGTCCCCATCTGGATGTCACCTAGACCATTTGAATCTGGGACCCCTGTCGGCCTCAACCAGACCTGGTGACTCTGGTCCTCAACTGGGCCTCACCTGGACATAGTGAACATGCTCCCCACCTGCGCCTCATCTGGACGTGGTTACTCGGGTTCTACCTGGACATCATCTGGGCATGGTTACTCTATTCCCCAATGGGAATGACCTGTTCCTAGTAACTCTGGTCCTGTCTTTGGCCTCTTCTGTACCAGGTTACTCTGGCTCCACCTGGGCCTCACCTGTAACTGGTAACTCTGATCCTAAGCATGGCCTCACCTGACCTGCTGACTGTGGTTCCCATCGGGATCTTACCTGGACCTCATGTCTCTGGTCCCACCTGGGCCTCACCAGGACCTGGTGTCTCCGGTACCCAACTGGGTAGCATCAGGATATGGTTACACTTTTCACTAACAGTGACCCAGCCGGACCTATTATCTCTGGTCTTCACCTGGGCGACATCTGGACATGGTGACACTGGATCCCACCTGGGTCTCAACTTGACATGGTGAGTCTGATCCCCACCTGGTCCTCACGTGTAACTGCTGATTCTCCGGCCCACATGGACATCATGTGGACCTGGTGGCTGCAGTGTTTCTAGCTTCTCATGTACCTTGTGACTCTGGTCCCCGCCAGGGCCTCACTGGGTCCTGGGGAATGTGGTTGCCACCTGCACCTCACTTGGACCTGGTGATTATGGTCTGCACCTGAGACTACCCTGGATCTTCTGACTGTGGTCCCCACCTGGGCTTCACCTGGATATTTGGACTCCGGTCCCCATCTGGGCCTCACCTGGCCCTGTTGACCATGGTCCTCAACTGGGCAAAATTGGGACCCGGTGACTGTGTTCCACAACTGGACCTCACCTGGACCAGGTGACTCTGGTCCCCCTCTGGGTCGCACCGTACCCTAGTGACTGTGAATGCCACTTTGGTCTGACCTGGACCTGCTGACCCTGGATGCCAACTGCGCCTGACCTCGAACTGTTGACTCTGGTTCTTTCAAGGGCCTCCCCTGGAACTGGTGATCCTGGTCCCCACCTGGGCCTCAACTGGACCTGGTGGCTCTTGTCAACACCTGGGTCTCAACGGTACCTGGTTACTGTGTTCCACACTTGGGCCTCAAGTAGACCTGTTGACCATGGTCCCCAGGACGGACTCACATGGACCTGTTGCCTCTGATCCCCACCGGGGCCTCACGTGTACCTGGGAACTCTGGTCCTCACCTGGGCCTCATCTGGACCTAGTGACTCTGGTCCACACCTGGACTTCACCTGGATACCGTGACTCTGGTCCCCACCTGGACCTCTCCTGGACTTGGTGACTCTCTTTCCAACATGGACCTCACCTGGATCTTGTGACTCTGGTCCTCAGTTTGGCCTCACCTGGACCTGGTGTCTCTTCCACACTTTGACCTAACTCAGAACTGCTGAATCTTGCCCCACCTAGGCAGCACCCATACCTGGTGAGTCTTGTCCCCAGCTATGCCTCAATTCGACCTGATGAATCTGGTCCTCACGTGGGCCTCACATGGACCTGGGATTCAGCTAGATAGAGTGGCTCTGGTTCGCACAAGGGGCTCACCTGATACAGCTGACTGTGGTCTTATTCTATGCCTCACCTGGTCCTAGTGATTCTGTTCCCATCTGGGCCTGCATGGCGCTCGTGACTCTGGTCCTCACCCAGGAATCATTAGGACCTGGATACTCTATTCCACACCTGTGTCTCACATTGACCATGGACCTCTCGTCCCATTCTGGGACTCATACTAAACTAGTTACTGGTTCCCTTTGGGCCTCACCCTTACCTGGAGACTCTGGTCAACCGTTTGGGTTCACTTGGGCCTGGTGAATCTGGTCCTTAGCTGGTCTCACCTGGATCTGGTGAATGGTCTCCACCGGGGCCTCACCTGGACTTGGTGAATCCTGTTGCCACCTGTGCCTCACCTGGACCTTGTGACTGTGGTCCCACCTGGATCTCACCTGGATCTTGTGGCTCTGGTTCCCATATGGGGCTCTCCTGGACCTGGTTCCTGTGGTCTCTATCTGGCCTCACCTGGAACACAATGACTCTGATACATATTTGGGCCTCTCCTGCACCTGTTGACTCTGGTCCTTACATGGGCATCATTGGGACCTCGATACTCTCTTATATACCTGGGCCTCACCTGGACCTGGTGACTTTTGTCCCACCGGGGCCTCTACTGGATGAGGTGACTGGTTCCCACAGGGACCTCACCTGGACCTGGTGACTCAGGTCCTCATATGGGCATCATGGTACCTGGTTTCTCAGTTCCACATCGGGACCTCACCTGTACCTAGTGATTCTCGTCCCCCTCTGGGACTCACCCTGACGTGCTGACTCTGGTCCCCACCTGGATATCACCAGAACCAGGTGACTCTGGTCCCCCTCTGGGACTCACCCGGAGATGGGGACACTGGTCCTCAACTGGGCCTCAATAGGACCTGGTGAATCTACTCCTCACTTAGGCCTCGTCTGGACCTTGTGACTCTTTTCCCACCTGGCATCAATGGGACATTGTTACTCTGTTCGCCACCTGGGCCTCACCTGGACATGATAACTTTGCTCCACACTTTGGCCTCAACTGGTCTCGATGACTCTGATCCCCCCACCTAGGCCTCAAACTGAACCTGGTGACTGTGGTCCCCACCTGGGTCACACCTGGACCTGGTGACTGTGGTCTCCACCTGGGTCTCACCTGGACCTGGTGGTCTCGTTCCTACATGAACCACGCCTGGACCTGGTGACTCTGGTGTTCTTGTAGACTCACTTTTACCTGGTGAATCCGGTCCCCACTAGGGACTCACGTGGATCTGTTGACTCTGGTCTGCAGGTTGGTCTCACCAGGACCTGGTGAGTGGGGTTGCCACCTGGGCCTCACCCATACCTGGTGACTCAAGTCCCGACGTGGTCCTATTGGACCTGGTGAATCTTGTCCTTGACCCGGTCCTCTCCTAGACCCGGGGACTCTTGTCACCACCTGGGCCTCACCTGGACCTGGTGAATCTGGTCCCCATCTGGGCCTCACCCAGTCCTGGTGACTTTGTTCCCCACCTGGACCTGATTGCTGTGCCCTTTCTTGGCCTCACCTGGACTGGTGAGTCTGATCCTATCTGTGCGTCACCCAGACCGGGTGACTCTTGTCCTCACCTGGGCATCATTGGTACCTGGTGACTCTGTACCACACCTGAGCCTCACCTGGAAATGTTGACTCTGGAACCGCTCTGGGCCTCACCCTGACCTAGTGACTCTGGTCCCCATCTGGATGTCACACGAACAAGGTGATTCGGGTACCCCCTAGGCCTCAAACAGTTTTGGTGACTCTGGTCTTCAAAGGGGACTCACCTGTACCAAGTGAATATGCTCCATCTGGGCCTCATTTGGACCTGGTGACTCTGGTCCATACCTCGGCATCATCGGGATATGATTCCACTGCATGGCCTGCAGGTTGGCCTCACCTGGACCTGGTAAGTCTGTCTCTACCTGGGCATCATCTGGATATGTTTCCTCTGCATGGCATGCGGGTTGGCCTCACCTGGAACTGGTAACTCTTCTCCCTACCTGGGCATCATCAGGATATGGTTCCACTGCATGGCCTGCAGGTTGACCTCACCTGGACCTGGTGAGTGTTTTTGCCACCTGGGCCTCACCCATACCTGGTGACTGAGGTCCCCACGTGTGCCTCTTGGACCTGGTGAATCTGGTCCTTACCTGGTCCTCACCCGGAACTGGTAAGTCTGGTCACCACCTGGATATCACCTGGACCTTGTGTATCTGGTCCCCATCTAGGCCTCACCCAGTCCTGGTGACTTTGTTCCCCACATGGACCTGATTTCTGTGGACTCCTTCTTGGCCTCACCTGGAACTGGTGACTCTGGTCCCCACCTGGACCTCTCCCGGACCTGGTGACTTTCTTTCAAACATGGACCTCACATGGATCTGGTGACTCTGGTACTCAGTTTGGCCTCACCTGGATCTGGCGTCTCTCGTCCCCACTTTGACCTAACTCAGAACTGCTGAATCTAGCCCAACTTAGGCTGCAGCCCGACCTGGTGACTCTTGTCCCCAGCTATGCCTCAATTCGACCTAATGAATCTGGTCCTCACAGGAGCCTCACCTGGACCTGGGACTCAGCTGGATAGAGTGGCTCTGGTTCCCGCAAGGGGCTCAGCTGATACTGCTGACTGTAGTCTTATTGTATGCCTCACCAGGACCTAGTGATTCTGTTCCCCATCTGGGCCTGCATGGCCCCAGTGACTCGGGTCCTCACCCAGGCTTCATTGGGTGATGGACCCAATGATCCTCACCCTGGACATTCTATTCCACACCTGGGCCTCACTTTGACTAGGGACCTCTGGTCCTATTCTGGGCCTCAAACTAAACTGGTTACTCTGGTTCCCCCTCTGGGGCTCACCCTTACCTGGTGACTCTGGTCACCCTTTGGGCTTCACTTCGGCCTGGTGAATCTGGTCTTTAGCTGGTCCGCGCCTGGATGTGGTGACTGGTCGCCACCTGGGCCTCACCTGGACTTGGTGAATCCTGTTGCCACCTGCGCCTCACCTGGACCTTGTGACTGTGGTCCCACCTGGACCTCACCTGGATCTCGTGGCTCTGGTTCCTATATGGGGCTCTCCTGGACCTGGTTCCTGTGGTCTCCAACTGGCCTCACTTGGAACACAATGACTCTGAACAATATTTGGGCCTCTCCTGTACCTGTTGACTCTGGTCCTTACTTGGGCATCATTGGGAGCTGGATACTCTGTTATATATCTGGGCCTCACCTGGACCGGTGACTGTGGTCCCACCTGAGCCTCACCTGGACGAGGTGACTGGTTCCCACAGGGACCTCACCTGGACCTGGTGACTCAGGTCCTCATATGGGCATCATGGGACTGGTTTCTCAGTTGCACATCGGGGCCTCACCTGGACCTAGTGATTCTCGTCCCGCTCTGGGCCTCACCCTGACGTGGTGACTCTGGTCCCGACCTGGATATCACCAGAACCAGTGACTCTGGTCCCCTCTGGGACTCACCCGGAGCTGGGGACAGTGGTCCTAATCTGGGCCTCAACAGGACCTCGTGAATCTACTCCTCAGTTAGGCCACGTCTTGACCTTGTGACTCTTTTCCCACCTGGCATCAATGGGACATGGTTACCCTGTTCCCCACCTGGGCCTCATCTGGACATGATAACTTTGCTCCACACTTTGTTCTCAACTGGTCCTGATGACTCTTGTCTCCCCACCTAGGCCTCAATCTGGACTTGGTGACTGTGGTCCCCACCTGGGTCTCACCTGGACCTGGTGACTCTCGTTCCCACATGAACCACACCAGGACCTGGTGACTGTGGTGTTCTTGTAGACTCACATTTACTTGGTGACTCCGGTCCCACTAGGGCCTCACCTGGATCTGGAGACTCTGGCCTGCTGGTTGGCCTCACCTGGACCTGGTGAGTGGGGTTGCCCCCTGGGCCTCACCCATACCTGGTGACTCAGGTCCCCACTTGGGCCTCTTGAACCTGGTGAATCTGGTCCTTACCTGGTCCTTCCCGGATCCGGGTACTCTGGTCACCACCTGGGACTCACCTGGACCTGGTGAATCTGGTCCCCATCTGGGTCTCACCCAGTCCTGGTGATTTGTTCCCCACCTGGACCTGATTGATGTGGACTCTTTCTTGGCCTCACCTGGAAGTAGTGACTCTGATTCTATCTGCGCATCACGCAGACCTGTTGACTCTGTTCCTCACCTGGGCATCGTTAGTACCTGGTGACTCTGTTCCTCACCTGAGCCTCACCTGGACATGATGACTCTGGAAAGTCTCTGAGTCTCACCCTGACCTGGTGCCTCTGGTCCCCATCTGGATGTCACCTGCACCAGGTGATTCTGGTACCCCTCTAGGCCTCAACCAGATCTGGAGACTCTGGTCGTCAACTGGGCCTCACCTGGACCTAGTGAATATGCTCCATCTGGGCCTCATTTGGACCTGGTGACTCTGGTTCTACCTGGGCATCATCAGGACATGGTTCCACTGCATGGGCCTGCAGGTTGGCCTCACCTGGATCTGGTAACTCTGGTCCCAACCAGGGCATCATCGTGACATGTTTCCTCTGCATGGCCTGCATGTTGGCCTCACCTGGACCTGAGGAGTTGTGTTGCCACCAGGGCCTCACCCATACCTGGTGACACAGGTCCCACGTGGGCCTCACGTGGACCTGTTGAATCTTGTCCTTACCTGGTCCTCACCCGGAACTGGTAAGTCTGGTCACCACCTGGAAGTCACCTGGACCTGCTGAATCTGGTCCCCATCTGGGCCTCACCCAGTCCTGGTGAATTTGTTGCCCACCTGGCCCTGATTGCTGTGGACTCCTTCTTGGCCTCACCTGGAACTTGTGACTCTGATCCTAACTGGACCTCACCTGACCAGGTGAATCTGGTCCCCCTCTGGGTCTCACCGTGTCCTAGTGACTGTGAACCCCACTTTGGCCTGACTAGGACCTGCTGACCCTGGTTGCCCCCTGCGCCTGACCTCGAACTGTTGACTCAGGTTCTTTCAAGGGCCTTTCCTGTACCTGGTGATTCTGGTCCTCACCTCGGCCTCACCTGGACGTGGTGACACTTGTCACCACCGGGGACTCACCTGGACCTGCTTACTGTGTTCCACAACTTGCCCTCCAGTAGACCTGTTTACCATGGTCCCCAAGACGGCCTCACATGGACATGATGATTCTGGAACCTCCCTGGGCCTCACCCTGACCTGGTGACTCTGGTCTCCATCTGGATGTCACCTGTACCAGGTGATACTGGTACCCCTCTGGGCCTCAACCAGATCTGGTGACTCTGGTCCTCAACTGGCCCTCAACAGGACCTAGTGAATATACTCCATCTGGGCCTCATTTGGACCTGGTGATTTTGATCCCTCCCTGGGCATCATCGGGACATGGTTACACTGCATGGCCTACAGGTTGGAATCACCAGGACCTGGTAACTCTGGTCCCTGCATGGGCATCTTCGGGACACGTTTCCTCTGCATGGCCCAAGAGTTGGCCTCACCTGGACCTGGTGATTGGGGTTTCCAACTGAGCCACCTAGGCCGCACCCAGAATTGGTGACTCTTGTCCCCCGCTATGCCTCCCCTGTACCTGGTGCCCCATGCACCCACGTGGGCCTCACTTGGACCTGGTGAATCTGGTCCTTACCTGGTCCTCACCTGGAACTGGTAACTCAGGTCATCACCTGGGAATCACCTGGACCTGGTGAATCTGGTCCCCATCTGGGCCTCACCCAGTCCTGGTGACTTTGTTCCCCACCTGGACCTGATTGCTGTGGACACCTTCTTGGCCTCACCTGGAAGTGGTGAGTGTGATCCTAACTTGGCCTCACCCAGATCTGGTGACTCTGGTCCTCACCTGTGGACCATTATGATCTGGATACTCCGTTCCACACCTGACCCTCACTTGGACATGATGACTCTGGATCCCCTCTGGGCCTCACCCTGACATGGTGACTCTGCTCCCCATCTGGATGTCACCTAGACCAGGTGAATCTGGTACCCCTCTAGTCCTCAACTAGACCTGGTGACACTGGTCCGCAACTGGGCCTCACTGGGACCGAGTGAATATGCTCCCCACATGCGCCTCATCTGGACCTGGTGACTCTGGTTCTACCTGGGCATCATCGGGGCATGCTTACTCTATTCCCCACTGGGACTGACCTGATCCTTGTAACTCTGGTCCTGACTTTGGCCTCTTCTGTACCAGGTGACTCTGGCTCAACATGGGCCTCACCTGTAACTGGTGAGTCTGATCCTAAGCATGGCCTCACCTGACCTGGTGACTGTGGTTCCCATCGGGACCTCTTCTGGACCTCATGTCTCTGGGCCCACCTGGGCCTCACCAGGACCTGGTTTCTGTGGTTCCCACCTGGGTAGCATCAGGATATGGTTACACTGTTCACTAACAGTGACCCAGCCGGACATATTAACTCTGGTCTTCACCTGGGCCACACCTGGACATGGTGACACTGGTTCCCACCTGGAACTCACCTGGACATGGTGAGTCGGATCCCCACCTGGTCCTCACCTGTAACTGGTGATTTTCATTCCCACATGGACATAATGTGGACCTTGTGGCTGCAGTGTTTCTAGCTTCTCATATACCTCGTGACTCTGGTCCCCACCAGGGCCTCACCAGGACCTGGTGAGTGTGGTTGCCACCTGCACCTCACCTGGACCTGGTGATTCTGGTCTACACCTGAGACTACCCTGGATCTGGTGACTGTGGTCCCCACCTGGGCTTCACCTGGATTTGGGGACTCCGGTCTCCATCGGGGCTTCACCTGGCCCTGTTGACCATGGTCTTCAACTGGGCAAAATTGGGACCCGGTGACTGTGTTCCACAACTGGACCTCAACTGGACCAGGTGACTCTGATCCCCCTCTGGGTCTCACCGTGCCCTAGTGACTCTGAACCCACTCTATGGCCTGACTTGTACCTGCTGATACTGGTTGCCACCTGCGCCTGACCTCAAACTGTAGACTCTGGTTTTTCAAATGCCTCCGCTCGACCTGGTCATCCTGGTCCCCACCTGGGTCTCATTTGGACGTGGTGACACTTGTCACCATCGGGGACTCTCCTGGACCTGCTTACTGTGTTCCACACCTGGGCCTCAAGTAGACCTGATGACCATGTTCCCCAGGACGGCCTCACATGGACCTGTTGCCACTGCTCCCCACCGGGGCCTCACTTGTACCTGGTATCTCTGGTCCCCACCTTGACCTCATCTGGACATAGTGACTCTGGTCCCCACCTGGGCTTCACCTGGATCTGGTGAATCTGGTCCCCACCTTGACCTCTCCTGGACCTGATGACTCTCTTTGAACATGGACCTCACCTGGATTTGGTGACTCTGGTCCCCACCTGGACCTCACCTGCATCTGGTGACTCTGGTCCTCAGTTTGGCCTCACCTGGACCTGCTATCTCTCGTCCTCACTTTGACCTAACTCAGAACTGCTGAATCTTCCCCCACCTAGGCCGCACCCAGACCTGGTGACTCTTGTCCCCAGCTATGCCTCAATTCAATCTGATGAATCTGGTCCTCACGTGGGCCTCGTCTGGACCTTGTGACTCTTTTTCCACCTGACATCAATGGGACATGTTTACTCTGTTCCCCACCTGGGCCTCACCTGGACATGATAACTGTGCTCCGCACTTCGGCGTCAAATTGTCCAGATGACTCTGGTCCCCCCACCAGTCCTCAATCTGGACCTGGTGACTGTGGTCCCCACCTGGGTCTCACCTGGACCTGGTGACTCTCGTTCCCACATGAACCACACCTGGACCTGGTGACTGTGGTGTTCTTGTAGACTCACATTTACCTGGTGACTCCGGTCCCCATTAGGGCCTCACCTGCAACTCGTAACTCTGGTCCCTACCTGGACATTATCGGGACACGGTTCCTCTGCATGGCCCGAAGGTTGGCCTCCCCTGTACCTGGTGAGTGGGGTTGCCACCTGGGCCACACCCATACCGGTGACACAGGTCCCCACGTGGGCCTCACTTGGACCTGGTGAATCTGGTCCTTACCTGGTCCTCACCCGGAACTGGTAACTCTGGTCACCACCTGGGAATCACCTGGACCTGGTGAATCTGGTCCCCATCTGGGCCTCACCCAGTCCTGGTGACTTTGTTCCCTACCGGGACCTGATTGCTGTGGTTCCTTCTTGGCCTCACCTGGTACTGGTGCGTCTGATGCTATGTGGGACTCGCCCACATCTGGTGACTCTGGTCTTCACCTGTGGACCATTATGACCTGGATAGTCTGTTCCACAACTGAGCCTCACCTGGACATGATGACTCTGGATCCCCTCTGGGCCTCACCCTGACATGGTGACTCTGGTCCCCATATGGATGTCACCAAGAGCAGGTGAATCGGGTTCTCCTCTAGGCCTCAAGAGACCTGGGCATTCTGGTCCTCAACTGGGCCTCACCGGGACCTAGTGAATATGCTCCCCACCTGCACCTCATCTGGACCTGGTGACTCTGATTCTACCTGGGCATCTTCGGGACATGGTTACTCTATTCCCCACTGGGACTGACTTGATCCTTGTAACTCTGGTCCTGACTTTGGCCTCTTCTGTCCCAGGTGACTCTGGCTCCAACTGGGCCTCACCTCTAACTGGTGACTCTGATCCTAAGCATGGCCTCACCAGCCTGGTGACTGTGGTTCCCAATGGAACCTCACCTGGACCTCATGTCTCTGGTCCCTCCTGACCCTCACCAGGACCTGGTGTCTCTGGTACCCACCAGGGTAGCATCAGGATATGGTTACACTGTTCACTAACAGTGACCCAGCCGGACCTATTAACTCTGGTCTTCACCTGGGCCAAACTGGACGTGGTGTCACTGGTTCCCACCAGGGTCTCACCTGGACATGGTGAGTCGGATCCCCACCTGGTCCTCATGTATAACTGGTGATTCTCGTTCCCACATGGACATAATGTAGAATTGGTGGCTGCAGTGTTTATAGCTTCTCATGTACCTCGTGATTCTGGTCCCCGGCCTCACCGGGACCTGGTGAGTGTGTTTGCCACCTGCATTTCTCCTGGACCTGGTGATTCTAGTCTGCACCTGAGGCTAGCCTGGATCTGGTGACTGTGGTCCCCACCTGGGCTTCACCTGGAATTGGGGACCCCGGTCCCCATCTGGGCCTCACCTGGCCCTGTTGACCATGGTCCTCAACTGGGCAAAATTGGGACTCGGTGACTGTGTTCCACAACTGGACCTCACGTGGACAAGGTGACTCTCGTCCCCCTCTGGGTCTCACCGTGCCCTAGTGACTGTGAAACCCACTTTGGCCTGACTTGTACCTGCTGACCCTGGTTGCCACCTGCGCCTGACCTCCAACTGTTGACTCTGGGTCTTTCAATGTCCTCCCCTGGATCTGGTGATCCTTGTCCCCACCTGGGCCGCACCTGGATGTGGTGACCCGTTAACAACCGGGGACTCACCTGGACCTGCTTATTGTGTTCCACACCTGGGCCTCAAGTGGACCTCTTGACCATGGTCCCCAAGCCGGCCTCACATGGACCTGTTGCCTCTGATCCCCGCCGGGGAATCACGTGTACCTGGTAACTCTGGTCCTCACCTGGGCCTTATCTGGACCTAGTGACTTTGGTCCCCACCTGGGCTTCACCTGGATCTGGTGACTCTGGTCCCCACCTGGACTTCACCTGGATCTGGTGAATCTGGTCCCCACCTGGACCTCTCCTGGACCTGGTGTCTCTCTTTCGAACATGGACCTCACCTGGATCTGGTGACTCTGGTCCTCAGTTTGGCCTCACCTGGACCTGGTGTCACTCGTCCACACTTTGACCTAACTCAGAACTGCTGAATCTTGCCAAACCTAGGACGCACCCAGACTTGGTGACTCTTGTCCCCAGCTATGCCTCAATTCGACCTGATGAATCTGGTCCTCACGTGGGCCTCACATGGACCTGGGACTCAGCTGGATAGAGTGGCTCTGGTTCCCACAAGAGTCTCACCTGATACTGGTGACTGGGGTCTTATTCTATGCCTCACCAGGACCTAGTGATTCTGTTCCCCATCTGGGCCTGCATGGCCCTAGTGACTCTGGTCCTCACCCAGGCATCATTGGGACCTGGATACTCTATTCCACACCTGGGACTCACTGGGACCAGCGACCTCTGGTCCCATTCTGGGCCTCAAACTAAACTGGTTACTCTGGTTCCCCCTTTGGGCCTCACCCTTACCTGCTGACTCTGGTCACCCCTTGGGCTTCACTTGGGTCTGGTGAATCTGGTCCTTACCTGGTCCGCACCTGGATGTGGAGACTGGTCGCCACCTGGACCTCACCTGGAATTGGTGAATCCTGTTGCCACCTGCGCCTCACCTGGACCTTGAGACTGTGGTCCCACCTGGACCTCACCTGGATCTGGTAGCTCTGGTTCCCATATGGGCTCTCCTGGACCTGGTTCCTGTGGTCTCCATCTGGCCTCACCTGGAACACAATGACTGTGATCCATATTAGGGCCTCTCATGGACCTGTTGACTCTGGTCCTTACCTGGGCATCATTGGGACCTAGATACTCTCTTATATACCTGGCCTCACCTGGACCTGGTGACTGTGGTCCCACCTGGGCCTCACCTGGACGATGTGACTCGTTCCCACAGGGACCTCACCTGGAACTGCTGACACAGGTCCTCATATGGGCATCATGGGACCTGGTTTCCCATTTCCACATCGGGTCCTCAAATGGACCTAGTTATTCTCGTCCCCCTCTGGGACTCACCCTGACGTGCTGACTCTGGTCCCCACCTGGACCTCACCTGGATCTGGTGACTCTGGTCCTCAGTTTGCCCTCACCTGGACCTGCTTACTGTGTTCCACACCTGGGTCTCAAGTGGACCTGTTGACCATGGTCCCCAAGCCGGCCTCACATGGACCTGTTGCCTCTGATCCCGACCGGATCCTCACGTGTACCTGGTAACTCTGTTCCTCACCTGGGCCTCATCTGGACCTAGTGACTCTGGTCCCCACCTGGGCTTCACCTCGATCTGGTGACTCTGGTCCCCACCTGGACCTCTCCTGGACCTGCTGACTCTCTTTCCAACATGGACCTCTCCTGATTCTGGTGACTCTGGTCCTCAGTTTGAACTCAACTGGACCTATGTTTCTCGTCCCCACTTGGACCTAACTCAGAACTGCTGAATCTTGCCCCACCTAGGCCGCACCCAGACCTGGTGACTCTTGTCCCCAGCTATGCCTCAATTCGACCTGATGAATCTGGTGCTCACGTGGGCCTCACATGGACCTGGGGCTCAGCTGGATTGAGTGGCTCTGGATCCCACAAGGGGCTCACCTGATACTGCTGACTGTGGTCTTATTGTATGTCTCACCAGGACCTAGTGATTCTGTTCCCCATCTGGGCCTGCATGGCCCTAGTGACTCTGCTCCTCACCCAGGCATCATTGGGATCTGGATACTCTATTCCACACCTGGGCCTCACTTTCACCAGGGACCTAGGGTCCAATTCTGGGCCTCAAACTGAACTGGTTACTCTGGTTCCCCCTCTGGGCCTCACCCCTACCTGGTGACACTGGACACCCATTGGGCTTCACTTGGGCCTGGTGAATCTGGTCCTTAGGTGTTCCGCACCTGGATCTGGTGACCGGTCGCCACCTGGGCCTCACCTGGACTTGGTGAATCCTGTTGCCACCTGCGCCTCCCCTGGACGTTGTGACTGTGGTCCCACCCTGACATCACCTGGATCTGGTGGCTCTGGTTCCCTTATGGGGCTCTCCTGGACCTGGACTTGTGGTCTCCATCTGGCTTCACCTGGAACACAATGACTGTGAACGATATTTGGGTCTCTCCTGGACCTGTTGACTCTGGTCCTTACCTGGGGATCATTGGGACCTGGACACCCTCTTATATACCTGGGCCTCACCTGGATCTGGTGACTGTGGTCCCACCTGGGCCTCACCTGGTCGAGGTGACTGGTTACCACAGGGACCTCACCTGGACCTGGTGACTCAGGTCCTCATATGGGCATCATGGGACCTGGGTTCTCTGTTCCACATCGGGGCCTCACCTGGACCTAGTGATTCTCGTTACCTCTGTGCCTCACCGTGACGTGGTGACTCTGGTCCCCACCTGGATAGCACCAGAACCGGGTGACACTGGTCCCCCTCTGGGACTCACCCGGAGCTGGGGACACTGGTACTCAACTGGGCCTGAACAGGTCCTGGTGAATCTACTCCTCACTAAGGCCTCGTCTGGACCTTGTGACTCTTTTCCCACCTGGCATCAATGGGACATGGTTACTCTTCCCCACCTGGGCCTCACATGGACATGATAACTTTGCTCCACACTTTGGCCTCAACTGCTCCTGATGACTCTGGTCCCCCGACCTAGGCCTCAATCTGGACCTGGTGACTGTGGTCCCCACCTGGGTCTCACCTGGACCTGGTGACTCTCGTTCCCACATGAACCACACCAGGTCCAGGTGACTGTGTTGCTCTTGTAGAATCACTTTTAACTGTTGACTCCAGTCCCCACTAGGGCCTCACGTTAATCGGGTGACTTGGCCTGCAGTTTGGCCTCACATGGACCTGGTTAGTGGGGATGCCACTTGGGCCTCACCCATACCTGGTGACTCAGGTCTCCACGTGGGCCTCTTGGACGTGGTGAATCTGGTCCTTACCTGGTCCTCTCCCAGACCCGGGGACTCTGGTCACCACCTGGGCCTCACCTGGACCTGGTGAATCCGGTCCCCATCTGGGCCTCACTCAGTCCTTTTGACTTTATTCTCCACCTTGACCTGATTGCTGTGGACTCTTTCATGGCCTCACCTGGACCTGGTGACTCTGATCCTATCTGCGTGTCACCCAGACCTGGTGACTCTGGTCCTCACCTGGGCATCATTGGTACCTGGTGACTCTGTTCCACACCTAGCCTCACCTGGACATGAGGCTCTGGACTCTCGAACCACTCTGGGCCTAACCCTGACCTGGTGACTCTGGTCTCCATCTCGATGTCACCTGGACCAGGTGATTCTGGTACCCCTCTCGGCCTCAACCAGATCTGGTGACTCTGGTCCTCAACTGGGCCTCACCTGGACCTATTGAATATGCTCCATCTGGGCCTCATTTGGACCTGGTGACTCTGGTCACTACCTGGGCATCATCAGGACATGGTTCCACTGCATGGCCTGCAGGTTGGCCTCACTTGGACCTTGTAACTCTGGTCTCTACCTGGGCGTCATCGGGACATTGTTCCACACATGGCCTGCAGTTTGAACTCACATGGACCTGGTAATTCTAGTCCCTACCTGGGCATCATCGGGACATGGTTCCTCTGCATGGCCTGCAGGTGGGCCTCACCTGGACCTGGTGAGTGGCGTTGTCACCTTGGCCTCACACATGCCTGGTGACACAGGTCCCCACGTGGGCCTCACTTGGGCCTGCTGAATCCTTAACTGCTGAGGTCCTTAACTGGTCCTCACCCGGAAATCCTAACTCGGGTCACCACCTGGGAATCACATGAACCTGGTTAATCTGGTCCCCATCTGGTCCTCATCCAGTCCTGGTGACTTTGTCACCCCACCTGGAAATGATTGCTGTGGACTCCTTCTTGGCCTCACCTGGAACCGTTGACTCTGATCCTAACTGGGCCTCACCCAGATCTGGTGATTCTGGTCCTCACCTACGGACCACTATGACCTGGATACTCTGTTCCACTCCTGAGCCTCACCTGGACATGATGACTCTGGTCCCCTCTGGGCCTCACCCTGACATGATGACTCTGGTCCCCATCCGGATGTCACCTAGATTAGGTGAATCTGGTATCCCTCTAGGCCTCAACTTGACCTGGTGACTCTGGTCCTGAACTGGGCCTCACGGGGACCTAGTGAACATGCTCCCAACCTGCGCCTCATCTAGACCTGGTGACTCTGGTTCTACCTGGGCATCATCGAGACATAGTTATTCTATTTCCCACTGGGACAGACATGATCCTGGTAACTCTGGTCCTGACTTTGGCCTCTTCTCTACCAGGTGACTCTGGCTCCACCTGGGCCTTACCTGTAACTGGTGACTCTGATCCTAAGCATGGCCTCACCTGACCTGGTGACTGTGGTTCCCATCGGGACCTCACCTGGATCTCATGTCTCTGGTCCCACCTGGGCCTACCAGGACCTGGCCCAGAGTCATCATGTCCAGGTGAGGCTGACATGGTGACTCTGGTCCCCATCACGATGTCACCTAGACCAGGTGAATCTGGTACCCCTCTAGGCCTCAAGTAGACCTGGTGAATCTGGTCCTCAACTGGGCCTCACAGGGACCTAGTGAATATGCTGCCACCTGCGCCGATTCTGGACCTGGTGACACTGGTCCCTACCTTGGCATCATCGGGACACGGTTCCTCTTCATGGCCTGCAGGTTGGCCTCACCTGGACCTGAGATTCTCGTCCCTCTCAGGGCCTCACCGTGACGTGGTGACTCTGGTCCCCACCTGGATATCACCAGAACCGGGTGACTCTCGTTTCCCTCTGGGACTCACCCAGAGCTGGGGACACTGGTCCTCAACTGGGCCTCAACAGGACCTGGTGAATCTACTCCTCACTTAGACCTCGTCTGGACCTGTGACTCTTTTCCCACCTGACATCAACGCGACATGGTTACTCTGTTCCCCAACTGGGCCTCACCTGGATATGATAACTTTGCTCCACACTTTTGCCTCAACTGGTCCTGATGAATCTGTTCCCCCCACCTAGGCCTCAATCTGGACCTGGTGACTGTGGTCCCCACATGGGTCTCTCCTGGACCTGGTGACTCTTGTTCCCACATGAACCACACCTGGACCTGGTGACTGTGGTGTTCTTGTAGACTCACATTTACCTAGTGACTCTGGTTCCCACTAGGGCCTCACGTGGATCTGGTGACTCTGGCCTGCATGTTGGCCTCACCTGGACCTGGTGAGTGGGGTTGCCACCTGGGACACACCCATACCTGGTGACTCAGGTCCCCACGTGTGCCTCTTGGACCTGGTGAATCTGGTCCTTACCTGGTCCTCTACTAGACCCGGGGACTCCGGTCACCACCTGGGCCTCACCTGGACCTGGTGAGTGAATCTGCTCCCCATCTGGGCCTCACCCAGTCCTGGTGACTTTGTTCCACACCTGGACCTGATTGCTGTGGACTCTTTCTTGGCCTTACCTGGAACTGGTGGCTCTGATCCTATCTGCACGTCACCCAGATCTGGTGACTCTGGTCCTCACCTGGGCATCTTTGGTAGTTGGTGACTCTGTTCCACACCTGAGCCTCACCTGGACATGATGACTCTGGAACCCCTCTGGGCCTCACCCTGACCTGGTGACTCTGGACCCATTTGGATGTCACCTGGACCAGGTGATTCTGGTACCCCTCTAGGCCTCAACCAGATCTCGTGACTCTGGTCCTCAACTGGGCCTCACCTGGACCTAGTGAATATGCTCCATCTGGGCCTCATTTGCTCCCGGTGACTCTGGTCCCTATCTGAGGATCATCGGGACATGGTTCCACTGCATGGCCTTCAGGTTGGCCTCACCTGGACCTGGTAACTCTGGTCCCTACCAGGGCATCATCGGGACATGGTTCCTCTACATGGCCTGCAGGTTGGACTCACCTGGACCTGGTGAGTGTGGTTGCCACTGGGGCCTCACCCTTACCTGGTGACAAAGGTCCCAACGTGGGCCTAGATTGGACCTTGTGAATCTGGTCCTTACCTTATCCTCACCCGGAACTGGTAACCCTGGTCACCACCGGGGCCTCACCTGGACCTGGTGAATCTGGTCCCCATTTGTGCCTCACCAAGTCCTGGTGTCTTTGTTCCCCACCTGGACCTGATTGCTGTGGACTCCTTCTTGGCCTCACCTGGAAATGGTGACTCTGATCCTAACTGGGCCTCAGCCAGATCTGGTGACTGTGGTCTTCACCTGTGGACCATTATGACCTTGATACTCTGTTCCACGCCTGAGCCTCACCTGCACATGATGACTCTGGATCCCCTCTTGGCCTCACCCTGACATGGTGACTCTGGTCCCCATTTGGATGTCACATAGACCAGGTGAATCTGGAACCCCTCTAGGCCTCAACTAGACCTGGTGACTCTGGTCCTCAACTGGGCCTCACCGGAACCTAGTGAATATGCTTCCCACCTGCGCCTCATCTGGACCTGTTGACTCTGGTCCTTACCTGGGCATCATTGGGACCATGATACTCTCTTATATACCTGGACCTCACCTGGACCTCGTGACTGTGGTCCCACCTGGGCCTCACCTGGGCGAGGTGACTGGTTCCCACAGGGACATCACCTAGACCTGGTGACTCAGGTCCTCATATGGGCATCATTCACCTGGTTTCTCAGTTCCACATGGGGGCTTCACCTGGTCCTAGTGATTCTCGTCCCGCTCTGGGCCTCACCGTGACGTGGTCACTCTGGTCCCCACCTATATATCACCAGAACCGGGTGACTCTTGTCCCCCTCTGGGACTCACCCAGAGCTGGGGACAGTGGTCCTCAACTGGTCCTCAAAAGGACCTGGTGAATCTACTCCTCACTTAGGCATGGTCTGGACCTTGTGACTCTTTTCTCACCTGGCATCAATGGGACATGGTTACTCTGTTCCCCAACTGGGACTCACCTGGACATGATCACTTTGCTCCACACTTTGGCCTTAACTGGTCCTGATGACTCTGGTCCCCCCACCTAGGCCTCAATCTGGACCTGGTGACTGTGGTCCCCAGCTGGGTCTCACCTGGACTGGTAACTCTGGTTCCCACATGAACGACACTGGCACTGGTGACTGTGGTGTTCTTGTAGACTCATATTTACCTGGAGACTCCAGTCCCCACTAGGTCCTCACATGATCTGGTGACTCTGGCCTGCAGGTTGGCCTCACCTGGACCTGGTGAGTGGGGTTGCCACCTGGGCCTCACCCATACCTGGTGACCCACGTACCCACGTGGGCCTCTTGGACCTGGTGAATCTGGTCCTTACCTGGTCCTCTCCCAGACCCGGGTACTCTGGTCCCCAACTGGGCCTCACCTGGACCTGGTGAATCCGGTCCCCATCTGGGCCTCACCCAGTCCTGGTGACTTTGTTCCCCACCTGGACCTGATTGCTGTGGACTCTTTCTCGGCCTCACCTGGAAATGGTGAATCTGATCTTTTCTTCGCGTCCCCCAGACCTGGTGACTGTTTCTCACCTGGGCATCATCGGGACATGGTTCCACTGCATGAACTGCAGGTTGCCCTCACCTGGACCTGGTAATTCTGTTCTCTACCTGGGCATCATAGGGATATGGTTCCACTGCATGGCATGCAGTTTGGACCCACCAGGACCTGGTGACTCTGGGCCCTACCTGGGCATCATCGGGACATGGTTCCACTGCATGTCCTGCAGGTTGGCCTCACCTGGACCTGGTAACTCTGGTCCCTACCTGGGCATCATTGGGACACGGTTCCTCTGCAAGGCCTGCAGGCTGGCCTCACCTGGACCTGGTGAGTGTGGTTGCCACCTCGGCCTCACCCATACCTGTTGAACCATGTCCCCACGTGGGCCTCTTGGACCTGGTGAATCTGGTCCTTACCTGGTCCTCTCCTAGACCCGGGGACTCTGGTCACCACCTGGGCCTCACCTGGACCTGGTGAATCTGTTGCCCATCTGGGCCTCACCCTCTCCTGGTGACTTTGTTCCCCCCCTGGACCTGATTGCTGTGGACTCCTTCTTGACCTCACCTGGAACTGGTGACTCTGATCCTAACTGGGCCTCATCCAGATCTGGTGACTCTGGTCCTCACCTGTGGACCATTATGACCTGGATACTCTGTTCCACACCTGAGACTCACCTGGACATGATGACTCTGGATCCCCTCTGGGCCTCAGCCTGACATGGTGACTCTGGTCCCCATCTCGATGTCACCTAGACCAGATGAATCTGGTACCACTCTAGGCCTCAACTTGACCTGGTGACTCTGGTCCTCAACTGGGCCTCACCGGGACCTAGTGAACATGCTCCCCACCTGCGCCTCATCTTGACCTTGTGACTCTGGTTCTACCTGGGCATCATCGGGACATGCTTAATCTATTCCCCACTGGGACTGACCTGATGCTGGTAACTCTGGTCCTGACTGTGGCCATTTCTCTACCAGGTAACTCTGGCTCCACCTGGGCCGCACCTGTAACTGGTGACTCAGATCCTAAGCATGGCCTCACCTGACCTGGTGACTGTGGTTCGCTTCGGGACCTCACCTGGACCTCATGTCTCTGGTCCCACCTGGGCCTCACCAGGACCTGGTGTCTCTGGTACCCACCTGGGTAGCATCAGGATATGGTTACACTGTTCACTAACAGTGACCCAGCCGGACCTATTAACTCTGGTCTTCACCTGGACCACACTTGGACATGGTGACACTGGTTCCCACCTGGGTCTCACCTGGACATGGTGATTCGGATCCACACCTGGTCCTCAACTGTAACTGGTATTTCTCGTTCCCACATGGACATCATGTGGACCTGGTGGCTGCAGTGTTTCTAGCTTCTCATGTACCTCGTGACTCTGGTCCCCACCAGGGCCTCACCGGGACCTGGTGAGTGTGGTTGCCACCTGCACGTCACCTTGACCTGGTGATTCTTGTCTGCATCTGAGACTACCATGGATCTAGTGACTGTGGTCCCGTTCTTGTCTTCATTTGTATTTGGGCCTCGAGTCCCCATCTGGGCCCCACCAGGCCCTGTTTACCATGGTACTAAACTGGGAAAATTGGAACCCGGTGATTGTGTTCCACAACTGGACCTCACATTGACCCGGTGACTCTGGTCCCCCTCTGGGTCTCACCGTGCCCTCGTGACTGTGAACCCCACTTTGGACTGACTTGGACCTGCTGACCCTGGTTGCCACCTGTGCCTGTCCTCGAACTGTTGACTCTGGTTCTTTCAAGGGTCTCCCCTGTACCTGGTGATCCTGGTCCCCACCTGGGCCTCACCTGGATGTGGTGACACTTGTCACCACCGGGGACTCACCTGGACCTGCTTACTGTGTTCAACACCTGGGCCCGAAGTCAACCTGTTGTCCCTGGTTCCCAAGCCGGCCTCACATGGACTTGTTGCCTCTGATCCCCACCGGGGCTTAGGTGTACCTGGTAAATCTGGTCCTCACCTGGACTCATCTGGACCTAGTGACACTGGTCCCCAAGTGGCCTTCACGTGGATCTGGTGACTCTGGTCCTCACCTGGACTTCACCTGGATCTGGTGACTCTGGTCCCCACCTGGACCTCTCCTGGACCTGTTGACTCTCTTTCCAGCATGGACTTCACCTGGATCTGGTGACTCTGGTCCTCAGTTTGGCCTCACCTGGACCTGGTGTCTCTCGTCCCCACTTTGACCTAACTCAGAACTGCTGAATCTTGCCCCACCTAGGCCGCACCCAGACCTGGTGACTCTTGTCCCCAGCTATGCCTCAATTCGACCTGATGAATCTAGTCCTCAAGTGGGCCTCACAAGGACCTGGGACTCAGCTGGATAGAGTGTCTCTGGTTCCCACAAGGGGCTCACCTGATACTGTTGACTGTGGTCTTATTCTATGCCTCACGAGGACTTAGTGATTCTGTTCCCCATCTGGGCCTGCATGGCTTAGTGACTCTGGTCCTCAACCAGGCATCATTGGGACCCGGATACTCTATTCCACACCTGGGTCTCACTCTGACCATGGAACTCTGGTACCTTTCTGGGCCTCAAACTTAACTGGTTACTCTGGTTCCCCGTCTGGGCCTCACTCTTACCTGGTGACTCTGGTCACCCCTTGTGCTTCACTTGTGCCTGGTGAATCTGGTCCTTAGCTGGATCTCACCTGGATCTGGTGACTGGTCGCCACCTGGGCCTCACCTGGACTTGGTGAATTATGTTGCCACCTGCGCCTCACTTGGACCTTGTGACTGTGGTCCCACCTGGACTTCACCTGGATCTGGTGGCTCTGGTTCCATATGGGGCTCTCCTGGACCTGGTTCCTGGGGTCTCCATCTTGCCTCACCTGGAACACAATGACTCTGATCCATATTTGGGCTTCTCCTGACCTGTTGACCCTGGTCCTTCCCTGGGCATCATTGGGACCTGGATACTCTCTTATATACCTGGGCCTCACTGGACCTGGTGACTCTGGTCCCACCTGGGTCTCACCTGCACGAGGTGACTGGTTCCCACATGGACCTCACCTGGACCTGGTGACTCAGGTCCTCCTATGGGCATCATGGGACCTGGTTTCTCAGTTCCACATCGGGGCCTCACCTGGACCTAGTGATTCTCATCCACTTTGGGCCTCACCCTGACGTGGTGACTCTGGTCAGCACCTGCATATCACCAGGACCGGGTGACTCTGGTCCCCCTCTGGGACTCAACCGGAGCTGGGGACACTGGTCCTCAACTGGGCTTCAACAGGACCCGGTGAATCTACTCCTCAATTAGGCCTCGTCTGGACCTTGTGACTCTTTTCCCACCTGGCATCAATGGGAACTGGTTTCTCTGTTCCCCACCTGGGACTCACCTGGATATGAGATTTTGCCCCTCACTTTACCTCAACTTGTCCTGATGACTCTGGTCCCCCCACCTAGGCCTCAATGTGGACCTGGTGACTGTGGTCCCCACATGGTTCTCACCTGGACCTGGTGACTCTCGTTCCCACATAAACCACACCTGGACCTGGTGACTGTGGTATGCTTGTGGACTCACATATACCTGGTGACTCCGGTCCCCACTAGGGCCTCACCTGGATCTTGTGACCCTGGCCTGCAGGTTGGCGTCACCCAGACCTGGTGAGTGGGGTTGAGACCTGTGCCTCACCCATACCTGGTGACATAGACCCCACCTGGGCCTCATTTGGACCTCGTGAATCTGGTACTTACCGGGTCCTCACCCGGAATTTGTAACTCTGATCAACACCTGGGGATCACCTGGATCTGGTGAATCTGGTCCCCATTTGGGACTCACCCATTCCTGTTGACTTTCTTCCCCACCTGGACCTGATTGCTGTGGACACCTTCTTGGCCTCACCTGGAACTGGTGACTCTGATCCTAACTGGGCCTCACCTGGAACTGGTGACTCTGGCCTGCTGTTGGCCTCACCTGGACCTGGTGAGTGAGGTTGCCACCTGGGCCTCAGCCATACCTGGTGACTCAGGTCCCCGCGTGGGCCTCTTGGACCTGGTGAATCTGGTCCTTACCTGGTTCTCTCACAGACCCGGGGACTCTGGTCACCACCTGGGCCTCACCTGGACCTGGTGAATCCGGTCCCCATCTGGGCCTCGCCCAGTCCTGGTTACTTTGTTCCCCACCTGGACCTCATTGCTGTGGACTCCTTCTTGGAATCACCTGGAACTGGTGACTCTGATCCTATCTGCGCGTCACCCAGACCTGGTGACTCTGGTCCTAACCTGGGCATCATTGGTACCTGGTGACTCTGTTCCACACCTGAGCCTCACCCGAACATGACTACTCTGGAACCTCTCTGGGCCTCACCATGACCTGCTGACTCTGGTCCCCATCTGGATGTCACCTGGACCAGGTGATTCTGGTACCCCTCTCGGCCTCAACCAGATCTAGTGACTCTGGTCCTCAACTGGGCCTCACCTGGACTTAGTGAATATGCTCCATCTGGCCTCATCAGGATCTGGTGACTTTGGTCCCCACCTGGACCTCTCCTGGACCTGGTGACTCTCTTTCCAACATGGACCTCACCTGGATCTGGTGACTCTGGTCCTCAGTTTGGCCTCACCAGGACCTGGTTTCTCTGGTACCCACCTGAGTAGCATCAGGATATGGTTACACTGTTCAATAAGAGTGACCCAGCCGGACCTATTAACTCTAGTCTTCACCTGGGCCACATCTGGACATGGTGACACTGGTTCCCACCTGGGTCTCACCTGGACATGGTGAGTCGGATCCCCACCTGGTCCTCACCTGTAACTGCTGATTCTCCTTTCCACATGGACATCATGTGGACCTGGTGGCTGTAGTGTTTCTAGCTTCTCATGTAACTCGTGACGCTCGTCCCAACCAGGGCCTCACCGGGACCTGGTGAGTGTGGTTGCCACCTGCACCTCACCTGGACCAGGTGATTCTGGTCTGTACCCGAGACTACCCTGGATCTGGTGACTGTGGTCCCCACCTAGGCTTCACCTGGATTTGGGGACTCCGGTCCCCATCTGGGTCTCACCTGGCCCTGTTGACCAATGTCCTCGACTGAGCAAAATTGGGACCCGGTGACTGTGTTCCACAAGTGGACCTCACCTGGACCACGTGACTCTGGTCCCCCTCTGTGTCTCACCGTTCCCTCGTGACTGTGACCCCACTTTGCCCTGACTTGGAACTTCTGACCCTGGTTGCCACCTGCGCCTGACCTCGAACTGTTGACTCTTGTTCTTTCAAGGGCCTCTCCTGTACCTGGTGATCCTGGTCCCCACCTGGGCCTCACATGACGTGGTGACTCTTGTCACCACCGGGGATTCTCCTGGACCTGGTGACTCTCTTTCCAATATGGACCTCACCTGGATCTGGTGACTCGGGTACTCAGTTTGGCCTCACCTGGACATCGTGTCTCTCGTCCCCCCTTTAACCTAACTCAGAACTGCTGCATCTTGCCCACCTGGCCCCACCCAGACCTGGTGACTCTTGTCCCGATCTATGCCTCAATTCGACCTGATGAATCTGGTCCTCACGTGGGCCTCACATGGACCTGGGACTCAGCTGGATACAGTGGTTCTGGTTCCCACAAGGGGCTCACCTGATACTGGTGACTGTTGTCTTATTCTATGCCTCACCAGGACCTAGTGATTCTGTTCCCCATCTGGGCCTCCATGGCCCTATTGACACTGGTCCTCACCCAGGCATCATTGGGACCTAGATACTCTATTCCACACCTGGGCCTCACTTTGACCAGGGACCTCTGGTCCCATTCTGGGCCTCAAACTAAACTGGTTACTCTGGTTCCCCCTCTGGGACTCACCCTTACCTGGTGACTCTGGTCACCCCTTGGGCTTCACTTGGGCATGGTGAATCTGGTCCTTAGCTGGTCCGCACCTGGATGTGGTGACTGGTCGCCACCTGGGCCTCACCTGGTCTTGGTGAATCCTGTTGCCACCTGCGCCTCTAATGGACCTTGTGACTGTGGTCCCACCTGGACCTCACCTGGATTTGGTGGCTCTGATTCCCATATGGGGCTCTCCTGGACCTGGTTCCTGTGGTCTCCATCTGGCCTCACCTGGAACACAATGACTGTCATCCATATTTGGGCCTCTCCTGGACCTGTTGACTCTGGTCCTTACCTTGGCATCATTGGGACCTGGATACTCTCTTATATACCTGGGCCTCACCTGGACCTGGTGACTGTGGTCCCACCTGTGCTTCACCTGGACGAGGTGACTGGTTCCCACAGGGACCTCACCTGGACCTGGTGACTCAGGTCCTCATATGGGCATCATGGGACCTGGATCCTCAGTTCCACATCGGGGCCTCACATGGACCTAGTGATTCTCGTCCCCCTCTGGGCCTCACCCTGACGTGGTGACTCTGATCCCCACCTGGATATCACCAGAACCGGGTGACTCTGGTCCCCCTCTGGGAATCACCTGGAGCTGGGGACACTGGCCCTCAACTGGGCCTCAACAAGACGTGGTTAATCTAATCCTCACTTAGTCTTCGTCTGAACCTTGTGACTCTTTTCCCACCTGGCATCAATGGGACATGGTTACTCTGTTCCTCACCTGGGCCTCACCTGGACATGATAACTTTGCTCCACACTTTGGCCTCAACTGGTCCTGATGACTCTGGTTCCCGCACCTAGGCCTCATTCTGGACCTGGTGACTGTGGTCCGCACCTGGGTCTCACCTGGTCCTGGTGACACTCATTCCCACATTAACCACACCTGGACCTGGTGACTGTGGTGTTCTTGTAGACTCACATTTACCTGGTGTCTACGGTCCCCTCTCGGGCCTCACCTGGATCTGGTGACTCTGGCCTGCAGCTTGGCCTCACCTGGACTTGGTGAGTGGGGTTGACACCTGGGTCTCACCCATACCTTGTGACTCAGGTCACCACGTGGGCCTCTTGGACCTGGTGAATCTGATCCTCAACTGGTCCTCTCCCAGACCCGGGGACTCTGGTCTCCACCTGGGCCTCACCTGGACCTGGTGAATCTGGTCCCCATCTGGGTCTCACCCAGTCCTGGTGACTTTGTTCCCCACCTGGACCTGATTGCTCTGGACTCTTTCTTGGCCTCACTTGGAACTCTTCACTCTGATCTTATCTGCGCGTCACCCAGACCTCGTGACTCTGGTCCTCACCTGGGCATCATTGGTACCTGGTGACTCTGTTCCACACCTGAGCCTCACCGGGACATGATGACTCTGGAACCTCTCTGGGCCTCACCCTCACCTGGTAACTCTGGCCCCCATCTGGATGTCACCTGGACCAGGTGATTCTGGTACCCTTCTACGCCTCAACCAGACCTGGTGACTCTGGTCCTCAACTGGGCCTCACCTGGACCTAGTGAATATGCTCCATGTGGGCCTCATTTGGATCTGGTGACTCTGGTCCCTACCTGGGCATCATCAAGACATGGTTCCACTGTATGGCCTGCAGGTAGGCCTCACCTGGACCTGGTAAATCTGGTCCCTACCTGGGCATCATCGGGACATGTTCCTTTGCATGGCCTGCAGGTTGGCCTCACCTGGACCTGGTGAGTAGGGTTGCCACCTGGGCCTCACCCATACCTGGTGACATAGGTCCCCACGTGGGCCTAAATTGGACCTGGTGAATCTGGTCCTTACCTTATCCTCACCCGGAACTGGTAACCCTGGTCACCACCTGGGTCTCACCTGGACCTGGTGAATCTGGTCCCCATCTGTGCCTCACCAGGTCCTGGTTTCTTTGTTCCCCACCTGGACCTGATTGCTGTGGACTCCTTGGCCTCACCTGGAACTGCTGACTCTGATCCTAACTGGGCCTCACCCCGATCTGTTGACTCTGGTTTTCACCTGTGGACCATTATGACCTTGATACTCTGTTCCACGACTGAGCCTCACCTGCACATAATGACTCTGGATCCCCTCTGGGCCTCACCCTGACATGGTGACTCTGGTCCCGATCTGGATGTCACCTAGACCAGGTGAATCTGGAACCCCTCTAGGCCTCAACTAGACCTGGTGACTCTGGTCCTCAACTGGGCATCACCGGAAGCTAGTGAATATGTTTCCACCTGCGCCTCATCTGGACCTGTTGACCCTGGTCCTTACCTGGGCATCATTGTGACCATGATACTCTCTTATATACCTGGGCCTCACCTGGACCTGGTGACTGTGGTCCCACCTGGGCCTCACCTGGACGTGGTGACTGGTTCCCACAGGGACCTCACCTGGACCTGGTGACTCAGGTCCTCATATGGGCATCATTCACCTAGTTTCTCAGTTCCACATCGGGGCTTCACCTAGTCCTAGTGATTCTCGTCCCCCTCTGGGCCTCACCGTGACGTGGTGACTCTGGTCCTCACCTATATATCACCAGAACCGGGTGACTCTGGTCCCCCTCTGGGACTCACCCGGAGCTGGGGACAGTGGTACTCAACTGGTCCTCAAAAGGACCTGGTGAATCTACTCCTCACTTTGGCCTCGTCTAGACCTTGTGACTCTTTTCCCACCTGGCATCATTGGGACATGGTTACTCTGTTCCCCACCTGGGCCTCACCTGGACATGATAACTTTGCTCCACACTTTGGATTCAACTGGTCCTGATGACTCTGGTCCCCCCACCTAGGCCTCAATCTGGACCTGGTGACTCTGGTCCCCAGCTTGGTCTCATCTGGACTGGTGACTCTGGTTCCCACATGAACCACACCTGGCACTGGTGACTGTGGTGTTCTTGTAGACTCATATTTACCTGGTGACTCCGGTCCCCACTTGGTCCTCACATGGATCTGGTGACTCTGGCCTGCAGGTGGGCCTCACCTGGACCTGGGGAGTGGGGTTGCCACCTGGGCCTCACCCATACCTGGTGACTCAGGTCCCACGTGGGCATCTTGGACCTGGTGAATCTGGTCCTTATCTGGTCCTCTCCCAGACCCAGGGACTCTGGTCCCCAACTGGGCCTAACCTGGACCTGGTGTATCTGGTCCCCATCTGGGACTCACCCAGTCCTGGTGACTTTGTTCCCCACCTGGACCGGATTGCTGTGGACTCTTTCTTGGCCTCACCTGGAAATGGTGACTCTGATCATATCTGCGCACCCCCTAGACCTGGTGACTCTGTTCCTCACCTGGGCATCATCGGGACATGGTTCCACTGCATGAACTGCAGGTTGGCATCACCTGGACCTGGTAATTCTGTTCCCTACCTGGGCATCATCAGGACATGGTTCCACTGCATGGCCTGCAGGTTCGACTCACCAGGACCTGGTTACTCTGGGCCATACCGGGGCACCATCGGGACATGTTTCCTCTGCATGGCCTGCAGGTTGGCCTCACCTGGACCTGGTAACTCTGGTCCCTACCTGGGCATCATCTTGACACGGTTCCTCTGCAAGGCCTACAGGCTGGCCTCACCTGGACCTGCTGAGTGTGGTTGACACCTGGGACTCACCCATACCTGATGAACCAGGTCCCCACGTGGGCCTCTTGGACCTGGTGAATCTGGTCCTTACCTGGTCCTCTCCCAGACCCGGGGACTCTGGTCACCACCTGGGCCTCACCTGGACCTGGTGAATCTGGTCCCCCCCTGGGACTCACCCAGTCCTGGTGACTTTGTTCCCCACCTGGACCTGATTGCTGTGGACTCTTTCTTGGCCTCACCTGGAACTGGTGACAGTGATCCCATCTGCGCGTCACCCAGATCTTGTGACTCTGGTCCTCACCTGGGCATCATTGGTACCTGGTGACACTGTTCCACACCTGAGCCTCACCTGTACATGATGACTCTGGAACCACTCTAGGCCTCACCCTGACCTGGTGACTCTGGTCCCCATTTGGATGTCACCTGGTCCAGTTGATTCTGGTACCCCTCTAGGCCTCAACCATATCTGGTGACTGTGATCCTCAACTGGGCCTCACATACACCTAGTGAATATGCTCCATCTGGCCCTCATTTGACCTGGTGACTCAGATCCCTACCTGGGCATTATCGGGACATGGTTCCATTGCTTGTCCTGCAGGTTAGCCTCACCTAGACCTGGTAAATCTGGTTCCTACCTGGGCATCATCGGGACATGTTCCACTGCATGGCCTGCAGGTAGGCCTCACCTGGACCTGAGAACTCTAGTCCCTACCTGGGCATCATCAGGACATGGTTCCTCTCCATGGCCTGCAGGTTGGCCTCACCTGGACCTGGAGAGAGGGGTTGTCTCCTGGGCCTCACCCATGCCTGGTGACACAGGTCCCCACGTGGGCCTCCCTTGGACCTGGTGAATCTGGTCCTTACCTGGTCCTAACCCGGAACTCGTAACTCTGGTCACCACCTGGGAATCACCTGGACCTGGTGAATCTGGTCCCCATCTGGGCCTCACCCTGTCCTTGGGACTTTGTTCCTCACCTGGACCTGATTGCTGTGGACTCTTTCTTGGCCTCACCTGGAACTGGTGACTCTGATCCTATCTTCGCGTCACCCAGACCTGGTGACTCTGGTCCTCACCTGGGCATCTTTGATACCTGGTGACTCTGTTCCACACTTGAGCCTCACCTGGACATGATGACTCTGGATCCCCTCTGGGCCTCACGCTGACGTGGTGACTCTGGTCCCCATCTGGATGTCACCTAGACCAGGTGAATATGGTACCCCTCTAGGCCTCAACTAGACCTGGTGACTCTGGTCCTCAACTGGGCCTCACGGGGACCTAGTGGATATGCTATCCAACTGTGCCTCATCTGGACCTGGTGACTCTGGTTCTACATGGGCATCATCGTGACATGGTTATTGTATTCCCCACTGTGACTGACCTGATCCTGGTAACTCTGGTCCTGATTTGGCCTCTTCTGTACCAGGTGACTCTGGGTCCACCTTGGGTTCGCCGGTAACTGGTGATTCTGATTCTAACCGTGGCCTCACCTGACCTGGTGACTGTGGTTCCCATGGGATATCACCTGGACCTCATGTCTCTGGTCCCACCTGGGCCTCACCAGGACCTGGTGTCTCTGGTACCCACCTGGGTAGCATCAGGATACGGTTACACTGTTCACTAACAGTGACCCATCCGGACCTATTAACTCTGGTCCTCACCTGGGCCACAGCTGGACATGTTGACACTGGTTCCCACCTGGGTCTCACCTGGACATGGTGAGTCGGATCCACAAATGGTACTCCCCTGTAACTGGTGATTCTCGTTCCCACATGGACACCATGTGGACCTGGTGGCTGCAGTGTTTTTAGCTTCTCATGTACCTCGTGACTCTGGTCCCTGCCATGGCCTCACCGGGACCTGGTGAGTGTGGTTGCCACCTACACCTCACCTGTACCTGGTGATTCTGGTCTGCACCTGAGACTGCCCTGGATCTGGTGACTGTGTTCCCCACCGGGGCATCACCTCCTTTGGGGACTCCAGTCTCCATCTGGGCCTCACCTGACCCTGTTTACCATGGTCTAAACTGGGTAAAATTGGGACCCGGTGACTGCGTTCCACAACTGGACCTCACATGGACCAGGTGACTCTGGTCCCCCACTGGGTCTCACCGTGCCCTAGTGACTGTCAACCCCACATTGGCCTGACTTGGACCTGCTGACTCTGGTTGACACCTGCGCCTGACCTCGAGCTGTTGACTCTGGTTCTTTCAAGGGCCTCCCCTGTACCTGGTGATCCTGGTCCCCACCTGGGCCTCACCTGGACGTGGTGACTCTTCTCACCACCGGGGACTCACCTGGACCTGCTTACTGTGTTCCACACCTGGGCCTAAGTAGACCTGTTGACCATGGTCCCCAAGCCGGCCTCACATTGTCCTGTTGCCTCTGATCCCACCGGGGCCTCACGTGTACCTGGTAACTCTGGACCTCACCTGGGCCTCACCTTGACCTAGTGACTCTGGTCCCTACCTGGGCTTCACCTGGATCTGGTGACTCTGGTCCCCACCTGGTCTTCACTTGGATCTGGTGACTCTGGTCCCCACCTGGACCTCTCCTGGACCTGGTGACTCTCTTTCCAACATGGACCTAACCTGGATCTGGTGACTCTGGTCCTCAGTTTGGCCTCACCTGGACCTGGTGTCTCTCTTCCCCACCTTGACCTAACTCAGACCTGCTGAATCTTGCCCCATCTAGGCCGCACCCAGACCTGGTGACTCTTCTCACCAGCTATGCCTCAATTCGACCTGCTGAATGTGATCCTCACGTGGGCCTCACATGGACCTGGGACTCAGCTGGATAGAGTGGTTCTGGTTCCCACAAGTGGCTCACCCCATACTGGTGACTGTGGTCTTATTCTATGCCTCACCAGTACCTAGTGATTCTGTTCCCCATCTGGGCCTGCATGGCCTTTGTGACTCTGGTCCTCACCCAGACATCATTGGGACCTGGATACTCTATTCCACACCTGGGCCTCAATTTGACCAGGGACCTCATGTCCCATTCTGGGCCTCAAACTAAACTGGTTACTCTGGTTATCCCTCTGGGCATCACCCTTACCTGGTGACCCTGGTCACCACTTGGGCTTCACTGGTCCTGGTGAATATTGTCCTTAGCTTGTCTGCCCCTGGATGTGGTGACTGGTCGCCACGTGGGCCTCACCTGGACTTCGTGAATCCTGTTTCCACCTGCGACTCACCTGGACCTTGTGACTGTGGTCCCACCTGGACCTCACCTGGATCTAGTGGCTCTGGTTCCCATATGGGGCTCTCCTGGACCTGGTTCCTGTGGTCTCCATCTGGCCTCACCTAGAACACAATGACTCTGATGCATATTTGGGCCTCTCCTAGATCTGTTGACTGTGGTCCTTACATGGGCATCATTGGGACCTGGATACTCTCTTATATACCTGGGTCTCACCTGACCCTGGTGACTGTGGTCCCAACTGGGCCTCACCTGGACGAGGTGACTGGTTCCCACAGGGACCTCACCTGGACCTGCTGAGTCAGGTCATCATATGGGCATCATGGCACCTGTTTTCTCAGTTCCACTTCGGGGCCTCACCTGGACCTAGTGATTCTCGTCCCACTCTGAGCCCCACCCTGACGTGAAGACTCTGGTCCCCACCTGGATATCACCAGAACCGGGTAACTCTGGTCCCCCTCTGGGACTCACCCGGAGCTGGGTACACTGGTCCTCAGCTGGGCCTCAAAAGGAACTGGTGAATCTACTCCTCACTTAGGCCTCATCTGGACCGTCTGACTCTATTGCCACGTGGCATCAATGGGACATGGTTACTCTGTTCCCACATGGTCCTCACGTGGACATGATAACTTTGCTGCACACTTTGGCCTCAACTGGTCCTGATGACTCTCGTCCTCCAACCTAGGCCTCAATCTGGACCTGGTGACTGTCGTCCCCAACTGGGTCTCAGCTGGACCTGGTGACTCCCGTTCCCACATCAACCACACCTGGACCTGGTGACTGTGGTGTTGTTGTAGACTCACATTTACCTGGTGACTCCGGTCCCCACTAGGGCCTCACCTGGATCTGGTGACTCTGGCCTGCAGGTTGGCCTCACCTGGACCTGGTGAGTTTGGTTGCCACCTGGGTGTCACCCATACCTGGTGACTCAGGTCCCCACGTGGGCCTCTTGGACCTGGTGAATCTGGTCCTTACCTGGTCCTCTCCCAGACCTGGGACTCTGGTCACCACCTGGGCCTCTCCTGGACCTGGTGACTCTGATCCCCATCTGGGCCTCACCCAGTCCTGGTGACTTTGTTCCCCACCTGGACCCGATTGCTGTGGACTCATACTTGGCCTCACCTGGAACTGGTGACTCTGATCCTATCTGCGCGTCACACAGACCTGGTGACTCTAGTCCTCACCTGGGCATCATTGGTACCTGGTGACTCTGTTCAACACCTGAGCCTCACCTGGACATGATGACTCTGGAACCTCTCTGGGCCTCACGCTGTCTTGGTGACTCTGGTCCCCATCTTGATGACACCTAGACCAGGTGATTCTGGTACCCCTCTAGGCCTCAACCAGATCTGGTGACACTGGTCCTCAACTGGGACTCAGCTGGAACTAGTGAATATGCTCCATCTGGGCCTCATTTGGACCTGGTGACTCTGGTACCTACCTGGGCATCATCGGGACATAGTTCGACTGCATGGCCAGCAGGTTGGACTCACCGGGACTTGGAAATTCTAGGCTCTACCTGGGCATTATCGGGACATGTTCCCTCTGCATGGCCTGCAGGTTGGCCTTACCTGGACCTGGGGAGTGGGGTTGCCACCTCGGCCTCACCCAGGCATGGTGACACAGGTCCCCACGTGGGCCTCATTTGGACCTGGTGAATCTGGTCCTTACCTGGTCCTCACCCGGAATTGGTAAGTCTGGTCACCACCTGGGAATCACGTGGACCTGGTGAATCTGGTCCCCATCTGGGCCTCACCCATTCCTGGTGACTTTGTTCCCCACCTGGACCTGATTGCTGTGGACCCTTTTTTGGCCTCACCTGGAACTGGTGACTCTGATCCTATCTGCGCGTCACCCAGATCTGGTCACTTTGGTCCTCACCTGTGCACCATTATGACCTGGATACTCTGTTCCACACCAGAGGCTCCCCTCGACATTATGATTCAGGAACCTCTCTGGGGCTCACCCTGACCTGGTGACTCTGGTCCCCATCTGGATGTCACCTGAACCATGTGATAATGGTACCCCTATAGGCCTCAACTTGACTTGGTGACTCTGGTCCTCATCTGGGCCTCACCGGGACCTAGTGAACATGCTCCCCACCTGCGCGTCATTTGGACCTGGTGACTCTGGTTCTACCTGGGCATCATCGGGACATGGTTACTCTACTCCCCAATGGGACTGACCTGATCCTGGTAACTCTGGTCCTGACTTTGGCCTCTTCTGTACCAGGTGATTCTGGCTCCACCTGGGCCTCACCTGTAACTGGTGACTCTGATCCTATGCATGGCCTCACCTGACCTGGTGACTGTGGTTCCCATCGGGACCTCAACTCGACCTCATGTCTCCGGTCCCACCTGGGCCTAACCAGGACCTGGTGTCTCTGGTACCCACCTGGGTAGCATCAGGATATCGTTAAACTGTCAGTAACAGTGACCCAGCCGAACCTATTTACTCTGGCCTTCACCTGGGCCACACCGGGACATGGTGACACTGGTTCCCACCTGGGTCTCACCTGGACATGGTGAGTCAGATCCCCACCTGGTCCTCACCTGTAACTGGTGATTCTCATTCCCACATGGACATCATGTGGACCTGGTGGCTGCAGTGTTTCTAGATTCTCATGTACCTCGTGACTCTGGTCCCTACTAGGGCCTCACCGGGACCTGGTGAGTGTGGTTGCCACCTGCACCTCACCTGGACCTGGTGATTCTGGTCTGCACCTGGGACTACACTGGATCTGGTGACTGTGGTCCCCACCTGGGTTTCACCTGGATTTGGGGACTCCGGTCCCCATCTTGGGCTCACCTGGCCCTGTTGACCATGGTCCGCAACTGGGCAAATTTGGGAACCGGTGACTGTGTTCCACAACTGGACCTCACCTGGACCAGGTGACTCTGGTCCCCCTCTGTGTCTCACCGTACCCTAGTGACTGTGAACCCCACTTTGCCCTGACTTGGACCTGCTAACCCTGGATGCCACCTGCGCCTTTCCTCAAACTATTGACTCCTGTTCTTTTTAGGGCCTCCCTTGTACCTGGTGATCCTGGTCCCCACCTGGGCCTCATCTGTACATGGTGACCTTTGTCACCACCGGGGACTCACCTGGACCTGGTTCCTGTGTTCCACACCTGGGCCTCAAGTAAACCTGTTGACCATGGTCCCCAAGCCGGCCTCACATGGACCTGTTGCCTCTGATCCCTACCGGGGCTTCACGTGTACCTGGTAACTCTGGTCCTCACCTGGGCCTCATCTGGACCTAGTGACTCTGGTCCCCACCTGGGCTTCACCTCGATCTGGTAACTCTGGTCTCCACTTGGACCTCTCCTGGACCTGGTGACTCTCTTTCCAACATGGACCTCACCTGGATCTGGTGACTCTGGTCCTCAGTTTGGCCTCACCTGGACCTTGTGTCTCTCGTCCCCACTTTGACCTAACTCAGAACTGCTGAATTTTGCCCTACATGTGCCGCACCAGACCTGGTGACTCTTCTCCTCAGCTATACCTCAATTTGACCTGATGAATCTGGTCCTCACGTGGGCCTCACATGGACCTGGGACTCAGTTGGATAGAGTGGCTCTGGTTCCCCCAAGGGGCTCATCTGACACTGCTGACTGTGGTCTTATTCTGTGCCTCACCAGGAACTAGTGATTCTGTTCCCCATCTGGGCCTGCATGGCCCTATTCACTCTGGTCCTCACCCAGGCATCACTGGGACCTGGATACTCTATTCCACACCTGGGCCTCACTTTGACCAGGGACCTCTGGTCCCATTCTGGGCCTCAAACTAAACTGGTTACTCTGGTTCCCCCTCTGGGCCTCACCCTTACCTGGTGATTCTGGTCACCCCTTTGGCTTCATTGGGCCTGGTGAATCTGGTCTTTAGCAGGTCCACACCTGGATCTGGTGACTGGTCGACACTTGGGCCTCACCTGGACTTGGTGAATCCTGTTGCCACCTGCGCCTCACCTGGACCCTGTGACTGTGGTTCCACCTGGACCTCACCAGGACCTGGTGTCTCTGGTACCCACCTGGGTAGCATCAGAATATGGTTACACTGTTCACTAACAGTGAACCAGCCGGCCCTATTAACTCTGGTCTTCACCTGGGACACACCTGTACATGGTGACACTCCTTCCCACCTGGGTCTCACCTGGAAATTGTGAGTCAGATCCCCACCTGGTCCTAACCTGTAACTGGTGATTCTCGTTCCCACATGGACATCATGTCGACCTGGTGGCTGTAGTGTTTCTAGTTTGTCATGTACCTCGTGACTCTGGACCCCACCAGGGCCTCACCGGGACCTGGTGAGTGTGGTTGCCACCTGCACCTCACCTCGACCTGGTCATTCTGGTCTGTACCTGAGACTACCCTGGATCTGGTAACTGTGGTCCCCACCTGGGCTTCACCTGGATTTGGGGACTCCGGTCCCCATCTTGGCCTCACCTGGCCCTGTTGACCATGGTCCTCAACTGGGCAAAATTGGGACACGGTGACTGTGTTCCACAACTGGACCTCACCTGGACCACGTGACTCTGCTCTCCCTCTGGGTGTCACCATGCCCTAGTGACTGTGAACCCCACTTGGGCCTGACTTGGCCCTGCTGACCCTCGTTGAAACCTGCGCCTGACCTCGAACTGTTGACTCTGGTTCTTTCAAGGGCCTCCCCTGTACCTGGTGATCCTGGTTCGCAACTGGGCCTCAACTGGACGTGGTGACTCTTGTCACCACTGGGACTCACCTGGACCTGCTTACTGTGTTCCACACCTGGGCCTCTAGTGGACCTGTTGACCATGGTTCCCAAGCCGGCCTCACATGGACCTGTTGCCTCTGATCCCCACCGGGGCCTCACGTGTACCTCGTAACTCTTGTCCTCACCTGGGCCTCATCTGGACCTAGTGACTCTGCTCCCCACCTGGGCTCCACCTGGATCTGGTGACTCTGGTCCCCACCTGGACTTCACCTGGATCTGGTGACTCTCGTCCCCACCTAGACCTCTCCTGGACCTGGTGTCTCTCGGGCCCACTTTGACCTAACTCAGAACTGCTGAATGTAACCCCACATACTACGCACCCAGACCTGGTGACTCTTGTCCCCAGCTATTCCTCAATTCGACCTGATGAATCTGGTCCTCACGTGGGCCTCACATGTACCTGGGACTCAGCTGGATAGAGTGGCTCTGGTTCCCACAAGGGGCTCACCTGATACTGGTGACTGTGGTCTTATTCTATGCCTCAACAGGACATAGTGATTCTGTTCCCCATCTGGGACTGCATGGTACTAGTGACTCTGGTCCTCACTCAGGTATCATTGGGACCTGGATACTCTATATCACAAATGGGCCTCACTTTGACCACGGACCTCTGGTCCCATTCTGGGCCACAAACTAAACTGGTTACTCTGGTTCGCCTCTGAACCACACACTTACCTGGAGACTCTGCTCGACCCTTGGGCTTCACCTGGGCCTGCTGTGTCTGGTCCTTAGCTGGTCCGCACATGGATGGTGACTGGTCTCATCCTGGGCCTCACCTGGACTTGGTGAATCCTGTTGCTACCTGCGCCTCACCTGGACCTATGACTGTGACCCACCTGGAACTCACCTGGATCTGGTAGCTCTGGTTCCCATATGGGGCTCTCCTGGACCTGGTTCCTGTGGTCTCCATCTGGCCTCACCTGGAACACAATGACTCTGATCCATATTTGGGCCTCTCCTGGACCTGTTGACTCTGGTCCTTACCTGGGCATCATTGGGACCTGGATACTCTCTTATATACCTGGGCCTCACCTGGACCTGGTGACTGTGGTCCCACCTGGGCCTCACCTGGACGAGGTGACTGGTTCCCACAGGGACCTCACCTGGACCTGGTGACTCAGGTCCTCATATGGGTATCATGGGACCTGGTTTCTCAGTCCCACATCGGGGCCTCACCTGGACCTAGTGATTCTCATCCCGCTCTGGGCCTGACCCTGACTTGGTGACTCTGGTCCCCACCTGGTTATCACCAGGACCAGGTACCTCTGGTCCCGCGCTGGGACTCACCCGGACCTGGCGACACTTGTCCTCAGCTGGGCCTCAACAGGACCTGGTGAATCTACTCCTCACTTAGGCTTC
This sequence comes from Canis aureus, assembly GCF_053574225.1. Classification (NCBI taxonomy): domain Eukaryota; kingdom Metazoa; phylum Chordata; class Mammalia; order Carnivora; family Canidae; genus Canis; species Canis aureus. The sequence continues at coordinate 59,398,634 of NC_135632.1, forward strand.
GTCTGGACCCTGTGACACTTTTCCCACCTGGCATCAATGGGACATTGTTACTCTGTTTCCCACCTGGGTCTCACCTGGTCATGATAACTTTGCTCCACACTTTGGCCTCAACTGGTCCTGATGACTCTGGTCCCCCCACCTAGGCCTCAATCTGGACCTGGTGACTGTGATCCCCACCTGGGTCTCACCTGGACCTGGTGACTCTCGATCCCACATGACCCACACCTGGACCTGGTGACTGTGGTGTTCTTGTAGACTCACAAATACCTGGTGACTCCGGTCCCCACTAGGGCCTCACCTGGAACTGGTGACTCTGGCCTGCAGGTTGGCCTCACCTGGACCTGGTGAGTGGGGTTGCCACCTGGGCCTCATCCATACCTGGTGACTCAGGTCCCCACGTGGGCCTCTTGAACCTAGTGAATCTGGTCCTTACATGGTCCACTCTCAGACTCGGGGACTCTGGTCACCACCTGGGCCTCACCTGGACCTGGTGAATCTGGTCCCCATCTGGGCCTCACCCAGTCTTGGTGACTTTGTTCCCCACCGGGACCTGATTGCAGTGGACTCTTTCTTGGCCTCACCTGGAACTGGTGACTCTGATCCTATCTGCGCGTCACCCAGACCTGGTGACTCTGGTCCTCACCTGGGCATATTTGGTACCTGGTGACTCTGTTCCACACCTGAGCCTCACCTGGACATGATGACTCTGGAACCTCTCTGGGCCTCACCCTGACCTGGTGACTCTGGTCCCCATCTGGATGTCATCTGGACCAGGTGATTCTGGTACCCCTCTAAGCCTCAACCAGATCTGGTGACTCTGGTCCTCAACTGGGCCTCACCTGGACCTAGTGAATATGCTCCATCTGTGCCTCATTTGGACCTGGTGACTCTAATCCCTACCTGGGTATCATTGAGATATGGTTGCACTGCATGGCCTGCAGGTTGAACTCACCTGGACCTGGTAACTCTGGTCTCTACCTGGGCATCATCGGGACACCGTTCCTCTGCATTGCCTGCAGGTTGGCCTCATCTGGACCTGGTGAGTGGGGTTGCCACCTGGGACTCACCCATACCGGGTGACACAGGTCCCCACGTGGGCCTACTTGGACCTGGTGAATCTGGTCCTTTCCTGGTCCTCATCCGGAAGTTGTAACTCTGGTAATCTCCTGGGAATCACCTGGACCTGGTGAATCGGCTCCCCTACTGGGCCTCACCCAGTCCTGGTGACTTTGTTCCCCACCTGGACCTGATTGCTGTGGACTCCTTCTTGGCCTCACCTGGAACTGGTGACGATGATACTAACTGGGCCTCATCCAGATCTGGTGACTCTGGTCCTCATCTGTGGACCATTATGACCTGGATACTCTGTTCCACACCTGAGCCTCCCCTGGACATGATGACTCTGGATCCCCTCTGGGCCTCACCCTGACATGGTGACTCTGGTCCCCATCTGGATATCACCTAGACCAGGTGAATCTGGTACCCTCTAAGGTCAACAAGACCTGGTGACTCTAGTCCTCAACTGGGCCTCACCAGGACCTAGTGAATATGCTCCCTAACTGCGCCTAATCTGGACCTGGTGACTCTGTTCTACCTGGGCATCATCGGGACATGGTTACTCTATTCCCCACTGGGACTGACCTGATCTTGGTAACACTAGTCCTGACTTTGGCCTCTTCTGTACCACGTGACTCTGGCTCCACGTGGGCCTCACCTGTAACTGGTGACTCTGTCGTAAGCATGGCCTCACCTAACCTGGTGAATGTGGTTCCCATCGTGACCTCATCTGGACCTCATGTCTCTGGTCCCACCTGGGCCTCACCAGGACCTGGTGTCTCTGGTACCCACCTGGGTAGCATCAGGATATCGTTACACTGTTCACTATCAGAGACCCAGCCGGACCTATTATCTCTGGTCTTCACCTGGGCCACACCTGGACATGGTGACACTGGTTCCCACCTGGGTCTCACCTGGACATGGTGAGTCGGATCTCCACCTGGACCTAACCTGTAACTGGTTATTCTTGTTCCCACATGGACATCACGTGGACCTGGTGGCTGTAGTGTTTCTAGCTTCTCATGTACCTCGTGACCCTGGTCCCCACCATGGCCTCACCGGGACCTGGTGAGTGTGGTTGCCACCTGCACCTCACCTGGACCTGGTGATTCTGGTCTGCACCTGAGACTACCCTGGATCTGGTGACTGTGGTCCCCACCTGGGATTCACCTGGATTTGGGGACCCCGGGCCCATCTGGGCCTCACCTGGCCCTGTTGACCATGGTCCTCAACTGGGCAAAATTTGGGACCCGGTGACTGTGTTCCACAACTGGACCTCACCTGGACCAGGTGACTCTGTTCCCCCTCTGGGTCTCACCGTGCCCTAGTGACTGTGAACCCCACTTTGGCCTGACTTGGACCTGCTGACCTTGGTTGCCACCTGCGCCTGACCTCGAACTGTTGACTCTGGTTCTTTCAAGGGCCTCCCCTGGACCTGGTGGTCCTGGTCCCCACCTGGGCCTCACCTGGACGTGGTGACACTTGTCACCGCCGGAGACTCACCTGGACATGCTTACTGTGTTCCACACCTGGGCCCGAATTCGACCTGTTGTCCATGGTTCCCAAGCCGGCCTCACATGGACCTGTTGCCTCTGTTCCCCACCGGGGCCTAGGTGTACCTGGTAAATCTGGTCCTCACATGGGACTCATCTGGACCTAGTGACACTGGTCCCCACCTGGGCTTCACCTGGATCTGGTGACTCTGGTCCTCACCTGGACTTCACCTGGATCTGGTGACTCTGGTCCCCACCTGGACCTCTCCTGGACCTGTTGACTCTCTTTCCAGCATGGACCTCACCTGGATCTGGTGACTCTGGTCCTCAGTTTGGCCTCACCTGGACCTGGTGTCTCTCGTCCCCACTTTGACCAACTCAGAACTGCTGAGTCTTGCCCCACCTAGGCCACATCCAGACCTGGAGACCCTTGTCCCCAGTTATGCCTCAATTCGACCTGATGAATCTAGTCCTCAAGTGGGCCTCACATGGACCTGGGACTCAGCTGGATAGAGTGGCTCTGGTTCCCACAAGGGGCTCACCTGATACTGCTGACCGTGGTCTTATTCTATGCCTCACGAGGACTTAGTGATTCTGTTCCCCATCTGGGCCTGCATGGCTTAGTGACTCTGGTCCTCACCCAGGCATCATTGGGACCTGGATACTCTATTCCACACCTGAGTCTCACTCTGACCATGGAACTCTGGTACCATTCTGGGTCTCAAACTTAACTGGTTACTCTGGTTCCCTCTCTGGGCTTCACACTTACCTGGTGACTCTGGTCACCCCTTGTGCTTCACTTGTGCCTGGTGAATCTGGTCCTTAGCTGGTTCTCACCTGGATCTGGTGACTGGTCGCCACCTGGGCCTCACCTGGACCTGGTGAATTATGTTGGCACCTGCGCCTCATCTGGACCTTGTGACTGTGGTCCCACCTGGACCTCACCTGGATTTGGTAGCTCTGCTTCCCATATGGGGCTCTCCTGGACCTGGTTCCTGTGGTCTCCATCTGGCCTCACCTGGAACACAATGACTGTGATCCATATTTGGGCCTCTCCTGGACCTGTTGACTCTTGTCCTTACCTGGGCATCATTGGGACCTGGATACTCTCTTATATACCTGGGTCTCACCTGGACCTGTGACTGTGGTGCCACCTGGGTCTCACCTGCACGAGGTGACTGGTTCCCACAGGGACCTCACCTGGACCTGGTGACTCAGGTCCTCATATGGGCATCATGGGACCTGGTTTCTCAGTTCCACATCGGGGCCTCACCTGGACCTAGTGATTCTCGTCCCCTCTGGGCCTCACCCTGATGTGGTGACTCTGGTCAACACCTGCATATCACCAGGACCGGGTGACTCTTGTCCCCCTCTGGGACTCAACCGAAGCTGGGGACACTGCTCCTCAACTGGGCTTCATCAGGACCCGGTGAATCTACTCCTCAATTAGGCCTCGTCTGGACCTTGTGACTCTTTTCCCACCTGGCATCAATGGGACCTGGTTTCTCTGTTCCCCACCTGGGACTCTCCTGGACATGAGAATTTGCCCCTCACTTTACCTCAACTTGTCCTGATGACTCTGGTCCCCCACCTAGGCCTCAATGTGGACCTGGTGACTGTGGTCCCCACATGGTTCTTACCTGGACCTGGCGACTCTCGTTCCCACATAAACCACACCTGGACATGGTGACTGTGGTATCCTTGTGGACTCACATATACCTGGTGACTCCGGTCCCCACTAGGGCCTCACCTGGATCTGGTGACCCTGGCCTGCAGGTTGGCTTCACCCGGACCTGGTGAGTGGGGTTGAGACCTGTGCCTCACCCATACCTGGTGACATAGACCCCACCTGGGCCTCATTTGGACCTGGTGAATCTGGTCCTTACCGGGTCCTCACCCGGAATTTGTAACTCTGATCAACACCTGGGGATCACCTTGACCTGGTGAATCTGGTCCCCATCTGGGACTTACCCAGTCTGTTGACTTTCTTCCCCACCTGGACCTGATTGCTGTGGACACCTTCTTGGCCTCACCTGGAACTGGTGACTCTGATCCTAACTGGGCCTCACCCAGATCTGGTGACTCTGGTCCTCACCTGTGGAACATTATGACCTGGATACTCTGTTCCACACCTGAGACTAACTGCACATGGTGACTCTGGATCCCTTCTGGGTCTCAGCCTGACATGGTGACTCTGGTCCCCATCTGGATGTCACCTAGACCAGGTGAATCTGGTACCAATCTAGGCCTCAACTTGGCCTGGAGACTCTGGTCCTCAACTGGGCCTCACCGGGACCTAGTGAACATGCTCCCCACCTGCGCCTCATCTGGACCTGGTGACTCTGGTTCTACCTGGGCATCATCGGGACATAGTTACTCTATTCCCCACTGGGACTGACCTGATCCTGGTAACTCTGGTCCTGACTTTGACCTCTTCTGTACCAGGTCACACTGGCTCCACCTGGGCCTCACCTGTAACTGGTGACTCTGACATAAGCATGGCCTCACCTGAGCTGGTGACTGTGGTTCCCATCGTGACCTCATCTGGACCTCATGTCTCTCGTCCCACCTGGGCCTCACCAGGACCTGGTGTCTCTGGTACCCAACTGGGTAGCATCAGGATATGGTTACACTATTCACTAACAGTGACCCAGCCGGACCTATTATCTCTGGTCTTCACCTGGGCCACACCTGGACATGGTGACACTGGTTCCCACATGGGTCTCACCTGGACATGGTGAGTCGAATCCCCACCTGGTCCTCACCTGTAACTGGTGATTCTCGTTCCCACATGGACATAATGTGGACATGGTGGCTGCAGTGTTTCTAGCTTCTCATGTACCTCATGACTCTGGTCCCCAACAGGGCCTCACCGGGACCTGGTGAGTGTGGTTGCCACCTGCACCTCACTTGGACCTGGTGATTCTGGTCTGCACCGGAGACTACCCTGGATCTGGTGACTGTGGTCCCCACCTGGGCTTCACCTGGATTTGGGGACTCTGGTCCCCATCTGGGCATCACCTGGCCCTGTTTACCATGGTCCTGAACTGGGCAAAATTGGGACCCTGTGACTGAGTTCCACAACTGGACCTCACATTGACCAATGACTATGGTCCCACTCTGGGTCTCACCTAGTGACTGTGGACACCACTTTGGCCTTACTTGGACCTGCTGACTCTGGTTACCACCTGCGCCTGACCTCGAACTGTTTACTCTGGTTCTTTCAAGGGCCTCCCCTGTACCTGGTGATCCTGGTGCCCACCTGGGCCTCACCTGGACGTGGTGACTCTTGTCACCACCGGGGACTCACCTGGAGCTGGTTACGGTGGTCCACACGTGAGCCTCAAGTAGACCTGTTGACCATGGTCCCTAAGCCGGCCTCACATGGACCTGTTGCCTCTGATCCCCACTGGTGCCTCACGTGTACCTGGTAACTCTGGTCCTCACATGGGCCTCATCTGCACCTAGTGACTCTGGTCCCCACCTGGGCTTCACCTCGATCTGGTGACTCTGGTCTCCACCTGGACTTCACCTGGATCTGGTGACTCTGGTCCCCACCTGGACCTCTCCTGCACCTGGTGACTCTCTTTCCACCATGGACCTCACCTGGATGTGGTGACTCTGGCACTCAGTTTGGCCTCACCTGGACCTGGTGTCTCTCGTCCCCACTTTGACCTATCTCAGAACTGCTGAATCTTGCCCCACCTAGGCCGCACCCAGACCTGGTGACTCTTGTCCCCAGCTATGCCTCAATTCTACCTGATGAATCTGGTCCTCACGTGGGCTTCACATGGATCTGGGACTCAGCTGAATAGAGTGGCTCTGCTTCCCACAAGGGGCTCACCTGATACTGGTGACTGTGGTCTTTTCTATGCCTCACCAGGACCTAGTGATTCTGTTCCCAATCTGGGTCTGCATGGCCCTACTGACTCTGGTCCTCACCCAGGCATCATTGGGACCTGGATACTCTATTCCACACCTGGGCCTCACTTTGACCAGGAACCTCTGGTCCCATTCTGGTCCTCAAACTAAACTATTACTCTGGTTCCCCCTCTGGGCCTCACCCTTACTTGGTAAATCTGGTCACCCCTTGGGCTTCACTGGTCCTGGTGAATCTGGTCCTTAGCTGGTCCGCACATGGATCTGGTGGCTGTTCGCCACCTGGGCCTCACCTGGACTTGGTGAATCCTGTTTCCACCTGCGCCTCACCGGGACCTTGTGACTCTTTTCCCACCTGGCATCAATGGGGCATGGTTACTCTGTTCCCCACCTGGGCCTCACCTGGACATGATAACTTTGCTCCACACTTTGGCCTCAAATAGTCCTGATGACTCTGATCCCCCCACCTAGGCCTCAATCTGGACCTGGTGACTGTGGTCCGAACCTGGTTCTCACCTGGACCTGGTGTCTCTCGTTTCCAAATGAACGACACCTGCACTTGGTGACTGTGGTGTTCTTGTAGACGCACATTTACCTGGTGACTCCCGTCCCCACTAGGGCCTCACGTGGATCTGGTGACTCTGGCCTGAAGGTTGCCCTCACCCGGACTTGGTGAGTGGGGTTGCCACCCCATACCTGGTGACTCAGTTCTCCACGTGGGCCTCTTGGACCTGGTGAATCTGGTCCTTACCTGGTCCACTCCCAGACCCGGGGACTCTGGTCACCACCTGAGCCTCACCTGGACCTGGTGAATCTGGTCCCCATCTGGGCCTCACCCATTCCTGGTGACTGTGTTCCCCACCTGGACCTGATTGCTGTGGACTCTTTCTTATCCTCATCTGGAACTGGTGACTCTGATCCTATCTGCGCGTCACCCAGATCTGGTCACTCTGGTCCTCACCTGTGGACCGCTATTACCTGGACACTGTGTTCCACACCTGAGCCTCACCTAGATATGATGACTCTGGAGCCTCTCTGGGCCTCACCCTCACCTGGTGACTCTGGTCCCCATCTGGATGTCACCTGCACCAGGTGATTCTGGTACCCCTCTAGGCCTCAAACAGATCTGGTGACACTGGTCCTCAACTGGGCCTCACCTGGACCTAGTGAATATGTCCATCTGGGCCTCATTTGGACCTGGTGAATCTTGTCCCTTCCTGGGCATCATCGGGACATGGCTCCACTGAATGACCTGCAGGTTGGCCACTCCTGGACCTTGTAACTCTGGTCCCTACCTGGGCATCATCGGGACATGATTCCACTGCATGGCCTGCAGTTTGGCCTCACCTGAACCTGGTAACTCTAGTCCCTACCTGGGCATCATCGGGACATGGTTCCTCTGCATGGCCTGCAGGTTGCCCTCACCTGGACCTGGTGAGTGGGGTTGACACCTGGGCCTCACCCATGCTTGGTGACACAGTTCCCCATGTGGGTCTCACTTTTACCTGGTGAATCAGGTCCTTACCTGGACCTCACCCGGAACTGGTAACTCTGGTCACCACCGGGATATAACGTGGACCTGGTGAATCTGGTCCCCATCTGGGCCTCACCCAGTCCTGGTGACTTTGTTCCCCACCTGGGCCTGATTGCTGTGGACTCCTTCTTGGCCTCACCTTGAACTGGTGACTCTGATCCTAACTGGGTCTCACCCTGATCTGGTGACTCTGGTCCTCACCTGTGGACCATTATGACCTGGATACTTTGTTACACACCTGAGCCTCACCTGGACATGATGATTCTGGATCCACTCTGGGCCTCAGCCTGACATGGTGACTCTGGTCCCCATCTGGATGTCATCTAGACCAGGTGAATCTGGTACCACTCTAGGCCTCAACTTGACCTGGTGACTCTGATCCTCAACTGGGCCTCATCGGGACCTAGGAACATGCTCCCCACCTGCGCCTCATCTGGACCTGGTGACTCTGGTTCTACGTGGGCATCATCGGGACATGGTTACTCTATTCCCCTCTGGGACTGACCTGATCCTGGTAACTCTGGTCCTTACTTTGGCTTCTTCTCTACCATGTGACTCTGGCTCCCCTGGGTCTCACCTGTAACTGGTGACTCTGATCAAAAGCATGGCCTCACCTGACCTGGTGACTGTGGTTCCCATCGGGACCTCACCTGGTCCTCATGTCTCTGGTCTCACCTGGGCCTCACCACGACTTGGTGTCTCTCGTACCTACCTGCGTAGCATCAGGATATGTTTACACTGTTCACTAACAGAGACCCAGCCGGACCTATTATCTCTGGTCTTCACCTCGCCACACCTGGACATGGTGACACTGGTACCCACCTGGGTCTCACCTGGACATGGTGAGTCGGATCCCCTCAGGGTCCTCACCTCTAACTGGTGATTCTCGTTCCCACATGGACATCATGTGGACATGGTGGCTGCAGTGTTTCTAGCTTCTCATGTACCTCGTGACTCTAGTCCCCACCAGGGTCTCAACGGGACCTGGTGAGTGTGGTTGCCACCTGCACCTCACCTGGACCTGGTGATTCTGGTCTGCACCTGAGACTACCCTGGATATGTTGACTATGGTCCCACCCTGGGCTTCACCTGGATTTGGGCACTCTGATTCCCATCTGGGCCTCACATGGCCCTGTTGACCATGGTCCTCAACTGGGCAAAAATGGGACCCGGTGACTGTGTTCCAAACCTGGACCTCACCTGCACCAGGTGACTCTGGTCCGCCTGTGGGTCTCACCGTGCTCTAGTGATTGTGAACCCCACTTTGGCCTGACTTGGACCTGCTGACCCTGGTTGCCACCTGCGCCTGACCTCGAACTGTTGACTCTGGTTCTTTCAATGGCCTCCCCTGTACCTGGTGATCCTGGTTCCCATCTGGGCCTCACCTGGACCTGGTGACTCTTGTCACCACCGGGGACTCACTTGGACCTGGTTACAGTGTTCCACACTGGGCCTCAAGTAGAAATCTTGACCATGGTCCCAAGCCTGCCTCACATGGACCTGTTGCCTCTGATACCTACCAGCCGCCTCACGTGTACCTCGTAACTCTGGTCCTCACCTGGGCCTCATCTGCACCTAGTGACTCTGGTCCCCACCTGGGCTTCACCTCGATCTGGTGACTCTGGTCCCCACCTGGACTTCACCTGTATCTGGTGACTCTGGTCCCCACCTGGACCTCTCCTGGACCTGGTGACTCTGGTCTTACCTGGGCATCATTGGGACCTGGATACTCTCTAATATACCTGGGCCTCACCCTGACCTGGTCACTCTTGTCCCCATCTGTATGTCACCTGGACCAGGGGATTCTTGTACCCCTCTGGGCCTCAAACCTATCTGGTGACATTGGTCCTCAAATGGGCCTCAACTGGACCTAGTGAATATGATCCATCTGGGCCTCATTTGGACCTGGTGATCTGGGTCCTACGTGGGCACCATCGGGACAGGGTTCCACTGCATGGCCTGCAGGCTGGCCTCACCGGGACCCGGTAACTCTGGTCCCTACCTGGACATCATCGGGACACGGTTCCTCTGCATGGCCTGCATGTTGGCCTCACCTGGACGTCGTGAGTGGGGTTGCCACCTGGGGCTCACCCATACCTGGTGACTCAGGTCCCTACGTGGGCCTCTTGGAACTGGTGAATCTGGACCTTACCGGTCCTCACCCTGAACTGGTAACCCTGGACACCACCTGGAATCACCTGGACCTGGTGAATCTGGTCCCCATCTGGGCCTCACCCAGTCCTGGTGACTTTGTTACCCACCTGGACCTGATTGCTGTGGACTCCTTCTTGGCCTCACCTGGAACTGGTGACTCTGATCCTAACTGGGCCTCACCCAGATCTGGTGACTCTGGTCCTCACCTGTGGACCATTATGACCTGGATACTTTGTTACACACCTGAGCCTCACCTGGACACGATGACTCTGGATCACCTCTGGGCCTCAGACCTGACTTGGTGACTCTGGTCCCCTTTGGATGTCACCTAGACCAGGTGAATCTGGTACCCCTCTAGGCCTCAACTATACCTGGTGACTCTGGTCCTCAACTGGGCCTCACCGGGACCTAGTGAATATGCTCCCCACCTGCGCCTCATCTGGACCTGGTGTCTCTGGTTCTACTTGGGCATCATCGGGACATGGTTACTCTATTCCCCACTGGACTGACCTGATCCTGGTAACTCTGGTCCTGACTTTGGCCTTTTCTGTAAAAGGTGACTCGGGCTCCAACTGGGCCTCACCTGTAAGTGGTGACTCTGATCCTATGCATCGCCTCACCTGACCTGGTGACTGTGGTTCCCATCGGGAACTCACCTGGACCTCATGTCTCTGGTCCCACCTAGGCCTCACCAGGACCTGGTGTCTCTGGTACCCACCTGGGTAGCATCGGGATATGGTTACACTGTTCATTAACAGTGACCCATCCGGACCTATTAACTCTGGTCTTCAGCTGGGTCTCACCTGGAGGTGGTGACTCTCGTTCCCACATGAACCACACCTGGACCTGGTGACTGTGGTGTTCTTGTAGACTCACATATACCTGGTGACTCCGATCCCCACTAGGGCCTCACCTGGATCTGGTGTCTCTGGCCTGCTGGTTTGCCTTACCTGGAAGTGGTGTGGGGTGCCACCTTGGCCTCACTCGTACCAAGTGACAGAGGTCCCCACGGGGGCCTCTTGGACCTGGTGAATATGGTCCTTACTTGCTCCTCTCCCAGAACCGGGGACGCTGGTCACCCCCTGGGCCTCACCTGGACCTGGTGAATCAGGTCCCCATCTGGGCCTCACCCAGTCCTGGTGATTTTGTTCCCCACCTAGACCTGATTGCTATGGACTCTTTCTTGGCCTCACCTGGGAACTGGTGACTCTAATCCTATCTGCGCGTCACCCAGATCTGGTGAATCTGGTCCTTACCTGGTCCTCTCCCAACCTGGGGACTCTGGTCATCACCTGGGCCTCACCTGAACAAGGTGAATCTGGTCCGCATCTGGGCCTCACTCAGTCCTGGTTACTTTGTTCCCCCCCTGGACCCGATTGCTGTGGACTCTTTCTTTCCCTCACCTGGAACTGGTGACTCTGATCCTATCTGCGCGTCACCCAGACCTGGTGACTCTGGTCCTCATCTGGGCATGATTGGTACCTGTTGACTCTGTTCCACACCTGAGCCTCACCTGGACATGATGACTCTGGAACTTCTCTGGGCCTCACCCTGACCTGGTGGCTCTGGTCCCCATCTTGATGTCACCTTGACCAGGTGATTATGTACCCCTCTGGCCTCAACCAGATCTGGTGACTCTGGTCCTCAACTGGGCCTCACCTGGACCTCTTGGAATATTCTCCATCTGGGCCTCATTTGGACCTGGTGACTCAGGTCCCTCCCTGGGCACCATCGGGACATGGTTCCACTGCATGGCCTGCAGGTTGGCATCACCTGGACCTGGTAAATCTGGTTCCTACATGGGCATCATCGGGACACGGTTCCTCTGCATGGCGCGAAGGATGGCCTCTCCTGGATCTGGTGAGTGTGGTTGCCACCTGTGCCTCACCCATACCTGGTGACACAGGTCCCCACGTGGGGCTCACTTGGACCTTGTGAATCTGGTCCTTACCTGGACCTAACCCGGAATTGGTAACTCTGGTCACACCTGGGAATCACCTGGACCTGGTGAATCTGATCCCAATTTGGGCCTCACCGAGACTGGTGACTTTGTTACCCACCTGGACCTGATTGCTGTGGACTCCTTCTTGACCTCACCTGGACTGGTGACTCTGATACCCACCTGGACCACTCTTGGACCTCGAGACTCTCTTCCAACATGGACATCCCCTGATGATTGACTCTGGAGTCCTCAGTTTGGCCCTCTCACCTGGACCTGGTGTCTCTCGTCCCCACTTTGACCTAACTCAGAACTGCTGAATCTTGCCCCACCTAGGCCGCTCCTAGACCTGGTGACACTTGTCCCCAGCTATGCCTCAATTCGACATGATGAATCTGGTCCTCACGTGGGCCTCACATGGACCTGGGACTCAGCTGGATAGAGTGGCTCCGGTTCCCACAAGGGGCTCACCTGATACTGCTGACTGTGTCTTACTATGGCTCACCAGGACCTAGTGAATCTGTTCCCCATCTGGGCCTGCATGGTTTAGTGACTCTGGTCCTCACCCAGGCATCATTGGGACCTGGATACTCTATGCCACACCTGGGCCTCACTTTGACCAGGGACCTCTGGTCCCATTCTGGGCCTCACCTGTACCTAGTGAATATGCTCCATCTGGGCCTCATTTGGACCTGGTGACTGTCGTCCCTACCTGGGCATCATCGGGAAATGGTTCCCCTGCATGGCCTGCATGTTGGCCTCACCTGGACCTGGTAACTCTGGTCCCTACCTGGGCATCATCGGGACATGGTTCCTCTGCATGGCCTGCAGGTTGGCCTCATCTTGACCTGGTGAGTGGGGTTCCCACCTGGGTCTTACCCTTGCCTGGTGACACAGGTCCCCACGTGGTCCTCACTTGGACCTGGTGAATGTGGTACTTACCTAGTCCTCACCCGGAACTGGTAAATCTGGTCACCACCTGGGCATCACCTAATCCTGGTGACTTTGTTCCCCACCTGGACCTGATTGCTGTTGAAACCTTCTTGACCTCACCTGGATGTGGTAACTCTGATCTGAACTGGGCCTCTCCCAGATCTGGTGACTCTGGTCCTCACATGTGGACCATTAAGACCTGGATACTCTGTTCCACACCTGAGCCTCACCTGGACATGATGACTCTGGATCCCCTCTGGGCCTCACCTGACATGGTGCCTCTGGTCCCCATCTGGATGTCACCTAGACAGGTGAATCTGGTACCCCTCTAGGCCTCAACCAAACCTGGTGACTCTAGTCCTCAACTGGGCCTCACCGGGACCTTGTGAATATGCTCCCCAACTGCGCCTCATCTGGACATGATGACCTTCGTTCTACGTGGGCATCATCGGGACATGGTTACTCTATTCCCCTCTGGGACTGACCTGATCCTTGTAACATTGGTATGACTTTGGCATTTTCTGTACCAGGTGACTCTGGCTCCACCTGGGCCTCACCTGTAACTGGTGACTCTGATCCTAAGAATGGCCTCACCTGACCTGGTGACTGTGGTTTCCATCGGGACCTCACCTGGAACTCATGTCTCTGGTCCCAGCTGGGCCTCACCAGGACCTGGTGTCTCGGTACCCACCTCGGTAGCATCAGGATATGGTTAAACTGTTCAATAACAGTGACCCAGCTGGACGTATTAACTCTAGCCTTCACCTGGGCCACACGTGGACATGGTGATACTGGTTCCCACCTGGGTCTCACCTGGACATGGTGAGTCGGATCCCCACCTGGTCCTCACCTGTAACTGGTGATTCTCGTTCCCACAAGGACATCATGTGGACCAGCTGGCTGCAGTGTTTCTAGCTTCTCATATACCTCGGACTCTGGTCCCCACCAGCGCCTCACCGGGACCTGGTGAGTGTGGTTGCCACCTGCACCTCACCAGGACCTGGTGATTCTGGTCTGCACCTGAGACTACCCTGGATCTGGTGACTGTGGTCCCCACCTGGGCTTCACCTGGATTTGGGGACTCCGGTCCCCATCTGGGCCTCAATTGGCCCTGTTGACCATGGTCCTCAACTGGGCAAAATTGGGACCCTGTTACTGTTCCACAACTGGACCTCACCTGGAACAGATGACTCTGGTCCCCCTCTGGTTCTCACCGTGCCATAGTGACTGTGAACCCCACTTTGGCCTGGCTTCGACCTGCTGACCCTGGTTGCCACCTGCGCCTGACCTCGAACTGTTGACTCTGGTTCTTTCAAGGGCCTCCTCTGTACCTGGTGATCCTGGTGCCCACCTGGGCCTCACCTGGACGTGGTGACTCTTGTCTCCACCGGGACTCACCTGGACCTGCTTACTGTGTTTCACACCTTGGCCTCAAGTACAACTTTGACCATACTCCCCTAGCCCGCCTCACATGGACCTGTTGCCTCTGATTCCCACCGGGGCCTCACGTGTACCTGGTAACTCTGGTCCTCACCTGGGCCTCATCTGCACCTAGAGACTCTGGTCCCCACCTGGACTTCACCTGGATCTGGTGACTCTGGTCCCCACCTGGAACTCGCCTCGATCTGGTGACTCTGGTCCTCAGTTTGGCCTCACCTGGACCTGGTGTCTCTCGTCCCCACTTTGACCTAACTCAGAACTGCTGAATCTTGCCCCACCTAGGCCGCACCCAGACCTGGTGACTCTTGGCCCCAGCTATGCCTCAATTCGACCTGATGAATCTGCTCCTCACGTGGGCCTCACATGGACCTGGGAATCAGCTGGCTAGAGTGGCTCTGGTTCCCAAAAGGTGCTCACCTGATACTGGTGACTCTGGTCTTATTCTATGCCTCACCATGACCTAGTGATTCTGTTCCCCATCTGGGCCTGCATGGCCCTAGTGACTCTGGTCCTCACCCAGGCATCATTGGGACCTGGATACTCTATGCCACACCTGGGCCTCACTTTGACCAGGGACTTCTGGTCCCATACTGGGCCTCAAACTAAACTGGTTACTCTGGTTCCCCATTTAGACCTCACCCTTACCTGGTGACTGTGGTCACCCCTTGGGCTTCACTTGGGCCTGGTGAATCTGGTCCTAAGCTGGTCCGCACGTGGATCTGGTGACTGGGCGCCACCTGGGCCTCACCAGGATTTGGTGAATCCTGTTGCCATCTGCGCCTCACCTGGACTTTGTGACTGTGGTCCCACCTGGACCTCACCTGGATCTGGTGGCTCTGGTTCCCATATGGGGCTCTCCTGGACCTGGTTCCTGTGGTCTCCATCTGGCCTCACCTGGAACACAATGACTCTGATCCATATTTGGGCCTCTCCTGGACCTGTTGACTCTGGTCCTTACCTGGGCATCATTGGGACCTGGATACTCTCTTATATACCTGGGCCTCACCTGGACCTGGTGACTGTGGTCCCACCTGGGCCTCACCAGGACGAGGTGACTGGTTCCCACAGGGACCTCACCTGGACGTGGTGACACAGGTCCTCATATGGTCATCATGGGTCCTGGTATCTCAGTTCCACATCGGGGCCTCACCTGGACCTAGTGATTCTCGTCCGACTCTGGATCTCTCCCTGACGTGCTGACTCTGATCCCCACTTGGATATCACCAGAACCGGGTGACGCTGGTCCCCCTATGGGTTTCACCCGGAGCTGGGGACACTGGTCCTCAACTGGTCCTCGAAAGGACGTGGTGATTCTACTCCTCACTTAGGCCTCTTCTGGACCTTGTGACTCTTTTCCCACCTGGCATCAATGGGACATGGTTACTCTGTTCCCTACCTGGGACTCACCTGGACATTATAACTTTGCTCCACACTTTGGCCTCAACTGGTCCTGATGACTCTGGTCCCCCCACCTAGGCCTCAATCTGGACCTGGTGACTTGTCTCCACCTGGGTCTTACCTGGACCTGGTGACTCTCGTTCCCACATGAACCACATCTGAACCTGGTGACTGTGGTGTTCTTGTAGACTCACATTTACCTGGTGACTCCGGTCCCCACTTGGGCCTCACCTGGAACTGGTGACTCTGGCCTGCAGGTTGGCCTCACTGGACCTGGTGAGTGGGGTTGCCACCAGAACCTCACCCATACCTGGTGACTCAGGTCCCCAAGTGGGCCTCTTGTACCTGGTGAATCTGGTCCTTCCCTGGTCCTCTCCCAGAACCGGGGACTCTGGTGACCACCTGGTCCTCACCTGGACCTGGTGAATCTGGTCCCCATCTGGGCCTCACCCAGTCCCGGTGACTTTGTTCCCCACCTGGACCTGATTGCTGTGGACTCTTTCTTGGCCTCACCTGGAACTGGTGACTCTGATCCTATCTGCGCGTCACCCAGACCTGGTGACTCTGGTCCTCACCTGGTCATCATTGGTACCTGGTGACTCTGTTCCACACCTGAGCCTCACCTGCACATGATGACTCTGGAACCTCTCTGGGCCTCACCCTGACCTGGTGACTCTGGTCCCCATCGGGATGTCACCTGGACCAGGTGATTCTGGTACCCCTCTAGTCCTCAACCAGATCTGGTGACTCTGGTCCTCAACTGGGCCTCACCTGTACCTAGTGAATATGCTCCATCTGGGCCTCATTTGGACCTGGTGACTGTCGTCCCTACCTGGGCATCATCGGGAAATGGTTCCCCTGCATGGCCTGCATGTGGCCTCACCTGGACCTGGTAACTCTGGTCCCTACCTGGGCATCATCGGGACATGGTTCCTCTGCATGGCCTGCAGGTTGGCCTCATCTTGACCTGGTGAGTGGGGTTCCCACCTGGGTCTTACCCATGCCTGGTGACACAGGTCCCCACGTGGTCCTCACTTGGACCTGGTGAATGTGGTACTTACCTAGTCCTCACCCGGAACTGGTAAATCTGGTCACCACCTGGGCATCACCTAATCCTGGTGACTTTGTTCCCCACCTGGACCTGATTGCTGTGGAAATCTTGGCCTCACCTGGATGTGGTAACTCTGATCCTAACTGGGCCTCTCCCAGATCTGGTGACTCTGGTCCTCACATGTGGACCATTAAGACCTGGATACTCTGTTCCACACCTGAGCCTCACCTGGACACGATGACTCTGGATCCCCTCTGGGCCTCACCCTGACATGGTGACTCTGGTCCCCATCTGGATGTCACCTAGACCAGGTAAATCTGGTACCCCTCTAGGCCTCAACCAAACCTGGTGACTCTACTCCTCAACTGGGCCTCACCGGGACCTTGTGAATATGCTCCCCAACTGCGCCTCATCTGGACATGATGACTCTCGTTCTACGTGGGCATCATCGGGACATGGTTACTATATTCCCCTCTGGGACTGACCTGATCCTTGTAACATTGGTATGACTTTGGCATTTTCTGTACCAGGTGACTCTGGCTCCACCTGGGCCTCACCTGTAACTGGTTCCTGGACTACTAGGTCCACTCTGATCCTAAGAATGGCCTCACCTGACCTGGTGACTGTGGTTCCCATCGGGACCTCACCTGGAACTCATGTCTCTGGTCCCAGCTGGGCCTCACCAGGACCTGGTGTCTCGGTACCCACCTCGGTAGCATCAGGATATGGTTACACTGTTCAATAGCAGTGACCCAGCTGGACGTATTAACTCTAGCCTTCACCTGGGCCACACGTGGACATGGTGATACTGGTTCCCACCTGGGTCTCACCTGGACATGGTGAGTCGGATCCCCACCTGGTCCTCACCTTTAACTGGTGATTCTCGTTCCCACATGGACATCATGTGGACCTGCTGGCTGCAGTGTTTCTAGCTTCTCATGTACCTCGGACTCTGGTCCCCTCCAGGGCCTCACCGGGACCTGGTGAGTGTGGTTGCCACCTGCACCTCACCTGGACCTGGTGATTCTGGTCTGCACCTGAGACTACCCTGGATCTGGTGACTGTGGTCCCCATCTGGGCTTCACCTGGATTTGAGGAATCCGGTCCCCATCTGGGCCTCAATTGGCCCTGTTGACCATGGTCCTCAACTGGGCAAAATTGGGAGCCTGTGACTGTGTTCCACAACTGTACCTCACCTGGAACAGATGACTCTGGTCCCCCTCTGGGTCTCACCGTGACCTAGTGACTGTGAACCCCACTTTGGCCTGGCTTCGACCTGCTGACCCTGGTTGCCACCTGCGCCTGACCTCGAACTGTTGACTCTGGTTCTTTCAAGGGCCTCCCCCGTACCTGGTGATCCTGGTGCCCACCTGGGCCTCACCTGGACGTGGTGACTCTTGTCTCCACCGGGACTCACCTGGACCTGCTTACTGTGTTCCACACCTGGGCCTCAAGTACAACTCTTGACCATAGTCCCCTAGCCCGCCTAACATGGACCTGTTGCCTCTGATTCCCACCGGGGCCTCACGTGTACCTGGTAACTCTGGTCCTCACCTGGGCCTCATCTGCACCTAGAGACTCTGGTCCCCACCTGGACTTCACCTGGATCTGGTGACTCTGGTCCCCACCTGGAACTCGCCTCGATCTGGTGACTCTGGTCCTCAGTTTGGCCTCACCTGGACCTGGTGTCTCTCGTCCCCACTTTGACCTAACTCAGAACTGCTGAATCTTGCCCCACCTAGGCCGCACCCAGACCTGGTGACTCTTGTCCCCAGCTATGCCTCAATTCGACCTGATGAATCTGGTCCTCACGTGGGCCTCACATGGACCTGGGACTCAGCTGGATAGAGTGGCTCTGGTTCCCAAAAGGCGCTCACCTGATACTGGTGACTCTGGTCTTATTCTATGCCTCAACAGGACCTAGTCATTCTGTTCCCCATCTGGGCCTGCATGGCCCTAGTGACTCTGGTCCTCACCCAGGCATCTTTGGGACCTGGATACTCTATGCCACACCTGGGCCTCACTTTGACCAGGGACCTCTGGTCCCATTCTGGACCTCAAACTAAACTGGTTACTCTGGTTCCCCCTTTAGACCTCACCCTTACCTGGTGACTGTGGTCACCCCTTGGGCTTCACTTGGGCCTGGTGAATCTGGTCCTAAGCTGGTCCGCACGTGGATCTGGTGACTGGGCGCCACCTGGACCTCACCTGGATCTGGTGGCTCTGGTTCCCATATGGGGCTCTCCTGGACCTGGTTCCTGTGGTCTCCATCTGGCCTCACCTGGAACACAATGACTCTGATCCATACTTGGGCCTCTCCTGGACCTGTTGACTCTGGTCCTTACCTGGGCATCATTGGGTCCTGGATACTCTCTTATATACCTGGGCCTCACCTGGACCTGGTGACTGTGGTCCCACCTGGGCCTCACCAGGACGAGGTGACTGGTTCCCACAGGGACCTCACCTGGACCTGGTGACTCAGGTCCTCATTTGGATGTCACCTGGACCAGGTGATTCTGGTACCCCTCTAGGCCTCACCAGTTCTGGTGACTCTGGTCCTCAACTGGGCCTCATCCGGACGTAGTGAATATGCTCCATCAGGGCCTCCTTTGGACCTGGTTCCTCTGGTGCCTACCAGGGCATCATCGGGACATGGTTCCACTGCATGGCCTGCAGGTTGGCCTCACCTGGATCTGGTAACTCTGGTCCCTACCTGGGCATCATCGGGACATGGTTCCTCTTCATGGCCTGCAGGTTGGCCTCACCTGGACCTGGTGAGTGGGAATGCCACCTGGGCCTCGCACATGCCTGGTGACACAGGTCCCCACGTGGGCCTCACTTGGACCTGTTGACTCTGGTCCTCACCTGGGCAACTTTGGTACTTGGTGACTCTGTTCCACACCTGAGCCTCACCTGGACATGATGACTCTGGAACATCTCTGGGCCTCACCCTGACCTGGTGACTCTGGATCCATCTGGATGTCACCTGGACCAGGTGATTCTGGTACCTCTCTAGGCCTCAACCAAGTCTAGTGACTCTGGTCCTCAACTGGGCCTCACCTGGACCGATTGAATATGCACCATCTGGGCCTCATTTGGACCTGGTGACTCTCTTCCCTACCTGGGCATCATCGGGACATGGTTCCACTGCATGGCCTTTAGGTTGGCAGCAACTGGACCTGGTAACTGTGGTTCTACCTGGGCATCATCGGTACGTTGTTACTCTATTCCCAGTGGGACTGACCTGATCGTGGTAACTCTGGTCCTGACTTTGGCCTCTTCTGTGCCATGTGACTCTGGCTCCCCCTGGACCTCACCTGTAAGTGGTGACTCTGATCCTAAGCATGGCCTCACCTGACCTGGTGACTGTGGTTTCCATCGGTACCTCACCTGGTCCTCATGTCTCTGGTCCCAACTGGGACTCACCAGGACCTTGTATCTTGTATCCACCTGAGTAGCATCAGGATATGGTTACACTGTTCACTAAGAGCGACCCGGCCGAACCTATTAACTTTCGTCTTCACCTGGTCCACACTTGGACATGGTGACACTGGTTCCCACCTGGGTCTGACCTGGACATGGTGAGTTGGATACCCACCTGGTCCTCACCTGTAACTGGTGATTCTCGTTCCCACAAGGACATCATGTGGATCTGGTGGCTGCAGTGTTTCTAGCTTCTCATGTACCTCGTGACTCTGGTCCCCACCAGGGCCTCACAGGGACCTGGTGAGTGTGGTTGCCACCTGCAACTCACCTGGACCTGGTGATTCTTGTCTGCATCTGAGACTACTCTGGATCTGGTGACTGTGGTCTCCACCTGGGCTTCACCTGGATTTGGGGACTCTGGTCCCCATCTGGGCGTCACCTGGCCCTGTTGACCATGGTCCTCAACTGGGCAAAATTGGGACCCGGTGACTGTGTTCCAAAACTGGACCTCACCTGGACCAGGTGACTCTGGTCCCCCTCTGGGTCTCTCCGTGCCCTAGTGACTGTGAACCCCACTTTGGACTGACTTGGACCTGCTGACCCTGCTTCCCACCTGCGACTGACGTCGTACTGTGGACTCTGGTACTTTAAAGGGCCTCCCCTGTACCTGGTCATCCTGGTCCCCACCTGGGCCTCACCTGGACGTGGTAACATTTGTCACCACCGGTTACTCACCTAGACCCGGTTACTGTGTTCCACACCTGAGCCTCAAGAAGACTTGTTGACCATGGTCCCCAAGCCGGCCTCACATGTACCTGTTGCCTCTGATCCCCACCGGGGCCTCTCGTGTACCTGGTAACTCTGGTCCTCAACTGGCCTCATCTGGACCTAGTGACTCTGGTCCCCACCTGGCTTTCATCTGGATCTGGTGACTCTGGTCCCCAGCTGGGCTTCACCTGGATCTGGTGACTCTGGTCCCCACCTGGACTTCACCTGGATCTGCCGACTCTGGTTCCCACTTGGAACTCTCCTGGACCTTGTGACTCTCTTTCCAACATGGACCTCACCTAGATCTGGTGACTCAGGCCTGCAGGATGGCCTCACCTGGACCTGGTGAGTGGTGTTTCACCTGGGAGTCAACCATACATGGTGACTCAGGTCCTCACGTGTGCCCCTTGGACCTGGTGAATGTGGTGCTTACCTGGTCCTCTCCCAGACCCAGGGACTCTGGTCACCACCTGGGCCTCACCTGGACCTGGTGAATCTGGTCCCCATCTGGGCCTCACCTTCTCCTGGTGACTTTGTTCCCCCCGTGGACCTGATTGCTGTGGACTCCTTCTTGACCTCACCTGGAACTGGTGACTCTGAAACTAACTGGGCCTCATCCAGATCTGGTGACTCTGGTCCTCACCTGTGGACCATTATGACCTGGATACTCTGTTCCACACCTGAGCCTCACCTGGACATGATGAATCTGGATCCCCCCTGGGCCTCAGCCTGACATGGTGACTCTGGTCCCCATCGTGATGTCACCTAGACCAGGTGAATCTGGTACCCCTCTAGGAGTTAACTAGACCTCGTGACACTGGTCCTCAACTGGGCCTCACCGGAACCTAGTGAATATGCTCACTACCTACTCTTCATCTGGACCTGGTGACTCTGGTTCTCCCTGGGCATCATTGGGACATGTTTATTGTATTCCCCACTGGGACACACCTGATCCTGGTAACTCTGGTCCTGACTTTGGCCTCTTCTGTACCAGATGATTCTCGCTCCACCTGGGCCTCACCTGTAACTGGTGACTCTGATCCAAAGCATGGCCTCACCTGACCTGGTGACTGTGGTTCCCATCGGGACCTCACCTGGACCTCATGTCTCTGGTCCAACCTGGGCCTCACCAGGACCTGGTGTCTCTGGTACCCACCTGGGTAGCATCAGGATACGGTTACACAGTTCACAAACAGTGACCCAGCCGGACCTATTAACTCTGGTATTCACCTGGGCCACACCTGGACATGGTGACACTGGTTCCCACCCTGGTCTCACCTGGACATGGTGAGTCGGATCCCCACATGGTCCTCAACTGTAACTGGTGATTCGCGTTCCCACAAGGACATCATATGGACCTGGTGGCTGCAGTGTTTCTAGCTTCTCATGTAACTCGTGACTCTGCTTCCCACCAGGGCCTCACCAGGACCTGATGAGTTTGGTTGACACCTGCACCTCACCTGGGCCTGGTGTTTCTGGTCTGCACGTGAGACTACTCTGGATCTGGTGACTGTGGTCCCCACCTGGGCTTCACTTGGATTTGGGGACTCCGGTCCCCATCTGGGCCTCACCTGGCCCTGTTGACCATGGTCCTCAACTGGGAAAAATGGAGACCCGGTGAGCGTGTTCCGCAACTGGACCTCACCTGGACCAGGTGACTCTGGTCCCCTCTGGGTCTCACCATGCACTCTTGACTGTGAACCCCACTTTGGCTTTACTTGGACCTGCTGACCCTGGTTGCCACCTACGCCTGACCTCGAAATGTTGACTCTGGTTCTTTCACGGGCCTCCCCTGTACCTGGTGATCCTGGTCCCCACCTGAGCCTCACCTGGACGTGGTGACATTTGTCACCTCCGGGGACTCACCCGGACCTGCTTACTGTGTTCCACAACTGGGCCTCAAGTAGACCTGTTGACCATGGTCCCCAAGCCGGACTCACATGGACCTGTTGCCTATGATCCCCACCGGGGCCTCACGTGTACCTGGTAACACTAGTCGTCAACTGGGCCTCATCTGGGCCTAGTGACTCTGGTCCCCACCTGGGCTTCACCTGGATCTGGTGACTCTGGTCCTCACCTGGACTTCACCTGGATCTGGTGACTCTGGTTCCCACCTGGACGTCTCCTGGACCTCGTGACTCTCTTTCCAACATGGACCTCACCTGGATCTGGTGACTCTCGTCCTCAGTTTCCCTCACCTGTACCTGGTGTCTCTCGTCCCCACTTTGACCTAACTCAGAACTGCTGAATCTTGCCCCACCTAGGCCGCACCCAGACCTGGTGACTCTTGTCCCCAGCTATGCCTCAATTCGACCTGATGAATCTGGTCCTCACGTGGGCCTCACATGGACCTGGGACTCAGCTGGATAGAGTGGCTCTGGTTCCCACAAGGGGCTCACCTGATACTGCTGACTGTGGTCTTATTCTATGCCTCAACAGGACATAGTGATTCTGTTCCCCATCTGGGCCTGCATGGCCCTAGTGACTCTGGTCCTCACCCAGGCATCACTGGGACCTGGATGCTCTATTCCACACCTGGGCCTCACTTTGACCAGGGACCTCTGGTCCCATTCTTGGCCTCAAACTAAACTGGTTACTCTGGTTCCCCCTCTGGGCCTCACCCTTACCTGGCTATTCTGGTCACCCTTTGGGCTTCACTTGGGCCTGGTGAATCTGGTCCTTACTGGTCCGCACCTGGATGTGGTGACTGGTCGACACCTGGGCCTCACCTGGACTTGGTGAATCCTGTTGCCACCTGCGCCTCACCTGGACCTTGTGACAGTGGACCCACCTGGACCTCACCTGGATCCGGTGGCTCTGTTTCCCATATGGGGCTCTCCTGGACCTGGTTCCTGTGGTCTCCATCTGGCCGCACCTGGAACACAATGACTCTGATCCATATTTGGGCCTCTCCTGGACCTGTTGACTCTGGTCCTTACCTGGGCATCATTGGGACCTGGATACTCTCTTTTATACCTGGGCCTCACTTGGACCTGGTGACTGTGGTCCCCATCTGGGTCTCACCTGGACCTGGTGACTCTCGTTCCCACATGAACCACACCTGGACCTGGTGACTGTGGTGTTCTTGTAGACTCACATTTACCTGGTGACTCCGGTCCCCACTAGGGTCTCACCTGGATCAGGTGACTCTGGGCTGCAGGTTGCCCTCACCTGGACCTGGTGAGTGGGGATTCACCTGGGCCTCACCCATACCTGGTGACTCAGGTCCCCACGTGAGCCTCTTGGAGCTGGTGAATCTGGTCCTTACCTGGTCCTCTCCCAGACCCGGGGACTCTGGTCACCACTTGGGCCTCACCTGGACCTGGTGAATCTGGTCCCCATCTGGGCCTCACCCAGTCCTGATGACTTTGTTCCCCACCTGGACCTGATTGCTGTGGACTCTTTCTTGGCCTCACCTGGAACTGGTGACTCTGATCCTATCTGCGCGTCACCCAGATCTGGTGACTCTGGTCCTCACCTGTGGACCATTATGACCTGGATACTCTGTTCCACACCTGAGCCTCACCTGGACATGATGACTCTGGATCCCCTCAGGGCCTCAGCCTGACATGGTGACTCTGGTCCCCATCTGGATGTCACCTAGACCAGGTGAATCAGGTACCCCTCTAGACTTCACCTAGACCTGCTGACTCTGGTCTTCAACTGGGCCTACCGGGACCTAGTGAACATCCTCCACACCTGCGCCTCATCTGGACATGGTCACTCTGGTTCTACCTGGGTATCATCGGGACATGGTTACTGTCTTCCCCACTGGGACTGACCTGATCATGGCAACTCTGGTCCTGACTTTGGCCTCTTCTGTTCCAGGTGACTCTGGCTCTACCTGGGCCTCACCTGTAACTGGTGACTCTGATCCTAAGCATGGCCTCACCTGACCTGGTGACTGTGGTTCCCATCGGGACCTCACCTGGAACTTTGTCTCTGGTCCCCACCTGGGTAACTTCAGGATATGGTTACACTGTTCACTAACAGTGACCCAGACGGACCTATTAACTCTGGTCTTCACCTGGGCCACACCAGGACATGGTGACACTGGTTCCCACCTGGGTCTGACCGGGACATGGTGAGTTGGATACCCACCTGGTCCTCACCTGTAACTGGTGATTCTCGTTCCCACATGGATATCATGTGGACCTGGTGGCTGCAGTGTTTCTAGCTTCTCATGTACCTCGTGACTCTGGTCCACACCAGGGCCTCACTGGGATCTGGTTAGTGTGGTTGCCACCTGCACCTCACCTGGACCTGGTGATTCTGGTCTGCATCTGAGACTACCCTGGATCTGGTGACTGTGGTCTCCACCTGGGCTTCACCTGGATTTGGAGACTGCGGTCCCCATCTGGGCGTCACCTGGCCCTGTTGAACATGGTCCTCAACTGGGCAAAATTGGGACCCGGTGACTGTGTTCCACAACTGGACCTCACCTGGACCAGGTGACTCTGGTCCCCCTCTGGGTCTCACCGTGCCCTAGTGACTGTGAACCCCACTTTGGACTGACTTGGACCTGCTGACCCTGCTTCCCACCTGCGACTGACGTCGTACTGTGGACTCTGGTACTTTCAAGGGCCTCCCCTGGATCTGGTGATCCTGGTCCCCACCTGGGCCTCACCTGGACATGGTAACATTTGTCACCACCGGTTACTCACCTAGACCCGGTTACTGTGTTCCACACCTGGGCCTCAAGAAGACCTATTGACCATGGTCCCCAAGCCGGCCTCACATGTACCTGTTGCCTCTGATCTCCACCGGGGCCTCTCGTGTACCTGGTAACTCTGGTCCTCAACTGGCCTCATCTGGACCTAGTGACTCTGGTCCCCACCTGGGCTTCACCTGGATATGGTGACTCTGGTCCCCAGCTGGGCTTCACCTGGATCTGGTGACTCTGGTCCCCACCTGGACTTCACCTGGATCTGGCGACTCTGGTTCCCACCTGGAACTCTCCTGGACCTTGGAACTCTCTTTCCAACATGGACCACACCTGGATCTGGTGACTCAGGCCTGCAGGTTGGCCTCACCTGAACCTGGTGAGTGGTGTTTCACCTGGGCGTCACCCATACATGGTGACTCAGGTCCTCACGTGTGCCCCTTGGACTTGATGAATGTGGTGCTTACCTGGTCCTCTCCCAGACCCGGGGACTCTGGTCACCACCTGGGCCTCACCTGGACCTGTTGAATCTGGTCCCCATCTGGGCCTCACCCATTCCTGGTGACTTTGTTCCCCACCTGGAACTGATTGCTGTGGACTCTTTCTTGGCCTCACCTGGAACTTGTGACTCTGATCCTGTCTGCGCGTCACCCAGACCTGGTGACTCTGTTTCTCACCTTGGCATCATTGGTACCCGGTGACTCTGTTCCACACCTGAGCATCACCTGGGCATGATGACTCTGGAACCTCTCTAGGCCTCACCCTTCCCTGGTGACTCTGGTCCCCATCTGTATGTCACCTGGACCTGGTGATTCTGGTACCCCTCTAGGCCTCAACCAGATCTGGTGACTCTGGTCCTCAACTGGGCCTCACCTGGACTAGTGAATATGCTCCATCTGGGCCTCATTTGGACCTGGTGACTCTCGTCCCACCAGGGCATAATCGGGACATGGTTCCACTACATGGTCTGCAGGTTGGCCTCACCTGGACCGGGTAACTCTGGTCCCTACCTGGACATCATCAGGACATGTTTCCACTGCATGGCCTTCAGGTTGGCCTCACCTGGACCTGGTAACTCTAGTCCCCACCTGGACATCATCGGGACATGGTTCCTCTGCATGGCCTGCAAGTTGGCCTCACCTGGACCTGGTAAGTGGGGTTGTCACCTAGGCCTCACCCATACGTCGTGACACAGGTCCCCAAGTGGGCCTCAGTTGGACCTGGTGAATCTGGTCCTTACCTGTTCCTCACCCGGAACTCGTAACTCTGGTCACCACCTGGGAAAAACCTGGACCTTGTGAATCTGGTCCCCATCCGGGCCTCATCCAGTCCTGGTGAATTTGTTCCCCACCTGGACCTGATTGCTGTGGACTCCTTCTTGGCCTCATCTGGAGCTGGTGAGTCTGGATCTACCTGGGCATCATCGGGACATGGTTAATCTATTCCCCAATGGGACTGACCTGATCCTGGTAACTCTGGTCCTGACTTTGGCCTTGTCTGTACCAGGTGACTCTGCCTCCACCTGGGCCTCACCTGTAACTGGTGACTCTGATCCTAAGCATGGCCTCACCTGACCTGGTGACTGTGGTTCCCATCGGGACCTCACCTGGACCTCATGTTTCTGGTCCCACGTGGGCCTCACCAGGGCCTGGTGTCTCTGGTACCCACCTGGGTAGCATCAAGATATGTTTACGTCTTCAGTAACATTGACCCAGCCGGACCTATTAACTCCGGTCTTCACCTGAGCCACACCTGGACATAGTGACACTAGTTCCCACCTGGGTCTCACCTGGACATGGTGATTCGGATCCCCACCTGGTCCTCACCTGTAACTGGTGATTCTCGTTCCCACATGGACATCATGTGGACCTGGTGGCTGCAGTGTTTCTACCTTCTCATGTACCTCGTGACTCTGGTCCCCACCAGGGCCTCAGCGGGACCTGGTGTGTGTGGTTGCCACCTGCGCCTCACCTGGACCTTGTGACTGTGGTCCCACCTGGACCTCACCTGGATCTGGTTGCTCTGGTTCAAACATGGGACTCTCCTGGACCTGGTTCCTGTGGTCTCCATCTGGCCTCACTTCGATCACAATGACTCTGATCCATATTTGGGCCTCTCCTGGACCTGTTGACTCTGGTCCTTACCTGGGCATCATTGGGACCTGGATACTCTCTTTTATACCTGGGCCTCACTTGGACCTGGTGACTGTGGTCCCACCTGGGCCTCCCCGGGACGAGGTGACTGGTTCCCACAGGGAACTCACCTTGACCTGGTTACTCAGGTCCTCATATGAGCATCATGGGACCTGGTTTCTCAGTTCCACATCGGGGCCTCACATGGACCTAGTGATTCTCGTCCCCCTCTGGGCCTCACCCTGACGTGGTGACTCTGGTCCCCACCTGGTTATCACCAGGACAGGGTACCTCTGGTCCCCCTCTGGGACTCACCCGGAGCTGGCGACACTTGTCCTCAGCTGGGCCTCAACAGGACCTGGTGAATCTACTCCTCACTTAGGCCTCGTCTGGACCTTGTGACTCTTTTCCCACCTGGCATCAATGGGACATTGTTACTCTGTTTCCCACCTGGGTCTCACCTGGTCATGATAACTTTGCTCCACACTTTGACCTCAACTGGTCCTGGTGAATCTGGTCCCCCACCTAGGCCTCAATCTGGACCTGGTGACTGTGATCCCCACCTGGGTCTCACCTGGACCTGGTGACTCTCGATCCCACATGACCCACACCTGGACCTGGTGACTGTGGTGTTCTTGTAGACTCACATTTACCTGGTGACTCCGGTCCCCACTAGGGCCTCACCTGGATCAGGTGACTCTGGCCTGCAGGTTGGCCTCACCTGGACCTTGTGAGTGGGGTTGCCACCTGGGCCTCATCCATACCTGGTGACTCAGGTCCCCACGTGGGCCTCTTGGACTTAGTGAATCTGGTCCGTACTTGGTCCTCTCCCAGACCCGGGGACTCTGGTAACCACCTCGGCCTCACCTGGGCCTGGTGAATCTGGTCCCAATCTGGGCCTCACCCAGTCTTGGGGACTTTGTTCCCCACCTGGACCTGATTGCTGTGGACTCTTTCTTGGCCTCACCTGGAACTGGTGACTATGATCCTATCTGCGCGTCACCCAGACCTGGTGACTCTGGTCCACACGTGGGCATCATTGGTACCTGGTGACTCTGTTCCACACCTGAGCCTCACCTGGACATGATGACTCTGGAACCTCTCTGGGCCTCACCCTGACCTGGTGACTCTGGTCCCCATCTGGATGTCATCTGGAGCAGGTGATTCTGGTACCCCTCTAGGCCTCAACCAGATCTGGTGATCCTGGTCTCCACCTGGGCCTCACCTGGACGTGGTGACTCTTGTCACCACTGGGGACTCACCTGGACCTGCTTACAGTGTTCCACACCTGGGCCTTAAGTAGACCTGTTAACCATGGTCCCCAAGCCGGGCTCACATGGACCTGTTGCCTCTGATCCCCACCGGGGCCTCACGTGTACCTGGTAACTCTGGTCCCCACCTGTGACTCATCTGGACCTGGTGATTCTGAGTCTACCTGGGCATCATAGGGCTGTGGTTACTCTATTCCTCAGTGGGACTGACCTGATCGTGGTAACTCTGGTCCCGACTTTGGCCTCTTCTGTACCAGGTGACTCTGGCTCCACCTGGGCCTCACCTGTACCTGGTGACTCTGATCCTAAGCATGGCCTCACCTGACCTGGTGACTGTGGTTCCCATCGGGACCTCACCTGGACCTCATGTCTCTGGTCCCACCTGGGCCTCTCCATGACCTTGTATCTGGTACCCACCTGAGTAGCATCAGGATATGGTTACACTGTTCAATAACAGTGACCCAGCTGGACCTATTTACTCTGGCCTTCACCTGGGCCACACCTGGACATGGTGACACTGGTTCCCACCTGGGTCTCACCTGGACATGGTGAGTCGGATTCCCACCTGGTCCTCACCTGTAACTGGTGATTCTCGTTCCCACATGGACATCATATGGACCTGGTGGCTGCAGTGTTTCTAGCTTCTCATGTACCTCGTGACTCTGGTCCCCACCAGGGCCTCACCGGGACCTGGTGAGTGTGGTTGCCACCTGCACCTCACCAGGACCTGGTGATTCTGGTCTGCACCTGAGACTACCCTGGATCTGGTGACTGTGGTCCCCACCTGTGCTTCTCCTTGATTTTGGGACTCTGGTCCCCAACTGGGCCTCACCTGGCCCTGTTGACCATGGTCCTCAAGTGGGCAAAATTGGGACCCGGTGACTGGGTTCCACAACTCGACCTCACCTGGACCAGGTGACTCTGGTCCCCATCTGTGTCTCACTGTGCCCTAGTGACTGTCAACCCCGCTTTGGACTGACTTGATCCTGCTGACCCTGGTTGCCACCTGCGCCTGACCTCGAACTGTTGACTCTGGTTCTTTCAAGGGCCTCCCCTGTACCTAGTGATCCTGGTCCCCAACTGGGCCTCAACTGGACGTGGTGACTCTTTTCACCACCGGGGACTCACCTGGACCTGCTTACTGTGTTCCACACCTGGGCCTCAAGTAGACCTGTTGCCCATGGTCCCCAAGCCGAACTCACATGGACCTGTTGCCTCTGATCCCCGCCGGGGCATCACGTGTATCTGGTAACTCTGATCCTCACCTGGGCCTCATCTGGACCTAGTGACTCTGGTCCCCACTTGGGCTTCACCTGGATCGGTGGACTCTGGTCCCAACCTGGATTTCACCTGGATCTGGTGACTCTGGTCCCCACCTGGACCTCTCCTGGACCTGGTGACTCTCTTTCCAACATGGACCTCACCTGGATCTGGTGACTCTGGTCCTCAGTTTGGCCTCACCTGGACCTGCTGTCTCTCGTCCCCACGTTGACCTAACTCAGAACTGCTGAATCTTGCCCCACTTAGGCCGCACCCAGACCTGGTGACTCTTTTCCCCAGCTATGCCTCAATTCGACCTGATGAATCTGGTTCTCACGTGGGCCTAACATGGACCTGGGACTCAGCTGGATAGAGTGGCTCTGGTTCCCACAAGGGGCTCAGCTGATACTGCTGACTGTGGTCTTATTCTATGCCTCACCAGGACCTAATGATTCTGTTCCCCATCTGGGTCTGCATGTACCTAGTGACGCTGGTCCTCACCCAGGCATCATTGGGACCTGGATTCTCTATTCCACACCTGGGCCTCACTTTCATCAGGGACCTCTGGTCCCATTCTCGGCCTCAAACTAAACTGGTTACTCTGGTTCCCCCTCTGGGCCTCACCCTTACCTGGTGATCTGATCACCCCTTGGGCTTCACTTGGGCCTGGTGAATCTGGTCTTTAGCTGGTCCTCACCTGGATCTGGTGACTGGTCGCCACCTGGGCCTCACCTGGACTTGGTGAATCCTGTTGCCACCTGCGCCTCACCTGGACCTTGTGACTGTGGTCCCTCCTGGACCTCACCTGGATCTGGTGGCTCTGGTTCCCATATGGGGTTCTCCTGGACCTGGTTCCTGTGGTCTCCATCTGGCCTCACCTGGAACACAATGACTCTGATCCATATTTGGGCCTCTCCTGGACCTGTTGACTCTGGTCTTTACCTGGGCATCATTGGGACCTGGATAGTTTCTTATATATCTGGGCCTCACCTGGACCTGGTGTCTGTGGTCCCACGTGGGCCTCACCTGGACGAGGTGACTGGTTCCCACCGGGACCTCACCTGGACCTGGTGACTCAGGTCCTCATATGGGCATCATGGGACCGGGTTTCTCAGTTTCACATTGGGGCCTCACCTGGACCTAGTGATTCTCGTCCCCCTCTGGGCCTCACCCTGACTGGTGACTCTGGTCCCCACCTGGATATCACCAGAACCGGGTGACACACCCGGAGCTGGGGACACTGGTCCTCAACAGGGCCTCAACAGGACCTGGTGAATCTACTCCTCATTTAGGCCTCGTCTGGACTTTGTGACTCTTTTCCCACCTGGCATCAATGGGACATGGTTTCTCTGTCCCCCACCTGGGTCTCACCTGGACATGATAACTTTGCTCCAGTTTGGCCTCAACTGGTCCTGATGACTCTGGTCCCCCCACCTAGGCCTCAATCTGGACCTGGTGACTGTCGTCCCCAACTGGGTCTCAGCTGGACCTGGTGACTCTCGTTCCCACATGAACCACACCTGGACCTGGTGACTGTGGTGTTCTTGTAGACTCACATTTACCTGGTGACTCCGGTGCCCACTAGGGCCTCACGTTGATCTGGTGACTCTGGCCTGCAGGTTGGCCTCACCTGGACCTGGTGAGTGGGGTAGCCACCTGGGTCTCACCCATACCTGGTGACTCAGGTCCCCACGTGGGCCTCTTGGACCTGGTGAATCTGGTCCTTAATTGGTCCTCTCCCAGACCCGGGGACTCTGGTCACCACCTCGGCCTCACCTGGACCTGGTGAATCTGGTCCCCATCTGGGCCTCACCCAGTCCTGGTGCCTTTGTTCCCCACCTGGACCTCCTTGCTGTGGACTCTTTCTTGGCCTCACCTGGAACTGGTGACTCTGATCCTATCTGCGCGTCACCCAGATCTGGTGACTCTGGGCCTCACCTGGGCATCACTGGTACCTAGTGACTCTGTTCCACGTCTGAGCCTCACCTGGACAGGATGACTCTGGAACCACTCTGGGCCTCTCCCTGACCTGATGCCTCTGGTCCCCATCTGGATGTCACCTGGACCAGGTGACTCTGGTACCCCTCTAAGCCTCAACCAGATCTGGTGACAGTGGTCCTAAACTGGGCCTCACTGGACCTAGTGAATATGCTCCATCTGGGCCTCATTTGGACCTGGTGACTCTGGCCCCTACCTGGGCATCATCGGGACATGGTTCCACTGCATGGCCTGCAGGTTGGCTCACCTGGACCTGGTAACTCTAGTCCCTACCTGGGCATCATCGGGACATGGTTCCCTGCATGGCCTGCAGTTTGGCCTCACCTGGACCTGGGGAGTGGGGTTGCCACCTGGGCCTCCCCCATGCTTGGTGACACAGGTACCCACGTGGGCCTCACTTGGACCTGGTGAATCTGGTCCTTACCTGGTCCTCACCCGGAACTAGTAACTCTGGTCACCACCTGGGAATCACCTGGACCTGGTGAATCTGATCCCCATCTGGGCCTCACCCAGTCCTCGTGACTTTGTTCCCCACCTGGACCTGATTGCTGTGGACTCCTTCTTGGCCTCACATGGAACTGGTGACTCTGATCCTAACTCGGCCTCACCCAGATCTGGTGACTCTGGTCCTCACCTGTGGACCTTTATGACCTGGATCTCTGTTCCTCACCTGAGCCTAACCTGGACATGATGACTCTGGATCCCCTCTGGGCCTCACCCTGACCTGGTGACTCTGGTCCCCATCTGGATGTCACCTAGACCAGGTGAATTTGGTACCCCTCTAGGCCTCAACTAGACCTGGGGATTCTGGTCCTCAAGTGCGCCTCACCGAGACCTAGAGAATATGCTCCCCACCTACTCTTCATCTGGACCTGGTGACTCTGGTTCTACCTGGGCATCATCGGGACATGGTTACTCTATTCCCCACTGGGACTAACCTGATCCTGGTAACTCTGGTCCTGACTTTGGCCTCTTCTGTACCAGGTGACTCTGGCTCCACCTGGGCCTCACCAGTAACTGGTGACTCTGATCCTATGCATGGCCTCACCAGACCTGGTGACTGTGGTTCCCATCGGGACCTCACCTGGACCTCATATCTCTGGTCCCACCTGGGCCTCACCAGTACCTGGTGTCTCTGGTACCCACCAGGGTAGCATCAGGATATGGTTACACTGTTCACTAACAGTGACCCAGCCGGACCTATTAACTCTGGTCTTCACCTGGGCCACATCTGGACATGGTGACACTCGTTCCCACCTTGGTCTCACCTGGACATGGTGAGTCGGATCCCCACCTGGTCCTCACCTGTAACTGGTGATTCTCGTTCCCACATGGACATCCTGTGGACCTAGTGGCTGCAGTGTTTCTAGCTTCTCATGTACCTCGTGACTCTGGTCCCCACCAGGGCCTCACCGGGACCTGGTGAGTGTGGTTGCCACCTGCACCTCACCTGGACTTCGTGATTCTGGTCTGCACCTGAGACTACCCTGGATCTGGTGACTGTGGTCCCCACCTGGTCTCCACCTGGATTTGGGGACTCCGGTCCCCATCTGGGCCTCACCTGGCCCTGTTGACCATGGTCCTCAACTGTGCACAATTGGGGCTCGGTGACTGTGTTCCACAAATGGACCTCACCTGGACCATGTGACTCTGCTCCCCCTCTGGGTCTCACCGTGCCCTAATGACTGTGAATCCCACTTTGGCCTGACTTGGACCTGCTGACCCTGGTTGCCACCTGCGCTTGACTTCGACCTGTTGACTCTGGTTCTTTCTTTTTTCTTTTTTTTTAATTTATTTTTTATTATTGGTGTTCTATTTACTAACATACAGAATAACCCCCAGTGCCCGTCACCCATTCACTCCCACCCCCCGCCCTCCTCCCCTTCTACCACCCCTAGTTCGTTTCCCAGAGTTAGCAGTCTTTACGTTCTGTCTCCCTTTCTGTTATTTCCCACACATTTCTTCCCCCTTCCCTTATATTCCCTTTCACTATTATTTATATTCCCCAAATGAATCAGAACATATAATGTTTGTCTTTCTCCGACTGGCTTACTTCACTCAGCATAATACCCTCCAGTTCCATCCACGTTGAAGCAAATGGTGGGTATTTGTCATTTCTGATAGCTGAGTAATATTCCATTGTATACATAAACCACATCTTCTTTATCCATTCATCTTTCGTTGGACACCGAGGCTCCTTCCACAGTTTGGCTATCGTGGCCATTGCTGCTATAAACATCGGGGTGCAGGTGTCCCGGCGTTTCATTGCATTTGTCTCTTTGGGGAAAATCCCCAACAGTGCAATTGCTGGGTCGTAGGGCAGGTATATTTTTAACTGTTTGAGGAACCTCCACACAGTTTTCCAGAGTGGCTGCACCAGTTCACATTCCCACCAACAGTGTATGAGGGTTCCCTTTTCTCCGCATCCTCTCCAACATTGGTTGTTTCCTGTCTTGGTAATTTTCCCCATTCTCACTGGTGTGAGGTGGTATCTCATTGTGGTTTTGATTTGTATTTCCCTGATGGCAAGTGAAGCAGAGCATTTTCTCATGTGCATGTTGGCCATGTCTATGTCTTCCTCTGTGAGATTTCTGTTCATGTCTTTTGCCCATTTCATGATTGGATTGTTTGTTTCTTTGGTGTTGAGTTTGATAAGTTCTTTATAGATCTTGGAAACTAGTCCTTTATCTGATATGTCATTTGCAAATATCTTCTCCCATTCTGTAGGTTGTCTTTTAGTTTTGTTGACTGTATCCTTTGCTGTGCAAAAGCTTCTTATCTTGATGAAGTCCCAATAGTTCATTTTTGCTTTTGTTTCTTTTGCCTTCGTGGATGTATCTTGCAAGAAGTTACTATGGCCGAGTTCAAAAAGGGTGTTGCCTGTGTTCTTCTCTAGGATTTTGATGGAATCTTGTCTCACATTTAGATCTTTCATCCATTTTGAGTTTATCTTTGTGTATGGTGAAAGAGAGTGGTCTAGTTTCATTCTTCTGCATGTGGATGTCCAATTTTCCCAGCACCATTTATTGAAGAGACTGTCTACCTTCCAATGGATAGTCTTTCCTCCTTTATCGAATATTAGTTGCCCATAAAGTTCAGGGTCCACTTCTGGATCCTCTATTCTGTTTCACTGATCTATGTGTCTGTTTTTGTGCCAGTACAATCTAGTTCTTTCAAGGGCCTCAACTGTACCTGGTGATCCTGGTCCCCACCTGGGACTCACCTGGACGTGGTGACTCTTTTCACCACCGGGGACTCACCTGGACCTGCTTACTGTATTACACACCAGGGCCTCAAGTAGACTTGTTGACCATGGTCCCCAAGCCGTCCTCACATGGACCTGTTGACTCTGATCCCCACCGGGGACTCACGTGTACCTGGTAACTCTGGTCCTCACATGGGCGTCATCGGGACCTAGTGACTCTGGTCCCCACCTGGGCTTCACCTGGATCTGGTGACTCTGGTCCCCCCACCTGGACTTCACCTGGATCTGGTGACTCTGGTCCCCACCTGGACCTCTCTTGGACCTGGTGACTCTCTTTCCAACATGGACCTCACATGGATCTGGTGACTCTGGTCCTCAGTTTAGCCTCACCTGGACCTGGCGTCTTTCGTCCCCACTTTGACCTAACTCAGAACTGCTGAATCTTGCCCCACCTAGCCCGCACCCAGACCTGGTGACTCTTGTCCCCAGCTATGCCTCAATTCGACCTAATGAATCTGGTCCTCACGTGAGCCTCACATGGACCTGGGACTCAGCTGGATAGAGTGGCTCTGGTTCACGCAAGGGGATCAAATGATACTGCTGACTGTGGTCTTATTCTATGCCTCACCAGGACCTAGTGATTTGTCCCCACCTGGGCCTACATGGCCCTAGTGACTCTGGTCCTCATCCAGGCATCATTGGGACCTGGATACACTATTCCACACCTGGGCCTCACTCTGACTAGGGACCTCTGGACCCATTCTGGGCCTCAAACTAAACTGGTTACTCTGGTTCCCCCTCTGGGACTCACCCTTACATCGTGACTCTGGTCACCCCATGGGCTTCATTTGGGCCTGGTGAATCTGGTCCTTAGCTTGTCCTCACTTGGATCTGGTGACTGGTCGCCAGCTGGGTCTCACCTGGACTTGGTGAATCCTGTTGCCACCTGCGCCTCACCTGGACCTTGTGACTGTGGTCGCACCAGGACCTCACCTGGATCTGGTGGCTCTATTTCCCATATGGGGCTTTCCTGGACCTGATTCCTGTGGTCTCCATCAGGCATCACCTGGAACAAAATGACTCTGATCCATATTTGGGCCTCTCCTGGACTGTTGACTCTGGTCCTTACCTGGGCATCATTGCGACCTGGATACACTCTTATATACATGGGCCTCACCTGGACCTGGTGACTGTGGTCCCACCTGGCCATCACCTGGACGAGGTGACTGGTTCCCACAGGGACCTCACCTGGACCTGCTGACTCAGGTCCTCATATGGGCACCATGGGACCTGGTTTCAGTTCCACATCGGGGCCTCACCTGGACCTAGTGATTCTCGTCCCCCTCCGGGGCTCACCCTGACGTGGTGACTCTGGTCCCCACCTGGATATCACCGGAACCGGGTGACTCTGGTCCCCCTCTGGGACCCACCCGGAGCTGGGGACACTGGTCCTCAACTGGGCCTCACCTGGACCTGGTGAATCTGGTCCCCATCTGGGCCTCACCCAGTCCTGGTGACTTTGTTCCCCACTTGGACCTGATTGCTGTAGACTCTTTCTTGGCCTCACCTGGAACTGGTGACTCTAAACCTATCTGCGCGTCACCCAGATCTGGTGACTCTGGTCCTCACCTGGGCATCATTGGTACCTGGTGACTCTGTTCCTCACCTGAGCCTCACCTGGACATGATGATTCTGAAACCTCTCTGGGCCTGTCCCTGACCTGGTGACTCTAGTCCCTACCTGGGCATCATTGAGACATGCTTACACTGCATGGCCTTCAGGTTGGCCTCACCTGGATGTGGTATCTCTCGTCCTTACCTGGATATCATCGGGACATGGTTCCTCTGCATGGCCTGCGGGTTGGCCTCACATGGACCTGGGGAGTTCCTTGCCACCTGGCCTCA
The DNA here is from genome assembly GCF_053574225.1 of Canis aureus. Taxonomy (NCBI): domain Eukaryota; kingdom Metazoa; phylum Chordata; class Mammalia; order Carnivora; family Canidae; genus Canis; species Canis aureus. Next base: position 59,436,138 of record NC_135632.1, read on the forward strand.
CCAATACCTGGTGACTCAGGTCCCCATGTGGGCCTCATTTGGACCTGTTGAATCTGGTCCTTACCTGGTCGTCACCCGGAACTGGTAAGGCTGGTCAACACCTGGGATTAACCTGGACCTGGTGAATCTGGTCCCTATCTGTGCCTCACCCAGTCCTGGGGACTTTGTTCCCCACCTGGTCCTGTTTGCTGTGGACTCCTTCTTGGCCTCACCTGGAACTGGTGACTCTGATCCTAACTGGGCCTCACCCAGATCTGGTGACTCTGGTCCTCACCTGTGGACCATTATGATCTGGAGACTCTGTCCCACACCTGAGCCTCACCTGGACATGATTACGCTGGATCCCCTCTGGACCTCACCCTGACACGGTGACTCTGGTCCCCATGTGGATGTCACCTAGACCAGGTGAATCTGGTACCCCTCTAGGCCTCAACTAGACCTGGTGACTGTGGTCCTCAACTGGGCCTCACCGGAACCTAGTGGATATGCTTCCCTCCTGCGCCTCATCTGGACCTGGTGACTCTGGTTCTACCTGGGCATCATTGGGACCTGGATACTCTCTTATATACCAGGGCCTCACCTGGACCTGATGACTGTGGTCCCACCTGGGCCTCACCTGGACCTGGTGAATCTGGTGCCCATCTGGGCCTCACCCAGTCATGGTGACTTTGTTCCCCACCTGGACCTGATTGCTGTGGGCCCTTTCTTGGCCTCACCTGGAACTGGTGACTCTGATCCTATATGCGCATCTCCCATATCTGGTGACTCTGGTCCTCACCTGGGAGTTATTGGTACCTGGTGACTCTGTTCCACACCTGAGCCTCACGTGGACATGATGACTCTGGAACCTCTCTGGGTCTCACCCTGACCTGGTGACTCTGGTCCCCATCTGGATGTCACCTGGACCAGGTGATACTGGTAATCCTCTAGGACTCAACCAGATCTGGTGACTCTGGTCCTCAACTGGGCATCATTGGTACCTGGTGACTCTGTTCCTCACCTGAGCCTCACCTAGACATGATGATTCTGGAACCTCTCTGGGCCTGTCCCTGACCTGGTGACTCTAGTCCCTACCTGGGCATCATCGGGACATGGTTCCACTGCATGGCCTGCTGGTTGGCCTCACCAGGATGTGGTATCTCTCGTCCTTACCTGGTCATCATCGGGACATGGTTCCTCTGAATGGCCTGCAGGTTGGCCTCACCTGGACCTGGTCAGTGGGCTTGCCACCGGGGCCTCACCCATGCCTGGTGACACAGGTCCCCACGTGGGCCTCACTTGGACTTGGTGAATCTAGTCCTTGCCTTGTCCTCACCCGGAACTGGTAACTTTGGTCACCACCTGGGATTCACCTGGACCTGGTGAATCTGGTCCCCAACTTGTCCTCACTCAGTCCTGGTGACTTTGTTCCCCACCTGTACCTGATTGCTGTGGACACTTTCTTGGCCTCCCCTGGACCTGGAGACTCTGATCCTATCTGTGCGTCACCCAGACCTGGTGACTCTGGTCCTCACCTGGGTATCATTGGTACCTGGTAACTCTGTTCCACACCTGAGCCTCACCTGGATATGACTCAGGAACCGCTCTGGGCCTCACCCTGACCTGGTGATTCTGGTCCCCATCTGGATGTCACCTGGACCAGGTGATTCTTGTAACCGTTTAGGCCTCTACCAGATCTGGTGACACTGGTCCTCAACTGGGCCTCACCTGAACCTAGTGAATATGCTCCATTTGGGCCTCATTTGGACCTGGTGACTCTGGTCCCTACCTGGGCATCATCGGGACATGGTTCCACTGCATGGCCTGCAGGTTGGCCTCACCTGGACCTCGTAACTCTGGTCACTACTTGGGCATCATCGGGACATGATTCCTCTGCATCATCTGTAGGTTGGCCTCACCTGGACCTGGTGAGTGGGGTTGCCACCAGGGCCTCACCCATGCATGGTGACACCGGTCCCCACGTGGGCCCCAGTATGCCCTGGTGAATCTCGTCCTTACCTGGTCCTCACCCGGACCTGGTAAACCTCGTCACCACCAGGGAATCACCTGGACCTGGTGTATCTGGCCTCATATGAGCCTCACCCAGTCGTGGTGAATTTGTTCCCCACCTGGACCTGATTGCTATGGACTCCTTCTTGGCCTCACCTGGAACTGGTGACTCTGATCCTAACTGGAGCTCACCCAGATCTGGTGACTCTGGTCCTCACCTCTGGACCATTATGACCTGGATACTCTGTTCCACACCTGAGCCTCACCTGGACATGATGACTCTGGATCCCCTCTGGGCCTCAGCCTAACATGGGGACTCTGGTCCCCATCTGGATGTCACCCAAACCAGGTGAATCTAGTACCCCTCAAGGCCTCAACTTGACCTGGTGACTCTGGTCCTCAACTGGGCCTCACCGGGACCTAGTGACTCTGTTCCCCACCTGGACTTCACCTGGATCTGGTGACTCTGTTCCCCACCTGGACCTCTCCTGGACTTGGTGACTCTCTTTCCAACAAGAACCTCACCTGGATCTGGTGACTCTGGTCCTCAGTTTGGCCTCACCTGGACCTCGTGTCTCGTCCCCTCTTTGACCTAACTCAGAACTGCTGAATTTTGCCCCACCCAGGCCGCACCCAGACATGCTGACTCTTGTCCCCAGCTATGCCTCAATTCGACCTGATGAATCTGGTCCTCACGTGGGCCTCACATGATCCTGGGACTCAGCTGCATAGAGGGTCTCTGGTTCCCACAAGGGGCTCACCTGATACTCCTGACTGTGGTCTTATTCTTTGCCTCACCAGGACCTAGTGATTCTCTTCCACATCTGGGCCTGCATGGCCGTAGTGACTCTGATCCTCACCCAGGCATCATTGGGACCTGGATAGTCTATTCCACACTTGGGTCTCACTTGGACCAGTGACCTGTGGTCTCATTCTGGGCCTCAAATAAACTGGTTACTCTGGTTCCCCCTCTGGGCCTCACCCTTACCTGGTGACTCTGGTAACCCCTTGGGCTTCACTTGGGACTGGTGAATCTGGTCCTTAGCTGGTCCGCACCTGGATCTGGTGACTGGTCGCCACCTGGGCCTCACCTGGACTTGGTGAATCCTGTTGCCACCTGCGCCTCACCTGGACCTTGTGACTGTGGTCAAACCTGGACCTCACCTGGATATGTTGGCTCTGGTTCCCATATGGGGCTCTCCTGGACCTGGTTCCTGTGGTCTCCATCTGGCCTCACCTGGAACACAATGACTCTGATCCATATTTGGGCCTCTCCTGGACATGTTGACTCTGGTCCTTACCTGGGCATTTTTGGGACCTGGATACTATCTTTTATACCTGGGCCTCATCTGGACATGGTGACAGTGGTCCCATCTGGACCTCACCTGGATGAGGTGACTGGTTCCCTCAGGGACCTCACCTGAACCTGGTGACTCAGGTCCTCATATGGGCATCATGGGACCTGGTTACTCACTTCCACATCGGGGCCTCACCTGGACCTCGTGAATCTCGTCCCCCTCTGGGCCTCACCCCGACGTGGTGACTCTGGTCCTCACCTGGATATCACCAGAACCGGGTGTCTCTGGTCCCCCTCTGGGAGTCACCCAGCGCTGGGGACACTGGTCCTCAACTGGGCCTCAACAGGACCTGGTGAATCTACTCCTAACTTAGGCCTCGTGTGGACCTTGTGACTCTTTTCCCACCTGGCATCAATGGGACATGTTTACTCTGTTCCCCACCTGGGCCTATACTGGACATGTTAACTTTGCTCCACACTTTGGCCTCAACTGGTCCTGATGACTCTGGTCCCACCACCTAGGCCTCATTCTGGACCTGGTGTCTGTGGTCCCCACCTGGGTCTCACCTGGACTGGTGACTCTCGTTTCCACATGAACCATACCTGGACCTGGTGACTGTGGTGTTCTTGTAGACTCACGTTTACCTGGTGAATCCGGTCCCCACTAGGGCCTCACCTGGATGTGGTGACTCTGTCCTGCAGGTTGGCCTCACCTGGACCTGGTGAGTGGGGTTGCCACCTGGGCCTCATCCATACCTGGTGACTCAGGTCCCCACGTGGGCCTCTTGGACCTGGTGAATCTGGTCCTCACCTGGTCCTCTCCCAGCCCCGCTGACTCTGGTCACCACCTAGCCTCACCTAGACCTGGTGAATCTGGTCCCCATCTGGGCCTCACCCACTCCTGGTGACTTTGTTCCGCACCTGGACCTGATTGCTGTGGACTCCTTCTAGGCCTCACCTCGAACTGGTGACTCTGATCCTAAGTGGACCTCACCCAGATATGGTGACTCTGGTCCTCACCGGTGGACCATTATGACCTGGATACCCTGTTCCACACTGAGCCTCACCTGGACATGATGAGTATGGATCCACTCTGCCCTCACACTGACATGGTAACTCTGGTCCCCATCTGGATGTCCCCTAGACCAGGTGAATCTGGTACCCCTCTATGCCTCAACTAGACCTGGTGACTCTGGTCCTCAACTGGGCCTCAGCATGACCTAGTGAATATGCTCCCCACCTGTGTCTCATCTCGACCTGATGACTCTGGTTCTACCTGGGCATCATCGGGACATGGTTACTCTATTCCCCACTGGGACTGACCTGATCCTGGTAACTCTGGTGCTGACTTTGGCCTCTTCTGTACCAGGTGACTCTGGCTCCGCCTGGGCCTCACCTGTAACTGGTGACTCTGATCCTAAGCATGGCCTCACCTGACCTGGTGACTGTGGTTACCATCGGGACCTCACCTGGACCTCATATCTCTGGTCCCATCTGGGCCTCACCAGGACCTGGTGTCTCTGCTACCCACCTGGGTAGCATCAGGATATGGTTACACTGTTCACTAACAGTGACCCAGCCGGACCTATAAACTCTGGTCTTCACCTGGGCCACACCTGGACATGGTGACACTGGTTCCCACCTGGGTATCACCTGGACATGGTGAGTCGGATCCCCACCTGGTCCTCACCTGTAACTGGTGATTCTCGTTCCCACATGGACATCATGTGGACCTGGTGGCTGCAGTGTTTCTAGCTTCTCATGTACTTCGAGAATCTGGGCCGCACCAGGGCCTCACGGGGACCTGGTGAGTGTGGTTGCCACCTGCACCTCACCAGGACCTGGTGATTCTGGTCTGCACCTGAGACTATCCTGGATCTTGTGACTGTGGTCCCAACCTGGGCTTCACCTGGATTTGGGGACTCCGGTCCCCATCCCGGCCTCACCTGGCCCTGTTGTCCATGGTCTTCAACGGGACAAAATTGGGGCCCGGTGACATTGTTCCACAACTGGACCTCACCTGGACAAGGTGACTCTGGTCCCCCTCTGGGTCTCACTGTGCCCTAGTGACTGTGAACCCAACTTTGGCCTGACTTGGACCTCCGACCCTGGTGGCCACCTGCTCCACCTCGAACTGTTGACTCTGGTTCTTTCAAGGGCCTACCCTGTACCTGGTGATCCTGGTCCCCAATTGGGCCTCAACTGGACGTGGTGACTCTTGTCACCACTGGGGACCCACCTGGACAGGCTTACAGTGTTCCACACCTGGGCCTCAGGTAGACCTGTTGACCATGGTCCCCAAGCCGGCCTCACGTGGACCTTTTGGCTGTGATCCCCGCCGGGGCCTCACGTGTACCTGGTAACTCTAATCCTCACCTGGGCCTCATCTGGACCTAGTGACTCTGGTCCCCACCTGGGCTTCACCTGGATCTGGAGACTCTGGTCCCCACCTGGACTTCACCTGTATCTGGTGACTCTGGTCCCCACCTGGACCTCTCCTGGACCTGGTGACTCTCTTTCCAACATGGACCTCACCTGGACCTGGTGTCTCTCGTCCCCACTTTGACCTAACTCAGAACTGATGAATCTTGCCCCACCTAGGCCGCACCCCGACCTGGTGACTCTTGTCCCCAGCTATGCCTCAATTCGACCTGATGAATCTGGTCCTCACGTGGGCCTCACATGGACCTGGGACTCAGCTGGATAGAGTGGCTCTGGTTCCCACAAGGGGCACACCAGATACTGGTGACTGTGGTCTTATTCTATGCCACACCAGGACCTAGTGATTCTGTTCCCCATCTGGTCCTGCATGGCCCTAGTGACTCTGGTCCTCATCCAGGCATCATTGGGACCTGGATACTCTATTCCACACCTGGGCCTCACTTTGACCCGGGACCTCTGGTCCCATTCTGGGCCTCAAACTAAACTGGTTACTCTGGTTCCCCCTCTGGGCCTCACCCTTACCTGGTGACTCTGGTCACGCCTTGGGCTTCACTTGGGCCTGGTGAATGTGGTCCTCAGCTGCTTCTCATTTGGATCTGGTGACTGGTCGCCACCTGGGCCTCACCTGGACTTGGTGAATCCTGTTGCACCAGCGCCTCACCAGGACCTTGTGACTGTGGTCCCACCTGGACCTCACCTGGATCTCGTGGCTCTGGTTCCCATATGGGGCTCTCCTGGACCTGGGTCCTGTTGTCTCCTTCTGGCCTCACCTGGAACACAATGACTCTGATCCATATTTGGGCCTCTCCTGGACCTGTTGTCTCTGGTCCTTACCTGGGCATCATTGGGACCTGGATACTCTCTTACATACCTGGTCCTCACCTGGACATGGTGACTGTGGTCCCACATGGGCCTCACCTGGACGAGGTGACTCTGGAACCACTCTGGGACTCACACTGACATGGTGACTCTGGTCCTCATCTAGATGTCACCTGGAACAGGTGATTCTGGTACACCTCTGGGTCTCAACCCGATATGGTGCCTCTGGTCCTCAACTGGGCCTCACCTGGACCTATTGAATATGCTCTATCTGGGCCTCAATTGGACGTGGTGACTCCGGTCCCTATGTGGGCTCCATCGGGACATGGTGCCACTGCATGACCTCCATGTTGGCCTCACCTGGACCTGCTAACTCTGGTCCCACCTGGGCATCTTCGGGACACGGTTCCTCTGCATGGCCTGCAGGTTGTCTTCACCTGGACCTGGTGAGTGGGGTTGTCGCCTATGCCTCACCCATACCTGGTGACACAGGTCCCCACATGCGCATCACTTGGAACTGGTGAATCTGGTCCTTACCTGGTCCTCACCTGGAACTGCTAAGTCTGGTCACCACCTGGGAATCACCTGGACCTGGTGAATCTGATTCCAATCTCTGCCTCACCCAGTCCTGGTGAATTAGTTCCCCACCTGGACCTGATTGCTTTGGACTCCTTCTTGGCCTCACCTGGAATTGGTGACTCTGATACTAACTTGGCCTCACCCAGATCTGGTGACTCTGGTCCCCACATGTGGACCTTTATGACCTGGATACTCTGTTCCATACCTGAGCCTCTCCTGGATATGATGACTCTGGATCCCCTCTGGGCCTCAGCCTCACATTTTGACTGTGGTCCCCATCTGGATGTCACCTAGACCAGGTGAATCTGGTACCCCTCTAGGCCTCAACTTGACCTGGTAAATCTGTTCCTCAACTGGGTCTCACAGGGATCTAGTGAACATGCTCCCCACCTGCGCCTCATCTGGACCTGGTGACTCTGGTTCTTCCTGGGCATCATCGGGACATGGTTACTCTATTCCTCACTGGGACTGACCTAATCCTGGTAACTCTGGTCCTGATTTTGGCCTCTTCTGTACCAGGTGACTCTGGCTACACCTGGGCCTCACATGGACCTGGTGACTCTCGTTCCCACATGAACCACACGTGGACCTGGTGACTGTGGTGTTCTTGTAGTCACTATTACTTGGTGACTTCGTTCCCCACTAGAGCCTCACCTGGATCTGGTGACTCTGTCCTGCAAGTTGGCCTCACCTGGACCTGGTGAGTGGGGTTTCCACCTGGGCCTCACCCATACCTGGTGACTCAAGTCCCCACGTGGGCCTCTTGGACCTGGTGAATCTGGTCCTTACCTGGTTCTCCTAGACCCGGGGACTCTGGTCACCAACTGGGCCTCACCTGGACCTGGTGAATCTGGTCCCCATCTGGGCCTCACCCAGTCCTAGTGACTTTGTTCTCCACCTGGACATGATTGCTGTGGACTCTTTCTTGGCCTGACCTGGAACTGGTGACTCTGATCCTATCTGCGCGTCACCCAGACCTGGTGACCCTGGTCCTCACCTGGGCATCATTAGTACGTGGTGACTCTGTTCCACACATGAGCCTCACCTGGACATGATGACTCTGGAACCCCTCTGGCCCTCACCCTGACCTGGTTACTCTGGTCCCCATCTGGATATCACCTGGACCAGGTGATTCTGGTATCCCTCTAGGCCTCAACCAGATCTGGTGACTCTGGTCCTCAACTGGGCCTCACCTGGACTTAGTGAATATGCTCCATCTTGGCCTCATTTGGACCTGGTACATCTGGTTCCTACATGGGCATAATCGGGACACGGTTCCTCTGCATGGTCTCTCCTGGGCCTGGTGAGTGTGGTTGCCACCTGTGCCTCACCCATACCTGGGGACACAAGTCCCCTCGTGGGCCTCGTGGACCTGGTGAATCTGGTCCTTATCTGGTCGTCTCCCATCCCCGGGGACTCTGGTCACCACCAGGGCCTCACCTGGACCTGGTGAATCTGTTCCCAATCTGGGCCACACCCAGTCGTGGTGACTTTGTTCCCAACCTGGACCTGATTGCTGTGGACTCCTTCTTGGCCTCACCTGGAACTGGTGAATCTGATCCTAACTGGACCTCACACAGATCTGGTGACTCTGGTCCTCACCTCTGGACCATTATGACCTGGATACTCTGTTCACCTCTGAGCCTCACCTGGACATGATAACTTTGCTCCACACTTGGGCCTCAACTGGTCCTGATGACTCTGGTCCCCCTCCTAGGCCTCATTCTGGACCTGGTGTCTGTCGTCCCCACATGGGTCTCACCTGGACCTGGTGAATCTCGTTCCCACATGAACCACACCTGGACCTGGTGACTGTGGTGTTCTTGTAGACTCATTTTTACCTGCTGTCTCTGGTGCCCAGTAGGGACTCACGTGGATCTGTTGACTTTGGCATGCAGGTTGGCCTCAACTGGACCTGGTGAGTGGGGTTGAGAACTGGGCCTCACCCATACCTGGTAACTCAGGTCCCCTCGTGGGCCTCTTGCACCTGGTGAATCTGGTCCTTACCTGGTGTCTCCCAGACCCGGAGAATCTGGTCACCACCTGGGCCTCACCTGGATCTGGTAAATCCGATCCCCATCTGGGCCTCACCCAGTCCTGGTGACTTTTTCCCCACCTGGACCTGATTGCTTTGGACTCCTTCTTGGCCTCACCTGGAACTGGTGACTCTGACACTAACTGAGCCTCGCCCAGATCTGGTGACTCTGGTCCTCACCTGTGGACCACTATGACCTGGATACTCTTTTCCACACCTGAACCTCACCTGGACATGATGACTCTGGATCCCCTCTGGGCCTCATGCTTACATGTTGAATCTGGTCCCCATCTGGATGGCACCTAGACCAGGTCAATCTGATACCCCTCTGGCCTCAACTTGACCTGGTGACTCTGACCCCAACTGGGCCTCAACGGGACCTAAGGAACATGCTTCCCACCTGTGACTCATCTGGAACTGGTGACTCTGGTTCTACATGGGCATCTTCGCGACATGGTTACTCTATTCCCCACTGGGACTGACCTCATCCTGGTAACTCTGGTCCTGACTTTGGCCTCATCTGTACCAGGTGACTCTGGTTCCACCCGGGCCTCTCCTAAAACTGGTAACTCTGATCCTAAGCATGGCGTCACCTGACCTGGTGACTGTGGTTTCCATCGGGACCTCACCTGGACCTCATGTCTCTAGTCCCACCTGGGCCTCACCAGGACCTGAGGTCTCTGGTTACCACCTGGGTAGCATCAGGATATGGTTACACTGTTCACTAACAGTGACCCAGCCGGACGTATTAACTCTGGTCTTCACTTGCGCACACCTGAACTTGGTGACACTGGTTCCCACCTGGGTCTCACCTGGACATGGTGAGTCGGATCCCCACCTGGTCCTCACCTGTAACTGGTGATTCTCATTCCCACATGGATATCATGTGGACCTGGTGGCTGCAGTGTTTCTAGCTTCTCATATACCTCTTGACTCTGGTCCCCACCAGGGCCTCACCGGGATCTGGTGAGTGTGGTTGCCACCTGCACCTCACCTGGACCTGGCGATTCTGGTCTACACCTGAGACTACCCTGGATCTGGTGACTGTGGTCCCCACCTGGGCTTCACCTGGATTTCGGGACTCCGGTCCCCATTTGGGCCTCACCTGGCCCTGTTGACCATGGTCCTCAACTGGGCAAAATTGGGACCCGGTGACTGTTCCACATCTGGACCTCACCTGGACGACATAACTCTGGTCCGCCTCTGGGTCTCACCGTGCCCTCGTGACTGTGAACCCCACTTTGGCCTGACTTGGACCTGCTGACCCTGGTTGCCACCTGCGCCTGACCTCGAACTGTTGACTCTGGTTCTTTCAAGGGCCTCCCCTGTACCTGGTGATCCTGGTCCCCACCTGGGCCTCACCTGGACGAGGTGACGCTTGTCACCACCGGGGCCTCACCTGGACCTGCTTACTGTGTTCCACACCTGGGCCTCAAGTAGACCTGTTTTCCATGGTCCCCAAGCCGTCCTCACATGGAACTGTTGCCTCTGATCCCCACCGGGGCCTCACGTGTACCTGGTAACTCTGGTCCTCACGGGGGCCTCATCTGGACCTAGTGACTCTGGTCCCCACCTGGGCTTCACCTCGATCTGGTGACTCTGGTCCGCACCTGGGCATCATCAGGACATGGTTCCACTGCAAGGGTGGCAGGTTGGCCTCACCTGGACCAGGTAACTCTGGTCCCTACCTGGGCATCATCGGTAAACCGTTCCTCTGCATTGCCTACAGGTTGGCCACACCTGGACCTGTTGAGTGGGGTTGACACCTGGGTCTCACCCATACCTGGTGACACAGGTCCCCACGTGGGCCTCACTTCGACCTGGTGAATCTGGTCCTTACCTAGTCCTCACCCGGAACTGGTAACTCTGATCACCACCTGGGCCTCACCTGGGCCTGGAGAATCTGATCCCCATCTGGGCCTCACCCAGTCCTGTTGACTTTGTTACCCACCTGGCCCTGATTGCTGTGGACCCCTTCTTGTCCTCACCTGGAACTTGTGACTCTGATCCTAACTGGGCCTCACCCAGATCTGGTGACTCTGGTACTCACCTGTGGACCATTTTGACCTGGATACTCTGTTCCACACCTGAGCCTCACCTGGACATGATGACTCTGGATCCCCTCTGGGCCTCAGCCTGACATGGGGACTCTGGTCCCCATCTGGATGTCACCCAAACCAGGTGGATCTGGTACCCCTCAAGGCCTCAACTTGACCTGGTGACTCTGGTCCTCAATTGGGCCTCACCTGGGCCTAGTGAATATGCTTAATCTGGACATCAGTTGGACTTGGTGACTCTCGTTCCTACCTTGGCATCATCGGGACATGCATCCACTGCATGGCCTGCAGGTTGGCCTCAGCTGGACCTTGTAACTCTGGTCCCTACCTGGGCATCACCGGGACACGGTTCCTCTGCATGGCCTCCAGGTTGGCCTCACCTGGCCCTAGTGATTGGGGTTGCCACCTGGGGCTCACCCATACCTGGTGACACAGGTCCCCACGTGGGCCTCACTTTGACCTGGTGAATCTAGTCCTTTCCTGGTCCTCACCCGGACCTGGTAACCCTGGTCACCACCTGGGAATCACCTGGACCTGGTGAATCTGGTCACCCTCTGGGCCTCACCTAGTCTTGTTTACTTTCTTCCCCACCTGGACCTGATTGCTGTGGACTCCTCTTGGCCTCAACTGGATCTGGTGACTCTGATCCTAACTGGGCCTCACACAGATCTGGTGACTCTGGTCCTCACATGTGGACCGTTATGACCTGGATGCTCTGTTCCACACCTGAGCCTCACCTGGAAATGATGACTCTGGAACCTCTCTGGTCCTCACCCTGACCTGGTGACTCTGGTCCCCATCCGGATGTCACATAGACTAGGTGAATCTGGTATCCCTCTAGGCCTCAACTTGACCTGGTGACTCTGGTCCTGACCAGGGCCTCACGGGGACCTAGTGAACATGCTCCCAACCTGCGCCTCATCTGGACCTGGTGACTCTGGTTCTACCTGGGCATCATCGAGACATGGTTACTCTATTCCCCACTGGGACTGACCTTATCCTGGTAACTCTGCTCCTGACTTTGGCCTCTTCTCTACCAGGTGACTCTGGCTCCACCTGGGCCTCACCTGTAACTGGTGACTCTGATCCTAAGCATGGCCTCACCAGACCTGGTGTCTATGGTTTCCTTCGGTACCTCACCTGGTCCTCATGTCTCTGGTCCAAATGGGACTCACCAGGACCTTGTATCTGGTACCCACCTGAGTAGCATCAGGATATGGTTACACTGTTCACTAACAGTGACCCGGCCGGACCTATTAACTCTCGTCGTCACCTCGTCCACACTTGGACATGGAGACACTGGTTCCCACCAGGGTCTCACCTGGACATGGTGACTCGGATCCCCACCTGGTCCTCACCTGTAACTTGTAATTCTCGTTCCCACATGGCCATCATGTGGACCTGGTGGCTGCAGTGTTTCTAGCTTCTCATGTACCTCGTGACTCTGGTCCCCACCAGGGCCTCACCGGGACTTGGTGAGTGTGGTTGCCACCTGCACCTCACCAGGACCTCTTGATTCTGGTCTCCACCTGAGACTACCCTGGATCTGGTGACTGTCGTCCCCACAAGGGCTTCAACTGAATTTGGGGACTCCAGTCCCCTTCTGGGCCTCACCTGGCCCTGTTGAACATGGTCCTCAACTGGGCATAATTGGGACCCAGAGACTGTGTTCCACAACTGGACCTCACCTGGACCAGGTGACTCTGGTCCCCCTCTGGGTCTCAACATACCCTAGTGACTGTCAACCACACTTTGGCCTGACTTGGACCTGCTGACCCCGGTTGCCACCAGCGATTGACCTCGAACAGTTGACTCTGATTCTTTCAAGGGCCTCCCCTGTACCTGGTGATCATGGTCCCCACTTGGGCCTCACCTGGACGTGGTGACTCTTGTCACCACCGGAGCTCACCGGGACCTGGTTACTGTGTTCCACCTGGGCCTAATGTAGACCTGTTGACCATGGTCCCCAAGCAGGCCTCACATGGACCTGTTGCCTCTGATCCCCACCAGGGCCTCACGTGTACCTGGTAACTCTGGCCCTCACCTAGGCTTCATCTGGACCTAGTGACTCTGGTCCCTACTTGGGCTTCACCTGGATCTGGTGACTCTGGTCCCCACCTGGAATTCACCTGAATCTGGTGACTCTGGTCCCGAGCTGGACCTCTCTTGGACCTGGTGACTCTCTTTCCAACATGTAGCTCACCTGGATCTGTTGACTCTGGTCCTCAGTTTGCCCTCACCTGGACCTGGTGTCTCTCGTCCCCACTTTGACCTAACTCAGAACTGCTGAATCTTGCCCCACCTAGGCCGCACCCACACCTGGTGACTCTTGTCCCCAGCTATGCCTCAATTCGACCTGATGAATCTGGTTCTGACGTAGGGCTCACATGGACCTGGGACTCAGCTAGATAGAGTGGCTCTGGATCCCACATGGGGCACACCTGATATTACTGACTGTGGTCTTATTCTATGCCTCACCAGGACCTAGTGATTCTGTTCCTCATCTGGGCCTGCATGGCCCTAGTGACTCTGGTCCTCACCCAGGAACCATTGGGACCTGGATACTCTATTCCATACCTGGGCCTCACTTTGACCAGGGACCTTTGGTCCCATTCTGGGCCGCAAACTAAACTGGTTACTCTGGTTCCCCCTCTGGGCCTCACCCTTACCTGGTGACTCTGGTCACCCCTTGGGCTTCACTTGGGCCTGGTGAATCTGGTCCTTAGCTGGTCCGCACCTGGATCTGGTGACTGGTCGCCACCTGGGCCTCACCTGGACTAGGTGAACCCTGGTGCCAACAGCGCCTCACCTGGACCTTGTAACTCTGGTCCCACGTGGAACTCACCTCGATCTGGTGTCTCTGGTTCCCATATGGGGCTCTCCTGGACCTGGTTCCTGTGGTCTCCATCTGGCCTCACCTGGAACACAATGACTCTGATCCATATTTGTGCCTCTCATGGACCTGTTGACTCTGGTCCTTACCTGGGCATCATTGGGAACTGGATACTCTCTTATATACCTGGGCCTCACCTGGACCTGATGAATGTGGTCCCACCTGGGCCTCACCTGGACGAGGTGCCTGGTTCCCATAGGGACCTCACCTGGACCTGGTGACTCAGGTCCTCAAATGGGCATCATGGGACCTGGTTTCTCAGTTCCACATCAGGGACTCACCTGGACCTAGTGTTTCTCGTCCCCGTCTGGGCCACACCCTGACGTGGTGACTCTGGTCCACACCTGGATATCACCAGAACCGGGTGACTCTGGTCCCCCTCTGGGACTCACCCGGAGCTGGTGACACTGGTCCTCAACTGGGCCTCAAAAGGACCTGGTGAATCTACTCCTCACTTAGGCCTCATCTGGACCTTGTGACTCTTTTCCCACCTGGCATCAATGGGACATGGTTACTCTGTTCCCCACCTGGGCCTCACTTGGACATGATAAATTTGCTGCACACTTTGGCCTCAAATGGTCCTGATGACTCTGGTCCCCCCACGTAAGCCACAAACTGCACCTGGTGACTGTGGTCCCCACCTGGGTCTCACCTGGACCTGGTGACTCTCGTTCCCACATGAACCACTCCTGGACCTGGTGACTGTGGTATTCTTGTAGACTCATATTTACCTGGTGACTCCGGTCCCCACTAGGGTCTCACCTGGATCTGGTGACTCTGGCCTGCAGCTTGGCGTCACCTGGACCTGGTGAGTGGGGTTGCCACCTGGGCCTAATCCAAAACTGGTGACTAATTCCCCACGTGGGCCTCTTGAACCTGGTGAATCTGGTCCTTACCTGGTCCTCTCCCAGACCCAGGGACTCTGCTCAACACCTGGGCCTCACCTAGACCTGGTGAATCTGGTCCCCATCTGGGCCTCACCCAGTCCTGGTGACTTTGTTCCCCACCTGGACCTGATTTCTGTGGACTCTTTCTTGGCCTCACCTGGAAGTGGTGACTCTGATCCTATCTGCGCGTCACCCAGATCTGGTCTCTCTGGTCCTCACCTGTGGACCATTATGACCTGGATACTCTGCTCCACACCTGAGACTCACCTGGACATGATGACTCTGGATCCCCTCTATGCCTCACCCTGACATGGTGACGCTGGTCCCCTTCTGGATATCACCTAGACCAGGTTAACCTGGTTCCCCTCTAGGCCTCAACTTGACCTGGTGACTCTGGTCCACAACTGGGCCTCACCAGGACCTAGTGAACATGCTCCCCACCTGCGCCTCATCTGGACCTGGTGACTCTGTTTCTCCCTAGGCATCATCGGGACATGGTTACTCTATTCCCCACTGGGACTGACCTTATCCTGGTAACTCTGCTCCTGACTTTGGCCTCTTCTGTACCAGGTGACTCTGGCTCCACCTGGGCCTAACCTGTAACTGGTGACTCTGATCCAAATCATGGCCTCACCAGACCTGATGACTGTGGTTCCCATCGGGACCTCACCTGGTCCTCATGTCTCTGTTCTCACCTGGGCCTCACCAGGACCTGGTGTTTCTCGTACCCACCTGGGTAGCATCAGGATATGGTTACACTGTTCACTAACAGTGACCCAGGCGGACCTATTATCTCTGGTCTTCACCTCGCCACACATGGACATGGTGACACTGGTTACCACCTGGGTCTCACCTGGACATGGTGAGTCTGATCCCCACCTGGGCCTCAATGTAACTGGTGATTCTCGTTCCCACATGGACATCATTTGGACCTGCAAGCTGCACTGATTCTAGCTTCTCATGCACCTCGTGGCTCTGGTCCCCACCAGGGCCTCACCGGGACCTGGTGAGTGTGGTTGCCACCTGCACCTCACCTGGACTTTGCTGATTCTTGTCTGCCCCTGAGACTACCCTGGATCTGGTGACTGTGGTCTCCACCTGGGCTTCACCTGGATTTGGGGACTCCGGTCCCCATCTGGGCCTCACCTGGCCCTGATGACCATGGTCCTCAACTGGGCACAATTGGGACCCGGTGACTGTGTTCCACAACTGGACCTCACCTGGACCATGTGACTCTGGTCCCCCTCTGGGTCTCACCGTGCCCTAGTGACTGTGAATCCAACTTTGGCCTGACTTGGACCTCCTGACGCTGGTTGCCACCTGCGCCTGACCTCGAACTGTTGACTCTGGTTCTTTCAAGGGCCTCCCCTGTACCTGGTGATCCTGGTCCCCACCTGAGCCTCACCTGGACGTGGTGACTCTTGTCAACACCGGGGACTCACCTGGACCTGCTTACTGTGTTCCACACCTGGGCCTCAAGTAGACGTGTTGACCATGGTCCCCAAGGCGGCCCCACATGGACCTGTTGCCTCTGATCCCCACCGGGGCCTCACGTGTACCTGGTAACTCTGGTCCTCACCTGGGCCTCATCTGGACCTAGTGACTCTGGTCCCCACCTGGGCTTCACCTGGATCTGGTGACTCTGGTCCCCACCTGGACCTCACCTGGATCTGGTGACACTGGTCCTCAGTTTGCCCTCACGCAGACCTGGTGACTCTTGTCCCCAGCTATGCCTAAATTCGACCTGATGAATCTGGTCCTCACGTGGGCCTCACATGGATCGGGGACTCAGCTTGTTAGAGTGGCTCTTGTTCCCACAAGGTTCTCACCTGATACTGGTGACTGTGGTCTTATTGTATGCCTCACAAGGACCTAGTGATTCTGTTCCCCATCTGGGCCTGCATGGCCCTAGTGACTCTGGTCCTGACCCAGGCATCATTGGGACCTGGATACTCTCTTATATACCTGGGCCTCACCTGAATCTGGTGACTCTGGCCTGCAGGTTGTCCTCACCTGGACTTTGTTAGTGGGATGCCACGTGGGCCTTACCCATACCTGGTGACTCAGGTCCCCACGTGGGCCTCTTGGACCTGGTGATTCTGGTCCTTACCTGGTCTTCTCCCAGACCCGGGGAATCTGGTCACAACCTGGGCCTCACCTTGACCTGGTGAATCTGGCCCCCATCTAGCCTAACCCAGTCCTGGTGACTATGTTCCCCACCTGGACCTGATTGCTCTGGACTCTTTCTTGGCCTCACCTGGAACTGGTGACTCTGATCCTATCTGTGCGTCACCCAGATCTGTTGACTCTGGTCCTCACCTGGGCTTCATTGGTACCTGGTTACTCTGTTCCACACCTGAGCCTCACCTGGACATGATGTCTCTGGGACCTCTCTGGGTCTCACCCTGACCTGGTGATCTGATCCCCATCTGGATGTCACCTGGACCAGGGGATTCTGGTACCCCTCTAGGCCTCAACCAGATCTGGTGACTCTTTTCCTTAACTGGGCCTCACCTGGACCTAGTGAATATGCTCCATCTGGGCCTCATTTGGACCTGGTGACTCTGGTCACTCACTGGGCATCATCAGGAAATGGTTCCACTGCATGGCCTGCTGGTTGGCCTCACCTGGACCTGGTAACTCTGGTCCCTACTGGGCATCATCGGGACATGGTTCCTCTGCATGGCCTGCAGGTTGGCCTCATCTTGACCTGGTGAGTGGGGTTCCCACGTGGGTCTTACCCATGCCTGGTGACACAGGTCCCCACGTGGGCCTCACTTGAACCTGGTGAATGTGGTCCTTACCTAGTCCTCACCCGGAACTGGTAAATCTGGTCACCACCTGGGCATCACCGAGTCCTGGTGACTTTGTTCCCCACCTGGACCTGATTACTGTGGACACCTTCTTGGCCTCACCTGGAAGTGGTAATTCTGATCCTAACTGGGCCTCTTCCAGATCTGGTGACTCTGGTCCTCACCTGTGGACCATTATGACCTGGATACTCTGTTCCACACCTGAGCCTCACCTGGACATGATGACTCTGGTTCCCCTCTGGGCCTCACCCTGACATGGTTACTCTGGTCCCCATCTGGATGTCACCTAACCAGGTGAATCTGGTACCCCTCTAGGCCTCAACCAAACCTGGTGACTCTAGTCCTCATTGGGTCTGCCCGGGACCTAGTGAATATGCTCCCCAACTGCGCCTCATCTGGACATGATGACTCTGGTTCTACGTGGGCATCATCGGGACATGGTTACTCTATTCCCCACTGGGAGTGACCTGATCCTTGTAACACTGGTCTGACTTTGGCATTTTCCGTACCAGGGGACTCTGGCTCCACCTGGGCCTCACCTGTAACTGGTGACTCTTATCCTAAGCATGGCCTCACCTGACTTGGTGACTCTGGTCCCCATTAGGATGTAACCTGGACCAGGTGATTCTGGTAACCCTCTAGGCCTCAACCAGTTCTGGTGACTCTGGTCCTCAATTGGCTTCACCTGGACCTAGTGAATATGCTCCATCTGGGCCTCATTTGGACTTGGTGACTGTCGTCCCTACCTGGGCATCATCGGGACATGGTTCCGCACATGGCCTGCAGGTTGGCCTCACCTGGACATGGTGAGTGGGATTGCCACCTGTGGCTAACCCATACCTGGTGACTCAGGTCCCCATGTGGGCCTCTTGGACCTGGTGAATCTGGTCCTTACCTCTTCTTCTCCCAACCTGGGACTCTGGTCATCACCTGGGCCTCACTTGGACAAGGTGAACTGGTCCCCATCTGGGCCTCACCCAGTCCTGGTTACTTTGTTCCCCACCTGGAACTGATTGCTGTGGACTCTTTCTTTGCCTCACCTGGAACTGGTGACTCTGATCCTATCTGCGCGTCACCCAGATCTGGTGACTCTGGTCCTCATCTGGGCATCATTGGTACCTGGTGACTCAGTTCCACCCCTGAACCTCACCTGGACATGATGACTCTGGAACCTCTCTGGGCCTCACCCTGTCCTGGTGACTCTGGTCCCCATCTGGATGTCACCTGGACCAGGTGATTCTGGTACCCCTCTGAGCCTCAACCAGATCTGTGACTCTGGTCCTCTACTGGGCCTCGCCTGGACCTAGTGAATATGCTCCATCTGGGCCTCATTTGGACCTGGTGACTCTGGTCCCTACCTGGGCATCATCGGGACATGGTTCCACTGCATGGCCTGCAGGTTGGCATCACCTGGACCTGGTAACTCTGGTTCCTACATGTATATCATCGGGACACGGTTCCTCTGCATGGCGCGAAGGATGGCCTCTCCTGGACCTGGTGAGTTTGGTTGCAACCTGTGCCTCACCCGTACCTCGGGACACAGGTCCCCGCTTGGGCCTCTTGGACCTGGTGAATCTGGTCCTTACCTGGTCGTCTCCCAGCCCCGGGGTCTCTGGTCACCACCTGGGACTCACCTGGACCTGGTGAATCTGGTCCCCATCTGGGCCTCACCCAGTCCTGGTGACTTTGTTCCCCACCTGGATCTGATTGCTGTGGACTCTTTCTTGGCCTCACCTGGGACTGGTGACTCTGATCCTATCTGCGCATTACCCAGACCTGGTGACTCTGGTCCTCACCTGGGCATCTTTGGTACCTGGTGACTCTGTTCCACACCTGAGCCTCACCTGGACATGATGACTCTGGAACCTCTCTGGGCCTCATCCTGACCTGGTGACTCTGGTCCCCAACTGGATGTCACCTGGACCAGGTGATTCTGGTACCCCGGTAGGCCTCAACCAGGTCCTGTGACTCTGGTCCTCCATTGGACCTCACCTGGACCTAGTGAATATGCTCCATCTGGATCTCATTGGACCTGATGATTCTGATCCCTACCTGGGCATCATCGGGACATGGTTCCACTGCATGGACTTCAGGTTGACCTCAGCTGGACCTGTTAACTCTGGTCCCTACCTGGGCATCACGGGACATGGTTCCACTGCATGGCCTGGAGGTTGGCCTCACCTGGACCCGTTTGCTGTGGACTCCTACTTGGCTTCACCTGGAACTGCTGACTCTGATCCTTACTGGGCCTCACCCAGATCTGGTGACTCTGGTCCTCACCTGTGGACCATTATGACCTGGATACTCTGTTCCACACCTGAGCCTCACCTGGACATGATGACTCTGGATCTCCTCTGGGCCTCAGCCTGACATGGTGACATGGGCCCCATCTGGATGCCACCAAGACCAGGTGAATCTGGTACCCCTCTAGGCCTCAACTTGACCTGGTGACTCTGGTCCTCAACTGGGCCTCACCGGGACCTAGTGAATATGCTCCCCACCTCCGCCTCATCTGGAACTGGTGACTCTGGTTCTACCTGGGAATCATTGGGACATGGTTACTCTATTCCCCACTGGGACTGCCCTGATCCTGGTAACTCTGGTCCTGACTTTGGCCTCTTCTGTACCAGGTGACTCTGGCTCCACCTGGTCCTCACCTGTAACTGGTGATTGTCGTTCCCACATGGACATCATGTGGACCTGGTGGCTGCAGTGTTTCTAGCTTCTCATGTACCTCGTGACTCTGGTTTCCACCAGGGCCTCACCGGGACCTGGTGAGTGTGGTTGCCACCTGCACCTCACCTGGACCTGGTGATTCTGGTCTGCACCTGAGACTACCCTGGATCTGGTGACTCCGGTTCCACCTGGGCATCACCTGGATTTGGGGACTCCGGTCCCCATCTGGGCCTCACCTGGCCCAGTTGACCATGGTCCTCAACTGGGCAAAATTGGGAACCGTTGACTCTGTTCCACAACTGGACCTCACCTGGACCAGGTGACTCTGGTCCCCCTCTGGGTCTCACCGTGCCCTAGTGACTGTGAACCCCACTTTGGCCTGACTTGGACCTGCTGACCCTGTTTGCCACCTGCGCCAGACCTCGAACTGTTGACTCTGGTTCTATCAAGGGCCTCCCCTGGACCTGGTGATCCTGGTCCCCACCTGGGCCTCACCTGGACGTGGTGACTCTTGTCACCACCGGGGACTCACCTGGACCTGGTTACTGTGTTCCACACCTGGGCCTCAGGTAGACCTGTTGACCATGGTCCCCAAGCCGGCCTCACGTGGACCTTTTGGCTCTGATACCCGCCGTGGGCTCACGTGTATCTGGTAACTCTGATCCTCACCTGGGCCTCATCTGGACCTAGTGACTATGGTCCCCACCTGGGCTTCACCTGGATCTGGTGACTCTGGTTCCCACCTGGACCTCTCCTGGACCTAGTGACTCTCTTTCCAACCTGGACCTCACCTGGATCTGGTGACTCTGGTCCTCAATTTGGCCTCACCTGGACCTGGTGTCTCTCGTCCCTACTTTGACCTAACTCAGAACTGCTGAATCTTGCCCCACCTAGGCCGCACCCAGACCTGGTGACTCTTGTCCCCAGCTATGCCTCAATTCGACCTGATGAATCTGGTCCTCACGTGGGCCTAACATGGACCTGGGACTCACCTGGATAGAGTGTCTCTGGTTCCCACAAGGGGCTCACATGATACTGTGGACTGTGGTCTTATTCTATGCCTCACCGGGACCTAGTGATTCTGTTCCCCATCTGGGCCTGCATGGCCCTAGTGACCTTGGTCCTCACCCAGGCATCATTGGGACTTGTATACTCTATTCTACAACTGGGCCTCACTTTGTCCAGGAAACTCTGGTCCAATTCTGGTCCTCAAACTAAACTGGTTACTCTGGTTCACACTCTGATCCTCACCCTTACCTGGTGACTCTGGTCACCCCTTGGGCTTCACTTCGGCCTGGTGATCTGGTCCTTAGCTGGTCCGCACCTGGCTCTGGTGACTGGTCGCCACCTGGATCTCACCTGGACTTGGTGAATCCTGTTGCCACCTGCGCCTCACCTGGACCTTGTGACTGTGGTCCCACCTGGACCTCACCTGAATCTGGTTGCTCTGGTTCCCATATGGGGCTCTCCTGAACCTGATCCATGTTGTCTCCATCTGGCCTCACCGGGAACACAATGACTCTGATCCATATTTGGGCCTCTCCTGGAACTGATGAGCTGGTCCTTACCTGGGCATCACAGGGACCTGGATACTCTCTTATATACCTGGGCCTCACCTTGACCTGGTGACTGTGGTCCCACCTGGGTCTCACCTGGACGAGGTGACTGGTTACCACAGGGACCTCACCTGGACCTGGTGACTCAGGTCCTCATATGGGCATCATGGGACCTGGTTTTTCAGTTCCACATCGGGGCCTCACCTGGACCTAGTGATTCTCTTCCCCCTCTGGGCCTCACTCTGACGTGGTGACTCTGGTCACCCCTGGATATCACCAGAACCGGGTGACTCTGGTCCCCCTCTGGGACTCTCCCGGACCTGGGGACACTGGTCCTCCGCTGGGCCTCAACAGGACCTGGTGATTCTACTCCTCACTTAGACCTCCTCTGGACCATGTGTCTCTTTTCCCACATGGCATCAATGGGACATGGTTACTCTGTTCCCCACCTGGGCCTCACCTGGACATGAAAACTTTGCTCCACACTTTGGCCTCAACTGGTCCTGATGAATCTGGTCCCCCCACCTAGGCCTCAATCTGGACCTGGTGAGTGTGGTCCCCACCTGGGTCTCACCTGGACCTGGTGACTCTCGTTCCCACATAAACCACACCTGGAGCTGGTGACTGTGGTGTTCTGGTAGACTCACATTTTCCTGGTGACACCGGTCCCCACTAGGGCATTACCTGGATCTGGTGACTCTGGCCTGCAGGCTGGCCTACCCTGGACCTGGTGAGTGAGGTTGACACCTGGGCCTCACCCAAACCTGGTGACTCAGGTCACCACGTGGGCCTCTTGGAGCTGGTGAATCTTGTTCTTACCTCGTCCTCTCCCAACACGGGGACACTGGTCACCACCTGCGTCTCACCTGGACCTGGTGAATCTGGTCCCCATCTGTGCCTCACCCAGTCCTGGTGACTTTTTCCCCACCTGGACCTGATTGCTGTGGACTCTTTCTTGGCCTCACCTGGAACTGGCGACGCTGATCCTATTGAGTGTCACCCAGACCTGGTGACTCTGGTCCTCACCTGGGCATCATTGGTACCTGAAGACTCTGATCCACACCTGAGCCTCACCTGGACATGATGACACTGGAACCACTCTGGGCTTCACCCTGACCTGGTGACCCAGGTCCCCATCTGGATGTCACCTGGACCTGGTGATTCTTGTACCCCTCTAGGACTCAACAAGATCTGGTGACTCTGGTCCTCAGCTGGGCCTCACCTGGACCTAGTGAATATGCTCCATCTGGGCCTCATTTGGACCTGGTGACTCTGGTCCCTACCTGGGCATCATCGGTACAATGTTACTCTATTCCACACTGGGAATCCCCTGATCCTGGTAACTCTGGTCCTCTCTTTGGACTCTTCTGTAACAGGTAACTCTGGCTCCACCTGGACCTCACCTGTAACTGGTGATTCTAATCCTACGCATGGCCTCATCTGACCTGGTCACAGTGCTTCCCATCGGGACCTCACCTGGACCTCAGGTCCCGGTCCCACCTGGACCTTACCAGGACCTGGTGTCTCTGCTAACCACCTGGGTAGCATCAGGATATGGTTACACTGTTCACTAACAGTGACCCAGCTGGACCTATTAACTCTGGTCTTTACCTGGGCCACACCTGGACATAGTGACACTCGTTCCCACCTGGGTCTCACCTGGACATGGTGAGTCAGATCCCCACCTGTTCCTCAGCTTTAACTGGTGACTCTCGCTTCCACATGGACATCATGTGAACCTGGTGGCTGCAGTGTTTCTAGCTTCTCATGTCCTCGTGACTCTGGTCCCCACCAGTGCCTCACCGGGACCTGGTGAGTGTGGTTGCCACCTGCACCTCAGCTGGACCTGGTGATTCTGGTCTGCACCCGAGACTACACTGGATTGGTGACTGTGGTCCCTACCTGGGCTTCACCTGGATTTGGGGATTCCGGTCCCCATCTGGGCCTCACCTGGCCTTGTTGACCATGGTCGTCAACTGGCCAAAATTGGGAACCTGTGACTGTGTTCCACAACTGGACCTCACCTGGACCAGGTGACTCTGGTCCCACTCTGGGTCTCACCGTGCCCTAATTACTGTGAACCCACTTTGGCCTGACTTGGACCTGCTGACCCTGGTTGCCACCTGCGCCTGACCTCGAACTGTTGACTCTGGTTCTTTCAAGGACCTCCCCTGTACCTGGTGATCCTGGTCCCCACCTGGGCCTCACCTGGACGTGGTGACTCTTGTCACCACCGGGGACTCACCTGGACCTGGTTAAGGTGTTCCACACCTGGGCCTCAAGTAGACCTGTGGACCATGGTACCCAAGCTGGCCTCACATGGCCTGTTGCCTCTGATCCCCACCGGGGCCTCACGTGTACCTGGTAACTCTGGTCCTCGCCTGGGCCTCATCTGGACCTAGTGACTCTGGTCCCCACCTGGGCTTCACCTGGATCTGGTGACTCTGGTCCCCACCTGGACTTCACCTGGATCTGGTGACTCTGGTCCCAACCTGGACCTCTCCTGGACCTGGTGACTCTCTTTCCAACATGGACCTCACCTGGATCTGGTGACTCTGGTCCTCAGTTTGGCCTCACCTGGACCTGGTGTCTCTCGTCCCCACTTTGACCTAACTCAGAACTGCTGAATCTTGCCCCACCTAGGCCTCACCCAGACCTGGTGACTCTTGTCCCCAGCTATGCCTCAATTCGACCTGATGAATCTGGTAGTCACGTGGGCCTCACATGGACCTGGGACTCAGCTGGATAGAGTGGCTCTGGTTCCCACAAGCGGCTCACCTGATACAGCTGACTGTGGTCTTATTCTATGCCTCACCAGGACCTAGTGATTCTGTTCCCCATCTGGGCCTGCATGGCCCTAGTAACTCTGGTCCTTACCCAGGCATCATTGGGATCTGGATACTCTATTCCACACCTGGGCCTCACTTTCACCAGGGACCTAGGGTCCCATTCTGGGCCTCAAACTAAACTAGTTACTCTGGTTCCCCCTCTGGGCCTCACCCCTACCTGGTGACTCTGGTCACCCCTTGGGCTTCACTTGGGCCTGGCGAATATGGTCCTTATCTGATCCGATTCTGCATCTGGTGACCGGTTGCCACCTGGGCCTCACTTGGACTTGGTGAATCCTGTTGCCACCTGCGCCTCACCTGGACTTTGTGACTGTGGTCCCACCCGGACATCACCTAGATCTGGTGGCTAAGGTTCCCATATGGAGCTCTCCTGGACCTGGTTCCTGTGGTCTCCCTCTGGCCACACCTGGAACACAATGACTCTGAACCATATTTGGGCCTCTCCTGGACCTGTTGACTCTGGTCCTTACCTGGGCATCATTGGGACCTGGATACTACCTTATATACCTGGGCCTCACCTGGACCTGGTGACTGTGGTCCCACCTGGGCCTCACCTGGACGAGGTGACTGGTTACCACAGGGACCTCACCTGGACCTGGTGACTCAGGTCCTCATATGGGCATCATGGGACCTGGTTTCTCAGTTCCACATCGGGGCCTCACCTGGACCTAGTGATTCTCGTCCACCTCTGGCCTCACCCTGACGTGGTGACTCTGGTCCCTACCTGGATATCACCAGATCCGGGTGACTCTGGTCCCCCTCTGGGACTCACCCGGAGCTGGGGACACTGGTCCTCAACTGGGCCTCAACAGGACCTGGTGAATCTACTCCTCACTTAGGCTTCGTCTGGACCTTGTGATTCTTTTCCCACCTGGCATCAATGGGACATGGTTACTCTGTTCTCCACCTGGGCCTCACATGGACATGATAACTTTGCTCCACACTTTGGCCTTAACTGGTCCTGATGACTCTGGTCCCCCCACCTAGGCCTCAATCTGGATCTGGTGCCTGGTCCCCACATGGGTCTCACCTGGACCTGGTGACTCTCGTTCCCACATGACCCACACCTGGACCTGGTGACTGTTGTGTTCTTGTAGACTCACATTAAACTGGTGACTCCGGTCCCACTAGGGCCTCACCTGGATCTGGTGACTCGGGCCTGAAGGTTGGCCTCACCTGGACCTGGTGAGTGGGGTTGCCACCTGGGCCTCACCCATACCTGGTGACTCAGGTCCTCACGTTGGCCTCTTCGACCTGGTGAATCTGGTCCTTACCTGGTCCTCCCCCAGACGCGAGGACTCTGGTCACCTCCTGGGCCTCACCTGGACCTGGTGAATCTGGTCCCCATTTGGGCCTCACCCAGTCCTGGTGACTTTGTTCCCCACCTGGACCTATTGCTGTGGATTCTTTCTTGGCCTCACAAGGAACTGTTGACTCTGATCCTGTCTGCGCGTCACCTAGACCTGCTGACTCTGGTCCTCACCTGGGCATCATTGGTACCCGGTGACTCTGTTCCACACCTGAGCATCACCTGGACATGATGACTCTGGAACCTCTCTGGGCCTCATCCTGACCTGGTGACTCTGGTCCCCATCTGGATGTCACCTGGACCAGGTGATTCTGGTACCCCTCTAGGCCTCACCAGATCTCTTGACTCTGGTCCTCAACTGGGCCTAACCGGGACCTAGTGAATATGCTCCATCAGGGTCTCATTTGGACCTGGTGACTCTCGTCCCTACCTGGCCCTCATCGGGACATGGTTCCACTGCATGGCCTGCAGGTTGGCCTCACCTAGTGCTGGTAAATCTGGTCCCTACCTGGGCATCATCGGGACATGGTTCCACTGCATGGCCTGCAGGTTGGCCTCACCTGGACGTGGTAACTCTAGTACCAACCTGGGCATCATCGGGACATGGTTCCTCTGCATGGCCTGCATGTTGGCCTCAGCTGGACCTCGTGAGTGTGGTTGCCACCTGGGGCTCACCCATACCTGTTGACTCAGGTCCCCACGTGGGCCTCTTGGACCTGGTGAATCTGGTCCTTACCTGGTCCTCTCCCTGACCCGGGGACTCAGCTCACCACCTGGGCCTCACCTGGCCCTGGTGAATCTGGTCCCCATCTGGGCCTCACACAGTCCTGGTGACTTTGTTCCCCACCTGGACCTGATTGCTATGGACTCTTTCTTGGCCTCACCTGGACCTGGGGACTCTGATCCTAACTGGGCCTCACCCAGATCTGGCGACTCTGGTCCTCACCTGTGGACCATTATGACCTGGATAGTTTGTTCCACACCTGAGCCTCACCTGGACATGTTTACTCTGGATCCACTCTGAGCCTCACCCTGACATGGTGACTCTGGTCCCCATCTGGATGTCACCTAGACCAGGTGAATCTGGTACCCCTCTAGGCCTCAACCAGACCTGGTGACTCTGGTCCTCAACTGGGCCTCAACGGGACCTATGAATATGCTCCCCACCTGCGCCTCATCTGGACCTGGTGATTCTGGTTCTATCTTGGCATCATCGGGACATGGTTACTCAGTTCCCCACTGGGACTGACTTGATCCTGGTAACTCTGGCCACGACTATGGTCTCTCTGTACCAGGTGATTCTGGCTCCACCTGGGCCTCACCTGTAACCAGTGACTCTGATCCTAAGCATGGACTCCCCTGACCTGGTCTCTGTGGTTCCCATCGGGACCTCACGTGGACCTCATGTCTCTGGTCGCACCTGGGCCTCACCAGGACCTGGTTTCTCTGGTACCCACCTGGGTACCATCAGGATATGGTTACACTGTTCACTATCAGTGACCCAGCCGGACCTATCAACTCTGGTCTTCACCTGGGCCACACCTGCACATGGTGACACTGGTTCCCACCTGGGCTTCACCTGGATCTGGTGACTCGGGTCCCCACCTGGACTTCACCTGGATCTGGTGACTCTGGTCCCCTCCTGGACCTCTCCTGGACCTGGTGACTCTCTTTACAACATGGTTCTCCCCTGGATTTGGTGACTCTGCTCCTCAGTTTGGCCTCCCCTGGACCTGGTGTCTCTCGTTCCCTCTTTGACCTAACTCAGAACTGCTGAATCTTGCCCCACCTACGCCGCACCCAGATCTGGTGACTCTTGTCCCCAGCTATACCTCAATTCGACCTGATGAATCTGGTCCTCACGTGGGCCTCACATGGACCTTGGACTCAGCTGGGTAGAGTGGCTCTGGTTCCCTCAAGGGGCTCACCTGATACTGCTGACTGTGGTCTTATTCTATGCCTCACTAGGACCTAGTGATTCTGTTCCCCATCTGGGCCTTCATGGCCCTAGAGATTCTGGTCCTCTCCCAGGCATCATTGGGACCTGGATACTCTATTCCACACCTGGGCCTCACTTTGACCAGGGACCTCTGGTCCCATTCTGTGCCTATAACTAAACTGTTTACTCTGATTCTACCTCTGGGCCTCACCGTTACCTGGTTTCTCTGGTCACCCCTTGAGCTTCACATGGGCCTGGTGAATCTGCTCCTTAGCTGATCCGTACCTGGATCTGGTGATTGGTCGCCACCTGGTCCTCACCTGGACTTGGTGAATCCTGTTCCCACCTGCGCCTCACCTGGACCTTGTGACTGTGGTCCCACCTGGAACTCACCTGGATCTGGTGGCTCTGGTTCCCATACGGGCCTCTCCTGGACCTGGTTACTGTGGTCTCCATCTGGCCTCACTTGGAACACAATGACTCTGATCCATATTTGGGCCTCTCCTGGACCTGTTGACTCTGGTCCTTACCTGGGCATCATTGAGACCTGGATACTCTCTTATATACCTGGGCCTCACCTGGACCTGGTGTCTGTGGTCTCACCTGGACCTCATCTGGATGTGGACACTGGTTCCGACAGGGACCTCACCTGGAACTGGTGACTCAGGTCCTCAAATTGGTATCATGGGACCTGGTATCTCAGTGCCACATTGGGGCCTCACCTGGACCTAGTGATCTCGTCCCACTCTGGGCCTCACCCTGACGTGGTGAGTCTGGTCCCCACCTGGATATCACCAGAACCGGGTGACTCTGTTCCCCCTCTGGGACTCACCCGGAGCTGGGGTCACTGGTCCTCAACTGGGCTCAATAGGATCTGGTTAATCTACTCCTCACTTAGGCCTCGTCTGGACCTTGTGACTCTTATACAACCTGGCATCAATGGGACATGGTTACTCTATTCCCCACCTGGGACTCACCTGGACATGATAAGTTTTCTCCGCACTTTGTCCTCCACTGGTCCTGATGACTATGGTCCCCCCACCTAGGCCTCAATCTGGACCTGGTTCCTGTGTTCCCCACCTGGGTCTCACCTGGATCTGGTAACTCTGGTCCCTACCTGGGCATCATCGGGACATGGCTCCTCTGCATGGCCTGCAGGTTGGCCTCATCTTGACCTGGTGAGTGGGGTTCCCACGTGGGTCTTACCCATGCCTGGTGACACAGGTCCCCACGTGGGCCTCACTTGGACCTGGTGAATGTGGTCCTTACCTAGTTCCCACCCGGAACTGGTAAATCTGGTCACCACCTGGGCATCACCTAGTCCTGGTGACTTTGTTCCCCACCTGGACCTGATTGCTGTGGACACATTCTTGGCCTCACCTGGAAGTGGTAAATCTGATCCTAACTGGGCCTCTCCCAGATCTGGTGACTCTGGTCCTCACCGGTGGACCATTATGACCTGGATACTCTGTTCCACACCTGAGCCTCACCTGGACATGGTGACTCTGGATCCCCTCTGGGCCTCACCCTGACATGGTTACTCTGGTCCCCATCTGGATGTCACCTAGACCACGTGAATCTGGTACCCCTCTGGGCCTCAACCAGATCTGGTGACTCTGGTCCTCAACTGGGCCTCACCTGGACCTAGTAAATATGCTCCATCTGGGCCTCATTTGGACTTGGTGACTCTGGTCCCTACGTGGGAAACATCGCGACCTGGTTCCACATAGTGCTCTGCAGGTTGGCCTCTTCTTGACCTGGTAACTCTGGTCCCTACCTTGGCATCATCGTGACACGGTTCCTCTGCATGGCCTGCAGGTTGGCGTCACGTGGACCTCGTACCTCTGGTCCCTACCTGGGCATCATCGGGACACGGTTCCTCTGCATGGCCTGCAGGTTGGCCTCACCTAGACCTGGTGAGTGGGCTTGCCACCTGGGCCTCACCCATACCTGGTGACACAGGTCTCACGTCGGCGTCACTTGGACCTGGTGAATCTGGTCCTTACCTGGTCCTCACCCGGAACTGGTAACCCTTGTCACCAAATGGGAATCACCTGGACTTCGTGAATCTGGTCCCCATCTGGGCCTCACACATTCCTGGTGTCTTTGATCCCCACCTGGACCTGATTGCTGTGGACTCCTTCTTGGCCTCACCTGGAACTTGTGACTCTGCTCCTAACTGGGCCTCACCCAGATCTGGTGACTCTGGTCCTCACCTGTGGACCATTATGACCTGGATACTCTGTTCCACACCTGAACCTCACCTGGACATGATGACTCTGGATGCCCTCTGGGCCTGACCCTGACATGGTGACTCTGGTCCCCATCTGGATGTCCCCTAGACCAGGTGAATCTGGTACCCCTCTAGGCGTCAACTAGACCTGGTGACTCTGGTCCTCATCTGGGCCTCACCTGGACCTAGTGAATATTCTACCCACCTGCGCCTCGCTGGACCTGGTGACTCTGACTCTACCTGGGCATCATTGGGACATGGTTACTGTATTACCCACTGGGACTGACCTGATCCTGGTAACTCTGGTCCTGACTTTGGCCTCTTCTGTACCAGGTGCCTCTGGCTCCACCTGGGCCTCATCTGTACCTGGTAACTCTGATCCTAAGCATGGGCTCAACTGACCCGGTGACTGTGGTTCCCATCGGGACCTCACTTGGACCTCATGTCTCCGGTTACACCTGGGCCTCATCAGGACCTGGTGTCTCTGGTACCCACCTGGGTAGCATCAGCATATGGTTACACTGTTCACTAACACTCATCCAGCCGGACCTAATAACTCTGGTCTTCACCTGCGGCACACGAGGACATGGTGACACTGGTCCCCACCTGGGTCTCACCTGGCCATGGTGAGTCGGATCCCCACCTGGTCCTCACCTGTAACTGGTGATTTTCATTCCCATATGGACATCATGTGAACCTGGTGGCTGCAGTGTTTCTAGCTTCTCATGTACGTCGTGTCTCTGGTCCCCACCGGGGCCTCTCCGGGACCGGGTGAGTGTGGTTGCCACCTGCAACTCACATGGACCTGGTGATCTGGGCCTCACCCAGTCCTGGTGACTTTGTTCCCCACCTGGACCTGATTGCTGTGAACTCTTTCTTAGCCTCACCTGGAACTGGTGACTCTGATCCTATCGGCGCGTCACCCAGACCTGGTGACTCTGGTCCTCACCTGGGCATCAATGGTACCTGGTGACTCTGTTCTACACTTGAGCCTCAACTGGACATGCTGACTCTGGAACCTCTCTGGGCCTCACCCTGCCCGGGTGACTCTGGTCCCCATCTGGATGTCACCTGGACCAGGTGATTCTGGTACCGCTCTAGGCCTCAAACAGTTCTGGTGAACCTGGTCCTCAACTGGGCCTCACCTGGATCTAGTGAATATGTTCCATCTGTGACTCATTTGGACCTGGTGACTCTGGTACCTACGTGGGCATCATAGGGATATGGTTCCAATGCATGGCTTGCAGGTTGGCCTCACCTGGACCTGGTAATTCTGGTCCCTACCTGGGCATAATCGGGACATGGTTCCACTGCATGGCCTGCAGGTTGGCCTCACCTGGACCTGGTGATTGGGGTTGCCAATTGTGCCTCACCCATAACTGGTGACACAGGTGCCCACGTGGGCCTCAATTGGACCTGGTGAATCTGGTCCTTACCTGGTCCTTCCCCAGAACTGGTAACTCTGGTCACCACCTGGGAATCACCTGGGCCTGGTGAATCTGGTACCCATCTAGGCCTCACCCAGACCTGGTGACTTTGTTCCCCACAGGGACCTGATTCCTGTGGACGCCTTCTTGGCCTCAACTGGGACTAGTGATTCTGATCCTAACTGGGCCTCACCCAGATCTGGTGACTCTGGTCCTCACCAGTGGACCATTAACCTGGATACTCTGTTCCACACCTGAGCCTCACCTGGACATGAAGACTCTGGATCCCCTCTGGGCTTCACCCTGACATGGTGAATCTGGTCCCCATCTGGATGTCACTTAGACCAGGTGAATCTTGTACCCCTCTAGGCCTCAACTACACCTGGTGACTCTGGTCCTCAACTGGGCCTCACCGGGACCTAGAGAATATGCTCCCCACCTGCGCCTCATCTGGACCTGGTGACCCTGGGTCTACCTGGTCATCATCGGGACATGGTTACTGTATTCCCCACTGGGACTGACCTGATCCTGGTAACTCTGGTCCTGACTTTGGCCTCTTCTGTACCAGGTGACTCTGGCTCCACCTGGGCCTCATCTGTAACTGGTGACTCTGATCCTAAGCATGGCCTCACCTGTCTTTCTGACTGTGGTTCCCATCGGGACCTCATCTGGACCTCATGTCTCTAGTCGCACCTGGGCCTCACCAGGACCTGGTGTCTCTGGTACCCACCTGGGTAGCATCAGGATATCGTTACACTCTTCACTATCAGTGACACAGCGGGACGTATTAACTCTGGTGTTCACCTGGGCCACACCTGGATGTGGTGACACTGGTTCCCACCTGGGTCTCACCTGGACATTGTGAATCGGATCCCCACCTGGGCCTCATTTGTAACTGGTGATTCTCGTTCCCACATGGACACCATGTCGACCTGGTGGCTGCAGTGTTTCTAGCTTCTCATGTACCTCGTGACTCTGGTCCCCACCAGGGCCTCACCGGGACCTGGTGAGTGTGGTTTCCACCTGCACCTCACCTGCAGCTGGTGATTCTGGTCTGCACCTGAGACTACCCTGGATCTGTTGACTGTGGTCCCCACCTGGGCTTCACCTGGATTTGGGGACTCCGGTCCCCATCTGGGCCTCACCTGGACCTGGTTTCTCTCGTCCCCACTTTGACCTAACTCAGAACTGCTGAATCTTGACCCACCTAGGCCGCACGCAGACCTGGTGACTGTTGTCCCCAGCTCTGCCTCAATTCGACCTGATGAATCTGCTCCTCACGTTGGCCTCACATGGACCTGGGACTCAGCTGGATAGAGTGGCTCTGGTTCCCACAAGGGGCTCACATGATACTGGTGACTGTGGTCCCACCTGGGCCTCACCTGGACGAGGTGACTGGTTCCCACAGGGACCTCACCTGGACCTGGTGACTCAGGTCCTCATATGGGCATCATGGGACCTGGTTTCTCAGTTCCACATCGGGACCTAACCTGAACCTAGTGATTCTCGTCCCATTATGGTCCTCACCCTGACGTGGTGACTCTGGTCCCCCCCTGGATATCACCAGAACCGGGTGACACTGGTCCCCCTCTGGGACTCACCCGGAGCTGGGGACACTGGTCCTCAACTGGGCCTCAACAGGACCTGGTGAATCTGCTCCTCACTTAGGCCTCGATCTTGTGACTCTTTTCCCACCTGACATCAATGGGACATGGTTAGTCTGTTCCCCACCTGGGCCTCACCTGGACATGATAACTTTGCTCCACATTTTGGCCTCAACTAGTCCTGATGACTCTGGTCCCCCGACCTAGGCGTCAATCTGGACATGATTGCTGTGGACTCCTTCTTAGCCTCAACTGGAACTGGTGAATCTGATCCAGATTGAGGATCCCCAATCTGGGCCTCACCTGGCCCTGTGAACCATGGTCCTCAACTGGCAAAATTGGGACCCGGTGACTGTGTTCCACCCCTGGACCTCACCTGGACCAGGTGACTCTGGTCCCCCTCTGGGTCTCACCGTGCCCTAGTGACTGTGAACCCGACTTTGGCCTGACTTGGACCTGCTGACCCAGGTTGACACCTGCGCCTGACCTCGAACTGTTGACTCTGGTTCATTCAAGGGCTTCCCCTGTCCCTGGTGATCTTGGTCCCCCCTGGGACTCACCTGGACGTGGTGCCCCTTGTCACCACCGGGGACTCACCTGGACCTGGTTACTGTGTTCCACACCTGGGCCTCAAGTAGTCCTGTTGACCATGGTACCGAAGCCTGCCTCATATGGACCTGTTTCCTCTGATTCCCACCGGGGCATCACGTGTACCTGGTAACACTGGTCCTCACTTGGGCCTCATCTGGACCTAGTGACTCTGGTCCCCACCTTGGCTTCACCTGGATCTGGTGACTCTGGTCCTCAATTGGGCCTCGCGTGGACCTATTGAATATGCTCCATCTGGGCCTCATTTGGACATGCTGACTCTCTTCCCTACCTGGGCTTCATCGGGACATGGTTCCACTGCATGGCCTTTAGGTTGGACGCCCCTGGACCTGGTAACTGTGGTTCTACCTGGGCATCATCGGGACGTGGTTACTCTAATCCCAGTGGGACTGACCTGATCGTGGTGACTCTGGTCCTGACTTTCGCCTCTTCTGTGCCATGTGACTCTGGCTCCCCCTGGACCTCACCTGTAAGTGGTGACTCTGACCCTAAGCATGGCCTCACCTGATCTGGTGACTGTGGTTTCCATCGGTACCTCACCTGGTCCTCATGTCTCTGGTCCCAAATGGGACTCACCAGGACCTTGTATCTGGTACACACCTGAGTAGCATCAGGATATGGTTACACTGTTCACTAACAGTGACCCGGCCGGACCTATTAACTCTCGTCTTCACCTGGTCCACACTTGGACATGGTGACACTGGTTCCCACCAGGGACTCACCTGGACATGGTGACTCAGATCCCCACGTGGTCCTCACTTGTAACTTGTAATTCTCGTTCCCACATGGACATCATGTGGACCTGGTGGCTGCAGTGTTTCTAGCTTCTCATGTACCTCGTGACTCTGGTCCCCACCAGGGCCTCACCCGGACTTGGTGAGTGTGGTTGCCACCTGCACCTCACCAGGACCTGGTGATTCTGGTCTCCACTTGAGACTACCCTGGATCTGGTGACTGTGGTCCCCACCTGGGCTTCACCTGAATTTGGGGACTCCGGTCCCCATCTGGGCCTCACCTGGCCCTGTTGACCATGGTCCTCAACTGGGCAAAATTGGGACCCGGTGACTCTGTTCCACAACTGGATCTCACCTGGACAAGGTGACTCTGGTCCCCCTGTGGGTCTCACTGTGCCCTAGTGACTGTGAACCCCACTTTGGCCTGACTTGGACCTGCTGACCCTGGTTGCCACCTGTGCCTGACCTCGAATGTTGACTCTGGTTCTCTCAAGGGCCTCCCCTGTACCTGGTGATCCTGGTCCCCAATTGGGCCTCAACTGGACGTGGTGACTCTTGTCACCACCGGGGACTCACCTGGACATGATTACTGTGTTCCACACCTGGGACTCAGGTATACTTGTTGAACATGGTCCCCAAGCCGGGCTCACGTGGACCTTTTTGCTCTGATCCCCGCCAAGGGCTCACGTGTATCTGGTAACTCTGATCCTCACCTGGGCCTAATCAGGACCTAGTGAATCTGGTCCCCACCTGGGTTTCACATGGATCTGGTGACTCTGGTCCCCACCTGGACTTCACCTGGATCTGGTGACTCTGGTCCCCACCTGGACCTCTCCTGGACCTGGTGACTCTCTTTCCAACATGGACCTCACCTGGATCTGGTGACTCTGGTCCTCAGTTTGGCCTCACCTGGACCTGGTGTCTCTCGTCCCCACTTTGACCTAACTCAGAACTGCTGAATCTTGCCCCACCTAGCCCGCACCCAGACCTGGTGACTCTTGTCCCGAACTATGCCTTAATTCGACCTGATGCATCTGGTCCTGGCGTGGGGCTCACATGGACCTGGGACTCAGCTGGATAGAGTGGCTCTGGTTCCCACAAGGGGCACACCTGATACTGGTGATTGTGGTCTTATTCTATGCCTCACCAGGACCTAGTGATTTTGTTCCCCATCTGAGCCTGCATGGCTATAGTGACTCTGGTCCTCACCCAGGCATCATTGGGACCTGGATACTCTATGCCACACCTGGGCCTAGTTTGACCAGGGATCTCTGGTCCCATTTTGGGCCTCAAACTAAACTGATTACTCTGGTTCCCCTCTGGGCCTCACCCTTACCTGGTGACTCTGGTCACCCCTTGGGCTTCAATTGGGCCTCGTGAATCTGGTCCTTAGCTTGTCTGCACCTGGCCCTGGTGACAGGTCACCACGTGGGCCTCACCTGGACTTGGTGAATCATGTTGCCACCAGCGCCTCACCTGGACCTTGTGACTGTGGTCCCTCCTGGACCTCACCTGGATCTGGTGGCTCTGGTTCCCATATGGGGCTCTCCTGGATCTGTTCCCTGTGGTCTCCCTCTGGCCTCACCTGGAACACAATGACTCTGATCTATATTTGGGCCTCTCCTGGACCTGTTGACTCTGGTCCTTACCTGGGCATCATTGGGACCTGGATACTCTCTTATATACCTGGGCCTCACCAGGACCTGGTGACTGTGGTCCCACCTGGGCCTCACCTGGACGGGGTGACTGGTTCCCACAGGGACATCACCTGGACCTGGTGACTCAGGTCCTCATATGGGCATCTTGGGACCTGGTTTCACAGTTCCACATCGGGGCCTCACCTGGACCTAGTGATTTTCTCCCCCTCTGGGCCTCACCCTGACTTGTGACACTGGTCCCCACATGGATATCACCAGAACCGGGTGACACACCCGGAGCTGGGGACACTGGTCCTTAGGTGGGCCTCAACAGGACCTGGTGAATACTCCAATCTTAGGCTTCGTCTGGACCTTGTGACTCTTTTCCCACCTGGCATCAATGGGACATGGTTACTCTGTTCCCCACCTGGCCCCACCTGGACATGATAACTTTGCTGCACACTTTGGCCTCAACTGGTCCTGATGACTCTCGTCCCCAAACCTAGGCCTCAATCTGGACCTGGTGACTGTCGTCCCCAACTGGGTCTCAGCTGGACCTGGTGACTTTTGTTCCCACATGAACCACACCTGGGTCTGGTGACTGTGGTGTTCTTGTAGACTCACATTTACCTTGTGAATCCCGTCCCCACTAGGGCCTCACCTGGATCTGGTGACTCTGGCCTGCAGGCTGGCCTCCCCTGGACCTGGTGAGTGGGCTTGCCACCTGGGCCTCACCGATACATGGTGACACCGGTCCCCACGTAGGCCCCAGTATCTTGGTGAATCTCGTCCTTACCTGGTCCTCAACCGGACCTGGTAACCCTAGTCACCACCTGGGAATCACCTGGACCTGGTGTATCTGGCCCCATCTGGGCCTCACCCAGTCCTGGTGACTTTGTTCCCCACCTGGACCTGATTGCTGTGTACTCCTTCTTGGCCTCAACTGGAACTGGTGACTCTGATCCTAACTGGGCCTCACCCAGATCTGGTGACTCTGGTCCTCACCTGTGGACCATTATGACCTGGATACTCTGTTCCACACCTGAGCCTCACCTGGACATGATGACTCTGGATCCCTTCGGGGCCTCCCCCTGACCTGGTGACTCTGGTCCCCATCTGGATGTCACCTAGACCAGGTGAATCTGTTACCCCTCAAGGGCTCAAATATACCTGGTGACACTGGTCCTCAACTGGGTCTCACCGAGACCTAGTGAATATGCTCCCCACCTGCGCCTCATCTGGACCTGGTGACCCTGGGTCTACCTGGGCATCATCGGAACATAGTTACTCTGTTCCCCACTGGGACTGACCTGATCCTGGTAACTCTGGTCCTGACTTTGGCCTCTTCTGTACCAGGTGACTCTGGCTCCACCTGGGCCTCACCTGTAACTGGTGACTCTGATCCTAAGCATGGCCTCACCTGACCTGGTGACTGTGGTTCCCATCGGGACCTCACCTGGACCTCATGTCTCTGGTCCCACCTGGGCCTCACCAGGACCTGGTGTCTCTGGTACCCACCTGGGTAGCATTAGGATATGGTTACACTGTACACTAACAGTGACCCAGCCGGACCTATCAACTCTGGTCTTCACCTGGGCCACTCCTACACATGACACTCGTTCCCACCTGTGTCTCACCTGGAAATTGTGAGTCAGATCCCCACCTGTTCCTAACCTGTAACTGGTGATTCTCGTTCCCACATGGATATCATGTGGACCTGGTGGCTGCAGTGTTTCTATTTTGTCATGTACCTCGTGACTCTGGTCCCCACCAGGGCATCACCGGGACCTGGTGAGAGTGGTTGCAAACTGCACCTCACCAGGACCTGCTGATTCTGGTCTGCACCTGAGACTACCCTGGATCTGGTGACTGTTGTCCCCAGCTGGGCTTCACCTGGATTTGGGGACACCGGTCCCCATCTTGGCCTCACCTGGCCCTTTTGACCATGGTCCTCAACTGGGCAAAATTGGGACGCGGTGACTGTGTTCCACAACTGAACCTCACCTGGACCACGTGACTCTGGTGCCGCTCTGGGTCTCACCATGCCCTAGTTACTGTGACCCCACTTTGGCCTGACTTGGACCTGCTGACCCTGGCTGAAACCTGCGCCTGACCTCGAACTGTTGACTCTGGTTCTTTCAAGGGCCTCCCCTGTAACTGGTGATCCTGGTCCGCAAATGGGCCTCACCTGGACGTGGTGAACCTTGTCCCCACTGGGGACTCACCTGGACCTGCTTACTGTGTTCCACACCTGGGCCTCAAGTAGACCTGTTGACCATGGTCCCCAAGCCGGCCTCACATGGACCTGTTGCCTCTGATCCCCACCGGGGCCTCACGTGTACCTGGTAACTCTGGTCCTCACCTGGGCCTCTTCTGGACCTAGTGACTCTGGTCCCCACCTGTGCTTCACCTGGATCTGGTGACTCGGGTCCCCACCTGGACCTCACCTGGATCTGGTGACTCTGGTCCTCAGTTTGGCCTCACCAGGACCTGGTGTCTCTCGTCCCCACTTTGACCTAACTCAGAACTGCTGAATCTTGACCCGCCTAGGCCGCATCCAGACCTGGTGACTCTTGTCCCCAGCTATGCCTCAATTCGACCTGATGAATCTGGTCCTCACGTGGGCCTCACATGACCTGGGACTCACCTGGATAGAGTGTCTTTGGTTCCCAAGGGGCTCACCTGATACTGTTGACTGTGGTCTTATTCTATGCCTCACCAGGACCTAGTGATTCTGTTCCCCATCTGGGACTCCATGGCCATAGTGACTCTGTTCCTCACCCAGTCATCATTGGTACCTGGATACTCTATTCTACAACTGGGCCGCACTTTGTCCAGGGACCTCTGGTCCCATTCTGGTCCTTAAACTAAACTGGTTACTCTGGTTCCCGCTAGGTCCTCACCCTTACCTGGTGACTCTGGTCACCCCTTGGGCTTCACTTGGGCCTGGTGAATCTGGTCCTTAACTGGTCCGCACCTGGATCTGCTGACTGGTCGTCACCTGGACCCCACGTGTACTTGGTGAATCCTCTTGCCACCTGCGCCTCACCTTGACCTTGTGACAGTGGTCCCACCTGGACCTCAATTGGATCTGGTGGCTCTGGTTCCCACATGGGGCTCTCCTGGACCTGGTTCCTGTGGTCTCCATCTGGTCTCACCTGGAACACAATGACTGTGATCTATATTTGTGCCTCTCCTGGACCTGTTGACTCTGGTCCTTACCTGGGCATCATTGGGACCTGGATACTCTCTTAAATACCTGGGCCAAACCTTGACCTGGTGACTGTGGTCCCACCTGGGCCTCACCTGGACGAAGTGACTGGTTCCCACAAGGACCTCACCTGGACCTGGTGACTCAGGTCCTCATATGGACATCATGGGACCTGGTTTCTCAGTTCCACATCGGGGCCTCACCTGGACCTAGTGATTCTCTTCCCATTATGGTCCTCACCCTGACGTGGTGACTCTGGTCCCCACCTGGATATCACCAGAACCGGGTGACGCTGGTCCCCCTCTGGGACTCACCCGGAGCTGGGGACACTGGTCCTCAACTGGGCCTCCACACGACCTGGTGAATCTACTCCTCACTTAGGCCTTGTCTGGACCTTGTGACTCTTTTCCCACCTGGCATCAATGGGACATGATTAGTCTGTTCCCCACCTGGGCCTCACCTGGACATGAGAACTTTGCTCCACACTTTGGCCTCAACTGGTCCTGATGACTCTGGTCACCCGACCTAGGCGTCAATCTGGAACTGATTGCTGTGGACTTCTTCTTAGCCTCAACTGGAACTGGGGACTCTGATCCAGATTGAAGATCCCCAATCTGGGCCTCACCTGGCCTTGTCAACCATGGTCCTCAACTGGGAAAATTGGGACCCGGTGACTGTGTTCCACCCCTGGACCTCACTTGGACCAGGTGACTCTGGTCCCCCTCTGGGTCTCACCATGCCCTAGTGACTGTGAACCCCACTTTGGCCTGACTTGGACCTGCTGACCCTGGTTGACACCTGCGCCTGACCTCGAACTCTTGACTGGTTCATTCAAGGGCTTCCCCTGTAAATGGTGATCCTGGTCCCCCACTGGGACTCACCTGGACGTGGTGACTCTCGTCACCACCGGGGACTCACCTGGACCTGGTTACTGTGTTCCACACCTGGGCCTCAATTAGACCTGTTGACCATGGTACCGAAGCCGGCCTCATATGGACCTGTTGCCTCTGATTCCCACCGGGGCTTCACGTGTACCTGGTAAACTGGTCCTCACTTGGGCCTCATCTGGGCCTAGTGATTCTGGTCCCCACCTTGGCTTCACCTGGATCTGGTGACTCTGGTCCTCAGTTTGGCCTCACCTGTACCTGGTGACTCAGGTCCTCATTTGGGCATTATGGGACCTTTTTTCTCAGTTCCACATCGGGGCCTCACCTGAAACTAGTGATTCTCGTCCCCCTCTGGGCCTCACGCTGACGTGGTGAGTCTTATCCCCACCTGGATATCACCAGAACCAGGTGACTCTGGTCCCCCTCTGGGACTCACCCGGAGCTGGGGATACTGGTGCTCAACGGGGCCTCAACAGGACCTGGTGAATCTAGTCCTCACTTAGGTCTCATCTGTACCCTGTGACTCTTTTCCCACCTGGCATCAATGGGACATGGTTACTCTGTTCCCCACCTAGATATCACCTGGACATGATAACTTTGCTCCACACTTTGGCCTCAACTTGTCCTGATCAATTTGTTCCCCCCACCTAGGCCTCAATCTGGACCTGGTGACTATGGTCCCCACCTGGGTCGCACCTGGACCTGGTGACTCTCGTTCCCACATGAACCACACCTGGATCTGGTGACTGTGGTTTTCTTATAGACTCACATTTACCTGGTGACTCCGGTCCCCACTAGGGCCTCACCTGGATCTGGTGACTCTGGCCTGCAAGTTGGCCTCACCTGGACTTGGTGAGTGGGGTTGCCACCTGGGCCTCACCCATACCTGGTGACTCAGTTTCACACGTGGGCCTCTTGGACCTGGTGAATCTCATCCTTACCTGGTCCTCTCCCAGACCCGGGGACTCTGGTCACCACCTCGCCTCACCTGGACCTGGTGAATCTGGTCCCCATCTGGGCCTCACCCAGTCCTGGTGACTTTGTTCCCCACCTGGACCTGATTGCTGTGGACTCTCTCTTGGCCTCACCTGGAACTGGTGACTCTGATCCTATCTGAGCGTCACCAAGACCTTGTGACTATGGTCCTCACCTGGGCTTCATTGGTACCTGGTGACTCTGTTCCACACCTGAGCCTCACCTGGACATGATGACTCTGGAACCTCTCTGGGCCTCACCCTGACCTGGTGACTCTTGTCCCCATCTGGATGTCAACTGGACCAGGTGATTCTTGTACCCCTCTAATACTCAACCAAATCTGGTGACTCTGGACCTCAACTGGGCCTCACCTGGACCTAGTGAATATGCTCCAACTGGGCCTCATTTGGATCTGGTGACTCTGGTCACTTCCTGGGCATCATCGGGACATGGTTCAGCTGCATGGCCTTCAGGTTGGCCTCACCTGGACCTGGTAACTCTGGTCCCTACCTGGGCATCATCGGGACATGGTTCCTCTACATGGCCTGCAGGTTGGCCTCACCTGGACCTGGTGAGTGGGGTTGGCACCTGGGCCTCACCCATACATGGTGACACAGGTCCCCGTGGGCCCAGTATGACCTGGTGAATCTCGTCCTTACCTGGTCCTCACCCGCACCTGGTAACCCTGATTACCACATGGGAATCACCTGGACCTGGTGAATCTGGTCCCCATCTGGGCCTCACCCAGTCCTGGTGACTTTGTTCCCCTCTGGATCTGATTGCTGTGGACTCCTTCTTGGCCTCAACTGGAACTGGTGACTCTGATCCAACCTGGACCTCACCCAGATCTGGTGACTCTGGTCCTCAC
Source organism: Canis aureus (assembly GCF_053574225.1). Taxonomy (NCBI): domain Eukaryota; kingdom Metazoa; phylum Chordata; class Mammalia; order Carnivora; family Canidae; genus Canis; species Canis aureus. Next base: position 59,478,463 of record NC_135632.1, read on the forward strand.
CTGTGGACCATTATGACCTGGATACTCTGTTCCACACCTGAGCCTCACCTGGACATGATGACTCTGGATCCCCTCTGGGCCTCACCCTGACATGGTGACTCTGGTCCCCATCTGGATGTCCCCTAGACTAGGTGAATCTGGTACCCCTCTAGGGCTCAAATAGACCTGGTGACACTGGTCCTCAACTGGGTGTCACCGAGACCTAGTGAATATGCTCCCCACCTGCGCCTCATCTGGACCTGGTGACGCTGGGTCTACGTGGGCATCATCGGGACATGGTTACTCTGTTTCCCACTGGGACTGACCTGATCCTGGTAACTCTGGTCCTTACTTTGGCCTCTTCTGTACCAGGTGACTCTGGCTCCACCTGGGCCTCACCTGTAACTAGTGACTCTGATCCAAAGCATGGCCTCACCTGACCTGGTGACTGTGGTTCCCATCGGGACCTCACCTGGACTTCATGTCTCTGGTCCCACCTGGGCCTCACCAGGACCTTGTGTCTCTGGTACACACCTGGGTAGCATCAGGATATGGTTACACTGTTCACTAACAGTGACCCAGCCGGACCTATTAACTCTGGTCTTCACCTGGGCCACACCTGGACATGGTGACACTCGTTGCCACCTGGGTCTCACCTGGAAATGGTGAGTCAGATACCCACCTGGTCCTAACCTATAACTGTTGATTCTCGTTCCTACATGGACATCATGTGGACCTGGTGGCTGCGGTGTTTCTAGTTTGTCATGTACCTTGTGACTCTGGTCCCCACCAGGGCCTCACCGGGACCTGGTGAGTGTGGTTGCCACCTGCACCTCACCTGGACCTGGTGATTCTGGTCTGCACCTGAGAGTACCCTGGATCTGGTGACTGTGGTCCCCACCTGGGCTTCACCTGGATTTGGGGACTCTCGTCCCCATGTGAGGCTCACCAGGCCCTGTTGACCATGGTCCTCAACTGGGCAAAATTGGGACGCGGTGACTGTGTTCCACAACTGGACCTCACCTGGACCACGTGACTCTGGTGCCCCTCTGGGTCTCACCATTCCCTAGTGACTGTGAACCCCACTTTCCCCTGACTTAGACCTGCTGGCCCTGGTTGAAACCTGCGCCTGAACTCGAACTGTTGACTCTGGATCTTCAAGGGCCTCCCCTGTACCTGGTGATCCTGGTCCGAACCTGGGCCTCACCTGGACGTGGTGACTCTTGTCACCATGGGGACTCACCTGGACCTGCTTACTGTGTTCCTTACCTGGGCCTCAAGTAGACCTGTTGACCATGGTCCCCTAGCCGGCCTCACATGGACCTGTTGCCTCTGATCCCCACCGGGGCCTCACGTGTACCTTGTAACTCTGGTCTTCACCTGGGCCTCATCTGGACCTAGAGACTCTGGTCCCCACCTGGGCTTCACCTGGATCTGGAGACTCTGGTCCCCATCTGGACTTCACCTGGATCTGGTGACTATGGTCCCAATCTGGACCTCTCCTGGACTTGGTGTCTCTCTTGCCCACTTTGACCTAGCTCAGAACTGCTGAATCTTGCCCCACCTATTACGCACCCAGACCTGGTGACTCTTGTCCCTAGCTATTCCTCAATTCGACCTGATGAATCTGGTCCTCACGTGGACCTCACATTCACCTGGGACTCAGCTGGAAAGAGTGGCTCTGGTTCCCACTAGGGGCTCACCTGATACTGCTGAATGTGGTCTTATTCTATGCCTCACCAGAACCTAGTGCTTCTGTTCCCCATCTGGGCCTGCATGGCCTTAGTGACTCTGGTCCTCACTCAGGCATCATTGGGACCTGGATACTCTATTCCACACCTGGGCCTCACTTTTACCAGGAACCGCTGGTCCCATTCTTGGCCTCAAACTAAACTGGTTACTCTGGTTCCCCCTCTTAACCTCACCCTTACCTGGTGACTCTGGTCACCCCTTGGGCCTCCCCTGGGCCTGGTGACTCTGGCCTGCAGGTTGGCCTCACCTGGACTTGATTAGTTGATGCCACCTGGGCCTCACCCATACCTGGTGACTCAGGTCCCCACATGGGCCTCTTGGACCTGGTGAATCTGGCCCTTACCTGGACTTGTCCCAGACCCGGGGAATCTGGTCACAACATGAGCCTCACCTGGACCTGGTGAATCTGGGTCCATCTGGGCCTAACCCAGTCCTGGTGACTATGTTCCCCAACTGGACATGATTGCTCTGGACTCTTTCTTGCCCTCACCTTGAACTGGTGACTCTGATCCTATTACCTAGTCCTCACCCGGAACTGGTAAATCTGGTCACCACCTGGGCATCACCTAGTCCTGGTGACTTTGTTCCCCACGTGGACCTGATTGCTGTGGACACCTTATTGGCCTCACCTGGAGGTGGTAACTCTGATCACAACTGGGCCTCTCGGGGATCCCTGGGTGGCGCAGCGGTTTGGCGCCTGCCTTTGGCCCAGGGCGCGATCCTGGAGACCCGGGATCGAATCCCACGTCAGGCTCCCGGTGCATGGAGCCTGCTTCTCCCTCTGCCTGTGTCTCTGCCTCTCTCTCTCTCTCTCTGTGACTATCCTAAATAAATAAATAAAATATTAAAAAAAAAAACTGGGCCTCTCCCAGATCTGGTGACTCTGGTCCTCACCTGGGCCTCATCTGGACCTAGTGACTCTGGTCGCCACCTGGGCTTCACCTGGATCTGGTGACTCTGGTCCCCACCTGGATTTCACCTGGAACTGGTGACTCTGGTCCATACCTGAACCTCTCCTGGACTTGGTGACTCTGGTCCTCACCTGGGCCTCATCTGGACCTAGTGACTCTGGTCCCCACCTGGGAATCACCTGGACAGGGTGAATCTGGTCCCCATCTGGGCCTCCCCCAGTCCTGGTGACTTTGTTCCCCACCTGGACCTGATTGCTGTGGACTCCTTCTTGTCCTCACCTGGAACTGGTGACTCTCATCCTAACTGGGCCTAGCTCAATCTCCTGACTCTGGTCCTCCCCTGTGGACCACTATGAACAGGATACTCTGTACCACACCTGAGCCTCACCTGGACATGATGATTCTGGATCCACTCTGGGCCTCACCCTGACGTGGTAACTCTGGTCCCCATGTGGATGTCACCTAGACCAGGTGAATATCGTACCCCTCTAGGCCTCAACTAGACCTGGTGACTCTGGTTCTCACCTGGGCCTCACCGGGACCTAGGGAATATTCTCCCCAACTGTGCTTCATTTGGACCTGGTGACTCTGGTTCTACCTGGGCATCATCGGGACATGGATACTGTATTCCCCACTGGGACTGACCTGATCCTGGTAACTCTGGTACTGATTTGGCCTCTTCTTTACCAGGTGACTCTGGATCCACCTTGGATTCACCGGTAACTGATGACTCTTATCCTAAGCATGGCCTCACCTGACCTGGTGACTGTGGTTCCCATCGGGACCTCACCTGGACCTCATGTCTCTGGTCCCAAGTGGGCCTCACCAGGACCTGGTGTCTCTGATACCCACCTTGGTAGCATTAGGATACGGTTACACTGTTCACTAACAGTGACCTAGCCGGACCTATTAACTCTGGTATTCACCTGGGCCACACCTGGACATGTTGACACTGGTTCCCACCAGGGTCTCACCTGGACATGCTGAGTCGGATCCACAACTGGTCCTCCCCTGTAACTGGTGATTCTCGTTCCCACATGGACATCATGTGGACCTGGTGGCTGCAGTGTTTCTAGCTTCTCATGGACCTTGTGACTCTGGTCCCCACCAGGGCCTCACAGGGCCCTGGTGAGTGTGGTTGCCACCTGCACCTCACCAGGACCTGGTGATTCTGGTGTCCACCTGAGACTACCCTGGATCTGGTGACTGTGGTCCCCACCTGGGCTTCACCCGCTTTGGGGACTCCGGTCTCCTTCTGGGCCTCACCTGGCCCTGTTGACCATGGTCCTCAACTGGGCAAAATTGGGACCCGGTGACTGTGTTCCACAACTGGACCTCACCTGGACCAGGTGATTCTGATCTACCTCTGGGTCTCACCGTACCCTAGTGACTGTGAACCCCACTTTGGCCTGACTTGGACCTGCTGACCCTGGTTGCCACCTGCGCTGATCTCGAACTGTTGACTCTGGTACTTTCAAGGGCCTACCCTGTATCTTGTGATCCTGGTCCCCACCTGGGCCTCACCTGGAGGTGGTGACTTATGTCAAAACCGCGTACTCACCTGTACCTGCTTACTGTGTTCCACATCTGGGCCTCAAGTAGACTTGTTGACCATGGTCCCCAAGCCGGCCTCACATGGACCTGTTGCCTCTGATCCCCAGCGGGACCTCACGTGTACCTGGTAACTCTGGTCTCCACCTGGACTTCACCTGGATCGGATGACTCTGGTCCCCTTCTGGACCTCTCCTGGACCTGGTGACTCTCTTTCCAACATGGACCTCACCTGGATCTGGTGACTCTGGTACTCAGTTTGTCCTCACATGGACCTGGTGTCTCTCGTCCCCACTTTGACCTAACTCAGAACTGCTGAATCTTGCCCCACCTATGCCGCACCCAGACCTGGTGACTCTTGACCCCAGCTATGCCTCAATTCGGCCTGATGAATCTGGTCCTCACGTGGGCCTCACATGGACCTGGGACTCAGCTGGATAGAGTGGCTCTGGTTCCCTCAAGGGGCTCACATGATACTGGTGACTATGGTCTTATTCTATGCCTCACCAGGACCTAGTGATTCTGTTCCCCATCTGGGCCTGCATGGCCCTAGTGACTCTAGTCCTCACCCAGGCATCATTGGGACCTGGATACTCTATGCCACACTTGGGACTACCTTTGACCAGGGACCTCTGGTCTCATTCGGGGCCTCAAACTAAACTGTTTACTCTGGTTCCCCCTCTGGGCCTCACCCTTACCTGGTGACTCTTGTCACCCTTTGGGCTTCAACTGGGCCTGGAGAATCTGGTCCTTAGCTGGTCCTCACCTGGATCTGGTGAATGGTCGCCACCTGGGTCTCACCTGGACTTGGTGAATCCTGTTGCCACCTGCGCCTTACCTGGACCTTGTGACTGTGGTCCCTCCTGGACCTCTCCTGGATCTGGCGGCTCTGCTTCCCATAAGGGGCACTCCTGGACCTGGTTCCTGTGGTCTCCATCTGGACTCACCTGGAACACAATGACTCTGAGCCATATTTGGGCCTCTCCTGGACCTGTTGACTCTGGTCCTTACCTGGACATCATTGGGACCTGGATACTCTCTTATATAACTTGGCCTCACCTGGACCTGGTGAGTGTGGTCCCACCGGGGCCTCACCTGGACGAGGTGACTGGTTCCCACAGGGACCTCACCTGGACCTGGTGACTCAAGTCCTCATATGGGCATCATGGGACCTGGTTTCTCAGTTCCACATCGGGGACTCACCTGGACCTAGTGATTCTCGTCCGACCTTGGGACTCACCCTGACGTGCTGACTCTGGTCCCCACCTGGATATCACCAGAACCGGGTGACTCTGGTCGACCTCTGGGACTCACCCGGAGCTGGGGTCTCTGGTCCTCAACTGGGCCTCAACAGGACCTGGTGAATCTACTCCTCACTTAAACCTCGTCTGGACCTGTGACTCTTCCCACCTGACATCAATGGGACATGGTTACTCTGTTCCCCAACTGGGCCTCACCTGGATATGATAACTTTGCTCCACACTTTGGCCTCAACTGGTCCTGATGACTCTGGTCCCCCCACCTAGGCCTCAATCTGGACCTGGTAACTGTAGTCCCCACCTGGGTCTCTTGGACCTGGTGACTCTTGTTCCCACATGAACCACACCTGGACCTGGTGACTGTGGTGTTCTTGTAGACTCACATTTACCTAGTGACTCTGGTCCCCACTAGGGCCTCACGTGGATCTGGTGACTCTGGCCTGCAGGTTGGCCTCACCTGGACCTGGTGAGTGGGGTTGCCACCTGGGACACACCCATACCTGGTGACTCAGATCCCCACGTGTGCCTCTTGGACCTGGTGAATCTGGTCCTTACCTGGTCCTCTACTAGACCCGGGGACTCCGGTCACCACCTGGGCCTCACCTGGACCTGGTGAGTGAATCTGGTCTCCATCTGGGCCTCACCCAGTCCTGGTGACTTTGTTCCCCACCTGGACCTGATTGCTGTGGACTCTTTCTTGGCCTTACCTGGAACTGGTGGCTCTGATCCTATCTGCACGTCACCCAGATCTGGTGACTCTGGTCCTCAACTGGGCCTCACCTGGACCTAGTGAATATGCTCCATCTGGGCCTCATTTGGGCCTGGTGACTCTGTTCCCCACCTGGTCCTCATCGGGACATGATAAGTTTTCTCCGCACTTTGGCCTCAACTGGTCCTGATGACTCTGGCCCCCCACCTAGGCCTCAATCTGGACCTGGTTCCTGTGTTCCCCACCTGGGTCTCACCTGGATCTGGTAACTCTGGTCCCTACCTGGGCATCATCGGGAATGGCTCCTCTGCATGGCCTGCAGGTTGGCCTCATCTTGACCTGGTGAGTGGGGTTCCCACGTGGGTCTTACCCATGCCTGGTGACACAGGTCCCCACGTGGGCCTCACTTGGACCTGGTGAATGTGGTCCTTACCTAGTTCTCACCCGGAACTGGTAAATCTGGTCACCACCTGGGCATCACCTAGTCCTGGTGACTTTGTTCCCCACCTGGACCTGATTGCTGTGGACACATTCTTGGCCTCACCTGGAAGTGGTAAATCTGATCCTAACTGGGCCTCTCCCAGATCTGGTGACTCTGGTCCTCACCGGTGGACCATTATGACCTGGATACTCTGTTCCACACCTGAGCCTCACCTGGACATGATGACTCTGGATCCCCTCTGGGCCTCACCCTGACATGGTAACTCTGGTCCCCATCTGAATGTCACCTAGACCAGGTGAATCTGGTACCCCTCTGGGCCTCAACCAGATCTGGTGACTCTGGTTCTCAACTGCGCCTCACCTGGACCTAGTAAATATGCTCCATCTGGGCCTCATTTGGACCTGGTGACTCTGGTCCCTACGTGGGGAACATCGCGACCTGGTTCCACATAATGGTCTGCAGGTTGGCCTCTTCTTGACCTGGTAACTCTCTTCCCTACCTGGGCATCATCGGGACATGGTTCCACTGCATGGCCTTTAGGTGGGCCGCACCCGGAGCTCGTACCTCTGGTCCCTACCTGGGCATCATCGGGATGTGTTTACTCTATTCCCAGTGGAACTGACCTGATCGTGGTAACTCTGGTCCTGACTTTCGCCTCTTCTGTGCCATGTGACTCTGGCTCCCCCTGGACCTCACCTGTAAGTGGTGATTCTGATCCTAAGCATGGCCTCACCTGATTTGGTGACTGTGGTTTCCATCGGTAACTCACCTGGTCCTCATGTCTCTGGTCCCAACTGGGACTCACCAGGAACTTGTATCTGGTACACACCTGAGTAGCATCAGTATATGGTTACACTGTTCACTAACAGTGACCCGGCCGGACCTATTAACTCTCGTCTTCACCTGGTCCACACTTGTACATGGTGACACTGGTTCCCACCAGGGTCTCACCTGGACATGGTGACTCAGATCGCCACCTGGTCCTCACCTGTAACTTGTAATTCTCGTTCCCACATGGACATCATGTGGACCTGGTGGCTGCAGTGTTTCTAGCTTCTCATGTACCTCGTGAATCTGGTCCCCACCAGGGCCTCACCGGGACTTGGTGAGTGTGGTTGCCACCTGCACCTCACCAGGACCTGGTGATTCTGGTGTCCACCTGAGACTACCCTGGATCTGGTGACTGTGGTCCCCACCTGGGCTTCACCTCAATTTGGAGACTTCGGTCCCCATCTGGGCCTCACCTGGCCCTGTTGACCATGGTCCTCAACTGGGCAAAATTGGGACCCGGTGACTGTGTTCCACAACTGGACCTCACCTGGACAAGGTGACTCTGGTCCCCCTCTGGGTCTCACTGTGCCCTAGTGACTGTGAACCCCACCTTGGCCTGACTTGGACCTGCTGACCCTGGTTGCCACCTGCGCCTGACCTCGAACTGTTGACTCTGGTTCTCTCAAGGGCCTCCCCTGTACCTGGTGATCCTGGTCCCCAATTGGGCCTCAACTGGACGTGGTGACTCTTGTCACCACCGGGGACTCACCTGGACATGATTACTGTGTTCCACACCTGAGCCTCAGGTAGACCTGTTGACCATGTTCCCCAAGCCGGCCTCACGTGGACATTTTGGCTCTGATCCCCGCCGGGGGCTTACGTGTATCTGGTAACTCTGATCCTTACCTGGGTCTAATCAGGACCTAGTGACTCTGGTCCCCACCTGGGCTTCACCTGGATCTCGTGACTCTGGTCCCCACCTGGACTTCACCTGGATCTGGGGACTCTGGTCCCCATATGGACCTCTCCTGGACCTGGTGACTCTCTTTCCAACATGGACCTCACCTGGATCTGGTGACTCTGGTCCTCAGTTTGGCCTCACCTGGACCTGGTGTCTCTCGTCCCCACTTTGACCTAACTCAGAACTGCTGAATCTTGCCCCACCTAGCCCGCACCCATACCTGGTGACTCTTGTCCCGAAATATGCCTCAATTCGACCTGATGCATCTGGTCCTGACGTGGGGCTCACATGGACCTGTTACTCAGCTGGATAGAGTGGCTCTGGTTCCCACAAGGGGCACACCTGATACTGGTGATTGTGGTCTTATTCTATGCCTCAACAGGACCTAGTGATTCTGTTCCCCATCTGGGCCTGCATGGCCCTAGTGACTCTGGTCCTCACCCAGGCATCATTGGGACCTGGATACTCTATGCCACACCTGGGCCTACCTTTGACCAGGGACCTCAGGTCCCATTCTGGGCCTCAAACTAAACTGGTTACTCTGGTTCCCACTCGGGGCCTCACCCTTACCTGGTGACTCTGGTCACCCCTTGGGCTTCACTTGGGCCTCGTGAATCTGGTCCTTAGCTGGTCCGAATCTGGATCTGATGACTGGTGGCCACCTGGGCCTGACCTGGACTTGGTGAATCCTGTTGCCACCTGCGCCTCACCTGGACATTCTGACTGTGGTCACAACTGGACCTCACCCTGATCTGTTGGCTCTGGTTCCCATATGGGGCTCTCCTGGACCTGGTTCCTGTGGTCTCCTTCTGGCCTCACCTGGAACACAATGACTCTCATCCATATTTGGGCCTCTCCTGGATCTGTTGACTCTGGTCCTTACCTGGGCATCATTGGGACCTGGATACTCTCTATATACCTGGGCCTCACCTGGACCTGGTGACTGTGGTCCCACCTGGGCCTCACCTAGACGAGGTGACTGGTTCCCACAGGGACCTCACCTGGACCTGGTGACTCAGGTCCTCATATGGGCATCATGGGACCAGGGTTCTCAGTTCCACATCGGGGTCTCATCTGGACCTAGTGATTCTCATCCCCCTCTGGGCCTCACCCTGACGTGGTGACTCTGGTCCCCACCTGGATATCACCAGAACCGGGTGACACTGGTCCCCCTCTGGGACTCACCCGGAGATGGGGCACTGGTCCTCAACTGGGCCTCAACAGGACCTAGTGAATCTACTCCTCACTTAGGCCTCGTCTGGACCTTGTGACTCTTTTCCCACCTGGCATCAATGGGACATGGTTACTCTTCCACAACTGGGCCTCACATGGACCTGATAACTTTGCTCCACACTTTGGCCTCAACTAGTCCTGATGACTCTGGTCCCCCGACCTAGGCCTCACCTGGACCTGTTGACTGTGGTCCCACCTGGGCTTCAACTGGACCTGGTGATTGTGGTCCCCACCTGGGTCTCACCTGGACCTGGTGACTCTCATTCCCACATGAACCACACCAGGATCTGGTGACTGTGTTGTTTTTGTAGAATCATTTTTAACTGGTGACTCCAGTCCCCACTAGGTCCTCACGTGGATCGGGTGACTTGGCCTGCAGGTTGGCCTCACATGGACCTGGTTAGTGGGGATGCCACCTGGGCCTCACCCATAATTGGTGACTCAGGTCCCCATGTGGGCCTCTTCTACCTGGTGAATCTGGTCCTTACCTGGTCCTCTCCCAGACCTGGGGACTCTGGTCACCATCTGGGCCTCACCTGGACCTGGTGAATCTGGTCCCCATATTGGCCTCACTCAGTCCTGGTGACTTTCTTCCCCACCTGGACCTGATTGCTGTGGACTCCTTCTTGGCTAACCTGGAACTGCTGACTCTGATGCTAACTGGGCCTCACCCAGATCTGGTGATTCTGGTCCTCACCTGTGGACCATTATGACCTGGATATTCTGTTCCACACCTGAGCCTCACCTGGATAAGTTGACTCTGGATCCACTCTGGGCCTCAGCCTGACATGGGGACTCTGGTCCACATCTGTTTGTCATCAGACCAGGTGAATCTGGTACCCCTCCAAGCCTCACCTAGACCTGGTGACTCTGGTCCTCAACTGGGCCTCAACGGGACCTAGTGAACATGCTCCCCACCTGCGCCACATCTGGGCCTGGTGACTCTGGTTCTACCTGGGCATCACCGGGACATGATTACTCTATTCCCACTTGGAGTGACCTGATCCTGGTAACTCTGGTCCTGACTTTGGCCTCTTCTGTACCAGGTGACTCTGGCTCCTCCTGGGCCTCACCTGTAACTGGTGACTCTGATCCTAAGCATGGCCTCACCTGACCTGGTGACTGTGGTTCCCATCGGGACCTCACCTGGACCTCATGTCTCTGGTCCCACTTGGGCCTCACCAGGACCTGGTGTCTCTGCTACCCACATGGTCAGCATCAGGATATGGTTACACTGTTCACTAACAGTGACCCAGCCGGACCTATTAACTCTGGTCTTCACCTGGGCCACACCTGGGCATGGTGACACTGTTTCCCACCTGGGTCTCACCGGGACATGGTGAGTCCGATCCCCACCTGGTCCTCACCTGTAACTGGTGATTCTCGTTCCCACATGGAGATCATGTGGACCTGTTGGCCGCAGTGTTTCTAGCATCTTTTTTTTAATTTTTATTTATTTATGATAGTCACAGAGAGAGAGAGAGGCAGAGACACAGGCAGAGGGAGAAGCAGGCTCCATGCACCGGGAGCCTGACGTGGGATTCGATCCCGGGTCTCCAGGATCGCGCCCTGGGCCAAAGGCAGGCGCCAAACAGCTGCGCCACCCAGGGATCCCATGTGTTTCTAGCTTCTCATGTACCTCGTGACTTCTCATGTACCCCACCAGTGCCTTACCGGGACCTGGTGAGTTTGGTTGCCACCTGCACCACACCTGGACCTGGTGATTCTGGTCTGCACCTGAGTCTACACTGGATCTGGTGACTGTGGTCCCCACCTGGGCTTCACCTGGATTTCGGGACTCCGGTCCCCATCTGGGCCTCACCTGGCCCTGTTGACCATGGTCCTCAACTGGGCAAAATTGGGACCTGGTGACTGTGTTCCACAACTGAACCTCACCGGGACCATGTGACTATGCTCCCCCTCTGGGTCTCACCGTGCCCTAGTGACTGTGAAGTCCCCTTTGGCTTGACTTGGACCTGCTGACCCTGGTTGCCACCTGCGCCTGAACTCGAACGCTTGACTCTGGTTCTTTCAAGGGCCTCCCCTGTACCTGGTGATCCTGGTCCCCACCTGTACCTCACCTGGACGTGGTGACTCTTGTCACCACGGGGGACTAACCTGGACCTGCTTACTGTGTTTCACACCTGGGTCTCAAGTGGACCTGTTGACGATGGTCCCCAAGCCGGCCTCACATGGACCTGTTGCCTCTGATCCCCACCGGATATTCACGTGTACCTGGTAACACTGGTCCTCACCTGGGCCTCATCTGCACCTAATGACTCTGGTCCCCACCTGGGCTTCACCTCGATCTGGTGACTCTGGTCCCCACCTGGACTTCACCTGGATATAGTGACTCTGGTCCCCACATGGACCTCTCCTGGACCTGGTGACTCTCTTTCCAAAATGGACCTCACCTGGATGTGGTGAATCTGGTAAACAGTTTGGCCTCACCTGGACCTGGTGTCTCTCGTCACCACTTTGACATAACTCAGTACTGCTGAATCTTGCCCCACCTAGGCCGCACCCAGACCTGGTGACTCTTGTCCCCAGCTATGCCTCAATTCGACCTGAAGAATCTGGTCCTCACGTGGGCTTCACGTGGACCTGGGACTCAGCTGGATACAGTGGCTCTGGTTCCCACAAGGGACTCACCTGATACTGGGGACTGTGGTCTTTTTCTATGCCTCACCAGGACCTAGTGATTCTGTTCCCCATCTGGGCCTCCATGGCCCTTGTGACTCTGGTCCTCACCCAGGCATCATTCGAACCTGGATACTCTATTCCACACCTGGGCCTCACTTTGACCACGGACCTCTGGTCCCATTCTGGGCCTCAAACTAAACTGGTTACTCTGGTTCCCCTTTGGGCCTCACCCTTACCCGGTAATCTGGTCACCCCTTGGGCTTCACTTGGTCCTGGTGAATCTGGTCCTTAGCTGGTCCTCACATGGATCTGGTGACTGGTCGCCACCTGGGCCTCACCTGGACTTGGAGAATCCTGTTGCCACCTGCGCCTCACCGGGACCTTGTGACTCTTTTCCCACCTGGCATCAATGGGACATGGTTACTCTGTTCCCCACCTCGGCCTCACCTGGACATGATAAATTTGCTCCACACTTTGGCCTCAACTGGTCCTGATGACTCTGGTCCCCCCACCTAGGCTTCAATCTGGACCTGGTGACTCTGGTCCCCACCTGGTTCTCACCTGGACCTGGTGTCTCTCGTTCCCACATGAACAACACCTGGACTTGGTGAATGTGGTGTTCTTGTAGACGCACATTTACCTGGTGACTCCGGTCCCCACTAGGGTCTCACGGGGATCTGGTGACTCTGGCCTGAAGGTTGGCCTCACCTGGACCTGGTGAGTTGGGTTGCCACCCCATAACTGGTGACTCAGTTCCCCACGTGGGCCTCTAGGACCTGGTGAATCTGGTCCTTACCTGGTCCACTCCCAGACCCGGGGACACTGGTCACCACCTGGGCCTCACCTGGACCTGTTGAATCTGGTCCCAATCTGGGCCTCACCCAGTCCTGGTGACTGTGTTCCCCACCTGGACCTGATTGCTGTGGACTCTTTCTTGGCCTCACCTGGAACTGGTGACTCTGATCCTATCTGCGCATCACCCAGATTTGGTCACTCTGGTCCTCACCTGTGGACCACTATGACCTGGACACTGTGTTCCACACCTGAGCCTCACCTGGACATGATGACTCTGGAGCCCCTCTGGGCCTCACCCTGACCTGGTGACTCTGGTCCCCATTTGGATGTCACCTGTACCAGGTGATTCTGGTACCCTTATAGGGCTCAACCAGATCTGGTGACTCTGGTCCTCAACTGGGCCTCACCTGGAGCTAGGGAATATGCTCCATCTGGGCCTCATTTGGACCTGGTGACTCTTGTCCTTTCCTAGGGATCATAGGGACATGGCTCCACTGCATGACCTGCAGGTTGGCCTCACCTGGACCTGGTAACTCTGGTCCCTACCTGGGCATCATCGGGACATGGTTCCACTGCATGGCCTGCAGGTTGGCCTCACCTGGACCTGGTGAATTGGGTTGACACCTGAGCCTCACCCATGTCTCGTGACACAGGTCCCCACCTGGGTCTCACTTGGACCTGGTGAATCTGGTCCTTACCTGGACCTCACCTGGAATTGGTAACTCTGGTCACCACCTGGGAATAACCTGGACCTGGTGAATCTGGTCCCCATCTAGGCCTCACTCAGTCCTGGTGACTTTGTTCCCCACCTGTGCCTGATTCCTGTGGACTCCTTCTTGGCCTCACCTTGAACTGGTGACTCTGATCCTAACTGGGTCTCACCCAGATCTGGTGACTCTGGTCCTCACCTGTGGACCATTATGACCTGGATACTTTGTTACACACCTGAGCCTCACCTGGACATGATGACTCTATATCCCCTCTGGGCCTCAGCCTGACTAGGTGACTCTGGTCCCCATCTGGATGTCACCTAGACCAGGTGAATCTGGTACGCCTCTAGGCCTCAACTTGACCTGGTGACTCTGGTCCTCAACTGGGCCTCACCATGACCTAGTGAACATGCTCCCCACCTGCGCCTCATCTGGACCTGGTGACTCTGGTTCTACCTGGGCATCACCGGGACATGGTTACTCTATTCCCCTCTGAGACTGACCTGATCCTGGTAACTCTGGTCCTGACTTTGGCCTCTTCTCTACCAGGTGACTCTGGCTCGACCTGGGCCTCACCTGTAACTGGTGACTCTGATTCTAAGCATGGCCTCACCTGACATGGTGACTGTGGTTCCCATCGGGACCTCAACTGGACCTCAGGTCTCTGGTCCCATCTCGGGGTCACCAGGACCTGGTGTCTCTGGTACCCACCTGTGTAGCATCAGGATATGGTTACACTGTTCACTAACAGTGACCCAGCCGGACCTATTAACTCTAGTCTTCACATGGGCCACACCTGGTCATGGTGACACTGGCTCCCACCTGGGTCTCACCTGGACATGGTGAGTCGGATCACCACCTGGTCCTCACCTGTAACTGGTGATTCTCATTCCCACATGAACATCATGTGGACCTGGTGGCTGCAGTGTTTCTAGGTTTGCATGTACCTCATGACTCTGGTCCTCACCAGGGTCCACCGGTTCCTGGTGAGTGTCCTTGCCACCTGCACTTCACCTGAACCTGGTGATTCTGGTCTGCACCTGAGACTACCCTGGATCTGGTGACTGTGGTCCCCACCTGGGCTTCACCTGGATCTGGAGACTCTGGTCCCCACCTGGACTTTACGTGGACCTGGTGACTGTGGTCCCACCCGGGCCTCTACTGGATGAGGTGACTGGTTCCCACAGGGACCTCACCTGGACTTGGTGACTCAGGTCCTCATATGGGCATCATGGTACCTGGTTTCTCAGTTCCACATCAGGGCCTCACCTGGTCCTAGTGATTCTCGTCCCCCTCTGGGCCTCAACCTGACGTGGTGACTCTGGTCACCCCTGGATATCACCAGAACCGGGTGACTCTGGTTCCCCTCTGGGACTCTCCCGGAGCTGGGGACACTGGTCCTCAGCTGGGCCTCAACAGGACCTGGTGAATCTACTCCTCACTTAGGCCTCGTCTGGACCTTGTGACTCTTTTCCCACCTGGCATCAATGGGACATGGTTACACTGTTGCCCACCTGGGCCTCTCCTGGACATGATAACTTTGATCCACGCTTTGGCCTCAACTGGTCCTGATGAATCTTGTCCCCCCACCTAGACCTCAATCTGGACCTGGTGAGTGTGGTCCCCACCTGGGTGTCACCTGGACCTGGTGACTCTCGTTCCCACTTGAAACACACCTGGCCCTGTTGACTGTGGTGTTCTTGTAGACTCACATTTACCTGTGACTCCGGTCCCCACTAGGGCCTCACCTGGATCTGGTGACTCTGACCTGCAGGTTGGCCTCACCTGGACCTGGTGAGTCGGGTTGCCACATGGGCCTCTCCCATACGTGTTGACTCAGGTCCACACGTGGGCTTCTTGGACCTGGTGAATCTGGTCATTACCTGGTCCTCTCCCAGACCCGGGGACTCTGGTCACCACCTGGGCCTCACGTGGATCTGGTGAATCTGGTCCCCATCTGGGTCTCACCCAGTCCTGGTGACTTTGTTCCCCACCTGGACCTGATTGCTGTGGACTCTTTCTTGGCCTCACCTGGAACTGGTGACTATGATCCTATCTGCGCGTCATCCAGACCTGGTGACTCTGGTCCTCACCTGGGCATCATTGGTACATGGTGACTCTGTTCTACACCTGAGCCTCACCTGGACATGATGACTCTGGAACCTCTCTGAGCCTTACCCTTCTCTGGTGACTCTGGTCCCTATCTGGATGTCACCTGGAACAGGGGATTCTCGTATCCCTCTAGGCCTCAACCAGATCTGGTGACTCTGGTCCTCAACTGGGCCTCACCTGGACCTAGTGAATATGCTCCATGTGGGCCTCATTTGGACCTGGTGACTCTGGTCCCTACCTGGGCATCATAGGGATATGGTTCCACTGCATGGCCTGCAGGTTGGCCTCACTTGGGCCTGGTAACTCTGGTCCCTACCTGGGCATCATCGGGACACGGTTCCTCTCCATCGCCTGCAGGTTGGCCTCACCTGGACCTGGTGAGTGGGGTTGCCAATTGTGCCTCACCCATACATGGTCACACAGGTCCCCACGTGGGCCTCAATTGGACCTGGTGAATCTGGTCCTTATCTGGTCTTTCCCAGAACTGGTAACTCTGGTCACCACTTGGGAGTCACCTGGGCCTGGTGAAACTGGTCCCTATCTGGGCCTCACCCAGTCCTGGTGACTTTGTTCCCACATGGACCTGATTGCTGTGGACGCCTTCTTGGCCTCACCTGGAACTGGTGTCTCTGATCCTATCTGCGCGTCACCAGACCTCGTGAATCTGGTCCTCAACTGGGCATCATTGGTACCTGGTGACTCTGTTCCACACCTGAGCCTCACTTGGACATGATGACTCTGGAACCTCTCTGGGCCTCACCCTGACCTGGTGACTCTGGTCCCCATCTCGATGTCACCTGAACCAGGTGATTCTGGTACCCTTATAGGGCTCAACCAGATCTGGTGACTCTGGTCCTCAACAGGACCTCACCTAGACCTAGTGAATATGCTCCATCTGGGCCTCATTTGGACATGGTGATTCTGATTCCTACCTCGGCATTACCGGGACATGGTTCCACTGCATGGCCTGCAGGTGTGCCTCACCTGGACCTGATAACTCTAGACCCCACCTGGGCATCATCAGGACATGGTTCCTCGGCATGGCCTGCAGGTTGGCCTCACTTGGACCTAATGAGTGGGGTTGTCACCTGAGACTCACCCATGCCTGGTGACACAGGTTCCGACGTGGGCCTCACGTGGACCTGGTGAATCTGGTCATTCCCTTGTCCTCACCCGGAACTGGTAACTCTGGTCATCACCTGGGAATCACCTGGGCATTGTGATTCTGGTCCCCATTGGGCCTCACCCAATCCTGGTGACTTTGTTCCCACCTGGACCTGATTGCTGTGTACTCCTTCTTGGCCCTCACTTGGAACTAGTGACTCTGATCCTAACTGGGCCTCACCCAGATCTGGTGACTCTGGTCCTCACCTGTGGACCATTATGACCTGGATACTCTGTTCCAACGTGAGCCTCACCTGGACATGATGACTCTGGATCCCCTCTGGGCCTCAGCCTGACATGGTGACTCTAGTCCCCATCTGGATGTCACCTAGACCAGCTGAATCTGGTACCCCTCCAAGCCTCAACTTGACCTGTTGACTCAGTCCTCAACTTGGCCTAACCGGAACCTAGTGAATATGCTCCCACCTGCAACTCATCTGGACCTGGTAAATCTGGTTCTACCTGGGCATCATCGCGACATGGTTACTCTATTCAACACTGGGACTGACCTGATCCTGGTAGCTCTGGTCCTGACTTTGGTCTCTTCTGTACCAGGTGACTCTGGCTCCACCTGGGCCTCACCTGTAACTGGTGACTCTGATCCTAAGCATGGCCTCACCTGACCTGGTGACTGTGGTTCCCATCGGGACCGCACCTGGACCTCATGTCTCTGGTCCCAACTGGGCTTCACCAGGACCTGGTGTCTCTGGTACCCACCTTGGTAGCATCAGGATACGGTTACACTGTTCACTAACAGTGACCCAGCCGGACCTATTAACTCTGGTCTTCACCTGGGCCACACCTGGACATGGTGACACTGTTTCCCACCTGGGTCTCACCTGGACATGGTGAGTCTGATCCCCACCTGGTCCTCACCTGTAACTGGTGATTCTCGTTCCCACATGGAGATCATGTGGACCTGTTGGCCGCAGTGTTTCTAGAATCTTTTTTTTTAATTTTTATTGATTTATGATAGTCACAGAGAGAGAGAGAGGCAGAGACACAGGCAGAGGGAGAAGCAGGCTCCATGCACCGGGAGCCCGACGTGGGATTCGATCCCGGGTCTCCAGGATCGCGCCCTGGGCCAAAGGCAGGCGCCAAACCGCTGCGCCACCCAGGGATCCTATGTGTTTCTAGCTTCTCATGTACCTCGTGACTCTGGTCCCCACCAATGCCTCACCGGGACCTGGTGAGTTTGGTAGCCACCTGCACCACTCCTGGACCTGGTGATTCTGGTCTGCACCTGAGACTACCCTGGATCTGGTGACTGTTGTCCCCACCTGGGCTTCACATGGACTTGGTGAATCCTGTTGCCACCTGCGCCTCACCGGGACCTTGTGACTCTTTTCCCACCTGGCATCAATGGGACATGGTTACTCTGTTCCCCACCTCGGCCTCACCTGGACATGATAACTTTGCTCCACACTTTGGCCTCAAGTGGTCCTTATGACTCTGGTCCCCCCACCTAGGCCTCAATCTGGACCTGGTTACTGTGGTCCCCACCTGGTTCTCACCTGGACCTGGTGTCTCTCGTTCCCACATGAACCACACCTGGACCTGGTGACTGTGGTATTTTTGTAGCCGCACATTTACCTGGTGACTCCGGTCCCCACTAGGGCCTCACTTGGATCTGGTGACTCTGGGCTGAAGGTTGTCCTCACCTGGACCTGGTGAGTGGGTTGCCAACCCATACCTGGTAACTCAGTTCCCCACGTGGGCCTCTTGGACCTGTTAATCTGGTCGTTACCTGGTCCTCTCCCAGACCCGGGGACTCTGGTCCCCAACTGGGCCTCATCTGGAACTGTGAATCTGGTCCCCATCTGGGCCTCACCAAGTCCTGGTGACTTTGTTCCCCACCTGGACCTGATTTCTGTGGACTCTTTCTTGGCCTCACCGGGAACTGGTGACTCTGATCCTATCTGCGCTTCACCCAGACCTGGTGACTCTGGTCCTCACCTGGGCATCATTGGTACCTGGTGACTCTGTTCCACACCAGAGCCTCACCTGGACATGATGACTCTGGAACCCCTCTGGGCCTCACCCTGACCTGGTGATTCTGGACCCATCTGGATTTCACCTGGACCAGGTGATTCTGGTACCCATCTAGGCCTCAACCAGATCTGGTGACTCTGGTTCTCAACTGGGCCTATCCTGGACCTAGTGAATATGCTCCATCTGGGCCAAATTTGCACCTGGTGACTCTAGTCACTACCTGGGCATCATCGGGACATGGTACCACTGCATGACTTGCAGGTTGGCCTCACCTGGACCTGGTAACTCTGGTCCCTACCTGGGCATCATCGGGACATAGTTCCACACATGGCCTGCAGGTTGGCCTCACCTGTCCCGGTAACTCTACTTCCTACCTGGGCATTATCGGGACATGGTTCCTCTGCATGGCCTGCAGGTTGGACTCACCTGGACCTGGTGAGTGGCGTTGCCACCTTGGCCTCACCCATGCCTGGTGACACAGGTCCCCAAGTGGGCCTCACTTGGAGCTGGTGAATCTGGTCCTTACCTGGTCCTCACCCGAAACTCCTAACTCGGGTAACCACCTGGGAATCACCTGAACCAGGTTAATTTGGTCCCTATGTGGTCCACATCCAATCCTGGTGAATTTGTCACCCCACCTGGACCTGATTGCTGTGGACTCCTTCTTGGCCTCACCTGGAACGGGTGACTCTGATCCTAAGTGGGCCTCACCCAGATCTGGTGACTCTGGTCTTCTCCTATGGACCATTATGACTTAGATACTCTGTTCCACACCTGAGCCTCACTTGGACATGATGACTCTGGATCCCCTCAGGGCCTCACCCTGACATGATGACTCTGGTCCCCATCCGGATGTCACCTAGACCAGATGAATCTGGTATCCCTCTAGGCCTCAACTTGACCTGGTGACTCTGGTCCTCAACTGGGCCTCACGGGGACCTAGTGAACATGCTCCCCACCTGCGCCTCATCTGGACTTGGAGACTCTGGTTCTACTTGGGCATCATCGGGACAAGGTTACTCTATTCCCCACTGGGACTGACCTGATCCTGGTAACTCTGGTCCTGACTTTGGCCTCTTCTGTACCAGGTGACTCTGGCTCCACCTGGGCCTCACCTGTAACTGGTGACTCTGATCCTAAGCATGGCCTCACCTGACCTGGTGACTGTGGTTCCCATCTGGACCTCACCCGGACTCATGTCTCTGGTCCCACCTGGACCTCACCAGGACCTGGTGTCTCTGGTACCCACCTGGGTAGCATTAGGATATGGTTACACTGTTCACTAACAGTGACCCAGCCGGACCTATTAACTCTGGTCTTCACCTGCACCACACCTGGACATGGTGACACTGGTTCCCACCTGGGTCTCACCTGGAAATGGTGAGTCGCATCCCCACCTGGTCCTCACCTGTAACTGGTGATACTCGTTCCCACATGGACATCATGTGGACCTGGTAGCTGCAGTGTTTCTAGCTTCTCATGTCCCTCGTGACTCTGGTCCCCACCAGGGACTCACCGGGACCTGGTGAGTGTGGTTGCCACCTGCAACTCACCTGGACCTGGTGATTCTGGTCTGCACCTGAGACTAACCTGGATCTGGTGACTGGTCCCCACCTGGGCATCACCTGGATTTGGGGACTCCGGTCCCCATCTGGGCCTCACCTGGCCCTGATGACCATGGTCCTCACCTGGGCAAAATTGGGACCCGGTGACTGTGTTCCACAACTGGACCTCACCTGGACCACATGACTCTGGTCCCCCTCTGGGTCTCACCGTTCCCTAGTGACTGTCAACCCCACTTTGGCCTAACTTGGACCTCCTGACACTTGTTGCCACCTGCGCCTGACCTCGAACTGTTGACTCTGGTTCTTTCAAGGTCCTCCCCTGTACCTGGTGATCCTGGTCCCCACCAGGGCCTCAACTGGACGTGGTGACACTTGTCACCACGGAGGACTCACCTGAACCTGCTTACTATGTTCCAGTCCTGGGCCTCAAGTAGACCTGTTGATCATGGTCCCCAAGCCGGCCTCACATGGACCTGTTGCCTATGATCCCCACCAAGGCCTCACGTGTACCTGGTAACTCTGGTCCTCACCTGGGCCTCAACTGGTCCTAGTGACTCTGGTCCCCAACTGGGCTTCACCTGGATCTGGTGACTCTGAACCCCACCTGGACTTTACCTGATCTGTTGCCTCTGGTCCCCAGCTGGACCTCTCCTGGACCTGGTGACTCTCTTTCCAACATGGAACTCAACTGGATCTGGTCACTCTCGTCCTCAGTTTGGTCTCAGCTGGACCTGGTGTCTCTTGTCCTCACTTTGACCTAACTCAGAACTGCTGAATCTTGCCCCACCTAGGCCGCACCCAGACCTGGTGACTCTTGTCCCCAGCTATACCTCAATTCGACCTGATGAATCTGGTCCTCACGTGGGCCTCACATGGACCTGGGACTCAGCTGGATGTAGTGGCTCTGGTTCCCACAAGGGGCTCACCTGATACTGGTGACTGTGTTCTTATTCTATGCCTCCCCAGGACCTAGTGATTCTGTTCCCCATCTGGGCTTGCATGGCCCTAGTGACTCTGGTCCTCACCCAGGCATCATTGGGACCTGGATACTCTATTCACACCTGGGCCTCACTTTGACCAGGGACCTCTGGTCCCATTCTGGGCCTCAAACTAAACTGGTTACTCTGGTTCCCCCTCTGGGCCTCACCCTTACCTGGTGACTCTGGTCACCCCTTGGGCTTCACTTGGGCCTGGTGAATCTGGTCCTTAGCTGGTCCGCACCTGGATCTGGTGACAGGTCACCACGTGGACCTCACCTGTACTTGGTGAATCCTGTTGCCACCTGCGCCTCACCTGGACCTTGTGACTCTGGTCCCTCCTGGACCTCACCTGGATCTGGTGGCTCTGGTTCCCATATGGGACTCTATTGGACCTGGTTCCTGTGGTCTCCTATGGCCTCACCTGGAACACAATGACTCTGATCCATATTTGTGTCTCTCCTGGATCTTGACTCAGGTCCTTATCTGGGCATCATTGGGACCTGGATACTCTCTTATATACCTGGGCCTCACCTGGACCTTGAGACTGTGGTCCCACCTGGGCCTCACCTGGACGAGGTGACTGGTTGCCACAGGGACATCACCTGGACCTGGTGACTCAGGTCCTCATATGGGCATCATTCACCTGGTTTCTCAGTTCCACATCGGGGCCTCAACTGGACCTAGTGATTTCGTCCAACTCTGGGCCTCACCCTGACCTGGTGATCTGGTCCTCACCTGGATATCATCAGAACCGGGTGACTCTGGTCCCCCTCTGGGACTCACCCGGAGCTGGGGACACTGGTCCTCAACTGGACCTCAACAGTACTTGTTGAATCTACTCCTCACTTAGGTCTCGTCTGCACCTTGTGACTCTTTTCCCTCCTGGCATCAATGGGACATGGTTACTCTGTTCCCCACCTGGGCCTCACCTGGACATCATACCTTGGCTCCACACTTTGGCCTCAACTGGTCCTGATGACACTGTTCCCCCACCTAGGCCTCAATCTGGACATGGTGACTGTCGCCACCTGGGTCTCACCTGGACCTAGTGACTCTCATTCCCTCATGACCCACACCTGGACCTGGTGACTGTGGTGTTCTTGTAGACTCACATTTACCTGGTGACTCCGGTCCCCACTAGGGCCTCAACTGGATCTGGTGACTCTGGCCTGCAGGATGGCCCCACCTGGACATGGTGAGTGGGCTGCCACTCCATTCCTGGTGACACAGGTCCCCAGGTGGACCTCTTGGACCTGGTGAATCTGGTCCTTCCTGGTCCTTCCCGGAACTGGTAACTCTGGTCACCACTTGGGCCTCACCTGGACCTGGTGAATCTGGTACCCATCTAGTCCTCACCCAGTCCTGGTGACTTTGTTCCCCACCTGGACATGATTGCTGTGGACTCTTTCTTGGCCTCACCTGGAACTGGTGACTCTGATCCTATCTGCGTGTCACCTAGACGTGGTGACTCTGGTCCTCACCTGGACATGATTGGTACCTGGTGACTATGTTCCACACGCTGACCCTCACCTGGACACGATGACTATGGAACCACTCTGGGCCTCACCCTAACCTGCTGACTCTGGTCTCCATCTGGATGCCACTTGGACCAGGTGATCTGGTACCCCTCTAGTCCTCAACGAGATCTGGTGCCTCTGGTCCTGAACTGGGCCTCACCTGGACCTAGTGAATATGCTCTATCTGGGCCTTACCTGGACCTGGTAAGTCTGGTGCCTACCTGGGCATCATCGGGACATGGTTCCACTGCATGGCTGCAGGTTGGGCTCACCTGGACCTGGTAAATCCGGTCCCTACCTGGGCATCATCGTGACACCGTTCCTCTGCATGGCCTGCAGGTTGGCCTCACCTGGACCTGGTGAGTGGGGTTGCCACCTGTGCCTCATCCATACCTGGTGACACAGGTCCCCACGTGGGCCTCACTTGGACCTGGTGAATATGGTCCTTACTTGGTCCTCACCCGGAACTGGTAACTCTGGTCATCATCAGGGAATCTCCTGGACCTTGTGAATCTGGTCCCCATCTGGGCCTCACCCAGTCCTGGTGACTTTGTTCCCCACCTGGACCTGATTGCTGTGAAATCCTTATTGTCCTCACCTGGAACTGTTGCCTCTGATCCTAACTGGCCTCACCCAGATCTGGTGACTCTGGTCCTCACCTGTGGACCATTATGACCTGGATACTCTGTTCCACACCTGAGCC
Organism: Canis aureus; assembly: GCF_053574225.1. Taxonomy (NCBI): domain Eukaryota; kingdom Metazoa; phylum Chordata; class Mammalia; order Carnivora; family Canidae; genus Canis; species Canis aureus. The sequence goes on from NC_135632.1 coordinate 59,502,212, forward strand.
TCACCTGGTCATGATGACTCTGGATCCCCTCTGGGCCTCAGCCTGACATGGTGACTCTGGTCCCCATCTGGATATCACCAATACCAGGTGAATCTGGTACCCCTCTATGCCTCAACTAGACCTGGTGATTCTGGTCCTCAACTGGGCCTCAACGGGACCTAGTGAACATGCTCCCCACCTGCGCCTCATCTGGACCTGGTGACTCTGGTTCTACCTGGGCATCATCGGGACATGGTTACTTTATTCCCCGCTGGGACTGACCTGATCCTGGTAACTGTAGTCCTGACTTTGACCTCTTCTGTACCAGGTGACTCTGACTCAACCTGGGCCTCACCTGTAACTGGTGACTCTGACCTAAGCATGTCCTCACCTGATCTGGTACTGTGGTTCCCATCGGGACCTCACCTGAACCTCATGTCTCTTGTCCCACCGGGGCTTCACCAGGCCCTGGTGTCTCTGGTCCCCACCTGGGTAACATCAGGATATGGTTACACTGTTCACTAACAGTGACCCACCCGGACCTATTAACTGTGGTCTTCACCTGGGGAACACCTGGACATGGTGACACTGGTTCCCACATGGGTCTCACCTGGACATGGTGAGTCTGATCCCCAACTGTGCCTCAATGTAACTGGTGATTCTCGTTCCCACATGGACATCATGTGGACCTGGTGGCTGCAGTGTTTCTAGCTTCTCATGCACCTCGTGGCTCTGGTCCCCACCAGGGCCTCACCGGGACCTGGTGAGTGTGGTTGCCACCTGCACCTCACCTGGACTTTGCTGATTCATGTCTGCCCCTGAGACTATCCTGGATCTGGTGACTGTGGTCCCCACCTGGGCTTCACCTGGATTTGGGGACTCCGGTCCCCATCTGGGCCTCATCTGGCCCTGATGACCATGGTCCTCAACTGGGCACAATTGGGACCCGGTGACTGTGTTCCACAACTGGACCTCACTTGCACCATGTGACTCTGGTCCCCCTCTGGGTCTCACCGTGCCCTAGTGACTGTGAATCCAACTTTGGCCTGACTTGGAACTGCTGACGCTGGTTGCCACCTGCGCCTGACCTCGAACTGTTGACTCTGGTTCGTTCAAGGGCTTACCCTGTACCTGGTGATCCTGGTCCCCACCTGGGACTCACCTGGACGTGGTGACTCTTGTCACCACCGGGGACTCACCTGGACCTGCTTACCTTGTTCCACATCTGGGCCACAAGTAGACTTGTTGACCCTGGTCTCCAAGCCGGCCTCACATGGACCTGTTGCCTCTGATCCCCACCGGGGCCTCACGTTTACCGGGTATCTCTGGTCCTAACCAGGGCCTCATCTGAACCTAGAGACTCTGGTCCCCACCTGGGCTTCTCCTGATTCTGGTGACTATGGTCCCCACCTGGACTTCACCTGGATCTGGTGACTCTGGTCCCAACTGGACCTCTCCTGGACCTGGTGACTCTCTTTCCAACATGGACCTCACCTGGATCTGGTGACTCTGGTCCTCCTTTTCGCCTCTCCTGGACCTGGTATCTCTCATCCCCACTTTCACCTAACTCAGAACTGCTGAATCATGCCCCACCTAGGCCGCACCCAGACCTGGTGACTCTTGTCCCCCGCTATGCCTCAATTCGACCTGATGAATCTGGTCCTCACGTGGGCCTCACATGGACGTGGGACTCAGCTGGATTGAGTGGCTCTGGTTCCCACAAGGGGCTCACCTGATTCTGGTGACTCTGGTCTTATTCTATGCCTCACCAGGACCTAGTGATTCTGTTCCCCATCTGCGCCTGCATGACCCTAGTGACTCTGGTCCTCACCCAGGCATCATTGGGATCTGGATAATCTATTCCACACCAGGGTGTCACTCTGACCAGGGACCTCTGGTCCCATTCTGTTCCTCAACTAAACTGGTTACTCTGGTTATCCCTCTGGGCCTCACCCTTACCTGGTGACTCTGGTCACCCCTTGGGCTTCACTTGGGCCTGGTGAATCTGGTCCTTAGCTGGTCCACACCTGGATCTGGTGACAGGTCGCCACCTGGGCCTCACCTGGACTTGGTGAATCCTGTTGCCACCTGCGCCTCACCTGGACCTTGTGACTGTGGTCCCACCTGGACCTCACCTGGATCTGGTGGCTCTGGTTCCCATATGGCGCTCTCCTGCTCCTGGTTCCTGTGGTCTCCTTCTGGCCTCACCTAGAACACAATGTCTCTGATCCATATTTGGGCCTCTCCTGGACCTGTTGACCCTGGTCCTTACCTGGGCATCATTGGGACCTGGATACTCTCTTATATAACTTGGCCTCACCTGGACCTGGTGAGTGTGGTCCCACCTGGGCCTCACCTGGATGAGGTAACTGGTTCCCCAGGGACCTCACCTGGACCTGGTGACTCAGGTCCTCATATGGGCATCATTGGACCTGGTTTCTCAGGTCCACATTGGGGCCTCACCTGGACCTAGGGATTCTCGTCCCCCTCTGGGCCTCACCCTGACGTGGTGACTCTGGTCCCCACCTGGATATGACCAAAACTGCGTGACTCTGGTCCCCCTCTGGGACTCACCCAGAGCTGGGGACACTGCTCCTCAAATGGGCCTCAACAGGACCTGGTGAATCTACTCCACACTTAGGCCTCGTCCGGACCTTGTGACTCTTTTCCCAACTGGCATCAATGGGACATGGTTACTCTGTTCCCCACCTATGCCTCTACTGGACATGATAACTTTGCTCAACACTTTGGCCTCAACTGCTCCTGATGAATCTGGTCCCCCCACCTAGGCCTCAATCTGGACCTGGTGACTGTGGTCCCCACCTGGATCTCAGCTGGACCTGGTGACTCTCGTTCCCACATGAAACACACCTAGACCTGGTGACTGTGGTGTTCTTGTAGACTCACATTTACCTGGTGACTCCGGTCCCCACTGGGGCCTCACCTGTTCTGGTGACTCTGGCCTGCAAGTTGGCCTCACCTGGACCTGGTGAGTGGGGTTCCCACCTGGGCATCACAGATACCTGGTGACCACGTCCCCACGTGGGCCTCTTGGAGATGGTGAATCTGCCCCTTACCTGGTCCTCTCCCAGACCCGGGGACTCTGGTCACCACCTTGGCCTCACCTGGGCCTGGTGAATCTGGTCCCCATCTGTGCCTCACCCAGTCCTGGTGACTTTGTTCCCCACTTGAACCTGATTGCTGTGGACTCTTTCTTGGCCTCACTTGGAACTGGTGACTCTGATCCTATCTGTGTATCACCCAGACCTGGTGACTCTCGTCCTCACTTGGGCATCATTGGTACCTGATTACTCTGTTTCACACCTGAGCCTCCCCTGGACATGATGACTCTGGAACCTCTCTGGGCCTCACCCTGACCTGGTGACTCTGGTCCAATTCTGGATGTCACCTGGACCAGGTGATTCTGGTACCCCTCTAGGCCTCAACCAGATCTGGTGACTTTTCTCCTCAACTGGGCCTCACCTGGACCTAGTGAATATGCTCCATCTGGGCCTCATTTGGACCTGGAGACTCTGGTCACTCACTGGGCATCATCGGGAAATGGTTCCACTGCATGGCCTGCTGGTTTGCCTCACCTGGACCTGGTAACTCTGGTCCCTACCTGGCTTTCATCGGGACACGGTTCCTCTGCTTGCCCTGCCGGTTGGCCTCATCTTGACCTCGTGAGTGGAGTTCCCACCTGGGTCATACCCATGCCTGGTGACACAGGTCCCCACGTGGGCCTCACTTGGACCTGGTGAATTTGGTCCTTACCTAGTCCTCACCCGGAATTGGTAAATCTGGTCACCACCTGGGCATCACCTAGACCTGACTTTGTTCCCCACCTGGACCTGATTGCTGTGGACACCTTCTTGGACTCACCTGGAAGTGGTAACTCTGATCCTAACTGGGCCTTTCCCAGATCTGGTGACTCTGGTCCTCACCTTCGGACAATTATGACCTGGATACTCTGTTCCACACCTGAACCTCCCCTGGACATGATGACTTTGGATCCCCTCTGGGCCTCACCCTGACATGGTTACTCTGGTCCCCATCTGGATGTCACCTAGACCAGGTGAATCTGGTACCCCTCTGTGCCTCAACCAGATCTGGTGACTCTGGTCCTCAACTGGGCCTCACCTGGACCTAGTGAATATGCTCCATCTGGGCCTCATTTGGACCTGGTGACTCTGGTCCCTACGTGGGCAACATCGGGACATGGTTCCAAATAATGTTCTGCATGGTGGCCTCTTCTTGACCTGGTAACTCTGGTCCCTACCTGGGCATCATCGGGACACGGTTCCTCTGCATGGCCTGCAGGTTGGCGTCACGTGGACCTCGTAGCTCTGGTCCCTACCTGGGCATCATCGGGACACGGTTCCTCTGCATGACCTGCAGGTTGGCCTCACCTGGACCTGGAGAGTGGGCTTGCCACCTGGGCCTCACCCATACCTGGTGACACAGGTCCCACGTGGGCCTCCCTTGGACCTGGTGAATCTGGTCCTTACCTGGTCCTCACCCGGAACTGGTAACCCTTGTCACCACCTGGGAATCACCCGGACCTGGTGAATCTGGTCCCCATCTGGGCCTCACCCAGTCCTGGTGACTTTGTTCCCCACCTGGACCTGATTGCTGTGTACTCCTTCTTGGCCTCACCTGGAACTTGTGACTCTGCTTCTAACTGGTCCTCACCCAGATATGGTGACTCTGGTCCTCACCTGTGGACCATTATGACCTGGATACTCTGTTTCACACCTGAACCTCACCTGGACATGATGACTCTGGATGCCCTCTGGGCCTCACCCTGACATGGTGACTCTGGTCCCCATCTGGATGTCCCCTAGACCAGGTGAATCTGGTACCCCTCTAAGCGTCAACTAGACCTGGTGACTCTGGTCCTCATCTGGGCCTCACCTGGACCTAGTGAATATTCTCCCACCTGCGCCTCGCTGGACCTGGTGACTCTGTTTCTACCTGGGCATCATTGGGACATGGTTACTGTATTACCCACTGGGACTGACCTGATCCTGGTAACTCTGGTCCTGACTTTGGCCTCTTCTGTACCAGGAGACTCTGGCTCCACCTGGGCCTCACCTGTACCTGGTGACTCTGATCCTAAGCATGGCCTCACCTGACCTGGTGACTGTGGTTCCCATCGGGACCTCACCTGGACCTCATGTCTCCGGTTACACCTGGGCCTCACCAGGACCTGGTGTCTCTGGTACCCACCTAGGTAGCATCAGGATATGGTTACACTGTTCACTAATAGTGACCCAGCCAGACCTATTAACTCTGGTCTTCACCTGATCCACACCTGGACATGGTGCCACTGGTTCGAACCTGGGTCTCACCTGGACATGGTGAGTCGGATCCCCACCTGGTCCTCACCTTTAACTGGTGATTCTGATTCCAGCATGGACATCACATGGACCTGGTGGCTGCAGTGTTTCTAGCTTCTCATGTACCTCGTGACTCTGGTCCCCACCAGGGCTTCACCGGTACCTGGTTAGTGTGGTTGCCACCTGCACCTCACCTGGACCTGGTGATTCTGGTCTGCACCTGAGACTACCCTGGATCTGGTGACTGTGGTTCCCTCCTGGGCTTCACCTGGATTTGGGGACTCAGGTCCCCATCTGGGCCTCACCTGGCCCTGTTGACCATGATCCTAAACTGGGCAAAATTGGGACCCAGTGACTGTGTTCCACAACTGGACCTCACCTGGACCAGGTGACTCTGGTCCCTCTCTGGGTCTCACCGTGCCCTAGTGACTGTGAACCCCACTTTGGCCTGGCTTCGACCTGCTGACCCTGGTTGCCACCTGTGGCTGACCTCGAACTGTTGACTCTGGTTCTTTCAAGGGCCTCCCCTGTACCTGGTGATCCTGGTGCCCACCTGGTCCTCACCTTGACGTGGTGACCTTTGTCACCACCGGGGACTCACCTGGACCTGCTTACTGTGTTGCACACCTGGGCCTCAAGTACACCTCTTGACCATTGTCCCCAAGCCCGCCTAACATGGACCTGTTGCCTCTGATCCCCACCGGGGCCTCACGTGTACCTGGTAACTCTGGGCCTCACCTGGGCCTTATCTGGACCTAGAGACTCTGGTCCCCACCTGGACTTCACCTGGATCTGGTGACTCTGGTCCCCACCTGGATTTTACCTGGATCTGGTGACTCTGGTCCCCACCTGGATATCACCAGAACCGGGTGACACAACCGGAGTTGGGGACACTGGTCCTCAGCTGGGCCTCAACAGGACCTGGTGAATCTACTCCAAACTTAGGCTTCGTCTGGACATTGTGACTCTTTTCCCACCTGGCATCAATGGGACATGGTTACTCTGTTCCCCACCTGGGTCTCACCTGGACATGATAACTTTGCTGCACACTTTGGCCTCAACTGGTCCTGATGACTCTCGTCCCCCAACCTAGTCCTCAATCTGGACCTTGTGACTGTCGTCCCCAACTGGGTCTCAGCTGGACCTGGTGACTCCCGTTCCCACATGAACCACACCTGGACCTGGTGACTGTGGTGTTCTTGTAGACTCACATTTACCTTGTGACTCCCGTCCCCTCTAGGGCCTCACCTGGATCTGGTGACTCTGGCCTGCAGGTTGGCCTCACCTGGACCTGGTGAGTGTGGTTGCCACCTGGGCCTCACACATACCTGGTGACTCAGTTCCCCACGTGGGAAATGTGGACCTGGTAATTTGGTCCTTACCTGGTCCTCTCCCGGACCCGGGGACTCTGGTCACAACCTGGGCCTCAGCTGGACCTGGTGAATCTGGTCCCCTTCTGGGTCTCACACAGTCTTGGTGACTTTGTTCCCCACCTGGACCTGATTGCTGTGGACTCTTTCTTGGCCTCACCTGGAACTGGTGACTCTGGTCCCTATCTGGATGTACCTGGACCAGGGGATTCTGGTACCCCTCTGGGCCTCAACCAGATATGGTGACTCTGGTCCTCAAATGGGCCTCACCTGGACCTAGTGAATATGCTCCATCTGGGCCTCACTTGGACCTGGTGACTCTGGTCCCTACGTGGGCAACATCGGGACATGGTTCCACATAATGGTCTGCAGGTTGGCCTCTTCTTGACCTGGTAACTCTGGTCCCTACCTGGGCATCATCGGGACACGGTTCCTCTGCATGGCCTGCAGGTTGGCGTCACCAGGACATGGTGAGTGGGCTTGCCACCTGGGCCTCACCCATACCTGGTGACACAGGTCCCACGTGGGCCTCACTTGGACCTAGTGAATCTGGTCTTTACCTGGTCCTCACCCGGAACTGGTAACTCTTGGCACCACCTGGGAATCACCTGGACCTGGTGAATTTGGTCCCCATCTGGGCCTCACCCAGTCCTGGTGACTTTGTTCCCCACCTGGACCTGATTGCTGTGGACTCCTTCTTGGCCTCACCTGAAAATTGTGACTCTGCTCCTAACTGGGCCTCACCCAGATCTGGTGACTCTGGTCCTCACCTGTGGACCATTATGACCTGGATACTCTGTTCCACACCTGAACCTCACCTGGACATGATGACTCTGGATCCCCTCTGGGCCTCACCCTGACATGGTGACTCTGGTCCCCATATGGAGGTCCCCTAGACCAGGTGAATTTGATACCCCTCTAGGCCTCAACTACACCTAGTGACTCTGGTCATCATCTGGGCCTCACCTGGACCTAGTGAATATTCTCCCCACCTGCGCCTCGATGGACCTGGTGACTCTGGTTCTACCTGGGCATCATTGGGACATGGTTACTGTATTACCCACTGGGTCTCACCTGATCCTGGTAACTCTGGTCCTGACTTTGGCCTCTTCTGTAAGAGGTGACTCTGTGTCCACCTGGGCCTCATCTGTACCTGGTGACTCTGATCCTAAGCATGGCCTCACCTGCCCTGGTGACTGTGGTTCCCATCGGGACCTCACCTGGACCTCATGTCTCCAGTTACACTTGGGCCTCACCAGGACCTGGTGTCTCTGGTACCCACCTGGGTAGGATCACGATATGGTTACACTGTTCACTAACACTCATCCAGCCGGACCTAATAACTCTGGTCTTCACCTGGGGCACACCAGGACATGGTGACACTGGTTCCCATCTGGGTCTCACCTGGACATGGTGAGTCGGATCCCCACCTGGTCCTCACCTGTAACTGGTGATCCTCGTTCCCACATGGACATCATGTGGACCTGGTGGCTGCAGTGTTTCAAGCTTCTCATGTACCTAGTGTCTCTGGTCCCCACCGGGGCCTCACCAGGACCGGGTGAGTGTGGTTGCCACCTGCACCTCACATGGACCTGGTGATTCTGGTCTGCACCTGAGACTACCCTGGATCTGGTGACTGTGGTCCCCACCTTGGCTTCACCTGGATTTGGGGACTCCGGTCCCCATCTGGGCCTCACCTGGCCCTGTTGACCATGGTCCTCAACTGTGCAAAATTGGTAACCGGAGACTGTGTTCCACAACTGGACCTCACCTGGACCAGGTGACACTGGTCCCACTCTGGGTCTCACCGTGCCCTAGTGACTGTGAACCCCACTTTGGCCTGACTTGGACATGCTGACCCTGGTTGCCCCCTGTGCCTGACCTCGAACTGTTGACTCTGGTTCTTTCAAGGGCCTTCCCTGGACCTGGTGATCCTGGTCGGACCTGGGCCACACCTGGACGTGGTGACTCCTGTCACCAATGGGGACTCACCTGGACCTGCTTACGGTGTTCCACACCTGGGCCTCAAGTAGACCTGTTGACCATGGTCCCCAAGCCGGCCTCACATGGACCTGTTGACTCTGATCCCCACCGGGTCCTCACGTGTACCTGGTAATTCTGGTCCTCACCTGGGCCAGATCTGGACCTAGTGACTCTGGTCCCCATCTGGGCTTCACTTGGATCTGGTGACTCTGGTCTCCACCTAGACTTCACCTGGATCTGGTGACTCTGGTACACTCCTGGACCTCTCCTGGACCTGGTGACTCTCTTTCCCTCATGTGTCTGGTCCCACCTGGGGCTCACCAGGTCCTGGTGTCTCTGGTACCCACCTGGGTAGCATCAGCATATGGTTATATTGTACACTAACAGTGACCCAGCCGGACCTATCAACTCTGGTCTTCACCTGGGCCACTCCTGGACATGGTGACACTGGTTCCAAACTGGATCTCACCTGGACATGGTGAGTCGGATCCCCACCTGGGCCTCACCTGTAACTGGTGATTCTCGTCCCCACATGGATATCATGTGGACATGGTGGCTGCAGTGTTTCTAGCTTCTCATGTACCTCGTGACTCTGGTCCCCACCAGGGCCTCACCGGGACCTGGAGAGTGTGGTTGCCACCTGCACCTCACCTGGACCTGGTGATTCTGGTCTGCACCTGAGACAAACCTGGAGCTGGTGACTGTGGTCCCCTCCTTGGCTTCACCTGGATTTGGGGACTCCAGTCCCCATCGGGGCCTCACCTGGCCCTGTTGAACATGGTCCTCAACTGGGCAAAATTGGGACACAGAGACTGTGTTCCACAACTGGACCTCACCTGGACCAGGTGACTCTGGTCCCCCTCTGGGTCTCAACGTGCCCTAGTGACTGTCAACCCCACTTTGGCCTGACATGGACCTGCTGACCCCAGTTGCCACCTGCGACTGACCTCGAACATTTGACTCTGGTTCTTTAAAGGGCCTCCCCTGTACCTGGTGATCATGGTCCCCACTTGAGCCTCACCTGGACGTGGTGACTCTTGTCACCACCGGGGCTCACCTGGACCTGGTTACTGTGTCCCACACCTGGGCCTAATGTAGACCTGTTGACCATGGTCCCCAAGCCCGCCTCACATGGACCTGTTGCCTCCTATCCCCACCGGGGCCTCACGTGTACCTGGTAACTCTGGCCCTCACCTAGGCTTCATCTGGACCTACTGACTGGTCCCAACCTGGGTTTCACCTGAATCTGGTGACTCTGGTACCCAGCTGGACCTCTCCTGGACCTGGTGACTCTCTTTCCAACATGGAGCTCACCTGGATATGGTGACTCTGGTCCTCAGTTTGGCCTCACCTGGACCTGGTGTCTCTCGTCCCCACTTTGACCTAACTCAGAACTGCTGAATCTTGCCCCACCTAGGCCGCACCCACACCTGGTGACTCTTGTCCCCAGCTATGCCTCAATTCGACCTGATGAATCTGGTCCTCACGTGGGCCTCAGATGGTCCTGGCACTCAGCTGGATAGAGTGGCTCTGGATCCCACATGGGGCTCACCTGATACTGGTGACTGTGGTCTTATTCTATGCCTCACCAGGACCTAGTGATTCTGTTCCCCATCTGGGCCTGCATGGCCCTTGTGACTCTGGTCCTCACCCAGGCGTCATTGGGACCTGGATACTCTATTCCACACCTGGGCCTCACACTGCCAAGGGACCTCTGATCCCATTCTGGGCCTCAAACTAAACTGCTTACTCTGGTTCCCCCTCTGGGCCTCACCCTTACCTGGTGACTCTGGTCACCCCTTGGGATTCACATGGGCCTGGTGAATCTGGTCTTTAGCTTGTCCTCACCTGGATCTGGTGACTGGTAGCCACCTGGGCCTCACCTGGACTTGTTGAATCCTGTTGCCACCTGTGCCTCAACTGGACCTTGTGACTGTGGTCCCACCTGGACCTCACCTGGATCTCTTGGCTCTGGTTCCCATATGGGGCTCTCCTTGACTTGGTTCCTGTGGTCTCCATCTTTCCTCACATGGAACACAATGACTCTGATCCATATTTGGTCCTTTCCTGGACCTGTTGACTCAGGTCCTTACCTGGGCATTATTGGGACGTGGATACTCTCTTATATACCTGGGCCTCACCTGGACCTGGTGACTGTTGTCCCACCTGTGCCTCACCTGGTCGAGGTGACTGGTTCCCACAAGGACCTCACATGGACCTGGTGACTCAGGTCCTCATATGGGCATCATGGGACCTGGTTTCTCAGTTCCACATTCGGGCATCACCTGGACCTAGTGATTCTCGTCCCACTCTGCGCGTCACCCTGACATGGTGACTGTGGTCCCCACCTGGATATCACCAGAACCGGGTGCCTCTGGTCCCCCTCTGGGACTCACCCGGAGCTGGGGACTCTGGTGCTCAATTGGGCCTCAACAGGACCTGGTGAATCTACTCCTCACTTAGGCCGCGTCTGGACCTTGTGACTCTTTTCCCACCTGGCATCAATGGGACATGTTTACTCTCTTCCCCAACTGGGCCTCACCTGGACATGATAACTTTGCTCCATACTTTAGCCTCAACTGGTCCTGAGGACTCTGGTCCCCCCACCTAGGCCTCCATCTGGACCTGATGACTGTGGTCCCCACCTGGGTCTCACCTGGACCTGGTGACTCTCGTTCCCACATGAACCACACCTGGCCCTGGTGACAGTGGTGTTCTGGTAGACTCACATTTACATGGTGACTCTGGTCCCCGCTAGGGCCTCACGTCGATCTGGTGACTTTAGCCTGCAAGTTTGCCTCACCTGGACCTGGTGAGTGGGGTTGCCACCTGGGCCTCATCCATACCTGGTGACTCAGGTCCCCACGTGGGCCTCTTGGACCTGGTGAATCTGGTCCTTACCTGGTCCTCTCCCAGACCCGGGGACTCTGGTCACCACCTGGGCCTCACCTGGACCTGGTCAATCTGGTCCTCATCTGGGCCTCACCCAGTCTTGGTGACTTTGTTCCCCACCGGGACCTGATTGCTGTGGACTCATTCTTGGCCTCACCTGGAACTGGTGACTCTGATCCTATCTGCGTGTCACCCTGACCTGGTGACTCTGGTCCACACCTGGGCATCATTGGTACCTGGTGACTCTGTTCCACAGCTGAGCCTCACCTGGACATGATGACTCTGGAACCTTTCTGTGTCTCACCCTGACCTGGTGACTCTGGTCCCCAACTGGATGTCATCTGGACCAGGTGATTCTGGTACCCCTCTAGGCCTCAACCTGATCTGGTGACTCTGGTCCTCAACTGGGCCTCACCTGGACCTAGTGAATATGCTCCATCTGTGCCTCATTTGGACCTGGTGACTCTGGTCCGTACCTGGGCATCATCGGGACATGGTTCCATTGCATGGCCTGCAGCTTGGCCTCACCTGGAACTGGTAAATCTGGTTCCTACCTGGGCATCATCGGGACATGGTTCCATTGCATGGCCTGCAGATTGGCCTCACCTGGACCTGGTAAATTTGGTTCCTACCTGGGCATCATCAGGACATGTTCCACTGCATGGCCTGCAGGTTGGCCTCACCTGGACCTGAGAACTCTAGTCCCTACCTCGGCATCATCGGGACATGTTTCCTCTGCATGGTCTGCAGGTTGGCCTCACCTGGACCTGGTGAGAGGGGTTGTCATTTGGGCCTCACACATGCCTGGTGACACAGGGCCCCACGTGGGCCTCACTTGGACCTGGTGAATCTGGTCCTTACCTGGTCCTCACCCGGAAATCGTAACTCTGTTCACCACCTGGGAATCACCTGGACCTTGTGAATCTGGTCCCCATCTGGGGCTCACCCAGTCCTCGGGAATTTGTACCCCACCTGGACCTGATTGCTGTGGACTCTTTCTTGGCCTCACCTGGAACTGGTGACTCTGATCCTATCTGCGGGTCACCCAGACCTGGTGACTCTGGTCCTCACCTGGGCATCATTGGTACCTGGTGACTCTGTTCCACACCTGAGCCTCACCTGGACATGATGACTCTGGAACCTTTCTGGGCCTCACCCTGACATGGTGACTCTGGTCCCCATCTGGATGTCACCTGGACCGGGTGTTTCTGGTACCCCTCTAGGCCTCAACCAGATCTGGTGACTCTGGTCCTCAACTGGGCCTCCTGGGATCTAGTGATCATGCTCCCCACCTGCACCCCATATGGAACTGGTGACTCTGGTTCTACCTGGGCATCATCGGGACATGGTTACTCTATTCCCCTCTCGGACTGACCTGATCCTGGTAACTCTGGTCCGGACTTTGGCCTCTTCTGTACCAAGTGACTCTGGCTCCACCTCGGCCAGACCTGTAACTGGTGACTCTGATCCTAAGCATGGCCTCACCTGACCTGGTGACTGTGGTTCCCATCGGGACCTCACCTAGACCTCATGTGTCTGGTCCCACCTGGGCCTCACCAGGACCTGGTGTCTCTGGTACCCACCTGGGTAGCATCAGGATATGGTTACACTGTACACTAACATTGACCAGCAGACCTATCAACTCTGGTCTCCACCTGGGGCACTCCTGGACATGGTGACACTGGTTCCCACCTGGGTCTCACCTGGACATGGTGAGTCCGAAACCCACCTGGGCCTCACCTGTAACTGGTGATTCTCGTTCCCACATGGACATCATGTGGACCTGGTGGCTGCAGTGTTTCTAGCTTTTCATGTACCTCGTGACTCTGGTCCCCACCAGGGCCTCACCGGGACCTGGTGAGTGTGGTTGCCACCTGCACCACACCTGGACCTGGTGATTCTGGTCTGCACCTGAGACAAACCTGGAGCTAGTGACTGTGGTCCCCACCTTGGCTTCACCTGTATTTGGGGACTCCAGTCCCCATCTGGGCCTCACCTGGTCCTGTTGAACCAGGTCCTCAACTGGGCAAAATTGGGACCCAGAGACTGTGTTCCACAACTGGACCTCACCTGGACCAGGTGACTCTGGTCCCCTTCTGGGTCTCACCGTGCCCTAGTGACTGTGAACCCCACTTTGGCCTGACTTGGACCTGCTGACCCTGGTTGCCACCTGCGCCTGACCTTGAACTGTTGACTCTGGTACTTTCAAGGGCCTCCACTGTACCTGGTGATCCTGATCCCCACTTGCGCCTTACCTGGACGTGGTGACTCTTCTCACCACCGGGACTCACCTGGACCTGGTTACTGTGTTCCACACCGGGGCCTCAAGTAGACCTGTTGATCATGGTCCCCAAGCTGGCCTCACATGGACCTGTTGCCTCTGATCCCCGCCGGGGAATCACGTGTACAAGGTAACTCTGGTCCTCACCTGGGCCTCATCTGGACCTAGTGATTCTCGTCCCCCTCTGGGCCTCACCCTGACGTGGTGACTCTGGTCCCCACCTGGACATCACCAGAACCGGGTGACTCTGGGCCCCCTCTGGGACGCAACTGGACCTGGGGACACTGGTCCTCAACTGAGGCTCAACAGGACCTGGTGAATCTACTCCTCACTTAGACCTCGTCTGAACCTTGTGACTCTTTTCCCACCTGGCATCAATGGTACATGTTTACTCTGTTCCCCACCTGGGCGTCACCTGGACATGATAACTTTGCTCCACTCTTTGGCCTCAACTCTTCCTGATGACTCTGGTCCCCCCACCTAGGCCGCAATCTGGAACTGATGACTGTGGTCTCCACCGGGGTCTCACCTGGATTTGGTGACTCTCGTTCCCACATGAACAACACCTGGACCTGGTGACTGTGGTGTTCTTGTACACTCACATTTACCTGTTGACTCCGGTCCCCACTAGGGCCTCACCTGGATCTGGTGACTCTGGCTTGTAGGTTGGCCTCATCTGGACCTGGTGAGTGGGGATGCCACCTGGGACTCACCCATACCTGGTGACTCTGGTCCCCACCTGGAACTCACCTGGATCTTGTGACTCTGGTCTCTGTTTGGCCTCACCTGGACAGGTGTCTCTCGTCCCCACTTTGAACTAACTCAGAACTGCTGAATCTTGCCCCACCTATGCCGCACCCAGACCTGGTGACTCTTGTCCCCTGCTATGCCTCAATTCGACCTGATGAATCTGGTCCTCACTTGGGCCTCACATGGACCTGGGACTCAGCTGGATAGAGAGGCTCTGGTTCCCACAAGGGGCTCACCTGATACTGGTGACTGTGTTCTTATTCTATGCCTCACAAGGGCCCTAGTGATTCTGTTCCCCATCTGGGCTTTCTTGGCCATAGTGAGTCTGGTCCTCACCAAGGCATCATTGGGACCTGGATACTCTATTCCACACCTGGGCCTCACTTTGTCCAGGGACCTCTGGTCCCATTCTGGGCCTCAAACTAAACTGGTTACTCTGGTTCCCCCTCGGGTCCTCACCCTTACCTGGTGACTCTGGTCACCCCTTGGGCTTCCCTTGGGCCTGGTGAATCTGGTTCTTAGCTGGTCCGCACCTGGCTCTGGTGACCGTGCACCACGTGGGCCTCACCTGGACTTGGTGAATCATGTTGCCACCTGCGCCTCACCTGGACCTTGTGAATGTGGTCCCTCCTGGACCTCACCTGGATCTGGTGGCTCTGGTTCCCATATGGGGCTCTCCTGGACCTGGTTCCTGTGGTCTCCATCTGGCCTCACTTGGAACACAATGACTCTGATCCATATTTGGGCCTCTCCTGGACCTGTTGACTCTGGTCCTAACCTGGGCATCATGGGACCTGGATACTCTCTTATATACCTGGGCCTCACCAGGACCTGGTGACTGTGGACCCACCTGGGCCTCACCTGGACGGGGTGACTGGTTCCCAAAGGGACATCACCTGGACCTGGTGACTCAGGTCCTCATATGGGCATCTTGGGACCTGGTTTCACTGTTCCACATCGGTGTCTCACCTGGACCTAGTGATTCTCGTCCCCCTCTGGGCCTCACCCTGACTTGTGACACTGGTCTCCACCTGTATATCATCAGAACCGAGTGACACACCCGGAGCTGGGGACACTGCTCCTCAGCTGGGCCTCAACAGGACCTGGTGAATCTACTCCAAACTTAGGCTTCGTCTGGACCTTGCGACTCTTTTCCCACCTGGCATCAATGGGACATGGTTACTCTGTTCCCCACCTGGGCCTCACCTGGACATGATAACTTTGCTGCACACTTTGGCCTCAACTGGTCCTGATGACTCTCGTACCCCAACCTAGGCCTCAACCAGATCTGGTGACTCTGGTCCTCAACTGGGCCTCACCTGGACCTAGTGAATATTGTCCATCTGGGCCTCATTGGAGCTCGTCCCTCTGGTAACTACGTGGGCACCATCGGGACATGGTTCCACTGCATGTCCTGCAGGTTGGCCTCACCTGGACCTGGTAACTCTGGTCCCTACCTGGACATCATCGGGACACGGTTCCTCTGCATGGCCTTCATGTTGGCCTCAGCCGGACCTGGTGAGTGGGGTTACCACCTGGGGCTCACCCATTCCTGGTGACACAGGTCCCCACGTGGGCCTCACTTGGAGCTGGTGAATCTGTTCCTTACCTGGTCCTCCCCCGGACCTGGTAACCCTGGTCACCACCTGGGAATCACCTGGACCTGGTGAATCTGGTCCCCATCTGGGCCTCATCCAGTCCTGTTGACTTTCTTCCCCACCTGGACCTGATTGCTGTGGATTCCTTCTTGGACTCAACTGGAACTGTTCACTCTGATCCTAACTGGGCTTCACCCAGATCTGGTGACTCTGGTCCTCACTTGTGGACCATTATGACCTGGATACTCTGTTCCACACCTGAGCCTCACCTGGACATGCTGACTCTGGATCCCCTCTGGGCCTCACCCTGACATGGTGACTCTGGTCCCCATCTGGATGTCACCTAGACCAGGTGAATATGGTACCCCTCTAGGCCTCAAGAAGACCTGGTGACTCTGGTCCTCAATTGGGCCTCACCGGGACCTAGTGAATATGCTCCCCACCTGCGCCTCATCTGGACCTGTGACGCTGGTTCTATCTGGGCATCATCGGGACATGGTTACTCTGTTCCCACTGGGACTGACCTGATCCTTGTAACTCTGCCATGACTTTGGCCTCTCTGTACCAGGTGACTCTGGCTCTACCTGGGCCTAACCTGTAACTGGTAATCTGATCCTAAGCATGGCCTCACCTGACCTGGTGACTGTGGTTCCCATCGGGACCTCACCTGAACCTGATATCTCTGTTCCCCACCTGGGTAGCATCAGGATATGGTTACACTGTTCACTAACAGTGACCCAGCCGGACCTATTAACTCTGGTCTTCACCTGAGCCACACCTGGACATGGTGACACTGGTTCCCACCTGGGTCTCACCTTGACATGGTGAGTCGGATCCCCACCTGGTCCTCACCTGTAACTGGTGATTCTCGTTCCCACATGGACATCATGTGGACCTGGTGGCTGCAGTGTTTCTAGCTTCTCATGTACCTCGTGACTCTGGTCCCCAACAGGGCCTCCCCGGGAACTGGTGAGTGTGGTTGCCACCGGCACCTCACCTGGACCTGGTGATTCTGGTCTGCACCTGAGACTACACTGGATCTGGTGACTGGAGTCTCCACCTGAGCTTCACCTGGATTTGGGGACTCCGGTCCCCATCTGGGCCTCACCTGGCCCTGTTGACCATGGTCCTCAACTGTTCAGAATTGGGACCCGGTGACTGTGTTCCACAACTGGACCTCACCTGGACCAGGTGACTCTGGTCCCCCTCAGGGTCTCACCGTGCCCTAGTGACTGTGAACCCCACTTTGTACTGACTTGAACTTGCTGACCCTGGTTGCCACCTGAAACTGACGTAGAACTGTTGACTCTGGTTCTTTCAAGGGCCTCCCCTGAACCTGGTGAACCTGGTCCCCACCTGGGCCTCACCTGGACGTGGTGACTCTTGTCACCACCGGTTACTCACGTGGACCTGGTTACTGTGTTCCACACCTGGGCCTCAAGTAGACCTGTTGACCATGGTCCCCAAGCCGGCCTCACATGAACCTGTTGCCTGTGATCCCCACCGGTGCCTCACGTGTACCTGGTAACTTTGGTCCTCACCTGGGCCTCTTCTGGACCTAGTGACTCTGGTCCCAACCGGGGCTACACCTGGATCTGGTGACTCTGGTCCCCGTCTGGGTCTCACACAGTCCTGGTGACTTTGTTCCCCACGTGGAAGTGATTGCTGTGGACTCTTTCTTGGCCTCACCTGGAACTGGTGACTCTGGTCCCTATCTGGATGTCACCTGGACCAGGGGATTCTGGTACCCCTCTGGGCCTCAACCAGATCTGGTGACTCTGGTCCTCAAATGGGCCTCACCTGTTCCTAGTCAATATGCTCCATCTGGGCCTCATTTGGACCTGGTTACTCTGGTCCCTACATGGGCAACATCGGGACATCGTTCCACATAATGGTCTGCAGGTTGGCCTCTTCTTGACTTGGTAACTGTGGTCCCTACCTGGGCATCATCGGGACACGGTTCCTCAGCATGGCCTGCAGGTTGGCGTCACCTGGACCTGGTGAGTGGGGATGCCACATGGGCCTTACCCATACCTGGTGACACAGGTCCCACGTGGGCCTCACTTGGACCTGGTGAATCTGGTCCTTACCTGGCCCTCACCCGGAACTGGTAACTCTGGTCACCACCTGGGAATCACCTGGACCTGTTGAATCTGGTCCCCATCTGGGCCTCACCCAGTCCTGGTGACTTTGTTCCCTACCTGCACCTGATTGCTGTGGACTCCTTCTTGGCCTCACCTGGAAATTGTGACTCTGCTCCTAACTGGGCCTCACCCAGATCTGGTGACTCTGGTCCTCACCTGTGGATCATTATGACCTGGATACTCTGTTCCACACCTGAACCTCACCTGGACATGATGACTCTGGATCCCCTCTGGGCCTCACCCTGACATGGTGACTCTGGTCCCCATCTGGATATCCCCTAGACCAGGGGAATTTGGTACCCCTCAAGGCCTCAACTAGACCTGGTGAGTCTGGTCCTCATCTGGGCCTCACCTGGACCTAGTGAATATTCTCCCCACCTGCGCCTCGAAGGACCTGGTGACTCTGGTTCTACCTGGGCATCATTGGGACATGGTTACTGTATTACCCACTGGGACTGACCTGATCCTGGTAACTCTGGTCCTGACTTTGGCCTCTTCTGTACCAGGTGACTCTGTGTCCACCTGTGCCTCACCTGTACCTGGTGACTCTGATCCTAAGCATGGCGTCACCTGACCTGGTGACTGTGGTTCCAATCGGGAAATAAACTGGACCTCATTTCTCCGGTGCCACCTGGGCCTCACCTGGACCTGGTGTCTCTGGTACCCCCCTGGGTAGCATCAGCATATGGTTACACTGTTCACTAACAGTGACCCAGCCGGACCTATTAACACTGGTCTTCACCTGGGCCACACCTGGACAAGGTGACACTGGTTCCCACCTGGGTCTCACCTGGACATGGTGAGTCGGATCCCCACCTGGTCCTCACCTGTAACTGGTGATTCTCGTTCCCACATGGTCATCATGTGGACCTGGTGGCTGCAGTATTTCTAGCTTCTCATGTACTTCGTGACTCTGATCCCCACCAGGACCTCACCGGGTCCTGGTGAGTGTGGTTGCCACCTGCACGTCACCTGGACCTGGTGATTCTGTTCTGCACCTGAGACTACCCTGGATCTGGTGACTGTGGTCCCCACCTGGGCATCACCTGTATTTGGGGACTCCGGTCCCCATCTGGGCCTCACCTGGTCCTGTTGACCATGGTCCTCAACTGGGTAAATTGGGCCCCGGTGACTTTGTTCCACAACTGGACCTCACCTGACCAGGTGACTCTGGTCCCCCTCTGGGTCTCACCGTGTCCTAGTGACTGTGAACCCCACTTTGGCCTGACTAGGACCTGCTGACCCTGGTTGCCACCTGCGCCTGACCTCGAACTGTTGACCCAGGTTCTTTCAAGGGCCTTTCCTGTACCTGGTGATTCTGGTCCCCACCTCGGCCTCACCTGGACGTGGTGAGACTTGTCACCACTGGGGACTCACCTTGACCTGCTTACTGTGTTCCACACCTTGACCTCCAGTAGACCTGTTTACCATGGTCCCCAAGACGGCCTCACATGGACATGATGACTCTGGAACCTCTCTTGGCCTCACCCTGAACTGGTGACTCTTGTTTCCATCTGGATGTCACCTGTACCAGGTGATTCTGGTACCCCTCTGGGCCTCAACGAGATCTGGTGACTCTGGTCCTCAACTGGGCCTCAACGGGACCTAGTGAATATGCTCCATCTGGGCCTCATTTGGACCTGGTGACTTTGGTCCCTCCCTGGGCATCATCGGGACATGGTTACACAGCATGGCCTACAGGTTGGAATCACCAGGAGCCGGTAACTCTGGTCCCTGCATGGGCATCATCGGGACACGGTTCCTCTGCATGGCCCAAGGGTTGGCCTCACCTGGACCTGGTGATTGGGGTTTCCACCTGAGCCACCTAGGCCGAACCCAGATCTGGTGACTCTTGTCCCCAGCTATTCCTCCCCTGTACCTGGTGACCCATGCACCCACGTGGGCCTCACTTGGACCTGGTGAATCTGGTCCTTACCTGGTCCTCACCTGGAACTGGTAACTCTGGTCACCACCTGGGAATCACCTGGACCTTGTGAATCTGGTCCCCATGTGGGCCTCACACAGTCCTGGTGACTTTGTTCCCCACCTGGACCTGATTGCTGTGGACACATTCTTGGCTTCACCTGGAAATGGTGAGTGTGATCCTAACTTGGCCTCACCCAGATCTGGTGACTTTGGTCCTCACCTGTGGACCATTATGATCTAGATACTCCGTTCCACACCTGAGCCTCACTTGGACATGATGACTCTGGATCCCCTCTGGGCCTCACCCTGACATCGTGACTCTGCTCCCCATCTGGATGTCACCTAGACCAGGTGAATCTGGTACCCCTCTAGGCCTCAACTAGACCTCGTGACTCTGGTCTGCAACTGGGCCTCACTGGGACCGAGTGAATATGCTCCCCACCTGCGCCTCATCTGGGCCTGGTGACTCTGGTTCTACCTGGGTATCATCGGGGCATGGTTACTCTATTCCCCACTGGGACTGACCTGATCCTGGTAACTATGGTCCTGACTTTGGCCTCTTCTGTACCAGGTGACTCTGGCTCAACAGGGGCCTCACCTGTAACTGGTGACTCTGATCCTAAGCATGCCCTCACCTGACCTGGTGACTGTGGTTCCCATCGGGACCTCTTCTGGACCTCATGTCTCTGGGCCCTCCTGGGACTCACCAGGACCTGGTTTCTGTGGTTCCCACCTGGGTAGCATCAGGATATGTTTACACTGTTCACTAACAGTGACCCAGCCAGACCTATTAACTCTGGTCTTCACCTGGGCCACACCTGGACATGGTGACACTCGTTCCCACCTGGGACTCACCTGGACATGGTGAGTCGGATCCCCACCTGGTCCTCACCTGTAACTGGTGATTTTCATTCCCACATGGACATAATGTGGACCTTGTGGCTGCAGTGTTTCTAGCTTCTCATATACATCGTGACTCTGGTCCCCACCAGGGCCTCACCGGGACCTGGTGAGTGTGGTTGCCTCCTGCACCTCACCTGGACCTGGTGATTCTGGTCTACACCTGAGACTACCCAGGATCTGGTGACTCTGGTCCCCACCTGAGCTTCACTCGGATTTGGGGACTCCGGTCTCCATCTGGGCTTCACCTGGCCCTGTTGACCATGGTCCTCAACTGGGCAAAATTGGAACCCGGTGACTGTGTTCCACAACTGGACCTCACCTGGACCAGGTGACTCTGGTCCCCCTCTGGGTCTCACGGTTCCCTAGTGACTGTGAACCCCCTCTATGGCCTGTCTTGGTCCTGCTGATACTGGTTGCCTCCTGTGCCTGACCTCAAACTGTAGACTCTGGTTTTTCAAAGGCCTCCCCTCGACCTGGTCATCCTGATCCCCACCTGGGTCTCACTTGGACGTGGTGACATTGTCACCATCGGGGACTCTCCTGGACCTGCTTACTGTGTTCCACACCTGGGCCTCAAGTAGACCTGTTGACCATGTTCCCCAGGACGGCCTCACATGGACCTGTTGACACTGCTCCCCACCGGGGCCTCACTTGTACCTGGTATCTCTGGTCCCCACCTTGACCTCATCTGGACTTAGTGACTCTGGTCCCCACCTGGGCTTCACCTGGATCTGGTGACTCTGGTCCCCACCTGGACTTCACCTGGATCTGGTGACTCTGGTCCCCACCTGGACCTCTCCTGGACCTGGTGACTCCTTTCCAACATGGACCTCACCTGGATCTGGTGACTCTGTCCTCAGTTTGGCCTACCTGGACCTGGTGACTCTCGTTCCCACATGAATCACACCTGGACCTGGTGACTGTGGTGTTCTTGTAGACTCACTTTTACCTGGTGACTCTGGTCCTCACTAGGGCCTCTCCTGGATTTGGTAACTCTGGCCTGCTGGTTGGCCTCACCTGGACCTGGTGAGTGGGGTTGCCACCTGGGCCTCACCCATACCTGGTGACTCAGGTCCCCACGTGGGCCTCTTGGACCTGGTGAATCTGGTCCTTACCTGGTCCTCTCCCATACCCGGGGACTCTGGTTACCACCTGGGCCTCACCTGGACCTGGTGAATCTGGTCCCCACCTGGGCCACACCCAGTCCTGGTGACTTTGTTCCCCACCTGGACCTGATTGCTGTGGACTTTTTCTTGGCCTCACCTGGAACTGGTGACTCTGATCCTATCTGGGCGTCACCCAGACCTGGTGACT
Organism: Canis aureus; assembly: GCF_053574225.1. Taxonomy (NCBI): domain Eukaryota; kingdom Metazoa; phylum Chordata; class Mammalia; order Carnivora; family Canidae; genus Canis; species Canis aureus. Next base: position 59,524,691 of record NC_135632.1, read on the forward strand.
CTGGTCCTCACCTGGGCATCCTTGGTACGTGGTGACTCTGTTCCACACCTGAGCCTCTCCTGAACATGATGACTCTTGAACCTCTCTGGGCCTCACTCTGACCTGGTGACTCTGGTCCCCATCTGGTTGTCACCTGGACCAGGTGATTCTGGTATCCCTCTAGGGCTCAACCAGATCTGGTGATTCTGGTCCTCAACTGGGCCTCACCTGGACCTAGTGAATATGCTCCATCTGGGCCTCATTTGGACCTGGTGTCTCTGGTCCCTACATGGGCATCATCGGGACACGTTTCCTCAGCAGGTCCCAAAGGTTGGCCTCACCTGGACCAGGTAAGTCTGGTCCCTACGTGGGCATCATTGGGACATGGTTCCTCTGCATGGCCTGCACGTTGGCCTCACCTGGACCTGGTGATTGGGATTTCCACCTGGACCTCACCCATACCTGGAGACACAAGTCCCCACGAGGGCCTCACTTGGACCTGGTGAATCTGGTCCTTACCTGTTGCTCACCTGGAACTGGTAACTCTGGTCACCACCTGGGAATCACCTGGACCTGGTGAATCTGGTCCCCATCTGGGCCTCACCCAATCTTGGTGACTTTGTTCCCAACCTGGACCTGATTGCTGTGGACTCCTTCTTGGCCTCACCTGGAACTGGTGACTCTGATCCTAACTGGACCTCACCCAGATCTGCTGACTCTGGTACTCACCTGTGGATTTTATGACCTGGATACTCTGTTCCACACCTGAGCCTCACCTGGACTTGATGACTCTGGATCCCCTCTGGGCCTCAGCCTGACATGGTGACTCTGGTCCCCATCTGGATGTCACCTAGACCAGGTGAATCTGGTACCCTTCTAGGCTTCAACTTGACCTGGTGACTCTAGTCCTCATCTGGGCCTCACTGGGACATAGTGAACATACTCCCCACCTGCGCCTCATCTGGACCTGGTGACTCTGGTTTTACCAGGGCATCATCAGGAAATGGTTACTCTATTCACCACTGGGACTGAACTGATCCTGGTAACTCATGTCCTGACTTTGGCCTCTTCTGTACCAGGTGACTCTGGCTCCTCCTGGACCTCACCTGTAACTGGTTACTCTGATCCTAAGCATGGCCTCACCTGACCTGGTGACTGTGGTTCCCATCGGGACCTCACCTGGACCTCATGTCTCTGGTTCCACCTGGGCCTCACCAGTACCTGGTGTATCTGGTACCCACCGGGGTAGCATCAGTATATGGTTACACTGTTCACTAACAGTGACCCAGCTGGACCTATTAACTCTGGTCTTCACCTGGGGAACACCTGGACATGGTGACACTGGTTCCCACCTGGGTCTCACCTGGACATGGTGAGTCGGATCCCCACCAGGTCCTCACGTGTAACTGGAGATTGTCGTTCCCACGTGGACATCATGTGGACCTGGTGGCTGCATTGTTTCTAGCTTCTCATGTACCTCGTGACTCTGGTCCGCACCAGGGACTCACCGGGATCTGGTGAGTGTGGTTGCCACCTGCAACTCACCTGGACCTGGTGAAATTGGTCTGCACATGAGACTATCCTGGATCTGTTGACTGTGGTCCCCACCTGGTCTTCACCTGGATTTGGGGACTCCAATCCGCATCTGGGCCTCACCCGGCCCTGTTGACCATGGTCCTCAACTGGACAAAATTGGGACCCGGTGACTGTGTTCCACAACTGGACCTCACCTGGACCAGGTGACTCTGGTCCCCCTCTGGGTCTCACTGTGCCCTAGTGACTGTGAACCCCACTTTGGCCTGACTTGGACCTGCTGACCCTGGTTGCCACCTGCGCCTGACCTCGAACTGTGACTCTGGTTCTTTCAATGGCCTCCCCTGGACCTGGTGATCCTGGTCCCCACCTGGGCCTCACCTGGACGTGGTGACACTTGTCACCACCGGGGACTCACCTGGACCTGCTTACTGTGTTCCACACCTGGGCCTCAAGTAGACCTGTTGACCATGGTCCCCAGGCCGGCCTCACATGGACCTGTTGCCACTACTCCCCACCGGGGCCTCACTTGTACCTGGTATCTCTGGTCCCATCCTTGACCTCATCTGGACCTAGTGACTCTGGTCCCCACCTGGGCTTCACCTGGATCTGGTGACTCTGGTCCCCACCTGGACCTTTCCTGGACCTGGTGACTCTCTTTGAACATGGACCTCTCCTGGATTTGGTGACTCTGGTCCCCTCCTGGACCTCACCTGCATCTGGTGACTCTAGCCTGCTGGTTGGCCTCACCTGGACCTGGGGAGTGGGGTTGCCACCTGGGCCTCACACATACCTGGTGACTCAGGTCCCCACGTGGGCCTCATTTGGACCTGTTGAATCTGGTCCTTAGCTGGTCCTCTCCCAGCCCTGAGGACTCTGGTCACCACCTGGGAATAACCTGGACCTGGTGAATCTGGTTCAAATCTGGGCCTCACCAAGTCCTGGTGACATTCTTCACCACCTGGACCTGATTTAGTAGACGCCTTCTTCTTCTTCTCAGTCACCTGGAACTGGTGACTCTGATCCTATCTGCGTGTCACCCAGATCTGTTGACTCTGGTCCTCACCTGGGGATCATTGGTACCTGGAGATTCTGTTCCACACCTGAGCCTCACCTGGACCCGATGACTCTGGAACCACTCTGGGCCTCACCCTGACCTGGTGACTCTGGTCCCCATCTGGATACCACCGCGATCAGGTGATTCTGGTACCCTTCTAAGCCGAACCAGATATGGTGAAACTGGTCCTCAACTGGGCCTCACCTGGACCAGGTGACTCTGGTCCCCCTCTGGGTCTCACCGTGCCCTAGTGACTGTGAACCCCACTTTGGCCTGACTTGGACCTGCTGACCCTGGTTGCCACCTGCGCCTGACCTCGAACTGTTGACTCTGGTTCTTTCAAGGGCCTCCCCGGGACCTGTTGATCCTGGTCCCCACCTGGGCCTCACCTGGACCTGGTCACTCTTGTCACCACTGGGGACTCACCTGTACCTGCTTACTGTGTTCCACACCTGGGCCTCAAGTAGATATGTTGACCATGGTCCCCAAGCCGGCCTCTAATGGACCTGTGGCCTCTGATCCCCACCGGGCCCTCACGTGTACCTGATAACTCTGGTCCTCACCTGGGCCTCATCTGGACCTAGTGACTCTGATCCCCACCTGGGCTTCACCTGGATGTGGTGACTCTAGTCACACCTGGACCTCTCCTACACCTGGTGACTCTCTTTCCAACATGGACCTCAACTGGATATGGTGACTCTGGTCCTCAGTTTGGCCACACCTGGACCTGGTGTCTCTCGTCCCCACTTTGACCTAACTCAGAACTGCTGAATCTTGCCCCACCTAGGCCGCACCCAGTCCTGGTGACTCTTGTCCCCAGCTATGTCTCATTTCGACCTGATGAATAAGTTACTCACGTGGGCCTCCCATGGACCTGGGACTCAGCTGGATAGAGTGGCTCTGGTTCCCACAAGGGGCTCACCGGATACTGCTGACTGTGGTCTTATTCTATGCCGAACCAGGACCTAGTGATTCTGTTCCCCATCAGGGCCTGCATGGGCCCAGTGACTGTGGTCCTCACTCAGCCATCATTGGGACCTGGATACTCTATTCAACACCTGGGCCTCACTTTGACCAGGCACCTCTGGTCCCATTCTGGGCCTCAAACTAAACTGGTTACTCTGGTTACCACTCTGGGTCTCACCCTTACCTGGTGACTCTGGTCACCCCTTCGGCTTCACTTGGGCCTGGTGAATCTGGTCCTTAGATGGTCCGAACCTGGATCTGGTGACTGGTCGCCTCCTGGGCCTCTCCTGGACTTGGTGAATCCTGTTGCCACCTGCGCATCACCGGGACCTTGTGACTGTTGTCCCACCTGGACCTTACCTGGATCTGGTGGCTCTGGTTCCCATATGGGGCTCTCCTGGACCTGGTTCCTGTGGTCTCCATCTGGCCTCACCTGGAACACAATGACTCTGTTTCATATTTGGGCCTCTCCTGGACCTGTTGACTCTGGTACTAACATGGGCATCATTGGGACCTGGGTACACTCTTATATACCTGGGCCTCTCCTGGACCTGGTGACTGTGGTCCCACCTGGGCCTCACCTGGATGAGGTGACTGGTTCCCACAGGGACCTCACCTGGACCTGGTGACTCAGATCCTCATATGGGCATTATGGGACCTTTTTTCTCAGTTCCACATCGGGGCCTTCCCTGGACCTAGTGATTCTCGTCCCACTCTGGGCCTCACTCTGACGTGGTGACTCTGGTCCCCACCTGCATATCACCAGAAACGGGTAACTCTGGTCCCCCTCTGGGACTCACCCGGAGCTGGGGACACTGGCACTCAACTGGGCCTCAACAGGAGCTGGTGAATCTACTCCTCACTTAGGCCTCTTCTAGACCTTCTGACTCTTTTCCCACCTGGCATCAATTGGACATGGTTACTCTGTTCCCCACCTGGGCCTCACCTGGACATGATAACTTTGCTCCACACTTTGGCCTCAACTGATCCTGATGATTCTGGTCCCCCCATCTAGACCTCAATCTGGACCTGGTGACTGTGGTCCCCACCTGGGTCTCACCTGGACCTGTGACTCTCATTCCCACATGAAACACACCTGGACCTGATGACTGTGGTGTTCTTGTAGTCTCACATTTACCTGGTGTCTCCGGTCCCCACTAGGGCCTTACCTGGATCTGGTGACTCTGATCCTATCTGCGCGTCACTCAGACCTGGTGACTCTGGTCCTAACCTGAGCATCATTGGTACCTGGTGACTCTGTTCGAACCTGAGCCTCACCTGGACATGATGACTCTGGAACCTGGCTGGGACTCACCCTGACCTGGTGACTCTGATCCCCATCTGGATGTCACTGGACCAGGTGATTCTGGTACCCCTCTAGGCCTCAACCAGTTCTGGTGCCTCTGGTCCTCAACTGGGCCTCACCTGAACCTAGTGAATATGCTCCATCTGGGCCTAATTTGGACCTGGTGACTCTGGTACCTACCTGGGCATCATCGGGTCATGGTTCCACTGCATGGCCTGCAGGTTGGCCTCACATGAACCTGGTAACTCTGGTCCCAACCTGGGCATCATCGGGACATGGTTCCTCAGCATGGCCTGCAGGTTGGCCTCACCTTGAACTTGTGAGTGGGATTGCCACCTGGGCCTCACACATAGCTGGTGACTCAATTCCCCTCGTGGGCCTCTTGCACCTGGTGAATCTGGTCCTTACCTGGTCCTGTCCCAGACCCGGGGACTCTGGTCACCACCTGGGCCTCACCTGGACCTGGTGAATCTGGTCCCCATCTGTGCCTCACCCAGTCCTGGTGACTTTGTTCCCCACCTGGACCTGATTGCTGAGGACTCTTTCTTGGCCTCACCTGGAACTGGTGACTCTGATCCTATCTTCGCGTCACCCAGATCTGGTGACTCTGGGCCTCACCTGGGCATCATTGGTACCTGGTGACTCTGTTCCACGCCTTAGCCTAACCTGGACATGATGACTCTGGAACCACTCTGGACCTCTCCCTGACCTGATGCCTCTAATCCCTATCTGGATGTCACCTGTACGAGGTGATTCTGGTACCCCTCTAAGCCTCAACCAGATATGGTGACAGTGGTCCTCAACTGGGCCTCACTGGACCTAGTGAATATGCTCCATCTGGGCCTCATTTGGACCTGGTGACTCTGTTCCCTACCTGGGCATCATCGGGACATTGTTCCACTGCATGGCCTGCATATTGGCCTCACCTGGACCTGGTAACTCTGTTCCCTACCTGGGCATCATCGGGACATTGTTCCACTGCATGGCCTGCATATTGGCCTCACCTGGACCTGGTAACTCTGTTCCCTACCTGGGCATCATCGGGACATGGTTCCACTGCATGGCCTGCATATTGGCCTCACTTGGACCTGGTAACTCTGTTCCCTACCTGGGCATCATCGGTACATGGTTCCACAGCATGGCCTGCAGGTTGGCCTCACCTGGACCTGATAAGTCTTCTCCCTACGTGGGCATCATCGGTACATGGTTCCACTGCATGGCCTGCACGTTGGCCTCACCTGGACCTGGTGAGTGGGATTTACACCTGGGCCTCACCCATACATGGAGACACAAGTCCCCACGTGGCCCTAACTTGGACCTGGTGAATCTGGTCCTTACCTGGTCTTCACTTGGAACTGGTAACTCTGGTCACCACCTGGGAATCACCTGGACCTGGTGAATCTGGTCCCCATCTGGGCCTCACCTAGTCTTGGTGACTTTGTTCCCAACCTGGACCTGATTGCTGTGGACTCCTTCTTGTCCTCACCTGGAACTGCTGACTCTGATCCTAACTGGACCTCACCCAGATCTGTTGATTCTTGTCCTTACCTGTGGACCAATACGACCTGGATACTTTGTTCCACACCTGAGCCTCACCTGGACATGATGACTCTGCATCCCCTCTGGGCCTCACCCTGACCTGGTGACTCTGGTCCCCATCTGGATGTCACCTAGACCAGGTGAATCTGGTACCCCTCTAGGCCTCAACTAGACTGGGGGAATCTGGTCCTCAACTGGGCCTCACCGGGACCTAGTGAATATACTCCCCACCTGCGCCTCATCTGTACTTGGTGACTCGGGTTCTACCTGGGCATCATCGGGACATGGTTACTCTATTCCCCACTGGGACTCTCCTGATCCTGGTAACTCTGGTCCTGACTTTGGCATCTTCTCTACCTGGTGACTCTGGCTCCACCTGGGCCTCACCTGTAACTGGTGACTCTGATCCTAAGCATGGCCTCACCTGACCTGGTGTCTGTGGTTCCCATCGGGACCTCACCTGGACCTCATGTCTCTGGTCCCACCTGGGCCTCACCAGGACCTGGTGTCTCTGGTACCCACCTGGGTAGCATCAGGATATGGTTACACTCTTCACTAACAGTGACCCAGCCGGACCTATTAACTCTGGTCTTCACCTGGGCCACACCTGGACATGGTGGCACTGGTTCCCTCTTGGATCTCACGTGGACATGTGATTCAGATCCCTGCCTGATCCTCACCTGTAACTGGTGATTCCCGTTCCCACATGGACATCATGTGGACCTGGTGGCTGCAGTGTTTCTAGCTTCTCATGTACCTCGTGACTCTGGTCCCCACCAGGGACTCACCGGTACCTGTTGTGTGTGGTTGCCACCTGCACCTCACCTGGACCTGGTGATTCTGGTCTGCGCCTGAGACTACCCTGGATCTGGTGACTGTGGTCCCCACCTTGGCTTCACCTGGATTTTGGGCTCTCGTTCCCATCTGTGCCTCACCTGTCCCTGTTGACCATGGTCCTCAACTGGGCAAAATTGGGACACGGTGACTGTGATCCACAACTGGACCTCACCTAGACCAGGTGACTCTGGTCCCCCTCTGGGTGTCACCGTGCCCTAGTGCCTGTGAACCCCACTTTGGCCTGACTTGGACCTCCTGACAATGGTTGCCACCTGCGCCTGACCTCGAACTGTTGACTCTGGTTCTTTCAAGGGCCTCCCCTGGACGTGTTCATCCTGGTGCCCACATGGGCCTGACCTGGACCTGGTGACTCTTGTCACCACCGGGAACTCACCTGGACCTGCTTACGGTGTTCCACACCTGGGCCTCAAGTAGACCTGTTGACCATGGTCCCCAAGCCAGCCTCACATGGACATGTTGCCTCTGATCCCCACCGGGGCTTCACGTGTACCTGGTAACTCTGGTCCTCATCTGGGTCTCATCTGGACCTAGCGACTCTGGTCCCTACCTGGGCTTCACCTGGATCTGGTGACTCTGGTCCCCACCTGGACTTCACCTGGATCTTCTGACTCTGGTCCACACCTGGACCTGACCTGCATCTGGTGACTCTGGTCCTCAGTTTGGCCTCATCTGGATCTGGCATCTCTCGTCCCCACTTTGACCTAACTCAGAACTGCTGAATCTTGCCCCACCTCGGCCGCACCCAGACTTGATGACTCTTGTCCCCAGCTATGCCTCAATTCGACCTGATGAATCTGCTCCTCACGTGGGCCTCACATGGACCTGGACTCAGCTTGATAGAGTGGCTTGGTTCCCACAAGCGGCTCACCTGATATAGCTGACTGTGGTCTTATTCTATGCCTCACCTGGTCCTAGCGATTCTGTTCCCATCTGGGCCTGCATGGCCCTAGTGACTCTGGTCCTCACCCAGGAATCATTAGGACCTGGATACTCTATTCCACACCTGTGCCTCACATTGACTATGGACCTCTCGTCCCATTCTGGGACTCAAACTAAACTAGTTACTGGTTCCCCTTTGGGCCTCACCCTTACCTGGTAACTCTGGTCACCCTATGGGCTTCACTTCACCAGATGAACCACACCTCGACCTGGTGACTGTGGTGTTCTTGTATACTCACATGTATCTGGTGACTCCAGTCCCCACTAGGGCCTCACCTGGATCTGGTGACTCTGGCCCGTCAGTTGGCCTCACCTAGACCTGGTGAGAGGGTTTGCCACATAGGCCTCACACATAGCTGGTGACTCAGGTCCCCACGTGAGCCTCTTGGACCTGGTGAATCTGGTCGTTACCTGGTCCTTTCCGAGACCCGCGGACTCTATCCCCACCTGGGCCTCACCTGGACATGGTGAATCTGGTCCCCATCTGGGTCTCACCCTGGTCTGGTGACTTTGTTCCCCACCTGGACCTGATTGCTGTGAACTCTTTCTTGGCCTCACCTGCAACTGGTGACTCTGATCCTATCTGCGCCTCACCCAGATCTGGTGACTCTGGTCCTCACCTGGGCATCTTTGGTACCTGGTGACTCTCTTCCACACCTGAGCCTCACCTGGACCCGATGACTCTGGAACCACTCTGGGCCTCCCCCTGACCTGGTGACTCTCGTCCCCATCTGGATATCACCTGGACCAGGTGATTCTGGTACCCTTCTAAGACTCAAGTAGATATGGTGAAACTGGTCCTCAACTGGGCCTCACCTGGACCTAGTGAATATGCTCCATCTGGGCCTTATATGGACCTGGTGACTCTGGTCCCTACCTGGGCATCATCGGGATATGGTTCCACTGCATCGCCTGCAGATTGGCCTCAACTGGACTTGGTAAATCTGGTCCCTACCTGAGCATCACCGGGACATGGTTCCTCTGCATGGCCTGCAGGTTGGCCTCACCTGGACCTGGTGAGTGTTATTGCCACCTGGGCCTCACCCATACCTGGTGACTCAGGTCCACATGGGCCTCTTGGACCTAGTGAATCTGGTCCTTACCTGGTCCTTTCCCAAAACGGGGACTCTGGTCACCACCTGTGCCTCACCTGGACCTGGTGAATCTGTTACACCTCTAGGCCTCAACAAGATCTGGTGACTCTGATCCTATCTGCGCTTCACCCAGACCTGGTGAGTCTGGTCCTCACCTGAGCCTCACCTGGACATGATGACTCTGGAACCTCTCTGGGACAACCCTGACCTGGTGACTGTGGTCCCCATCTGGATGTCACCTGGACCAGGTGATTCTGGTACCCTTCTAGGCCTCAACCAGATCTGGTGACTCTGGTCCTCAACTGGGCCTCACTTGGACCTAGTGAATATGCACCATCTGGGCCTCTTTTGGACCTGGTGACTCTGGTCCCTACATGGGCATCATCGGGACATGGTTCCACTGCATGGCCTGCAGGTTGGCCTCACCTGGACCTGGTCAGTGGGGTTGCCACCTGGGCCTCACCTATGCCTGGTGACACAGGTCCCCACGTGGGCCTCACTTGGACCTGGTGAATCTTGTCCTTACCTGGTCCTCACCCGGAACTGGTAGTCTGGTCACCACCTGGATATCACCTGGATCTTGTGTATCTGGTCCCCATCTAGGCCTCACCCAGTCCTGGTGACTTTGTTCCCCACCTGGACCTGATTTCTCTGGACTCCTTCTTGGCCTCACCTGGAACTGGTGACTCTGGTCCCCACCTGGACCTCTCCCGGACCTGGTGACTTTCTTTCAAACATGGACCTCACATGGATCTGGTGACTCTGGTACTCAGTTTTGCCTCACCTGGAACTGGCGTCTCTCGTCCCCACTTTGACCTAACTCAGAACTGCTGAATCTAGCCCAACTTAGGCAGCACCCAGACCTGGTGACTTTTGTCCCCAGCTATGCCTCAATTCGACCTAATGAATCTGGTCCTCACGGGATCCTCACCTGGACCTGGGACTCAGCTGTAGAGTGGCTCTGGTTCCCGCAAGGGGCTCAGCTGATACTGCTGACTGTGGTCTTATTGTATGCCTCACCAGGACCTAGTGATTCTGTTCCCCATCTGGGCCTGCATGGCCCCAGTGACTCTGGTCCTCACCCAGGCATCATTGGGTGATGGACCCAATGATCCTCACCCTGGATACGCTATTACACACCTGGGCCTCACTTTGACCAGGGACCTCTGGTCCAATTCTGAGCCTCAAACTAAACAGGTTACTCTGGTTCCCCCTCTGGGGCTCACCCTTACCTGGTGACTCTGGTCACCCTTTGGGCTTCACTTCGGCCTGGTGAATCTGGTCCTTAGCTGGTCCGCGCCTGGATGTGGTGAATGGTCGCCACCTAGGCATCACCTGGACTTGTTGAATCCTGTTGCCACCTGCGCCTCACCTGGACCTTGTGACTGTGGTCCCACCTGGACCTCACCTGGATCTCGTGGCTCTGGTTCCCATATGGGGCTCTCCTGGACCTGGTTCCTGTGGTCTCCATCTGACCTCACCTGGAACACAATGACGCTGATCCGTATTTGGGCCTCTCCTGGACCTGTTGACTCTGGTCCTTACCTGGGCATCATTGGGACCTCGATACTCTCTTATATACCTGGGCCTCACCTGGACCTGGTGACTGTGGTCCCACCTGGGCCTCACCTGGACGAGGTGACTGGTTCCCACAGAGAACTCACATGGACCTGGTGACTCAGGTCCTCATATGGGCATCATGGTACCTGGTTTCTCAGTTCCACATCGGGCCTCACCTGGAGCTAGTGATTCTCGTCACCCTCTGGGCCTCATCCTGACGTGGTGACTCTGGTCCCCACCTGGATATCACCAGAACCGGGTGCCTCTGGTCCCCCTCTGAGACTCTCCGGAGCTGTGGACACTGGTCCTCAACTGGGCCTCAACAGGACCTGATGAATCTACTCTTCACATAGGCCTCGTCTGGAACTTGTGACTCTTTTCCCACCTGGCATCAAAGGGACATGGTTACTCTGTTCCCCACCTGGGCCTCACCTGGACATGATAATTTTGCTCCACACTTTGGCCTCAGATGGTCCTGATGACTCTGGTTCCCCGACCTAGGCCTCAATCTGGACCTGGTGACTGTGGTGTCTTGTAGACTCACATTTACCTGGTGACTCCGGTCCCCACTAGGGCCTCACCTGGATCAGGTGACTCTGGCCTGCAAGTTGGCCTCACCTGGACCTGGTGAGTGGGGTTGCCACCTGGGCGTCACCCATACCTGGTGACTCAGGTCCCCACGTGGGCCTCCTGGACCTGGTGAATATGGTAATTCTGGTCACCACCTGGGAATCCCCTGGACCTGGATAATCTGGTCGCCATCTGGGCCTGACCCAGTCCTGGTGACTTTGTTCCCCACCTGGACCTGATTGCTGTGGACTCCTTTTGGGCCTCACCTGGAACTGGTGACTCTGATCCTAACTGGGCCTCACCCAGATCTGGTGACTCTGGTCCTCACCTGTGGACCACTAAGACCTGGATACTCTGTTCCACACCTGAGCCTCACCTGGACATGATGACTCTGCATCCTCTCTGGGCCTCACTCTGACATGGTGACTCTGGTCCCCATCTGGATGTCACCTAGAACAGGTGAATCTGGGACCCCTGTCGTCCTCAACCAGACCTGGTGACTCTGGTCCTCAACTGGGCCTCACCTGGACCTAGTGAACATGCTCCACACCTGCGTCTCATCTGAACGTGGTGACTCGGGTTCTACCTGGGCATCATCGGGACATGGTTACTCTATTCCCCAATGGGACTGACCTGATCCTAGTAACTCTGGTCCTGACTTTGGCCTCTTCTGTACCAGGTCACTCTGGCTCCACCTGGGCCTCACCTGTAACTGGTAACTCTGATCCTAAGCATGGCCTCACCTGACCTGGTGACTGTGGTTCCCATCGGGATCTTACCTGGACCTCATGTCTCTGGTCCCACCTGGGACTCACCAGGACATGGTGTATCTGGTACCCACCTGGGTAGCATCAGGTTATGGTTACACTGTTCACTAACAGTGACCCACCCGGAACTATTAACTCTGGTCTTCACCTGGGCCACACCTGGACGTGGTGACACTGGATCCCACCTGGGTCTCAACTTGACATGGTGAGTCGGATGCCCACCTGTTCCTCACGTGTAACTGCTGATTCTCCGGCCCACATGGACATCTTGTGGACCTGGTGGCTGCAGTGTTTCTAGCTTCTCATGTACCTTGTGACTCTGGTCCCTGCCAGGGCCTCACTGGGTCCTGGGGAATGTGGTTGCCACCTGCACCTCACTTGGAACTGGTGATTATGGTCTGCACCTGAGACTACCCTGGATCTGCTAACTGTGGTCCCCACCTGGGCTTCACCTGGATATGGGGACTCCAGTCCCCATCTGGGCCTCACCTGGCCCTGTTGACCATGGTCCTCAACTGGGCAAAATTGGAACCCGGTGACTGTGTTCCACAACTGGACGTCACCTAGACCAGGTGACTCTGGTACCCCTCTGGGTCTCACCGTGCCCTAGTGACTGTGAACCCCACTTTGGCCTGCTTTGGACCTGCTGACCCTGGATGCCACCTGCGCCTGACCTCGAACTGTTGACTCTGGTTCTTTCAAGGGCCTCCCCTGTACCTGGTGATCCTGGTCCCCACCTGGGCCTCACCTGGACGTGGTGACTCTTGTCACAACCTGGGACTCACCTGGACCTGGTTACTGTGTTCCACACTTGGGCCTCAAGTAGACCTGTTGACCATGGTCCCCAAGCCGGCCTCAAATGGACCTGTTGCCTCTGATCCCCACCGGGGCCTCACGTGTACCTGGGAACTCTGGTCCTCCTCACCTGGGCGTCATCTGGACCTAGTGACTCTGGTCCCCACCTGGGCTTCACCTGGATCTGGTGACTCTTGTCCCCACCTGGACCTCTCCTGGACCTGGTGACTCTCTTTCCAACATGGACCTCACCTGGATCTGGTGACTCTGGTCCTCAGTTTGGCCTCACCTGGACCTGGTGTCTCTCGTCCACACTTTGACCTAACTCAGAACTGCTGAATCTTGCCCCACCTAGGCCGCAACCAGATCTGGTGACTCCTGTCCCCAGCTATGCCTGAATTCGACCTGATGAATCTGGTCCTCACGTGGGCCTCTCATGGACCTGGGACTCAGCTGGATAGAGTGGCTCTGTTACCCACAAGGGGCTCACCTGATACTGGTGACTGTGGTCTTATTCTATGCCTCACCAGGACCTAGTGATTCTGTTCCCCATCTGGGCCTGCATGGCCCTAGTGACTCTGGTCCTCACCCAGGCATCATTGGGACCTGGATACTCTAATCGACACCTGGGCCTCACTCTCACCAGGGACCTCTGGTCGCACTCTGGGCCTCAAATTAAACTGGTTACTCTGGTCACCCTCTTGGCCTCACCCTTACCTGGTGACTCTGGACAACCCTTGGGTATCATTTGGGCCTGGTGAATCTGGTCCTTAGCTTGTCCTCACTTCTTTATGGTGAGTGGTCGCCACCTGGGCCTCACCTGGACTTGGTGAATCCTGTTGTCACCTGCGCCTCACCTGGACCTTGTGACAGTGGTCCAACCTGGACTTCACCTGGATCTGGTTGCTCTGGTTCCCATATGGGGCTTTCCTGGACCTGGTTCCTGTGGTCTCCATCAGGCCTCACCTGGAACACAATGACTCTGTTTCATATTTGGGCCTCTCCTGGACCTGTTGACTCTGGTACTTACATGGGCATCATTGGGACCTGGGTACACTCTTATATACCTGGTCCTCACCTGGACGTGGTGACTGTGGTCCCACCTGGACCGCACCGGGACGAGGTGACTGGTTCCCACAGGGACATCACCTGGACCTCGTGACTCAGGTCCTCATATGGGCATCATGGGACCTGGTTTCTCAGTTCCACATCGGGGCCTCAAGTGGACCTAGTGATTCTAGTCCCCCTCTGGGCCTGACCCTGACGTGGTGACTCTGGTCCCAACCTGGATATCACCAGAACCTGGTGACTGTGGTCCCCCTCTGGGACTCATCCAGAGCTGTGGACACTGGTCCTCAACTGGGCCTCATCAGGACCTGGTGAATCTACTCCTCACTTAGGCCTCGTCTGGAACTTGTGACTCTTTTCCCACCTGGCATCAACGGGACATGGTTACTCTGTTCCCCACCTGGGCCTCACCTGGACATGATAACTTTGCTCTGCACTTTGGCCTCATCTGGTCCTGATGACTCTGGTCCCTCCACCTAGGCCTCAATCAGGACCTGGTGACTGTGGTCCCCACCTGGGACTCACCTGGACCTGATGACTCTTGTTCCCAAATGAATCACACCTGGACCTGGTGACTGTGGTGTTCTTGTAGACTCACATTTACCTGGGGAGTCCGGTACCCACAAGGGCCTCACCTGCATCTGGTGACTCTGGCCTGCAGGTTGGCCTCACTTGGACCTGGTGAGTGGGGTTGCCGCCTGGGCCTCACCCACACCTGGTGATTCATGTCCTCACGTTGGTCTCTTGGACCTGGTGAATCTGGTCCTTACCTGGTCCTCTCCCAGACCCGGGGACTCTGGTCACCACCTGGGCCTCACCTGGACCTGGTGAATCTGGTCCCCATCTGGGCCTCACCCAGTCCTGGTGACTTTGTTCCCCACGTGGACCTCATTGCTGTGGACTCTTTCTTGGCCTCACCTGGAACTGGTGATTCTGATCCTATTTGCGCGTCACCCAGATCTGGTGACCCTGGGCCTCACCTGAGCATCATTGGTACCTGGTGACTCTGTTCCACGCCTGAGCCTAACCTGGACATGATGACTCTGGAAACACTCTGGGCCTCTCCCTGAACTGATGCCTCTGGTCCCCATCTGGATGTCACCTGGACCAGGTGATTCTGGTACCCCTCTAAGCCTCAACCAGATCTGGTGACAGTGGTCCTCAACTGGGCCTCACTGGACCTAGTGAATATTCTCCATCTGGGTCTCATTTGGACCTGGTGACTCTGGTCCCTACCTGGGCATCATCGGGACATGGTTCCACTGCATGGCCTGCATATTGGCCTCACCTGGACCTGGTAACTCTGTTCCCTACCTGGGCATTATCGGGACATGGTTCCTCTGCATGGCCTGCAGGTTGGCCTCACCTGGACCTGGTGAGTGGGGTTGTCACCTGGGCCTCACCCTTACCTGGTAACACAGGTCCCCACCTGGGAATCACCTGGGCCTGGTGAATCTGGTCCTTACCTGGTCCTCACTCATTCCTGGTGTCTTTGTTCCCCACCTGGACCTGATTGCTGTGGACGCCTTCTTGGCCTCACCTGGAACTGGTGACTCTGATCCTAACTGGGCCTCACCCAGATCTGGTGACTCTGGTCCTCACCTGGGCATCATTGATACCTGGTTAGTCTGTTCCACACCTGAGCCTCACCGGGACATGATGACTCTGGAACCTCTCTGGGACTCACTCTGACCTGGTGACTCTGGTCCCCATCTGGATATCACCTGGACCAGGTGATTCTGGTACACCTCTAGGGCTCAAGGTGATCTGGTGACTCTGGTCCTCAACTGGGCCTCACCTGGACCTAGTGAATATACCCCATCTGGGCCTCATTTGGACCTGGTGACTCTAGTCCGTACCTGGGCATCATCGGGATATGGTATCACGGCATGGCCTGCAGGTTGGCCTCACCTGGACCTGGTGAGTGGGGTTTTCCTCAACTGGGCAAAATTGGGACCCGGTGACTGTGTTCCACAAGTGGCCTCACCTGTACCAAGTGACTCTGGTCCCCCTCTGGGTGTCACCATGTCCTAGTGACTGTGAACCCCACTTTGGCCTGACTTGGACCTGCTGACCCTGGTTGCCACCTGCGCCTGACCCTAACTGTTGACTCTGGTTCTTTCAAGGGCCTCCCCTGGACCTGTTGATCCTGGTCCCCACCTGGGACTCACCTGGACGTGGTGACTCTTGTCACCACCGGGCCCTCACCGGGACCTGCTTACTGTGTTCCACACCTGGGCCTCAAGTAGACCTGTTGACCATGGTCCCCAAGCCAGCCTCACATGGACATGTTGCCTCTGATCCCCACCGGGGCCTCACGTGTACCTGGTAACTCTGGTCCTGACCTGGGCCTCATCTGGACCTAGTGACTCTGGTTCCCACCTGGACTTCACCTGGATCTGGTGACTCTGGTCCACCCCAGGACCTCTCCTGGACCTGGTGACTCCTTTCCAACATGGACCTCATGTGGATCTGGTGACTCTGGTCCTCAGTTTGGCCTCACCTGGACTTGGTGTCTCTCATCCCCACTTTGACCTAACTCAGAACTGCTGAATCTTGCCCCAACTAGGCCGCACCCAGACCTGGTGACTCTTGTCCCTAGCTATGCCTCAATTCCACCTGATGAATCTGGTCCTCACGTGTGCCTCACATGTACCTGGGACTCAGCTGGATAAAGTGGCTCTGGTTCCCACAAGGGGCACACCTGATACTGCTGACTGTGGTCTTATTCTATGCCTCACCAGGACCTAGTGATTCTGTTCCCCATCTGGGCCTGCATGGCCCTCGTGCCTCTGGTCCTCACCCAGGCATCATTGGGTGATGGACCCAATGATCCTCACCCTGGATACTCTATTCCACACCTGTGCCTCACTTTGACCAGGGACTTCTGGTCCCATTCTGGGCCTCAAACTAAACTGGTTCCTCTGGTTCCACTGTGGGCCTCACCCTTACCTGGTGACTCTGGTCACCCCTTGGGCTTCACTAGGGTCTGGTGAATCTGGTCCTTAGCTGGTCCGCACCTGGATCTGGTGACTGGTCGCCACCTGGGCCTCACCTGGACTTGGTGAATCCTGTTGCCACCTGTGCCTCACCTGGACCTGGTGACTGTGGTCCCACCTGGACCTCACCTGGATCTGGTGGCTCTGGTTCCCATATGGGGCTCTCCTGGACCTGGTTCCTGTGGTCTCCATCTGGCGTCACTTGGAACACAATGACTCTAAACAATATTTGGGCCTCTCTTGTACCTGTTGACTCTGGTCCTTACTTGGGCATCACTGGGAGCTGGATACTCTGTTATATACCTGGGTCTCCCCTGGACCGGTGACTGTGGTCCCACCTGAGCCTCACCTGGACGAGGTGACTGGTTCCCACAGGGAGCTCACCTGGACCTGGTGACTCAGATCCTCATATGGACATCATGGGACCTGGTTTCTCACTTCCACATCGGTGCCTCACATGGACCTAGTGATTCTCGTCCCTCTCTGGGCCTCACCCTGATGTGGTGAATCTGGTCCCCATCTAGGCCTCACCCAGTACTGGTGACTTTGTTCCCCACCTGGACCTGATTGCTGTGGACTCTTTCTTGGCCTCACCTGGAACTGGTGACTCTGAACCTATCTGCGCGTCACCCAGATCTGGTGACTCTGGCCCTCACCTGGGCATCATTGGTACCTGGTGACTCTGTTCCTCACCTGAGCCTCACCTGGACATGATGACTCTGGAACCTCTCTGGGCCTCTCCCTGACCTGGTGTTTCTAGTCCCTAACTGGGCATTATCGGGACATGGTTCCCCTGCATGGCCTGCAGGTTGCCCTCACCTGGACCTGGTAACTTTGGTTCCTACATGGGCATCATCGGGACAGGGTTCCTCTGCATGGCTCGAAGGATGGCCTCTCCTGGACCTGGTGAGTGTGGTTGCCACCTGTGCCTCGCCCGTACCTGGGGACACAGGTCCCCTCGTGGGCCTCTTGGACCTGTTGAATCTGGTCCTTACCTGGTCATCTCCCAGACCCGTGGTCTCTGGTCACCACCTGGGCCTCACCTGGACCTGGTCAATCTGGTCCCCATCTGGGCCTCACCCAGTCCTGGTGACTTTGTTCCCCACCTGGATCTGATTGCTGTTGACTCTTTCTTGGCCTCACCTGGAACTGGTGACTCTGATCCTATCTGCGCATTACCCAGACCTGGTGACTCTGGTCCTCACCTGGGCGTCATTGGGACCTGGATACTCTATTCCACACCTGGGCCTCTCTTTGACCAGGGACCTCTGGTCCCATTCTGGGCCTCAAACTAAACTGGTTACTCTGGTTCCCCTTCTGGGCCTCACCCTTACCTGGTATATCTGGTCACCCCTTGGGCTTCACTTGGGCCTAGTGAATCTGGTCCTTAGCTGGTCCGCACATGGATCTGGTGACTGGTCGCCACCTGGGCCTCTCCTGGACTTGGTGAATCCTGTTGCCACCTGCGCCTCACCGGGACCTTGTGACTCTTTTCCCACCTGGCATCAATGGGACATGGTTACTGTGTTCCCCACCTGGGCCTCACCTGGACATGATAACTTTGCTCCACACTTTGACCTCAACTGGTCCTGTTGACTCTGGTCCCCCCACCTAGGCCTCTATCTGGACCTGGTGACTCTGGTCCCCACCTGGTTCTCACCTGGACCTGGTGACTCTCGTTCCCACATGAACCACACCTGGACCTGGACTGTGGTGTTCTTGTAGACGGACATTTACCTGGTGACTCCGGTCCCCACTAGGGCCTCACGTGGATCTGGTGACTCTGGCCTGAAGGTTGGCCTCACCTGGACCTGGTGAGTGGGGTTGCGCCCCATACCTGGTGATTCAGTTCCCCACGTGGGCCTCTTGGACCTGGTGAATCTGGTCCTTACCTGGTCGTCTCCCAGACCCTTGGTCTCTGGTCACCACCTGGGCCTCACCTGGACCTGGTGAATCTGGTCCCCATCTGGGCCTCACCCAGTCCTGGTGACTTTGTTCCCCACCTAATTCTGATTGCTGTGGACTCTTTCTTGGCCTCACCTGGAACTGGTGACTCTGATCCTATCTGCGCATTACCCAGACCTGGTGACTCTGGTCCTCACCTGGGCATCTTTGGTACCTGGTGACTCTGTTCCACACCTGAGCCTCACCTGGACATGATGACTCTGGAACCTCTCTGGGCCTCATCCTGACCTGGGGACTCTGGTCCCCATCTGGATGTCACCTGGACCAGGTGATTCTGGTACCCCTCTAGGCCTCAACTAGATCTGGTGACTCTGGTCCTCCACTGGACCTCACCTGGACCTAGTAAATATGCTCCATCTGGGTCTCATTGGACCTGGTGATTCTGATCCCTACCTCGGCATCATCGGGACATGGTTCCACTTCATGGCCTGCAGTTTGGCCTCACCTGGACCTGTTAACTCTGGTCCCTACCTGGGCATCATCGGGACATGGTTCCACTGCATGGCCTGCAGGTTGGCCTCACCTGGACCTGGTAACTCTAGTCCCTACCTGGGCATCATCGGGACATGGTTCCTCTGCATGGCCTGCAAGATCGCCTCACCTGGACCTGGTGAGTGGGGTTGCCACCTCGGCCTCACCCATGCCTGGTGACACAGGTCCCCACGTGGGCCTCACGTGGACGTGGTGAATCTGGTCCTTCCCTTGTCCTCACCCGGAACTGGTAACTCTGGTCATCACCTGGGAATCACCTGGAAATTGTGATTCTGGTCCCCATTGGGCCTCATCCATTCCAGGTGACTTTGTTCCCACCTGGACCTGATTGCTGTGGACTCCTTATGGCCCTCACCTGGAACTAGTGACTCTGATCCTAACTGGGCCTCACCCAGATCTGGTGACTCTGGTCCTCACCTGTGGACCATTATGACCTGGATACTCTGTTCTACACGTGAGCCTCACCTGGACATGATGACTCTGGATCCCCTCTGGGCCTCAGCCTGACATGGTGACTCTGGTCCCCATCTGGATGTCACCTAGACCAGGTGAATCTGGTACCCCTCTAGGCGTCAACTAGACCTGGTGACTCTGGTCCTCATCTGGGCCTCACCTGGACCTAGTGAATATTCTACCCACCTGCGCCTCGCTGGACCTGGTGACTCTGATTCTACCTGGGCATCATTGGGACATGGTTACTGTATTACCCACTGGGACTGACCTGATCCTGGTAACTCTGGTCCTGACTTTGGCCTCTTCTGTACCAGGTGACTCTGGCTCCAGCTGGGCCTCACCTGTTCCTGGTGACTCTGATCCTAAGCATGGGCTCACCTGACCTGGTAACTGTGGTTCCCATCGGGACCTCACCTGGACCTCATGTCTCCGGTTACACCTGGGCCTCATCAGGACCTGGTGTCTCTGGTACCCACCTGGGTAGCATCAGGATATGGTTACACTGTTCACTAACACTCATCCAGCCGGACCTAATAACTGTGGTCTTCACCTGGGGCACACGAGGCCATGGTGACACTGGTTCCCACTTGAGTCTCACCTGGACATGGTGAGTCGGATCCCCACCTGGTCCTCACCTATAACTGTTGATTCTCGTTCCCACATGGACATCATGTGGACCTGGTGGCTGCAGTGTTTCTAGCTTCTCATGTACCTCGTGACTCTGGTCCCCACCAGGGCCTCACCGGGATCTGGTCAGTGTGGTTGCCACCTGCATCTCACCTCCACCTGGTGATTCTGGTGTGCACCTGAGACTACACTGGATCTAGTTACTGTGGTCCCCACCTGGGCTTCACCTGGATTTGGGAACTCCGGTCCCCATCTGGGCCTCACCTGGTCCTTAGACCATGGTCCTCAACTGGGGAAATTTGGGACCGTGTGACTGTGTTCCACAACTGGACCTCACCTGGACAAGGTGACTCTGGTCCCCCTCTGGGTCTCACCGTGCCCTAGTCACTGTGAACCCCACTTTGGCCTGACTTCGACCTGCTGACCCTGGTTGCCACCTGTGCCTGACCTCGAACTGTTGACTCTGGTTCTTTCAAGTGCCTCCCCTGTACCTGGTGATCCTGATGCCAACCTGGGCCTCACCTGCATGTGGTGTCTCTAGTCACCACCGGGGACTCATCTGGACCTGCTTACTGTGTTCCACACCTGGGCCTCAATTACAACTCTTGACCATATTCCCCAAGCTCGCCTCACATGGACCTGTTACCTCTGATCCCCACCGGGGCCTCACGTGTACCTGGTAACTCTGGTCCTCACCTGGGCCTCATCTGCACCTAGTGACTCTGGTCCCCACCTGGACTTCACCTGGATCTCGTGACTCTGGTCCCCACCTGGAACTCACCTGAATCTGGTGACTCTGGTCTCAGTTTGGCCTCACCTGGACTGGTGTCTCTCGTCCCCACTTTGACCTAACTCAGAACTGCTGAATCTTGCCCCACCTAGGCCGCTCCCAGACCTGATGACTCTTGTCCCCAGCTATGCCTCAATTCGACCTGATGAATCTGGTCCTCACGTGGGCCTCACATGGACCTGGTACTCAGCGGGATACAGTGGCTCTGGTTCCCACAAGGGGCTCACCCGATACTGGTGACTGTGTTCTTATTCTATGCCTCACCAGGACCTAGTGATTCTGTTCCCCATCTGGGCTTTCATGGCCCTAGTGACTCTGGTCCTCACCCAGGCATCATTGGGACATGGATACTCTATTCCACACCTGGGCCTCACTTTGTCCAGGGACCTCTGGTCCCATTCTGGGCCTCAAACTAAACTGGTTACTCTGGTTCCCCCTCGGGGCCTCACCCTTACCTGGTGACTCTGGTCACCCCTTGGGCTTCACTTGGGCCTGGTGAATCTGGTTCTTAGCTGGTCCGCACCTGGATCTGGTGACAGGTCACCAAGTGGGCCTCACCTGGACTTGGTGAATCCTGTTGCCACCTGGGCCTCACCTGGACCTTGTGACTGTGGTCCCTCCTGGACTTCACCTGGATCTGGTGGCTCTGGTTCCCATATGGGGCTCTCTTGGACCTGGTTCCTGTGGTCTCCATCTGGCCTCACCTGGAACACAATGACTCTGATCCATATTTGGGCCTCTCCTGGACCTGTTGACTCTGGTCCTTACCTGGGCATCATTGGGACCTGGATACTCTCTTATATACCTGGGCCTAACCAGGACTTGGTGACTGTGGTCCCACCTGGGCCTCACCTGGACGGGGTGACTGGTTCCCACAGGGACCTCACCTCGACCTGGTGACTCAGGTCCTCATATGGGCATCTTGGGACCTGGTTTCACAGTTCCACATCGGGGCCTCACCTGGACCTAGTGATTCTCGTCCCCCTCAGGGCCTCACCCTGACTTGTGACACTGGTCCCCACATGGATATCACCAGAACCGGGTGACACACCCGGAGCTGGGGACACTGGTCCTCAGGTGGGCCTCAATAGGACCTGGTGAATCTACTCCAACCTTAGGCTTCGTCTGGACCTTGTGACTCTTTTACCACCTGGCATCAATGGGACATGGTTACTCTGTTCCCCACCTGGGCCTCACCTTGACATGATAACTTTGCTGCACACTTTGGCCTCAACTGGTCCTGATGACTCTCGTCCACCAACCTAGGCCTCATTCTGGACTGGTGACTGTCGTCTCCAACTGGGTCTCAGCTGGACCTGGTGACTCCCGTTCCCACATGGACCACACCTGGACCTGGTGACTGTGGTGTGCTTGTAGACTCACATTTATCTTGTGACTCCCGTCCCCACTAGGGCCTCACTTGGATCTGGTGACTCTGGCCTGCATGCTGGCCTCACCTGGACCTGGTAACTCTGGTCCCTACCTGGACATCATCGGGACACGGTTCCTCTGCATGGCCTGCATGTTGGCCTCAGCCGGACCTGGTGAGTGGGGTTGCCACCTGGGTCTCACACATACCTGGTGACACAGGTCCCCACGTGGGCCTCACTTGGACCTGGTGAATCTGGTCCTTACCTGGTCCTCACCCGGACCTGGTAACCCTGGTCACCACCTGGGAATCAACTGGACCTGGTGATTCTGGTCCCCATCTGGGCCTCACCCAGTCCTGTTGACTTTCTTCCCCACCGGGACCTGATTGCTGTGGACTCCTTCTTGGCCTCAACTGGAACTGTTGACTCTGATCCTAACTGGGCCTCACCCAGATCTGGTGACTCTGGTCCTCACCTGTGGACCATTATGACCTGGATACTCTGTTCCACACTTGAGCCTCACGTGGACATGCTGACTCTGGATCCCCTCTGGGCCTCACCCTGACATGGTGACTCTGGTCCCCGTCTGGATGTCACCTAGACCAGGTGAATCTGGAAACCCTCTAGGCCTCAACTTGTCCTGGTGACTCTGGGCCTCAACTGGGCCTCACCGGGACCTAGTGAACATGCTCCCACCTGCACCTCATCTGGACCTGGTGACTCTGGTTCTACCTGGGCATCACCGGGACATGGTTACTCTATTCCCCACTGGGACAGACCTGATCCTGGTAACTCTGGTCCTGACGTTGGCATCTTCTGTACCAGGTGACTCTGGCTCAAACCTGGGTCTCACCAGTAACTAGTGACTCTGATTCAAAGCATGGCCTCACCTGACCTGGTGACTGTGGTTCTCATCGGACCTCACCTGGACCTCAGGTCTCTGGTCCCACCTGGGACTCACCAGGACCTGGTGTCTCTGGTACCCACCTGGGTAGCGTCAGGATATGGTTACACTGTTCACTATCAGTGACCCAGCCGGACCTATTAACTCTGGTCTTCACCTGGGCCACAACTGGACATGGTGACACTGGTTCCCACATGGGTCTCACCTGGACATTGTGAGTCGGATCCCCACCTGGTCCTCACTGGTAACTGGTGATTCTCGTTCCCAAATGTACATCATGTGGACCTGGTGGCTGCAGTGTTTCTAGATTCTCATGTACCTCGTGACTCTGGTCCCCACCAGGGCCTCACCGGGACCTGGTGAGTTTGGTTGTCACCTGCACCTCACCTGGACCTGATGATTCTGGTCTGCACGTGAGACTACCCTGGATATGGTGATGTGGTCCCCACATCGGCTTCACTGCTTTGGGGACTCAGGTCCCCATCTGGGCATCACATGGCCCTGTTGACCATGGTTCTCAACCTGGCAAACCTGCGACCCGGTGACTGTGTTCCACAACTGGACCTGAACTGGACCAGGTGACTCTGGTCCCACTCAGGGTATCACCGTGCCTTAGTGACTGTGAACCCCACTTTGGCTTGATTTGAACCTTCTGACCCTGGTTGCCACCTGTGTCTGATTTCGAACTGTTGACTGTGGTTCTTTCAAGGGCCTCCCCTGTACCTGGTGATCCTGGTGCCCACCTGGGCCTCACCTGGACGTGGTGACTCTTGTCACCACCGGGGACTCACCTGCACCTGCTTACTGTGTTCCACACCTGGGCCTCAAGTAGACCTGTTGACCATGGTACCGAAGCTGGCCTCATATGGACCTGTTGTCTCAGATCCCCAGCTGGGCCTCACGTATAACTGGTAACTCTGGTCCCCAACTGGGTCTCATCTGGACCTAGTGACTCTGGTCCCCACCTGGACCTCACCTGGATCTGGTGACTCTGGTCCTCAGTTTGGCCTCACCTGGACCTGGTGTCTCTCGTCCCCACTTTGACCTATCTCAGAACTGCTGAATCTTGCCCCACCTAGGCCGCACGCAGACCTGGTGACTCTTGTCCCCAGCTATGCCTCAATTCGACCTGATGAATCTGGTCCTCACGTGGGCCTCACATGGACCTCGGACTCAGCTGGTTTAGTGGCTCTGGTTCCCACAAGGGGCTCACCTGATATTACTGACTGTGGTCTTATTCTATGCCTCACCAGGACCTAGTGATTCTGTTCCCCATCTGGGCCGGCATGGCCCTAGTGACTCTGGTCCTCACCCAGGAACCATTGGGACCTGGATACTCTATTCCACACCTGGGCCTCACTTTGACCAGGGACCTTTGGTCCCATTCTGGGCCTCAAACTAAACTGGTTACTCTGGTTCCCCCTGGTCCTCACCCTTACCTGGTGCCTCTGGTCACCCTTTGGGCTTCACTTGGGCCTGGTGAATCTGGTCCTTAGCTGGTCCGCACCTGGATCTGGTGACTGGTCGCCACCTGGCCCTCACCTGGACTAGATGAACCCTGGTGCCAACTGCGCCTCACCTGGACCTTGTAACTGTGGTCCCACGTGGACCTCACCTCGATCTGGTGTCTCTGGTTCCCATATGGGGCTCTCCTGGACCTGGTTCCTGTGGTCTCCATCTGGCCTCACCTGGAACACAATGACTCTGATCCTTATTTGGGCCTCTCATGGACCTGTTGACTCTGGTCCTTACCTGGGCATCATTGGGACCCGGATACTCTCTTATATACCTGGGCCTCACCTGGACCTGATGAATGTGGTCCCACCTGGGCCTCACCTGGATGAGGTCACTGGTTCCCACAGGGACCTCACCTGGACCTGGTGACTCAGGTCCTCAAATGGGCATCATGGGACCTGGTTTCTCAGTTCCACATCGGGGCCTCACCTGGACCTAGTGATTCTCGTCCCCGTCTGGGCCTCACCCTGACGTGGTGACTCTGGTCCACACCTGGATATCACCAGAACCGGGTGACTCTGGTCCCCCTCTGGGACTCACCCGGAGCTGGTGACACTGGTCCTCAACTGGGCCTCAAAAGGACCTGGTGAATCTACTCCTCACTTAGGCCTCATCTGGACCTTGTGACTCTTTTCCCACCTGGCATCAATGGGACATGGTTACTCTGTTCCCCACCTGGGCCTCACTTGGACATGATAAACTTGCTGCACACTTTGGCCTCAAATGGTCCTGATGACTCTGGTCCCCCCATGTAAGCCACAAACTGCACCTGGTGACTGTGGTCCCCACCTGGGTCTCACCTGGTCCTGGTGACTCTCGTTCCCACATGAACCACACCTGGACCTGGTGACTGTGGTATTCTTGTAGACTCACATTTACCTGGTGACTCCGGTCCCCACTAGGGTCTCACCTGGATCTCGTGACTCTAGCCTGCAGTTGGCGTCACCTGGACCTGGTGAGTGGTGTTGCCACCTGGGCCTAACCCATAACTGGTGACTAATTCCCCACGTGGGCCTCTTGAACCTGGTGAATCTGGTCCTTACCTGGTCCTCTCCCAGACCCAGGGACTCTGCTCAACACCTGGGCCTCACCTGGACCTGATGAATCTGGTCCCCATCTGGGCCTCACCCAGTCCTGGTGACTTTGTTCCCCACCTGGACCTGATTTCTGTGGACTCTTTCTTGGCCTCACCTGGAAGTGGTGACTCTGATCCTATCTGCGCGTCACCCAGATCTGGTCACTCTGGTCCTCACCTGTGGACCATTATGATCTGGATACTCTGCTCCACACCTGAGACTCATCTGGACAAGATGACTCTGGATCCCCTCTATGCCTCACCCTGACATGGTGACGCTGGTCCCCTTCTGGATATCACCTAGACGAGGTTAACCTGGTTCCCCTCTAGGCCTCAACTTGACCTGGTGACTCTGGTCCTCAACTGGGCCTCACCGGGACCTAGTGAACATGCTCCCCACCTGCGCCTCATCTGGACCTGGTGACACTGGTTCTCCCTGGGCATCATCGGGACATGGTTACTCTATTCCCCACTGGGACTGACCTTATCCTGGTAACTCTGCTCCTGACTTTGGTCTCTTCTGTACCAGGTGACTCTGGCTCCACCTGGGCCTAACCTGTAACTGGTGACTCTGATCCAAATCATGGCCTCACCAGACCTGGTGACTGTGGTTCCCATCGGGTCCTCACCTGGTCCTCATGTCTCTGTTCTCACCTGGGCCTCACCAGGTCCTGGTGTTTCTCGTACCCACCTGGGTAGCATCAGGATATGGTTACACTGTTCACTAACAGTGACCCAGCCGGACCTATTATCTCTGGTCTTCACCTCACCACACATGGACATGGTGACACTGGTTACCACCTCGGTCTCACCTGGACATGGTGAGTCTGATCGCCACCTAGGCCTCAATGTAACTGGTGAGTCTCGTTCCCACATGGACATCATGTGGATCTGGTGGCTGCAGTGTTTCTAGCTTCTCATGTAACTCGTGACTCTGGTCCCCACCAGGGCCTCACCGGGACCTGGTGAGTGTGGTTGCCACCTGCACCTCACCTGGACCTGGTGATTCTGGTCTGCACCTGAGACTACCCTGGATCTGGTGACTGTGGTCTCCACCTGGGCTTCACCTGGATTTGGGGACTCCGGTCCCCATCTGGGCCACACCTGGCCCTGTTGACGATGGTCCTCAACTGTGCAAAATTGGTGTCCGGTGACTGTGTTCCACAACTGGACCTCACCTGGACCATGTGACTCTGGTCCCCCTCTGGGTCTCACCGTGCCCTAATGACTCTGAACCCCACTTTGGCCTGACTTGGACCTGCTGTCCTTGGTTGCCACCTGTGCCTGACCTCGAACTGTTGACTCTGGTTCTTTCAAGGGCGTCCCCTGTACCTGGTGATCCTGGTCCCCACCTGGGTCTCACTTGGACGTGGTGACTCTTGTCACCACCGGGGACTCACCTGGACCTGGTTACTGTGTTCCACACATGGGCCTCAAATACACCTGTTGACCATGGTCTCCAAGCCGGCCTCACATGGAGCTGTTGCCTCTGATTCCCACCGTGGCGTCACGTGTACCTGGTAACTCTGGTCCTCACCTGGGCCTAATCTGGACCTAGTGACTCTGGTCCCCACCTGTGCTTCACTTGGATCTGTTGACTCTGGTCCCCACCGGGACTTCACCTGGATCTGGTGACTCTGGTCCCAACCTGGACCTCTCCTGGACCTGGTGACTCTCTGTCCAACATGGACCTCACCTGGATCTGGTGACTCTGGTCCTCAGTTTGGTCTCACATGGACCTGGTGTCTCTCGTCCCCACTTGGACCTAACTCAGAACTGCTGAATCTTGCCCCACATAGGCCGCATGCAGACCTGGTGACTCTTGTCCCCAGCTATGCCTCAATTCGACCTGATGAATCTGGTCCTCACGTGGGCCTCACATGGACCTGGGACTCAGCTGGATAGAGTGGCTCTGGTCCCACAAGGGGCTCACCTGATACTGCTGTATGTGGTCTTATTCTATGCCTCACCAGGACCCAGTGATTCTGTTCCCCATTTGGGCCTGCATGGCCCTAGAGACTCTGGTCCTCACCCAGGCATCATTGGGACCTGGATACTCTATTCCACACCTGGGCCTCACTTTGACCAGGGATCTCTGGTCCCATTCTGGGCCTCAAACTAAACTGGTTACTCTGGTTCCCCCTCTGGGCCTCACCCTTACCTGGTGACGCTGGTCACCCCTTGGGCTTCACCTGGGCCTGGTGAATCTGGTCCTTAGCTGGTCCTCACATGGATCTGGTGACTGGTCGCCACCTGGGCCTCACCTGGACTTGGTGAATCCTGTTGACACCTGCGCCTCACCGGGACCTTGTGACTCTTTTCCCACCTGGCATCAATGGGACATGGTTACTCTGTTCCCCACCTGGGCCTCACCTGGATATGATAAATTTGCTCCACACTTTGGCCTCAACTGCTCCTGATGACTCTGGTCCCCCCACCTAGCCCTCAATCTGGACCTGGTGACTGTGGTCCCCACCTGGGTCTCACCTGGACCTGGTGACTCAGGTCCTCATATGGGCATCATGGGACCGGGTTTCTCAGTTGAACATTGGGGCCTCACCTGGACCTAGTGATTTTCGTCCCCCTTGGGCCTCACCCTGACTCGTGACTCTGGTCCCCACTTGGATATCACCAGAACCGGGTGACTCTGGTCCCACTCTGGGACTCACCCGGAGCTGGGGACACTGGTCCTCAACTGGACCTCAACAGGACCTGGTGAATCTACTCCTCACTTAGGCCTCGTCTGGACCTTGTGACTCTTTTCCCACCTGGCATCAATGGGACATGGTTACTCTGTTCCCGACATGGGCCTCACCTTGACATGATAACTTGGCTCCACACTTTGGCCTCAACTGGTCCTGATGACTCTTGTCCCCCCACCTAGGCCTCAGTCTGTTCCTGGTGACTGTGGTCCCCACCTGGGTCTCACCTGGACCTGGTGACTCTTGTTCCCACATGACCCACACCTGGACCTGGTGACTGTGGTGTTCTTGTAGACTCACATTTACCTGGTGTCTCCGGTCCCCACTAGGGTCTCACCTGCATCTGGTGACTCTGGCCTGCAGGTTGGCCTCATCTGGACCTGGTGATTGGGTTTGCCACCTGGGCCTCACCCATACCTGGTGACTCAAGGTCCCCAAGTGGGCCTTTGGACCTTGTGAATCTGGTCCTTACCTGGTCCTCTCCCAGACCCGGGGACTCTGGTGACCACCTGGGCCTCACCTGGACCTGGTGAATCTGGTCCCCATCTGGGCCTCACCCAGTCTTGGTGTCTTTGTTCCCCACCTGGACCTGATTGCTGTGGACGCTTTCTTGGCCTCACCTGGAACTGGTGACTCTGATCCTATCACGCGTCACCCAGATCTGGTGACTCTGGTCCTCACCTGGGCATCATTGGTACCCGGTTATTCTGTTCCACACCTGAGCCTCACCTGGACATGATGACTCTGGAACCTCTCTGGGCCTCACCCTGACCTGGTGACTCTGGTCCCCATCTGGATGTCACCTGGACCAGGTGATTCTGGTACCCCTCTAGGCCTAATCCAGATCTGGTGACTCTGGTACTAAACTGGTCTTCAACTGGACCTAGTGAATATGCTCCATCTGGGCCTCATTTGGACCTGGTGGCTCTGGTCCCTACCTGTGCATCATCGGGACATGTTTCCACTGCATGGCCTGTAGGTTGGCCTTAACTGGATCTGGTAAATCTGGTCCCTACCTGGGCATCATTGGGAAACGGTTCCTCTGCATGGCCTACAGGTTGGACTCACCTGGACCTGGTGAGTTGCGTTGACACATGGGCCTCACCCATACCTGGTGACACAGGTCCGCACGTGGGCCTCACTTGGTTCTGGTGAATCTGATCTTTACCTGGTCCTCACCCGGAACGGTATCTCTGGTCACCACCTGGCAATGACCTGGACCTGGTGAATCTGGTCCCCATCTAGGCCTCACCCAGTCCTGGTGACTTTGTTCCCCACCTGGACCTGATTGCTGTGGTCTCCTTCTTGGCCTCACCTGGAACCGTTGACTCTGATCCTCACTGGGCCTCTCCCAGATCTGGTGACTCTGGTCCTCAACTGTGGATAATTATGACCTGGATACTCTGTTCCACACCTGAGTCCACCTGCGCATGATGACTCTGGATCCCCTCTGGGCCTCACCCTGACATGGTGATCTGGTCCCCATCTGGATGTCACCTAGACCAGGTGAATCTGGTACCCCTCTAGGCCTCAACTAGACCTGGTGACTCTGGTCCTCATATGGGCATCATGGGACCTGGTTTCTCAGTTCCATATCGGGGCCTCACCTGGACCTAGTGATTCTCGTCCCCTTCTGGACCTCACCTGACGTGGTGACTCTGGTCCCCACCTGGATATCACCAGAACCAGGTGACTCTGGTACCCCTCTAGGACTCACCCGGAGCTGGGGACACTGGTCCTCAACTGGACCTTAACAGGACCTGGTGAATCTCCTCCTCACTTAGGCCTCGTCTGGACCTTGTGACTCTTTTCCCACCTGGCATCAATGGGACATGGTTAGTCTGTTCACCACCTGGGCCTCAAATGCATATGATAACTTTGCTCCACACTTTGGCCTCAACTGGTCCTGATGACTCTGGTCCCCCCACCTAGGCCTCGTCTGGACCTGGTGACTGTGGTCCCCACCTGGGTCTCACCTGGACCTGGTGACTCTCGTTCCCACATGAACCACACCTGGACCTGGTAACTGTGGTGTTCTTGTAGACTCATATTTACCTGGTGACTCCGGGCCCACTAGGGCCTCACCTGGATCTGGTGACTCAGGCCTACTGGTTGGCCTCACCTACACCTGGTGAGTGGGGTTGCCACCTGGGCCTCAACCATACCTAGTGACTCAGGTCACGACGTGGGCCTCTTGGACCTGGTGAATCTGGTCCTTACCTGGTCCTCTCCCAGACCCAGGGACTCTGGTCACCACCTTGGCCTCACCTGGATCTGGTGAATCTGGTCCTCACCTGGGCCTCACCCAGTATTGGTGACTTTGTTCCCCACCTGGACTTGATTGGTGTGGACTCTTTCTTGGACTCACCTTGAACTCTTGACTCTGATCCTATCTGCGCGTCACCCAGACATGGTGACTCTGGTCCTCACCTGGGTATCATTGGTACCTGGTGACTCTGTTACATACCTGAGCCTCAGCGGGACATGATTACTCTGGAACCTCTCTGGGCCTCACCCTTACCTGGTGACTCTGGCCCCCATCTGGATGTCACCTGGACCAGGTGATTCTGGTACCCCTCTAGGCCTCAGCCAGATCTGGTGACTCTGGTCCTCAACTGGGCCTCACCTTGACCTAGTGAATATGCTCAATGTGGGCCTCATTTGGACCTGGTCACTCTGGTCCCTACCTGGCATCATCGGGATATGGTTCCACTGCATGGCCTGCAGGTTGGCCTCAACTGGACCTGGTGAGTGGGGTTGCCACCTGGGACTCACTCATACCTGGTGACAAAGGCCCCACGTGGGCCTAACTTGGATCTGGTGAATCAGGTCCTATCCTGGTCCTCACCCGGAACTGGTAACTCTTTTCACAACCTGGGAATCACCTGGACCTCGTGAATCTGGTCCCCATCTGGGCCTCACCCAGTCCTGGTGACTTTGCTCCCCGCCTGGACCTGATTGCTGTGCACTCCTACTTGGCCTCACCTGGAACTGCTGACTCTGATCCTTACTGGGCCTCACCCAGATCTGGTGACTCTGGTCCTTATCTGTGGACCATTATGGCCTAGATACTCTGTTCCACACCTGAGCCTCACCTGGACAGGATGACTCTGGAACCCCTCTGGGCCTCACCCTGACCTGGTGACTCTGGTCACCCCTTGGGCTTCACTTGGGCCTTGTGGATCTGGTGTTTAGCTGTTCCGTTCCTGGATCTGGTGACGGGTGGCCACCTGGGCCTCACCTGGACTTGGTGAATCCTGTTGTCACCTGCGCCTCACCTGGACCTTGGGACTGTGGTCCCACCTGGACCTCACCTGGATCTGCTGGCTCTGGTTCCCATATGGGGCTCTCCTGGACCTAGTTCCTGTGGTCTCCATCTGGCCTCACCTGGAACACAATGACTCTGATCCTTATTTGGGCCCCTCCTGGACCTGTTGACTCTGGTCCTTACCTGGGCATCATTGGGACATGGATACTCTCTTATATACCTGGGCCTCACCTGGACCTGGTGACTGTGGTCCCACCTGGGCCTCACCTGGACGAGGTGACTGGTTCCCACAGGGACCTCACCTGGACCTGGTGACTCAGGTCCTCATATGGGCATCATGGGACCTGGTTTCTCAGGTCCACATCGGGGACTCACCTGGACGTAGTGATTCTCGTCCCCCTCTTGGCCTCACCCTGACTGGTGACTCTGGTCCCCACCTGGATATCACCAGAACCGGGTGACTCTGGTCTCCCTCTGGGACTCACCCGGCGCTGGGGACACTGGTCCTCAACTGGGCCTCAACAGGACCTGGTGAATCTACTCTTCACTTAGGCCTCGTCTGGACCTTGTGACTCTTTTCCCACCTGGCATCAATGGGACATGGTTACTCTGTTCCCCACCGGGCCTTACCTGGACATGATAACTTTGCTCCACACTTTGGTTTCAACTTGTCCTGATGACTCTGGTCCCCACCTGCGTCTCACCTGGACCTGGTGACTCTCGTTCCCACATGAACCACACCTGAACCTTGTGTTTGTGGTGTACTTGTAGACTCATATTTACCTGGTGACTCCGGTCCCCACTAGGGTCTCACATGGATCTGGTGACTCTGGCCTGCAGGATGGCCTCACCTGGACCAGGTGAGTGGGGTTGCCACCCCATACCTGGTGACTCAGGTTCCCACGTGGGCCTCTTGGAACTGGTGAATCTGGTCCTTACCTGGTCCTCTCCAAGACGAGGGGAATCTGGTCACGACCTGGGCCTTACTTGGAGCTGGTGAATCTGGTCCCCATGTGGGCCTCACCCAGTCCTGGTGACTTTGTTCCCCACCTGGACCTGATTGCTGTGGACTCTTTCTTGGCCTCACCTGGAAATGGTGACTCTGATCCTATCTGCGCGTCACCCAGATCTGGTCACTTTGGTCCTCACCTGTGGACCATTATGACATGGATACTGTATTCCACACCAGAGGCTCCCCTCGACATTATGATTCTGGAACCTCTGTGGGCCTCAACCTGACCTGGTGACTCTCGTCCCCATCTGGATGTCACCTGAACCAGGTGATAATGGTACCACTCTAGGCCTCAACTTGACCTGGTGACTCTGGTCCTCAACTGGGCCTCACTGGGACCTAGTGAACATGCTCCATACCTGCGCCTCATCTGGACCTGGTGACTCTGGTTCTACCTGGGCATCATCGGGACATGGTTACTCTACTCCCCAATGGGACTGACCTGATACTGGTAACTGTGGTCCTGACTTTGGCCTCTTCTGTACCAGGTGATTCTGGCTCCACCTGGGCCTCACCTGTAACTGGTGACTCTGATCCTATGCATGGCCTCACCTGACCTGGTGACTGTGGTTCCCATCGGGACTTCACTTGGACCTCATGTCTCCGGTCCCACCTGGGTCTAACCAGGACCTGGTGTCTCTGGTACCCACCTGGGTAGCATCAGGATATGGTTACACTGTTCAGTAACAGTGACCCAGCCGAAACTATTAACTCTGGTCTTCACCTGGGCCACACCTGGACATGGTGACACTGGTTCCCACCTGGGTCTCACCTGGACATGGGGAGTCGGATACCCACCTGGTCCTCACCTGTAACTGGTGATTCTCGTTCCCACATGGACATCAAGTGGACCTGGTGACTGCAGTGTTTCTAAATTCTCATGTACCTCGTGACTCTGGTCCCTACTAGGACCTCACCGGGACCTGGTGAGTGTGGTTGCCACCTGCACCTCACCTGGACCTGGTGATTCTGGTCTGCACCTGAGACTACCCTGGATCTTGTGACTGTGGTCCCCACCTGTGCTTCACCTGGATTTGGGGACTCCGGTCCCCATCTGGGCCTCACCTGGCCCTGTTGACCATGGTCCTCAACTGGGCAAATTTGGGACCCGGTGACTGTGTTCCACAACTGGACCTCACTTGGACCAGGTGACTCTGGTCCCCCTCTGTGTCTCACCGTACCTTAGTGACTGTGAACCCCACTTTGGCTTGACTTGGACCTACTGACCCTGGTTGCCACCTGCGACTTTCCTCAAACTATTGACTCCTGTTCTTTTTAGGGCCTCCCCTGTACCTGGTGTACCTGGTCCCCACCTGGGCCTCATCTGTACGTGGTGACCCTTGTCACCACCGGGGACTCACCTGGACCTCGTTACTGTGTTCCACACCTGGGCCTCAAGTAAACCTGTTGACCATGGTCCCCAAGCCGGCCTCACATGGACCTGTTTCCTCTGATCCCCACCGGGGCTTCACGTGTACCTGGTAACTCTGGTCCTCACCTGGGCCTCATCTGGACCTAGTGACTCTGGTCCACACCTGGTCTTCACCTGGATCTGGTGACTCTGGTCCCCAGCTGGGCTTCACCTGGATCTGGTGACTCTGGTCCCCACCTGGACCTCTCCTGGACTTGGTGACTCTCTTTCCAACATGGACCTCACCTGGATCTGGTGACTCTGGTCCTCAGTGTGGCCTCACCTGGACCTTGTGTTTCTCGTTCCCACTTGACCTAACTCAGAACTGCTGAATTTTGCCCCACATATGCCGCACCCAGACCTGGTGACTCTTCTCTCAGCTATGCCTCAATTCGACATGATGAATCTGGTCCTCACGTGGGCCTCACATGGACTTGGGACTCAGCTGGATAGAGTGGCTCTGGTTCACCCAAGGGGCTCATCTGACACTGCTGACTGTGGTCTTATTCTATGCCACAACAGGACATAGTGATTCTGTTCCCCATCTGGGCCTGCATGGCCCTATTGACTCTGGTACTCACCCAGGCATCATTGGGACCTGGATACTCTATTCCACACCTGGGCCCCACTTTGACCAGGGACCTCTGGTCCCATTCTGGGCCTCAAACTAAACTGGTTACTCTGGTTCCCGCTCTGGGCCTCACCCTTACCTGGTGACTCTGGTCAACCGTTGGGATTCACTTGGGCCTGGTGAATCTGGTCCTTAGCTGGTCCGCACCTGGATCTCGTGACTGGTCGCCACCTGGGCCTCACCTGGACTTGGTGAATCCTGTTGCCACCTGCGCCTCACCGGGCCTTGAGACTATGGTCCCTCCTGGACCTCACCTGGATCTGGTGGCTCTGGTTCCCATATGGCGCTCTCCTCCTCCTGGTTCCTGTGGTCTCCATCTGGCCTCACCTAGAACACAATGACTCTGATCCATATTTGGGCCTCTCCTGGACCTGTTGACTCTGGTCCTTACCTGGGCATCATTGGGACCTGGATACTCTCTTATATACCTGGGCCTCACCTGGACCTGGTGATTTGGTCCCACCTGGGCCTCACCTGGACGAGGTGACTGGTTCCCACAGGACCTCACCTGGACCTGGTGACTCAGGGCCTCATATGGGCATCATGGGACCTGGTTTCTCAGTTCCACATCGGGGCCTCACCTGGACCTAGTGATTCTCGTCCCCCTCTGGGCCTCTCCCTGACGTGGTGACTCTGGTCCCCACCTGGATATCACCAGAACCGGGTGACTCTGGGCCCCCTCTGAGACTCACCCGGAGCTGGGGACACTGGTCCTCAACTGGGCCTCAACGGGACCTCGTGAATCTACTCCTCACTTAGGCCTCGTCTGGACCTTGTGACTCTTTTCCCACCTGGCATCAATGGGATATGGTTACTCTCTTCCCCACCTGGGTCTCACCTGGACATGATAACTTGGCTCCACACTTTGGCCTCAACTGGTCCTGATGACACTGGTCCCCCACCTAGGACTCAATCTGGACCTGGTGACTGTGGTCCCCACCTCGGTCTCACCTGGACCTCGTGATTCTCGTTCCCACATGAAACACACCTGGACCTGGTGACTGTCCTGTTCTTGTAGACTCACATTTAAATGGTGACTCTGGTCCTCACTAGGGCTTCACCTGGATCTGGTGTCTCTGGCCTGCCGGTTGGCCTCACCTGGACCTTGTGAGTGGGGTTGCCACCAGGGCCTCAACCATACCGGTGACTCAGGTTCCCACGTGGCTCTCTTGGACCTGTTGACTCTGGTCCTTACCTGGTCATCTCCCACTCCCGGGGACTCTGGTAACCACCTGGGCCTCACCTGGACCTGCTGAATCTGGTCCCTACTGGGCCTCAGATAGTCCTAGTGACTTTGTTACCCACCTGGACCTTATTGCTTTGGACTCTTTCTTGGTCTCACCTGGAACTGGTGACTCTGATCCTATCTGCACATCCCCCAGATCTGGTGACTCTGGTCCTCCCATGGGCAACATTGGTTCCTGGTGACTCTGTTCCACACCTGAGCCTCACCTGGACATGATGACTCTAGATCCTCTCTTGGCCTCACCGTGACCTGGTCACTCTGGTCCCCTTCTGGATGTCACCTGGACCAGCTGATTCTGGCACCCCTCTAGGCCTCAAACAGATCTGGTGACTCTGGTCTTCAAATGGGCCTCACCTGGACCTAATGAATATGCTCCATCTGGGCATCATTTGGACCTGGTGACTCTGGTCTCTTCCTGGGCATCATCGGGACATGGTTCCACTGCATGGCCTGCAGGTTGGCCTCATGTGGACCTGGTAACTCTGGTCCCTACCTGGGCATCATCGGGACAGGGTTCCTCTGCATGGCCCGCAGGTTGGATTCACCTGGACCTGGTGATTCGGGGTGCCAACTGGGCCTCACACATACCTGGTGACACAGGTCCCCACGTGGGCCTCACTTGGACCTGGTGAATCTGATCCATACCTGGTCCTCACCCGGCACGGGTAACTCTGGTCACCAACCGGGGAATCACATGGACCGGGTGAATCTGGTCCCCATCTGGGCCTCACCCAGTCCTGGTGACTTTGTTCCCCAACTGGACCTGATTGCTGTGGACTCCTTCTTGGACTAACCTGGAACTGGTGACTCTGATCCTAACTGGGCCTCACCCAGATCTGGTGATTCTGCTCCTCACCTGTGGATCATTTTGACATGGATACTCTCTTCCACACCTGAGACTCACCAGGATATGGTGACTGTGGATCCCCTCTGGGCCACACCCTGACATGGTGACTCTGGTCCCCATCTGAATATCACCTAGACCAGGTGAATCTGGTTCCCCTCTAGGCCTCAACTAGACCTGGAGACTCTGGTCCTCAACTGGGCCTCACCGGGACCTAGTGAATATGCTCCCCACCTGCACCTCATCTGGACCTGGTGACTCTGGTTCTACCTGGGCATCATCGGGACATGGTTACTCTGTTCCCGAA
The DNA here is from genome assembly GCF_053574225.1 of Canis aureus. Taxonomy (NCBI): domain Eukaryota; kingdom Metazoa; phylum Chordata; class Mammalia; order Carnivora; family Canidae; genus Canis; species Canis aureus. The sequence continues at coordinate 59,562,333 of NC_135632.1, forward strand.
TGGGACTGACCTGTTCCTGGTAACTCTGGTCCTGACTTTGGCCTCTTCTGTACCAGGTGACTCTGGCTCCACCTGGGCCTCACCTGTAACTGGTGACTCTGATCCTAAGCATGGCCTCACCTGACCTGGTGTCTGTGGTTCCCATCGGGACCTCACCTGGACCTCATGTCTCTGGTCCCATCTGGGCCTCGATAGGACCTGGTGTCTCTGGTACCCACCTGGGTAGCATCAGGATATGGTTACACTGTTCACTCACAGTGACCCACCCGGACTTAATAACTCTAGTCTTCACCTGGGCCACACCTGGACATGGTGACACTGGTTCCCACCAGGGTCTCACCTGGACATGGTGAGTCGGATCCCACCTGGTCCTCACCTGTAACTGGTGATTCTCGTTCCCACATGGACATCATGTGTACGTGGTGGCTGCAGTGTTTCTAGCTTCTCATGTACCTCGTGACTCTGGTCCCCGCCAGGGCCTCACCGGGACCTGGTGAGTGTGGTTGCCCCCTGCACCTCACCTGTACCTGGTGATTCTGGTCTGCCCCTGAGACTAACCTGGATCTGGTGACTGTGGTAGCCACCTGGGCTTCACCTGGATTTGGGGACTCCGGTGCCCATCTGGGCCTCACCTGCCCCTGTTGAACATGGTCCTCAACAGGGCAATATGGGACCCGGTGACTGTGTTCCAAAATGGACCTCACCTGGACCACGTGACTCTGGTCACCCTCTGGGTCTCACCGTCCCCTAGTGACCTTGTACCCCACTTTGGCCTGACGTGGACCTGCTGACCCAGTTTGCCACCTGCGCCTGACCTCGAACTGTTGACCTGGTTCTTTCAAGGGCCTCCACTGGAACTGGTGATCCTGGTCCCCACCTGTGCCTCGCCTGGATGTGGTGACTCTTGCCACCACAGGGCACTCACCTAGACCTGCATACTGTGCTCCACACCTGGGCCTCAAGTAGACCTGTTGACCATGGTCCCCAAGCCAGGCTCACATGGACCTGTTGCCTCTGACCTCCACTGGGGCCTCATGTGTACCTGGTAACTCTGGTCCTCACCTGGCCTCATCTTTACCTAGAACTCTGCTCCCCACCTGGGCTTCACCTCGATCTGGTGACTCTGGTCCCCACCTGGACTTCACCTGGATCTGGTGACTCTGGTCCCCACCTGGACCTCTCCTGGACCTAGTGACTCTCTTTCGAACATGGAACTCACCTGGATCTGGTGACTCTGGTTCTCAGTTTGGCCTCACCTGGACCTGGTGTCTCTCGTCCACACTTTGACCTAACTCAGAACTGCTGAATCTTGCCCCACCTAGGCCGCACCCAGACCTGGTGACTCTTGTCCCCAACTATGCCTCAATTCCACCTGATGAATCTGGTCCTCACGTGGGTCTCACATGGACCTGGGACTCAGCTGGATAGAGTGGCTCTAGTACCTAGAAGGGGTTCACCTGATACTGGTGACTCTGGTCTTATTCTATGCCTCACCAGGACCTAGTGATCTGTCCCCATCTGGGCCTGCATGGCGATAGTGACTCTGGTCCTCACCCAGGCATCATTGGGACCTGGATACTCTATTCCACAACTGGCCCTCACTTTCACTAGGGACTTCTGGTCCCATTCTGGCCCTCAAACTAAGCTTGTTATTGTGGTTCCCCCTCTGGGCCTCACCCATACCTGGTGACTCTGGTCACCCCTTGGGCTTCACTTGGGCCTGGTGAATCTGGTCCTTAGCTGGTCCGCACCTGTATCTGGTGACTGGTCACCACGAGGGCCTCACCTGTACTTTGTGAATCCTGTTGTCACCTGCGCCTCACCTGGACCTTGTGACTGTGGTCCCACCTGGACCTCACCTGGTTCTGGTGGCTGTGGTTCCCATATGGGGCTCTCCTGGACCTGGTTCCTGTGGTCTCCATCTGGCCTCACTTGGAACACAGTGACTCTCATCCATATTTGCGCCTCTCCTGGACGTGTTGACTCTGGTCCTTACCTGGGCATCATTGGGACCTGGATACTCTCTTATATACCTGGGCCTCACCTGGACCTGGTGTCTGTGGTCCCATCCGGGCCTCACCTGGACGGGGTGACTGGTTCCCACAGGGACCTCACCTGGACCTGGTGACTCAGGTCCTCATATGGGCATCATGGGACCTGGTTTCTCAGTTCCACATCGGAGCCTCACCTGGACCTAGTGACTCTCGTCCCCCTCTGGGCCTCACCCTGACCTGCTGACTCTGGTCCCTACCTGGATATCACCAGAACCGGGTGACTCTGGTCCCCCTCTGGGACTCACCCGGAGCTGGGGACACTGGTCCACAACTGGGGCTCAACGGGACCTGGTGAATCTACTCCTCACTTAGGCCTCGTCTGGACCTTGTGACTCTTTTCCCACCTGGCATCAATGGGACATGGTTACTCTGTTCCCCACCTGGGCCTCACCTGACATGACAAATTTGCTCCACACTTTGGCCTCAACTGGTCGTGATGACTCTGGTCCCCCCACCTCGGCCTCAATCTGGACCTGGTGACTGGTCCCCACCTGGGTCTCACCTGGACCTGGTGACTCTCGTTCCCACATGAACCACACCTGGACCTGGTGACTGTGGTGTTCTTGGAACTCACATTTACCTGGTGACTCCCGTCTCCACTTGGGCCTCACATGGATCTGGTGACTCTGGCCTGCAGGTTGGCCTCACCTGGACCTAGTGAGTGGGGTTGCCACCTGGGCCTAATCCATACCTGGTGACTCAGGTCCCCACGTGGGCCTCTTGGACCTGGTGAATCTGGTCCTTACTTGGTCCTCTTAGAACCGGGGACTCTGGTGACCACCTGGGCCTCACCTGGACCTGGTGAATCTGGTCCCCATCTGGGCCTCACCCAGTCCTAGTGACTTTATTCCCCACCTGTACCTTATTGCTGTAGACTCTTTCTTGGCCTCACCTGGAAATGGTGACTCTGATCCTATCTGCGCGTCACCCAGACCTGGTGACTCTGGTCCTCACCTGAGCATCATTTGTACCTGGTGACCCTGTTCCACACCTGAGCCTCACCTGGACATGATGACTCTTGAACCTCTATGGGCCTCACCCTCACCTGGTGACTCTGGACCCATCGGGATGTCACCTGGACCCGGTGATTCTGGTACCCCTCTAGGCCTCAACTAGACCTGGTGACTCTGGTCCTCGACTGGGCCTCACCTGGACCTACTGAATATGCGCCATCTGGGCCTCATTTGGACCTGGTGACTGTCGTCCCTACCTGGGCATCATCGGGACATGGTTCCACTGCATGGCCTGTAGGTTGGCCTCACGGGGACCTCGTAACTCTAGTCCCTACCTGGGCATCATCGGGACATGGTTCCTCTGCATGGGCTGCAGGTTGGCCTCACGTGGAACTGGTGAGTGGGTTTGTCACCTGTGCCTCACCCATGCCTGGTGACAAGGGCCCCACATGGGCCTCACTTGGACCTGGTGAATCTGGTCCTTAACTTGTCCTCACCCGGAACTGGTAACTCTGGTCACCACTTGGGAATCACCTGGACCTGGTGAATCTGGTCCCAATCTGGGCCTCATCCAGTCCTGGTGACTTTGTTCCCCACTTAGACCTGATTGCTGTGGACTCCTTCTTGGCCTCACCTGGAACTTGTGACTCTGATACTAACTGGACCTCACCCAGATCTGGTGACTCTGGTCCTCACATGTGGACCATTATGACCTGGATATTCTGTTCCACACCTGAGCCTCACCTGGACATGATGACTCTGGAACCACTCTGGACCTCAGCCTGACATGGTGACTCTGGTCCCCATCTGGATGTCACCTAGTCCAGGTGAATCTGGTACCCCTCTAGGCCTCAAGTTGACCTGCTGACGCTGGTCCTCAACTGGGCCTCACCGGGACCTATTGAACATGCTCCCCACCTCTGCCTCATCTGGATCTGGTGACTCTGGTTCCCACCTGGACCTCTCCTGGACCTGGTGACTCTAGTCCCTACATGAGCATCATCAGGAAATGGTTCCTCTGCATGGCCTGCAGGTTGGCCACACCTGGAACTGGTGAGTGTGGTTGACACCTGGTCCTCACCCATACCTGGTTACACAGGTCCACACGTGGGCCTCACTTGGACTAGTGAATCTGGTCCTTACCTGGTCCTCACCAGGAACTTTTAACCCTGGTCTCCACCTGGGAATCACCTGGACCTGGTGAATCTGGTCCCCATCTGGGCCTCACGCAGTCCTGGTGCCTTTGTTCCCCACCTGGACCTGATTGCTGTGGACTCTTTCTTGGCTCACCTGGAACTGGTGACTCTGATCCTATCTGCGCGTCACCCAGATCTGGTGACTCTGGTCCTCACCTGGGCGTGTTTGGTACTTGGTGACTCTGTTCCACACCTGAGCCTCACCTGGACATGAAGACTCTGGAACCACTCTGGGAGTCACCCTGACCTAGTGACTCTGGACCCATCTTTATGTCACCTGGACCAGGTGTTTCTGGAACCCCTCTAGGCCTCAACCAGATCTGGTGACTCCGGTCCTCAACTGAGTCTCACCTGGACCTAGTGAATATGCTCCATCTGGGCCATTTGGACCTGGTGACTCTGGTCCCTACCTGGGCATCATCGGGTCATGGTTGCACTGCATGGCCTTCAGGTTAGCATCACCTGGACCTGGTGACTCTGGTTCTACCTGGACATCATCGGGACATGGTTACTGTATTACCCAATGAGACTGACCTGTTCCTTATAACTCTCGTCCTGACTTTGGCCTCTTCTGTACCAGGTGACTCTGGCTCCACCTGGGCCTCGCCTGTAACTGGTGACTCTGAGCATAAGCATGGCCTCACCTGACCTGGTGACTGTGGTTCCCATCGGGACCTCACCTGGACCTCATGTCTCTGGTCCCACCTGGGCCTCACCAGGACCTGGTGTCTCTGGTACCCACCTGGGTAGCATCAGGATATGGTTACACTGTTCACTAACAGTGACCCAGCCGGACCTATCAACTCTGGTCTTCACCTGGGCCACTCCTGCACATGGTGACACTGGTTCCCACCTGGGTCTCACCTGGACATGGTGAGTCGGATACCCACCTGGTCCTCCCCTGTAACTGATGATTCTCGATCCCACATGGACATCATGTGGACCTGGTGGCTGCAGTGTTTCTAGCTTCTCATGTACCTCGTGACTCTGGTCCCCACCAGGGCCTCACCGGGACCTGGTGAGTGTGGTTGCCACCTGCACCTCAAGTGGACCTGGTCATTCTGGTCTGCACCTGAGACTACCCTGGATCTGATGACTGTGGTCTCCACCTTGGCTTCACCTGCTTTGGGGACTCCGGTCTCCATCTGGGCCTCACCTGGCCCTGTTGACCATGGTCCTCAACTGGGCAAAATTGGGACCCGGTGACTGTGTTCCACAACTGGACCTCACCTGGACCAAGTCATTATGGTCTCCCTCTGGGTCTCACCGTGCCCTAGTGACTGTGAACCCAACTTTGCCCTGACTTGGACCTGCTGGCCCTGGTTGCCACCTGCGCCTGACCTCGAACTGTTGACTCTGGTACTTTCAAGGGACTACTCTGTACCTTGTTATCCTGGTCCCCACCTGGGACTCACCAGGACGTGGTGACTCATGTCACAACCGCGTACTCACCTGGACCTGCTTACTGTGTTCCACATCTGGGCCTCAAGTAGACTTGTTGACCATGGTCCCCAAGCCGGCCTCACATGGACCTGTTGCCTCTGATCCTCACCAGAGCCTCACGTGTACCTGGTAACTCTGGCCCTCATCCGGGCCTCACCTGGACCTAGTGACTCTGGTCCCCACCTGGGCTTCACCTGGATCTGGTGACTCTGCTCCCCACCTGGACTTCACCTGGATCTGGTGACTCTGGTCCCCACCTGGACCTCTCCTGGACCTGGTGACAGTCTTTTCTACATGGACCTCACCTGGATCTGGTGCCTCTGGTACTCAGTTTCGCCTCTCCTGGACCTGGTGTCTCTCATCCCCACTTTCACCTAACTCAGAACTCCTGAATCATGTCCCACCTAGGTCGCACCCAGACCTGGTGACTCTTGTCCCCAGCTTCCCTCAATTCGACCTGATGAATCTGGTCCTCACGTGGGCCTCACATGGACCTGGGACTCAGCTGGATTGAGTGGCTCTGGTTCCCACAAGGGGCTCACCTGATTCTGGTGGCTCTGGTCTTATTCTATGCCTCACCAGGACCTAGTGATTCTGTTCCCCATCTGCGCCTGCATGACCCTAGTGACTCTGGTCCTCACCCAGGTATCATTCGGACCTGGATACTCTATTCCACACCTGGGCCTCACTTTGACCACAGATCTCTGGTCCCATTCTGGGCCTCAAACTAAACTGGTTACTGTGGTTCCCCCTCTGGATCTCACCCTTATCTGGTAAATCTGGTCACCCGTTGGGCTTCACTTGGTCCTGGTGAATCTGATCCTTAGTTGGTCCGCACATGGATCTGGTGACTGTTCGCCACCTGGGCCTCCTGGACTTGGTGAATCCTGTTGCCACCTGCGCCTCACCGGGACCTTGTGACTCTTTTCCCACCTGGCATCAATGGGACATGGTTACTCTGTTCCCTACTTGGGACTCACCTGGACATGATAACTTTGCTACACACTTTGGCCTCAACTGGTCCTGATGAATCTGGTCCCCCCACCTAGGCCGCAATCTGGACCTGGTGACTGTGGTCCCCAACTGGGTCTCACCTGGACCTGGGGACTCTCGTTCCCCCATGAACCACACCTGGACCTGGTGACTGTGGTGTTCTTCTAGACTCACATTTACATGGTGACTCCGGTCCCCACTAGGGCCTCACCTGGATCTGGTGACTCTGGCCTGCAGGTTGGCCTCACCTGGACCTTGTGAGTGGGGTTGCCACCTGGGCCTCACCCATACATGGTGACTCAGGTCCCCACGTGGGCCTCTTGGACCTGGTGAATCTGGTCCTTACCTGGTCCCCTCCCAGACCCGGGTACTCTGGTCACCACGTGGGCCTCACCTGGACCTGGTGAATCTGGTCCCCAACTGGGCCTCACACAGGCCTGGTGACTTTGTTCCCCATCTGGATCCGAATGCTGTGGACTCTTTCTTGGCCTCACCTGGAACTGGTGAATCTGATCCTATCTGCGCGTCTCCCAGACCTGGTGACTATGGTCCTCACCTGGGCATTAATGGTACCTGGTGACTCTGTTCCACACCTTAGGCTCACCTGGACATGATGACTCTGGAACCTCTCTCGGCCTCACCCTGACCTGGTGACTCTGGTCCCCATCTGGATGTCACCTGAACCAGGCGATTCTGGTACCCCTCTAGGCCTCAACCAGATCTGGTGACGCTTGTCCTCAACTGGGCCTCACCTGGACCTAGTGAATATGCTCCATCTGGGCCTCATTTAGACGTGGTGACTCTTGTCCCTTCCTGGGCATCATCGGGACATGGCTCCACTACATGACCTGCAGGTTGGCCTCACCTGGACATGGTAACTCTGGTCCCTACCTGGGCATCATCGGGACATGGTTCCACTGCATGGCCTGCAGGTTGGCCTCAACTGGACCTGGTAATTCTTGTTCCTACCTGGGCATCATCGGGACATGGTTCCTCTGGATGGCCTGCAGGTTGCCCTCACCTGGACCTGGTAAATCTGGTCCCTACCTGGGCATCATCGTGACACGGTTCCTCTGCATCTCCTGCAGTTTTGCTTCACCTTGACCTGGTGAGTGGGGTTGCCACCTGTGCCTCACCCATACCTGGTGACACAGGTCCCCACGTGGGCCTCACTTGGACCTGGTGAATATGGTCCTTACTTGGTCCTCACCCGGAACTGGTAACTCTGGTCATCATCTGGGAATCTACTGGACCTTGTGAATCTGGCCCCCATCTGGGCCTCACCCAGTCCTGGTGACTTTGTTCCCCACCTGGACCTGATTGCTGTGAAATCCTTATTGGCCTCACCTGGAACTGGTGACTCTGATCCTAACTGGCCTCACCCAGATCTGGTGACTCTGGTCCTCACCTGTGGACCATTATGACCTGGATACTCTGTTCCACACCTGAGCTTCACCTGGACATGATGACTCTGGATCTCCTCTGGGCCTCAGCCTGACATGGTGACTCTGGTCCCCATCTGGATATCACCAAGACCAGGTGAATCTGGTACCCCTCTATGCCTCAACTAGACCTGGTGACTCTGGTCTTCAACTGGGCCTCACCTAGACCTAGAGAATATGCTCCATCTGGGCCTCATTTGGACATGGTGATTCTTATACCTACCTCGGCATTACCGGGACATGGTTCAACTGCATGCCCTGCAGGTGTGCCTCCCCTGGACCTGATAACTCTAGACCCCACCTGGGCATCATCGGGACATGGTTCCTCGGCATGGCCTACAGGTTGGCCTCACTTGGACCTAGTGAGTGGGGTTGTCACCTGAGACTCACCCATGCCTGGTGACACAGGTCCCCACGTGGGCCTCACTTGGACCTGTTGAATCTGGTCCTTACCTGGTCCTCACCCAGAACTGGTAACTCTGGTCACCACTTGGGAATCACCTGGACCTGGTGAATCTGGTCCCCATCTGGGCCTCATCCAGTCCTGGTGCCTTTGTTCCCCACCTGGACCTGATTGGTGTGGACTCCTTCTTGGCCTCACCTGGAACTGGTGAGTCTGATCCTATTACGCGTCACCCAGACCTGGTGACTCTGGTCCTCACCATGGCATCATTGCTACCTGATGACTCTGTTCCACACCTGAGCCTCACCTGGACATGATGACTCTGCAACCACTCTGGGCCTCACCCTGTCCTTGTGACTCTGGTCCCCATCTGGATTTCACCTGAACAAGGTGATTCTGGTTCCCCCCTAGGCCTCAACCAGATCTGGTGACTCTGGTCCTCAACAGGGCCTCACCTGGACCTAGTGAATATGCTTCATCTGGGCCTCATTTGGACCTGGTGACTCTGGTCCCTACCTGGGCATCATCGGGACATGGTTCCACTGCATGGCCTGCAGGTTGGCCTGACCTGGACCTGGTAACTCTGGTCCCTTCCTGGGAATCATCGGAAGACGGTTCCTCTGCATTGCCTGCAGATTGGCCTCACCTGGACCTGGTGAGTGGGGTTGCCACCTGGGTCTCAAACATACCTGGTGACACAGGTCCCCACGTGGGCCTCACTTGGACATGGTGAATCTGGTCCTTACCTGGTCCTCTCCGAGACCCGGGATCGCTGGTCCCCAACTGGGCCTCACCTGGACCTGGTGAATCTGGTCCCCATCTGGGCCTCACCCAGTCCTGGGGACTTTGTTCCCCACCTGGACCTCATTGCTGTGGACTCTTTCTTGGCCTCAGCTGGAACTGGTGACTCTGATGCTATCTGCGCGTCACCCAGACCTGGTGACTCTGATCTTCACCTGGGCATGATTGATACCTGGTGACTCTGTTCCACACCTGAGCCTCACCTGGACATGCTGACTCTGGATCCTCTCTGGGCCTCACCCTGACCTGGTGACTCTGGTCCCCATCTGGATGTCACTTTGACCAGGTGAATCTGGTACCCCTCTAGTCCTCAACCAGATCTGGTGTCTCTGGTCCTCAACTGGGCCTCACCTGGACCTAGTGAATATGCTCCATCTGGGCCTCATTTGGACCTGCTGACTCTGGTCCCTACCTGGGCGTCATCGGGACATGTTTCCACTGCATGGCCTGCAGGTTGGCCTCACATGGACCTGGTGAGTGTGGTTGCCACCTGCACCTCACATGGACCTGGTGATTCTGGTCAGCACCTGAGATTACCCTGGATCTGGTGACTGTGGTCCCCACCTTGGCTTCACCTGGATTTGGGGACTCCGGTCCCCATCTGGGCCTCACATGACCCTGTTGACCATGGTCCTCAACTGGGAAAAATTGGGACGCGGTGACTGTGTTCCACAACTGGACCTCACCTGGACCAGGTGACTCTGGTCCCCCTCTGGGTCTCACCATGCCCTAGTGACTGTGAAGCCCACTTTGGCCTGATTGGGACCAGCTGACCCTGGTTGCCACCTGCGCCTGACATGGAACTGTTGACTCTGCTTTATTCAAGACCTCCCCTGTACCTGGTGATCCTGGTCACCACCTGGGCTTCACCTTGACGTGGTGACTCTTGTCACCACCGTGGACTCACCTGGATCTGGTTACTGTATTCTACACCTGGGCCTCAAGTAGACCTGTTGACCATGGTCCCCAAGCCGTCCTCACAAGTACCTGTTGCCTCTGATACCCATCGGGGCCTCACGTGTACCTGGTAACTCTGGTCCTCACCTGGGCCGCATCTGGACCTAGTGACTCTGGTCCCCACCTGGACTTCACCTGGATCTGGTGACTCTGGTCCCCACCTGGACCTCACCTCGATCTGGTGTCTCCGGTCCTCAGTTTGGCCTCACCTGGACCTGGTGTCTCTCGTCCCACTTTGACCTAACTCAGAACTGCTGAATCTTGCCCCACCTAGGCCACAGCCAAACCTGGTGACTCTCGTTCCTACATGAACCACACCTGGACCTGGTGACTGTTTTGTTCTGGTAGACACATTTACCTGGTGACTCCGGTCCCCTAGGGCCTCACATGGATCTGTTGACTCTGGCCTGCAGGTTGGCCTCACCTGGACCTGGTGAGTGGGGTTGCCACCTGGGCCTCACCCATACCTGGTGACTCAGGTCCCCACGTGGGCCTCTTGGACCTGGTGAATCTGGTCCTTACCTGGTCCTCACCCAGAACCGGGTTCTCTGGTCACCACCTGGGCCTCACCTGAACCTGGTGAATCTGGTCCCCACCTGGGCCTCACCCAGTCCTGGTGACTTTGCTCCCCACTTGGACCTGATTGCTGTGGACACCTTCTTGGCCTCACCTGGAACTGGTGACTCTGATACTAACTGGGCCTCACCCAGATCTGGTGACTCTGGTCCTCACCTGTGGACCATTATGACCTGGATACTCTGTTCCACACGTGAGCCTCACCTGGACATGATGACTCTGGATCCCCTCTGGACCTCAGCCTGACATGGTGACTCTGGTCCCCATCTGGATGTCACCTAGACCAGGTGAATCTGGTACCCCTCTAGGCCTCAAATTGACATGGTGACTCTGGGTCTCAACAGGTCATCACGGGGACCTAGTGAACATGTTCCCCACCTGTGCCGCATCTGGGCATGGTGACTATGGTTTTACCTGTACATCCTCGGGAAACGGTTACTCTATTCCCCACTGGGACTGACCTGATCCTGGTAACTCTGGTCCTGACTTTGGCCTCTTATGTACCAGGTGACTCTGGCTCCACCTGGGCCTCACCTGTAACTGGTGACTCTGATCCTAAGCATGGCCTCACCTGACCTGGTGACTGTGGTTCCCATGGGGACCTCACCTGGACCTCAGGTCTCTGGTCCCACCTGGGCCTCACCTGGACCTGGTGTCTCTGTTCCCCACCTGGGTAGCATCAGGATATGGTTACACTGTTCACTAACAGTGACCCACGCAGACCTATTAACTCTGGTCTTCACCTGGTCCACACCTGGACATGGTGACACTGGTTCCCACCTGGGTCTCACCTGGACATGGTAAGTCGGATCCCCACTTTGTCCTCACCTGTAACTGGTGATTGTCGTTCCCACAAGGACATCATGCGGACCTGGTGGCTGCAGTGTTTCTAGCTTCTCTTGTAACTCATGACTCTGGTCCCCACCAGGGCCTCACCGGGACCTGGTGAGTGTGGTTGCCACCTGCACCTCACCTGGACCTGTTGATTCTGGTCTGCACATGAGACTACCCTGGATCTGGTGACTGTGGTCTCCACCTGGGCTTCACCTGGATTTGGGGACTCCGGTCCCCATTTGGGGCTCAACTGGTCTTGTTGACCATGGTCCTCAACTGGGCAAAATTGGGACCCGGTGACTGTGTTCCACAACTGGACTTCAACTGGACCAGGTGACTCTGGTCTGCCTCTGGGTCTCACCGTGCCCTAGTGACTGTGAAACGAACTTTGTACTGACTTGGGCCTGCTGACCCTGGTTGCCACCTGTAACTGACGTCGAACTGTTGACTCTGGTTCTTTCAAGGGCTTCCCCTGAAACTGGTGATCCTGGTCCCCACCTGGGCCTCACCTGGACGTGGTGACTCTTGTCACCAACGGGGACTCACCTGGACCTGGTTACTGTGTTCCACACCTGGGCCTCAAGTCGACATGTTGACCATGGTCCTCAAGCCGGCCTCACATGGACCTGTTGCCTCTGATGCCCACCGGGGCCTCACGTGTACCTGGTATCTCTGGTCCTCACCTGGGCCTCATCTAGACCTAGTGACTCTGCTTCCCACCTGGGCTTGACCTGGATATTGTGACTCTGGTCCCCACCTGGATGTCTCCTGGAACTGGTGACACTGGTCCATACCTGAACCTCTCCTGGACCTGGTGACTCTCTTTCCAACATGGACCTCACTTGCATCTGGTGAATCTGGTCCTCAGTTTGGCCTCACCTGGACTTGGTGTCTCTCGTCCCCACTTTGACCTAACTCAGAAATGCTGAATCTTACCCCACATAGGCCGCACGCAGACCTGGTGAGTCTTATCCCCAGTTATGCCTCAATTCGACCTGATGAATCTGGTCCTCACGTGGGCCTCCATGGACCTGGGACTCAGCTGGATAGAGTGGCACTAGTTCCCACAAGGGGCTCACCTTATACTGGTGACTGTGGTCTTATTCTATGTCTCACCAGGACCTAGTGATTCTGTTCCCCATCTGGGCCTGCATGGCCCTAGTAACTCTGCTCCTCACCCAGGCATCATTGGGATCTGGATACTCTATTCCGCACCTGGGCCTCACTTTCACCAGGGACCTAGGGTCCCATTCTGGGCCTCAAACTAAACTGGTTACTCTGGTTCTCCCGCTGGGCCTCACCCCTACCTGGTGACACTGGACACCCCTTGGGCTTCACTTGGGCCTGGTGAATCTGGTCCTTAGCTGGTCCGCACCTGGATCTGGTGACCGGTCGCCACCTGGGCCTCACCTGGACTTGGTGAATCCTGTTGCCACCTGCGCCTCCCCTGGACGTTGTGACTGTGGTCCCACCCTGACATCACCTGGATCTGGTTGCTCTGGTTCCCTTATGGGGCTCTCCTGGACCTGGCTCTTGTGGTATCCATCTGGCATCACCTGGAACACAATGACTCTGAACCATATTTCGGCCTCTCCTGGACCTGTTGACTCTGGTCCTTACCTGGGGATCATTGGGAGCTGGATACCCTCTTATATACCTGGGCCTCACCTGGATCTGGTAACTGTGGCCACCTGGGCCTCACCTGGTCGAGGTGACTGGTTACCACAGGGACCTCACCTGGACCTGGTGACTCAGGTCCTCATATGGGCATCATGGGACCTGGTTTCTCAGTTCCACATCGGGGCCTCACCTGTACCTAGTGATTCTCTTCCCCTCTGTGCCTCACCGTGACGTGGTGACTCTGGTCCCCACCTGGATGTCACCAGAACCGGGTGACACTGGTCCCTCTCTGGGACTCACCCGGAGCTGGGGACACTGGTCCTCAACTGGGCCTCAAGAGGACCTGGTGAACCTACTCCTCACTAAGGCCTCGTCTGGACCTTGTGACTCTTTTCCCACCTGGCATCAATGGGACATGGTTACTCTTCCCCACCTGGGCCTCACATGGACATGATAACTTTGCTCCACACTTTGGCCTCAACTGCTCCTGATGACTCTGGTCCCCCGACCTAGGCCTCAATCTGGACCTGGTGACTGTGGTCCCCACCTGGGTCTCACCTGGACCTGGTGACTCTCGTTCCCACATGAACCACACCAGGTCCTGGTGACTGTGTTGCTCTTGTAGAATCATTTTACCTGTTGACTCCCGTCCCCACTAGGGCCTCACGTTAATCGGGTGACTAGGCCTGCAGGTTGGCCTCACATAGACCTGGTTAGTGGGGATGCCACTTGGGCCTCACCCATAGCTGGTGACTCAAGTCTCCACGTGAGCCTCTTGGACCTGGTGAATCTGGTCCTTACCTGGTCCTCTCCCAGACCCGGGAACTCTGGTCACCACCTGGGCCTCACCTGGACCTGGTGAATCCGGTCCCCATCTGGGCCTCACTCAGTCCTGGTGACTTTTTTCCCCACCTTGACCTGATTGCTGTGGACTCTTTCATGGCCTCACCTGGACCTGGTGACTCTGATCCTATCTGGGTGTCACGCAGACCTGGTGATTCTGGTCCTCACCTGGGCATCATTGGTACCTGGTGACTCTGTTCCACACCTAGCCTCACCTGGACATGAGACTCTGGACTCTCGAACCACTCTGGGCCTAACCCTGACCTGGTGACTCTGGTCTCCATCTCGATGTCACCTGGACCAGGTGATTCTGGTACCCCTCTCGGCCTCAATCAGATTTGGTGACTCTGGTCCTCAACTGGGCCTCACCTGGACCTAGTGAATATGCTCCATCTGGGCCTCATTTGGACCTGGTGACTCTGGTCCCTACCTGGGCATCATCAGGACATGGTTCCACTGCATGGCCTGCAGGTTGGCCTCACTTGGACCTGGTAACTCTGTTCTCTACCTGGGCATCATCGGGACATGGTTCCACACATGGCCTGCAGGTTGGCCTCACATGGACCTGGTAATTCTAGTCCCTACCTGGGCATCATCGGGACATGGTTCCTCTGCATGGACTGCAGGTGGGCCTCACCTGGACCTGGTGAGTGGCGTTGTCACCTTGGCCTCACACATGCCTGGTGACACAGGTCCCCACGTGGGCCTCACTTGGGCCTGGTGAATCTGGTCCTTACCTGGTCCTCACCCGGAACTCTTAACTCGGGTCACCACCTGGGAATCAAATGAACCTGGTTAATCTGGTCCCCATCTGGTCCTCATCCAGTCCTGGTGACTTTGTCACCCCACCTGGAACTGATTGCTGTGGACTCCTTTTTGGCCTCACCTGGATCTGGTGACTCTGATCCTAACTGGGCCTCACCCAGATCTGGTGACTCTGGTCCTCACCTACGGACCACTATGACCTGGATACTCTGTTCCACTCCTGAGCCTCACCTGGACATGATGACTCTGGTCCCCTCTGGGCCTCACCCTGACATAATGACTCTGAACCCCATCCGGATGTCACCTAGATTAGGTGAATCTGGTATCCCTCTAGGCCTCAACTTGACGTGGTGACTCTGGTCCTGAACTGGGCCTCACGGGGACCTAGTGAATATGCTGCCACCTGCGCCGATTCTGGACCTGGTGACACTGGTCCCTACCTTGGCATCATCGGGACACGGTTCCTCTTCATGGCCTGCAGGTTGGCCTCACCTGGACCTGGTGATTCTCGTCCCTCTCTGGGCCTCACCGTGACGTGGTGACTCTGGTCCCCACCTGGATATCACCAGAACCGGGTGACTCTCGTTTCCCTCTGGGACTCACCGAGAGCTGGGGACACTGGTCCTCAACTGGGCCTCAACAGGACCTGGTGAATCTACTCCTCACTTAGACCTCGTCTGGACCTGTGACTCTTTTCCCACCTGACATCAATGGGACATGGTTACTCTGTTCCCCAACTGGGCCTCACCTGGATATGATAACTTTGCTCCACACTTTGGCCTCAACTGGTCCTGATGAATCGGGTCCCCCCACCTAGGCCTCAATCTGGACCTGGTAACTGTAGTCCCCACCTGGGTCTCTCCTGGACCTGGTGACTCTTGTTCCCACATGAACCACACCTGGACCTGGTGACTGTGGTGTTCTTGTAGACTCACATTTACCTAGTGACTCTGGTCCCCACTAGGGCCTCACGTGGATCTGGTGACTCTGGCCTGCAGGTTGGCCTCACCTGGACCTGGTGAGTGGGGTTGCCACCTGGGACACACCCATACCTGGTGACTCAGGTCCCCACGTGTGCCTCTTGGACCTGGTGAATCTGGTCCTTACCTGGTCCTCTACTAGACCCGGGGACTCCGGTCACCACCTGGGCCTCACCTGGACCTGGTGAGTGAATCTGGTCTCCATCTGGGCCTCACCCAGTCCTGGTGCTTTGTTCCCCACCTGGACCTGATTGCTGTGGACTCTTTCTTGGCCTTACCTGGAACAGGTGGCTCTGATCCTATCTGCACGTCACCCAGATCTGGTGACTCTGGGCCTCACCTGGGCATCTTTGGTAGTTGTTGACTCTGTTCCACACCTGAGCCTCACCTGGACATGATGACTCTGTAACCCCTCTGGGCCTCACCCTGACCTGGTGACTCTGGACCCATTTGGATGTCACCTGGACCAGGTGATTCTGGTACCCCTCTAGGCCTCAACCAGATCTCGTGACTCTGGTCCTCAACTGGGCCTCACCTGGACCTAGTGAATATGCTCCATCTGGGCCTCATTTGGGCCTGGTGACTCTGGTCCCTATCTGGGCATCATCGGGACATGGTTCCACTGCATGGCCTTCAGGTTGGCCTCACCTGGACCTGGTAACTCTGGTCCCTACCAGGGAATCATCGGGACATGGTTCCTCTACATGGCCTGTAGGTTGGCCTCACCTGGACCTGGTGAGTGTGGTTGCCACCTCGGCCTCACCCATACCTGGTGACAAAGGTCCCAACGTGGGCCTTGATAGGACCTTGTGAATCTGGTCCTTACCTTATCCTCACCCGGAACTGGTAACCCTGGTCACCACCTGGGCCTCACCTGGACCTGGTGAATCTGGTCCCCATTTGTGCCTCACCAAGTCCTGGTGTCTTTGTTCCCCACCTGGACCTGATTGCTGTGGACTCCTTCTTGGCCTCACCTGGATATGGTGACTCTGATCCTAACTGGGACTCAGCCAGATCTGGTGACTCTGGTCTTCACCTGTGGACCATTATGACCTGGATACTCTGTTCCACGCCTGAGCCTCACCTGCACATGATGACTCTGGATCCCCTCTGGGCCTCACCCTGACATGGTGACTCTGGTCCCCATTTGGATGTCACATAGACCAGGTGAATCTGGAACCCCTGTAGGCCTCAACTAGACCTGGTGACTCTGGTCCTCAACTGGGTCTCACCGGAACCTAGTGAATATGCTTCCCACCTGCGCCTCATCTGGACCTGTTTACTCTAGTCCTTACCTGGGCATCATTGGGACCATGATACTCTCTTATATACCTGGGCCTCACCTGGACCTGGTGACTGTGGTCCCACCTGGGCCTCACCTGGACGAGGTGACTGGTTCCCACAGGGACATCACCTGGACCTGGTGACTCAGGTCCTCATATGGGCATCATGGGACCTGGTTTCTCAGTTCCACATCGGGGCTTCACCTGGACCTAGTGATTCTCGTCCCCTCTGGGCCTCACCCTGACGTGGTGACTCTGGTCCCCACCTGGATATAACCAGGACCACGTGACTCTGGTCCCCCTCTGGGACTCACCCGGAGCTGACGATAATTGTCCTCAACTGGGCCTCAACAGGACCTGGTGAATCTACTCCTCACTTAGGCCTCGTCTGGAACTTGTGACTCTTTTCTCACCTGGCATCAATGGGACATGGTTACTCTGTTCCCCACCTGGGTCTCACCTGGACATGATCACTTTGCTCCACACTTTGGCCTCAACTGGTCCTGATGACTCTGGTCCCCCCACCTAGGCCTCAATCTGGACCTGGTGACTGTGGTCCCGAGCTGGGTCTCACCTGGACGGGTGACTCTGGTTCCCACATGAACGACACTGGCATTGGTGACTGTGGTGTTCTTGTAGACTCAAATTTACCTGGAGACTCCAGTCCCCACTAGGTCCTCACATGGATCTGGTGACTCTGGCCTGCAGGTTGGCCTCACCTGGACCTGGTGAGTGGGGTTGCCACCTGGGCCTTACCCATACCTGGTGACCCACGTACCCACGTGGGCCTCTTGGACCTGGTGAATCTGGTCCTTACCTGGTCCTCTCCCAGACCCGGGGACTCTGGTCCCCAACTGGGCATCACCTGGACCTGGTCAATCTGGTCCCCATCTGGGCCTCACCCAGTCCTGGTGACTTTGTTCCCCACCTGGAGCTGATTGCTGTGGACTCTTTCTTGGCCTCACCTGGAAATGGTGACTCTGATCTTTTCTTCGCGTCCCCCAGACCTGGTGACTCTGTTCCTCACACGGGCATCATCGGGACATGGTTCCACTGCATGAACTGCAGGTTGCCCTCACCTGGACCTGGTAATTCTGTTCTCTACCTGGGCATCATAGGGATATGGTTCCACTGCAAGGCATGCAGGTGGGACTCACCAGGACCTGGTGACTCTGGGCCCTACCTGGGCATCATCGGGACATGGTTCCACTGCATGTCCTGCAGGTTGGCCTCACCTGGACCTGGTAACTCTGGTCCCTACCTGGGCATCATCGGGACACGGTTCCTCTGCAAGGACTGCAGGCTGGCCTCACCTGGACCTGGTGAGTGTGGTTGCCACCTGGGCCTCACCCATACCTGTTGAACCAGGTCCCCACGTGGGCCTCTTGAACCTGGTGAATCTGGCCCTTACCTGGTCCTCTCCTAGACCCGGGGACTCTGGTCACCACCTGGGCCTCACCTGGACCTGGTGAGTCTGGTCCCCATCTGGGCCTCACCCTCTCTTGGTGACTTTGTTCCCCCCCTGGACCTGCTTGCTGTGGACTCCTTCTTGACCTCACCTGGAACTGGTGACCCTGATCCTAACTGGGCCTCATCCAGATCTGGTGACTCTGGTCCTCACCTGTGGACCATTATGACCTGGATACTCTGTTCCACACGTGAGCCTCACCTGGACATGATGACTCTGGATCCCCTCTGGGCCTCAGCCTGACATGGTGACTCTGGTCCCCATCTCGATGTCACCTAGACCAGATGAATCTGGTACCACTCTAGGCCTCAACTTGACCTGGTGACTCTGGTCCTCAACTGGGCCTCACCGGGACCTAGTGAACATGCTCCCCACCTGCGCCTTATCTTGACCCTGTGACTCTGGTTCTACCTGGGCATCATCGGGACATGCTTAATCTATTCCCCACTGGGACTGACCTGATGCTGGTAACTCTGGACCTGACTGTGGCCATTTCTCTACCAGGTAACTCTGGCTCCACCTGGGCCGCACCTGTAACTGGTGACTCTGATCCTAAGCATGGCCTCACCTGACCTGGTGACTGTGGTTCGCTTCGGGACCTCACCTGGACCTCATGTCTCTGGTCCCACCTGGGCCTCACCAGGACCTGGTGTCTCTGGTACCCACCTGGGTAGCATCAGGATATGGTTACACTGTTCACTAACAGTGACCCAGCCGGACCTATTAACTCTGGTCTTCACCTGGGCCACACCTGGACATGGTGACACTGGTTCCCACCTGGGTCTCACCTGGACATGGTGATTCGGATCCCCACCTGGTCCTCAACTGTAACTGGTATTTCTCGTTCCCACATGGACATCATGTGGACCTGGTGGCTGCAGTGTTTCTAGCTTCTCATGTACCTCGTGACTCTGGTCCCCACCAGGGCCTCACCGGGACCTGGTGAGTGTGGTTGCCACCTGCACGTCACCTTGACCTGGTGATTCTTGTCTGCACCTGAGACTACCATGGATCTAGTGACTGTGGTCCCGTTCTTGTCTTCATTTGTATTTGGGCCTCGAGTCCCCATCTGGGCCCCACCAGGCCCTGCTGACCATGGTACTCAACTGGGAAAATTGGAACCGGTGACTGTGTTCCACAACTGGACCTCACATTGACCAGGTGACTCTGGTCCCCCTCTGGGTCTCACCGTGACCTAGTGACTGTGAACCCCACTTTGGCCTGACTTAGACTTGCTGACCCTGGTTGCCACCTGCGCCTGTCCTCGAACTGTTGACTCTGGTACTTTCAAGGGCCTCCCCTGTACCTGGTGATCCTGGTCCCCACCTAGGCCTCACCTGGACGTGGTGACACTTGTCACCACCGGGGACTCACCTGGACCTGCTTACTGTGTTCCACACCTGGGCCCGACTTCGAACTGTTGTCCCTGGTTCCCAAGCCAGCCTCACATGGACCTGTTGCCTCTGATCCCCACCGGGGCCTAGGTGTACCTGGTAAATCTGGTCCTCACATGGGACTCATCTGGACCTAGTGACACTGGTCCCCACCTGGCCTTCACCTGGATCTTGTTTCTCTGGTCCTCACCTGGGTTTCACCTGGATCTGGTGACTCTGGTCCCCACCTGGACCTCTCCTGGACCTGTTGACTCTCTTTCCAGCATGGACCTCACCTGGATCTGGTGACTCTAGTCCTCAGTTTGGCCTCACCTGGACCTGGTGTCTCTCGTCCCCACTTTGACCTAACTCAGAACTGCTGAATCTTGCCCCACCTAGGCCGCACCCAGACCTGGTGACTCTTGTCCCCAGCTATGCCTCAATTCGACCTGATGAATCTAGTCCTCAAGTGGGCCTCACATGGACCTGGGACTCAGCTGGATAGAGTGTCTCTGGTTCCCACAAGGGGCTCACCTGATACTGTTGACTGTGGTCTTATTCTATGCCTCACGAGGACCTAGTGTTTCTGTTCCCCATCTGGGCCTGCATGGCTTAGTGACTCTGGTCCTCACCCAGGCATCATTGGGACCTGGACACTCTATTCCACACTTGGGTCTCACTCTGACCATGGAACTCTGGTACCATTCTGGGCCTCAAACTTAACTGGTTACTCTGGTTCCCCGTCTGGGCCTCACTCTTACCTGGTGACACTGGTCACCCCTTGTGCTTCACTTGTGCCTGGTGAATCTGGTCCTTAGCTGGTTCTCACCTGGATCTGGTGACCGGTCGCCACCTGGGCCTCAGCTGGACCTGGTGAATTATGTTGCCACCTGCGCCTCACTTGGACCTTGTGACTGTGGTCCCACCTGGACTTCACCTGGATCTGGTGGCTCTGGTTCCATATGGGGCTCTCCTGGACCTGGTTCCTGTGGTCTCCATCTGGCCTCACCTGGAACACAGTGACTCTGATCCATATTTGGGCCTCTACTGACCTGTTGACTCTGGTCCTTCCCTGGGCATCATTGGGACCTGGATACTCTCTTATATACCTGGGCCTCACCTGGACCTGGTGACTCTGTTCCCACGTGGGCCTCACCTGCACGAGGTGACTGGTTCCCACAGGGACCTCACCTGGTCCTGGTGACTCAGGTGCTCATATGGGCATCATGGGACCTGGTTTCTCAGTTCCACATCGGGGCCTCACCTGGACCTAGTGATTCTTGTCCCCCTCTGCTCCTCACCTTGACGTGGTGACTCTGGTCAGCACCTGCATATCACCAGGACCAGGTGACTCTGGTCCCCTTCTGGGACTCAACCGGAGATGGGGACACTGGTCCTCAACTGGGCTTCAACAGGACCCGGTGAATCTACTCCTCAATTAGGCCTCGTATGGGCCTTGTGACTCTTTTCCCCCCTGGCATCAATGGGACCTGGTTTCTCTGCTCCAAACCTGGGACTCACCTGGATATGAGATTTTGCCCCTCACTTTACCTCAACTTGTCCTGATGACTCTGATCCCCCCACCTAGGCCTCAATGTGGACCTGGTGACTGTGGTCCCCACATGGTTCTCACCTGGACCTGGTGACTCTCGTTCCCACATAAACCACACCTGGACCTGGTGACTGTGGTATCCTTGTGGACACACATATACCTGGTGACTCCGGTCCCCACTAGGGCCTCACCTGGAACTTGTGACCCTGGCCTGCAGGTTGGCCTCACCCGGACCTGGTGAGTGGGGTTGAGACCTGTGCCTCACCCATACCTGGTGACATAGACCCCACATGGGCCTCATTTGGACCTCGTGAATCTGGTCCTTACCGGGTCCTCACCCGGAATTTGTAACTCTGATCAACACCTGGGGATCACCTGGATCTGGTGAATCTGGTCCCCATCTGGGACTCACCCAGTCCTGTTGACCTTCTTCCCCACCTGGACCTGATTGCTGTGGACACCTTCTTGGCCTCACCTGGAACTGGTGACTCTGATCCTATCTGCACGTCACCCAGATCTGGTGACTCTGTTCCTCACCTGGGCATCATCGGGACATGGTGACACTTGTCAAGACCGGGGACTCACCTGGAACTGCTTACTGTGTTCCACACCTGGGCCTCAAGTAGACCTCTTATCCATGGTCCCCAAGGCAGCCTCACATGGACCTGTTGCCTCTGATCCCCCCGGGGCCTCACGTGTACCTCTTAACTCTGGTCCCCACCTGTGACTCATCTGGACCTGGTGACTCTGGTTCTACTTGGGCATCATAGGGACGTGGTTACTCTATTCCTCAGTGGGACAGACCTGATCGTGGTAACTCTGGTCCCGACTTTGGCCTCTTCTGTACCAGGTGACTCTGGCTCCACCTGGGCCTCACCTGTAAGTGGTGACTCTGATCCTAAGCATGGCCTCACCTGACCTGGTGACTGTGGTTTCCATCGTGACCTCATCTGGACCTCATGTCTCTGGTCCCACCTGGGCCTCACCAGGACCTTGTATCTGGTACCCACTTGAGTAGCATCAGGATATGGTTACACTGTTCACTAACAGTGACCCAGCCATACCTATTAACCCTGGTTTTCACCTGGTCCACACCTGGACATGCTGACACTGGTTCCCACCTGGGTCTCACCTAGACATGGTGAGTCAGATCCCCACCTGGTCCTCACCTGTAATTGGTGATTCTCGTTCGCACATGGACCGGATTGCTGTGGACACTGATCCTCACCTGGGCCTCATGTGGA
Organism: Canis aureus; assembly: GCF_053574225.1. Classification (NCBI taxonomy): domain Eukaryota; kingdom Metazoa; phylum Chordata; class Mammalia; order Carnivora; family Canidae; genus Canis; species Canis aureus. The sequence goes on from NC_135632.1 coordinate 59,585,113, forward strand.
CCTAGTGACTCTGGTCCCAACCTGGACTTCACCTGGATTTGGTGACTCTGGTCCCCACCTGGACCTCCCCTGGATCTGGTGACTCTAGTCCTCAGTTTGGCCTCACCTATACCTGGTGTCTCTCGTCCCCACTTTGACCTAACTCAGAACTGCTGAATCTTGCCCCACCTGGGCCTCACCCAGACCTGGTGACTCTTGTCCCCAGCTATGCCTCAATTCGACCTGATGAATCTGGTCCTCACGTGGGCCTCACATGGACCTTGGACTCAGCTGGATAGAGTGGCTCTGGTTTCCACAAGGGGCTCACCTGATACTGTTGACTGTGGTCTTATTCTATGCCTCACCAGGACCTAGTGATTCTGCACCCCATCTGGGCCTGCATGGCCCTAGTGACTCTGGTCTTCACCCAGGCATCATTGGGACTTGGATACTCTATTCTAATTCTGGGCCTCACATTGACCAGGGACCTCTGGTCCCATTCTGGGCCTCAAACTAAACTGGTTACTCTGGTTCCCCCTCTGGGCCTCACCCTTACCTGGTGACTCTGGTCTCCCCTTTGGCTTCACTTCAACCTGGTGAATCTGGTCCTTAGCTGGTCCTCACCTGGATCTGGTGACTGGTCGCCACCTGGGCCTCACCTGGACTTGGTGAATCCTGTTGCCACCTGCGCCTCACCTGGACCTTGTGACAGTGGTCCCAACTGGAGTTCACCTGGATCTGGTGGCTCTGGTTCCCATATGGGGCTCTCATGGACCTGGTTCCTGTGGTCTCCATCTGGCCTCACCTGGAACACAAAGACTCTGATCCATATTTGGTCCTCTCCTGGACCTGTTGACTCTTGTCCTTACCTGGGCATCATTGGGACCTGGATACTCTCTTATATACCTGGGCCTCACCAGGACCTGGTGACTGTGGTCCCACCTGGGAGTCACCTGGACGAGGTGACTGGTTCCCACATGGACCTCACCTGGACCTGGTGACTCAGGTCCTCATATGGGCATCATGGGACCGGGTTTCTCAGTTCCACATCGGGGCCTCACCTGGACCTAGTGATTCTCGTCCCCCTCTGGGCCTCACCCTGACTGGTGACTCTGGTCCCCACCTGGATATCACCAGAACCGGGTGACACACCCGGAGCTGGGGACACTGGTCCTCATCTGGGCCTCAACAGGACCTGGTGAATCTACTCCTCACTTAGGCCTCGTCTGGATCTTGTGACTCTTTTCCCACCTGGCATCAATAGGACATGGTTACTCTGTCCCCACCTGGGTCTCACCTGGACATGATCACTTTGCTCCACACTTTGGCCTCAAATGGTCCTGATGACTCTCGTCCCCCCACCTAGGCCTCAATCTGGACCTGGTGACTGTGGTCCCCACCTAGGTCTCACCTGGACCTGGTGACTCTCGTTCCCACATGAACCACACCTGGACCTGGTGACTGTGGTGTTCTGGTAGACTCACATTTACCTGGTGACTCCGGTCCCCACCTGGATCTGGTGACTCTGGCCTGCAGTTTGGCCTCACATGGACCTGGTAACTCTGGTCCCTAGATGGGCATCATCGGGACATGGTTCCACTGCAAGGCCTGCAAGATGGCCTCACTTGGACCTGGTGACTGTGGTTGCCACTTGGGCCTCACCCATGACTGGTGATACAGGTCCCCACGTGGTCCTCAGTTGGACCTGGTGAATCTGGTCCTTACCTGGTCCTCACCCGGAACCGGTAACTCCGGTCATCACCTGGGAATCACCTTGACCTTGTGAATCTGGTCCCCATCTGAGCCTTCCCAGTCCTAGCGACTTTGTTCCCCACCTGGACCTAATTGTTTTGACTCCTTCTTGGCCTCACCTGCATCTGGTGACTGTGGTCCCACCTAGGACGCACCTAGACGAGGTGACTGGTTCCCACAGGGACCTCACCTGGACCTGGTGACTCAGGTCATCACATGGGCTTCATGGGACCTAGTTCAGTTCCATATCGGGGCCTCAACTGGACCTAGTGATTCTCCTCCCACTCTGGGCCTCACCCTGACGTGGTGACTCTGGTCCCCATCTGGATGTCACCTAGACCAGGTGAATCTGGTACCCCTCTAGGCCTCAACTAGACCTGGTGACTCTGGTCCTCAACTGGGCCTCACCAGGACCTAGTGAAAATGCTCCCCACCTGCGCCTCATCTGGACCTGGTGACTCCGGTTCTACGTGGGCATCATCGGGACATGGTTCCTCTATTCCCCACTGGGATTGACCTGATCTTGGTAACTCTGGACCTGACTTTGGCCTCTTCTGTACCAGGTGACTCTGTCTCCACCTGGGCCTCACCTGTAACTGGTGACTCTGATCCTAAGCATGGCCTCACCTGACCTGGTGACTGTGGTTCCCATCGGTACCTCACCTGGACCTCATGTCTTTGGTCCCATCTGGGCCTCACTAGGACCTGGTGTCTCTGGTACCCACCTGGGTAGCATCAGGATATGGTTACACTGTTCACTAACAGTGACCCAGCCGGACCTATTAACTCTGGTCTTCACCTGGGCCACACCTGGACATGGTGACACTGGTTCCCACCTGGGTCTCACCTGGACATGGTGAGTCGGATCCACACCTGGTCTTCACATGTAACTGGTGATTGTCGTTCCCACATGGACATCATGTGGACCTGGTGGCTGCAGTGTTTCTAGCTTCTCATGTACTTCGTGACTCTGGTCCCCACCAGGGCCTCACCGGGACCTGGTGAGTGTGGTTGCCACCTGCCCCTCACCTGGACCTGGTGATTCTGGTCTGCACCTGAGACTACCCTGGATATTGTGACAGTGGTCCCCACCTGGGCGTCACCTGGATTTGGGGACTCCGGTCCCCATCTGGGCCTCACCTGGCCCTGTTGACCATGGTCCTCAACTGGGCAAATTTGGCACCCGGTGACTGTGTTCCACAACTGGACCTCACATAGACCAGGTGACACTGGTCCCCCTCTGGGTCTAACCGTGCCCTAGTGACTGTGAACCCCACTTTGGCCTGAATTGGACCTGCTGTTCCTGGTTGACACCTGCGCCTGACCACGAACTGTTGACTCTGCTTTATTCAAGGGCCTCCCCTGTACCTGGTGATCCTGTTCTCCACCTGGGCCTCACCTGGATGTGGTGACTCTTTTCACCACCGGGGACTCACCTGGACCTGCTTACTGTGTTCCACACCTGGGCCTCCGTAGACCTGTTGACCATGGTCCCCAAGCCGGCCTCACATGGACCTGTTGCCTCTGATCTCCACCGAGGCCTCACGTGTACCTGGTAACTCTGGTCCTAACCTGGGCCTCATCTGGAACTGGTGACTGTGGTCCCCACCTGTGTATCACCTGGATCAGGTGACTCTGGTCCCACCTGGACTTCACCTGGATCTGTTGCCCTGGTCCCCACCTGGACCTCTCCTGGACCTGGTGACTCTCTTTCCAACATGGATCTCACCTGGATCTGGTGACTCTGGTACTCATTTTGGTCTCACCTGGACCTGGTGTCTCTCGTCCCCAATTTGACCTAACTCAGAACTGCTGAATCTTGCCCCACCTAGGCCGCACCCACACCTGTTGACTCTTGTCCCCAGCTATGCCTCAATTCGACCTGATGAATCTGGTCCTCACGTGGGCCTCACATGGACATGGGTCTCAGCTGGATAGAGTGGCTCTGGTTCCCACAAGGTGCTCACCTAGACCTGGTGAATGTGGTCCCACCTGGCCTCACCGGGACGAGGTGACTCGTTCCCACACGGACCTCATCTGGACATGGTGACTCAGGTCCTCATATGGGCAACATGGGACCTGGTTTCTCAATTCCACATCGGGGCCTCACCTGGACCTAGTGATTCTGGTCCCCCTCTGGGCCTCACCCTGATGTGGTGACTATGGTCCCCACCTGGATATCACCAGAACCGGGTGACTCTGGTCCCCCTCTGGGACTCACCCTGAGATGGGGACACTGGTCCTCAACTGGGCCTCAAAAGGACCTGGTGAATGTACTCACACATAGGCCTCGTCTGGACCTTGTGACTCTTTTCCCACCTGGCATCAATGGGACATGGTTACTCTGTTCCCCACCTGGGCCTCACCTGGATATGATAACTTTGCTCCACACTTTGGCCTCACCTGGTCCTGATGACTCTGGTCCCCCCACCTAGGCCTCAATCTGGCCCTGGTGACTGTGGTCACCACCTGGGTCTCACCTGGACCTGGTCACTCTCGTTCCCACATGAACCATACCTGGACCTGGTGACTGTGGTGTTCTTGTAGACTCACATATACCTGGTGCCTCCGGTCCCCACTAGGGCCTCACCTGGATCTGGTGACTCTGGCCTGCAGGTTGGCCTCACCTGGAACAGGTGAGTGGGGTTGCCACCTGGGCCTCACCCATACCTGGTGACTCAGGTCCCCACGTGGGCCTCTTGGACCTGGTGACACTGGTCCTTACCTGGTCCTCACCCAGCTCCGGTCACCACCTCGCCTCACCTGGACCTGGTGAATCTGGTCCCCATCTGGGCCTCACCCAGCCCTGGTGACTTTGTTCCCCACGTGGACCTGATTGCTGTGGACTCTTTCGTGGCCTCACCTGGAACAGGTGACTCTGATCCTATCTGCGCGTCAACCAGATCTGATCACTCTCCTGGTCACAGGCCCTCACCTGTGGACCATTATGACCTGGATACTCTGTTCCACACCTGAACCTCACCTGCACATGATGACTCTGGATCCCCTCTGGTCCTCAGCCTGACATGGTGACTCTGGTCCCCATCTGGATGTCACCTAGACCAGGTGAATCTGGTACCCCTCTAGGCCTCAACTTGACCTGGTGACTCTGGTCCTCAACTGGGTCTCACCGGGACCTAGTGAACATGCTCCCCACCAAAACTCATCTGGACCTGGCGACTCTGATTCTACCTGGGAATCATCGGGACATGGTTACTTTATTCCCCACTGGGACTGACCTGATCCTGGTAATCTGGTCCTGACTTTGGCCTCTTCTGTACCAGGTGACTCTGGCTCCACCTCGGCCTCACCTGAAACTGGTGACTCTGATCCTAAGCATGGCCTCCCCTAACCTGGTGACTTTAGTTTCCATCGGGACCTCACCTGGACCTCATGTCTCTGGTCCCACCTGGGCCTCACCAGGACCTGGCCCAGAGTCATCAAGTCCAGGTGAGGCTGACATGGTGACTCTGGTCCCCATCTGGATGTCACCTAGACCAGGTGAATCTGGACCCCTCTACGCCTCAACTAGAACTGGTGACTCTGGTCCTCAACTTGGCCTCACCGGGACCTAGTGAATATGCTCCCCACCTGCGCCTCATTTGGACCTGGTGACTCTGGTTCTTCCTGGGCATCATCGGGACATGGTTACTCTATTCCCCACTGGGACTGACCTGATCCTGGTAACTCTTGTCCTGACTTTGGCCTCTTCTGTACCAGGTGACTCTGGCTCAACCTGTGCCTCACCTGTAACTGGTGACTCTCATCCTAAGCATGGTCTCACCTGACCTGATGACTGCAGTTCCCATCGGGACCTCAAATGGACCTCATGTCTCGGGTCCCACTTGAGACTCACCAGGATCTGGTGTCTCTGGTAACCATCTGGGTAGCATCAGGTTATGGTTACACTGTTCACTATCAGGGACTCTGGTCCCCATCTGGATGTCACCTGGACCAGGTGATTCTGGTACCCGTCTAGGCCTCAACCAGTTCTGGTGACTCTGGTCCTCAACTGGGCCCTAACTGGACCTAGTGAATATGCTCCATCTGGGCCTCATTTGGAACTGGTTACTCTGGTCCCTACCTGGGCATCATCGGGACATGGTTCCACTGCATGGCCTGCAGGTTGGCCTCACCTGGACCAGGTAACTCTGGTCCCTACATGGGCATCTTCGGTACACGATTCCTCCGCATTGCCTGCAGGTTGGACTCACCTTGACCTGGTGAGTGGGTTTGCTACCTGGGCCTCACCCATACCTGGTGACACAGGTCCCCACGTGGGCCTCACATGGGCCTGGTGAATCTGGTCCTTACCTGGTCCTCATCCAGAACTGGTAAATCTGGTCATCACCTGGGAATCACCTGGACTTTATGAATCTGTTCCCAATCTGGGCCTCACCCAATCCTGGTGACTTTGTTCCCCACCTGGACCTGATTGCTGTGGACACTTTCTTGGCCTCACCTGGAACTGGTGACTCTGTTCCTAACTGGGCCTCACCCAGATCTGTTGACTCTGGTCCTCAACTGTGGATCATTAAGACCTGGATACTCTGTTCCACACCTGAGGCTGACCTGGACTTGATGACTCTGGAACCACTCTGGGCCTCACCCTGAAATGGTGACTTGGTCCCCATTTGGATGTCATCTAGACCAGGTGAATCTGGTACCCCTCTAGGACTCAACTAGACCTGGTGACTCTCGTCCTCAACTTGGCCTCACCGGGACCTAGTGAATATGCTCCCCACCTGCGCCTCATCTGGACCTGGTGACTCTGGTTCTTCATGGGCATCATCCTGACATGGTTACTCTATTCCCCACTGGGACTGACCTGATCGTGGTAACTGTGGTCTTGACTTTGGCCTCTTCTGTACCAGGTGATTCTGGCTCCACCTGGGCCTCACCTGTAACTGGTGACTGTGATCCTAAGCATGGCCTCACCTGACGTGGTGACTGTGGTTCCCATCGGGACCTCACCTGGACCTCATGTCTCTGGGCCCACCTGGGCCTCACCAGGATATGGTGTCTCTCTACCCGCCTGGGTAGCATCAGGATATGGTTACACTGTTCACTAACAGTGACCCAGCCGGACCTATTAACTCTGGTCTTCACCTGGGTCTCACCTGGACATGGTGAGTCGGAAACCCATCTGGTCCTCACCTGTAACTGCTGATTCGCGTTCCCACATGGACATCATGTGGACCTGGTGGCTGCAGTGTTTCTATCTTCTCATGTACCTCGTGGATCGGGTCCCCACCAGGGCCTCACCGGGACCTGGTGAGTGTGGTTGCCACCTGCACATCACCTGGACCTGGTGATTCTGGTCTGCACCCGAGACTACCCTGGATCTGGTGACTGTGGTCCCCAACTGGGCTTCACCTGGATTTGGGGACTCTGGTCCCCATCTGGGCACACCTGGCTCTGTTGACCATGATCCTCAACTGGGCAAAATTTGGACCCGGTGACTGTTCCACAAGAGGACCTCACCTGCACCAGGTGACTCTGGTCCCCCTCTGGGTCTCACGGTGCCCTAGTGACTGTGAACCCCACTTTGGCCCGACTTGCACCTTCTGACCCTGGTTGCCACCTGCACCTGACCTCGAACTGTTGACTCTGGTTTTTTCAAGGGCCTCCCCTGTACCTGGTGATCCTGGTCCCCACCTGGGCCTCACCTGGACCTGGTGACTCTTGATACCACAGGGGACTCACCTGTACCTGCTTACTGTGTTCCACACCTGGGCCTCAAGTAGACCTGTTGACCACGGTCCCCACGCCGGCCTCACATGGACTTGTTGCCTCTGATCCCCACCGGGGCCTCACGTGTACATTGTATCTGGTCCTCACCTGGGCCTCATCTGGACCTCGTGACTCTGGTCCCCACCTGGGCTTCACCTGGATCTGGTGACTCTGGTCCCCACCTGGACTTCACCTGGATCTGGGGACTCTGGTCCCCACCTGGACCTCTCCTGGACCTGATGACTCTCTTTCCAACATGGACCTCACCTGGGTCTGGTGACTCTGCTCCTCAGTTTGGCATCACCTCTACCTGGTGTCTCTTGTCCCCACATTGACGTAACTCAGAACTGCTGAATCTTGCCCCACCTAGGCCGCACCCAGACCTGGTGACTCTTGTCCCCAGCTATGCCTCAATTCGACCTGATGAATCTGGTCCTCACGTGGGCCTCACATGGACCCGGGACTCAGCTGGATAGATTGGCTCTGCTTACCACAAGGGGCTCACCTGACACTGCTGACTGTGGTCTTATTCTGTGCCTCACCAGTACCTAGTGATTCTGTTCCCCATCTGGGCCTGCATGGCCCTAGTGACTCTGGTCCTCACCCGGACATGATTGGGACCTGGATTCTCTATTCCACACCTGGGCCTCACTTTGACCAGGGACCTCTGGTCCCATTCTGGGCCTCAACTAAACTGGTTACTCTGGTTCCCCCTCTGGGCCTCACCCTTACCTGGTGATTCTGGTCACACCTTGGCTTCATTGGGCCTGGTGAATCTGTTCTTTAGCTGTTCCGCACCTGGATCTGGTGACTGGTCGCCACTTGGGCCTCACCTGGACTTGGTGAATCCTGTTGCCACCTGCGCCTCACCTGGACCTTGTGACTGTGGTCTCACCTGGACCTCACCTGGATCTGCTGGTTCTGGTTCCCATATGGGGCTCTCCTGGACCTGGTTCCTGTGGTCTCCATCTGGCCTCACCTGGAACACAATGACTCTGATCCATATTTGGGCCTCTCCTGGACCTGTTGACTCTGGTCTTTACCTGGTCATCATTGGGACCTGGATACTCTCTTATATACCTGGGCCAAACCTGGACCTGGTGACTGTGGTCCCACCTGGGCCTCACCTGGACGAGGTGACTGGTTCACACCCGGACATCACCTGGACCTGGTGACTCAGGTCCCCATATGGGCATCTTGGGACTTGGTTTCTCAGTTCCACATCGGGGCCTCATCTGGACCTAGTGATTCTTGTCCCACTCTTGGCCTCACCCTGACGTGGTGACTCTGGTCCCCACCTGGATATTACCAGAAGCTGGGGACACTGGTCCTCAACTGGGCCTCAACAGGACCTGGTGAATCTACTCCTCACTTAGGCCGCGTCTGGACCTTGTGACTCTTTTCCCACCTGGAATCAATGGGACATGGTTACTCTGTTCCCCACTTGGGCCTCACCTCGAAATGATAAGTTTGCTCCACAGCTTGGCCTCAACTGGTCCTGATGACTCTGGTCCCCCCACCTAAGCCTCAATCTGGACCTGGTGACTGTGGTCCCCACCAGGGTCTCACCTGGACTTGGTGACTCTCGTTCCCACATGAACCACACCTGGACCTAGTGACTGTGGTTTTCCTGTAAAGTCACATTTACCTGGTGACTCCGGTCCCCACTAGGGCCTCACCTGGATCTGGTGACTCTGGCCTGCAGGTTGGCCTCACCTGAACCTGGTGATTCTGGTCTGCAGCTGAGACTACCCTGGATCTGGTGACTGCGGTTCCACATGGGCTTCACCTGGATTTGGGGACTCCGGTCCCCATTTGGGCCTCACATGGCCCATATGACCATGCTCCTCAACTGTGCAAAATTGGGACCCGGTGACTCTGTTCCACTACTAGACCTCACCTGGACCAGGTGACTCTGGTCCCCCTCTGGGTCTCACCATGCCCTAGTGACTGTGAACCCCACTTTGGACAGACTTGGACCTGCTGACCTTCTTTGCCACCTGCGCCTGACCTCGAACTGTTGACTCTGGTTCTTTCAAGGGCCTCCCCTGTACCTCGTGATCCTGGTCCCCACCTGGGCCTCACCTGGACATGGTGACTCTTGATACCACCGGGCACTCACCTTACCTGCTTACTGTGTTCCACACCTGGGCCTCAAGTAGAACTGTTGACAATGGTCCCCAAGCCGGCCTCACATGGACCTGTTGCCTCTTATCCCCACCGGGGCCTCACGTGTACCTGGTAACTCTGGTCCTCACCTGGGCCTCATCTGGACCTAGTGACTCTGGTCACCACCTGGGCTTCACCTGGATCGGGTGACTCTGGTCCCCACATGGACTTCACCTGGATCTGGTGACTCTGATCCCCACCTGGACCTCTCCTGGACCTGCTGACACTTTTTCCAACCTGGACCTCACCTGGATCTGGTGACTCTGGTCCTCATTTTGGCCTCACCTGGACCTGGTGTCTCTCGTCCCCACTTTGACCTAACTCACAACTGCTGAATCTTGCCCCACCTAGGCCGCACCCAGACCTGGTGACTCTTGTCCCCAGCTATGCCTCAATTCGACCTGATGAATCTGGTCCTCACGTGGGCCTCACATGGACCTGGGACTCAGCTGGATAGAGTGGCTCTGGTTCCCACAAGGGGCTCACCTGATACTGCTGACTGTGGTCTTATTCTATGCCTCACCAGGACCGAGTGATTCTGTTCCCCATCTGGGCCTGCATGGCCCCAGTGACTCTGGTCCTCACCCAGGCATCATTGGGACCTGGATTCTCTATTCCACACCTGGGCCTCACTCTGACCAGGGACCTCTTGTCGCATTCCGGGCCTCAAACTAAACTGGTTACTCTGGATCCCCCTCTGGCCTCACCCTTACCTGGTGACTCTGGTCACCCCTTGCGCTTCACTTGGACCTGTTGATTCTGGTCCTTAGCTGGTCCGCACCTGGATGTGGTGACTGGTCGCCACCTGGGCCTCACTTGGACTTGGTGAATCCTGTTGCCACCTGCGCCTCACCGGGACCTTGTGACTCTGGTCCCACCTGGACCTCACCTGGATCTGGTGGCTCTGGTTCCCATATGGCGCTCTCCTGCTCCTAGTTCCTGTGGTCTCCGTCTGGCCTCACCTAGAACACAATGACTCTGATCCATATTTGGGCCTCTCCTGGGCTTGTTGGCTCTGGTCCTTACTTGGGCATCATTGGGACCTGGATACTCTCTTATATACCTGGGCCTCACCTGGACCTGGTGACTGTGGTCCCACCTGGGCCTCACCTGGACGATGTGACTGGTTCCGACAGGAACCTCACCTGTACCTGCTGACTCAGGGCCTCATATGGGCATCATGGGACCTGGTTTCGCAGTTCCACATTGGGGCCTCACCTGGACCTAGTGATTCTCGTCCCACTCTTGGCCTCACCCTGACGTGCTGACTCTGTCCCCACCTGGATATCACCAGAACCGGGTGACTCTGGTCCCCTCTGGAACTCACCCGGAGCTGGGGACTCTGGTCCTCAACTGGACCTCAACAGGACCTGGTGAATCTACTCCTCACTTAGGCCTCTTCTGGACCTTGTGACCCTTTTCACACCTGGCATCAATGGGACATGGATACTCGGTTCCCCACCTAGGCCTCAACTGGACATGATAACTTTACTCCACACTTTGGCTTCAACTGGTCCTGATGATTCTGGTCCGCCTAGGCCGCAATCTGGACCTGGTGACTGGTCCACACCTGGGTCTCACCTTGACCTGGTGACTCTCTTTCCCACATGAACCACACCTGGACCTGGTGACGGTGGTGTTCTTGTAGACTCACATTTAAACGGTGACTCTGGTCCTCACTAGGTCTTCACCTGGATCTGGTGCCTCTGGCCTGCCGGTTGGCCTCACCTGGACCTGGTGAGTGGGGTTGCCACCAGGGCCTCAACCATACCTGGTGACTCAGGTCCCCACGTGGCTCTCTTGGACCTGATGAATCTGGTCCTTACCTGGTCATCTCCCACTCTCGGGGACCCTGGTAACCACCTGGGCCTCACCTGGACCTGCTGAATCTCGTCCCTACTGGGCCTCACATAGTCCTAGTGACTTTGTTCCCCACCTGGACCTGATTGCTGTGGACACTTTCTTGGTCTCACCTGGAACTGGTGATACTGATCCTATTTGTGCATCCCCCAGATCTGGTGACTCTGGTCCTCCCATGGGCATCATTGGTACCTGGTGTCTCTGTTCCACACCTGAGCCTCACGTGGACATGATGACTCTGGAACCTCTCTGGGCCTCACCCTGACCTGGTGACTCTGGACCCATCTGGATGTCACCTGCACCAGGTGATTCTGGTAACCCTCTATGCCTCAACCAGATCTGGTGACTCTGGTCCTCACCTGTGGATCATTATGACCTGGATACTCTGTTCCACACCCGAGCATCACCTGGACATGATGACTCTGGATCCCCTCTGGGCCTCACCCTGACATGGTGACTCTGGTCCCCATCTGGATGTCACCTAGACCAGGTGAATCTGGTACCCGTCTAGGCCTCAACTAGACCTGGTGACTCTGGTCCTCATATGGGCATCATGGGACCTGGTTTCTCAGTTCCATATCGGGGTCTCACCTGGACCTAGTGATTCTCGTCCCTTCTGGGCCTCACCTGACGTGGTGACTCTGGTCCCCACCTGGATATCACCAGAACCGGGTGACTCTGGTACCCCTCTGGGACTCACCCGGAGCTGGGGACACTGGTCCTCAAGTGGACAACAGGACCTGGTGAATCTCCTCCTCACTTAGGCCTCGTCTGGACCTTGTGACTCTTTTCCCACCTGGCATCAATGGGACATGGTTAGTCTGTTCACCACCTGGCCTCAAATGGATATGATAACTTTGCTCCACACTTTGGCCTCAACTGGTGCTGATGACTCTGGTCCCCGCACCTAGGCCTCGTCTGGACCTGGTGACTGTGGTCCCCATCTGGGTCTCACCTGGACCTGGTGACTCTCGTTCCCACATGAACCACACCTGGACCTGGTAACTGTGGTGTTCTTGTAGACTCACATTTACCTGGTGACTCCGGGCCCACTAGGGCCTCACCTGGATCTGGTGACTCAGGCCTAGGGGTTGGCCTCACCTGCACCTGGTGAGTGGGGTTGCCACCTGGGCCTCAACCATACCTAGTGACTCAGGTCACGACGTGGGCCTCTTGGACCTGGTGAATCTGGTCCTTACCTGGTCCTCTCCCAGACCCAGGGACTCTGGTCACCACCTTGGCCTCACCTGGATCTGGTGAATCTGGTCCCCACCTGGGCCTCACCCAGTATTGGTGACTTTTTTCCCCACCTGGACTTGATTGGTGTGGACTCTTTCTTGGACTCACCTTGAACTCTTGACTCTGATCCTATCTGCGCGTCACCCGGACTTGGTGACTCTGGTCCTCACCTGGGCATCACTGGTACCTGGTGACTCTGTTACATACCTGAGCCTCAGCGGGACATGATTACTCTGGAACCTCTCTGGGCCTCACCCTCACCTGGTGACTCTGGTCCCCATCTGGGTGTCACCTGGACCAGGTGATTCTGGTACCCCTCTAGGCCTCAACCAGATCTGGTGACTCTGGTCCTCAACTGGGCCTCACCTGGACCTAGTGAATATGCTCAATATGGGCCTCATTTGGACCTGGTGACTCTGGTCCCTACCTGGCATCATCGGGATATGGTTCCACTGCATGGCCTGCAGGTTGGAGTCAACTGGACCTGGTGAGTGAGGTTGCCACCTGGGCCTCACTCATACCTGGTGACAAAGGCCCCACGTGGGCCTAACTTGGATCTGGTGAATCTGGTCCTATCCTGGTCCTCACCCGGAACTGGTAACTCTTTTCACAACCTGGGAATCACCTGGACCTCGTGAATCTGGTCCCCATCAGGGCCTCACCCAGTCCTGGTGACTTTGCTCCCCGCCTGGACCTGATTGCTGTGCACTCCTACTTGGCCTCACCTGGAACTGCTGACTCTGATCCTTACTGGGCCTCACCCAGATCTGGTGACTCTGGTCCTCACCTGTGGACCATTATGGCCTGGATACTCTGTTCCACACCTGAGCCTCACCTGGACAGGATGACTCTGGATCCACTCTGGGCCTCACCCTGACATGGTGACATGGGCCACATCTGGATATCACCAAGACCAGGTGAATCTGGTACCCCTCTAGGCCTCAACTTCACCTGGTGACTCTGGTCGTCAACTGGGCCTCACCGGGACCTAGTGAATATGCTCCCCACCTCCGCTTCATCTGGACCTGGCGAATCTGGTTCTACCTGGGAATCATTGGGACATGGTTACTCTATTCCCCACTGGGACTGACCTGATCCTGGTAACTCTGGTCCTGACTTTGGCCTCTTCTGTACCAGGTGACTCTGGCTCCACCTGGGCCTCAACTGTAACTGGTGACTCTGATGTAAGCATGGCCTCACCTGACCTGGTGACTGTGGTTCCCATCGTGACATCATCTGGACCTCAGGTCTCTGGTCCCACCTGGGCCTCACCAGGACCTGGTGTCTCTGGTACCCACCTGGGTAGCATCAGGATATGGTTACACTGTTCACTAACAGTGACCCATCCGGACCTATTAACTCTGGTCTTCACCTGGGCCACACCTGGAGGTGGTGACACTGGTTCCCACCTGGGTCTCACCTGGACATGGTGAGTCGGATCCCCCCTGGTCCTCACCTGCAACTGGTGATTCTCGTTCCCACATGGACAGCATGTGGACCTGGTGGCTGCAGTGTTTCTAGCTTCTCATGTACCTCGTGACTCTGGTCCCCACCAGGGTCTCACCGGGACCTGGTGAGTGTGGTTGTCACCTGCACCTCACCAGCACCTGGTGATTTGGTCTGCACCCGATACTACCCTGGATCTGGTGACTGTGGGCCCCACCTGGGCTTCACCTGGATTTGGGGACTCCGGTCCCCATCTGGGCCTCACTTGGCCCTGTTGACCATGGTCCTCAATTGGGCAAAATTGGGACCCGGTGACTGTGTTCCATAACTGGACCTCACCTGGACCAGGTGACTCTGGTTCCCCTCTGGGTCTCACCGTGCCCTAGTGACTGTGAACCCCACTTTGGCCTGACTTGCACCTGCTGAACCTGGTTGCCACCAGCGCTTGACCTCCAACTGTTGACTCTGGTTCTTTCAAGGGCCTCCCATGTACCTGGTGATCCTGGTCCCCACCTGGGCCTCACCTGGATGTGGTGACTCTTGTCACCACCGGGGACTCACCTGGACGTGCTTACTGTGTTCCACACCTGGGCCTCAAGTAGACCTGTTATCCATGTTCCCCAAGCCGGGCTCACATGGACCTGTTGCCCCTGATATCCACCGGGGCCTCACGTGTACCTGGTAAGTATGGCCCCACCTGGGCCTCATGTGGACCTAGTGACTCTGGTCCCCACCTGGGCTTCACCTGGATCTGGTGACTCTGTTCTCCACCTTGACTTCACATGGATCTGTTGACCTTGCTCCCCCCCTGTACCTCTCCTGGACCTGGTGACTCTCTTTCCAACATGTACCTCACCTGGATCTGGTGACTCTTCCTCAGTTTGGCCTCACCTGGACATGCTGTCTCTCGTCCCCACTTTGACCTAACTCCAAACTGCTGAATTTGCCCCACCTAGGCCGCACCCAGACCTGGTGACTCTTGTCCCCAGCTATGCCTCAATTCGACCTGATGTATCTGGTCCTCACATGGGCCTCACATGGACCTGGGACTCAGATGGAGAGAGTGGCTCTGGTTCCCACAAGGGGCACACCCGATACTGGTGATTGTGGTCTTATTCTATGCCTCACCAGGACCTAGTGATTCTGTTCCCCATCTGGGCCTGCATGGCCCTAGTGACTCTGGTCCTCACCCAGGCATCATTGGGACCTGGATACTCTATTACAAACCTGGGCCTCACTTTGACCCGGGACCTCTGGTCCCATTTTGGGCCTCAAACTAAACTGTTTACTCTGGTTCCCCTCTGGGACTCACCCTTACCTGGAGACTCTGGTCACCTCTTGGGCTTCACTTGGGCCTGGTGAATCCGGTCCTTAGCTGGTCCACATTTGGATCTGGTGACTGGTCGCCACCTGGGCCTCACCTGGACTTGGTGATTCCTGTTGCCACCAGCGCCTCCCCTGGACCTTCTGACTGTGGTCCCACCTGAACCGCCCCTGGATCTGGTGGCTCTGGTTCCCATATGGGGCTCTCCTGGACCTGGTTCCTGTGGTCTGCATCTGGCCTCACCTGGAACACAATGACTCTGATCCATATTTGGGCCTCTCCTGGACCTGTTCACTCTGGTCCTTACCTGGGCATCATTCGGACCTGGATACTCTCTTATATACCTGGGCCTCACCTGGACCTGTTGACTGTGGTCCCACCTGGGCCTCACCTGGACGAGGTGACTGGTTCCCACAGGGACCTCACCTGGACCTGGTGACTCAGGTCCTCATATGGGCATCATGGGACCTGGGTTCTCAGTTCCACATCGGGGACTCATCTGGACCTAGTGATTCTCGTCCACCTCTGGGCCTCACCCTGACGTGGTAACTCAGGTCCCCACTGGATATCACCAGAACCGGGTGACACTGGTCCCCCTTGGGACTCACCCGGAGCTGGGGACACTGATACTCACCTGAGCCTCAACAGGACCTGGTGAATCTACTCCTCACTTAGGCCTCGTCTGGACATTGTGACTCTGTTCCCACCTAGCATCTTTGTGACATGGTAACTCTGTTCCCCACCTGGGCCTCACATGGACATGATAACTTTTCTCCACACTTTGGCTTCAACTGCTCCTGATGACTCTGGTCCCCCGACCTAGGCCTCAATCTGGACCTGGTGACTGTGGTACCCACCTGGGTCTCACCTGGACCTGGTGACTCTCGTTCCCACATGAACCACACCAGGATCTGGTGACTGTGTTGTTCTTGTAGAATCACTTTTAACTGGTGACTCCAGTCCCCACTAGGGCCTCACGTGGATCGGGTGACTTGGCCTGCAGGTTGGCCTCACATGGACCTGGTTAGTGGGGATGCCACTTGGGCCTCATCCATACCTGGTGACTCAGGTCTCCACGTGGGCCTCTTGGACCTGGTGAATCTGGTCCTTACGTGGTCCTCTCCCAGACCCGGGGACTCTGGTTACCACCTGGGCCTCACCTGGACCTAGTGAATCCGACCCCATCTGGGCCTCACTCAGTCCTGGTGACTTTGTTCCCCACCTTGACCTGATTGCTGTGGACTCTTTCATGGCCTCACCTGGACCTGGTGACTCTGATCCTATCTGCGTGTCACCCAGACCTGGTGACTCTGGTCCTCACCTGGGCGTCATTGATACCTGGTGACTCTGTTCCACACCTGAGCCTCACCTGGACATGAGGCTCTGGACTCTGGAACCACTCTGGTCCTAACCCTGACCTGGTGACTCTGGTCTCCATCAGGATGTCACATAGACCAGGTAATTTTGGTACCCCTCTAGGCCTCAACCAGTTCTGGTTACTCTGGTCCTCAACTTGGCCTCACGTGGACCTATTGAATATGCTCCATCTGGGCCTCTTTTGGACCTCTTGACTCTGGTCCCTACCTGGGCATCATCGGGACATGGATCCACTGCATGGCCTGCAGTTTGGCCTCAGCTGGACCTGGTAACTCTGGTCCCTACCTGGGCATCACCGGGACACGGTTCCTCTGCATGGCCTCCAGGTTGGCCTCACCTGGACCTAGTAAGTGGAGTTGCCACGTGTGCCTCACACAAACCTGGTGACACAGGTCCCCACGTGGGCCTCACTTGGACCTGGTGAATATGGTCCTTACCTGGTCCTCACCCGGACCTGGTAACCCTGGTCACCACCTGGTAATTGCCTGGACCTGGTGAATCTGGTCCCCATCTGGGCCTCACCCAGTCCTGGTGACTTTCTTCCCCACCTGGACCTGATTGCTGTGGACAACTTCTTGGCCTCACCTGGAACTGGTGACTCAGATCCTAACTGGGCCTCACCCAGATCCTGTGACTCTGGTCCTCACCTATGGACCATTATGACCTGGATACTCTGTTCCACACCTGAGCATTACCTGGACATGATGACTCTGGATCCCCTCTGGGCCTCACCCTGACATGATGGCTCTGGTCCCCATCCGGATGTCACCTAGACTAGGTGAATCTGGTATCCTTCTAGGCCTCAACTGACCTGGTGACTCTGGTCCTGAACTGGGCCTCACGGGGACCTAGTGAACATGCTCCCAACCTTGCGCCTCATCTGGACCTGGTGACTCTGGTTCTACCTGGGCATCATCGAGACATGGTTACTCTATTCCCCACTGGGATTGACCTGATCCTGGTAAATCTGGTCCTGACTTTGGTCTCTTGTCTACCAGGTGACTCTGGCTCCACCTGAGCTTCACCTGTAACTGGTGACTCTGATCCTTTTTTTTTAAAACATTTTTTTTTATTTTTTTAATTTATTTATGATAGGCACACAGTGAGAGAGAGAGAGGCAGAGACACAGGCAGAGGGAGAAGCAGGCTCCATGCACCGGGAGCCCGATGTGGGATTCGATCCCGGGTCTCCAGGATCGCGCCCTGGGTAAAAGGCAGGCGCCAAACCGCTGCGCCACCCAGGGATCCCCTGGTGACTCTGATCCTAAGCATTGCCTTACCTGACCTGGTGACTGTGGTTCCCATCGGGACCTCACCTGGACCTCATGTCTCTGGTTCCACCTGGGCCTCACCAGGACCTGGTGTCTCTGGTACCCACCTGGGTAGCATCAGGATATGGTTACACTGTTCACTAACAGTGACCCAGCTGGACCTATTAACTCTGGGCTTCACCTGGGCCACACCTGGACATGGTGACACTGGTTCCCACATGGGCCTCACCTGAACATTGTAAGTCGGATCCCCAACTGGTCCTCACCTGTAACTGGTGATTCTCATTCCCACATGGAATCATGTGGACCTGGTGGCTACAGTGTTTCTAACTTCTCATGTACCTCGTGACTCTGGTCCCCACCAGGGCCTCACCGGGATCTGGTGAGTGTGGTTGCCACCTGCACCTCACCTGAACCTGGTTATTCTGGTCTGCACCTGAGGCTACCCTGGCTCTGGTGACTGTGGTCCCCACCTGGGCTTCACCTGGAATTGGGGACCCCGGTCCCATCTGGGCCTCACCTGGCCCTGTTGACCATGGTCCTCAACTGGGCAAAATTGGGACACGGTGTCTGTGTTCCACAACTGGACCTCACCTGTGCCAGGTGACTATGGTCCCCCTCTGGGTCTCACCGTGCCCTAGTGACTGTGAACCCCACTTTGGCCTGACTTGGATCTGCTGACCCTGGTTGCCACCTGCGCCTTACCTCGAACTGTTGACTCTGGTTCTTTCAAGGGCCTCCCCTGTACCTGGTGATCCTGGTCCCCACCTAGGCCTCACCTGGACGTGGTGACTCTTGTCACCTCCGCGGACTCTCCTGGACCTGCTTACTGTGTTCAACACCTGGGTCTCAATTAGACCTCTAACCATGGTCACAAAGCCGGCCTCACCTGGACCTGTTGCCTCTGATCCCCACCGGGGTCTCACGTGTACCTGGTAACTCTGGTCCCCACATGGGCTTCACTTCTATCTGGTGGCTTGGTCCCCACCTGGATTTCACCTGGAACTGGTGACTCTGGTCCACACCTGGACCTCTCCTGGACCTGGTGACTCTCTTTCCAACATGGACCTCACTTGGATCTGGTGACTCTGATCCTCAGTTTGGCCTCACCTGGAACTCGTGTCTCTCGTCCCCACTTTGATCTAACTCAGAACTGCTGAATCTTGCCCCACCTAGGCCACACCCAGACCTGGTGACCCTTGTCCCCAGCTATGCCTCAATTCGACCTGATGAATCTGGTCCTCACGTGGGCTTCACATGGACCTGGGACTCAGCTAGATAGAGTGACTCTGGTTCCCACAAGGGGCTCACCTGATACTGGTGACTGTGGTCTTATTCTATGCCTCACTAGGACCTAGTGATTCTGTTCCCCATCTGGGCTTGCATGGCCCTAGTGACTCTGGTCCTCACACAGGCATCACTGGGACCTGGATACTCTATTCCACAATTGGGCCTCACTTTCACCAGAGACCTATGCTCCCATTCTGGGCCTCAAACTAAACTGGTTACTCTGGTTCGCCCTCTGGGCCTCACCCTTACCTGGTGATCTGGTCACCCCTTGGGCTTCACTTGTGCCTGGTGAATCTGGTCCTTAGCTGGTCCGCACATGGATCAGCTGACTGGTTGCCACCTGGGCCTCACCTGGACTTGGTGAATCCTGTTGCCACCTGCGCCTCACCTGGACCTTGTGACTGTGGACCCACCTGGACCTCACCTGGATCTGGTGGCTCTGGTTCCCATATGGGGCTCTCCTGGACCTGGTTCCTGTGGTCTCCATCTGGCCTCACCTGCAACACAATGACTGTGATCCATATTTCAGCCTCTCCTGGACCTTGACTCAGGTCCTTATTTGGGCATCATTGGGACCTCGATACTCTCTTATATACCTGGGCCTCACCTGGACCTGGTGACTCAGGTCCTCATATGGGCATCATGGGACCTGGTTTCTCAGTTCCACATTGGGGCCTCACCTGGACCTACTGATTCTAGTCCCCCACTGGGCCTCATCCTGACGTGCTGACTCTGGTCCCCACCTGGATATCACCAGAACTGGGTGACTCTGGTCCCCCTCTGGGACTCACCCGGACCTGGGGTCACTGGTCCTCAACTGGTCCTCAAGAGGACCTGGTGAATCTACTCCTCACTTAGGCCTCATCAGGACCTTGTGACTCTTTTCCCACCTGGCATCAATGGGACATGGTTACTCTGTTCCCCTCCTGGGCCTCACCTGGACATGATAACTTTGCTCCACACTTTGGCCTCAACTGGTCCCAATGACTCTGGTCCCCCCACCTAGTCCTCAATCTGGACCTGGTGACTGTGGTCCCCACCTGGGTCTCACCTGGACCTGGTGACTCTCGTTCCCACATGAACCACACCTGGACCTGGTCACTGTGGTGTTCTTGTAGACTCACATTTACCTGGTGACTCCTGTCCCCACTAGGCCCTCACCTGGATCTGGTGACTCTGGCCTGCAGGTTGGACTGACCTGGACCTGGTGAGTAGGGTTGCCACCTGGGCCTCACCCATACCTGGTGACTCAGGTCCCCACGTGGGCCTCTTGGACCTGGTGAATCTGGTCCTTACCTGGTCCTCTCCCAGACACTGGGACTCTGGTCACCACCTGGTCCTCACCTGGACCTGGTGAATCTGGTCCCCATCTGGGCCTCACACATTCTTGGTGACTTTGTTCCCCACCTGGACCTGATTGCTGTGGACTCTTTCTTGGCCTCACCTGGAACTTGTGACTCTGATCCTATCTGCGTGTCACCCATACCTGGTGACTCTGGTCCTCACCTGGGCATCAATGGTACCTGGTGACTCTGTTCCATACCTGAGCCTCACCTGGACATGATGACTCTGGAAACACTCTGGGCCTCACCCTGACCTAGTGACTCTGCTCCCCATCTGGATGTCACCTGTACCAGGTGATTCTGGTACCCCTGTAGGCCTCAACCTGATGTGGTGACTCTGGTCCTGAAGTGGGCCTCACCTGGACCTAGTGAATATGCTCCATCTGGGAGTCATTTGGACCTGGTGACTCTGGTCCCTACCTGGGCATCATCGGGACATGGTTCCACTGCATGGCCTGCAGGTTGGCCTCAGCTGGACCTGGTATCTTTCGTCCCTATCTGGCATCATCGGGACATGGTTCCTCTGCATGGCCTGCAGGTTGGCCTCACCTGGACCTGGTGAGTGGTGTTGCCACCTGGGCCTCACCCATACCTGGTGACACAGGTCCTCACGTGGGCCTCTTGGACCTGGTGAATCTGGTCCTTAACTGGTCCTCTCCCAGACCCGGGGACTCTGGTCACCACCTGGGCCTCACCTGGACCTGGAAAATCTGGCCCCCTCTGGGCCTCACCCAGTCCTGGTGACTTTGTTCCCCACCTGGATCTGATTGCTGTGGATTCTTTCTTGGCCTCACCTGGAACTGGTGACTCTGATCCTATCTGCACGTCTCCCAGACCTGGTGACTCAGGTCCTCATATGGGCATCATGGGACCTGGTTTCTCAGTTCCACATCGGGGCCTCACCTGGACCTAGTGATTCTCGTCCCATTATGGTCCTCACCCTGACGTGGTGACTCTGGTCCCCACCTGGATATCACCAGAACCGGGTGACTCTGGTCCCCCTCTGGGACTCACCCGGAACTGGGGACCCTGGTCCTCAACTGGGCCTCAACACGACCTGGTGAATCTACTCCTCACTTAGGCCTCGTCTGGACCTTGTGCCTCTTTTCCCACCTGGCATCAATGGGACATGGTTAGTCTGTTCCCAACCTGGGCCTCACCTGACCATGATAACTTTGCTCCACACTTTGGCCTCAACTGGTCCTGATGACTCTGGTCCCCCGACCTAGGCGTCAATCTGGACCTGATTGCTGTGGACTCCTTCTTAACCTCAACTGGAACTGGTGACTCTGATCAAGATTGAGGATCCCCAATCTGGGCCTCACCTGTCCCTGTCAACCATGGTCTTCAACTGGCAAAATTGGGACCCGGTGACTGTGCTCCGCCCCTGGACCTCACCTGGACCAGGTGACTCTGGTCCCCCTCTGGGTCTCACCGTGCCCTAGTGACTGTGAACCCCACTTTGGCCTGACTTGGACCTGCTGACCCTGGTTGACACCTGCGCCTGACCTCGAACTCTTGACTCTGGTTCATTCAAGGGCTTCCCCTGTACCTGGTGATCCTGTTCCCCCCCTGGGACTCACCTGGACGTGGTGACACCTGTCACCACCGGGGACTCACCTGGACCTGCTTACTGTCTTCCACACTTGGACATCAAGTAGACCTGTTGACCATGGTACTGAAGCCGGCCTCATATGGACCTGTTGCCTCTGATTTATACCGGGGCATCACGTGTACCTGGAAACACTGGTCCTCACTTGGGCCTCATCTGGACCTAGTGACTCTGGTCCCCACCTTGGTTTCACCTGGATCTGGTGACTCTGGCCTGAAGGCTGGCCTCACCTGGACCTGGTGAGTGGGGTTGACACCTGGGCCTCACTCATACCTGGTGACTCAGGTCTCCACGTGGGCCTCTTGGACCTGGTGAATCTGGTCCTTACCTGGACCTCCCCCAGCCCCGGGGACTCTGGTCACCACCTGGGTCTCACCTGGACCTGGTGAATCTGGTCCCCATCTGTGCCTCACCCAGTCCTGGTGACTTTTTTCCCCACATGGACCTGATTGCTGTGGACTCTTTCTTGGCCTCACCTGGAACTGGTGACTATGATCCTATCTGAGTGTCACCCAGACCTGGTGACTCTGGTCCTCATCTGGGCATCATTGGTACCTGGAGACTCTGATCCACACCTGAGCCTCACCTGGACATGATGACACTGGAACCCCTCTGGGCCTCACCCTGACCTGGTGACCCTGGTCCCCATCTAGGTGTCACCTGGACCTGGTGATTCTAGTACCCCTCTAGGACTCAACCAGATCTGGTGACCCTTGTCCTCAACTGGGCCTCACCTGGACCTAGTGAATATGCTCCATCTGGGCCTCATCTGGACCTGGTGACTCTGGTCCCTACCTGGGCATCATCGGGACATGGTTACTCTATTCCACACTGGGAATGGCCTGATCCTGGTAACTCTGGTCCTCTCTTTGGACTCTTCTCTACCAGGTAACTCTGGTTCCACCTGGGCCTCACCTGTAACTGGTGACTCTGATCCTACGCATGGCCTCATCTGACCTGGTGACTGTGCTTCCCATCGGGAACTCATCTGGACCTCATGTCTCCGGTCCCACCTGGGCCTTACCAGGACCTGGTGTCTCTGCTAACCACCTGGGTAGCATCAGGATATGGTTACACTGTTCACTAACAGTGACCCACCGGACCTATTAACACTAGTCTTCACCTGGGCCACACCTGGACATGGTGACACTGGTTCCCACCTGGGTCTCACCTGGACATGGTGAGTCAGATCCCCACCTGGTCCTCACCTGTAACTGGTGATTCTCGTTTCCACATGGACATCATGTGAACCTGGTGGCTGCAGTGTTTCTAGCTTCTCATGTACCTCGTGACTCTGGTCCGCACGAGGGCCTCACCGGGACCTGGTGAGTGTGGTGGCCATGTGCACCTCACCTGGACCTGGTGATTCTGGTCTGCACCCGAGACTACACTGGATTGGTGACTGTAGTCCCTACCTGGGCTTCACCTTGATTTGGGGATTCCGGTCCCCATCTGAGCCTCACCTGGCCTTCTTGACCATGGTCCTCAACTGGCCAAAATTAGGACCCGGTGACTGTCTTCCACAACTGGACCTCACCTGGACCAGGTGACTCTGGTCCCCCTCTGGGTCTCACCGTGCCCTAGTTACTGTGAACCCCACTTTGGCCTGACTTGGGCATGCTGACCCTGGTTGCCACCTCCGCCTGACCTCGAAATGTTGACTCTGGTTCTTTCAAGGCCCTCCCCTGGACCTGGTGATCCTGGTCCCCACCTGGGCCTCACCTGGACGTGGTGACTCTTGTCACCACCAGGGACTCACCTGGACCTGGTTACTGTGTTCCACACCTGGGCCTCAAGTAGACCTGTTGACCATGGTACCCAAGCTGGCCTCACATGGCCTGTTGCCTCTGATCCCCACTGGGGCCTCACGTGTACCTGGTAACTCTGGTTCTCACCTGGGCCTAATCTGGACCTAGTGACTCTGTCCCCACCTGGGCTTCACCTGGATCTGGTGACTCTAGTCCGCACCTGGACTTCACCTGGATCTGGTGACTCTGGTCCCCACATGGACCTCTCCTGGACCTGTTGACTCTTTCCAACATGGACCTCACCTGGATCTGGTGACTCTGGTCCTCAGTTTGGCCTCACCTGGACCTGGTGTCTCTCGTCCCCACTTTGACCTAACTCAGAACTGCTGAATCTTGCCCCACATAGGACGCACCCACACCTGGTGACTCTTGTCCCCAGCTATGCCTCAATTCGTCCTGATGAATCTGGCCCTCACGTGGGCCTCACATGGACCTGGGACTCAGCTGGATAGAGTGGCTCTGGTTCCCACAAGGGGTTCACCTCATACTGCTGACTGTGGTCTTATCCTATGCCTCACCAGGACCAAGTGATTCTGTTCGCCGGCTGGGCCTGCATGGCCTTAGTGACTCTGTTCCTCACCCAGGCATCATTGGGACCTGGATACTCTATTCCACACCTGGGCCTCACTTTGACGAGGGACCTCTGGTCCCATTCTGGGCCTCAAACTAAACTGGTTACTCTGGCTCCCCCTCTGGGCCTCACCCATACCTGGTGACTCTGGTCACCCCTTGGGCTTCACTGGGGCCTGGTCAATCTGGTCCTTAGCTGGTCCGCACCTGGATCTGGTGACTGGTCGCCACCTGGGCCTCACCTGGACTTGGTGAATCCTGTTGCCACCTGCGCCTCCCCTGGACCTTGTGACTGTGGTCCCACTTGGACCTCACATGGATCTGGTGTCTCTGGTTTCCATATGGGGCTCTCCTGGACCTGGTTCCTGTGGTCTCCTTCGGGCCTCACCTGGAACACAATGACTCTGATCCATATTTGGGCCTCTCCTGGACCTGTTGACTCTGGTCCTTACCTGGGCATCATTGGGACCTGGATACTCTCTTATATACCTGGGCCTCACCTGGACCTGGTGACTGTGGTCCCACCTGGGCCTCACGTGGACGAGGTGACTGGTTCCCACAGGGGCCTCACCTGGACCTGGTGACTCAGGTCCTCATATGGGCATCATGGGACCTGGTTTCTCAGTTCCACATCGGGGCCTCAACTGGACCTAGTGATTTCGTCCAACTCTGGGCCTCACCCGGACGTGTGACTCTGGTCCCCACGTGGATATCACCAGAACCGGGTGACTCTGGTCCCCCTCTGGGATTCACCTGGAGCTGGGGACACTGGTCCTCAACTGGACCTCAACAGGACCTGGTGAATCTACTCCTCACTTAGGCCTCGTCTGGACCTTGTGACACTTTTCCCACCTGGCATCAATGGGACATGGTTACTCTGTTCCCCACCTGGGCCTCACCTGGACATGATACCTTGGCTCCACTTGGCCTCAACTGGTCCTGATGACACTGTTCCCCCCACCTAGGCCTCAATCTGGACATGGTGACTATGGTCGCCACCTGGGTCTCACCTGGACCTGCTGACTCTCGTTCCCTCATGACCCACACCTGGACCTGGTGACTCTGGTGTTCTTGTAGACTCACATTTACTTGGTGACTCCGGTCCCCACTAGGGCCTCAACTGGATCTGGTGACTCTGGCCTGCAGGATGGCCCCACCTGGACCTGGTGAGTGGGCTGCCACTCCATACCTTGTGACTCAGGTCCCCAGGTGGGCCTCTTGGACCTGGTGAATCTGGTCCTTACCTGGTCCTCTCCCAATCCCGGGGACTCTGGTCACCACTTGGGCCTCACCTGGAACTGGTGAATCTGGTCCCCATCTAGTCCTCACCCAGTCCTGGTGACTTTGTTCCCCACCTGGACCTGATTGCTGTGGACTCTTTCTTGGCCTCACCTGGAACTGGTGACTCTAATCCTATCTGCGCGTCACCCAGATCTGGTCACTCTGGTCCTCACCTGTGGACCATTATAACCTGGATACTCTGTTCCACACCTGAGCCTCACCTGGACATGATGACTCTGGATCCTCTCTGGGCCTCAGCCTGACATGGTGACTCTGGTCCCCATCTGGATGTCACCTGGTCCAGGTGATTCTGGTACCCCTCTAGGACTCAACCAGATATGGTGACTCTGGTCCTCAACTGGGCCTCCCCTGGACCTAGTGAATATGCTCCATCTGGGCCTCATTTGGAATTGGTTTCTCTGGTCCCTACCTGGGCATCATCGGGACATGTTTCCACTGCATGGCCTGTAGAATGGCCTTAACTGGACCTGGTAAATCTGGTCCCTACCTGAGCATATTGGGACACGGTTCCTCTGCATGGCCTGCACCTTGGCCTCACCTGGACCTATTGAGTTGCGTTGCCACGTGGGCCTCACCCATACCTGGTGACACAGGTCCGCACGTGGGCCTCACTTGGATCTGGTGAATCTGGTCCTTACATGGTCCTCACCTGGAAGAGTAACTCTGGTCACCACCTGGGAATGACCTGGACCTGGTGAATCTTGTCCGCATCTAGTCCTCACCCAGTCCTGGTGAATTTGTTCCCCACCGGGACCTGATTGCTGTGGACTCCTTCTTGGCCTCAACTGGAATTGGTGACTCTGATCCTAACTGGGCCTCTCACAGATCTGGTGACTCTGGTCCTCACCTGTGGACCATTATGACCTGGATACTCTGTTCCACACCTGAGCCTCACCTGGACATGATGACTCTGGAACCCCTCTGGGCCTCACCCTGACATGGTGACTCTCGTCCCCATGTGGATGTCATCTAGACCAGGTGAATCTGGTACCCCCCTAGGCCTCAACTAGACCTGGTGACTCTGGTCCTCAACTGGGCCTCACCAGGACCTAGTGAATATGCTCCCTACCTGCGCCTCATCTGGACCTGGTGACTGTGGTTCTACCTGGGCATCATCGGGACATGGTTACTCTATTCCCCAATGGGACTGACCTGATCCTGGTAACTCTGGTCCTGACTTTGGCCTCTTCTGTACCAAGTGACTCTGTTCCACCTGGGGTTCACCTGTCACTGGTGACTCTGATACTATGCATGGCCTCACCTGACGTGGTGACTGTGGTTCCCAGCGGAACCTCAACTGGACCTCATGTCTCTGGTCCCACCTGGGCCTCACCACGACCTGGTGTCTCTGTTAACCACCTGGGTAGCATCAGGATATGGTTACACTGTTCACTAACAGTGACCCAACCGGACCTATTAACTCTGGTCTTCACCTGGGCCACACTTGGACATGGTGACACTCGTTCCCACCTGGGTCTCACCTCTACATGGAGAGTCGGATCCCCACCTGGCCCTCACCTGTAACTGGTGATTCTCGTTCCCACATGGACATCATGGGGACCTGGTGGCTGTAGTGTTTCTACCTTCTCATGTACCTCGTGACTCTGGTCCCCACCAGGGCCTCACCGGGACCTGGTGACTGTGGTTGCCAACTGCACCTCACCTGGACCTGGTGATTCTGGTCTGCACCTGAGACTACCCTGGATCTGGTGACTGTGGTCCCCACCTGGGCTTCACCTGGATTTGGGGACTCTGGTCCCCATCTGGGCCTCACCTGGCCCTGTTGACCATGGTCCGCAACTGGGCAAAATTGGGACCCAGTGACTGTGTTCCACACCTGGACCTCACCTGGACTAGGTGACTCTGGTCCCATCTGGGTGTCACCGTGCCCTAGTGACTGTGAACCCCACTTTGGTCTGACTTGGACCTGCAGAAAATGGTTGCCACCTGCGATTGACCTCGAACTGTTGACTCTGGTTCTTTCAAGGGCCTCCCCTGGACCTGGTGATCCTGGACCCACCTGGGCCTCACCTGGACGTGGTGACCCTTCTCACCACCGGGGAATCACCTGGACCTGCTTACTGTGTTCCACACCTGGGCCTCAAGTAGACCTGTTGACCATGGTCCCCAAGACGGCCTCACCTGGACCTGTTGCCTCTGATCCCCACCGGGGCCTACGTGTTCCTGGTAACTCTGGTCCTCACCTGGGCCTCATCTGGACCTAGTGACACTGGTCCCCACCTGGGCCTCACCTGGACCTGGTGACTGTGGTCCCACCTGGACCACACCTGGACGAGGTGACTCGTACCCACAGGGACCTCACATGGCCCTGGTGACTCAGGTCCTCATATGGGCATCATGGGACTTGTTTTCTCAGTTCCACATCGGGGCCTCACCTGTACTTTGTGATTCTCGTCCCCCTCGAGGCCTCACCCTGACGTGGTGACTCTGGTCCCCACCTGGGTCTCAGCAGAACCGGGTGACTCTGGTCCCCCTCTGGGACTCACCCGAAGCTGGGGTCACTGGTCCTCAACTGGGCCTCAACAGGACCTGGTGAATCTACTCCTCACTTAGGCCTCGTCTGGACCTTGTGACTCTTTTCCCACCTGGCATCAATGGGACATCGTTAATCGGTTCCCCAACTGGCCCTCACATAAACATGTTAACTTTGCTCCACACCTTGGCCTCAGCGGGTCCTGATGACTCTCGTCCCCCCACCTAGGCCTCAATCTGGACCCGGTGTCTGTGGTCCCCACCTGGGTCTCACCTGGACCTGGTGACTCTCGTTCCCACATGAACCACACCTGAACCTGGTGACTGTGGTGTTCTTGTAGACTCACATTTACCTGGTGACTCCGGTCCCCACTAGGGCCTCACCTGAATCTGGTGGCTCTGGCCTGTAGGTTGACCTCACCTGGACCTGGTGAGTGGGGTTGACACCTGGGCCTCACCCATACCTGGTGACACAGGTCCCCACGTGTGCCTCTTGGACCTGGTGAATCTGGTCCTTACCTGGTCCTCTCCCAGAACCGGGGACTCTGGTCACCACCTGGGCCTCACCTGGACCTGGTGATTCTGGTTCCCATCTGGACCTCACCCAGTCCTGGTACTTTGATCCCCACCTGGAACTGATTGCTGTGGACTCTTTCTTGGCCTCACCTGGAACTGGTGACTCTGATCCTATCTGCGCGTCACCCACACCTGGTGACTCTGGTCCTCACCTGGGCATCACCTCTACCTGGTGACTCTGTTCCACACCTGAGCCTCACCTGGACATGATGACTCTGGAACCTCTGGGCCTCACCCTGACCTGGTGACTCTGGACCCATCTGAATGTCACCTGGACCAGGTGATACTGGTACCCCTCTAGGCCTCAACCAGGTCTGGTGACTCTGGTCCTCAACTGGGCCTCACCTGGACCTATTGAATATGCACCATCTGGGCCTCATTTGGACCTGGTGACTCTCTTCCCTACCTGGGCATCATCGGGACATGGTTCCACTGCATGGCCTTTAGGTTGGCCGCACCTGGACCTGGTAACTGTGGTTCTACCTGGGCATCATCGGGACGTGGTTACTCTATTCCCAGTGGGACTGACCTGATCGTGGTAACTCTGGTCCTGACTTTCGCCACTTCTGTGCCATGTGACTCTGGCTCCCCCTGGACCTCACCTGTAAGTGGTGACTCTGAACATAAGCATGGCCTCACCTGACCTGGTGACTGTGGTTTCCATCGGTACCTAACCTGGTCCTCATGTCTCTGGTCCCAACTGGGACTCACCAGGACCTTGTATCTGGTACCCACCTGAGTAGCATCAGGATATGGTTACACTGTTCACTAACAGTGACCCGGCCGGACCTATTAACTCTCGTCTTCACCTGGTTCACACTTGGACATGCTGACACTGGTTCCCACCAGGGTCTCACCTGGACATGGTGACTCAGATCCCCACCTGGTCCTCACCTGTAACTTGTAATTCTCGTCCCCACATGGACACCATGTGGACCTGGTGGCTGCAGTGTTTCTAGCTTCTCATGTACCTCGTGACGCTGGTCCCCACCAGGGCCTCACCGGGACTTGGTGTGTGGTTGCTACCTGCACCTCACCAGGACGTAGTGATTCTGGTCTCCACCTGAGACTACCCTGGACTGGTGACGGTGGTCCCCACCTGGGCTTCACCTGAACTTGGGGACTCCGGTCCCCATCTGGGCCTCAACTGTCCCTGTTGAACATGGTCCTCAACTGGGCAAAATTGGGACCCGGTGACTGCGTTCCACAACTGGAACTCACCTCGACAAAGTGACTCTGGTCCCTCTCTGAGTCTCACTGTGCCCTAGTGACTGTGAACCGCACTTTGGCCTGACTTGGACCTGCTGACCCTGGTTGCCACCTGCGCCTGACCTCGAACTGTTGTCTCTGGTTCTCTCAAGGGCCTCCCCTGTACCTGGTGACCTGGTCCCCAATTGGGCCTCACCTGGACGTGGTGACTCTTGACACCACCGGGGACTCACCTGGACATGATTACTGTGTTAAACACCTGGGCCTCAAGTAGACCTGTTGACCATGGTCCCCAAGCCGGCCTCACGTGTACCTTTTGGCTCTGATCCCCGCCGGGGCCTCACGTGTATCGGTAACACTGATCCTCACCTGGGCCTCATCTGGACCTAGTGACTCTGGTCCCCACCTAGGCTTCACCTGGATCTGGTGACTCTGGTCCCCACCTGGACTTCACCTGGATCTGCTGACTCTGGTCCCCACCTGGACCTCTCCTGGATCTGGTGACTCTCTTTCCAACATGGACCTCACCTGGATCTGGTGCCTCTGGTCCTCCGTTTGGCCTCACCTGGACCTGGTGTCTCTCGTCCCCACTTTGATCTAACTCAGAACTGCTGAATCTTGCCCCACCTAGGCCGCACCCACACCTGGTGACTCTTGTCCCCAGCTATGCCTCAATTTGACCTGATGAATCTGGTCCTGACGTGGGGCTCACATGGACCTGGGACTCAGCTGGATAGAGTGTTCCTGGTTCCCACAAGGGGCACACCTGATACTGGTGATTGTGGTCTTATTCTATACCTCACCAGGACCTAGTGATTCTGTTCCCCATCTGGGCCTGCATGGCCCTAGTGACTCTGGTTCTCACCCAGGCATCATTGGGACCTGAATACTCTATTCCACATCTCGGCCTCACTTTGACCAGGGACGTCTGGTCCCATTCTGGGCCTCAAACTAAATTGGTTACTCTGGTTCCCCTCTGGGCCTCACCCTTACCTGGTGATTCTGGTCACCCCTTGGGCTTCACTTGGGCCTGGTCAATCTGGTCCTTAGAAGGTCCGCATCTGGATCTGGTGACTGGTCGCCACCTGGGCCTCACCTGGCCTTGGTGAATCCTGTTGCCACCTGCGCCTCACCTGGACCTTCTGTCTGTGGTCCCACCTGGACCTCACCTGGATCTGGTGGCTCTGGTTCCATATGGGGCTCTCCTGGACCTGGTTCCGGTGGTCTCCATCTGGCCTCACCTGGAACACAATGACTCTGATCCATATTTGGGCCTCTCCTGGACCTGTTGACTCTGGTCCTTACCTGGGCATCATTGTGACCTGGATACTCTCTATATACCTGGGCCTCACCTGGACCTGGTGACTGTGGTCCCATCTGGGCCTCACCTGGACGAGGTGACTGGTTCCCACAGTGACCTCACCTGGACCTGGTGACTCAGGTCCTCATATGGGCATCATGGGACCAGGGTTCTCAGTTCCACATCGGGGTCTCATCTGGACCTAGTGATTCTCGTTCCACTCTGGGCCTCACCCTGACGTGGTGACTCTGGTCCCCACCTAGATATCACCAGAACCGGGTGACACTGTTCCCCCTCTGGGACTCACCGGGAGCTGGGGACACTGGTCCTCAAGTGGGCCTCAACAGGACCTGGTGAATCTACTCCTCACTAAGGCCTCGTCTGGACCTTGTGACTCTTTTCCCACCTGGCATCAATGGGACATGGTTACTCTTCCCCACCTGGGCCTCACATGGACATGATAACTTTGCTCCATACTTTGGCCTCAACTGGTCCTGATGACTCTGGTCCCCCGACCTAGGCCTCAATCTGGACCTGGTGACTGTGGTCCCCACCTGGGTCTCACCTGGACCTGGTGACTCTCGTTCACACATGAACCACACCAGGTCCTGTTGACTGTGTTGTTCTTGTAGAATCACTTTTAACTGGTGACTCCAGTCCCCACTAGGGCCTCACGTGAATCGGGTGACTTGGCCTGCACTTTGGCCTCACCTGGATCTGGTGAGTGGGATTTCCACCTGGGCCTCACCCATACCTGGAGACACAAGTCCCCACGTGGGCCTCACTTGGACCTGGTGAAACTGGTCCTTACCTGGTCCCCACCTGGAACTGGTAACTCTGGTCACCACCTGGGAATCACCTGGACCTGGTGAATCTGGTCCCCATCTGGGCCTCACCCAGTCTTGGTGACTTTGTTCCCCACCTGGACCTGATTTTTGTTGACTCCTTCTTGGCCTCACCTGGAACTGTTGACTCGGATCCTAACTGGACCTCACCTAGATCTGTTGACTTTGGTACTCAACTGTGGACCTTTATGACAAGGATACTCTTCCACACCTGAGCCTCACCTGGACTTGATGACTCTGGATCCCCTCTGGGCCTCACCCTGACATGGTGACTCTGGTCCCCATATGGATGTCACCTAGACCAGGTGAATCTGGTACCCTTCTAGGCCTCAACTTGACCTGGTGACTCTAGTCCTCATCTGGGCCTCACTGGGACATAGTGAACATACTCCCCACCTGCGCCTCATCTGGACCTGGTGACTCTGGTTTTACCAGGGCATCATCAGGAAATGGTTACTCTATTCACCACTGGGACTGAACTGATCCTGGTTACTCAGGTCCTGACTTTGGCCTCTTCTGTACCAGGTGACTCTGGCTCCTCCTGGGCCTCACCTGTAACTGGTGATTCTGATCCTAAGCATGGCCTCACCTGACCTGGTGACTGTGGTTCCCATGGGACCTCACCTGGACCTCATATCTCTGGTCCCACCTGGGCCTCACCAGTATCTGGTGTATCTGGTACCCACCAGGGTAGCATCAGGATATGGTTACACTGTTCACTAACAGTGACCCAGCTGGACCTATTAACTCTGGTCTTCACCTGGGCCACACCTGGACATGGTGACACTGCTTCCCACCTGGGTCTCACCTGGACATGGTGAGTCGAATCCCCACCAGGTACTCACGTGTAACTGGTGATTCTCGTTCTCACGTGGACATCACGTGGAACTGGTGGCTGCATTGTTTCTAGCTTCTCATGTACCTCGTGACTCTGGTCCCCACCAGGGCCTCACAGGGATCTGGTGAGTGTGGTTGCCACCTGCAACTCACCTGGACCTTGTGAATCTGGTCTGCACATGAGACTATCCTGGATCTGTTGACTGTGGTCCCCACCTGGTCTTCACCTGTATTTGGGGACTCCAATCCGCATCTGGGCCTCACCTGGTCCTATTTTTTTAAATTTTTTTTTTAATTTTTTTTTTATTTATTTATGATAGTCACAGAGAGAGAGAGAGAGAGAGGCAGAGACATGGCAGAGGGAGAAGCAGGCTCCATGCACCGGGAGCCCGATGTGGGATTCGATCCCTGGTCTCCAGGATCGCTCCCTGGGCCAAAGGCAGGCGCCAAACCGCTGCGCCACCCAGGGATCCCCCTCACCTGGTCCTATTGACCATGGTCCTCAAATGGGCAAAATTGGGACCCGGTGACTGTGTTCCACAACTGGACCTCACCTGGACCAGGTGACTCTGGTCCCCCTCTGGGTGTCACCGTGCCCTAGTGACTGTGAAACCCACTTTGCTCTGACTTGGACCTGCTGTCCCTGGTTTCCACCAGCGCCTGACCTCGAACTGTTGACTCCGGTCCTTTCAAGGGCTTCCCATCGACCTGGTGATCCTGGTCCCCCCCTCGGCCTCACCTCGACGTGGTGACTCTTGTAACCACCGAGAACTCACCTGGATCTTCTTACTATGTTCCACACTTGGGCCTCAAGTAGACCTGTTGACCATGGTCCCCAAGCTGGCCTCACATGGACCTGTTGCCTCTGATCCCCACCGGGGTCTCACGTGTACCTGGTAACTCTGGTCCTCACCTGTGCCTCATCTGGACCTAGTGACTCTGGTCCCCACCTGGGCTTCACCTGGATCTGGTGACTCTGGTCCCCACCTGTACTTCACCTGGATCTGATGACTCTGGTCCCAACCTGGACTTCACCCGGATCTGGTGACTCTGGTCCCCCCTGGACCTCTCCTGGACCTGGTGACTCTCTTTCCAACATGGACCTCACTTGGATCTGGTGACTCTGATCGTCAGTTTGGACTCACCTGTTCCTGGTGTCTTTCTTCCCCACTTTGACCTAACTCAGAACTGCTGAATCTAGCCCCACATAGGCCGCACCCAGACCAGGTGACTCTTGTCCACAGCTATGCCTCAATTCAACCTGATGAATCTGGTCCTCACGTGGGCCTCACATCACCTGGGACTCATCTGGATAGACTGGCTCTGGTTCCCACAAGGGGCTCACCTGATACTGGTGACTGTGGTCTTATTCTATGCCTCACCAGGACCTAGAGGTTCTGTTCCTAATCTGGGCCTGCATGGCCCTAGTGACTCTGGTCCTCACCCAGGCATCATTGGGACCTGCATACTCTATTCCACACCTGGGCCTCACTTTGACCAGGGACCTCTGGTCCCATTCTGGGCCTCAAACTATACTGGTTACTCTGGTTCCCCTCTGAGCCTCACCCTTACCTGGTGACTGTGGTCACCCCGTGGGCTTCACTTGGGCCTGGTGAATCTGGTCCTTAGCTGGTCCGCACCTGGATCTGGTCGCCAGCTGGGCCACCCTGGACTTGGTGAATCCTGTTGCCACCTGCGCCTCACCTGGACCTTGTGACTGTGGTCCCACCTGGACCTCACCTGGATCTGGTGGCTCTGGTTCCCATATGGGACTCTCCTGGACCTGGTTCCTGTGGTCTCCATCTGTCCTCACCTGAACACAATGACTCTGATCCATATTTGGTCCTCTCCTGGACCTGTTGACTCTGGTCCTTACCTGGGCATCATTGGGACCTGGATACTCTCTTATATACCTGGGCCTCACCTGGACCTGGTGACTGTGGTCCCACCTGGGCCTCACCTGGATGAGGTGACTGGTTCCCACAGGGACCTCACTGGGACCTGGTAACTCAGGTCTTCATATTGACATCGTGGGACCTGATTTCTCAGTTCCACATTGGGGCCTCACCTGGAGCTAGTGATTCTCGTCCACCATGGGCCTCACCCTGATGTTCTGACTCTGGTACCCACGTGGATATCACCAGAACCGGGTGACTCTGGTCCCCCTCTGGGACTCACCCGGAGCTGGGGACACTGGTCCTCACTGGACCTCAACAGGACCTGGTGAATCTACTCCTCACTTAGGCCTCGTCTGGACCTTGTGATTCTTTTCCCACCTGGCATCAATGGGACATGGTTACTCTATTCCCCACCTGGGCCTCACCTGGACATGATAACTTTGCTCCACAGTTTGGCCTCAACTGGTCCTGATGACTCTGGTCCCCCCACCTAGGCCGCAATCTGGACTTGGTGACTCTGGTCCCCACCTGGGTCTCACCTGGACTTGGTGAATCTCGTTCCCACATGAACCACACCTGGACCTGGTGAATGTGGTGTTCTTGTAGACTCACATTTACCTGGTGACTCCGGTCCCCACTAGGGCCTCACCTGGATCTA
Organism: Canis aureus; assembly: GCF_053574225.1. Taxonomy (NCBI): domain Eukaryota; kingdom Metazoa; phylum Chordata; class Mammalia; order Carnivora; family Canidae; genus Canis; species Canis aureus. The sequence goes on from NC_135632.1 coordinate 59,621,003, forward strand.
GTGACTCTGGCCTGCAGGTTGGCCTCACCTGGACCTGGTGAGTAGGGTTTGCCACCAGGGCCTCACCCATACCTGGTGACTCAGGTCCCCACGTGGACCTCTTGGCCCTGGTGAATCTGGACCTTACCTGGTCCTCTCCCAGACCCGGGGACTCTGGTCACCACCTGGGCCTCACCTGGACCTGGTGAATCTGGTCCCTATCTGGGCCTCACCCAGTCCTGGTGACTTTGTTCCCCACCTGGACCTGATTGCTATGGACTCCTTCTTGGCCTCACCTGGAACTGGTGACTCTGATTCTATCTGCGGGTCACCCAGTCCTGGTGACTCTGGTCCTCACCTGGGCATCATTGGTACCTGGTGACTCTGTTCCACACCTGAGCCTCACCTGGACATGATGACTCTGGAACCTCTCTGGGCCTCACCCTGACCTGGAGACTCTGGTCCCCATCTGGATGTCACCTTGACCAGGTGATTCTGGTACCCCTCTAGTCCTCAACCAGATCTGGTGACTCTGGTCCTCAACTGGGCCTCACCTGGACCTAGTGAATATGCTCCATCTGGGCTTCATTCGGACCTGGTGACTCTGTTCCCTACCTGGGCATCATTGGGACATGGTTCCACTGCAAGGCCTCCATGTTGGCCTCACCTGCACCTGGTAAGTCTGGTCCCTACGTGGGCATCATCGGGACATGGTTCCTCTGCATGGCCTGCACTTTGGCCTCACCTGGATCTGGTGAGTGGGATTTCCACCTGGGCCTCACCCATACCTGGAGACACAAGTCCCCACGTGGGCCTCACTTGGACCTGGTGAATCTGGTCCTTACCTGGTCCTCACCTGGAACTGGTAACTCTGGTCACCACCTGGGAATCATCTGGACCTGGTGAAACTGGTCCCCATTTGGGCCTCACCCAGTCTTGGTGACTTTGTTCCCAACCTGGACCTGATTGCTGTTGACTCCTTCTTGGCCTCACCTGGAACTGGTGACTCTGATCGTAACTGGACCTCACCCAGATCTGCTGACTCTGGTACTCACCTGTGGACCTTTATGACCTGGATACTCTGTTCCACACCTGAGCCTCACCTGGACTTGATGACTCTGGATCCCCTCTGGGCCTCACCCTGACATGGTCACTCTGGTCCCAATCTGGATGTCACCTAGACCAGGTGAATCTGGTACCCCTCTAGGCCTCAACTTGACCTGGTGACTCTAGTCCTCAACTGGGCCTCACTGGGACATAGTGAACATACTCCCCACCTGCGCCTCATCTGGACCTGGTGACTCTGGTTTTACCAGAGCATCATCAGGAAATGGTTACCCTATTCCCCACTGGGACTGAACTGATCCTGGTAACTCAGGTCCTGACTTTGGCCTCTTCTGTACCAGGTGACTCTGGCTCCTCCTGGGCCTCACCTGTAACTGGTGACTCTGATCCTAAGAATGGCCTCACCTGACCTGGTGACTGTGGTTCCCATGGGACCTCACCTGGACCTCATGTCTCTGGTCCTATCTTAGCCTCACGAGTACCTGGGGTATCTGGTACCCACCGGGGTAGCATCAGGATATGGTTACACTGTTCACTAACAGTGACCCAGCTGGAACTATTAACTCTGGTCTTCACCTGGGCCACACCTGGACATGGTGACACTCGTTCCCACCTGGGTCTCTCCTGGACATGGTGAGTCGGATCCCCACCTGGTCCTCACCTGTAACTGGTGATTCTCGTTCCCAATGGACATCACGTGGCACTGGTGGCTGCATTGTTTCTAGCTTCTCATGTACCTCGTGAGTCTGGTCCCCAACAGGGCCTCACCGGGATCTGGTGAGTGTGGTTGCCACCTGCAACTCACCTGGACCTGGTGAATCTGGACTGCACATGAGACTATCCTGGATCTGGTGACTGTGGTCCACTCCTGGTCTTCACCTGGATTTGGGGACTCCTATCCGCATCTGGGCCTCACCTGGTCCTGTTGACCATGGTCCTCAAATGGGCAAAATTGGGACCCGGTGACTGTGTTCCACAACTGGAACTCACCTGGACCAGGTGACTTTGGTCCCCCTCTGGGTCTCACCGTGCCCTAGTGACTGTGAGACTCACTTTGCCCTGACTTGGACCTGCTGACCCTGGTTGCCACCTGCGCCTGACCTCGAACTGTTGACTCCGGTCCTTTCAAGGGCCTCCCCTCGACCTGGTGATCCTGGGCCCCACCTCGGCCTCACCTCGACGTGGTGACGCTTGTAACCACCGGGAACTCACCTGGATCTGCTTACTGTGTTCCACACCTGGGCCTCAAGTAGACCTGTTGACCATGGTCCCAAAGCCGGCCTCACATGGACCTGTTGCCGCTGATCCCCACCGGGGCGTCAACTTTACCTGGTAACTCTGATCCTCACCTGTGCCTCATCTGGACCTAGTGACTCTGGTCCCCACCTGGGCTTCACCTGGATCTGGTGACTCTGGTCCCACCTGGACCTGACCTGCATCTCGTGACTCTGGTCCTCAGTTTGGCCTCACCTGGATCTGGCATCTCTCGTCCCCACTTTGAACTAACTCAGAACTGCTGAATCTTTCCCCACCTCGACCGCAACCAGACCTGGTGACTCTTGTCCCCAGCTATGCCTCAATTCGACCTGATGAATCTGCTCCTCACGTGGGCCTCACATGGACCTGGGACTCAGCTGGATAGAGTGGCTCTGGTTCCCACAACGGGCTCACCTGATACAGCTGACTGTGGTCTTATTCTATGCCTCACCTGGTCCTAGTGATTCTGTTCCCATCCGGGCCTGCATGGCCCTAGTGACTCTGGTCCTCACCCAGGAATCATTAGGACCTGGATACTCTATTCCACACCTGTGCCTCACATTGACCATGGACCTCTCGTCCCATTCTGGGACTCAAACTAATCTAGTTATTGGTTCCCCTTTGGGCCTCACCCTTACCTGGTGACTCTGGACACCCGTTTGGCTTCACTTGGGCCTGGTGAATCTGGTCCTTAGCTTGTCCTCACTTGGATATGGTGACTGGTCGCCACCTAAGCCTCACCTGGACTTGGTGAATGCTGTTGCCAACTGCGCCTCACCTGGACCTTGTGACAGTGGTCCTACCTGGACTTCACCTGGATCTGGTTGCTCTGGTTCCCATATGGGGCTCTCCTGGACCTGGTTCCTGTGGTCTCCATCAGGCGTCACCTGTAACACAGTGACTCTGATGCATATTTGTGCCTCTCCTGGACCTGTTGACACTGTCCTTACCTGGGCATCACTGGGGCCTGGATACTCTCTTATATACCTGGTCCTCACCTGGACCTGGTGACTGTGGTCCCACCTGGACCTCACCGGGACGAGGTGACTGGTTCCCACAGGGACCCCACCTGGACCTGGTGACTCAGGTCCTCATATGGGCATCATGGGACCTGGTTTCTCAGTTAGACATCGGGGCCTCACCTGTACCTAGTGATTCTCGTCCCGCTCTGGGCCTCACCCTGACGTGGTGACTCTGGTCCCAACCTGGATATCACCAGAACGTGGTGACTGTGGTCCCCCTCTGGGACTCACCCGGAGATGGGGCACTGGTCCTCAACTGGGCCTCAACAGGACCTGGTGAATCTACTCCTCACCTAGGCCTCGTCTGGACCTTGTGACTCTTTTCCCACCTGGCATCAATGGGACATGGTTACTCTGTTCCCCACCTGGGCCTCACCTCCACATGATAACTTTGCTCCACACTTTGTCCTCAACTGGTCCTGATGACTCTGTTCCCCACACCTAGGCCTCAATCTGGACCTGGTGACTGTGGTGCCCACCTGGGTCTCACCTGTACCTGGTGATTCTCGTTCCCACATGAACCACACATGGACCTGGCGACTGTGGTGTTCTTGTAGACTCACATTTACCTGGTGACACTGGTCCCCACTAGAACCTCACCTGGATCTGGTGACTCTGGCCTGCTGGTTGGCCTCAACTTGACCTCGTGAGTGGGGTTGCCACCTGGGCCTCACACATAGCTGGTGACTCAATTCCCCTCGTGGTCCTCTTGGACCTGGTGAATCTGGTCCTTACCTGGTCCTATCCCAGACCCGGGGACTCTGGTCACCACCTGGGCCTCACCTGGACCTGGTGAATCTGGTCCCTATCTGGGCCTCACCCAGTCCTGGTGACTTTGTTCCCCACCTGGACCTGATTGCTGTGGACTCTTTCTTGGCCTCACCTGGAACTGGTGACTCTGATTCTATCTGCGCGTCACCCAGATCTGGTGACTCTGGGCCTCACCTGGGCATCATTGGTACCTGGTGACTGTTCCACGCCTGAGCCTAACCTGACATGATGACTCTGGAACTACTCTGGGCCTCTCCCTGACCTGATGCCTCTGGTCCCCATCTGGATGTCACCTGGACGAGGTGATTCTGGTACCCCTCTAAGCCTCAACCAGATCTGGTGACAGTGGTCCTCAACTGGGCCTCACTGGACCTAGTGAATATGCTCCATCTGGGCCTCACCCAGTCCTGGTGACTTTGTTCCCCACCTGGACCTGATTGCTGTGGACTCCTTCTTGGCCTCACCTGGAACTGGTGACTCTGATCCTAACTGGGCCTCACCCAGATCTGGTGACTCTGGTCCTCACCTGTGGACCATTATGACCTGGATCTCTGTTGCACACCTGAGCCTCACCTGGACATGACGACTCTGGATCCCCTCTGGGCCTAACCCTGGCATGGTCACTCTAGTCCCCATCTGGATGTCACCTAGACCAGGTGAATCTGGTACCCCTCTAGGCCTCAACTAGACCTGGGGATTCTAATCCTCAAGTGCGACTCACCGAGACCTAGAGAATATGCTCCCCACCTGCTCCTCATCTGGACCTGGTGACTCTGGTTCTACCTGCGCATTATCGGGACATGTTTACTCTATGCTCCACTGGGACTGACCTGATCCTGGTAACTCTGGTCCTGACTTTGGCCTCTTCTGTACCAGGTGAGTCTGGCTCCACATGGGCTTCACCAGTAACTGGTGACTCTGATCCTAAGCATATCCTCACCAGACCTGGTGACTGTGGTTCCCATCGGGACCTCATTTGGACCTCATATCTCTGGTCCCACCTGGGCCTCACCAGGACATGGTGTCTCTGGTACCCACCAGGGAAGCATCAGGATATGGTTACACTGTTCACTAACAGTGACCCAGCCGAACCTATTAACTCTGGTCTTCACCTGGGCCACACCTGGACATGGTGACACTCGTTCCCACCTGGGTCTCACCTGGACATGGTGAGTCGGATCCCCACCTGGTCCTCACCTGTAACTGGTGATTCTCGTTCCCACATGGACATCCTGTGGACCTAGTGTCTGCAGTGTTTCTAGCTTCTCATGTACCTCGTGACTCTGGTCCCCACCAGGGCCTCACAGGGACCTGGTGAGTGTGGTTGCCACCTGCACATCACCTGGACTTGGAGATTCTGGACTGCACCTGAGACTACCCTGGATCTGCGGACTGTGGTCCCCACCTGGTCTTCACCTGGATTTGGGGACTCCGGTCCCCATCTGGGACTCACCTGGCCCTGTTGACCATGGTCCTCAACTGGGCACAATGGGGGCCCGGTGACTGTGTTCCACAAATGGACCTCACCTGGACCAGGTGACTCTGGTCACCCTCTGGGTCTCACCGTGCCCTAGTGAATATGAAAGCCACTTTGGCCTGCCTTGGACCTGCTGACCCTGGTTGCCACCTGTGCCTGAGCTCAAACTGTTGATGAATGGAACTTGTATGTAGCACCAGTCTACAACAGGAATTACAAGGAAATCGCTGAATTGAACTTGGAGGCAGTAGTCTTGTGTGCCGGGAGATTCCAATTACCTCTCCCAACACTTCCGCCAAGCAGCGAGCCTAGGCCTTTTAGAAGCGAAGTGAACCAGCAGGCTGGATGTGGTGGTACAAGCCATAAGCTCAACTCTCAGAAGTGTGTTTGCATGGGAGGCAGATGTCTGCTACCCACTCGGGTATCGGAGTTGGAACCTAGTTACACTCTGATTGTAGGCCGTTGGAAATCGCTGTATTCAACTCAGATACACGGGAGTTCAGGCCCAGTGCTCACACATGCTTTTCTCGCAACCTCTCCCAGCCACTAACATAAGGATGTTAGCAGCTACTCCTACAGTCAGGCAGCATGCGGGAGGGTTCTGCCCTGTCCTCAGCTCTCACAGGGAAGCATGTCTTGAAGCCAGCTGTCAACTGGCTGCATTCCTATGGCAGTGAGAAGGTAGCAGTACTCTGAGTCAGGAGGTTCCAAGATTACCACTCTACTGCACCTGGAGATACCCTCCAGGTCTGCATTGTTAACTTGTACTCAGAAGCCTCTGGCAATCGTCTCTGGTGAAGACGTGTAAAACAAATCTGCAGGAAGTGTGGAAGTCTGAGGGATTGAGGGTGAGCTCAACTCTCAGAAGTAAGATGCTTTTGGACAAGGCGTTCAGCTACCTTCTCACATATGGAACTTAGTATGTAGCACCTGTCTACCACAAGAATTACTGGGAAATCGTGAATTGAGCTTGGAGGCACTCGTCTTGTGTGCCGGGAGATTCCAATTACCTCTCCCAGCACTTCCGTCAAACAGCGAGCCTAGGCCTTTTAGAAGCCAAGGGTACCAGCAGGCTGGATGTGGAGGTACAGGCTATTAGCTCAACTCTCAGAAGTGTGTATGCATGGGAGGCAGATGTCTGCTACCCGCTCGTACATGGGATTTGGAACCTAGCTACACTCTGGTTGAGGAAAGCCGTTGGAAATCGCTGTATTCAACTCAGATACACGGGAGTTCAGGCCCAGTGTTCACACATGTTTTTCCCGCAACCTCTCCCAGCCACTAATATTAGGATGTTAGCAGCTACTCCTACAGTCAGGCAGGATGCGGGAGGTTTCTGCCCGTCCTCAGCTCTCACAGGGAAGCATGTCTTGAAGCCAGCTGTCAACTAGCTGCATTCCTATGGCAGTGAGAAGGTAGCAGTATTTTGAGTCTGGAGGTTCCAAGATTACCAGTCGACTGCACCTGGGGATACCCTCCAGGTCTGCATTGTTACCCTGCGTCACAGAAGCCTCTGGCAAAGGTCAATGCTGAAGACCTGCGAAACTCATTCTGCAGGCAGTGTGGAACTGTGAGGGACTGAGGGTGAGCTCAACTCTCAGAAGTAAGATGGTTTTGGACAAGGCGTTCAGCTACCCTCTCACATATGGAACTTAGTATGTAGCACCTGTCTACCACAGGAATTACTAGGAAATCGCTGAACTGAGCTTGGAGGCTCTAATCTTGTGTGCCTGGTGATTCCAATTACCTCTCCCAGCACTTCGGTCAAACAGCGAGCCTAGGCCTTTTAGAAGCCAAGGGTAACATCAGGCTGGATGTGGAGGTACAGGCCATAAGCTCAACTCTCAGAAGTGTGTATGCATGGGAGGCAGATGTCTGCTACCCACTCGGACATGGGAGTTGGAACCTGTCTACACTGTGATTGATGAAAGCCTTTGGAGATCGCTGTATTCAACTCAGATACACGGGAGTTCAGGCCCAGTGCTCACACATGCTTTTCGCGCAACCTTTCCCAGCCACTAACATAAGGATGTTAGCAGCTACTCCTACAGTCAGGCAGGATGCGGGAGGGTTCTGCCCTGTCCTCAGCTCTCAAAGGGAAGCATGTCTTGAAGCCAGCTGTCAACTGGCTGCATTCCTATGGCAGTGAGAAGGTAGCAGTATTCTGAGTCAGGAGGTTCCAAGATTACCAGTCTACTGCACCTGGGGATACCCTCCAGGTCTGCATTGTTAACTTGTACTCAGAAGCCTCTGGCAATCGTCTCTGGTGAAGACGTGCGAAACTCACTCTGCAGGCAGTGTGGAACTGTGAGGGACTGAGGGTGAGCTCAACTCTCAGAAGTAAGATGCTTTTGGACAAGGCGTTCAGCTACCTTCTCACATATGGAACTTAGTATGTAGCACCTGTCTACCACAAGAATTACTGGGAAATCGTGAATTGAGCTTGGAGGCACTCGTCTTGTGTGCCGGGAGATTCCAATTACCTCTCCCAGCACTTCCGTCAAACAGCGAGCCTAGGCCTTTTAGAAGCCAAGGGTACCAGCAGGCTGGATGTGGAGGTACAGGCCATAAGCTCAACTCTCAGAAGTGTGTATGCATGGGAGGCAGATGTCTGCAACCCGCTCGTACATGGGATTTGGAACCTAGCTACACTCTGGTTGAGGAAAGCCGTTGGAAATCGCTGTATTCAACTCAGATACACGGGAGTTCAGGCCGAGGGCTCACACATGCTTTTCCCGCAACCTCTCCCAGCCACTAACATTAGGATGTTAGCAGCTACTCCTACAGTCAGGCAGCATGCGGGAGGGTTCTGCCCTGTCATCAGCTCTCTCAGGGAAGCATGTCTTGAAGCCAGCTAGCTGGCAACTAGCTGGATTCCTATGGCAGTGAGAAGGTAGCAGTACTCTGAGTCAGGAGGTTCCAAAATTACCACTCTACTGCACCTGGAGATACCCTCTAGGTCTGCATTGTTAACTTGTACTCAGAAGCCTCTGGCAATCGTCTCTGGTGAAGACGTGTGAAACTCACTCTGCAGGCGGTGTGGAACTGTGAGGGACTGAGGGTGGGCTCAACTCTCAGAAGTAAGATGCTTTTGGACAAGGCGTTCAGCTACCATCTCACATATGGAACTTAGTATGTAGCACCTGTCTACCACAAGAATTACTGGGAAATCGTGAATTGAGCTTGGAGGCACTCGTCTTGTGTGCCGGGAGATTCCAATTACCTCTCCCAGCACTTCCGTCAAAGAGCGAGCCTAGGCCTTTTAGAAGCCAAGGGTACCAGCAGGCTGGATGTGGAGGTACAGGCCATAAGCTCAACTCTCAGAAGTGTGTATGCATGGGAGGCAGATGTCTGCTACCCGCTCGTACATGGGATTTGGAACCTAGCTACACTCTGGTTGAGGAAAGCCGTTGGAAATCGCTGTATTCAACTCAGATACACGGGAGTTCAGGCCCAGTGCTCACACATGCTTTTCCCGCAACCTCTCCCAGCCACTAACATTAGGATGTTAGCAGCTTCTCCTACAGTCAGGCAGCATGCGGGAGGGTTCTGCCCTGTCCTCAGCTCTCACAGGGAAGCATGTCTTGAAGCATGCTGTCAACTAGCTGCATTCCTATGGCAGTGAGAAGGTAGCAGTATTCTGAGTCAGGAGGTTCCAAGATTACCAGTCTACTACACCTGGGGATACCCTCCAGGTCTGCATTGTTACCCTGCGTCTGAGAAGCCTCTGGCAAACGTCTCTGCTGAAGACCTACGGAACTCACTCTGCAGGCAGTGTGGAACAGTGACGGACTGAGGCTGAGCTCAACTCTCAGACGTAAGATGGTTTTGGACAAGGCGTTCAGCTACCCTCTCACGTATGGAACTTAGTATGTAGCACCAGTCTACCACAGGAATTACTAGGAAATCGCTCAACTGAGCTTGGAGGCACTAGTCTTGTGTGCCGGGTGATTCCAATTACCTCTCCCAGCACTTCCGTCAAACAGCGAGCCTAGGCCTTGTAGAAGCCAAGGGTACCAGCAAGCTGGATGTGGAGGTACAGGCCATAAGCTCAACTCTCAGAAGTGTGTATGCACGGGAGGCAGATGTCTGCTACCCACTCGGACATGGGAGTTGGAACCTAGCTACACTGTGATTGAAGAAGGCCATTGGAAATCGCTGTATTCAACTCAGATACACGGGAGTTCAGGCCCAGTGCTCACACATGCTTTTCCCGCAACCTCTCCCAGCCACTAACATAAGGATGTTAGCAGCTACTCCTACAGTCAGGCAGCATGCGGGAGGGTTCTGCCCTGTCCTCAGCTCTCACAGGGAAGCATGTCTTGAAGCCAGCTGTCAACTAGCTGCATTCCTATGGCAGTGAGAAGGTAGCAGTACTCTGAGTCAGGAGGTTCCAAGATTACAACTCTACTGCACCTGGAGATACCCTCCAGGTCTGCATTGTTAACTTGTACTCAGAAGACTCTGGCAATCGTCTCTGGTGAAGACGTGTGAAACTCACTCTGCAGGCAGTGTGGAACTGTGAGGGACTGAGGGTGGGCTCAACTCTCAGAAGTAAGATGCTTTTGGACAAGGCGTTCAGCTACCATCTCACATATGGAACTTAGTATGTAGCACCTGTCTACCACAAGAATTACTGGGAAATCGTGAATTGAGCTTGGAGGCACTCGTCTTGTGTGCCGGGAGATTCCAATTACCTCTCCCAGCACTTCCGTCAAACAGCGAGCCTAGGCCTTTTAGAAGCCAAGGGTACCATCAGGCTGGATGTGGAGGTACAGGCCATAAGCTCAACACTCAGAAGTGTGTATGCATGGGAGGCAGATGTCTGCTACCCGCTCGTACATGGGATTTGGAACCTAGCTACACTCTGGTTGAGGAAAGCCGTTGGAAATCGCTGTATTCAACTCAGATACACGGGAGTTCAGGCCCAGTGCTCACACATGCTTTTCCCGCAACCTCTCCCAGCCACTAACATTAGGATGTTAGCAGCTACTCCTACAGTCAGGCAGCATGCGGGAGGGTTCTGCCCTGTCCTCAGCTCTCTCAGGGAAGCATGTCTTGAAGCCAGCTAGCTATCAACCAGCTGCATTCCTATGGCAGTGAGAAGGTAGCAGTATTCTGAGTCAGGAGGTTCCAAGATTACCAGTCGACTGCACCTGGGGATACCCTCCAGGTCTGCATTGTTACCTTGCGTCTCAGAAGCCTCTGGCAAACGTCTCTGCTGAAGACCTGCGAAACTCACTCTGCAGGCAGTGTGGAACTGTGAGGGACTGAGGCTGAGCTCAACTCTCAGAAGTAAGATGGTTTTGGACAAGGCGTTCAGCTACCCTCTCACGTATGGAACTTAGTATGTAGCACCAGTCTACCACAGGAATTACTAGGAAATCGCTGAACTGAGCTTGGAGGCACTAGTCTTGTGTGCCGGGTGATTCCAATTACCTCTCCCAGCACTTCCGTCAAACAGCGAGCCTAGGCCTTTTAGAAGCCAAGGGTACCAGCAGGCTGGATGTGGAGGTACAGGCCATAAGCTCAACTCTCAGAAGTGTGTATGCATGGGAGGCAGATGTCTGCTACCCACTCGAACATGGGAGTTGGAACCTAGCTACACTGTGATTGAAGAAGACCATTGGAAATCGCTGTATTCAACTCAGATACACGGGAGTTCAGGCCCAGTGCTCACACATGCTTTTCCCGCAACCTCTCCCAGCCACTAACATAAGGATGTTAGCAGCTACTCCTACAGTCAGGCAGGATGAGGGAGGGTTCTGCCCTGTCCTCAGGTCTCACTGGGAAGCATGTCTTGAAGCCAGCTGTCAACTAGCTGCATTCCTATGGCAGTGAGAAGGTAGCAGTACTCTGAGTCAGGAGGTTCCAAGATTACCACTCTACTGCACCTGGAGATACCCTCCAGGTCTGCATTGTTAACTTGTACTCAGAAGCCTCTGGCAATCGTCTCTGGTGAAGACGTGTGAAACTCACTCTGCAGGCAGTGTGGAACTGTGAGGGACTGAGGGTGGGCTCAACTCTCAGAAGTAAGATGCTTTTGGACAAGGCGTTCAGCTACCATCTCACATATGGAACTTAGTATGTAGCACCTGTCTACCACAGGAATTACTGGGAAATCGTGAATTGAGCTTGGAGGCACTCGTCTTGTGTGCCGGGAGATTCCAATTACCTCTCCCAGCACTTCCGTCAAACAGCGAGCCTAGGCCTTTTAGAATCCAAGGGTACCAGCAGGCTGGATGTGGAGGTACAGGCCATAAGCTCAACTCTCAGAAGTGTGTATGCATGGGAGGCAGATGTCTGCTACCCGCTCGTACATGGAATTTGGAACCTAGCTACACTCTGGTTGATGAAAGCCGTTGGAAATCGCTGTATTCAACTCAGATACAAGGGAGTTCAGGCCCAGTGCTCACACATGCTTTTCCCGCAACCTCTACCAGCCACTAACATTAGGATGTTAGCAGCTACTCCTACAGTCAGGCAGCATGCGGGAGGGTTCTGCCCTGTCCTCAGCTCTCTCAGGGAAGCATGTCTTGAAGCCAGCTAGCTGTCAACCAGCGGAATTCCTATGGCAGTGAGAAGGCAGCAGTATTCTGAGTCAGGAGGTTCCAAGATTACCAGTCGACTGCACCTGGGGATACCCTCCAGGTCTGCATTGTTACCCTGCGTCTCAGAAGCCTCTGGCAAACGTCTCTGCTGAAGACCTGCGAAACTCACTCTGCAGGCAGTGTGGAACTGTGAGGGACTGAGGCTGAGCTCAACTCTCAGAAGTAAGATGGATTTGGACAAGGCGTTCAGCTAACGTCTCACGTATGGAACTTAGTATGTAGGTCCAGTCTACCACAGGAATTACTAGGAAATCGCTGAACTGAGCTTGGAGGCACTAGTCTTGTGTGCCGGGTGATTCCAATTACCTCTCCCAGCACTTCCGTCAAACAGCGAGCCTAGGCCTTTTAGAAGCCAAGGTTACCAGCATCCTGGTTGTGGAGGTACAGGCCATAAGCTCAACTCTCAGAAGTGTATATGCATGGGAGGCAGATGTCTGCTACCCACTCGGACATGGGAGTTGGAATCTAGCTACACTGTGATTGAAGAAGGCCATTGGAAATCGCTGTATTCAACTCAGATACACGGGAGTTCAGGCCCAGTGCTCACACATGCTTTTCCCGCAATCTCTCCCAGCCACTAACATAAGGATGTTAGCAGCTACTCCTACAGTCAGGCAGGATGCGGGAGGGTTCTGCCCTGACCTCAGCTCTCACAGGGAAGCATGTCTTGAAGCCAGCTGTCAACTAGCTGCATTCCTATGGCAGTGAGAAGGTAGCATTACTCTGAGTCAGGATGTTCCAAGATTACCACTCTACTGCACCTGGAGATACCCTCCAGGTCTGCATTGTTAACTTGTACTCAGAAGCCTCTGGCAATCGTCTCTGGTGAAGACGTGTGAAACTCACTCTGCAGGCAGTGTGGAACTGTGAGGGACTGAGGGTGGGCTCAACTCTCAGAAGTAAGATGCTTTTGGACAAGGCGTTCAGCTACCATCTCACATATGGAACTTAGTATGTAGCACCTGTCTACCACAAGAATTACTGGGAAATCGTGAATTGAGCTTGGAGGCGCTCGTCTTGTGTGCCGGGAGATTCCAATTACCTCTCCCAGCACTTCCGTCAAACAGCGAGCCTAGGCCTTTTAGAAGCCAAGGGTACCAGCAGGCTGGATGTGGAGGTACAGGCCATAAGCTCAACTCTCAGAAGTGTGTATGCATGGGAGGCAGATGTCTGCTACCCGCTCGTACATGGGATTTGGAACCTAGCTACACTCTGGTTGAGGAAAGCCGTTGGAAATCGCTGTATTCAACTCAGATACAAGGGAGTTCAGGCCCAGTGCTCACACATGCTTTTCCCGCAACCTCTACCAGCCACTAACATTAGGATGTTAGCAGCTACTCCTACAGTCAGGCAGCATGCGGGAGGGTTCTGCCCTGTCCTCAGCTCTCTCAAGGAAGCATGTCTTGAAGCCAGCTAGCTGTCAACCAGCTGCATTCCTATGGCAGTGAGAAGGTAGCAGTATTCTGAGTCAGGAGGTTCCAAGATTACCAGTCGACTGCACCTGGGGATACCCTCCAGGTCTGCATTGTTCCCCTGCGTCTCAGAAGCCTCTGGCAAACGTCTCTGCTGAAGACCTGCGAAACTCACTCTGCAGGCAGTGTGGAACTGTGAGGGACTGAGGCTGAGCTCAACTCTCAGAAGTAAGATGGTTTTGGACAAGGCGTTCAGCTACCCTCTCACGTATGGAACTTAGTATGTAGCACCAGTCTACCACAGGAATTACTAGGAAATCGCTGAACTGAGCTTGGAGGCACTAGTCTTGTGTGCCGGGTGATTCCAATTACCTCTCCCAGCACTTCCATCAAACAGCGAGCCTAGGCCTTTTAGAAGCCAAGGGTACCAGCAGGCTGGATGTGGAGGTACAGGCCATAAGCTCAACTCTCAGAAGTGTGTATGCATGGGAGGCAGATGTCTGCTACCCACTCGAACATGGGAGTTGGAACCTAGCTACACTGTGATTGAAGAAGACCATTGGAAATCGCTGTATTCACCTCAGATACACGGGAGTTCAGGCCCAGTGCTCACACATGCTTTTCCCGCAACCTCTCCCAGCCACTAACATAAGGATGTTAGGAGCTACTTCTACAGACAGGCAGGATGCGGGAGGGTTCTGCCCTGTCCTCAGGTCTCACAGGGAAGCATGTCTTGAAGCCAGCTGTCAACTAGCTGCATTCCTATGGCAGTGAGAAGGTAGCAGTACTCTGAGTCAGGAGGTTCCAAGATTACCACTCTACTGCACCTGGAGATACCCTCCAGGTCTGCATTGTTAACTTGTACTCAGAAGCCTCTGGCAATCGTCTCTGCTGAAGACGTGTGAAACTCACTCTGCAGGCAGTGTGGAACTGTGAGGGACTGAGGGTGGGCTCAACTCTCAGAAGTAAGATGCTTTTGGAAAGGCGTTCAGCTACCATCTCACATATGGAACTTAGTATGTAGCACCTGTCTACCACAGGAATTACTGGGAAATCGTGAATTGAGCTTGGAGGCACTCGTCTTGTGTTCCGGGAGATTCCAATTACCTCTCCCAGCACTTCCGTCAAACAGCGAGCCTAGGCCTTTTAGAAGCCAAGGGTACCAGCAGGCTGGATGTGGAGGTACAGGCCATAAGCTTAACTCTCAGAAGTGTGTATGCATCGGAGGCAGATGTCTGCTACCCGCTCGTACATGGGATTAGGAATCTAGCTACACTCTGGTTGAGGAAAGCCGTTGGAAATCGCTGTATTCAACTCAGATACACGGGAGTTCAGGCCCAGTGCTCACACATGCTTTTCCCGCAACCTCTCCCAGCCACTAACATTAGGATGTTAGCAGCTACTCCTACAGTCAGGCAGCATGCGGGAGGGTTCTGCCCTGTCCTCAGTTCTCTCAGGGAAGCATGTCTTGAAGCCAGCTAGCTGTCAACTAGCTGCATTCCTATGGCAGTGAGAAGGTAGCAGTATTCTGAGTCAGGAGGTTCCAAGATTACCAGTCGACTGCACCTGGGGATACCCTCCAGGTCTGCATTGTTACCCTGCGTCTCAGAAGCCTCTGGCAAACGTCTCTGCTGAAGACCTGCGAAACTCACTCTGCAGGCAGTGTGGAACTGTGAGGGACTGAGGCTGAGCTCAACTCTCAGAAGTAAGATGGTTTTGGACAAGGCGTTCAGCTAACGTCTCACGTATGGAACTTAGTATGTAGCTCCAGTCTACCACAGGAATTACTAGGAAATCGCTGAACTGAGCTTGGAGGCACTAGTCTTGTGTGCCGGGTGATTCCAATTACCTCTCCCAGCACTTCCGTCAAACAGCGAGCCTAGGCCTTTTAGAAGCCAAGGTTACCAGCATGCTGGTTGTGGAGGTACAGGCCATAAGCTCAACTCTCAGAAGTGTATATGCATGGGAGGCAGATGTCTGCTACCCACTCGGACATGGGAGTTGGAACCTAGCTACACTGTGATTGAAGAAGGCCATTGGAAATCGCTGTATTCAACTCAGATACACGGGAGTTCAGGCCCAATGCTCACACATGCTTTTCCCGAAATCTCTCCCAGCCACTAACATAAGGATGTTAGCAGCTACTCCTACAGTAAGGCAGGAT
Organism: Canis aureus; assembly: GCF_053574225.1. Taxonomy (NCBI): domain Eukaryota; kingdom Metazoa; phylum Chordata; class Mammalia; order Carnivora; family Canidae; genus Canis; species Canis aureus. The sequence continues at coordinate 59,636,761 of NC_135632.1, forward strand.
GCGGGAGGGTTCTGCCCTGACCTCAGCTCTCACAGGGAAGCATGTCTTGAAGCCAGCTGTCAACTAGCTGCATTCCTATGGCAGTGAGAAGGTAGCAGTACTCTGAGTCAGGAGGTTCCAAGATTACCACTCTACTGCACCTGGAGATACCCTCCAGGTCTGCATTGTTAACTTGTACTCAGAAGCCTCTGGCAATCGTCTCTGGTGAAGACGTGTGAAACTGACTCTGCAGGCAGTGTGGAACTGTGAGGGACTGAGGGTGGGCTCAACTCTCAGAAGTAAGATGCTTTTGGACAAGGCGTTCAGCTACCATCTCACATATGGAACTTAGTATGTAGCACCTGTCTACCACAAGAATTACTGGGAAATCGTGAATTGAGCTTGGAGGCACTCGTCTTGTGTGCCGGGAGATTCCCATTACCTCTCCCAGCACTTCCGTCAAACAGCGAGCCTAGGCCTTTTAGAAGCCAAGGGTACCAGCAGGCTGGATGTGGAGGTACAGGCCATAAGCTCAACTCTCAGAAGTGTGTATGCATGGGAGGCAGATGTCTGCTACCCGCTCGTACATGGGATTTGGAACCTAGCTACACTCTGGTTGAGGAAAGCCGTTGGAAATCGCTGTATTCAACTCAGATACAAGGGAGTTCAGGCCCAGTGCTCACACATGCTTTTCCCGCAACGTCTCCCAGCCACTAACATTAGGATGTTAGCAGCTACTCCTACAGTCAGGCAGCATGCGGGAGGGTTCTGCCCTGTCCTCAGCTCTCTCAGGGAAGCATGTCTTGAAGCCAGCTAGCTGTCAACCAGCTGCATTCCTATGGCAGTGAGAAGGTAGCAGTATTCTGAGTCAGGAGGTTCCAAGATTACCAGTCGACTGCACCTGGGGATACCCTCACGGTCTTCATTGTTACCATCCGTCTCAGAAGCCTCTGGCAAACGTCTCTGCTGAAGACCTGCGAAACTCACTCTGCAGGCAGTGTGGAACTGTGAGGGACTGAGGATGAGCTCAACTCTCAGAAGTAAGATGGTTTTGGACAAGGCGTTCAGCTACCCTCTCACGTATGGAACTTAGTATGTAGCACCAGTCTACCACAGGAATTACTAGGAAATCGCTGAACTGAGCTTGGAGGCACTAGTCTTGTGTGCTGGGTGGTTCCAATTACCTCTCCCAGCACTTCCGTCAAACAGCGAGCCTAGGCCTTTTAGAAGCCAAGGGTACCAGCAGGTTGGATGTGGAGGTACAGGCCATAAGCTCAACTCTCAGAAGTGTGTATGCATGGGAGGCAGATGTCTGCTACCCACTCGAACATGGGAGTTGGAACCTAGCTACACTGTGATTGAAGAAGACCATTGGAAATCGCTGTATTCAACTCAGATACACGGGAGTTCAGGCCCAGTGCTCACACATGCTTTTCCCGCAACCTCTCCCAGCCACTAACATAAGGATGTTAGCAGCTACTCCTACAGTCAGGCAGGATGCGGGAGGGTTCTGCCCTCTCCTCAGGTCTCACAGGGAAGCATGTCTTGAAGCCAGCTGTCAACTAGCTGCATTCCTATGGCAGTGAGAAGGTAGCAGTACTCTGAGTCAGGAGGTTCCAAGATTACCACTCTACTGCACCTGGAGATACTCTCCAGGTCTGCATTGTTAACTTGTACTCAGAAGCCTCTGGCAATCGTCTCTGTTGAAGACGTGTGAAACTCACTCTGCAGGCAGTGTGGAACTGTGAGGGACTGAGGGTGGGCTCAACTCTCAGAAGTAAGATGCTTTTGGACAAGGCGTTCAGCTACCATCTCACATATGGAACTTAGTATGTAGCACCTGTCTACCACAGGAATTACTGGGAAATCGTGAATTGAGCTTGGAGGCACTCGTCTTGTGTGCCGGGAGATTCCAATTACCTCTCCCAACACTTCCGTCAAACAGCGAGCCTAGGCCTTTTAGAAGCCAAGGGTACCAGCAGGCTGGATGTGGAGGTACAGGCCATAAGCTCAACTCTCAGAGGTGTATATGCTTGGGAGGCAGATGTCTGCTACCCGCTCGTACATGGGATTTGGAACCTAGCTACACTCTGGTTGAGGAAAGCCGTGGAAATCGCTGTATTCAACTCAGATACACGGGAGTTCAGGCCCAGTGCTCACACATGCTTTTCCCGCAACCTCTCCCAGCCACTAAATTTAGGATGTTAGCAGCTTCTCCTACAGTCAGGCAGCATGCGGGAGGGTTCTGCCCTGTCCTCAGCTTTCACAGGGAAGCATGTCTTGAAGCATGCTGTCAACTAGCTGCATTTTATGGCAGTGAGAACGTAGCAGTATTCTGAGTCAGGAGGTTCCAAGATTACCAGTCGACTGCACCTGGGGATACCCTCCAGGTCTGCATTGTTACCCAGCGTCTCAGAAGCCTCTGGCAAACGTCTCTGCTGAAGACCTACGGAACTCACTCTGCAGGCAGTGTGGAACAGTGACGGACTGAGGCTGAGCTCAACTCTCAGAAGTAAGATGGTTTTGGACAAGGCGTTCAGCTACCCTCTCACGTATGGAACTTAGTATGTAGCACCAGTCTACCACAGGAATTACTAGGAAATCGCTCAACTGAGCTTGGAGGCACTAGTCTTTTCTGCCGGGTGATTCCAATTACCTCTCCCAGCACTTCCGTCAAACAGCGAGCCTAGGCCTTTTAGAAGCCAAGGGTACCAGCTGGCTGGATGTGGAGGTACAGGCCATAAGCTCAACTCTCAGAAGTGTGTATGCACGGGAGGCAGATGTCTGCTACCCACTCGGACATGGGAGTTGGAACCTAGCTACACTGTGATTGAAGAAGGCCATTGGAAATCGCTGTATTCAACTCAGATACACGGGAGTTCAGGCCCAGTGCTCACACATGCTTTTCCCGCAACCTCTCCCAGCCACTAACATAAGGATGTTAGCAGCTACTCCTAAAGTCAGGCAGGATGCGGGAGGGTTCTGCCCTGTCCTCAGCTCTCACAGGGAAGCATGTCTTGAAGCCAGCTGTCAACTAGCTGCATTCCTATGGCAGTGAGAAAGTAGCAGTACTCTGAGTCAGGAGGTTCCAAGATTACCACTCTACTGCACCTGGAGATGCCCTCCAGGTCTGCATTGTTAACTTGTACTCAGAAGACTCTGGCAATCGTCTCTGATGAAGACGTGTGAAACTCACTCTGCAGGCAGTGTGGAACTGTGAGGGACTGAGGGTGGGCTCAACTCTCAGAAGTAAGATGCTTTTGGACAAGGCGTTCAGCTACCATCTCACATATGGAACTTAGTATGTAGCACCTGTCTACCACAAGAATTACTGGGACATCGTGAATTGAGCTTGGAGGCACTCGTCTTGTGTGCCGGGAGATTCCAATTACCTCTCCCAGCACTTCCGTCAAACAGCGAGCCTAGGCCTTTTAGAAGCCAAGGGTACCATCAGGCTGGATGTGGAGGTACAGGCCATAAGCTCAACACTCAGAAGTGTGTATGCATGGGAGGCAGATGTCTGCTACACGCTCGTACATGGGATTTGGAACCTAGCTACACTCTGGTTGAGGAAAGCCGTTGGAAATCGCTGTATTCAACTCAGATACACGGGAGTTCAGGCCCAGTGCTCACACATGCTTTTCCCGCAACCTCTCCCAGCCACTAACATTAGGATGTTAGCAGCTACTCCTACAGTCAGGCAGCATGCGGGAGGGTTCTGCCCTGTCGTCAGCTCTCTCAGGGAAGCATGTCTTGAAGCCAGCTAGCTGTCTACTAGCTGCATTCCTATGGCAGTGAGAAGGTAGCAGTATTCTGAGTCAGGAGGTTCCAAGATTACCAGTCGACTGCACCTGGGGATACCCTCCAGGTCTGCATAGTTACCCTGCGTCTCAGAAGCCTCTGGCAAACGTCTCTGCTGAAGACCTGCGAAACTCATTCGGCAGGCAGTGTGGAACTGTGAGGGACTCTGGCTGAGCTCAGCTCTCAGAAGGAGATGGTTTTGGACAAGGCGTTCAGCTACCCTCTCACGTATGGAACTTAGTATGTAGCACCAGTCTACCACAGGATTTACTAGGAAATCGCTGAACTGAGCTTGGAGGCACTAGTCTTGTGTGCCGGGTATTCCAGTTACCTCTCCCAGCACTTCCGTCAAACAGCGAGCCTAGACCTTTTAGAAGCCAAGGGTACCAGCAGGCTGGATGTGGAGGTACAGGCCATAAGCTCAACTCTCAGAGGTGTATATGCATGGGAGGCAGATGTCTGCTACCCACTAGGACATGGGAGTTGGAACCTAGCTACACTGTGATTGAAGAAGGCCATTGGAAATCGCTGTATTCAACTCAGATACACGGGAGTTCAGGCCCAGTGCTCACACATGCTTTTCCCGCAATCTCTCCCAGCCACTAACATAGGATGTTAGCAGCTACTCCTACAGTCAGGCAGGATGCGGGAGGGTTCTGCCCTGTCCTCAGCTCTCACAGGGAAGCATGTCTTGAAGCCAGCTGTCAACTAGCTGCATTCCTATGGCAGTGAAAAGATAGCAGTATTCTGAGTCAGGAGGTTACAAGATTACCAGTCGACTGCACCTGGGGATACCCTCCAGGTCAGCATTGTTACCCTGCGTCTCAGAAGCCTCTGGCAAACGTCTCTGCTGAAGACCTACGAAACTCACTCTGCAGGCACTGTGGAACTGTGAGGGACTGAGGCTGAGCTCAACTCTCAGAAGTAAGATGGTTTTGGACAAGGGTTTCAGCTACCCTCTCACGTATGGAACTTAGTATGTAGCACCAATCTACCACAGGAATTATAGTAAATCGCTGAACTGAGCTTGGAGGCACTAGTCTTGTGTGCCGGGTGATTCCAATTACCTCTCCCAGCACTTCCGTCAAACAGCGAGCCTAGGCCTTTTAGAAGTCAAGGGTACCAGCAGGCTGGATGTGGAGGTACAGTCCATAAGCTCAAATCTCAGAAGTGTGTATGCATGGGAGGCAGATGTCTGCTACCCACTCGGACATGGGAGTTGGAACCTAGCTACACTGTGATTGAAGAAGGCCATTGGAAATCGCTGTATTCAACTCAGATACATGGGAGTTCAGGCCCAGTGCTCACACATGCTTTTCCCGCAACCTCTCCCAGCCACTAACATAAGGATGTTAGCAGCTACTCCTACAGTCAGGCAGGATGCGGGAGGGTTCTGCCCTGTCCTCAGCTCTCACAGGGAAGCATGTCTTGAAGCCAGCTGTCAACTAGCTGCATTCCTATGGCAGTGAGAAGGTAGCAGTACTCTGAGTCAGGAGGATCCAAGATTACCACTCTACTGCACCTGGAGATACCCTCCAGGTCTGCATTGTTAACTTGTACTCAGAAGCCTCTGGCAATCGTCTCTGGTGAAGACGTGTGAAACTCACTCTGCAGGCAGTGTGGAACTGTGAGGGACTGAGGGTGAGCTGAACTCTCAGAAGTAAGATGGTTTTGGACAAGGCGTTCAGCTACCCTCTCACGTATGGAACTTAGTATGTAGCACCACTCTACCACAGGAATTACTAGGAAATCGCTGAACTGAGCTTGGAGGCACTAGTCTTGTGTGCCGGGTGATTCCAATTACCTCTCCCAGCACTTCCGTCAAACAGCGAGCCTAGGCCTTTTAGAAGCCAAGGGTACCAGCAGGCTGGATGTGGAGGTACAGGCCATAAGCTCAACTCTCAGAAGTGTGTATGCATGGGAGGCAGATGTCTGCTACCCGCTCGTACATGGGATTTGGAACCTAGCTACACTCTGGTTGAGGAAAGCCGTTGGAAATCGCTGTATTCAACTCAGATACACGGGAGTTCAGGCCCAGTGCTCACACATGCTTTTCCTGCAACCTCTCCCAGCCACTAACATTAGGATGTTAGCACCTACTCCTACAGTCAGGGAGAATGCGGGAGGGTTCTGCCCTGTCCTCAGCTCTCACAGGGAAGCATGTCTTGAAGCCAGCTGTCAACTAGCTGCATTCCTATGGCAGTGAGAAGGTAGCAGTATTCTGAGTCAGGAGGTTCCAAGATTACCAGTCGACTGCACCTGGGGATACCCTCCAGGTCTGCATTGTTACCCTGCTTCTCAGAAGCCTCTGGCAAACGTCTCTGCTGAAGACCTGCGAAACTCACTCTGCAGGCATTGTGGAACTGTGAGGGACTGAGGCTGAGCTCAACTCTCAGAAGTAAGATGGTTTTGGACAAGGCGTTCAGCTACCCTCTCACGTATGGAACTAGGTATGTAGCACCAGTCTACCACAGGAATTACTAGGAAATCGCTGAACTGAGCTTGGAGGCACTAGTCTTGAGTGCCGGGTGATTCCAATTACCTCTCCCAGCACTTCCGTCAAACAGCGAGCCTAGGCCTTTTAGAAGCCAAGGTTACCAGCATGCTGGTTGTGGAGGTACAGGCCATAAGCTCAACTCTCAGAAGTGTATATGCATGGGAGGCAGATGTCTGCTACCCACTCGGACATGGAAGTTGGAACCTAGCTACACTGTGATTGAACAAGGCCATTGGAAATCGCTGTAATCAACTCAGATACACGGGAGTTCAGGCCCAGTGCTCACACATGCTTTTCCCGCAACCTCTCCCAGCCACTAACATAAGGATGTTAGCAGCTACTCCTACAGTAGGGAGAATGCGGGAGGGTTCTGCCCTGACCTCAGCTCTCACAGGGAAGCATGTCTTGAAGCCAGCTGTCAACTAGCTGCATTCCTATGGCAGTGAGAAGGTAGCAGTACTCTGAGTCAGGAGGTTCCAAGATTACCACTCTACTGCACCTGGAGATACCCTCCAGGTCTGCATTGTTAACTTGTACTCAGAAGTCTCTGGCAATCGTCTCTGCTGAAGACGTGTGAAACACACTCTGCAGGCAGTGTGGAACTGTGAGGGACTGAGGGTGGGCTCAACTCTCAGAAGTAAGATGCTTTTGGACAAGGCGTTCAGCTACCATCTCACATATGGAACTTAGTATGTAGCACCTGTCTACCACAGGAATTACTGGGAAATCGTGAATTGAGCTTGGAGGCACTCGTCTTGTGTGCCGGGAGATTCCAATTACCTCTCCCAGCACTTCCGTCAAACAGCGAGCCTAGGCCTTTTAGAAGCCAAGGGTACCAGCAGGCTGTATGTGGAGGTACAGGCCCTAAGCTCAACTCTCAGAAGTGTGTATGCATGGGAGGCAGATGTCTGCTACCCGCTCGTACATGGGATTTGGAACCTAGCTACAATCTGGTTGAGGAAAGCCGTTGGAAATCGCTGTATTCAACTCAGATACACGGGAGTTCAGGCCCAGTGCTCACACATGCTTTTCCCGCAACCTCTCCCAGCCACTAACATTAGGATGTTAGCAGCTACTCCTACAGTCAGGCAGCATGCGGGAGGGATCTTCCCTGTCCTCAGCTCTCTCAGGGAAGCATGTCTTAAAGCCAGCTAGCTGTCAACTAGCTGCATTCCTATGGCAGTGAGAAGGTAGCAGTATTCTGAGTCAGGAGGTTCCAAGATTACCAGTCGACTGCACCTGGGGATACCCTCCAGGTCTGCATTGTTACCCTGCGTCTCAGAAGCCTCTGGCAAACGTCTCTGCTGAAGACCTGCGAAACTCACTCTGCAGGCAGTGTGGAACTGTGAGGGACTGAGGCTGAGCTCAACTCTCAGAAGTAAGATGGTTTTGGACAAGGCGTTCAGCTACCCTCTCACGTATGGAACTTAGTATGTAGCTCCAGTCTACCACAGGAATTACTAGGAAATCGCTGAACTGAGCTTGGAGGCACTAGTCTTGTGTGCCGGGTGATTCCAATTACCTCTCCCAGCACTTCCGTCAAACAGCGAGCCTAGGCCTTTTAGAAGCCAAGGGTACCAGCATGCTGGTGTGGAGATACAGGCCATAAGCTCATCTCTCAGAAGTGTATATGCATGGGAGGCAGATGTCTGCTACCCACTCGGACATGGGAGTTGGAATCTAGCTACACTGTGATTGAAGAAGGCCATTGGAAATCGCTGTATTCAACTCAGATACACGGGAGTTCAGGCCCAGTGCTCACACATGCTTTTCCCGCAATCTCTCCCAGCCACTAACATAAGGATGTTAGCAGCTACTCCTACAGTCAGGCAGGATGCGGGAGGGTTCTGCCCTGACCTCAGCTCTCACAGGGAAGCATGTCTTGAAGCCAGCTGTCAACTAGCTGCATTCCTATGGCAGTGAGAAGGTAGCAGTACTCTGAGTCAGGATGTTCCAAGATTACCACTCTACTGCACCTGGAGATACCCTCCAGGTCTGCATTGTTAACTTGTACTCAGAAGCCTCTGGCAATCGTCTCTGCTGAAGACCTGTGAAACTCACTCTGCAGGCAGTGTGGAACTGTGAGGGACTGAGGGTGGGCTCAACTCTCAGAAGTAAGATGCTTTTGGACAAGGCGTTCAGCTACCATCTCATATATGGAACTTAGTATGTAGCACCTGTCTACCACAGGAATTTCTGGGAAATCGTGAATTGAGCTTGGAGGCACTCGTCTTGTGTGCCGGGAGATTCCAATTACCTCTCCCAGCACTTCCGTCAAACAGCGAGCCTAGGCCTTTTAGAAGCCAAGGGTACCAGCAGGCTGGATGTGGAGGTACAGGCCATAAGCTCAACTCTCAGAAGTGTGTATGCATGGGAGGCAGATGTCTGCTACCCGCTCGTACATGGGATTTGGAACCTAGCTACACTCTGGTTGAGGAAAGCCGTTGGAAATCGCCGTATTCAACTCAGATACACGGGAGTTCAGGCCCAGTGCTCACACATGCTTTTCCCGCAACCTCTCCCAGCCACTAACATTAGGATGTTAGCAGCTACTCCTACAGTCAGGCAGCATGCGGGAGGGTTCTGCCCTGTCCTCAGCTCTCTCAGGGAAGCATGTCTTGAAGCCAGCTAGCTGTCAACTAGCTGCATTCCTATGGCAGTGAGAAGGTAGCAGTATTCTGAGTCAGGAGGTTCCAAGATTACCAGTCGACTGCACCTGAGGATACCCTCCAGGTCTGCATTGTTACCCTGCGTCTCAGAAGCCTCTGGCAAACGTCTCTGCTGAAGACCTGCGAAACTCACTCTGCAGGCAGTGTGGAACTGTGAGGGACTGAGGCTGAGCTCAACTCTCAGAAGTAAGATGGTTTTGGACAAGGCGTTCAGCTACCCTCTCACGTATGGAACTTAGTATGTAGCTCCAGTCTACCACAGGAATTACTAGGAAATCGCTGAACTGAGCTTGGAGGCACTAGTCTTGTGTGCCGGGTGATTCCAATTACCTCTCCCAGCACTTCCGTCAAACAGCGAGCCTAGGCCTTTTAGAAGCCAAGGGTACCAGCATGCTGGTTGTGGAGGTACAGGCCATAAGCTCAACTCTCAGAAGTGTATATGCATGGGAGGCAGATGTCTGCTACCCACTCGGACATGGGAGTTGGAACCTAGCTACACTGTGATTGAAGAAGGCCATTGGAAATCGCTGTATTCAACTCAGATACACGGGAGTTCAGGCCCAGTGCTCACACATGCTTTTCCCGCAATCTCTCCCAGCCACTAACATAAGGATGTTAGCAGCTACTCCTACAGTCAGGCAGGATGCGGGAGGGTTCTGCCCTGACCTCAGCTCTCACAGGGAAGCATGTCTTGAAGCCAGCTGTCAACTAGCTGCATTCCTATGGCAGTGAGAAGGTAGCAGTTCCCTGAGTCAGGAGGTTCCAAGATTACCACTCTACTGCACCTGGAGATACCCTCCAGGTCTGCATTGTTAACTTGTACTCAGAAGCCTCTGGCAATCGTCTCTGGTGAAGACGTGTGAAAATCACTCTGCAGGCAGTGTGGAACTGTGAGGGACAGAGGGTGGGCTCAACTCTCAGAAGTAAGATGCTTTTGGACAAGGCGTTCAGCTACCATCTCACATATGGAACTTAGTATGTAGCACCTGTCTACCACAAGAATTACTGGGAAATCATGAATTGAGCTTGGAGGCACTCGTCTTGTGTGACGGGAGATTCCAATTACCTCTCCCAGCACTTCCGTCAAACAGCGAGCCTAGGCCTTTTAGAAGCCAAGGGTACCAGCAGGCTGGATGTGGAGGTACAGGCCATAAGCTCAACTCTCAGAAGTGTGTATGCATGGGAGGCAGATGTCTGCTACCCGCTCGTACATGGGATTTGGAACCTAGCTACACTCTGGTTGAGGAAAGCCGTTGGAAATCGCTGTATTCAACTCAGATACAAGGGAGTTCAGGCCCAGTGCTCACACATGCTTTTCCCGCAACCTCTACCAGCCACTAACATTAGGATGTTAGCAGCTACTCCTACAGTCAGGCAGCATGCGGGAGGGTTCTGCCCTGTCCTCAGCTCTCTCAGGGAAGCATGTCTTGAAGCCAGCTAGCTGTCAACCAGCTGCATTCCTATGGCAGTGAGAAGGTAGCAGTATTCTGAGTCAGGAGGTTCCAAGATTACCAGTCGACTGCACCTGGGGATACCCTCCATGTCTGAATTGTTACCCTGCGTCTCAGAAGCCTCTGGCAAACGTCTCTGCTGAAGACCTGCGAAACTCACTCTGCAGGCAGTGTGGAACTGTGAGTGACTGAGGGTGAGCTCAACTCTCAGAAGTAAGATGGTTTTGGACAAGGCGTTCAGGTACCCTCTCACGTATGGAACTTAGTATGTAGGTCCAGTCTACCACAGGAATTACTAGGAAATCGCTGAACTGAGCTTGGAGGCACTAGTCTTGTGTGCCGGGTGATTCCAATTACCTCTCCCAGCACTTCCGTCAAACAGCGAGCCTAGGCCTTTTAGAAGCCAAGGGTACCAGCAGGCTGGATGTGGAGGTACAGGCCATAAGCTCAACTCTCAGAAGTGTGTATGCATGGGAGGCAGATGTCTGCTACCCACTCGGACATGGGAGTTGGAACCTAGCTACACTGCGATTGAACAAGGCCAATGGAAATCGCTGTAATCAACTCAGATACACGGGAGTTCAGGCCCAGTGCTCACACATGCTTTTCCCGCAACCTCTCCCAGCCACTAACATAAGGATGTTAGCAGCTACTCCTACAGTAGGAAGGATGCGGGAGGGTTCTGCCCTGACCTCAGCTCTCACAGGGAAGCATGTCTTGAAGCCAGCTGTCAACTAGCTGCATTCCTATGGCAGTGAGAAGGTAGCAGTACTCTGAGTCAGGAGGTTCCAAGATTACCACTCTACTGCACCTGGAGATACCCTCCAGGTCTGCATTGTTAACTTGTACTCAGAAGCCTCTGGCAATCGTCTCTGCTGAAGACGTGTGAAACTCACTCTGCAGGCAGTGTGGAACTGTGAGGGACTGAGGGTGGGCTCAACTCTCAGAAGTAAGATGCTTTTGGACAAGGCGTTCAGCTACCATCTCACATATGGAACTTAGTATGTAGCACCTGTCTACCACAGGAATTACTGGGAAATCGTGAATTGAGCTTGGAGGCACTCGTCTTGTGTGCCGGGAGATTCCAATTACCTCTCCCAGCACTTCCGTCAAACAGCGAGCCTAGGCCTTTTAGAAGCCAAGGGTACCAGCAGGCTGGATGTGGAGGTACAGGCCATAAGCTCAACTCTCAGAAGTGTGTATGCATGGGAGGCAGATGTCTGCTACCCGCTCGTACAGGGGATTTGGAACATAGCTACACTCTGGTTGAGGAAAGCCGTTGGAAATCGCTGTATTCAACTCAGATACACGGGAGTTCAGGCCCAGTGCTCACACATGCTTTTCCCGCAACCTCTCCCAGCCACTAACATTAGGATGTTAGCAGCTTCTCCTACAGTCAGGCAGCATGCGGGAGGGTTCTGCCCTGTCCTCAGCTCTCACAGGGAAGCATGTCTTGAAGCATGCTGTCAACTAGCTGCATTCCTATGGCAGTGAGAAGGTAGCAGTATTCTGAGTCAGGAGGTTCCAAGATTACCAGTCTACTGCACCTGGGGATACCCTCCATGTCTGCATTGTTACCCTGCGTCTCAGAAGCCTCTGGCAAACGTCTCTGCTGAAGACCTGCGGAACTCACTCTGCAGGCAGTGTGGAACTGTGACGGACTGAGGCTGAGCTCAACTCTCAGAAGTAAGATGGTTTTGGACAAGGCGTTCAGCTACCCTCTCACGTATGGAATTTAGTATGTAGCACCAGTCTACCACAGGAATTACTAGGAAATCGCTCAACTGAGCTTGGAGGCACTAGTCTTGTGTGCCGGGTGATTCCAATTACCTCTCCCAGCACTTCCGTCAAACAGCGAGCCTAGGCCTTTTAGAAGCCAAGGGTACCAGCAGGCTGGATGTGGAGGTACAGGCCATAAGCTCAACTCTCAGAAGTGTGTATGCACGGGAGGCAGATGTCTGCTACCCACTCGGACATGGGAGTTGGAACCTAGCTACACTGTGATTGAAGAAGGCCATTGGAAATCGCTGTATTCAACTCAGATACACGGGAGTTCAGGCCCAGTGCTCACACATGCTTTTCCCGCAACCTCTCCCAGCCACTAACATAAGGATGTTAGCAGCTACTCCTACAGTCAGGCAGGATGCGGGAGGGTTCTGCCCTGTCCTCAGCTCTCACAGGGAAGCATGTCTTGAAGCCAGCTGTCAACTAGCTGCATTCCTATGGCAGTGAGAAGGTAGCAGTACTCTGAATCAGGAGGTTCCAAGATTACCACTCTACTGCACCTGGAGATACCCTCCAGGTCTGCATTGTTAACTTGTACTCAGAAGACTCTGGCAATCGTCTCTGGTGAAGACGTGTGAAACTCACTCTGCAGGCAGTGTGGAACTGTGAGGGACTGAGGGTGGGCTCAACTCTCAGAAGTAAGATGCTTTTGGACAAGGCGTTCAGCTACCATCTCACATATGGAACTTAGTATGTAGCACCTGTCTACCACAAGAATTACTGGGAAATCATGAATTGAGCTTGGAGGCACTCGTCTTGTGTGCCGGGAGATTCCAATTACCTCTCCCAGCACTTCCGTCAAACAGCGAGCCTAGGCCTTTTAGAAGCCAAGGGTACCAGCAGGCTGGATGTGGAGGTACAGGCCATAAGCTCAACTCTCAGAAGTGTGTATGCATGGGAGGCAGATGTCTGCTACCCGCTCGTACATGGGATTTGGAACCTAGCTACACTCTGGTTGAGGAAAGCCGTTGGAAATCGCTGTATTCAACTCAGATACAAGGGAGTTCAGGCCCAGTGCTCACACATGCTTTTCCCGCAACCTCTACCAGCCACTAACATTAGGATGTTAGCAGCTACTCCTACAGTCAGGCAGCATGCGGGAGGGTTCTGCCCTGTCCTCAGCTCTCTCAGGGAAGCATGTCTTGAAGCCAGCTAGCTGTCAACCAGCTGCATTCCTATGGCAGTGAGAAGGTAGCAGTATTCTGAGTCAGGAGGTTCCAAGATTACCAGTCGACTGCACCTGGGGATACCCTCCATGTCTGAAGTGTTACCCTGCGTCTCAGAAGCCTCTGGCAAACGTCTCTGCTGAAGACCTGCGAAACTCACTCTGCAGGCAGTGTGGAACTGTGAGTGACTGAGGGTGAGCTCAACTCTCAGAAGTAAGATGGTTTTGGACAAGGCGTTCAGGTACCCTCTCACGTATGGAACTTAGTATGTAGGTCCAGTCTACCACAGGAATTACTAGGAAATCGCTGAACTGAGCTTGGAGGCACTAGTCTTGTGTGCCGGGTGATTCCAATTACCTCTCCCAGCACTTCCGTCAAACAGCGAGCCTAGGCCTTTTAGAAGCCAAGGGTACCAGCAGGCTGGATGTGGAGGTACAGGCCATAAGCTCAACTCTCAGAAGTGTGTATGCATGGGAGGCAGATGTCTGCTACCCACTCGGACATGGGAGTTGGAACCTAGCTACACTGCGATTGAACAAGGCCAATGGAAATCGCTGTAATCAACTCAGATACACGGGAGTTCAGGCCCAGTGCTCACACATGCTTTTCCCGCAACCTCTCCCAACCACTAACATAAGGATGTTAGCAGCTACTCCTACAGTAGGAAGGATGCGGGAGGGTTCTGCCCTGACCTCAGCTCTCACAGGGAAGCATGTCTTGAAGCCAGCTGTCAACTAGCTGCATTCCTATGGCAGTGAGAAGTTAGCAGTATTCTGAGTCAGGTGGTTCCAAGATTACCAGTCTACTGCACCTGGGGATACCCTCCAGGTCAGCATTGTTACCCTGCGTCTCAGAAGCCTCTGGCAAACGTCTCTGCTGAAGACCTGCGAAACTCACTCTGCAGGCAGCGTGGAAGTGTGAGGGACTGAGGCTGAGCTCAACTCTCAGAAGTAAGATGGTTTTGGACAAGGCGTTCAGCTACCCTCTCACGTATGGAACTTAGTATGTAGCACCAGTCTACCACAGGAATTACTAGGAAATCGTTGAACTGAGCTTGGAGGCACTAGTCTTGTGTGCCGGGTGATTCCAAATTCCTCTCCCAGCACTTCCGTCAAACAGCGAGCCTAGGCCTTTAGAAGCCAAGGGTACCAGCAGGCTGGATGTGGAGTTACAGGCCATAAGCTCAACTCTCAGATGTGTGTATGTATGGGAGGCAGATGTCTGCTACCCACTCGGACATGGGAGTTGTAACCTAGCTACACTGTGATTGAAGAAGTCCATTGGAAATCGCCGTATTCAACTCAGATACACGGGAGTTCAGGCCCAGTTCTCACACATGCTTTTCCCGCAACCTCTCCCAGCCACTAACATAAGGATGTTAGCAGCTACTCCTACAGTCAGGCAGGATGCGGGAGGGTTCTGCCCTGTCCTCAGCTCTCACAGGGAAGCATGTCTTGAAGCCAGCTAGCTGTCAACTAGCTGCATTCCTAGGGCAGTGAGAAGGTAGCAGTACTCTGAGTCAGGAGGTTCCAAGATTACCACTCTACTGCACCTGGAGATACCCTCCAGGTCTGCATTGTTAACTTGTACTCAGAAGCCTCTGGCAATCGTCTCTGGTGAAGACGTGTGAAACACACTCTGCAGGCAGTGTGGAACTGTGAGGGACTGAGGGTGGGCTCAACTCTCAGAAGTAAGATGATTTTGGACAAGGCGTTCAGCTACCATCTCAGATATGGAACTTAGTATGTAGCACCTGTCTACCACAAGAATTACTGGGACATCGTGAATTGAGCTTGGAGGCACTCGTCTTGTGTGCCGGGAGATTCCAATTACCTCTCCCAGCACTTCCGTCAAACAGCGAGCCTAGGCCTTTTAGAAGCCAAGGGTACCAACAGGCTGGATGTGGAGGTACAGGCCATAAGCTCAACTCTCAGAAGTGTGTATGCATGGGAGGCATATGTCTGCTACCCGCTCGAACATGGGATTTGGAACCTAGCTACACTCTGGTTGAGGAAAGCCGTTGGAAATCGCTGTATTCAACTCAGATACACGGGAGTTCAGGCCCAGTGCTCACACATGCTTTTCCCGCAAACTCTCCCAGCCACTAACATTAGGATGTTAGCCGCTACTCCTACAGTCAGGCAGCATGCGGGAGGGATCTGCCCTGTCCTCAGCTCTCACAGGGAAACATGTCTTGAAGCTAGTTGTCAACTAGATGCATTCCTATGGCACTCAGAAGGTAGCAGTATTCTGAGTCAGGAGGTTCCAAGATTACCAGTCTACTGCACCTGGGGATACCCTCCAGGTCTGCATTGTTACCCTGCGTCTCAGAAGCCTCTGGCAAACGTCTCTGCTGAAGACCTGTGAAACTCACTCTGCAGGCAGTGTGGAACTGTGAGTGACTGAGGTTGAGCTCAACTCTCAGAAGTAAGATGGTTTTGGACAAGGCGTTCAGCTACCCTCTCACGTATGGAACTTATTATGTAGCTCCAGTCTACCACAGGAATTACTAGGAAATCGCTGAACTGAGCTTGGAGGCACTAGTCTTGTGTGCCGGGTGATTCCAATTACCTCTCCCAGCACTTCCGTCAAACAGCGAGCCTAGGCCTTTTAGAAGCCAAGGGTACCAGCAGGCTGGATATGGAGGTACAGGCCATAAGCTCAACTCTCAGAAGTGGGTAAGCATGGGAGGCAGATGTCTGCTATCCACTCGGACATGGGAGTTGGAACCTAGCTACACTGTGATTGAAGAAGGCCATTGGAAATCGCTGTATTCAACTCAGATACACGGGAGTTCAGGCCCAGTGCTCACACATGCTTTTCCCGCAATCTCTCCCAGCCACTAACATAAGGATGTTAGCAGCTAGTCCTACAGTCAGGCAGGTTGCGGGAGTTTTCTGCCCTGTCCACAGCTCTCACAGGGAAGCATGTCTAGGGCCAGCTGTCAACTAGCTGCATTCCTATGGCAGTGAGAAGGTAGCAGTACTCTGAGTCAGGAGGTTCCAAGATTACCACTCTACTGCACCTGGAGATACCCTCCAAGTCTGCATTGTTAACTTGTACTCAGAAGCCTCTGGCAATCGTCTCTGGTGAAGACGTGTGAAACTCACTCTGCAGGCAGTGTGGAAGTGTGAGGGACTGAGGGTGTGCTCAACTCTCAGAAGTAAGATGCTTTTGGACAAGGCGTTCAGCTACCATCTCACATATGGAACTTAGTATGTAGCACCTGTCTACCACAAGAAATACTGGGAAATCGTGAATTGAGCTTGGAGGCACTCGTCTTGTGTGCCGGGAGATTCCAATTACCTCTCCCAGCACTTCCGTCAAACAGCGAGCCTAGGCCCTTTAGAAGCCAAGGGTACCAGCAGGCTGGATGTGGAGGTACAGGCCATAACCTCAACTCTCAGAAGTGTGTATGCATGGGAGGCAGATGTCTGCTACCCGCTCGTACATGGGATTTGGAACCTAGCTACACTCTGGTTGAGGAAAGCCGTTGGAAATCGCTGTATTCAACTCAGATACACGGGAGTTCAGGCCCAGTGCTCACACATGCTTTTCCCGCAACCTCTCCCAGCCACTAACATTAGGATGTTAGCAGCCTCTCCTACAGTCAGGCAGCATGCGGGAGGGTTCTGCCCTGTCCTCAGCTCTCTCAGGGAAGCATGTCTTGAAGCCAGCTAGCTGTCAACTAGCTGCATTCCTATGGCAGTGAGAAGGTAGCAGTATTCTGAGTCAGGAGGTTCCAAGATTACCAGTCGACTGCACCTGGGGATACCCTCCAGGTCTGCATTGTTACCCTGTGTCTCAGGAGCCTCTGGCAAAGGTTTCTGCTGAAGACCTGAGAAACTCACTCTGCAGGCAGTGTGGAACTGTGAGGGCCTGAGGCAGAGCTCAACTCTCAGAAGTAAGATGGTTTTGGACAAGGCGTTCAGCTACCCTCTCACGTATGGAACTTAGTATGTAGCACCAGTCTACCACAGGAATTACTAGGAAATCGCTGAACTGAGCTTGGAGGCACTAGTCTTGTGTGCCGGGTGATTCCAATTACCTCTCCCAGCACTTCCGTCAAACAGCGAGCCTAGGCCTTTTAGAAGCCAAGGGTACCAGCAGGCTGGATGTGGAGGTACAGGCCATAAGCTCAACTCTCAGAAGTGTGTATGCATGGGAGGCAGATGTCTGCTACCCACTCGGACATGGGGGTTGGAACCTAGCTACCATGTGATTGAAGAAGGCCATTGGAAATCGCTGTATTCAACTCAGATACACGGGAGTTCAGGCCCAGTGCTCACACATGCTTTTCCCGCAACCTCTCCCAGCCACTAACATAAGGATGTTAGCAGCTACTCCTACAGTCAGGCAGAATGCGGGAGGGTTCTGCGCTGTCCTCAGCTCTCACAGGGAAGCATGTCTTGAAGCCAGCTGTCAACTAGCTGCATTCCTATGGCAGTGAGAAGGTAGCAGTACTCTGAGTCAGGAGGTTCCAAGATTACCACTCTACTGCACCTGGAGATACCCTCAAGGTCTGCATTGTTAACTTGTACTCAGAAGCCTCTGGCAATCGTCTCTGGTGAAGACGTGTGAAACTCACTCTGCAGGCAGTGTGGAACTGTGAGGGACTGAGGGTGAGCTCAACTCTCAGAAGTAAGATGCTTTTGGACAAGGCGTTCAGCTACCTTCTCACATATGGAACTTTGTATGTAGCACCTGTCTACCACAAGAATTACTGGGAAATCGTGAATTGAGCTTGGAGGCACTCGTCTTGTGTGCCGGGAGATTCCAATTACCTCTCCCAGCACTTCCGTCAAACAGCGAGCCTAGGCCTTTTAGAAGCCAAGGGTACCAGCAGGCTGGATGTGGAGGTACAGGCCATAAGCTCAACTCTCAGAAGTGTGTATGCATGGGAGGCAGATGTCTGCTACCCGCTCGTACATGGGATTTGGAACCTAGCTACACTCTGGTTGAGGAAAGCCGTTGGAAATCGCTGTATTCAACTCAGATACACGGGAGTTCAGGCCCAGTGCTCACACATGCTTTTCCCGCAACCTCTCCCAGCCACTAACATTAGGATGTTAGCAGCTACTCCTACAGTCAGGCAGCATGCGGGAGGGTTCTGCCCTGTCCTCAGCTCTCTCAGGGAAGCATGTCTTGAAGCCAGCTAGCTGTCAACTAGATGCATTCCTATGGCAGTGAGAAGGTAGCAGTATTCTGAGTCAGGAGGTTCCAAGATTACCAGTCGACTGCACCTGGGGATACCCTCCAGGTCTGCATTGTTACCCTGCGTCTCAGAAGCCTCTGGCAAACGTCTCTGCTGAAGACCTGCGAAACTCACTCTGCAGGCAGTGTGGAACTGTGAGGGACTGAGGGTGAGCTCCACTCTCAGAAGTAAGATGGTTTTGGACAAGGCTTTCAGCTACCCTCTCACGTATGGAACTTAGTATGTAGCACCAGTCTACCACAGGAATTACTAGCAAATCGCTAAACTGAGCTTGGAGGCACTAGTCTTCTGTGCCGGGTGATTCCAATTACCTCTCCCAGCACTTCCGTCAAACAGCGAGCCTAGGCCTTTTAGAAGCCAAGGGTACCAGCAGGCTGGATGTGGAGGTACAGGCCATAAGCTCAACTCTCAGAAGTGTGTATGCATGGGAGGCAGATGTCTGCTACCCGCTCGTACATGGGATTTGGAACCTAGCTACACTGTGGTTGAGGAAAGCCGTTGGAAATCGCTGTATTCAACTCAGATACACGGGAGTTCAGGCCCAGTGCTCACACATGCTTTTCCCGCAACCTCTCACAGCCACTAACATTAGGATGTTAGCAGCTACTCCTACAGTCAGGCAGCATTCGGGAGGGTTCTGCCCTGTCCTCAGCTCTCTCAGGGAAGCATGTCTTGAAGCCAGCTAGCTGTCAACTAGGTGCATTTCTATGGCAGTGAGAAGGTAGCAGTATTCTGAGTCAGGAGGTTCCAAGATTACCAGTCTACTACATCTGGGGATACCCTCCAGGTCTGCATTGTTACCCTGGGTCTCAGAAGCCTCTGGCAAAAGTCTCTGCTGAAGACCTGCGAAACTCACTCTGCAGGCAGTGTGGAACTGTGAGGGACTGAGGGTGAGCTCAACTCTCAGAAGTAAGATGGTTTTGGACAAGGCGTTCAGCTAACCTCTCACGTATGGCACTTAGTATGTAGCACCAGTCTACCACAGGAATTACTAGGAAATCGCTGAACTGAGCTTGGAGGCACTAGTCTTGTGTGCCGGGTGATTCCAATTACCTCTCCCAGCACTTCCGTCAAACAGCGAGCCTAGGCCTTTTAGAACCCAAGGGTACAAGCAGGCTGGATGTGGAGGTATAGGCCATAAGCTCAACTCTCAGAAGTGTGTATGCATGGGAGGCAGATGTCTGCTACCCACTCAGACATGGGAGTTGGAAACTAGCTACACTGTGATTGAAGAAGGCCATTGGAAATCGCTGTATTCAACTCAGATACACGGGAGTTCAGGCCCAGTGCTCACACATGCTTTTCCCGCAACCTCTCCCAGCCACTAACATAAGGATGTTAGCAGCTACTCCTACAGTCAGGCAGGATGCGCGAGGGTTCTGCGCTGTCCTCAGCTCTCACAGGGAAGCATGTCTTGAAGCCAGCTGTCAACTAGCTGCATTCCTATGGCAGTGAGAAGGTAGCAGTACTCTGAGTCAGGAGGTTCCAAGATTACCACTCTACTGCACCTGGAGATACCCTCCAGGTCTGCATTGTTAACTTGTACTCAGAAGCCTCTGGCAATCGTCTCTGGTGAAGACGTGTGAAACTCACTCTGCAGGCAGTGTGGAACTGTGAGGGACTGAGGGTGAGCTCAACTCTCAGAAGTAAGATGCTTTTGGACAAGGCGCTCAGCTACCTTCTCACATATGTAACCTAGTATGTAGCACCTGTCTACCACAAGAATTACTGGGTAATCGTGAATTGAGCTTGGAGGCACTCGTCTTGTGTGCCGGGAGATTCCAATTACCTCTCCCAGCACTTCCGTCAAACAGCGAGCCTAGGCCTTTTAGAAGCCAAGGGTACCAGCAGGCTGGATGTGGAGGTACAGGCCATAAGCTCAACTCTCAGAAGTGTGTATGCATGGGAGGCAGATGTCTGCTACCCGCTCGTACATGGGATTTGGAACCTAGCTACACTCTGGTTGAGGAAAGCCGTTGGAAATCGCTGTATTCAACTCAGATACACGGGATTTCAGGCCCAGTGCTCACACATGCTTTTCCCGCAACCTCTCCCAGCCACTAACATTAGGATGTTAGCAGCTACTCCTACAGTCAGGCAGCATGCGGGAGGGTTCTGCCCTGTCCTCAGCTCTCTCAGGGAAGCATGTCTTGAAGCCAGCTAGCTGTCAACTAGCTGCATTCCTATGGCAGTGAGAAGGTAGCAGTATTCTGAGTCAGGAGGTTCCAAGATTACCAGTCGACTGCACCTGGGGATACCCTCCAGGTCTGCATTGTTACCCTGCGTCTCAGAAGCCTCTGGCAAACGTCTCTGCTGATGACCTGCGAACTCACTCTGCAGGCAGTGTGGAACTGTGAGGGACTGAGGCTGAGCTCAACTCTCAGAAGTAAAATGGTTTTGGACAAGGCGTTCAGCTACACTCTCACGTATGGAACTTAGTATGTAGCACCAGTCTACCACAGGAATTACTAGGAAATCGCTGAACTGAGCTTGGAGGCAGTAGTCTTGTGTCCCGGGTGATTCCAATTACCTCTCCCAGCACTTCCGTCAAACAGCGAGCCTAGGCCTTTTAGAAGCCAAGGGTACCAGCAGGCTGGATGTGGAGGTACAGGCCATAAGCTCAACTCTCAGAAGTGTGTATGCATGGGAGGCAGATGTCTGCAACCCACTCGGACATGGGAGTTGGAACCTAGCTACACTGTGATTGAAGAAGGCCATTGGAAATCGCTGTATTCAACTCAGATACACGGGAGTTCAGGCCCAGTGCTCACACATGCTTTTCCCGCAAACTCTCCCAGCCACTAACATAAGGATGTTAGCAGCTACTCCTACAGTCAGGCAGGATGCGGGAGGGTTCTGCCCTGTCCTCAGCTATCACAGGGAAGCATGTCTTGAAGCCAGCTGTCAACTAGCTGCATTCCTATGGCAGTGAGAAGGTAGCAGTACTATGAGTCAGGAGGTTCCAAGATTACCACTCTACTGCACCTGGAGATACCCTCCAGGTCTGCATTGTTAACTTGTACTCAGAAGCCTCTGGCAATCGTCTCTGGTGAAGACGTGTGAAACTCACTCTGCAGGCAGTGTGGAACTGTGAGGGACTGAGGGTGGGCTCAACTCTCAGAAGTAAGATGCTTTTGGACAAGGCGTTCAGCTACCTTCTCACATATGGAACCTAGTATGTAGCACCTGTCTATCACAAGAATTACTGGGAAATCGTGAATTGAGCTTGGAGGCACTCGTCTTGTGTGCCGGGATATTCCAATTACCTCTCCCAGCACTTCCGTCAAACAGCGAGCCTAGGCCTTTTAGAAGTCAAGGGTACCAGCAGGCTGGATGTGGAGGTACAGGCCATAAGCTCAACTCTCAGAAGTGTGTATGCATGGGAGGCAGATGTCTGCTACCCGCTCGTACATGGGATTTGGAACCTAGCTACACTCTGGTTGAGGAAAGCCGTTGGAAATCGCTGTATTAAACTCACATACACGGGAGTTCAGGCCCAGTGCTCACACATGCTTTTCCGCAACCTCTCGCAGCCACTAACATTAGGATGTTAGCAGCTACTCCTACAGTCAGGCAGCATGCGGGAGGGTTCTGCCCTGTCCTCAGCTCTCACAGGGAAGCATGTCTTGAAGCCAGCTGTCAACTGGCTGCATTCCTATGGCAGTGAGAAGGTAGCAGTACTCTGAGTCAGGAGGTTCCAAGATTACCACTCTACTGCACCTGGAGGTACCCTCCAGGTCTGCATTGTTAACTTGTACTCAGAAGCCTCTGGCAATCATCTCTGGTGAAGACGTGTGAAACTCACTCTGCAGGCAGTGTGGAACTGTGAGGGACTGAGGGTGAGCTCAACTCTCAGAAGTAAGATGCTTTTGGACAAGGCGTTCAGCTACCTTCTCACATATGGAACTTAGTATGTAGCACCTGTCTACCACAAGAATTACTGGGAAATCGTGAATTGAGCTTGGAGGCACTCGTCTTGTGTGCCGGGAGATTCCAATTACCTCTCCCAGCACTTCCGTCAAACAGCGAGCCTAGGCCTTTTAGAAGCCAAGGGTACCAGCAGGCTGGATGTGGAGGTACAGGCCATAAGCTCAACTCTCAGAAGTGTGTATGCATGGGAGGCAGATGTCTGCTACCCGCTCGTACATGGGAATTGGAACCTAGCTACACTCTGGTTGAGGAAAGCCGTTGGAAATCGCTGTATTCAACTCAGATACACGGGATTTCAGGCCCAGTGCTCACACATGCTTTTCCCGCAACCTCTCCCAGCCACTAACATTAGGATGTTAGCAGCTACTCCTACAGTCAGGCAGCATGCGGGAGGGTTCTGCCCTGTCCTCAGCTCTCTCAGGGAAGCATGTCTTGAAGCCAGCTAGCTGTCAACTAGCTGCATTCCTATGGCAGTGAGAAGGTAGCAGTATTCTGAGTCAGGAGGTTCCAAGATTACCAGTCGACTGCACCTGGGGATACCCTCCAGGTCTGCATTGTTACCCTGCTTCTCAGAAGCCTCTGGCAAACGTCTCTGCTGATGACCTGCGAACTCACTCTGCAGGCAGTGTGGAACTGTGAGGGACTGAGGCTGAGCTCAACTCTCAGAAGTAAAATGGTTTTGGACAAGGCGTTCAGCTACACTCTCACGTATGGAACTTAGTATGTAGCACCAGTCTACCACAGGAATTACTAGGAAATCGCTGAACTGAGCTTGGAGGCAGTAGTCTTGTGTCCCGGGTGATTCCAATTACCTCTCCCAGCACTTCCGTCAAACAGCGAGCCTAGGCCTTTTAGAAGCCAAGGGTACCAGCAGGCTGGATGTGGAGGTACAGGCCATAAGCTCAACTCTCAGAAGTGTGTATGCATGGGAGGCAGATGTCTGCAACCCACTCGGACATGGGAGTTGGAACCTAGCTACACTGTGATTGAAGAAGGCCATTGGAAATCGCTGTATTCAACTCAGATACACGGGAGTTCAGGCCCAGTGCTCACACATGCTTTTCCCGCAAACTCTCCCAGCCACTAACATAAGGATGTTAGCAGCTACTCCTACACTCAGGCAGGATGCGGGAGGGTTCTGCCCTGTCCTCAGCTCTCACAGGGAAGCATGTCTTGAAGCCAGCTGTCAACTAGCTGCATTCCTATGGCAGTGAGAAGGTAGCAGTACTATGAGTCAGGAGGTTCCAAGATTACCACTCTACTGCACCTGGAGATACCCTCCAGGTCTGCATTGTTAACTTGTACTCAGAAGCCTCTGGCAATCGTCTCTGGTGAAGACGTGTGAAACTCACTCTGCAGGCAGTGTGGAACTGTGAGGGACTGAGGGTGGGCTCAACTCTCAGAAGTAAGATGCTTTTGGACAAGGCGTTCAACTACCATCTCACATATGGAACTTAGTATGTAGCACCTGTCTACCACAAGAATTACTGGGAAATCGTGAATTGAGCTTGGAGGCACTCGTCTTGTGTGCCGGGAGATTCCAATTACCTCTCCCAGCACTTCCGTCAAACAGCGAGCCTAGGCCTTTTAGAAGCCAAGGGTACCAGCAGGCTGGATGTGGAGGTACAGGCCATAAGCTCAACTCTCAGAAGTGTGTATGCATGGGAGGCAGATGTCTGCTACCCGCTCGTACATGGGATTTGGAACCTAGCTACACTCTGGTTGAGGAAAGCCGTTGGAAATCGCTGTATTCAACTCAGATACACGGGAGTTCAGGCCCAGTGCTCACACATGCTTTTCCCGCAACTTCTCCCAGCCACTAACATTAGGATGTTAGCAGCTACTCCTACAGTCAGGCAGCATGCGGGAGGGTTCTGCCCTGTCCTCAGCTCTCTCAGGGAAGCATGTCTTGAAGCCAGCTAGCTGTCAACTAGCTGCATTCCTATGGCAGTGAGAAGGTAGCAGTATTCTGAGTCAGGAGGTTCCAAGATTCCCAGTCGACTGCACCTGGGGATACCCTCCAGGTCTGCATTGTTACCCTGCGTCTCAGAAGCCTCTGGCAAACGTCTCT
Source organism: Canis aureus (assembly GCF_053574225.1). Taxonomy (NCBI): domain Eukaryota; kingdom Metazoa; phylum Chordata; class Mammalia; order Carnivora; family Canidae; genus Canis; species Canis aureus. The sequence continues at coordinate 59,661,325 of NC_135632.1, forward strand.
GCTGAAGACCTGCGAAACTCACTCTGCAGGCAGTGTGGAACTGTGAGGGACTGAGGCTGAGCTCCACTCTCAGAAGTAAGATGGTTTTGGACAAGGCGTTCAGCTACCCTCTCACGTATGGAACTTAGTATGTAGCACGAGTCTACCACAGGAATTACTAGGAAATCGCTGAACTGAGCTTGGAGGCACTAGTCTTGTGTGCCGGGTGATTCCAATTACCTCTCCCAGCACTTCCGTCAAACAGCGAGCCTAGGCCTTTTAGAAGCCAAGGGTACCAGCAGGCTGGATGTGGAGGTACAGGCCATAAGCTCAACTCTCAGAAGTGTGTATGCATGGGAGGCAGATGTCTGCTACCCGCTCGTACATGGGATTTGGAACCTAGCTACACTCTGGTTGAGGAAAGCCGTTGGAAATCGCTGTATTAAACTCACATACACGGGAGTTCAGGCCCAGTGCTCACACATGCTTTTCCGCAACCTCTCCCAGCCACTAACATTAGGATGTTAGCAGCTACTCCTACAGTCAGGCAGCATGCGGGAGGGTTCTGCCCTGTCCTCAGCTCTCACAGGGAAGCATGTCTTGAAGCCAGCTGTCAACTGGCTGCATTCCTATGGCAGTGAGAAGGTAGCAGTACTCTGAGTCAGGAGGTTCCAAGATTACCACTCTACTGCACCTGGAGGTACCCTCCAGGTCTGCATTGTTAACTTGTACTCAGAAGCCTCTGGCAATCATCTCTGGTGAAGACGTGTGAAACTCACTCTGCAGGCAGTGTGGAACTGTGAGGGACTGAGGGTGAGCTCAACTCTCAGAAGTAAGATGCTTTTGGACAAGGCGTTCAGCTACCTTCTCACATATGGAACTTAGTATGTAGCACCTGTCTACCACAAGAATTACTGGAAAATCGTGAATTGAGCTTGGAGGCACTCGTCTTGTGTGCCGGGAGATTCCAATTACCTCTCCCAGCACTTCCGTCAAACAGCGAGCCTAGGCCTTTTAGAAGCCAAGGGTACCAGCAGGCTGGATGTGGAGGTACAGGCCATAAGCTCAACTCTCAGAAGTGTGTATGCATGGGAGGCAGATGTCTGCTACCCGCTCGTACATGGGATTTGGAACCTAGCTACACTCTGGTTGAGGAAAGCCGTTGGAAATCGCTGTATTCAACTCAGATACACGGGAGTTCAGGCCCAGTGCTCACACATGCTTTTCCCGCAACCTCTCCCAGCCACTAACATTAGGATGTTAGCAGCTACTCCTACAGTCAGGCAGGATGCGGGAGGGTTCTGCCCTGTCCTCAGCTCTCTCAGGGAAGCATGTCTTGAAGCCAGCTAGCTGTCAACCAGCGGCATTCCTATGGCAGTGAGAAGGTAGCAGTATTCTGAGTCAGGAGGTTCCAAGATTACCAGTCGACTGCACCTGGGGATACCCTCCAGGTCTGCATTGTTACCCTACGTCTCAGAAGCCTCTGGCAAACGTCTCTGCTGAAGACCTGCGAAACTCACTCTGCAGGCAGTGTGGAACTGTGAGGGACTGAGGCTGAGCTCAACTCTCAGAAGTAAGATGGATTTGGACAAGGCGTTCAGCTAACGTCTCACGTATGGAACTTAGTATGTAGCTCCAGTCTACCACAGGAATTACTAGGAAATCGCTGAACTGAGCTTGGAGGCACTAGTCTTGTGTGCCGTGTGATTCCAATTACCTCTCCCAGCACTTCCGTCAAACAGCGAGCCTAGGCCTTTTAGAAGCCAAGGTTACCAGCATGCGGGTTGTGGAGGTACAGGCCATAAGCTCAACTCTCAGAAGTGTATATGCATGGGAGGCAGAAGTCTGCTACCCACTCGGACATGGGAGTTGGAACCTAGCTACACTGTGATTGAAGAAGGCCATTGGAAATCGCTGTATTCAACTCAGATACACGGGAGTTCAGGCCCAGTGCTCACACATGCTTTTCCCGCAATCTCTCCCAGCCACTAACATAAGGATGTTAGCAGCTACACCTACAGTCAGGCAGGATGCGGGAGGGTTCTGCCCTCTCCTCAGGTCTCACAGGGAAGCATGTCTTGAAGCCAGCTGTCAACTAGCTGTATTCCTATGGCAGTGAGAAGGTAGCAGTACTCTGAGTCAGGAGGTTCCAAGATTACCACTCTACTGCACCTGGAGATACCCTCCAGGTCTGCATTGTTAACTTGTACTAAGAAGCCTCTGGCAATCGTCTCTGCTGAAGACGTGTGAAACTCACACTGCAGGCAGTGTGGAACTGTGAGGGACTGAGGGTGGGCTCAACTCTCAGAAGTAAGATGCTTTTGGACAAGGCGTTCAGCTACCATCTCACATATGGAACTTAGTATGTAGCACCTGTCTACCACAGGAATTACTGGGAAATCGTGAATTGAGCTTGGAGGCACTCGTCTTGTGTGCCGGGAGATTCCAATTGCCTCTCCCAGCACTTCCGTCAAACAGCGAGCCTAGGCCTTTTAGAAGCCAAGGGTACCAGCAGGCTGGATGTGGAGGTACAGGCCATAAGCTCAACTCTCAGAAGTGTGTATGCATGGGAGGCAGATGTCTGCTACCCGCTCGTACATGGGATTTGGAACCTAGCTACACTCTGGTTGCGGAAAGCCGTTGGAAATCGCTGTATTCAACTCAGATACACGGGAGTTCAGGCCCAGTGCTCACACATGTTTTTCCCGCAACCTCTCCCAGCCACTAACATTAGGATGTTAGCAGCTCCTCCTACAGTCAGGCAGCATGCGGGAGGGTTCTGCCCTGTCCTCAGCTCTCTCAGGGAAGCATGTCTTGAAGCCAGCTAGCTGTCAACCAGCTGCATTCCTATGACAGTGAGAAGGTAGCAGTATTCTGAGTCAGGAGGTTCCAAGATTACCAGTCGACTGCACCTGGGGATACCCTCCAGGTCTGCATTGTTCCCCTGCGTCTCAGAAGCCTCTGGCAAACGTCTCTGCTGAAGACCTGCGAAACTCACTCTGCAGGCAGTGTGGAACTGTGAGGGACTGAGGATGAGCTCAACTCTCAGAAGTAAGATGGTTTTGGACAAGGCGTTCAGCTACCCTCTCACGTATGGAACTTAGTATGTAGCACCAGTCTACCACAGGAATTACTAGGAAATCGCTGAACTGAGCTTGGAGGCACTAGTCTTGTGTGCCGGGTGATTCCAATTACCTCTCCCAGCACTTCCATCAAACAGCGAGCCTAGGCCTTTTAGAAGCCAAGGGTACCAGCAGGCTGGATGTGGAGGTACAGGCCATAAGCTCAACTCTCAGAAGTGTGTATGCATGGGAGGCAGATGTCTGCTACCCACTCGAACATGGGAGTTGGAACCAGCTACACTGTGATTGAAGAAGACCATTGGAAATCGCTGTATTCAACTCAGATACACGGGAGTTCAGGCCCAGTGCTCACACATGCTTTTCCCGCAACCTCTCCCAGCCACTAACATAAGGATGTTAGCAGCTACTCCTACAGTCAGGCAGGATGCGGGAGGGTTCTGCCCTCTCCTCAGGTCTCACAGGGAAGCATGTCTTAAAGCCAGCTGTCAACTAGCTGCATTCCTATGGCAGTGAGAAGGTAGCAGTACTCTGAGTCAGGAGGTTCCAAGATTACCACTCTACTGCACCTGGAGATACCCTCCAGGTCTGCATTGTTAACTTGTACTCAGAAGCCTCTGGCAATCGTCTCTGCTGAAGACGTGTGAAACTCACACTGCAGGCAGTGTGGAACTGTGAGGGACTGAGGGTGGGCTCAACTCTCAGAAGTAAGATGCTTTTGGACAAGGCGTCAGCTACCATCTCACATATGGAACTTAGTATGTAGCACCTGTCTACCACAGGAATTACTGGGAAATCGTGAATTGAGCTTGGAGGCACTCGTCTTGTGTGCCGGGAGATTCCAATTACCTCTCCCAGCACTTCCGTCAAACAGCGAGCCTAGGCCTTTTAGAAGCCAAGGGTACCAGCAGGCTGGATGTGGAGGTACAGGCCATAAGCTCAACACTCAGAAGTGTGTATGCATGGGAGGCAGATGTCTGCTACCCGCTCGTAGATGGGATTTGGAACCTAGCTACACTCTGGTTGAGGAAAGCCGTTGGAAATCGCTGTATTCAACTCAGATACACGGGAGTTCAGGCCCAGTGCTCACACATGCTTTTCCCGCAACCTCTCCCAGCCACTAACATTAGGATGTTAGCAGCTTCTCCTACAGTCAGGCAGCATGCGGGAGGGTTCTGCCCTGTCCTCAGCTCTCACAGGGAAGCATGTCTTGAAGCATGCTGTCAACTAGCTGCATTCCTATGGCAGTGAGAAGGTAGCAGTATTCTGAGTCAGGAGGTTCCAAGATTACCAGTCTACTGCACCTGGGGATACCCTCCAGGTCTGCATTGTTACCCTGCGTCTCAGAAGCCTCTGGCAAACGTCTCTGCTGAAGACCTACGGAACTCACTCTGCAGGCAGTGTGGTACAGTGACGGACTGAGGCTGAGCTCAACTCTCAGAAGTAAGATGGTTTTGGACAAGGCGTTCACCTACCCTCTCACGTATGGAACTTAGTATGTAGCACCAGTCTACCACAGGAATTACTAGGAAATCGCTCAACTGAGCTTGGAGGCACTAGTCTTTTGTGCCGGGTGATTCCAATTACCTCTCCCAGCACTTCCGTCAAACAGCGAGCCTAGGCCTTTTAGAAGCCAAGGGTACCAGCAGGCTGGATGTGGAGGTACAGGCCATAAGCTCAACTCTCAGAAGTGTGTATGCACGGGAGGCAGATGTCTGCTACCCACTCGGACATGGGAGTTGGAACCTAGCTACACTGTGATTGAAGAAGGCCATTGGAAATCGCCGTATTCAACTCAGATACACGGGAGTTCAGGCCCAGTGCTCACACATGCTTTTCCCGCAACGTCTCCCAGCCACTAACATAAGGATGTTAGCAGCTACTCCTACAGTCAGGCAGCATGCGGGAGGGTTCTGCCCTGTCCTCAGCTCTCACAGGGAAGCATATCTTGAAGCCAGCTGTCAACTAGCTGCATTCCTATGGCAGTGAGAAGGTAGCAGTACTCTGAGTCAGGAGGTTCCAAGATTACAACTCTACTGCACCTGGAGATACCCTCCAGGTCTGCATTGTTAACTTGTACTCAGAAGACTCTGGCAATCGTCTCTGGTGAAGACGTGTGAAACTCACTCTGCAGGCAGTGTGGAACTGTGAGGGACTGAGGGTGAGCTCAACTCTCAGAAGTAAGATGCTTTTGGACAAGGCGTTCAGCTACCATCTCACATATGGAACTTAGTATGTAGCACCTGTCTACCACAAGAATTACTGGGAAATCGTGAATTGAGCTTGGAGGCACCCGTCTTGTGTGCCGGGAGATTCCAATTACCTCTCCCAGCACTTCCGTCAAACAGCGAGCCTAGGCCTTTTAGAAGCCAAGGGTACCATCAGGCTGGATGTGGAGGTACAGGCCATAAGCTCAACACTCAGAAGTGTGTATGCATGGGAGGCAGATGTCTGCTACCCGCTCGTACATGGGATTTGGAACCTAGCTACACTCTGGTTGAGGAAAGCCGTTGGAAATCGCTGTATTCAACTCAGATACACGGGAGTTCAGGCCCAGTGCTCACACATGCTTTTCCCGCAACCTCTCCCAGCCACTAACATTAGGATGTTAGCAGCTACTCCTACAGTCAGGCAGCATGCGGGAGGGTTCTGCCCTGTCCTCAGCTCTCTCAGGGAAGCTTGTCTTGAAGCCAGCTAGCTGTCAACCAGCTGCATTCCTATGGCAGTGAGAAGGTAGCAGTATTCTGAGTCAGGAGGTTCCAAGATTACCAGTCGACTGCACCTGGGGATACCCTCCAGGTCTGCATTGTTACCTTGCGTCTCAGAAGCCTCTGGCAAACGTCTCTGCTGAAGACCTGCGAAACTCACTCTGCAGGCAGTGTGGAACTGTGAGGGACTGTGGATGAGCTCAACTCTCAGAAGTAAGATGGTTTTGGACAAGGCGTTCAGCTACCCTCTCACGTATGGAACTTAGTATGTAGCACCAGTCTACCACAGGAATTACTAGGAAATCGCTGAACTGAGCTTGGAGGCACTAGTCTTGTGTGCCGGGTGATTCCAATTACCTCTCCCAGCACTTCCGTCAAACAGCGAGCCTAGGCCTTTTAGAAGCCAAGGGTACCAGCAGGCTGGATGTGGAGGTACAGGCCATAAGCTCAACTCTCAGAAGTGTGTATGCATGGGAGGCAGATGTCTGCTACCCACTCGAACATGGGAGTTGGAACCTAGCTACACTGTGATTGAAGAAGACCATTGGAAATCGCTGTATTCAACTCAGATACACGGGAGTTCAGGCCCAGTGCTCACACATGCTTTTCCCGCAACCTCTCCCAGCCACTAACATAAGGATGTTAGCAGCTACTCCTACAGTCAGGCAGGATGCGGGAGGGTTCTGCCCTGTCCTCAGGTCTCACAGGGAAGCATGTCTTGAAGCCAGCTGTCAACTAGCTGCATTCCTATGGCAGTGAGAAGGTAGCAGTATTCTGAGTCAGGAGGTTCCAAGATTACCAGTCGACTGCACCTGGGGATACCCTCCATGTCTGCATTGTTACCCTGCGTCTCAGAAGCTTCTGGCAAACGTCTCTGCTGAAGACCTGTGAAACTCACTCTGCAGGCAGTGTGGAACTGTGACGGACTGAGGCTGAGCTCAACTCTCAGAAGTAAGATGGTTTTGGACAAGGCGTTCAGCTAACGTCTCACGTATGGAACTTAGTATGTAGCTCCAGTCTACCACAGGAATTACTAGGAAATCGCTGAACTGAGCTTGGAGGCACTAGTCTTGTGTGCCGGGTGATTCCAATTACCTCTCCCAGCACTTCCGTCAAACAGCGAGCCTAGGCCTTTTAGAAGCCAAGGTTACCAGCATGCTGGTTGTGGAGGTACAGGCCATAAGCTCAACTCTCAGAAGTGTATATGCATGGGAGGCAGATGTCTGCTACCCACTCGGACATGGGAGTTGGAACCTAGCTACACTGTGATTGAACAAGGCCATTGGAAATCGCTGTAATCAACTCAGATACACGGGAGTTCAGGCCCAGTGCTCACACATGCTTTTCCCGCAACTTCTCCCAGCCACTAACATAAGGATGTTAGCAGCTACTCCTACAGTAGGCAGGATGCGGGAGGGTTCTGCCCTGTCCTCAGGTCTCACAGGGAAGCATGTCTTGAAGCCAGCTGTCAACTAGCTGCATTCCTATGGCAGTGAGAAGGTAGCAGTACTCTGAGTCAGGAGGTTCCAAGATTACCACTCTACTGCACCTGGAGATACCCTCCAGGTCTGCATTGTTAACTTGTACTCAGAAGCCTCTGGCAATCGTCTCTGCTGAAGACGTGTGAAACACACTCTGCAGGCAGTGTGGAACTGTGAGGGACTGAGGGTGGGCTCACTCTCAGAAGTAAGATGCTTTTGGACAAGGCGTTCAGCTACCATCTCACATATGGAACTTAGTATGTAGCACCTGTCTACCACAGGAATTACTGGGAAATCGTGAATTGAGCTTGGAGGCACTCGTCTTGTGTGCCGGGAGATTCCAATTACCTCTCCCAGCACTTCCGTCAAACAGCGAGCCTAGGCCTTTTAGAAGCCAAGGGTACCAGCAGGCTGGATGTGGAGGTACAGGCCATAAGCTCAACTCTCAGAAGTGTGTATGCATGGGAGGCAGATGTCTGCTACCCGCTCGTACATGGGATTTGGAACCTAGCTACAATCTGGTTGAGGAAAGCCGTTGGAAATCGCTGTATTCAACTCAGATACACGGGAGTTCAGGCCCAGTGCTCACACATGCTTTTCCCGCAACCTCTCCCAGCCACTAACATTAGGATGTTAGCAGCTACTCCTACAGTCAGGCAGCATGCGGGAGGGTTCTGCCCTGTCCTCAGCTCTCTCAGGGAAGCATGTCTTAAAGCCAGCTAGCTGTCAACTAGCTGCATTCCCATGGCAGTGAGAAGGTAGCAGTATTCTGAGTCAGGAGGTTCCAAGATTACCAGTCGACTGCACCTGGGGATACCCTCCAGGTCTGCATTGTTACCCTGCGTCTCAGAAGCCTCTGGCAAACGTCTCTGCTGAAGACCTGCGAAACTCACTCTGCAGGCAGTGTGGAACTGTGAGGGACTGAGGCTGAGCTCAACTCTCAGAAGTAAGATGGTTTTGGACAAGGCGTTCAGCTAACGTCTCACGTATGGAACTTAGTATGTAGCTCCAGTCTACCACAGGAATTACTAGGAAATCGCTGAACTGAGCTTGGAGGCACTAGTCTTGTGTGCCGGGTGATTCCAATTACCTCTCCCAGCACTTCCGTCAAACAGCGAGCCTAGGCCTTTTAGAAGCCAAGGTTACCAGCATGCTGGTTGTGGAGGTACAGGCCATAAGCTCAACTCTCAGAAGTGTATATGCATGGGAGGCAGATGTCTGCTACCCACTCGGACATGGGAGTTGGAACCTAGCTACACTGTGATTGAAGAAGGCCATTGGAAATCGCTGTATTCAACTCAGATACACGGGAGTTCAGGCCCAGTGCTCACACATGCTTTTCCCGCAATCTCTCCCAGCCACTAACATAAGGATGTTAGCAGCTACTCCTACAGTCAGGCAGGATGCGGGAGGGTTCTGCCCTGACCTCAGCTCTCACAGGGAAGCATGTCTTGAAGCCAGCTGTCAACTAGCTGCATTCCTATGGCAGTGAGAAGGTAGCAGTACTCTGAGTCAGGAGGTTCCATGATTACCACTCTACTGCACCTGGAGATACCCTCCAGGTCTGCATTGTTAACTTGTACTCAGAAGCCTCTGGCAATCGTCTCTGCTGAAGACGTGTGAAACTCACTCTGCAGGCAGTGTGGAACTGTGAGGGACTGAGGGTGGGCTCAACTCTCAGAAGTAAGAAGCTTTTGGACAAGGCGTTCAGCTACCATCTCACATATGGAACTTAGTATGTAGCACCTGTCTACCACAGGAATTACTGGGAAATCGTGAATTGAGCTTGGAGGCACTCGTCTTGTGTGCCGGGAGATTCCAATTACCTCTCCCAGCACTTCCGTCAAACAGCGAGCCTAGGCCTTTTAGAAGCCAAGGGTACAAGCAGGCTGGATGTGGAGGTACAGGCCATAAGCTCAACTCTCAGAAGTGTGTATGCATGGGAGGCAGATGTCTGCTACCCGCTCGTACATGGGATTTGGAACCTAGCTACACTCTGGTTGAGGAAAGCCGTTGGAAATCGCTGTATTCAACTCAGATACACGGGAGTTCAGGCCCAGTGCTCACACATGCTTTTCCCGCAACCTCTCCCAGCCACTAACATTAGGATGTTAGCAGCTACTCCTACAGTCAGGCAGCATGCGGGAGGGTTCTGCCCTGTCCTCAGCTCTCTCAGGGAAGCATGTCTTGAAGCCAGCTAGCTGTCAACTAGCTGCATTCCTATGGCAGTGAGAAGGTAGCAGTATTCTGAGTCAGGAGGTTCCAAGATTACCAGTCGACTGCACCTGAGGATACCCTCCAGGTCTGCATTGTTACCCTGCGTCTCAGAAGCCTCTGGCAAACGTCTCTGCTGAAGACCTGCGGAAATCACTCTGCAGGCAGTGTGGAACTGTGACGGACTGAGGCTGAGCTCAACTCTCAGAAGTAAGATGGTTTTGGACAAGGCGTTCAGCTACCCTCTCACGTATGGAATTTAGTATGTAGCACCAGTCTACCACAGGAATTACTAGGAAATCGCTCAACTGAGCTTGGAGGCACTAGTCTTGTGTGCCGGGTGATTCCAATTACCTCTCCCAGCACTTCCGTCAAACAGCGAGCCTAGGCCTTTTAGAAGCCAAGGGTACCAGCAGGCTGGATGTGGAGGTACAGGCCATAAGCTCAACTCTCAGAAGTGTGTATGCACGGGAGGCAGATGTCTGCTACCCACTCGGACATGGGAGTTGGAACCTAGCTACACTGTGATTGAAGAAGGCCATTGGAAATCGCTGTATTCAACTCAGATACACGGGAGTTCAGGCCCAGTGCTCACACATGCTTTTCCCGCAACCTCTCCCAGCCACTAACATAAGGATGTTAGCAGCTACTCCTACAGTCAGGCAGGATGCGGGAGGGTTCTGCCCTGTCCTCAGCTCTCACAGGGAAGCATGTCTTGAAGCCAGCTGTCAACTAGCTGCATTCCTATGGCAGTGAGAAGGTAGCAGTACTCTGAGTCAGGAGGTTCCAAGATTACCACTCTACTGCACCTGGAGATACCCTCCAGGTCTGCATTGTTAACTTGTACTCAGAAGCCTCTGGCAATCGTCTCTGGTGAAGACGTGTGAAACTCACTCTGCAGGCAGTGTGGAACTGTGAGGGACTGAGGGTGTGCTCAACTCTCAGAAGTAAGATGCTTTTGGACAAGGCGTTCAGCTACCATCTCACATATGGAACTTAGTATGTAGCACCTGTCTACCACAAGAATTACTGGGAAATCGTGAATTGAGCTTGGAGGCACTCGTCTTGTGTGCCGGGAGATTCCAATTACCTCTCCCAGCACTTCCGTCAAACAGCGAGCCTAGGCCTTTTAGAAGCCAAGGGTACCAGCAGGATGGATGTGGAGGTACAGGCCATAACCTCAACTCTCAGAAGTGTGTATGCATGGGAGGCAGATGTCTGCTACCCGCTCGTACATGGGATTTGGAACCTAGCTACACTCTGGTTGAGGAAAGCCGTTGGAAATCGCTGTATTCAACTCAGATACACGGGAGTTCAGGCCCAGTGCTCACACATGCTTTTCCCGCAACCTCTCCCAGCCACTAACATTAGGGTGTAAGCAGCTACTCCTACAGTCAGGCAGCATGCGGGAGGGTCCTGCTCTGTCCTCAGCTCTCACAGGGAAGCATGTCTTGAAGCCAGCTGTCAACTAGCTGCATTCCTATGGCAGTGAGAAGTTAGCAGTATTCTGAGTCAGGTGGTTCCAAGATTACCAGTCTACTGCACCTGGGGATACCCTCCAGGTCTGCATTTTTAACCTGCGTCTCAGAAGCCTCTGGCAAACGTCTCTGCTGAAGACCTGCGAAACTCACTCTGCAGGCAGCGTGGAAGTGTGAGGGACTGAGGCTGAGCTCAACTCTCAGAAGTAAGATGGTTTTGGACAAGGCGTTCAGCTACCCTCTCACGTATGGAACTTAGTATGTAGCACCAGTCTACCACAGGAATTACTAGGAAATCGCTCAACTGAGCTTGGAGGCACTAGTCTTGTGTGCCGGGTGATTCCAATTACCTCTCCCAGCACTTCCGTCAAACAGCGAGCCTAGGCCTTTAGAAGCCAAGGGTACCAGCAGGCTGGATGTGGAGTTACAGGCCATAAGCTCAACTCTCAGATGTGTGTATGCATGGGAGGCAGATGTCTGCTACCCACTCGGACATGGGAGTTGTAACTTAGCTACACTGTGATTGAAGAAGTCCATTGGAAATCGCCGTATTCAACTCAGATACACGGGATTTCAGGCCCAGTTCTCACACATGCTTTTCCCGCAACCTCTCCCAGCCACTAACATAAGGATGTTAGCAGCTACTCCTACAGTCAGGCAGGATGCGGGAGGGTTCTGCCCTGTCCTCAGCTCTCACAGGGAAGCATGTCTTGAAGCCAGCTGTCAACTAGCTGCATTCCTATGGCAGTGAGAAGGTAGCAGTACTCTGAGTCAGGAGGTTCCAAGATTACCACTCTACTGCACCTGGAGATACCCTCCAGGTCTGCATTGTTAACTTGTACTCAGAAGCCTCTGGCAATCGTCTCTGGTGAAGACGTGTGAAACTCAGTCTGCAGGCAGTGTGGAACTGTGAGGGACTGAGTGTGGGCTCAACTCTCAGAAGTAAGATGCTTTCGGACAAGGCGTTCAACTACCATCTCACATATGGAACTTAGTATGTAGCACCTGTCTACCACAAGAATTACTGGGAAATCGTGAATTGAGCTTGGAGGCGCTCGTCTTGTGTGCCGGGAGATTCCAATTACCTCTCCCAGCACTTCCGTCAAACAGCGAGCCTAGACCTTTTAGAAACCAAGGGTACCAGCAGGCTGGATGTGGAGGTACAGGCCATAAGCTCAACTCTCAGAAGTGTGTATGCATGGGAGGCAGATGTCTGCTACCCGCTCGTACATGGGATTTGGAACCTAGCTACACTCTGGTTGAGGAAAGGCGTTGGAAATCGCTGTATTCAACTCAGATACACGGGAGTTCAGGCCCAGTGCTCACACATGCTTTTCCCGCAACCTCTACCAGCCACTAACATTAGGGTGTAAGCAGCTACTCCTACAGTCAGGCAGCATGCGGGAGGGTTCTGCCCTGTCCTCAGCTCTCTCAGGGAAGCATGTCTTGAAGCCAGCTAGCTGTCAACTAGCTGCATTTCTATGGCAGTGAGAAGGTAGCAGTTTTCTGAGTCAGGAGGTTCCAAGATTACCAGTCGACTGCACCTGGGGATACCCTCCAGGTCTGCATTGTTACCCTGCGTCTCAGAAGCCTCTGGCAAACGTCTCTGCTGAAGACCTGCGAAACTCACTCGGCAGGCAGTGTGGAACTGTGAGGGACTCTGGCTGAGCTCAGCTCTCAGAAGCAGATGGTTTTGGACAAGGCGTTCAGCTACCCTCTCACGTATGGAACTTAGTATGTAGCACCAGTCTACCACAGGAATTACTAGGAAATCGCTGAACTGAGCTTGGAGGCACTAGTCTTGTGTGCCGGGTATTCCAGTTACCTCTCCCAGCAATTCCGTCAAACAGCGAGCCTAGGCCTTTTAGAAGCCAAGGGTACAAGCAGGCTGGATGTGGAGGTACAGGCCATAAGCTCAACTCTCAGAAGTGTATATGCATGGGAGGCAGATGTCTGCTACCCACTCGGACATGGGAGTTGGAAACTAGCTACACTGTGATTGAAGAAGGCCATTGGAAATCGCTGTAATCAACTCAGATACACGGGAGTTCAGGCCCAGTGCTCACACATGCTTTTCCCGCAACCTCTCCCAGCCACTAACATTAGGATGTTAGCAGCGACTCCTACAGTCAGGCAGGATGCGGGAGGGTTCTGCCCTGTCCTCAGCTCTCACAGGGAAGCATGTCTTGAAGCCAGCTGTCAACTAGCTGCATTCCTATGGCTGTGAGAAGGTATCAGTACTCTGAGTCAGGAGGTTCCAAGATTACCACTCTATTGCACCTGGAGATACCCTCCAGGTCTGCATTGTTAACTTGTACTCAGAAGCCTCTGGCAATCGTCTCTGGTGAAGACGTGTGAAACTCACTCTGCAGGCAGTGTGGAAGTGTGAGGGACTGAGGGTGTGCTCAACTCTCAGAAGTAAGATGCTTTTGGACAAGGCGTTCAGCTACCTTCTCACATATGGAACTTAGTATGTAGCACCTGTCTACCACAAGAATTACTGGGAAATCGTGAATTGAGCTTGGAGGCACTCGTCTTGTGTGCCGGGAGATTCCAATTACCTCTCCCAGCACTTCCGTCAAACAGCGAGCCTAGGCCTTTTAGAAGCCAAGGGTACCAGCAGGCTGGATGTGGAGGTACAGGCCATAAGCTCAACTCTCAGAAGTGTGTATGCATGGGAGGCAGATGTCTGCTACCCGCTCGTACATGGGATTTGGAACCTAGCTACACTCTGGTTGAGGAAAGCCGTTGGAAATCGCTGTATTCAACTCAGATACACGGGAGTTCAGGCCCAGTGCTCACACATGCTTTTCCCGCAACCTCTCCCAGCCACTAACATTAGGATGTTAGCAGCTACTCCTACAGTCAGGCAGCATGCGGGAGGGTTCTGCCCTGTCCTCAGCTCTCTCAGGGAAGCATGTCTTGAAGCCAGCTAGCTGTCAACTAGCTGCATTCCTATGGCAGTGAGAAGGTAGCAGTATTCTGAGACAGGAGGTTCCAAGATTACCAGTCGACTGCACCTGGGGATACCCTCCAGGTCTGCATAGTTACCCTGCGTCTCAGAAGCCTCAGGCAAACGTCTCTGCTGAAGACCTGCGAAACTCACTCGGCAGGCAGTGAGAAGTGTGAGGGACTCTGGCTGAGCTCAACTCTCAGAAGGAGATGGTTTTGGACAAGGCGTTCAGCTACCCTCTCACGTATGGAACTTAGTATGTAGCACCAGTCTACCACAGGATTTACTAGGAAATGGCTGAACTGAGCTTGGAGGCACTAGTCTTGTGTGCCGGGTATTCCAGTTACCTCTCCAGGCAATTCCGTCAAACAGCGAGCCTAGGCTTTTTAGAAGCCAAGGGTACAAGCAGGCTTGATGTGGAGGTACAGGCCATAAGCTCAACGCTCAGAAGTGTATATGCATGGGAGGCAGATGTCTGCTACCCACTCGGACATGGGAGTTGGAACCTAGCTACACTGTGATTGAAGAAGGCCTTTGGAAATCACTGTATTCAACTCAGATACACGGGAGTTCAGGCCCAGTGCTCACACATGCTTTTCCCGCAACCTCTCCCAGCCACTAACATTAGGATGTTAGCAGCTACTCCTACAGTCAGGCAGGATGCGGGAGGGTTCTGCCCTGTCCTCACCTCTCACAGGGAAGCATGTCTTGAAGCCAGCTGTCAACTAGCTGCATTCCTATGGCAGTGAGAAGGTAGCAGTACTCTGAGTCAGGAGGTTCCAAGATTACCACTCTACTGCACCTGGAGATACCCTCCAGGTCTGCATTGTTAACTTGTACTCAGAAGCCTCTGGCAATCGTCTCTGGTGAAGACGTGTGAAACTCACTCTGCAGGCAGTGTGGAACTGTGAGGGACTGAGTGTGGGCTCAACTCTCAGAAGTAAGATGCTTTTGGACAAGGCGTTCAACTACCATCTCACATATGGAACTTAGTATGTAGCACCTGTCTACCACAAGAATTACTGGGAAATCGTGAATTGAGCTTGGAGGCACTCGTCTTGTGTGCCGGGAGATTCCAATTACCTCTCCCAGCACTTCCGTCAAACAGCGAGCCTAGGCCTTTTAGAAACCAAGGGTACCAGCAGGCTGGATGTGGAGGTACAGGCCATAAGCTCAACTCTCAGAAGTGTGTATGCATGGGAGGCAGATGTCTGCTACCCGCTCGTACATGGGATTTGGAACCTAGCTACACTCTGGTTGAGGAAAGGCGTTGGAAATCGCTGTATTCAACTCAGATACACGGGAGTTCAGGCCCAGTGCTCACACATGCTTTTCCCGCAACCTCTACCAGCCACTAACATTAGGGTGTAAGCAGCTAGTCCTACAGTCAGGCAGCATGCGGGAGGGTTCTGCCCTGTCCTCACCTCTCTCAGGGAAGCATGTCTTGAAGCCAGCTAGCTCTCAACTAGCTGCATTTCTATGGCAGTGAGAAGGTAGCAGTTTTCTGAGTCAGGAGTTTCCAAGATTACCAGTCGACTGCACCTGGGGATACCCTCCAGGTCTGCATTGTTACCCTGCGTCTCAGAAGCCTCTGGCAAACGTTTCTGCTGAAGACTGCGAAACTCACTCTGCAGGCAGTGTGGAACTGTGAGGGCCTGAGGCTGAGCTCAACTCTCAGAAGTAAGATGGTTTTGGACAAGGCGTTCAGCTACCCTCTCACGTATGGAACTTAGTATGTAGCACCAGTCTACCACAGGAATTACTAGGAAATCGCTGAACTGAGCTTGGAGGCACTAGTCTTGTGTGCCGGGTGATTCCAATTATCACTCCCAGCACTTCCGTCCAACAGCGAGCCTAGGACTTTTAGAAGCCAAGGGTACCAGCAGGCTGGATGTGGAGGTACAGGCCATAAGCTCAACTCTCAGAAGTGTGTATGCATGGGAGGCAGATGTCTGCTACCCACTCGGACATGGGAGTTGGAACCTAGCTACACTGTGATTGAAGAAGGCCATTGGAAATCGCTGTATTCAACTCAGATACACGGGAGTTCAGGCCCAGTGCTCACACATGCTTTTCCCGCAACCTCTCCCAGCCACTAACATAAGGATGTTAGCAGCTACTCCTACAGTCAGGCAGGATGCGGGAGGGTTCTGCCCTGTCCTCAGCCCTCACAGGGAATCATATCTTGAAGCCAGCTGTCAACTAGCCGCATTCCTATGGCAGTGAGAAGGTAGCAGTACTCTGAGTCAGGAGGTTCCAAGATTACCACTCTACTGCACCTGGAGATACCCTCCAGGTCTGCATTGTTAACTTGTACTCAGAAGCCTCTGGCAATCGTCTCTGGTGAAGACGTGTGAAACTCACTCTGCAGGCAGTGTGGAACTGTGAGGGACTGAGGGTGGGCTCAACTCTCAGAAGTAATATGCTTTTGGACATGCGTTCAGCTACCATCTCAGACATGGAACTTAGTATGTAGCACCTGTCTACCACAAGAATAACTGGGAAATCGTGAATTGAGCTTGGAGGCACTCGTCTTGTGTGCCGGGAGATTCCAATTACCTCTCCCAGCAGTTCCGTCAAACAGCGAGCCTAGGCCTTTTAGAAGCCAAGGGTACCAGCAGGCTGGATGTGGAGGTACAGGCCATAAGCTCAACTCTCAGAAGTGTGTATGCATGGGAGGCAGATGTCTGCTACCCACTCGGACATGGGAGTTGGAACCTAGCTACACTGTGATTGAAGAAGGCCATTGGAAATCGCTGTATTCAACTCAGATACACGGGAGTTCAGGCCCAGTGCTCACACATGCTTTTCCCGCAACCTCTCCCAGCCACTAACATAAGGATGTTATCAGCTACTCCTACAGTCAGGCAGGATGCGGGAGGGTTCTGCCCTGTCCTCAGCTCTCACAGGGAAGCATGTCTTGAAGCCAGCTAGCTGTCAACTAGCTGCATTCCTATGGCAGTGAGAAGGTAGCAGTATTCTGAGTCAGGAGGTTCCAAGATTACCAGTCGACTGCACCTGGGGATACCCTCCAGGTCTGCATAGTTACCCTGCGTCTCAGAAGCCTCAGGCAAACGTCTCTGCTGAAGACCTGCGAAACTCACTCGGCAGGCAGTGAGAAGTGTGAGGGACTCTGGCTGAGCTCAACTCTCAGAAGGAGATGGTTTTGGACAAGGCGTTCAGCTACCCTCTCACGTATGGAACTTAGTATGTAGCACCAGTCTACCACAGGATTTACTAGGAAATGGCTGAACTGAGCTTGGAGGCACTAGTCTTGTGTGCCGGGTATTCCAGTTACCTCTCCCAGCAATTCCGTCAAACAGCGAGCCTAGGCCTTTTAGAAGCCAAGGGTACAAGCAGGCTTGATGTGGAGGTACAGGCCATAAGCTCAACGCTCAGAAGTGTATATGCATGGGAGGCAGATGTCTGCTACCCACTCGGACATGGGAGTTGGAACCTAGCTACACTGTGATTGAAGAAGGCCATTGGAAATCGCTGTATTCAACTCAGATACACGGGAGTTCAGGCCCAGTGCTCACACATGCTTTTCCCGCAACCTCTCCCAGCCACTAACATTAGGATGTTAGCAGCTACTCCTACAGTCAGGCAGGATGCGCGAGGGTTCTGCCCTGTCCTCAGCTCTCACAGGGAAGCATGTCTTGAAGCCAGCTGTCAACTAGCTGCATTCCTATGGCAGTGAGAAGGTAGCAGTACTCTGAGTCAGGAGGTTCCAAGATTACCACTCTACTGCACCTGGAGATACCCTCCAGGTCTGCATTGTTAACTTGTACTCAGAAGCCTCTGGCAATCGTCTCTGGTGAACACGTGTGAAACTCACTCTGCAGGCAGTGTGGAACTGTGAGGGACTGAGTGTGGGCTCAACTCTCAGAAGTAAGATGCTTTTGGACAAGGCGTTCAACTACCATCTCACATATGGAACTTAGTATGTAGCACCTGTCTACCACAAGAATTACTGGGAAATCGTGAATTGAGCTTTGAGGCACTCGTCTTGTGTGCCGGGAGATTCCAATTACCTCTCCCAGCACTTCCGTCAAACAGCGAGCCTAGGCCTTTTAGAAACCAAGGGTACCAGCAGGCTGGATGTGGAGGTACAGGCCATAAGCTCAACTCTCAGAAGTGTGTATGCATGGGAGGCAGATGTCTGCTACCCGCTCGTACATGGGATTTGGAACCTAGCTACACTCTGGTTGAGGAAAGCCGTTGGAAATCGCTGTATTCAACTCAGATACACGGGAGTTCAGGCCCAGTGCTCACACATGCTTTTCCCGCAACCTCTACCAGCCACTAACATTAGGGTGTAAGCAGCTACTCCTACAGTCAGGCAGCATGCGGGAGGGTTCTGCCCTGTCCTCACCTCTCTCAGGGAAGCATGTCTTGAAGCCAGCTAGCTCTCAACTAGCTGCATTTCTATGGCAGTGAGAAGGTAGCAGTTTTCTGAGTCAGGAGTTTCCAAGATTACCAGTCGACTGCACCTGGGGATACCCTCCAGGTCTGCATTGTTACCCTGCGTCTCAGAAGCCTCTGGCAAACGTTTCTGCTGAAGACCTGCGAAACTCACTCTGCAGGCAGTGTGGAACTGTGAGGGCCTGAGGCTGAGCTCAACTCTCAGAAGTAAGATGGTTTTGGACAAGGCGTTCAGCTACCCTCTCACGTATGGAACTTAGTATGTAGCACCAGTCTACCACAGGAATTACTAGGAAATCGCTGAACTGAGCTTGGAGGCACTAGTCTTGTGTGCCGGGTGATTCCAATTATCACTCCCAGCACTTCCGTCAAACAGCGAGCCTAGGACTTTTAGAAGCCAAGGGTACCAGCAGGCTGGATGTGGAGGTACAGGCCATAAGCTCAACTCTCAGAAGTGTGTATGCATGGGAGGCAGATGTCTGCTACCCACTCGGACATGGGAGTTGGAACCTAGCTACACTGTGATTGAAGAAGGCCATTGGAAATCGCTGTATTCAACTCAGATACACGGGAGTTCAGGCCCAGTGCTCACACATGCTTTTCCCGCAACCTCTCCCAGCCACTAACATAAGGATGTTAGCAGCTACTCCTACAGTCAGGCAGGATGCGGGAGGGTTCTGCCCTGTCCTCAGCCCTCACAGGGAAGCATGTCTTGAAGCCAGCTGTCAACTAGCCGCATTCCTATGGCAGTGAGAAGGTAGCAGTACTCTGAGTCAGGAGGTTCCAAGATTACCACTCTACTGCACCTGGAGATACCCTCCAGGTCTGCATTGTTAACTTGTACTCAGAAGCCTCTGGCAATCGTCTCTGGTGAAGACGTGTGAAACTCACTCTGCAGGCAGTGTGGAACTGTGAGGGACTGAGGGTGGGCTCAACTCTCAGAAGTAATATGCTTTTGGACATGCGTTCAGCTACCATCTCAGACATGGAACTTAGTATGTAGCACCTGTCTACCACAAGAATAACTGGGAAATCGTGAATTGAGCTTGGAGGCACTCGTCTTGTGTGCCGGGAGATTCCAATTACCTCTCCCAGCAGTTCCGTCAAACAGCGAGCCTAGGCCTTTTAGAAGCCAAGGGTACCAGCAGGCTGGATGTGGAGGTACAGGCCATAAGCTCAACTCTCAGAAGTGTGTATGCATGGGAGGCAGATGTCTGCTACCCACTCGGACATGGGAGTTGGAACCTAGCTACACTGTGATTGAAGAAGGCCATTGGAAATCGCTGTATTCAAATCAGATACACGGGAGTTCAGGCCCAGTGCTCACACATGCTTTTCCCGCAACCTCTCCCAGCCACTAACATAAGGATGTTAGCAGCTACTCCTACAGTCAGGCAGGATGCGGGAGGGTTCTGCCCTGTCCTCAGCTCTCACAGGGAAGCATGTCTTGAAGCCAGCTAGCTGTCAACTAGCTGCATTCCTATGGCAGTGAGAAGGTAGCAGTATTCTGAGTCAAGAGGTTCCAAGATTACCAGTCGACTGCACCTGGGGATACCCTCCATGTCTGCATTGTTACCCTGCGTCTCAAAAGCCTCTGGCAAACGTCTCTGCTGAAGTCCTGCGAAACTCACTCTGCAGGCAGTGTGGAACTGTGAGGGACTGAGGGTGAGCTCAACTCTCAGAAGTAAGATGGTTTTGGACAAGGCATTCAGCTACGCTCTCACGTATGGAACTTAGTATGTAGCACCAGTCTACCACAGGAATTACTAGGAAATCGGTGAACTGAGCTTGGAGGCACTAGTCTTGTGTGCCGGGTGATTCCAATTACCTCTCCCAGCACTTCCGTCAAACAGCGAGCCTAGGCCTTTTAGAAGCCAAGGGTACCAGCAGGCTGGATGTGGAGGTACAGGCCATAAGCTCATCTCTCAGAGGTGTATATGCATGGGAGGCAGATGTCTGCTACCCACTCGGACATGGGAGTTGGAACCTAGCTACACTGTGATTGAAGAAGGCCATTGGAAATCGCTGTATTCAACTGAGATACACGGGAGTTCAGGCCCAGTGCTCACACATGCTTTTCCCGCAATCTCTCCCAGCCACTAACATAAGGATGTTAGCAGCTACTCCTACAGTCAGGCAGGATGCGGGAGGGTTCTGCCCTGTCCTCAGCTCTCACAGGGAAGCATGTCTTGAAGCCAGCTGTCAACTAGCTGCATTCCTATGGCAGTGAAAAGATAGCAGTATTCTGAGTCAGGAGGTTCCAAGATTACCAGTCGACTGCACCTGGGGATACCCTCCAGGTCAGCATTGTTACCCTGCGTCTCAGAAGCCTCTGGCAAACGTCTCTGCTGAAGACCTGCGAAACTCACTCTGCAGGCACTGTGGAACTGTGAGGGACTGAGGATGAGCTCAACTCTCAGAAGTAAGATGGTTTTGGACAAGGCGTTCAGCTACCCTCTCACGTATGGAACTTAGTATGTAGCACCAGTCTACCACAGGAATTATAGTAAATCGCTGAACTGAGCTTGGAGGCGCTAGTCTTGTGTGCCGGGTGATTCCAATTACCTCTCCCAGCACTTCCGTCAAACAGCGAGCCTAGGCCTTTTAGAAGCCAAGGGTACCAGCAGGCTGGATGTGGAGGTACAGTCCATAAGCTCAACTCTCAGAAGTGTGTATGCATGGGAGGCAGATATCTGCTACCCACTCGGACATGGGAGTTGGAACCTAGCTACACTGTGATTGAAGAAGGCCATTGGAAATCGCTGTATTCAACTCAGATACATGGGAGTTCAGGCCCAGTGCTCACACATGCTTTTCCCGCAACCTCTCCCAGCCACTAACATAAGGATGTTAGCAGCTACTCCTACAGTCAGGCAGAATGCGGGAGGGTTCTGCGCTGTCCTCAGCTCTCACAGGGAAGCATGTCTTGAAGCCAGCTGTCAACTAGCTGCATTCCTAGGGCAGTGAGAAGGTAGCAGTACTCTGAGTCAGGAGGTTCCAAGATTACCACTCTACTGCACCTGGAGATACCCTCCAGGTCTGCATTGTTAACTTGTACTCAGAAGCCTCTGGCAATCTTCTCTGGTGAAGACGTGTGAAACTCACTCTGCAGGCAGTGTGGAACTGTGAGGGACTGAGGGTGGTCTCAACTCTCAGAAGTAAGATGCTTTTGGACAAGGCGTTCAGCTACCTTCTCACATATGGAACTTAGTATGTAGCACCTGTCTACCACAAGAATTACTGGGAAATCGTGAATTGAGCTTGGAGGCACTCGTCTTGTGTACCGGGAGATTCCAATTACCTCTCCCAGCACTTCCGTCAAACAGCGAGCCTAGGCCTTTTAGAAGCCAAGGGTACCAGCAGGCTGGATGTGGAGGTACAGGCCATAAGCTCAACTCTCAGAAGTGTGTATGCATGGGAGGCAGATGTCTGCTACCCGCTCGTACATGGGATTTGGAACCTACCTACACTCTGGTTGAGGAAAGCCGTTGGAAATCGCTGTATTCAACTCAGATACACGGGAGTTCAGGCCCTGTGCTCACACAAGCTTTTCCCGCAACCTCTCCCAGCCACTAACATTAGGATGTTAGCAGCTACTCCTACAGTCAGGCAGCATGCGGGAGGGTTCTGCCCTGTCCTCAGCTCTCTCAGGGAAGCATGTCTTGAAGCCAGCTAGCTGTCAACTAGCTGCATTCCTATGGCAGTGAGAAGGTAGCAGTATTCTGAGTCAGGAGGTTCCAAGATTACCAGTCGACTGCACCTGGGGATACCGTCCAAGTCTGCATTGTTACCCTGCGTCTCAGAAGCCTCTGGCAAACGTCTCTGCTGAAGACCTGCGAAACTCACTCGACAGGCAGTGTGGAACTCTGAGGGACTGAGGGTGAGCTCAACTCTCAGAAGTAAGATGGTTTTGGACAAGGCGTTCAGCTAACCTCTCACGTATGGAACTTAGTATGTAGCTCCTGTCTACCACAGGAATTACTAGGAAATCGCTGAACTGAGCTTGGAGGCACTAGTCTTGTGTGCCGGGTGATTCCAATTACCTCTCCCAGCACTTCCGTCAAACAGCGAGCCTAGGCCTTTTAGAAGCCAAGGGTACCAGCAGGCTGGATGTGGAGGTACAGGACATAAGCTCAACTCTCAGAAGTGTGTATGCATGGGAGGCAGATGTATGCTACCCACTCAGACATGGGAGTTGGAACCTAGCTACACTGTGATTGAAGAAGGCCATTGGAAATCGCTGTATTCAACTCAGATACACGGGAGTTCAGGCCCAGTGCTCTCACATGCTTTTCCCGCAACCTCTCCCAGCCACTAACATAAGGATGTTAGCAGCTACTCCTACAGTCAGGCAGGATGCGGGAGGTTTTGCGCTGTCCTCAGCTCTCACAGGGAAGCATGTCTTGAAGCCAGCTGTCAACTAGCTGCATTCCTATGGCAGTGAGAAGGTAGCAGTACTCTGAGTCAGGAGGTTCCAAGATTACCACTCTACTGCACCTGGAGATACCCTCCAGGTCTGCATTGTTAACTTGTACTCAGAAGCCTCTGGCAATCGTCTCTGGTGAAGACGTGTGAAACTCACTCTGCAGGCAGTGTGGAACTGTGAGGGACTGAGGGTGGTCTCACCTCTCAGAAGTAAGATGCTTTTGGACAAGGCGTTCAGCTACCTTCTCACATATGGAACCTAGTATGTAGCACCTGTCTACCACAAGAATTACTGGGAAATCGTGAATTGAGCTTGGAGGCACTCGTCTTGTGTGCCGGGAGATTCCAATTACCTCTCCCAGCACTTCCGTCAAACAGCGAGCCTAGGCCTTTTAGAAGCCAAGGGTACCAGCAGGCTGGATGTGGAGGTACAGGCCATAAGCTCAACTCTCAGAAGTGTGTATGCATGGGAGGCAGATGTCTGCTACCCGCTCGTACATGGGATTTGGAACCTAGCTACACTCTGGTTGAGGAAAGCCGTTGGAAATCGCTGTATTAAACTCACATACACGGGAGTTCAGGCCCAGTGCTCACACATGCTTTTCCCGCAACCTCTCCCAGCCACTAACATTAGGATGTTAGCAGCTACTCCTACAGTCAGGCAGCATGCGGGAGGGTTCTGCCCTGTCCTCAGCTCTCACAGGGAAGCATGTCTTGAAGCCAGTTGTCAACTGGCTGCATTCCTATGGCAGTGAGAAGGTAGCAGTACTCTGAGTCAGGAGGTTCCAAGATTACCACTCTACTGCACCTGGAGATACCCTCCAGGTCTGCATTGTTAACTTGTACTCAGAAGCCTCTGGCAATCATCTCTGGTGAAGACGTGTGAAACTAACTCTGCAGGCAGTGTGGAACTGTGAGGGACTGAGGGTGAGATCAACTCTCAGAAGTAAGATGCTTTTGGACAAGGCGTTAGCTACCTTCTCACATATGGAACTTACTATGTAGCACCTGTCTACCACAAGAATTACTGGGAAATCGTGAATTGAGCTTGGAGGCACTCGTCTTGTGTGCCGGGAGATTCCAATTACCTCTCCCAGGACTTCCGTCAAACAGCGAGCCTAGGCCTTTTAGAAGCCAAGGGTACCAGCAGGCTGGATGTGGAGGTACAGGCCATAAGCTCAACTCTCAGAAGTGTGTATGCATGGGAGGCAGATGTCTGCTACCCACTCGGACATGGGATTTGGAACCTAGCTACACTGTGATTGAAGAAGGCCATTGGAAATCGCTGTATTCAACTCAGATACACGGGAGTTCAGGCCCAGTGCTCACACATGCTTTTCCCGCAACATCTCCCAGCCACTAACATAAGGATGTTAGCAGCTACTCCTACAGTCAGGCAGCATGCGGGAGGGTTCTGCCCTGTCCTCAGCTCTCTCAGGGAAGCATGTCTTGAAGCCAGCTAGCTGTCAACTAGCTGCATTCCTATGGCAGTGAGAAGGTAGCAGTATTCTGAGTCAGGAGGTTCCAAGATTACCAGTCTACTGCACCTGGGGATACCCTCCAGGTCTGCATTGTTACCCTGCGTCTCAGAAGCCCCTGGCAAACGTCTCTGCTGAAGACCTGCGAAACTCACTCTGCAGGCAGTGTGGAACTGTGAGGGACTGAGCGTGAGCTCCACTCTCAGAAGTAAGATGGTTTTGGACAAGGCGTTCAGCTACCCTCTCACGTATGGAACTTAGTATGTAGCACCAGTCTACCACAGGAATTACTAGCAAATCGCTGAACTGAGCTTGGAGGCACTATTCTTGTGTGCCGGGTGATTCCAATTACCTCTCACAGCACTTCCGTCAAACAGCGAGCCTAGGCCTTTTAGAAGCCAAGGGTACCAGCAGGCTGGATGTGGAGGTACAGGCCATAAGCTCAACTCTCAGAAGTGTGTATGCATGGGAGGCAGATGTCTGCTACCCGCTCGTACATGGGATTTGGAACCTAGCTACACTCTGGTTGAGGAAAGTCGTTGGAAATCGCTGTATTCAACTCAGATACACGGGAGTTCAGGCCCAGTGCTCACACATGCTTTTCCCGCAACCTCTCCCAGCCACTAACATTAGGATGTTAGCAGCTACTCCTAGAGTCAGGCAGCATGCGGGAGGGTTCTGCCCTTTCCTCAGTTCTCACAGGGAAGCATGTCTTGAAGCCAGCTGTCAACTAGCTGCATTCCTATGGCAGTGAGAAGGTAGCAGTACTCTGAGTCAGGAGGTTCCAAGATTACCACTCTACTGCACCTGGAGATACCCTCCAGGTCTGCATTGTTAACTTGTACTCAGAAGCCTGTGGTAATCGTCTCTGGTGAAGACGTGTGAAACTCACTCTGCAGGCAGTGTGGAACTGTGAGGGACTGAGCGTGTGCTCAACTCTCAGAAGTAAGATGCTTTTGGACAAGGCGTTCAGCTACCATCTCACATATGGAACTTAGTATGTAGCACCTGTCTACCACAAGAATTACTGGGAAATCGTGAATTGAGCTTGGAGGCACTCGTCTTGTGTGCCGGGAGATTCCAATTACCTCTCCCAGCACTTCCGTCAAACAGCGAGCCTAGGCCTTTTAGAAGCCAAGGGTACCAGCAGGCTGGATGTGGAGGTACAGGCCATAAGCTCAACTCTCAGAAGTGTGTATGCATGGGAGGTAGATGTCTGCTACCCGCTCGTACATGGGATTTGGAACCTAGCTACACTCTGGTTGAGGAAAGCTGTTGGAAATCGCTGTATTCAACTCAGATACACGGGAGTTCAGGCCCTGTGCTCACACAAGCTTTTCCCGCAACCTCTCCCAGCCACTAACATTAGGATGTTAGCAGCTACTCCTACAGTCAGGCAGCATGCGGGAGGGTTCTGCCCTGTCCTCAGCTCTCACAGGGAAGCATGTCTTGAAGCCTGCTGTCAACTGGCTGCATTCCTATGGCAGTGAGAAGGTAGCAGTATTCTGAGTCAGGAGTTTCCAAGATTACCAGTCTACTGCACCTGGGGATACCCTCCAGGTCTGCATTGTTACCCTGCGTCTCAGAAGCCTCTAGCAAACGTCTCTGCTGAAGACCTGCGGAACTCACTCTGCAGGCAGTGTGGAACTGTGAGGGACTGAGGGTGAGCTCAACTCTCAGAAGTAAGATGGTTTTGGACAAGGCGTTCAGCTAACCTCTCACGTATGGAACTTAGTATGTAGCACCAGTCTACCACAGGAATTACTAGGAAATCGCTGAACTGAGCTTGGAGGCACTAGTCTTGTGTGCCGGGTGATTCCAATTACCTCTCCCAGCACTTACGTCAAACAGTGAGCCTAGGCCTTTTAGAAGCCAATGGTACCAGCAGGCTGGATGTGGAGGTACAGGCCATAAGCTCAACTCTCAGAAGTGTGTATGCATGGGAGGCAGATGTCTGCTACCCACTCGGACATGGGAGTTGGAACATAGCTACACTGTGATTGAAGAAGGCCATTGGAAATCGCTGTATTCAACTCAGATACACGGGAGTTCAGGCCCAGTGCTCACACATGCTTTTCCCGCAACCTCTCCCAGCCACTAACATAAGGATGTTAGCAGCTACTCCTACAGTCAGGCAGGATGCGGGAGGGTTCTGCCCTGTCCTCAGCTCTCACAGGGAAGCATGTCTTGAAGCCAGCTGTCAACTAGCTGCATTCCTATGGCAGTGAGAAGGTAGCAGTACTCTGAGTCAGGAGGTTCCAAGATTACGACTCTACTGCACCTGGAGATACCCTCCAGGTCTGCATTGTTAACTTGTACTCAGAAGCTTCTGGCAATCGTCTCTGGTGAAGACGTGTGAAACTCACTCTGCAGGCAGTGTGGAACTGTGAGGGACTGAGGGTGGGCTCAAGTCTCAGGAGTAAGATGCTTTTGGACAAGGCGTTCAGCTACCATCTCACATATGGAACTTAGTATGTAGCACCTGTCTACCACAAGAATTACTGGGAAATCGTGAATTGAGCTTGGAGGCACTCGTCTTGTGTGCCGGGAGATTCCAATTACCTCTCCCAGCACTTCCGTCAAACAGCGAGCCTAGGCCTTTTAGAAGCCAAGGGTACCAGCAGGCTGGATGTGGAGGTACAGGCCATAAGCTCAACTCTCAGAAGTGTGTATGCATGGGAGGCAGATGTCTGCTACCCGCTCGGACATGGGATATCGAACCTAGCTACACTCTGGTTGAGGAAAGCCGTTGGAAATCGCTGTATTCAACTCAGATACACGGGAGTTCAGGCCCTGTGCTCACACAAGCTTTCCCCGCAACCTCTCCCAGCCACTAACATTAGGATGTTAGCAGCTACTCCTACAGTCAGGCAGCATGCGGGAGGGTTCTGCCCTGTCCTCAGCTCTCTCAGGGAAGCATGTCTTGAAGCCAGCTAGCTGTCAACTAGCTGCATTCCTATGGCAGTGAGAAGGTAGCAGTATTCTGAGTCAGGAGGTTCCAAGATTACCAGTCGACTGCACCTGGGGATACCCTCCAGGTCTGCATTGTTACCCTGCGTCTCAGAAGCCTCTGGCAAACGTCTCTGCTGAAGACCTGCGAAAGTCACTCTGCAGGCAGTGTGGAACTGTGAGGGACTGAGGGTGAGCTCAACTCTCAGAAGTAAGATGGTTTTGGACAAGGCGTTCAGCTACCCTCTCACGTATGGAACTTAGTATGTAGCACCAGTCTACCACAGGAATTACTAGGAAATCGCTGAACTGAGCTTGGAGGCACTAGTCTTGTGTGCCGGGTGATTCAAATTACCTCTCCCAGCACTTCCGTCAAACAGCGAGCCTAGGCCTTTTAGAAGCCAAGGGTACCAGCAGGCTGGATGTGGAGGTACAGGCCATAAGCTCAACTCTCAGAAGTGTATATGCATGGGAGGTAGATGTCTGCTACCCACTCGGACATGGGAGTTGGAACCTAGCTACACTGTGATTGAAGAAGGCCATTGGAAATCGCTGTATTCAACTGAGATACACGGGAGTTCAGGCCCAGTGCTCACACATGCTTTTCCCGCAACCTCTCCCAGCCACTAACATAAGGATGTTAGCAGCTACTCCTACAGTCAGGCAGGATGCGGGAGGGTTCTGCCCTGTCCTCAGCTCTCACAGGGAAGCATGTCTTGAAGCCAGCTGTCAACTAGCTGCATTCCTAAGGCAGTGAGAATGTAGCAGTACTCTGAGTCAGGAGGTTCCAAGATTACCACTCTACTGCACCTGGAGATACCCTCCAGGTCTGCATTGTTAACTTGTACTCAGAAGTCTCTGGCAATCGTCTCTGGTGAAGACGTGTGAAACTGACTCTGCAGGCAGTGTGGAACTGTGAGGGACTGAGGGTGGGCTCAACTCTCAGAAGTAAGATGCTTTTGGACAAGGCGTTCAGCTACCATCTCACATATGGAACTTAGTATGTAGCACCTGTCTACCACAGGAATTACTAGGAAATCGTGAATTGAGCTTGGAGGCACTCGTCTTGTGTGCCGGGAGATTCCAATTACCTCTCCCAGCACTTCCGTCAAACAGCGAGCCTAGGCCTTTTAGAAGCCAAGGGTACCAGCACGCTGGATGTGGAGGTACAGGCCATAAGCTCAACTCTCAGAAGTGTGTATGCATGGGAGGCAGATGTCTGCTACCCGCTCGTACATGGGATT
Source organism: Canis aureus (assembly GCF_053574225.1). NCBI lineage: Eukaryota > Metazoa > Chordata > Mammalia > Carnivora > Canidae > Canis > Canis aureus. The sequence goes on from NC_135632.1 coordinate 59,689,739, forward strand.
TGTAACCTAGCTACACTCTGGTTGAGGAAAGCCGTTGGAAATCGCTGTATTCAACTCAGATACACGGGAGTTCAGGCCCACTGCTCACACATGCTTTTCCCGCAACCTCTCCCAGCCACTAACATTAGGATGTTAGCAGCTACTCCTACAGTCAGGCAGGATGCGGGAGGGTTCTGCCCTGTCCTCAGCTCTCTCAGGGAAGCATGTCTTGAAGCCAGCTAGATGTCAACTAGCTGCATTCCTATGGCAGTGAGAAGGTAGCAGTATTCTGAGTCAGGAGGTTCGAAGATTACCAGTCGACTGCACCTGGGGATACCCTCCAGGTCTTCATTGTTACCCTGCGTCTCAGAAGCCTCTGGCAAAAGTCTCTGCTGAAGACCTGCGAAACTCAGTCTGCAGGCAGTGTGGAACTGTGAGGGACTGAGGCTGAGCTCAACTCTCAGAAGTAAGATGGTTTTGGACAAGGCGTTCAGCTACCCTCTCACGTATGGAACTTAGTATGTAGCTCCAGTCTACCACAGGAATTACTAGGAAATCGCTGAACTGAGCTTGGAGGCACTAGTCTTGTGTGCCGGGTGATTCCAATTACCTCTCCCAGCACTTCTGTCAAACAGCGAGCCTAGGCCTTTTAGAAGCCAAGGTTACCAGCATGCTGGATGTGGAGGTACAGGCCATAAGCTCAACTCTCAGAAGTGTATATGCATGGCAGGCAGATGTCTGCTACCCACTCGGACATGGGAGTTGGAAACTAGCTACACTGTGATTGAAGAAGGCCATTGGAAATCGCTGTATTCAACTCAGATACACGGGAGTTCAGGCCCAGTGCTCACACATGCTTTTCCCGCAATCTCTCCCAGCCACTAACATAAGGATGTTAGCAGCTACTCCTACAGTCAGGCAGGATGCGGGAGGCTTCTGCCCTGTCCTCAGCACTCACAGGGAATCATGTCTTGAAGCCAGCTGTCAACTAGCTTCATTCCTATGGCAGTGAGAAGGTAGCATTACTCTGAGTCAGGAGGTTCCAAGATTATCACTCTACTGCACCTGGAGATACCCTCCAGGTCTGCATTGTTAACTTGTACTCAGAAGCCTCTGGCAATCGTCTCTGGTGAAGACGTGTGAAACTCACTCTGCAGGCAGTGCGGAACTGTGAGGGACTGAGAGTGGGCTCAACTCTCAGAAGTAAGATGCTTTTGGACAAGGCGTTCAGCTACCCTCTCACGTATGGAACTTAGTATGTAGCACCAGTCTACCACAGGAATTACTAGGAAATCGGTGAACTGAGCTTGGAGGCACTAGTCTTGTGTGCCGGGTGATTCCAATTACCTCTCCCAGCACTTCCGTCAAACAGCGAGCCTAGGCCTTTTAGAAGCCAAGGGTACCAGCAGGCTGGATGTGGAGGTACAGGCCTTAAGCTCAACTCTCAGAAGTGTATATGCATGGGAGGGAGATGTCTGCTACCCACTCAGACATGGGAGTTGGAACCTAGCTACACTGTGATTGAAGAAGGCCATTGGAAATCGCTGTATTCAACTCAGATACACGGGAGTTCAGGCCCAGTGCTCACACATGCTTTTCCCGCAACCTCTCCCAGCCACTAACATAAGGATTTTAGCAGCTACTCCTACAGTCAGGCCGGATGCGAGAGGGTTCTGCGCTGTCCTCAGCTCTCACAGGGAAGCATGTCTTGAAGCCAGCTGTCAACTAGCTGCATTCCTATGGCAGTGAGAAGGTAGCAGTACTCTGAGTCAGGAGGTTCCAAGATTACCACTCTACTGCACCTGGAGATACCCTCCAGGTCTGCATTGTTAACTTGTACTCAGAAGCCTCTGGCAATCGTCTCTGGTGAAGACGTGTGAAACTCACTCTGCAGGCAGTGTGGAAGTGTGAGGGACTGAGGGTGTGCTCAACTCTCAGAAGTAAGATGCTTTTGGACAAGGCGTTCAGCTACCTTCTCACATATGGAACTTAGTATGTAGCACCTGTCTACCACAAGAATTACTGGGAAATCGTGAATTGAGCTTGGAGGCACTCGTCTTGTGTGCCGGGAGATTCCAATTACCTCTCCCAGCACTTCCGTCAAACAGCGAGCCTAGGCCTTTTAGAAGCCAAGGGTACCAGCAGGCTGGATGTGGAGGTACAGGCCATAAGCTCAACTCTCAGAAGTGTGTATGCATGGGAGGCAGATGTCTGCTACCCGCTCGTACATGGGATTTGGAACCTAGCTACACTCTGGTTGAGGAAAGCCGTTGGAAATCGCTGTATTCAACTCAGATACACGGGAGTTCAGGCCCAGTGCTCACACATGCTTTTCCCGCAACCTCTCCCAGCCACTAACATTAGGATGTTAGCAGCTACTCCTACAGTCAGGCAGCATGCGGGAGGGTTCTGCCCTGTCTTCAGCTCTCTCAGGGAAGCATGTCTTGAAGCCAGCTAGCTGTCAACTAGCTGCATTCCTATGGCAGTGAGAAGGTAGCAGTATTCTGAGTCAGGAGGTTCCAAGATTACCAGTCTACTGCACCTGGGGATACCCTCCAGGTCTGCATTGTTCCCCTGCGTCTCAGAAGCCTCTGGCAAACGTCTCTGCTGAAGACCTGCGAAACTCACTCGACAGGCAGTGTGGAACTCTGAGGGACTGAGGGTGAGCTCAACTCTCAGAAGTAAGATGGTTTTGGACAAGGCGTTCAGCTAAACTCTCAAGTATGGAACTTAGTATGTAGCTCCTGTCTACCACAGGAATTACTAGGAAATCGCTGAACTGAGCTTGGAGGCACTAGTCTTGTGTGCCGGGTGATTCCAATTACCTCTCCCAGCACTTCCGTCAAAGAGCGAGCCTAGGCCTTTTAGAAGCCAAGGGTACAAGCAGGCTGGATGTGGAGGTACAGGCCATAAGCTCAACTGTCAGAAGTGTGTATGCATGGGAGGCAGATGTCTGCTACCCACTCAGACATGGGAGTTGGAACCTAGCTACACTGTGATTGAAGAAGGCCATTGGAAATCGCTGTATTCAACTCAGATACACGGGAGTTCAGGCCCAGTGCTCTCACATGCTTTTCCCGCAACCTCTCCCAGCCACTAACATAAGGATGTTAGCAGCTACTCCTACAGTCACGCAGGATGCGGGAGGGTTTTGCGCTGTCCTCAGCTCTCACAGGGAAGCATGTCTTGAAGCCAGCTGTCAACTAGCTGCATTCCTATGGCAGTGAAAAGATAGCAGTACTCTGAGTCAGGAGGTTCCAAGATTACCACTCTACTGCACCTGGAGATACCCTCCAGGTCTGCATTGTTAACTTGTACTCAGAAGCCTCTGGCAATCGTCTCTGGTGAAGACGTGTGAAACTCACTCTGCAGGCAGTGTGGAACTGTGAGGGACTGAGGGTGGTCTCAACTCTCAGAAGTAAGATGCTTTTGGACAAGGCGTTCAGCTACCTTCTCACATATGGAACCTAGTATGTAGCACCTGTCTACCACAAGAATTAGGGGGAAATCGTGAATTGAGCTTGGAGGCACTCGTCTTGTGTGCCGGGAGATTCCAATTACCTCTCCCAGCACTTCCGTCACACAGCGAGCCTAGGCCTTTTAGAAGCCAAGGGTACCAGCAGGCTGGATGTGGAGGTACAGGCCATAAGCTCAACTCTCAGAAGTGTGTATGCATGGGAGGCAGATGTCTGCTACCCGCTCGTACATGGGATTTGTAACCTAGCTACACTCTGGTTGAGGAAAGCCGTTGGAAATCGCTGTATTCAACTCAGATACACGGGAGTTCAGGCCCAGTGCTCACACATGCTTTTCCCGCAACCTCTCCCAGCCACTAACATTAGGATGTTAGCAGCTACTCCTACAGTCACACAGGATGCGGGAGGGTTCTGCCCTGTCCTCAGCTCTCACAGGGAAGCATGTCTTGAAGCCAGCTGTCAACTGGCTGCATTCCTATGGCAGTGAGAAGGTAGCAGTACTCTGAGTCAGGAGGTTCCAAGATTACCACTCTACTGCACCTGGAGATACCCTCCAGGTCTGCATTGTTAACTTGTACTCAGAAGCCTCTGGCAATCGTCTCTGGTGAAGACGTGTGAAACTCACTCTGCAGGCAGTGTGGAACTGTGAGGGACTGAGGGTGAGCTCAACTCTCAGAAGTAAGATGCTTTTGGACAAGGCGTTCAGCTACCTTCTCACATATGGAACTTAGTATGTAGCACCTGTCTACCACAAGAATTACTGGGAAATCGTGAATTGAGCTTGGATGCGCTCGTCTTGTGTGCCGGGAGATTCCAATTACCTCTCCCAGCACTTCCGTCAAACAGCGAGCCTAGGCCTTTTAGAAGCCAAGGGTACCAGCAGGCTGGATGTGGAGGTACAGGCCATAAGCTCAACTCTCAGAAGTGTGTATGCATGGGAGGCAGATGTCTGCTACCCGCTCGTACATGGGATTTGGAACCTAGCTACACTCTGGTTGAGGAAAGCCATTGGAAATCGCAGTATTCAACTCAGATACACGGGAGTTCAGGCCCAGTGCTCACACATGCTTTTCCCGCAACCTCTCCCAGCCACTAACATTAGGATGTTAGCAGCTACTCCTACAGTCAGGCAGCATGCGGGAGGGTTCTGCCCTGTCCTCAGCTCTCTCAGGGAAGCATGTCTTGAAGCCAGCTAGCTGTCAACTAGCTGCATTCCTATGGCAGTGAGAAGGTAGCAGTATTCTGAGTCAGGAGGTTCCAAGATTACCAGTCGACTGCACCTGGGGATACCCTCCAGGTCTGCATTGTTACCCTGTGTCTCAGAAGACTCTGGCAAACGTCTCTGCTGAAGACCTGCGAAACTCACTCTGCAGGCAGTGTGGAACTGTGAGGGACTGAGGGTGAGCTCCACTCTCAGAAGTAAGATGGTTTTGGACAAGGCGTTCAGCTACCCTCTGACGTATGGAACTTAGTATGTAGCACCAGTCTACCACAGGAATTACTAGCAAATCGCTGAACTGAGCTTGGAGGCACTAGTCTTGTGTGCCAGGTGATTCCAATTACCTCTCCCAGCACTTCCGTCAAACAGCGAGCTTAGGCCTTTTAGAAGCCAAGGGTACCAGCAGGCTGGATGTGGTGGTACAGGCCATAAGCTCAACTCTCAGAAGTGTGTATGCATGGGAGGCAGATATCTGCTACCCACTCGGACATGGGAGTTGGAACCTAGCTACACTGTGATTGAAGAAGGCCATTGGAAATCGCTGTATTCAACTCAGATACACGGGAGTTCGGGCCCAGTGCTCACACATGCTTTTCCCGCAACCTCTCCCAGCCACTAACATAAGGATGTTAGCAGCTACTCCTACAGTCAGGCAGGATGCGGGAGGGTTCTGCGCTGTCCTCAGCTCTCACAGGGAATCATGTCTTGAAGCCAGCTGTCAACTAGCTGCATTCCTATGGCAGTGAGAAGGTAGCAGTACTTTGAGTCAGGAGGTTCCAAGATTACCACTCTACTGCACCTGGAGATACCCTCCAGGTCTGCATTGTTAACTTGTACTCAGAAGCCTCTGGCAATCTTCTCTGGTGAAGACGTGTGAAACTCACTCTTCAGGCAGTGTGGAACTGTGAGGGACTGAGGGTGAGCTCAACTCTCAGAAGTAAGATGCTTTTGGACAAGGCGTTCAGCTACCTTCTCACATATGGAAGTTAGTATGTAGCACCTGTCTACCACAAGAATTACTGGGAAATCGTGAATTGAGCTTGGAGGCACTCGTCTTGTGTGCCGGGAGATTCCAATTACCTCTCCCAGCACTTCCGTCAAACAGCGAGCCTAGGCCTTTTAGAAGCCAAGGGTACCAGCAGGCTGGATGTGGAGGTACAGGCCATAAGCTCAACTCTCAGAAGTGTGTATGCATGGGAGGCAGATGTCTGCTACCCGCTCGTACATGGGATTTGGAACCTAGCTACACTCTGGTTGAGGAAAGCCGTTGGAAATCGCTGTATTCAACTCAGATACACGGGAGTTCAGGCCCAGTGCTCACACATGCTTTTCCCGCAACCTCTCCCAGCCACTAACATTAGGATGTTAGCAGCTACTCCTACAGTCAGGCAGCATGCGGGAGGGTTCTGCCCTGTCTTCAGCTCTCTCAGGGAAGCATGTCTTGAAGCCAGCTAGCTGTCAACTAGCTGCATTCCTATGGCAGTGAGAAGGTAGCAGTATTCTGAGTCAGGAGGTTCCAAGATTACCAGTCGACTGCACCTGGGGATACCCTCCAGGTCTGCCTTGTTACCCTGCGTCTCAGAAGCCTCTGGCAAACGTCTCTGCTGATGACCTACGAAACTCACTCGACAGGCAGTGTGGAACTCTGAGGGACTGAGGGTGAGCTCAACTCTCAGAAGTAAGATGGTTTTGGACAAGGCGTTCAGCTACACTCTCACGTATGGAACTTAGTATGTAGCACCAGTCTACCTCAGGAATTACTAGGAAATCGCTGAACTGAGCTTGGAGGCAGTAGTCATGTGTCCCTGGTGATTCCAATTACCTCTCCCAGCACTTCCGTCAAACAGCGAGCCTAGGCCTTTTAGAAGCCAAGGGTACCAGCAGGCTGGATGTGGAGGTACAGGGCATAAGCTCAACTCTCAGAAGTGTGTATGCATGGGAGGCAGATGTCTGCAACCCACTCGGACATGGGAGTTGGAACCTAGCTACACTGTGATTGAAGAAGGCCATTGGAAATCGCTGTATTCAACTCAGATACATGGGAGTTCAGGCCCAGTGCTCACACATGCTTTTCCCGCAAACTCTCCCAGCCACTAACATAAGGATGTTAGCAGCTACTCCTACAGTCAGGCAGGATGCGGGAGGGTTCTGCCCTGTCCTCAGCTCTCACAGGGAAGCATGTCTTGAAGCCAGCTGTCAACTAGCTGCATTCCTATGGCAGTGAGAAGGTAGCAGTACTCTGAGTCAGGAGGTTCCAAGATTACCACTCTACTGCACCTGGAGATACCCTCCAGGTCTGCATTGTTAACTTGTACTCAGAAGCCTCTGGCAATCGTCTCTGGTGAACACGTGTGAAACTCACTCTGCAGGCAGTGTGGAACTGTGAGGGACTGAGGGTGGGCTCAACTCTCAGAAGTAAGATGCTTTTGGACAAGGCGTTCAGCTACCATCTCACATATGGAACTTAGTATGTAGCACCTGTCTACCACAAGAATTACTGGAAAACGTGAATTGAGCTTGGAGGCACTCGTCTTGTGTGCCGGGAGATTCCAATTACCTCTCCCAGCACTTCCGTCAAACAGCGAGCCTAGGCCTTTTAGAAGCCAAGGGTACCAGCAGGCTGGATGTGGAGGTACAGGCCATAAGCTCAACTCTCAGAAGTGTGTATGCATGGGAGGCAGATGTCTGCTACCCGCTCGTACATGGGATTTGGAACCTAGCTACACTCTGGTTGAGGAAAGCCGTTGGAAATCGCTGTATTCAACTCAGATACACGGGAGTTCAGGCCCAGTGCTCACGCATGCTTTTCCCGCAACCTCTCCCAGCCACTAACATTAGGATGTTAGCAGCTACTCCTACAGTCAGGCAGCATGCGGGAGGGTTCTGCCCTGTCCTCAGCTCTCTCAGGGAAGCATGTCTTGAAGCCAGCTAGCTGTCAACTAGCTGCATTCCTATGGCAGTGAGAAGGTAGCAGTATTCTGAGTCAGGAGGTTCCAAGATTACCAGTCGACTGCACCTGGGGATACCCTCCAGGTCTGCATTGTTACCCTGCGTCTCAGAAGCCTCTGGCAAACGTCTCTGCTGAAGACCTGCGAAACTCACTCTGCAGGCAGTGTGGAACTGTGAGGGACTGAGGCTGAGCTCCACTCTCAGAAGTAAGATGGTTTTGGACAAGGCGTTCAGCTACCCTCTCACGTATGGAACTTAGTATGTAGCACCAGTCTACCACAGGAATTACTAGGAAATCGCTGAACTGAGCTTGGAGGCACTAGTCTTGTGTGCCGGGTGATTCCAATTACCTCTCCCAGCACTTCCGTCAAACAGCGAGCCTAGGCCTTTTAGAAGCCAAGGGTACCAGCAGGCTGGATGTGGAGGTACAGGCCATAAGCTCAACTCTCAGAAGTGTGTATGCATGGGAGGCAGATGTCTGCTACCCACTCGGACATGTGAGTTGGAACCTAGCTACACTGTGATTGAAGAAGGCCAATGGAAATCACTGTATTCAACTCAGATACACGGGAGTTCAGGCCCAGTGCTCACACATGCTTTTCCCGCAACCTCTCCCAGCCACTAACATTAGGATGTTAGCAGCTACTCCTACAGTCAGGCAGCATGCGGGAGGGTTCTGCCCTGTCCTCAGCTCTCTCAGGGAAGCATGTCTTGAAGCCAGCTAGCTGTCAACTAGCTCCATTCCTATGGCAGTGAGAAGGTAGCAGTATTCTGAGTCAGGAGGTTCCAAGATTACCAGTCGACTGCACCTGGGGATACCCTCCAGGTCTGCATTGTTACCCTGCGTCTCAGAAGCCTCTGGCTAACGTCTCTGCTGATGACCTGCGAAACTCACTCTGCAGGCAGTGTGGAACTGTGAGGGACTGAGGCTGAGCTCAACTCTCAGAAGTAAGATGGTTTTGGACAAGGCGTTCAGCTACACTCTCAAGTATGGAAATTAGTATGTAGCACCAGTCTACCACAGGAATTACTAGGAAATCGCTGAACTGAGCTTGGAGGCAGTAGTCTTGTGTCCCGGGTGATTCCAATTACCTCTCCCAGCACTTCCGTCAAACAGCGAGCCTAGGCCTTTTAGAAGCCAAGGGTACCAGCAGGCTGGATGTGGAGGTACAGGCCATAAGCTCAACTCTCAGAAGTGTGTATGCATGGGAAGCAGATGTCTGCAACCCACTCGGACATGGGAGTTGGAACCTAGCTACACTGTGATTGAAGAAGGCCATTGGAAATCGCTGTATTCAACTCAGATACACGGGAGTTCAGGCCCAGTGCTCACACATGCTTTTCCGGCAAACTCCCCCAGCCACTAACATAAGGATGTTAGCAGCTACTCCTACAGTCAGGCAGGATGCGGGAGGGTTCTGCCCTGTCCTCAGCTCTCACAGGGAAGCATGTCTTGAAGCCAGCTGTCAACTAGCTGCATTCCTATGGCAGTGAGAAGGTAGCAGTACTCTGAGTCAGGAGGTTCCAAGATTACCACTCTACTGCACCTGGAGATACCCTCCAGGTCTGCATTGTTAACTTGTACTCAGAAGCCTCTGGCAATCGTCTCTGGTGAAGACGTGTGAAACTCACTCTGCAGGCAGTGTGGAACTGTGAGGGACTGAGGGTGAGCTCAACTCTCAGAAGTAAGATGCTTTTGGACAAGGCGTTCAGCTACCTTCTCACATATGGAAGTTAGTATGTAGCACCTGTCTACCACAAGAATTACTGGGAAATCGTGAATTGAGCTTGGAGGCACTCGTCTTGTGTGCCGGGAGATTCCAATTACCTCTCGCAGCACTTCCGTCAAACAGCGAGCCTAGGCCTTTTAGAAGCCAAGGGTACCAGCAGGCTGGATGTGGAGGTACAGGCCATAAGCTCAACTCTCAGAAGTGTGTATGCATGGGAGGCAGATGTCTGCTACCCGCTCGTACATGGGATTTGGAACCTAGCTACACTCTGGTTGAGGTAAGCCGTTGGAAATCGCTGTATTCAACTCAGATACACGGGAGTTCAGGCCCAGTGCTCACACATGCTTTTCCCGCAACCTCTCCCAGCCACTAACATTAGGATGTTAGCAGCTACTCCTACAGTCAGGCAGCATGCGGGAGGGTTCTGCCCTGTCCTCAGCTCTCTCAGGGAAGCATGTCTTGAAGCCAGCTAGCTGTCAACTAGCTGCATTCCTATGGCAGTGAGAAGGTAGCAGTATTCTGAGTCAGGAGGTTCCAAGATTACCAGTCCACAGCACCCGGGGATACCCTCCAGGTCTGCATTGTTACCCTGCGTCTCAGAAGCCTCTGGCAAACGTCTCTGCTGAAGACCTGCGAAACTCACTCTGCAGGCAGTGTGGAACTGTGAGGGACTGAGGGTGAGCTCCACTCTCAGAAGTAAGATGGTTTTGGACAAGGCGTTCAGCTACCCTCTCACGTATGGAACTTAGTATGTAGCACCAGTCTACCACAGGAATTACTAGCAAATCGCTGAACTGAGCTTGGAGGCACTAGTCTTGTGTGCCGGGTGATTCCAATTACCTCTCCCAGCACTTCCGTCAAACAGCGAGCCTAGGCCTTTTAGAAGCCAAGGGTACCAGCAGGCTGGATGTGGAGGTACAGGCCATTAGCTCAACTCTCAGAAGTGTGTATGCATAGGAGGCAGATGTCTGCTACCCACTCGGACATGGGAGTTGGAACCTAGCTACACTGTGATTGAAGAAGGCCATTGGAAATCGCTGTATTCAACTCAGATACACGGGAGTTCAGGCCCAGTGCTCACACATGCTTTTCCCGCAACCTCTCCCAGCCACTAACATAAGGATGTTAGCAGCTACTCCTACAGTCAGGCAGGATGCGGGAGGGTTCTGCGCTGTCCTCAGCTCTCACAGGGAAGCATGTCTTGAAGCCAGCTGTCAACTAGCTGCATTCCTATGGCAGTGAGAAGGTAGCAGTACTCTGAGTCAGGACGTTCCAAGATTACCACTCTACTGCACCTGGAGATACCCTCCAGGTCTGCATTGTTAACTTGTACTCAGAAGCCTCTGGCAATCGTCTCTGGTGAAGACGTGTGAAACTCACTCTGCAGGCAGTGTGGAACTGTGAGGGACTGAGGGTGAGCTCAACTCTCAGAAGTAAGATGCTTTTGGACAAGGCGTTCAGCTACCTTCTCACATATGGAAGTTAGTATGTAGCACCTGTCTACCACAGGAATTACTGGGAAATCGTGAATTGAGCTTGGATGCGCTCGTCTTGTGTGCCGGGAGATTCCAATTACCTCTCCCAGCACTTCCGTCAAACAGCGAGCCTAGGCCTTTTAGAAGCCAAGGGTACCAGCAGGCTGGATGTGGAGGTACAGGCCATAAGCTCAACTCTCAGAAGTGTGTATGCATGGGAGGCAGATGTCTGCTACCCGCTCGTACATGGGATTTGGAACCTCGCTACACTCTGGTTGAGGAAAGCCGTTGGAAATCGCTGTATTCAACTCAGATACACGGGAGTTCAGGCCCAGTGCTCACACATGCTTTTCCCGCAACCTCTCCCAGCCACTAACATTAGGATGTTAGCAGCTACTCCTACAGTCAGGCAGCATGCGGGAGGGTTCTGCCCTGTCCTCAGCTCTCTCAGGGAAGCATGTCTTGAAGCCAGCTAGCTGTCAACTAGCTGCATTCCTATGGCAGTGAGAAGGTAGCAGTATTCTGAGTCAGGAGGTTCCAAGATTACCAGTCGACTGCACCTGGGGATACCCTCCAGGTCTGCATTGTTACCCTGTGTCTCAGAAGCCTCTGGCAAACGTCTCTGCTGAAGACCTGCGAAACTCACTCTGCAGGCAGTGTGGAACTGTGAGGGACTGAGGGTGAGCTCCACTCTCAGAAGTAAGATGGTTTTGGACAAGGCGTTCAGCTACCCTCTGACGTATGGAACTTAGTATGTAGCACCAGTCTACCACAGGAATTACTAGCAAATCGCTGAACTGAGCTTGGAGGCACTAGTCTTGTGTGCCAGGTGATTCCAATTACCTCTCCCAGCACTTCCGTCAAACAGCGAGCCTAGGCCTTTTAGAAGCCAAGGGTACCAGCAGGCTGGATGTGGTGGTACAGGCCATAAGCTCAACTCTCAGAAGTGTGTATGCATGGGAGGCAGATGTCTGCTACCCACTCGGACATGGGAGTTGGAACCTAGCTACACTGTGATTGAAGAAGGCCATTGGAAATCGCTGTATTCAACTCAGATACACGGGAGTTCGGGCCCAGTGCTCACATATGCTTTTCCCGCAACCTCTCCCAGCCACTAACATAAGGATGTTAGCAGCTACTCCTACAGTCAGGCAGGATGCGGGAGGGTTCTGCCCTGTCCTCAGCTCTCACAGGGAAGCATGTCTTGAAGCCAGCTGTCAACTAGCTGCATTCCTATGGCAGTGAGAAGGTAGCAGTACTCTGAGTCAGGAGGTTCCAAGATTACCACTCTACTGCACCTGGAGATACCCTCCAGGTCTGCATTGTTAACTTGTACTCAGAAGCCTCTGGCAATCGTCTCTGGTGAAGACGTGTGAAACTCACTCTGCAGGCAGTGTGGAACTGTGAGGGACTGAGGGTGAGCTCAACTCTCAGAAGTAAGATGCTTTTGGACAAGGCGTTCAGCTACCTTCTCACATATGGAAGTTAGTATGTAGCACCTGTCTACCACAAGAATTACTGGGAAATCGTGAATTGAGCTTGGAGGCACTCGTCTTGTGTGCCGGGAGATTCCAATTACCTCTCCCAGCACTTCCGTCAAACAGCGAGCCTAGGCCTTTTAGAAGCCAAGGGTACCAGCAGGCTGGATGTGGAGGTACAGGCCATAAGCTCAACTCTCAGAAGTGTGTATGCATGGGAGGCAGATGTCTGCTACCCGCTCGTACATGGGATTTGGAACCTAGCTACACTCTGGTTGAGGAAAGCCGTTGGAAATCGCTGTATTCAACTCAGATACACGGGAGTTCAGGCCCAGTGCTCACACATGCTTTTCCCGCAACCTCTCCCAGCCACTAACATTAGGATGTTAGCAGCTACTCCTACAGTCAGGCAGCATGCGGGAGGGTTCTGCCCTGTCTTCAGCTCTCTCAGGGAAGCATGTCTTGAAGCCAGCTAGCTGTCAACTAGCTGCATTCCTATGGCAGTGAGAAGGTAGCAGTATTCTGAGTCAGGAGGTTCCAAGATTACCAGTCGACTGCACCTGGGGATACCCTCCAGGTCTGCCTTGTTACCCTGCGTCTCAGAAGCCTCTGGCAAACGTCTCTGCTGATGACCTGCGAAACTCACTCGACAGGCAGTGTGGAACTCTGAGGGACTGAGGGTGAGCTCAACTCTCAGAAGTAAGATGGTTTTGGACAAGGCGTTCAGCTACACTCTCACGCATGGAACTTAGTATGTAGCACCAGTCTACCACAGGAATTACTAGGAAATCGCTGAACTGAGCTTGGAGGCAGTAGTCATGTGTCCCGGGTGATTCCAATTACCTCTCCCAGCACTTCCGTCAAACAGCGAGCCTAGGCCTTTTAGAAGCCAAGGGTACCAGCAGGCTGGATGTGGAGGTACAGGCCATAAGCTCAACTCTCAGAAGTGTGTATGCATGGGAGGCAGATGTCTGCAACCCACTCGGACATGGGAGTTGGAACCTAGCTACACTGTGATTGAAGAAGGCCATTGGAAATCGCTGTATTCAACTCAGATACATGGGAGTTCAGGCCCAGTGCTCACACATGCTTTTCCCGCAAACTCTCCCAGCCACTAACATAAGGATGTTAGCAGCTACTCCTACAGTCAGGCAGGATGCGGGAGGGTTCTGCCCTCTCCTCAGCTCTCACAGGGAAGCATGGCTTGAAGCCAGCTGTCAACTAGCTGCATTCCTATGGCAGTGAGAAGGTAGCAGTACTCTGAGTCAGGAGGTTCCAAGATTACCACTCTACTGCACCTGGAGATACCCTCCAGGTCTGCATTGTTAACTTGTACTCAGAAGCCTCTGGCAATCGTCTCTGGTGAAGACGTGTGAAACTCACTCTGCAGGCAGTGTGGAACTGTGAGGGACTGAGGGTGGGCTCAACTCTCAGAAGTAAGATGGTTTTGGACAAGGCGTTCAGCTACCATCTCACATATGGAACTTAGTATGTAGCACCTGTCTACCACAAGAATTACTGGGAAACGTGAATTGAGCTTGGAGGCACTCGTCTTGTGTGCCGGGAGATTCCAATTACCTCTCCCAGCACTTCCGTCAAACAGCGAGCCTAGGCCTTTTAGAAGCCAGGGTACCAGCAGGCTGGATGTGGAGGTACAGGCCATAAGCTCAACTCTCAGAAGTGTGTATGCATGGGAGGCAGATGTCTGCTACCCGCTCGTACATGGGATTTGGAACCTAGCTACACTCTGGTTGAGGAAAGCCGTTGGAAATCGCTGTATTCAACTCAGATACACGGGAGTTCAGGCCCAGTGCTCACATATGCTTTTCCCGCAACCTCTCCCAGCCACTAACATTAGGATGTTAGCAGCTACTCCTACAGTCAGGCAGCATGCGGGAGGGTTCTGCCCTGTCCTCAGCTCTCTCAGGGAAGCATGTCTTCAAGCCAGCTAGCTGTCAACTAGCTGCATTCCTATGGCAGTGAGAAGGTAGCAGTATTCTGAGTCAGGAGGTTCCAAGATTACCAGTCGACTGCACCTGGGGATACCCTCCAGGTCTGCATTGTTACCCTGCGTCTCAGAAGCCTCTGGCAAACGTCTCTGCTGAAGACCTGCGAAACTCACTCTGCAGGCAGTGTGGAACTGTGAGGGACAGAGGCTGAGCTCCACTCTCAGAAGTAAGATGGTTTTGGACAAGGCGTTCAGCTACCCTCTCACGTATGGAACTTAGTATGTAGCACCAGTCTACCACAGGAATTACTAGGAAATCGCTGAACTGAGCTTGGAGGCAGTAGTCTTGTATGCCGGGTGATTCCAATTACCTCTCCCAGCACTTCCGTCAAACAGCGAGCCTAGGCCTTTTAGAAGCCAAGGGTACCAGCAGGCTGGATGTGGAGGTACAGGCCATAAGCTCAACTCTCAGAAGTGTGTATGCATGGGAGGCAGATGTCTGCTACCCACTCGGACATGGGAGTTGGAACCTAGCTACACTGTGATTGAAGAAGGCCATTGGAAATCACTGTATTCAACTCAGATACACGGGAGTTCAGGCCCAGTGCTCACACATGCTTTTCCCGCAACCTCTCCCAGCCACTAACATTAGGATGTTAGCAGCTACTCCTACAGTCAGGCAGCATGCGGGAGGGTTCTGCCCTGTCCTCAGCTCTCTCAGGGAAGCATGTCTTGAAGCCAGCTAGCTGTCAACTAGCTGCATTCCTATGGAGTGAGAAGGTAGCAGTATTCTGAGTCAGGAGGTTCCAAGATTACCAGTCGACTGCACCTGGGGATACCCTCCAGGTCTGCATTGTTACCCTGCGTCTCAGAAGCCTCTGGCTAACGTCTCTGCTGATGACCTGCGAAACTCACTCTGCAGGCAGTGTGGAACTGTGAGGGACTGAGGCTGAGCTCAACTCTCAGAAGTAAGATGGTTTTGGACAAGGCGTTCAGCTACACTCTCACGTATGGAAATTAGTATGTAGCACCAGTCTACCACAGGAATTACTAGGAAATCGCTGAACTGAGCTTGGAGGCAGTAGTCTTGTGTCCCGGGTGACTCCAATTACCTCTCCCAGCACTTCCGTCAAACAGCGAGCCTAGGCCTTTTAGAAGCAAAGGGTACCAGCAGGATGGATGTGGAGGTACAGGCCATAAGCTCAACTCTCAGAAGTGTGTATGCATGGGAGGCAGATGTCTGCAACCCACTCGGACATGGGAGTTGGAACCTAGCTACACTGTGATTGAAGAAGGCCATTGGAAATCGCTGTATTCAACTCAGATACACGGGAGTTCAGGCCCAGTGCTCACACATGCTTTTCCGGCAAACTCTCCCAGCCACTAACATAAGGATGTTAGCAGCTACTCCTACAGTCAGGCAGGATGCGGGAGGGTTCTGCGCTGTCCTCAGCTCTCACAGGGAAGCATGTCTTGAAGCCAGCTGTCAACTAGCTGCATTCCTATGGCAGTGAGAAGGTAGCAGTACTCTGAGTCAGGAGGTTCCAAGATTACCACTCTACTGCACCTGGAGATACCCTCCAGGTCTGCATTGTTAACTTGTACTCAGAAGCCTCTGGCAATCGTCTCTGGTGAAGACGTGTGAAACTCACTCTGCAGGCAGTGTGGAACTGTGAGGGACTGAGGGTGGGCTCAACTCTCAGAAGTAAGATGCTTTTGGACACGGCGTTCAGCTACCATCTCACATATGGAACTTAGTATGTAGCACCTGTCTACCACAAGAATTACTGGGAAATCGTGAATTGAGCTTGGAGGCACTCGTCTTGTGTGCCGGGAGATTCCAATTACCTCTCCCAGCACTTCCGTCAAACAGCGAGCCTAGGCCATTTAGAAGCCAAGGGTACCAGCAGGCTGGATGTGGAGGTACAGGCCATAAGCTCAACTCTCAGAAGTGTGTATGCATGGGAGGCAGATGTCTGCTACCCGCTCGTACATGGGATTTGGAACCTAGCTACACTCTGGTTGAGGAAAGCCGTTGGAAATCGCTGTATTCAACTCAGATACACGGGAGTTCAGGCCCAGTGCTCACACATGCTTTTCCCGCAACCTCTCCCAGCCACTAACATTAGGATGTTAGCAGCTACTCCTACAGTCACGCAGGATGCGGGAGGGTTCTGCCCTGTCCTCAGCTCTCACAGGGAAGCATGTCTTGAAGCCAGCTGTCAACTGGCTGCATTCCTATGGCAGTGAGAAGGTAGCAGTACTCTGAGTCAGGAGGTTCCAAGATTACCACTCTCCTGCACCTGGAGATACCCTCCATGTCTGCATTGTTAACTTGTACTCAGAAGCCTCTGGCAATCGTCTCTGGTGAAGACGTGTGAAACTCACTCTGCAGGCAGTGTGGAACTGTGAGGGACTGAGGGTGAGCTCAACTCTCAGAAGTAAGATGCTTTTGGACAAGGCGTTCAGCTACCTTCTCACATATGGAACTTAGTATGTAGCACCTGTCTACCACAAGAATTACTGGGAAATCGTGAATTGAGCTTGGAGGCGCTCGTCTTGTGTGCCGGGAGATTCCAATTACCTCTCCCAGCACTTCCGTCAAACAGCGAGCCTAGGCCTTTTAGAAGCCAAGGGTACCAGCAGGCTGGATGTGGAGGTACAGGCCATAAGCTCAACTCTCAGAAGTGTGTATGCATGGGAGGCAGATGTCTGCTACCCGCTCGTACATGGGATTTGGAAACTAGCTACACTCTGGTTGAGGAAAGCCGTTGGAAATCGCTGTATTCAACTCAGATACACGGGAGTTCAGGCCCAGTGCTCACACATGCTTTTCCCGCAACCTCTCCCAGCCACTAACATTAGGATGTTAGCAGCTACTCCTACAGTCAGGCAGCATGCGGGAGGGTTCTGCCCTGTCCTCAGCTCTCTCAGGGAAGCATGTCTTGAAGCCAGCTAGCTGTCAACTAGCTGCATTCCTATGGCAGTGAGAAGGTAGCAGTATTCTGAGTCAGGAGGTTCCAAGATTACCAGTCTACTGCACCTGGGGATACCCTCCAGGTCTGCATTGTTACCCTGCGTCTCAGAAGCCTCTGGCAAACGTCTCTCCTGAAGACCTGCGAAACTCACTCTGCAGGGAGTGTGGAACTGTGAGGGACTGAGGCTGAGCTCCACTCTCAGAAGTAAGATGGTTTTGGACAAGGCGTTCAGCTACCCTCTCACGTATGGAACTTAGTATGTAGCACCAGTCTACCACAGGAATTACTAGGAAATCGCTGAACTGAGCTTGGAGGCACTAGTCTTGTGTGCCGGGTGATTCCAACTACCTCTCCCAGCACTTCCGTCAAACAGCGAGCCTAGGCCTTTTAGAAGCCAAGGGTACTAGCAGGCTGGATGTGGAGGTACAGGCCATAAGCTCAACTCTCAGAAGTGTGTATGCATGGGAGGCAGATGTCTGCTACCCACTCGGACATGGTAGTTGGAACCTAGCTAAACTGTGATTGAAGAAGGCCATTGGAAATCGCTGTATTCAACTCAGATACACGGGAGTTCAGGCCCAGTGCTCACACATGCTTTTCCCGCAACCTCTCCCAGCCACTAACATAAGGATGTTAGCAGCTACTCCTACAGTCAGGCAGGATGCGGGAGGGTACTGCCCTGTCCTCAGCTCTCACAGGGAAGCATGTCTTGAAGCCAGCTGTGAACTGGCTGCATTCCTATGGCAGTGAGAAGGTAGCAGTACTCTGAGTCAGGAGGTTCCAAGATTACCACTCTACTGCACCTGGAGATACCCTCCAGGTCTGCATTGTTAACTTGTACTCAGAAGCCTCTGGCAATCGTCTCTGGTGAAGACGTGTGAAACTCACTCTGCAGGCAGTGTGGAACTGTGAGGGACTGAGGGTGAGCTCAACTCTCAGAAGTAAGATGCTTTTGGACAAGGCGTTCAGCTACCTTCTCACATATGGAACTTAGTATGTAGCACCTGTCTACCACAAGAATTACTGGGAAATCGTGAATTGAGCTTGGAGGCACTCGTCTTGTGTGCCGGGAGATTCCAATTACCTCTCCCAGGACTTCCGTCAAACAGCGAGCCTAGGCCTTTTAGAAGCCAAGGGTACCAGCAGGCTGGATGTGGAGGTACAGGCCATAAGCTCAACTCTCAGAAGTGTGTATGCATGGGAGGCAGATGTCTGCTACCCACTCGGACATGGGATTTGGAACCTAGCTACACTGTGATTGAAGAAGGCCATTGGAAATCGCTGTATTCAACTCAGATACACGGGAGTTCAGGCCCAGTGCTCACACATGCTTTTCCCGCAACATCTCCCAGCCACTAACATAAGGATGTTAGCAGCTACTCCTACAGTCAGGCAGCATGCGGGAGGGTTCTGCCCTGTCCTCAGCTCTCACAGGGAAGCATGTCTTGAAGCCTGCTGTCAACTAGCTGCATTCCTATGGCAGTGAGAAGGTAGCAGTATTCTGAGTCAGGAGGTTCCAAGATTACCAGTCTACTGCACCTGGGGATACCCTCCAGGTCTGCATTGTTACCCTGCGTCTCAGAAGCCTCTAGCAAACGTCTCTGCTGAAGACCTGCGGAACTCACTCTGCAGGCAGTGTGGAACTGTGAGGGACTGAGGGTGAGCTCAACTCTCAGAAGTAAGATGGTTTTGGACAAGGCGTTCAGCTAACCTCTCACGTATGGAACTTAGTATGTAGCACCAGTCTACCACAGGAATTACTAGGAAATCGCTGAACTGAGCTTGGAGGCACTAGTCTTGTGTGCCGGGTGATTCCAATTACCTCTCCCAGCACTTACGTCAAACAGTGAGCCTAGGCCTTTTAGAAGCCAAGGGTACCAGCAGGCTGGATGTGGAGGTACAGGCCATAAGCTCAACTCTCAGAAGTGTGTATGCATGGGAGGCAGATGTCTGCTACCCACTCGGACATGGGAGTTGGAACATAGCTACACTGTGATTGAAGAAGGCCATTGGAAATCGCTGTATTCAACTCAGATACACGGGAGTTCAGGCCCAGTGCTCACACATGCTTTTCCGGCAAACTCTCCCAGCCACTAACATAAGGATGTTAGCAGCTACTCCTACAGTCAGGCAGGATGCGGGAGGGTTCTGCCCTGTCCTCAGCTCTCACAGGGAAGCATGTCTTGAAGCCAGCTGTCAACTAGCTGCATTCCTATGGCAGTGAGAAGGTAGCAGTACTCTGAGTCAGGAGGTTCCAAGATTACCACTCTACTGCACCTGGAGATACCCTCCAGGTCTGCATTGTTAACTTGTACTCAGAAGCCTCTGGCAATCGTCTCTGGTGAAGACGTGTGAAACTCACTCTGCAGGCAGTGTGGAACTGTGAGGGACTGAGGGTGGGCTCAACTCTCAGAAGTAAGATGATTTTGGACACGGCGTTCAGCTACCATCTCACATATGGAACTTAGTATGTAGCACCTGTCTACCACAAGAATTACTGGGAAATCGTGAATTGAGCTTGGAGGCACTCGTCTTGTGTGCCGGGAGATTCCAATTACCTCTCCCAGCACTTCCGTCAAACAGCGAGCCTAGGCCATTTAGAAGCCAAGGGTACCAGCAGGCTGGATGTGGAGGTACAGGCCATAAGCTCAACTCTCAGAAGTGTGTATGCATGGGAGGCAGATGTCTGCTACCCGCTCGTACATGGGATTTGGAACCTAGCTACACTCTGGTTGAGGAAAGCCGTTGGAAATCGCTGTATTCAACTCAGATATACGGGAGTTCAGGCCAAGTGCTCACACATGCTTTTCCCGCAACCTCTCCCAGCCACTAACATTAGGATGTTAGCAGCTACTCCTACAGTCAGGCAGCATGCGGGAGGGTTCTGCCCTGTCCTCAGCTCTCTCAGGGAAGCATGTCTTGAAGCCAGCTAGCTGTCAACTAGCTGCATTCCTATGGCAGTGAGAAGGTAGCAGTATTCTGAGTCAGGAGGTTCCAAGATTACCAGTCTACTGCACCTGGGGATACCCTCCAGGTCTGCATTGTTACCCTGCGTCTCAGAAGCCTCTGGCAAACGTCTCTGCTGAAGACCTGCGAAACTCACTCTGCAGGCAGTGTGGAACTGTGAGGGACTGAGGGTGAGCTCCACTCTCAGAAGTAAGATGGTTTTGGACAAGGCGTTCAGCTACCCTCTCACGTATGGAACTTAGTATGTAGCACCAGTCTACCACAGGAATTACTAGCAAATCGCTGAACTGAGCTTGGAGGCACTAGTCTTGTGTGCCGGGTGATTCCAATTACCTCTCCCAGCACTTCCGTCAAACAGCGAGCCTATGCCTTTTAGAAGCCAAGGGTACCAGCAGGCTGGATGTGGAGGTACAGGCCATAAGCTCAACTCTCAGAAGTGTGTATGCATAGGAGGCAGATGTCTGCTACCCACTCGGACATGGGAGTTGGAACCTAGCTACACTGTGATTGAAGAAGGCCATTGGAAATCGCTGTATTCAACTCAGATACACGGGAGTTCAGGCCCAGTGCTCACACATGCTTTTCCCGCAACCTCTCCCAGCCACTAACATAAGGATGTTAGCAGCTACTCCTACAGTCAGGCAGGATGCGGGAGGGTTCTGCGCTGTCCTCAGCTCTCACAGGGAAGCATGTCTTGAAGCCAGCTGTCAACTAGCTGCATTCCTATGGCAGTGAGAAGGTAGCAGTACTCTGAGTCAGGAGGTTCCAAGATTACCACTCTACTGCACCTGGAGATACCCTCCAGGTCTGCATTGTTAACTTGTACTCAGAAGCCTCTGGCAATCGTCTCTGGTGAAGACGTGTGAAACTCACTCTGCAGGCAGTGTGGAACTGTGAGGGACTGAGGGTGAGCTCAACTCTCAGAAGTAAGATGCTTTTGGACAAGGCGTTCAGCTACCTTCTCACATATGGAACTTAGTATGTAGCACCTGTCTACCACAAGAATTACTGGGAAATCGTGAATTGAGCTTGGAGGCCCTCGTCTTGTGTGCCGGGAGATTCCAATTACCTCTCCCAGCACTTCCGTCAAACAGCGAGCCTAGGCCTTTTAGAAGCCAAGGGTACCAGCAGGCTGGATGTGGAGGTACAGGCCATAAGCTCAACTCTCAGAAGTGTGTATGCATGGGAGGCAGATGTCTGCTACCCGCTCGTACATGGGATTTGGAACCTAGCTACACTCTGGTTGAGGAAAGCCGTTGGAAATCGCTGTATTCAACTCAGATACACGGGAGTTCAGGCCCAGTGCTCACACATGCTTTTCCCGCAACCTCTCCCAGCCACTAACATTAGGATGTTAGCAGCTACTCCTACAGTCAGGCAGCATGCGGGAGGGTTCTGCCCTGTCCTCAGCTCTCTCAGGGAAGCATGTCTTGAAGCCAGCTAGCTGTCAACTAGCTGCATTCCTATGGCAGTGAGAAGGTAGCAGTATTCTGAGTCAGGAGGTTCCAAGATTACCAGTCTACTGCACCTGGGGATACCCTCCAGGTCTGCATTGTTACCCTGCGTCTCAGAAGCCTCTGGCAAACGTCTCTGCTGAAGACCTGCGAAACTCACTCTGCAGGGAGTGTGGAACTGTGAGGGACTGAGGGTGAGCTCCACTCTCAGAAGTAAGATGGTTTTGGACAAGGCGTTCAGCTACCCTCTCACGTATGGAACTTAGTATGTAGCACCAGTCTACCACAGGAATTACTAGCAAATCGCTGAACTGAGCTTGGAGGCACTAGTCTTGTGTGCCGGGTGATTCCAATTACCTCTCCCAGCACTTCCGTCAAAGAGCGAGCCTAGGCCTTTTAGAAGCCAAGAGTACAAGCAGGCTGGATGTGGAGGTACAGGCCATAAGCTCAACTGTCAGAAGTGTGTATGCATGGGAGGCAGATGTCTGCTACCCACTCAGACATGGGAGTTGGAACCTAGCTACACTGTGATTGAAGAAGGCCATTGGAAATCGCTGTATTCAACTCAGATACACGGGAGTTCAGGCCCAGTGCTCTCACATGCTTTTCCCGCAACCTCTCCCAGCCACTAAGATAAGGATGTTAGCAGCTACTCCTACAGTCACGCAGGATGCGGGAGGGTTTTGCGCTGTCCTCAGCTCTCACAGGGAAGCATGTCTTGAAGCCAGCTGTCAACTAGCTGCATTCCTATGGCAGTGAAAAGATAGCAGTACTCTGAGTCAGGAGGTTCCAAGATTACCACTCTACTGCACCTGGAGATACCCTCCAGGTCTGCATTGTTAACTTGTACTCAGAAGCCTCTGGCAATCGTCTCTGGTGAAGACGTGTGAAACTCACTCTGCAGGCAGTGTGGAAGTGTGAGGGACTGAGGGTGGTCTCAACTCTCAGAAGTAAGATGCTTTTGGACAAGGCGTTCAGCTACCTTCTCACATATGGAACCTAGTATGTAGCACCTGTCTACCACAAGAATTAGGGGGAAATCGTGAATTGAGCTTGGAGGCACTCGTCTTGTGTGCCGGGAGATTCCAATTACCTCTCCCAGCACTTCCGTCACACAGCGAGCCTAGGCCTTTTAGAAGCCAAGGGTACCAGCAGGCTGGATGTGGAGGTACAGGCCATAAGCTCAACTCTCAGAAGTGTGTATGCATGGGAGGCAGATGTCTGCTACCCGCTCGTACATGGGATTTGGAACCTAGCTACACTCTGGTTGAGGAAAGCCGTTGGAAATCGCTGTATTCAACTCAGATACACGGGAGTTCAGGCCCAGTGCTCACACATGCTTTTCCCGCAACCTCTCCCAGCCACTAACATTAGGATGTTAGCAGCTACTCCTACAGTCACGCAGGATGCGGGAGGGTTCTGCCCTGTCCTCAGCTCTCACAGGGAAGCATGTCTTGAAGCCAGCTGTCAACTGGCTGCATTCCTAAGGCAGTGAGAAGGTAGCAGTACTCTGAGTCAGGAGGTTCCAAGATTACCACTCTCCTGCACCTGGAGATACCCTCCATGTCTGCATTGTTAACTTGTACTCAGAAGCCTCTGGCAATCGTCTCTGGTGAAGACGTGTGAAACTCACTCTGCAGGCAGTGTGGAACTGTGAGGGACTGAGGGTGAGCTCAACTCTCAGAAGTAAGATGCTTTTGGACAAGGCGTTCAGCTACCTTCTCACATATGGAACTTAGTATGTAGCACCTGTCTACCACAAGAATTACTGGGAAATCGTGAATTGAGCTTGGAGGCGCTCGTCTTGTGTGCCGGGAGATTCCAATTACCTCTCCCAGCACTTCCGTCAAACAGCGAGCCTAGGCCTTTTAGAAGCCAAGGGTACCAGCAGGCTGGATGTGGAGGTACAGGCCATAAGCTCAACTCTCAGAAGTGTGTATGCATGGGAGGCAGATGTCTGCTACCCGCTCGTACATGGGATTTGGAACCTAGCTACACTCTGGTTGAGGAAAGCCGTTGGAAATCGCTGTATTCAACTCAGATACACGGGAGTTCAGGCCCAGTGCTCACACATGCTTTTCCCGCAACCTCTCCCAGCCACTAACATTAGGATGTTAGCAGCTACTCCTACAGTCAGGCAGCATGCGGGAGGGTTCTGCCCTGTCCTCAGCTCTCTCAGGGAAGCATGTCTTGAAGCCAGCTAGCTGTCAACTAGCTGCATTCCTATGGCAGTGAGAAGGTAGCAGTATTCTGAGTCAGGAGGTTCCAAGATTACCAGTCTACTGCACCTGGGGATACCCTCCAGGTCTGCATTGTTACCCTGCGTCTCAGAAGCCTCTGGCAAACGTCTCTGCTGAAGACCTGCGAAACTCACTCTGCAGGGAGTGTGGAACTGTGAGGGACTGAGGCTGAGCTCCACTCTCAGAAGTAAGATGGTTTTGGACAAGACGTTCAGCTACCCTCTCACGTATGGAACTTAGTATGTAGCACCAGTCTACCACAGGAATTACTAGGAAATCGCTGAACTGAGCTTGGAGGCACTAGTCTTGTGTGCCGGGTGATTCCAACTACCTCTCCCAGCACTTCCGTCAAACAGCGAGCCTAGGCCTTTTAGAAGCCAAGGGTACTAGCAGGCTGGATGTGGAGGTACAGGCCATAAGCTCAACTCTCAGAAGTGTGTATGCATGGGAGGCAGATGTCTGCTACCCACTCGGACATGGTAGTTGGAACCTAGCTAAACTGTGATTGAAGAAGGCCATTGGAAATCGCTGTATTCAACTCAGATACACGGGAGTTCAGGCCCAGTGCTCACACATGCTTTTCCCGCAACCTCTCCCAGCCACTAACATAAGGATGTTAGCAGCTACTCCTACAGTCAGGCAGGATGCGGGAGGGTACTGCCCTGTCCTCAGCTCTCACAGGGAAGCATGTCTTGAAGCCAGCTGTCAACTGGCTGCATTCCTATGGCAGTGAGAAGGTAGCAGTACTCTGAGTCAGGAGGTTCCAAGATTACCACTCTACTGCACCTGGAGATACCCTCCAGGTCTGCATTGTTAACTTGTACTCAGAAGCCTCTGGCAATCGTCTCTGGTGAAGACGTGTGAAACTCACTCTGCAGGCAGTGTGGAACTGTGAGGGACTGAGGGTGAGCTCAACTCTCAGAAGTAAGATGCTTTTGGACAAGGCGTTCAGCTACCTTCTCACATATGGAACTTAGTATGTAGCACCTGTCTACCACAAGAATTACTGGGAAATCGTGAATTGAGCTTGGAGGCACTCGTCTTGTGTGCCGGGAGATTCCAATTACCTCTCCCAGCACTTCCGTCAAACAGCGAGCCTAGGCCTTTTAGAAGCCAAGGGTACCAGCAGGCTGGATGTGGAGGTACAGGCCATAAGCTCAACTCTCAGAAGTGTGTATGCATGGGAGGCAGATGTCTGCTACCCGCTCGTACATGGGATTTGGAACCTAGCTACACTCTGGTTGAGGAAAGCCGTTGGAAATCGCTGTATTCAACTCAGATACACGGGAGTTCAGGCCCAGTGCTCACACATGCTTTTCCCGCAACCTCTCCCAGCCACTAACATTAGGATGTTAGCAGCTACTCCTACAGTCAGGCAGCATGCGGGAGGGTTCTGCCCTGTCCTCAGCTCTCTCAGGGAAGCATGTCTTGAAGCCAGCTAGCTGTCAACTAGCTGCATTCCTATGGCAGTGAGAAGGTAGCAGTATTCTGAGTCAGGAGGTTCCAAGATTACCAGTCTACTGCACCTGGGGATACCCTCCAGGTCTGCATTGTTACCCTGCGTCTCAGAAGCCTCTGGCAAACGTCTCTGCTGAAGACCTGCGAAACTCACTCTGCAGGCAGTGTGGAACTGTGAGGGACTGAGGCTGAGCTCCACTCTCAGAAGTAAGATGGTTTTGGACAAGGCGTTCAGCTACCCTCTCACGTATGGAACTTAGTATGTAGCACCAGTCTACCACAGGAATTACTAGGAAATCGCTGAACTGAGCTTGGAGGCACTAGTCTTGTGTGCCGGGTGATTCCAATTACCTCTCACAGCACTTCCGTCAAACAGCGAGCCTAGGCCTTTTAGAAGCCAAGGATACCAGCAGGCTGGATGTGGAGGTACAGGCCATAAGCTCAACTCTCAGAAGTGTGTATGCATGGGAGGCAGATGTCTGCTACCCACTCGGACATGGGAGTTGGAACCTAGCTACACTGTGATTGAAGAAGGCCATTGGAAATCGCTGTATTAAACTCAGATACACGGGAGTTCAGGCCCAGTGCTCACACATGCTTTTCCCGCAACCTCTCCCAGCCACTAACATAAGGATGTTAGCAGCTACTCCTACAGTCAGGCAGGATGCGGGAGGGTACTGCCCTGTCCTCAGCTCTCACAGGGAAGCATGTCTTGAAGCCAGCTGTCAACTGGCTGCATTCCTATGGCAGTGAGAAGGTAGCAGTACTCTGAGTCAGGAGGTTCCAAGATTACCACTCTACTGCACCTGGAGATACCCTCCAGGTCTGCATTGTTAACTTGTACTCAGAAGCCTCTGGCAATCGTCTCTGGTGAAGACGTGTGAAACTCACTCTGCAGGCAGTGTGGAACTGTGAGGGACTGAGGGTGAGCTCAACTCTCAGAAGTAAGATGCTTTTGGACAAGGCGTTCAGCTACCTTCTCACATATGGAACTTAGTATGTAGCACCTGTCTACCACAAGAATTACTGGGAAATCGTGAATTGAGCTTGGAGGCACTCGTCTTGTGTGCCGGGAGATTCCAATTACCTCTCCCAGCACTTCCGTCAAACAGCGAGCCTAGGCCTTTTAGAAGCCAAGGGTACCAGCAGGCTGGATGTGGAGGTACAGGCCATAAGCTCAACTCTCAGAAGTGTGTATGCATGGGAGGCAGATGTCTGCTACCCGCTCGTACATGGGATTTGGAACCTAGCTACACTCTGGTTGAGGAAAGCCGTTGGAAATCGCTGTATTCAACTCAGATACACGGGAGTTCAGGCCCAGTGCTCACACATGCTTTTCCCGCAACCTCTCCCAGCCACTAACATTAGGATGTTAGCAGCTACTCCTACAGTCAGGCAGCATGCGGGAGGGTTCTGCCCTGTCCTCAGCTCTCTCAGGGAAGCATGTCTTGAAGCCAGCTAGCTGTCAACTAGCTGCATTCCTATGGCAGTGAGAAGGTAGCAGTACTCTGAGTCAGGAGGTTCCAAGATTACCACTCTACTGCACCTGGAGGTACCCTCTAGGTCTGCATTGTTAACTTGTACTCAGAAGCCTCTGGCAATCGTCTCTGGTGAAGACGTGTGAAACTCACTCTGCAGGCAGTGTGGAACTGTGAGGGACTGAGGGTGAGCTCAACTCTCAGAAGTAAGATGCTTTTGGACAAGGCGTTCAGCTACCTTCTCACATATGGAACTTAGTATGTAGCACCTGTCTACCACAAGAATTACTGGGAAATCGTGAATTGAGCTTGGAGGCACTCGTCTTGTGTGCCGGGAGATTCCAATTACCTCTCCCAGCACTTCCGTCAAACAGCGAGCCTAGGCCTTTTAGAAGCCAAGGGTACCAGCAGGCTGGATGTGGAGGTACAGGCCATAAGCTCAACTCTCAGAAGTGTGTATGCATGGGAGGCAGATGTCTGCTACCCGCTCGTACATGGGATTTGGAACCTAGCTACACTCTGGTTGAGGAAAGCCGTTGGAAATCGCTGTATTCAACTCAGATACACGGGAGTTCAGGCCCAGTGCTCACACATGCTTTTCCCGCAACCTCTCCCAGCCACTAACATTAGGATGTTAGCAGCTACTCCTACAGTCAGGCAGCATGCGGGAGGGTTCTGCCCTGTCCTCAGCTCTCTCAGGGAAGCATGTCTTGAAGCCAGCTAGCTGTCAACTAGCTGCATTCCTATGGCAGTGAGAAGGTAGCAGTATTCTGAGTCAGGAGGTTCCAAGATTACCAGTCTACTGCACCTGGGGATACCCTCCAGGTCTGCATTGTTACCCTGCGTCTCAGAAGCCTCTGGCAAACGTCTCTGCTGAAGACCTGCGAAACTCACTCTGCAGGGAGTGTGGAACTGTGAGGGACTGAGGGTGAGCTCCACTCTCAGAAGTAAGATGGTTTTGGACAAGGCGTTCAGCTACCCTCTCACGTATGGAACTTAGTATGTAGCACCAGTCTACCACAGGAATTACTAGCAAATCGCTGAACTGAGCTTGGAGGCACTAGTCTTGTGTGCCGGGTGATTCCAATTACCTCTCCCAGCACTTCCGTCAAAGAGCGAGCCTAGGCCTTTTAGAAGCCAAGGGTACAAGCAGGCTGGATGTGGAGGTACAGGCCATAAGCTCAACTGTCAGAAGTGTGTATGCATGGGAGGCAGATGTCTGCTACCCACTCAGACATGGGAGTTGGAACCTAGCTACACTGTGATTGAAGAAGGCCATTGGAAATCGCTGTATTCAACTCAGATACACGGGAGTTCAGGCCCAGTGCTCTCACATGCTTTTCCCGCAACCTCTCCCAGCCACTAACATAAGGATGTTAGCAGCTACTCCTACAGTCAGGCAGGATGCGGGAGGGTACTGCCCTGTCCTCAGCTCTCACAGGGAAGCATGTCTTGAAGCCAGCTGTCAACTAGCTGCATTCCTATGGCAGTGAAAAGATAGCAGTACTGTGAGTCAGGAGGTTCCAAGATTACCACTCTACTGCACCTGGAGATACCCTCCAGGTCTGCATTGTTAACTTGTACTCAGAAGCCTCTGGCAATCGTCTCTGGTGAAGACGTGTGAAACTCACTCTGCAGGCAGTGTGGAAGTGTGAGGGACTGAGGGTGGTCTCAACTCTCAGAAGTAAGATGCTTTTGGACAAGGCGTTCAGCTACCTTCTCACATATGGAACCTAGTATGTAGCACCTGTCTACCACAAGAATTAGGGGGAAATCGTGAATTGAGCTTGGAGGCACTCGTCTTGTGTGCCGGGAGATTCCAATTACCTCTCCCAGCACTTCCGTCACACAGCGAGCCTAGGCCTTTTAGAAGCCAAGGGTACAAGCAGGCTGGATGTGGAGGTACAGGCCATAAGCTCAACTCTCAGAAGTGTGTATGCATGGGAGGCAGATGTCTGCTACCCGCTCGTACATGGGATTTGGAACCTAGCTACACTCTGGTTGAGGAAAGCCGTTGGAAATCGCTGTATTCAACTCAGATACACGGGAGTTCAGGCCCAGTGCTCACACATGCTTTTCCCGCAACCTCTCCCAGCCACTAACATTAGGATGTTAGCAGCTACTCCTACAGTCACGCAGGATGCGGGAGGGTTCTGCCCTGTCCTCAGCTCTCACAGGGAAGCATGTCTTGAAGCCAGCTGTCAACTGGCTGCATTCCTATGGCAGTGAGAAGGTAGCAGTACTCTGAGTCAGGAGGTTCCAAGATTACCAGTCTACGGCACCTGGGGATACCCTCCAGGTCTGCATTGTTACCCTGCGTCTCAGAAGCCTCTGGCAAACGTCTCTGCTGAAGACCTGCGAAACTCACTCTGCAGGCAGTGTGGAACTGTGAGGGACTGAGGCTGAGCTCCACTCTCAGAAGTAAGATGGTTTTGGACAAGGCGTTCAGCTACCCTCTCACGTATGGAACTTAGTATGTAGCACCAGTCTACCACAGGAATTACTAGGAAATCGCTGAACTGAGCTTGGAGGCACTAGTCTTGTGTGCCGAGTGATTCCAACTACCTCTCCCAGCACTTCCGTCAAACAGCGAGCCTAGGCCTTTTAGAAGCCAAGGGTACCAGCAGGCTGGATGTGGAGGTACAGGCCATAAGCTCAACTCTCAGAAGTGTGTATGCATGGGAGGCAGATGTCTGCTTCCCACTCGGACATGGTAGTTGGAACCTAGCTAAACTGTGATTGAAGAAGGCCATTGGAAATCGCTGTATTCAACTCAGATACACGGGAGTTCAGGCCCAGTGCTCACACATGCTTTTCCCGCAACCTCTCCCAGCCACTAACATAAGGATGTTAGCAGCTACTCCTACAGTCAGGCAGGATGCGGGAGGGTTCTGCCCTGTCCTCAGCTCTCACAGGGAAGCATGTCTTGAAGCCAGCTGTCAACTAGCTGCATTCCTATGGCAGTGAGAAGGTAGCAGTACTCTGAGTCAGGAGGTTCCAAGATTACCACTCTACTGCACCTGGAGATACCCTCCAGGTCTGCATTGTTAACTTGTACTCAGGAGCCTCTGGCAATCGTCTCTGGTGAAGACGTGTGAAACTCACTCTGCAGGCAGTGTGGAACTGTGAGGGACTGAGGGTGGGCTCAACTCTCAGAAGTAAGATGCTTTTGGACACGGCGTTCAGCTACCATCTCACATATGGAACTTAGTATGTAGCACCTGTCTACCACAAGAATTACTGGGAAATCGTGAATTGAGCTTGGAGGCACTCGTCTTGTGTGCCGGGAGATTCCAATTACCTCTCCCAGCACTTCCGTCAAACAGCGAGCCTAGGCCATTTAGAAGCCAAGGGTACCAGCAGGCTGGATGTGGAGGTACAGGCCATAAGCTCAACTCTCAGAAGTGTGTATGCATGGGAGGCAGATGTCTGCTACCCGCTCGTACATGGGATTTGGAATCTAGCTACACTCTGGTTGTGGAAAGCCGTTGGAAATCGCTGTATTCAACTCAGATACACGGGAGTTCTGGCCCAGTGCTCACACATGCTTTTCCCGCAACCTCTCCCAGCCACTAACATTAGGATGTTAGCAGCTACTCCTACAGTCAGGCAGCATGCGGGAGGGTTCTGCCCTGTCCTCAGCTCTCTCAGGGAAGCATGTCTTGAAGCCAGCTAGCTGTCAACTAGCTGCATTCCTATGGCAGTGAGAAGGTAGCCGTATTCTGAGTCAGGAGGTTCCAAGATTACCAGTCTACTGCACCTGGGGATACCCTCCAGGTCTGCATTGTTACCCTGCGTCTCAGAAGCCTCTGGCAAACGTCTCTGCTGAAGACCTGCGAAACTCACTCTGCAGGCAGTGTGGAACTGTGAGGGACTGAGGCTGAGCTCCACTCTCAGAAGTAAGATGGTTTTGGACAAGGCGTTCAGCTACCCTCTCACGTATGGAACTTAGTATGTAGCACCAGTCTACCACAGGAATTACTAGGAAATCGCTGAACTGAGCTTGGAGGCACTAGTCTTGTGTGCCGGGTGATTCCAATTACCTCTCCCAGCACTTCCGTCAAACAGCGAGCCTAGGCCTTTTAGAAGCCAAGGGTACCAGCAGGCTGGATGTGGAGGTACAGGCCATAAGCTCAACTCTCAGAAGTGTGTATGCATGGGAGGCAGATGTCTGCTACCCACTCGGACATGGGAGTTGGAACCTAGCTACACTGTGATTGAAGAAGGCCATTGGAAATCGCTGTATTCAACTCAGATACACGGGAGTTCAGGCCCAGTGCTCACACATGCTTTTCCCGCAACCTCTCCCAGCCACTAACATAAGGATGTTAGCAGCTACTCCTAAAGTCAGGCAGGATGCGGGAGGGTACTGCCCTGTCCTCAGCTCTCACAGGGAAGCATGTCTTGAAGCCAGCTGTCAACTGGCTGCATTCCTATGGCAGTGAGAAGGTAGCAGTACTCTGAGTCAGGAGGTTCCAAGATTACCACTCTACTGCACCTGGAGATACCCTCCAGGTCTGCATTGTTAACTTGTACTCAGAAGCCTCTGGCAATCGTCTCTGGTGAATACGTGTGAAACTCACTCTGGAGGCAGTGTGGAACTGTGAGGGACTGAGGGTGGGCTCAACTCTCAGAAGTAAGATGCTTTTGGACAAGGCGTTCAGCTACCATCTAACATATGGAACTTAGTATGTAGCACCTGTCTACCACAAGAATTACTGGGAAATCGTGAATTGAGCTTGGAGGCACTCGTCTTGTGTGCCGGGAGATTCCAATTACCTCTCCCAGCACTTCCGTCAAACAGCGAGCTTAGGCCTTTTAGAAGCCAAGGGTACCAGCAGGCTGGATGTGGAGGTACAGGCCATAAGCTCAACTCTCAGAAGTGTGTATGCATGGGAGGCAGATGTCTGCTACCCACTCGGACATGGGTGTTGGAACCTAGCTACACTGTGATTGAAAAAGTCCATTGGAAATCGCTGTATTCAACTCAGATACACGGGAGCTCAAGCCCAGTGCTCACACATGCTTTTCCCGCAACCTCTCCCAGCCACTAACATTAGGATGTAAGCAGCTACTCCTACAGTCAGGCCGGATGCGGGAGGGTCTGCCCTGTCCTCAGCTCTCTCAGGGAAGCATGACTTGAAGCCAGCTAGCTGTCTACTAGCTGCATTCCTATGGCAGTGAGAAGGTAGCAGTATTCTGAGTCAGGAGGTTCCAAGATTACCAGTCGACAGCACCTGGGCATACCCTCCAGGTCTGCATTGTTACCCTGCTTCTCAGAAGCCTCTGGCAAACGTCTCTGCTGAAGACCTGCGAAACTCATTCTGCAGGCAGTGTGGAACTGTGAGGGACTGAGGCTGAGCTCAAGTCTCAGAAGTAAGATGGTTTTGGACAAGGCGTTCAGCTACCCTCTCACGTATGGAACTTAGTATGTAGCACCAGTCTACCACAGGAATTACTGGGAAATCGCTGAACTGAGCTTGGAGGCACTAGTCTTGTGTGCCGGGTGATTCCATTTACCTCTCCCAGCACTTCCGTCAAACAGCGAGCCTAGGCCTTTTAGAAGCCAAGGGTACCAGCAGGCTGGATGTGGAGGTACAGGCCATAAGCTCAACTCTCAGAAGTGTGTATGCATGGGAGGCAGATGTCTGCTACCCGCTCGTACATGGGATTTGGAACCTAGCTACACTCTGGTTGAGGAAAGTCGTTGGAAATCGCTGTATTCAACTCAGATACACGGGAGTTCAGGCCCTGTGCTCACACAAGCTTTTCCCGCAACCTCTCCCAGCCACTAACATTAGGATGTTAGCAGCTACTCCTACAGTCAGGCAGCATGCGGGAGGGTTCTGCCCTGTCCTCAGCTCTCACATGGAAGCATGTCTTGAAGCCAGCTGTCAACTAGCTGCATTCCTATGGCAGTGAGAAGGTAGCAGTATTCTGAGTCAGGAGGTTCCAAGATTACCAGTCTACTGCACATGGGGATACCCTCCAGGTCTGCATTGTTACCTTGCGTCTCAGAAGCCTCTGGCAAACGTCTCTGCTGAAGACCTGCGAAACTCACTCTGCAGGCAGTGTGGAACTGTGAGGGACTGAGGCTGAGCTCAACTCTCAGAAGTAAGATGGTTTTGGACAAGGCGTTCAGCTACCCTCTCACGTATGGAACTTAGTATGTAGCACCAGTCTACCACACGAATTACTAGGAAATCGCTGAACTGAGCTTGGAGGCACTCGTCTTTTGTGCCGGGAGATTCCAATTACCTCTCCCAGCACTTCCGTCAAACAGCGAGCCTAGGCCATTTAGAAGCCAAGGGTACCAGCAGGCTGGATGTGGAGGTACAGGCCATAAGCTCAACTCTCAGAAGTGTGTATGCATGGGAGGCAGATGTCTGCTACCCACTCGGACATGGGAGTTGGAACCTAGCTACACTGTGATTGAAGAAGGCCATTGGAAATCGCTGTATTCAACTCAGATACACGGGAGTTCAGGCCCAGTGGTCACACATGCTTTTCCCGCAACCTCTCCCAGCCACTAACATAAGGATGTTAGCAGCTACTCCAACAGTCAGGCAGGATGCGGGAGGGTTCTGCCCTGTCCTCAGCTCTCACAGGGAAGCATGTCTTGAAGCCAGCTGTCAACTAGCTGTATTCCTATGGCAGTGAGAAGGTAGCAGTACTCTGAGTCAGGAGGTTCCAAGATTACCACTCTACTGCACCTGGAGATACCCTCCAGGTCTGCATTGTTAACTTGTACTCAGAAGCCTCTGGCAATCGTCTCTGGTGAAGACATGTGAAACTCACTCTGCAGGCAGTGTGGAACTGTGAGGGACTGAGGGTGAGCTCAACTCTCAGAAGTAAGATGCTTTTGGACAAGGCGTTCAGCTACCATCTCACATATGGAACTTAGTATGTAGCACCTGTTTACCACAAGAATTGCTGGGAAATCGTGAATTGAGCTTGGAGGCACTCGTCTTGTGTGCCGGGAGATTCCAATTACCTCTCCCAGCACTTCCGTCAAACAGCGAGCCTAGGCCTTTTAGAAGCCAAGGGTACCAGCAGGCTGGATGTGGAGGTACAGGCCTTAAGCTCAACTCTCAGAAGTGTGTATGCATGGGAGGCAGATGTCTGCTACCCGCTCGTACATGGGATTTGGAACCTAGCTACACTCTGGTTGAGGAAAGCCGTTGGAAATCGCTGTATTCAACTCAGATACACGGGAGTTCAGTCCAAGTGCTCACACATGCTTTTCCCGCAACCTCTCCCAGCCACTAACATTAGGATGTTAGCAGCTACTCCTACAGTCAGGCAGGATGCGGGAGGGTTCTGCCCTGTCCTCAGCTCTCTCAGGGAAGCATGTCTTGAAGCCAGCTAGCTGTCAACTAGCTGCATTCCTATGGCAGTGAGAAGGTAGCAGTATTCTGAGTCAGGAGGTTCCAAGATTACCAGTCGACTGCACCTGGGGATACCCTCCAGGTCTGCATTGTTACCCTGCGTCTCAGAAGCCTCTGGCAAACGTCTCTGCTGAAGACCTGCGAAACTCACTCTGCAGGCAGTGTGGAACTGTGAGGGACTGAGGCTGAGCTCAACTCTCAGAAGTAAGATGGTTTTGGACAAGGCGTTCAGCTACCCTCTCACGCATGGAACTTAGTATGTAGCACCAGTCTACCACAGGAATTACTAGGAAATCGCTGAACTGAGCTTGGAGGCACTCGTCTTGTGTGCCGGGTGATTCCAATTACCTCTCCCAGCACTTCCGTCAAACAGCGAGCCTAGGCCTTTTAGAAGCCAAGGGTACCAGCAGGCTGGATGTGGAGGTACAGGCCATAAGCTCAACTCTCAGAAGTGTGTATGCATGGGAGGCAGATGTCTGCTACCCGCTCGTACATGGGATTTGGAACCTAGCTACACTCTGGTTGAGGAAAGCCGTTGGAAATCGCTGTATTCAACTTAGATACACGGGAGTTCAGGCCCACTGCTCAAACATGCTTTTCCCGCAACCTCTCCCAGCCACTAACATTAGGATGTTAGCAGCTACTCCTACAGTCTGGCAGCATGCGGGAGGGTACTGCCCTTTCCTCAACTCTCTCAGGGAAGCATGTCTTGAATCCAGCTAGCTGTCAACTAGCTGCATTCCTATGGCAGTGAGAAGGTAGCAGTATTCTGAGTCAGGAGGTTCCAAGATTACCAGTCGACTGCACCTGGGGATACCCTCCAGGTCTGCATTGTTACCCAGCGTCTCAGAAGCCTCTGGCAAACGTCTCTGCTGAAGACCTGTGAAACTCGCTCTGCAGGCAGTGTGGAACTGTGAGGGACTGAGGCTGAGCTCAACTCTCAGAAGTAAGATGGTTTTGGACAAGGCGTTCAGCTACCCTCTCACGTATGGAACTTAGTATGTAGCACTAGTCTACCACAGGAATTACTAGGAAATCGCTGAACTGAGCTTGGAGGCACTAGTCTTGTGTGCCGGGTGATTCCAATTACCTCTCCCAGCACTTCCGTCAAACAGCGAGCCTAGGCCTTTTAGAAGCCAAGGGTACCAGCAGGCTGGATGTGGAGGTACAGGCCATAAGCTCAACTCTCAGAAGTTTGTATGCATGGGAGGCAGATGTCTGCTACACACTCGGACATGGGAGTTGGAACCTAGCTACACTGTGATTGAAGAAGGCCATTGGAAATCGCTGTATTCAACTCAGATACACGGGAGTTCAGGCCCAGTGCTCACACATGCTTTTCCCGCAACCTCTTCCAGCCACTAACATAAGGATGTT
The DNA here is from genome assembly GCF_053574225.1 of Canis aureus. Lineage (NCBI taxonomy): Eukaryota > Metazoa > Chordata > Mammalia > Carnivora > Canidae > Canis > Canis aureus. The sequence goes on from NC_135632.1 coordinate 59,725,333, forward strand.
AGCAGCTACTCCTACAGTCAGGCAGGATGCGGGAGGGTTCTGCTCTGTCCTCAGCTCTCACAGGGAAGCATGTCTTGAAGCCAGCTGTCAACTAGCTGCATTCCTATGGCAGTGAGAAGGTAGCAGTACTCGGAGGCAGGAGGTTCCAAGATTACCACTCTACTGCACCTGGAGATACCCTCCAGGTCTGCATTGTTAACTTGTACTCAGAAGCCTCTGGCAATCGTCTCTGGTGAAGACGTGTGAAACTCACTCTGCAGGCAGTGTGGAACTGTGAGGGACTGAGGGTGGGCTCAACTCTCAGAAGTAAGATGCTTTTGGACAAGGCGTTCAGCTACCATCTCACATATGGAACTTAGTATGTAGCACCTGTCTACCACAAGAATTCCTGGGAAATCGTGAATTGAGCTTGGAGGCACTCTTCTTGTGTGCCGGGAGATTCCAATTACCTCTCCCAGCACTTCCGTCAAACAGCGAGCCTAGGCCTTTTAGAAGCCAAGGGTACCAGCAGGCTGGATGTGGAGGTACAGGCCATAAGCTCAACTCTCAGAAGTGTGTATGCATGGGCGGCAGATGTCTGCTACCCGCTCGTACATGGGATTTGGAACCTAGCTACACTCTGGTTGAGGAAAGCCGTTGGAAATCGCTGTATTCAACTCAGATACACGGGAGTTCAGGCCCACTGCTCACACATGCTTTTCCCGCAACCTCTCCCAGCCACTAACATTAGGATGTTAGCAGCTACTCCTACAGTCAGGCAGCATGCGGGAGGGTTCTGCCCTGTCCTCAGCTCTCTCAGGGAAGCATGTCTTGAAGCCAGCTAGCTGTCAACTAGCTGCATTCCTATGGCAGTGAGAAGGTAGCAGTATTCTGAGTCAGGAGTTTCCAAGATTACCAGTCAACTGCACCTGGGGATACCCTCCAGGTCTGCATTGTTACCCTGCGTCTCAGAAGCCTCTGGCAAACGTCTCTGCTGAAGACCTGCGAAACTCACTCTGCAGGGAGTGTGGAACTGTGAGGGACTGAGGTTGAGCTCAACTCTCAGAAGTAAGATGGTTTTGGACAAGGCGTTCAGCTACCCTCTCACGTATGGAACTTAGTATGTAGCACCAGTCTACCACAGGAATTACTAGGAAATCGCTGAACTGAGCTTGGAGGCAAAGGTCTTGTGTGCCGGGTGATTCCAAATACCTCTCCCAGCACTTCCGTCAAACAGCGAGCCTAGGCCTTTTAGAAGCCAAGGGTACCAGCAGGCTGGATGTGGAGGTACAGGCCATAAGCTCAACTCTCAGAAGTGTATATGCATGGGAGGCAGATGTCTGCTACCCACTCGGACATGGGAGTTGGAACCTAGCTACACTGTGATTGAAGAAGGCCATTGGAAATCGCTGTATTCAACTCAGATACACGGGAGTTCAGGCCCAGTGCTCACACATGCTTTTCCCGTAACCTCTCCCAGCCACTAACATAAGGATGTTCGCAGCTACTCCTACTGTCAGGCAGGATGCGGGAGGGTTCTGCCCTGTCCTCAGCTCTCACAGGGAAGCATGTCTTGAAGCCAGCTGTCAACTAGCTGCATTCCTATGGCAGTGAGAAGGTAGCAGTACTCTGAGTCAGGAGGTTCCAAGATTACCACTCTACTGCACCTGGAGATACCCTCCAGGTCTGCATTGTTAACTTGTACTCAGAAGCCTCTGGCAATCGTCTCTGGTGAAGACGTGTGAAACTCACTCTGCAGGCAGTGTGGAACTGTGAGGGACTGAGGGTGGGCTCAACTCTCAGAAGTAAGGTGCTTTTAGACAAGGCGTTCAGCTACCATCTCACATATGGAACGTAGTATGTAGCACCTGTCTACCACAAGAATTACTGGGAAATCGTGAATTGAGCTTGGAGGCACTCGTCTTGTGTGCCGGGAGATTCCAGTTACCTCTCCCAGCACTTCCGTCAAACAGCGAGCCTAGGCCTTTTAGAAGCCAGAGGTACCAGCTGGCTGGATGTGGAGGTACAGGCCATAAGCTCAACTCTCAGAAGTGTGTATGCATGGGAGGCAGATGTCTGCTACCCGCTCGTACATGGGATTTGGAACCTAGCTACACTCTGGTTGAGGAAAGCCGTTGGAAATCGCTGTATTCAACTCAGATACACGGGAATTCAGGCCCAGTGCTCACACATGCTTTTCCCGCAACTTCTCCCAGCCACTAACATTAGGATGTTAGCATATACTCCTACAGTCAGGCAGCATGCGGGAGGGTTCTGCCCTGTCCTCAGCTCTCTCAGGGAAGCATGTCTTGAAGCCAGCTAGCTGTCAACTAGCTGCATTCCTATGGCAGTGAGAAGGTAGCAGTATTCTGAGTCAGGAGTTTCCAAGATTACCAGTCAACTGCACCTGGGGATACCCTCCAGGTCTGCATTGTTACCCTGCGTCTCAGAAGCCTCTGGCAAACGTCTCTGCTGAAGACCTGCGAAACTCACTCTGCAGGGAGTGTGGAACTGTGATGGACTGAGGTTGAGCTCAACTCTCAGAAGTAAGATGGTTTTGGACAAGGCGTTCAGCTACCCTCTCACGTATGGAACTTAGTATGTAGCACCAGTCTACCACAGGAATTACTAGGAAATCGCTGAACTGAGCTTGGAGGCAAAGGTCTTGTGTGCCGGGTGATTCCAATTACCTCTCCCAGCACTTCCGTCAAACAGCGAGCCTAGGCCTTTTAGAAGCCAAGGGTACCAGCAGGCTGGATGTGGAGGTACAGGCCATAAGCTCAACTCTCAGTAGTGTATATGCATGGGAGGCAGATGTCTGCTACCCACTCGGACATGGGAGTTGGAACCTAGCTACACTGTGATTGAAGAAGGCCATTGGAAATCGCTGTATTCAACTCAGATACACGGGAGTTCAGGCCCAGTGCTCACACATGCTTTTCCCGTAACCTCTCCCAGCCACTAACATAAGGATGTTCGCAGCTACTCCTACTGTCAGGCAGGATGCGGGAGGGTTCTGCCCTGTCCTCAGCTCTCACAGGGAAGCATGTCTTGAAGCCAGCTGTCAACTAGCTGCATTCCTATGGCAGTGAGAAGGTAGCAGTACTCTGAGTCAGGAGGTTCCAAGATTACCACTCTACTGCACCTGGAGATACCCTCCAGGTCTGCATTGTTAACTTGTACTCAGAAGCCTCTGGCAATCGTCTCTGGTGAAGACGTGTGAAACTCACTCTGCAGGCAGTGTGGAACTGTGAGGGACTGAGGGTGGGCTCAACTCTCAGAAGTAAGATGCTTTTGGACAAGGCGTTCAGCTACCATCTCACATATGGAACTTAGTATGTAGCACCTGTCTACCACAAGAATTACTGGGAAATCGTGAATTGAGCTTGGAGGCACTCGTCTTGTGTGCCGGGAGATTCCAATTACCTCTCCCAGCACTTCCGTCAAACAGCGAGCCTAGGCCTTTTAGAAGCCAAGGGTACCAGCAGGCTGGATGTGGAGGTACAGGCCTTAAGCTCAACTCTCAGAAGTGTGTATGCATGGGAGGCAGATGTCTGCTACCCGCTCGTACATGGGATTTGGAAACTAGCTACACTCTGGTTGAGGAAAGCCGTTGGAAATCGCTGTATTCAACTCAGATACACGGGAGTTCAGGCCCAGTGCTCACACATGCTTTTCCCGCAACCTCTCCCAGCCACTAACATTAGGATGTTAGCAGCTATTCCTACAGTCAAGCAGGATGCGGGAGGGTTCTGCCCTGTCCTCAACTCTCTCAGGGAAGCATGTCTTGAAGCCAGCTAGCTGTCAACTAGCTGCATTCCTATGGCAGTGAGAAGGTAGCAGTATTCTGAGTCAGGAGGTTCCAATATTACCAGTCGACTGCACCTGGGGATACCCTCCAGGTCTGCATTGTTACCCTGCGTCTCAGAAGCCTCTGGCAAACGTCTCTGCTGAAGACCTGCGAAACTCACTCTGCAGGCAGTGTGGAACTGTGAGGGACTGAGGCTGAGCTCAACTCTCAGAAGATGGTTTTGGACAAGGCGTTCAGCTGCCCTCTCACGTATGGAACTTAGTATGTAGCACCAGTCTACCACAGGAATTACTAGGAAATCGCTGAACTGAGCTTGGAGGCACTAGTCTTGTGTGCCGGGTGATTCCAATTACCTCTCCCAGCACTTCCGTCAAACAGCGAGCGTAGGCCTTTTAGAAGCCAAGGGTACCAGCAGGCTGGATGTGGAGGTACAGGCCATAAGCTCAACTCTCAGAAGTGTGTATGCATGGGAGGCAGATGTCTGCTACGCACTCGGACATGGGAGTTGGAACCTAGCTACACTGTGATTGAAGAAGGCCATTGGAAATCGCTGTATTCAACTCAGATACACGGGAGTTCAGGCCCAGTGCTCACACATGTTTTTCCCGCAACCTCTCCCAGCCACTAACATAAGGATGTTAGCAGCTACTCCTACAGTCAGGCAGGATGCGGGAGGGTTCTGCCCTGTCCTCAGCTCTCACAGGGAAGCATGTCTTGAAGCCAGCTGTCAACTAGCTGCATTCCTATGGCAGTGAGAAGGTAGCAGTACTCGGAGGCAGGAGGTTCCAAGATTACCACTCTACTGCACCTGGAGATACCCTCCAGGTCTGCATTGTTAACTTGTACTCAGAAGCCTCTGGCAATCGTCTCTGGTGAAGACGTGTGAAACTCACTCTGCAGGCAGTGTGGAAGTGTGAGGGACTGAGGGTGGGCTCAACTCTCAGAATAAGATGCTTTTGGACAAGGCGTTCAGCTACCATCTCACATATGGAACTTAGTATGTAGCACCTGTCTACCACAAGAATTACTGGGAAATCGTGAATTGAGCTTGGAGGCACTCGTCTTGTGTGCCGGGAGATTCCAATTACCTCTCCCAGCACTTCCGTCAAACAGCGAGCCTAAGCCTTTTAGAAGCCAAGGGTACAAGCAGGCTGGATGTGGAGGTACAGGCCATAAGCTCAACTCTCAGAAGTGTGTATGCATGGGAGGCAGATGTCTGCTACGAACTCGGACATGGGAGTTGGAACCTAGCTACACTGTGATTGAAGAAGGCCATTGGAAATCGCTGTATTCAACTCAGATACACGGGAGTTCAGGCCCAGTGCTCACACATGTTTTTCCCGCAACCTCTCCCAGCCACTAACATAAGGATGTTAGCAGCTACTCCTACAGTCAGTCAGGATGCGGGAGGGTTCTGCCCTGTCCTCAGCTCTCACAGGGAAGCATGTCTTGAAGCCAGCTGTCAACTAGCTGCATTCCTATGGCAGTGAGAAGGTAGCAGTACTCGGAGGCAGGAGGTTCCAAGATTACCACTCTACTGCACATGGAGATACCCTCCAGGTCTGCATTGTTAACTTGTACTCAGAAGCCTCTGGCAATCGTCTCTGGTGAAGACGTGTGAAACTCACTCTGCAGGCAGTGTGGAAGTGTGAGGGACTGAGGGTGGGCTCAACTCTCAGAATAAGATGCTTTTGGACAAGGCGTTCAGCTACCATCTCACATATGGAACTTAGTATGTAGCACCTGTCTACCACAAGAATTACTGGGAAATCGTGAATTGAGCTTGGAGGCACTCGTCTTGTGTGCCGGGAGATTCCAATTACCTCTCCCAGCACTTCCGTCAAACAGCGAGCCTAGGCCTTTTAGAAGCCAAGGGTACCAGCAGGCTGGATGTGGAGGTACAGGCCATAAGCTCAACTCTCAGAAGTGTGTATGCATGGGAGGCAGATGTCTGCTACCCGCTCGTACATGGGATTTGGGACCTAGCTACACTCTGGTTGAGGAAAGCCGTTGGAAATCGCTGTAATCAACTCAGATACACGGGAGTTCAGGCCCAGTGCTCACACATGCTTTTCCCGCAACCTCTCCCAGCCACTAACATAAGGATGTTAGCAGCTACTCCTACAGTCAGGCAGCATGCGGGAGGGTTCTGCCCTGTACTCAGCTCTCTCAGGGAAGCATGTCTTGAAGCCAGCTAGCTGTCAACTAGCTGCATTCCTATGGCAGTGAGAAGGTAGCAGTATTCTGAGTCAGGAGGTTCCAAGATTACCAGTCGACTGCACCTGGGGATACCCTCCAGGTCTGCATTGTTACCCTGCGTCTCAGAAGCCTCTGGCAAACGTCTCTGCTGAAGACCTGCGAAACTCACTCTGCAGGCAGTGTGGAACTGTGAGGGACTGAGGGTGAGCTCAATTCTCAAAAGTAAGATGGTTTTGGACAAGGCGTTCAGCTACCCTCTCACGTATGGAACTTAGTATGTAGCACCAGTCCACCACAGGAATTACTAGGAAATCGCTGAACTGAGCTTGGAGGCACTAGTCTTGTGTGACGGGTGATTCCAATTACCTCTCCCAGCACTTCCGTCAAACAGCGAGCCTAGGCCTTTTAGAAGCCAAGGGTACCAGCAGGCTGGATGTGGAGGTACAGGCCATAAGCTCAACTCTCAGAAGTGTGTATGCATGGGAGGCAGATGTCTGCTACCCACTCGGACATGGGAGTTGGAACCTAGCTACACTGTGATTGAAGAAGGCCATTGGAAATCGCTGTATTCAACTCAGATACACGGGAGTACAGGCCCAGTGCTCACACATGCTTTTCACGCAACCTCTCCCAGCCACTAACATAAGGATGTTAGCAGCTACTCCTACAGGCAGGCAGGATGCGGAAGGGTTCTGCCCTGTCCTCAGCTCTCACAGGGAAGCATGTCTTGAAGCCAGCTGTCAACTAGCTGCATTCCTATGGCAGTGAGAAGGTAGCAGTACTCTGAGTCAGGAGGTTCCAAGATTACCACTCTACCGCACCTGGAGATACCCTCCAGGTCTGCATTGTTAACTTGTACTCAGAAGCCTCTGGCAATCGTCTCTGGTGAAGACGTGTGAAACTCACTCTGCAGGCAGTGTGGAACTGTGAGGGACTGAGGGTGGGCTCAACTCTCAGAAGTAAGATGCTTTTGGACAAGGCGTTCAGCTACCATCTCACATATGGAACTTAGTATGTAGCACCTGTCTACCACAAGAATTACTGGGAAATCGTGAATTGAGCTTGGAGGCACTCGTCTTGTGGGCCGGGAGATTCCAATTACCTCTCCCAGCACTTCCGTCAAACAGCGAGCCTAGGCCTTTTAGAAGCCAAGGGTACCAGCAGGCTGGATGTGGAGGTACAGGCCATAAGCTCAACTCTCAGAAGTGTGTATGCATGGGAGGCAGATGTCTGCTACCCGCTCGTACATGGGATTAGGAACCTAGCTACACTCTGGTTGAAGAAAGCCGTTGGAAATCGCTGTATTCAACTCAGATACACGGGAGTTCAGGCCCAGTGCTCACACATGCTTTTCCCGCAACCTCTCCCAGCCACTAACCTTAGGATGTTAGCAGCTACTCCTACAGTCAGGCAGCATGCGGGAGGGTTCTGCCCTGTCCTCAGCTCTCTCAGGGAAGCATGTCTTGAAGCCAGCTAGCTGTCAACTAGCTGCATTCCTATGGCAGTGAGAAAGTAGCAGTATTCTGAGTCAGGAGGTTACAAGATTACCAGTCGACTGCACCTGGGGATACCCTCCAGGTCTGCATTGTTACCCTGCGTCTCAGAAGCTCTGGCCAACGTTTCAGTTGAAGACCTGCGAAACTTACTCTGCAGGCAGTGTGGAACTGTGAGGGACTGAGGCTGAGCTCAACTCTCAGAAGTAAGATGGTTTTGGACAAGGCGTTCAGCTACCCTCTCACGTATGGAACTTAGTATGTAGCACCAGTCTACCACAGGAATTACTAGGAAATCGCTGAACTGAGCTTGGAGGCACTAGTCTTGTGTGCCGGGTGATTCCAATTACCTCTCCCAGCAATTCCGTCAAACAGCGAGCCTAGGCCTTTTAGAAGCCAAGGGTACCAGCAGGCTGGATGTGGAGGTACAGGCCATAAGCTCAACTCTCAGAAGTGTATATGCATGGGAGGCAGATATCTGCTACCCACTCGGACATGGGAGTTGGAACCTAGCTACACTGTGATTGAAGAAGGCCATTGGAAATCGCTGTATTCAACTCAGATACACGGGAGTTCAGGCCCAGTGCTCACACATGCTTTTCCCGTAACCTCTCCCAGCCACTAACATAAGGATGTTAGCAGCTACTCCTACAGTCAGGCAGGATGCGGGAGGGTTCTGCCCTGTCCTCAGCTCTCACAGGGAAGCATGTCTTGAAGCCAGCTGTCAACTAGCCGCATTCCTATGGCAGTGAGAAGGTAGCAGTACTCTGAGTCAGGAGGTTCCAAGATTACCACTCTACTGCACCTGGAGATACCCTCCAGGTCTGCATTGTTAACTTGTACTCAGAAGCCTCTGGCAATCGTCTCTGGTGAAGACGTGTGAAACTCACTCTGCAGGCAGTGTGGAAGTGTGAGGGACTGAGGGTGTGCTCAACTCTCAGAAGTAAGATGCTTTTGGAACAAGGCGTTCAGCTACCTTCTCACATATGGAACTTAGTATGTAGCACCTGTCTACCACAAGAATTACTGGGAAATCGTGAATTGAGCTTGGAGGCACTCGTCTTGTGTGCCGGGAGATTCCAATTACCTCTCCCAGCACTTCCGTCAAACAGCGAGCCTAGGCCTTTTAGAAGCCAAGGGTACCAGCAAGCTGGATGTGGAAGTACAGGCCATAAGCTCAACTCTCAGAAGTGTGTATGCATGGGAGGCAGATGTCTGCTACCCGCTCGTACATGGGATTTGCAACCTAGCTACACTCTGGTTGAGGAAAGCCGTTGGAAATCGCTGTATTCAACTCAGATACACGGGAGTTCAGGCCCAGTGCTCACACATGCTTTTCCCGCAACCTCTCCCAGCCACTAACATAAGGATGTTAGCAGCTACTCCTACAGTCAGGCAGGATGCGGGAGGGTTCTGCCCTGTCCTCAGCTCTCACAGGGAAGCATGTCTTGAAGCCAGCTGTCAACTAGCCGCATTCCTATGGCAGTGAGAAGGTAGCAGTACTCTGAGTCAGGAGGTTCCAAAATTACCACTCTACTGCACCTGGAGATACCCTCCAAGTCTGCATTGTTAACTTGTACTCAGAAGACTCTGGCAATCGTCTCTGGTGAAGACGTGTGAAACTCACTCTGCAAGCAGTGTGGAACTGTGAGGGACTGAGGGTGGGCTCAACTCTCAGAAGTAAGATGCTTTTGGACAAGGCGTTCAGCTACCATCTCACATATGGAACTTAGTATGTAGCACCTGTCTACCACAAGAATTACTGGGAAATCGTGAATTGAGCTTGGAGGCACTCGTCTTGTGTGCCGGGAGATTCCAATTACCTCTTCCAGCACTTCCGTCAAACAGCGAGCCTAGGCCTTTTAGAAGCCAAGGGTACCAGCAGGCTGGATGTGGAGGTACAGGCCATAAGCTCAACTCTCAGAAGTGTGTATGCATGGGAGGCAGATGTCTGCTACCCGCTCGTACATGGGATTTGGAACCTAGCTACACTCTGGTTGAGGAAAGACGTTGGAAATCGCTGTATTCAACTCAGATACACGGGAGTTCAGGCCCAGTGCTCACACATGCTTTTCCCGCAACCTCTCCCAGCCACTAACATTAGGATGTTAGCAGCTACTCCTACAGTCAGGCAGCATGCGGGAGGGTTCTGCCCTGTCCTCAGCTCTCTCAGGGAAGCATGTCTTGAAGCCAGCTAGCTGTCAACTAGCTGCATTTCTATGGCAGTGAGAAGGTAGCAGTTTTCTGAGTCAGGAGGTTCCAAGATTACCAGTCGACTGCACCTGGGGATACCCTCCAGGTCTGCATTGTTACCCTGCGTATCAGAAGCCTCTGGCAAACGTTTCTGCTGAAGACCTGCGAAACTCACTCTGCAGGCAGTGTGGAACTGTGAGGGACTGAGGGTGAACTCAACTCTCAGAAGTAAGATGGTTTTAGACAAGGCGTTCAGCTACCCTCTCACGTATGGAACTTAGTATGTAGCACCAGTCTACCACAGGAATTACTAGGAAATCGCTGAACTGAGCTTGGAGGCACTAGTCTTGTGTGCCGGGTGATTCCAATTACCTCTCCCAGCACTTCTGTCAAATAGCGAGCCTAGGCCTTTTAGAAGCCAAGGGTACCAGCAGGCTGGATGTGGAGGTACAGGCCATAAGCTCAACTCTCAGAAGTGTGTATGCATGGGAGGCAGATGTCTGCTACCCACTCGGACATGGGAGTTGGAACCTAGCTACACTGTGATTGAAGAAGGCCATTGGAAATCGCTGTATTCAACTCAGATACACGGGAGTTCAGGCCCAGTGCTCACACATGCTTTTCCCGCAACCTCTCCCAGCCACTAACATAAGGATGTTAGCAGCTACTCCTACAGTCAGGCAGGATGCGGGAGGGTTCTGCCCTGTCCTCAGCTCTCACAGGGAAGCATGTCTTGAAGCCAGCTGTCAACTAGCCGCATTCCTATGGCAGTGAGAAGGTAGCAGTACTCTGAGTCAGGAGGTTCCAAGATTACCACTCTACTGCACCTGGAGATACCCTCCAGGTCTGCATTGTTAACTTGTACTCAGAAGCCTCTGGCAATCGTCTCTGGTGAAGACGTGTGAAACTCACTCTGCAGGCAGTGTGGAACTGTGAGGGACTGAGGGTTGGCTCAACTCTCAGAAGTAAGAAGCTTTTGGACAAGGCGTTCAGCTACCATCTCACATATGGAACTTAGTATGTAGCACCTGTCTACCACAAGAATTACTGGGAAATCGTGAATTGAGCTTGGAGGCACTCGTCTTGTGTGCCGGGAGATTCCAATTACCTCTCCCAGCACTTCCGTCAAACAGCGAGCCTAGGCCTTTTAGAAGCCAAGGGTACCAGCAGGCTGGATGTGGAGGTACAGGCCATAAGCTCAACTCTCAGAAGTGTGTATGCATGGGAGGCAGATGTCTGCTACCCGCTCGTACATGGGATTTGGAACCTAGCTACACTCTGGTTGAGGAAAGCCGTTGGAAATCGCTGTATTCAACTCAGATACACGGGAGTTCAGGCCCAGTGCTCACACATGCTTTTCCCGCAACCTCTCCCAGCCACTAACATTAGGATGTTAGCAGCTACTCCTACAGTCAGGCAGCATGCGGGAGGGTTCTGCCCTGTCCTCAGCTCTCTCAGGGAAGCATGTCTTGAAGCCAGCCAGCTGTCAACTAGCTGTATTCCTATGGCAGTGAGAAGGTAGCAGTATTCTGAGTCAGGAGGTTCCAAGATTACCAGTCGACTGAACCTGGGGATACCCTCCAGGTCTGCATTGTTAACTTGTACTCAGAAGCCTCTGGCAATCGTCTCTGGTGAAGACGTGTGAAACTCACTCTGCAGGCAGTGTGGAACTGTGAGGGACTGAGGGTTGGCTCAACTCTCAGAAGTAAGAAGCTTTTGGACAAGGCGTTCAGCTACCATCTCACATATGGAACTTAGTATGTAGCACCTGTCTACCACAAGAATTACTGGGAAATCGTGAATTGAGCTTGGAGGCACTCGTCTTGTGTGCCGGGAGATTCCAATTACCTCTCCCAGCACTTCCGTCAAACAGCGAGCCTAGGCCTTTTAGAAGCCAAGGGTACCAGCAGGCTGGATGTGGAGGTACAGGCCATAAGCTCAACTCTCAGAAGTGTGTATGCATGGGAGGCAGATGTCTGCTACCCGCTCGTACATGGGATTTGGAACCTAGCTACACTCTGGTTGAGGAAAGCCGTTGGAAATCGCTGTATTCAACTCAGATACACGGGAGTTCAGGCCCAGTGCTCACACATGCTTTTCCCGCAACCTCTCCCAGCCACTAACATTAGGATGTTAGCAGCTACTCCTACAGTCAGGCAGCATGCGGGAGGGTTCTGCCCTGTCCTCAGCTCTCTCAGGGAAGCATGTCTTGAAGCCAGCCAGCTGTCAACTAGCTGTATTCCTATGGCAGTGAGAAGGTAGCAGTATTCTGAGTCAGGAGGTTCCAAGATTACCAGTCGACTGAACCTGGGGATACCCTCCAGGTCTGCATTGTTACCCTGCGTCTCAGAAGCCTCTGGCAAACGTCTCTGCTGAAGACCTGCGAAACTCACTCTGCAGGCAGTGTGGAACTGTGAGGGACTGAGGGTGAACTCAACTCTCAGAAGTAAGATGGTTTCGGACAAGGCGTTCAGCTACCCTCTCACGTATGGAACTTAGTATGTAGCACCAGTCTACCACAGGAATTACTAGGAAATTGCTGAACTGAGCTTGGAGGCACTAGTCTTGTGTGCCGGGTGATTCCAATTACCTCTCCCAGCACTTCCGTCAAACAGCGAGTCTAGGCCTTTTAGAAGCCAAGGGTACCAGCAGGCTGGATGTGGAGGTACAGGCCATAAGCTCAACTCTCAGAAGTGTGTATGCATGGGAGGCAGATGTCTGCTACCCACTCGGACATGGGAGTTGGAACCTAGCTACACTGTGATTGAAGTAGGCCATTGGAAATCGCTGTATTCAACTCAGATACACGGGAGTTCAGGCCCAGTGCTCACACATGCTTTTCCCGCAACCTCTCCCAGCCACTAACATAAGGATGTTAGCAGCTACTCCTACAGTCAGGCAGGATGCGGGAGGGTTCTGCCCTGTCCTCAGCTCTCACAGTGAAGCATGTCTTGAAGCCAGCTGTCAACTAGCCGCATTCCTATGGCAGTGAGAATGTAGCAGTACTCTGAGTCAGGAGGTTCCAAGATTACCACTCTACTGCACCTGGAGATACCCTCCAGGTCTGCATTGTTAACTTGTACTCAGAAGCCTCTGGCAGTCGTCTCTGGTGAAGACGTGTGAAACTCACTCTGCAGGCAGTGTGGAACTGTGAGGGACTGAGGGTGGGCTCAACTCTCAGAAGTAAGATGCTTTTGGACAAGGCGTTCAGCTACAATCTCACATATGGAACTTAGTATGTAGCACCTGTCTACCACAAGAATTACTGGGAAATCGTGAATTGAGCTTGGAGGCACTCGTCTTGTGTGCTGGGAGATTCCAATTACCTCTCCCAGCACTTCCGTCAAACAGCGAGCCTAGGCCTTTTAGAAGCCAAGGGTACCAGCAGGCTGGATGTGGAGGTACAGGCCATAAGCTCAACTCTCAGAAGTGTGTATGCATGGGAGGCAGATGTCTGCTACCCGCTCGTACATGGGATTTGGAACCTAGCTACACTCTGGTTGAGGAAAGCCGTTGGAAATCGCTGTATTCAACTCAGATACACGGGAGTTCAGGCCCAGTGCTCACACATGCTTTTCCCGCAACCTGTCCCAGCCACTAACATTAGGATGTTAGCAGCTACTCCTACAGTCAGGCAGCATGCGGGAGGGTTCTGTCCTGTCCTCAGCTCTCTCAGGGAAGCATGTCTTGAAGCCAGCTAGCTGTAAACTAGCTGCATTTCTATGGCAGTGAGATGGTAGCAGTTTTCTGAGTCAGGAGGTTCCAAGATTACCAGTCGACTGCACCTGGGGATACCCTCCAGGTCTGCATTGTTACCCTGAGTCTCAGAAGCCTCTGGCAAACGTTTCTGCTGAAGACCTGTGAAACTCACTCTGTAGGCAGTGTGGAACTGTGAGGGACTGAGGCTGAGCTCAACTCTCAGAAGTAAGATGGTTTTGGACAAGGCGTTCAGCTACCCTCTCACGTATGGAACTTAGTATGTAGCACCAGTCTACCACAGGAATTACTAGGAAATCGCTGAACTGAGCTTGGAGGCACTAGTCTTGTGTGCCGGGTGATTCCAATTACCTCTCCCAGCACTTCCGTCAAACAGCGAGCCTAGGCCTTTTAGAAGCCAAGGGTACAAGCAGGCTGGATGTGGAGGTACAGGCCATAAGCTCAACTCTCAGAAGTGTGTATGCATGGGAGGCAGATGTCTGCTACCCACTCGGACATGGGAGTTGGAACCTAGCTACACTGTGATTGAAGAAGGCCATTGGAAATCGCTGTATTCAACTCAGATACACGGGAGTTCAGGCCCAGTGCTCACACATGCTTTTCCCGCAACCTCTCCCAGCCACTAACATAAGGATGTTAGCAGCTACTCCTACAGTCAGGCAGGATGCGGGAGGGTTCTGCCCTGTCCTCAGCTCTCACAGGGAAGCATGTCTTGAAGCCAGCTGTCAACTAGCTGCATTCCTATGGCAGTGAGATGGTAGCAGTACTCTGAGTCAGGAGGTTCCAAGATTACCACTCCACTGCACCTGGAGATACCCTCCAGGTCTGCATTGTAAACTTGTACTCAGAAGCCTCTGGCAATCCTCTCTGGTGAAGACGTGTGAAACTCACTCTGCAAGCAGTGTGGAACTGTGAGGGACTGAGGGTGGGCTCAACTCTCAGAAGTAAGATGGTTTTGGACAAGGCGTTCAGCTACCCTCTCACGTATGGAACTTAGTATGTAGCACCAGTCTACCACAGGAATTACTAGGAAATTGCTGAACTGAGCTTGGAGGCAGTAGTCTTGTGTGCCGGGTGATTCCAATTACCTCTCCCAGCACTTCCGTCAAACAGCGAGCCTAGGCCTTTTAGAAGCCAAGGGTACCAGCAGGCTGGATGTGGAGGTACAGGCCATAAGCTCAACTCTCAGAAGTGTGTATGCATGGGAGGCAGATGTCTGCTACCCACTCGGACATGGGAGTTGGAACCTAGCCACACTGTGATTGAAGAAGGCCATTGGAAATCGCTGTATTCAACTCAGATACACGGGAGTTCAGGCCCAGTGCTCACACATGCTTTTCCCGCAACCTCTCCCAGCCACTAACATAAGGATGTTAGCAGCTACTCCTACAGTCAGGCAGGATGCGGGAGGGTTCTGCCCTGTCCTCAGCTCTCACAGGGAAGCATGTCTTGAAGCCAGCTGTCAACTAGCCGCATTCCTATGGCAGTGAGAAGGTAGCAGTACTCTGAGTCAGGAGGTTCCAAGATTACCACTCTACTGCACCTGGAGATACCCTCCAGGTCTGCATTGTTAACTTGTACTCAGAAGACTCTGGCAATCGTCTCTGGTGAAGACGTGTGAAACTCACTCTGCAGGCAGTGTGGAACTGTGAGGGACTGAGGGTGGGCTCAACTCTCAGAAGTAAGATGCTTTTGGACAAGGCGTTCAGCTACCATCTCACATATGGAACTTAGTATGTAGCACCTGTCTACCACAAGAATTACTGGGAAATCGTGAATTGAGCTTGGAGGCACTCGTCTTGTGTGCCGGGAGATTCCAATTACCTCTCCCAGCACTTCCGTCAAACAGCGAGCCTAGGCCTTTTAGAAGCCAAGGGTACCAGCAGGCTGGATGTGGAGGTACAGGCCATAAGCTCAACTCTCAGAAGTGTGTATGCATGGGAGGCAGATGTCTGCTACCCGCTCGTACATGGGATTTGGAACCTAGCTACACTCTGGTTGAGGAAAGCCGTTGGAAATCGCTGTATTCAACTCAGATACACGGGATTTCAGGCCCAGTGCTCACACATGCTTTTCCCGCAACCTCTCCCAGCCACTAACATTAGGATGTTAGCAGCTACTCCTACAGTCAGGCAGCATGCGGGAGGGTTCTGCCCTGTCCTCAGCTCTCTGAGGGAAGCATGTCTTGAAGCCAGCTAGCTGTCAACTAGCTGCATTTCTATGGCAGTGAGAAGGTAGCAGTATTGTGAGTCAGGAGGTTCCAAGATTACCAGTCGACTGCACCTGGGGATACCCTCCGGGTCTGCATTGTTACCCTGCGTCTCAGAAGCCTCTGGCAAACGTCTCTGCTGAAGACCTGCGAAACTCACTCTGCAGGCAGTGTGGAACTGTGAGGGACTGAGGCTGAGCTCAACTCTCAGAAGTAAGATGGTTTTGGACAAGGCGTTCAGCTACCCTCTCACGTATGGAACTTAGTATGTAGCACCAGTCTACCACAGGAATTACTAGGAAATCGCTGAACTGAGCTTGGAGGCACTAGTCTTGTGTGCCGGGTGATTCCAATTACCTCTCCCAGCACTTCCGTCAAACAGCGAGCCTAGGCCTTTTAGAAGCCAAGGGTACAAGCAGGCTGGATGTGGAGGTACAGGCCATAAGCTCAACTCTCAGAAGTGTGTATGCATGGGAGGCAGATGTCTGCTACCCACTCGGACATGGGAGTTGGAACCTAGCTACACTGTGATTGAAGAAGGCCATTGGAAATCGCTGTATTCAACTCAGATACACGGGAGTTCAGGCCCAGTGCTCACACATGCTTTTCCCGCAACCTCTCCCAGCCACTAACATAAGGATGTTAGCAGCTACTCCTACAGTCAGGCAGGATGCGGGAGGGTTCTGCCCTGTCCTCAGCTCTCACAGGGAAGCATGTCTTGAAGCCAGCTGTCAACTAGCTGCATTCCTATGGCAGTGAGATGGTAGCAGTACTCTGAGTCAGGAGGTTCCAAGATTACCACTCCACTGCACCTGGAGATACCCTCCAGGTCTGCATTGTAAACTTGTACTCAGAAGCCTCTGGCAATCCTCTCTGGTGAAGACGTGTGAAACTCACTCTGCAAGCAGTGTGGAACTGTGAGGGACTGAGGGTGGGCTCAACTCTCAGAAGTAAGATGGTTTTGGACAAGGCGTTCAGCTACCCTCTCACGTATGGAACTTAGTATGTAGCACCAGTCTACCACAGGAATTACTAGGAAATTGCTGAACTGAGCTTGGAGGCAGTAGTCTTGTGTGCCGGGTGATTCCAATTACCTCTCCCAGCACTTCCGTCAAACAGCGAGCCTAGGCCTTTTAGAAGCCAAGGGTACCAGCAGGCTGGATGTGGAGGTACAGGCCATAAGCTCAACTCTCAGAAGTGTGTATGCATGGGAGGCAGATGTCTGCTACCCACTCGGACATGGGAGTTGGAACCTAGCCACACTGTGATTGAAGAAGGCCATTGGAAATCGCTGTATTCAACTCAGATACACGGGAGTTCAGGCCCAGTGCTCACACATGCTTTTCCCGCAACCTCTCCCAGCCACTAACATAAGGATGTTAGCAGCTACTCCTACAGTCAGGCAGGATGCGGGAGGGTTCTGCCCTGTCCTCAGCTCTCACAGGGAAGCATGTCTTGAAGCCAGCTGTCAACTAGCCGCATTCCTATGGCAGTGAGAAGGTAGCAGTACTCTGAGTCAGGAGGTTCCAAGATTACCACTCTACTGCACCTGGAGATACCCTCCAGGTCTGCATTGTTAACTTGTACTCAGAAGACTCTGGCAATCGTCTCTGGTGAAGACGTGTGAAACTCACTCTGCAGGCAGTGTGGAACTGTGAGGGACTGAGGGTGGGCTCAACTCTCAGAAGTAAGATGCTTTTGGACAAGGCGTTCAGCTACCATCTCACATATGGAACTTAGTATGTAGCACCTGTCTACCACAAGAATTACTGGGAAATCGTGAATTGAGCTTGGAGGCACTCGTCTTGTGTGCCGGGAGATTCCAATTACCTCTCCCAGCACTTCCGTCAAACAGCGAGCCTAGGCCTTTTAGAAGCCAAGGGTACCAGCAGGCTGGATGTGGAGGTACAGGCCATAAGCTCAACTCTCAGAAGTGTGTATGCATGGGAGGCAGATGTCTGCTACCCGCTCGTACATGGGATTTGGAACCTAGCTACACTCTGGTTGAGGAAAGCCGTTGGAAATCGCTGTATTCAACTCAGATACACGGGATTTCAGGCCCAGTGCTCACACATGCTTTTCCCGCAACCTCTCCCAGCCACTAACATTAGGATGTTAGCAGCTACTCCTACAGTCAGGCAGCATGCGGGAGGGTTCTGCCCTGTCCTCAGCTCTCTGAGGGAAGCATGTCTTGAAGCCAGCTAGCTGTCAACTAGCTGCATTTCTATGGCAGTGAGAAGGTAGCAGTATTGTGAGTCAGGAGGTTCCAAGATTACCAGTCGACTGCACCTGGGGATACCCTCCGGGTCTGCATTGTTACCCTGCGTCTCAGAAGCCTCTGGCAAACGTCTCTGCTGAAGACCTGCGAAACTCACTCTGCAGGCAGTGTGGAACTGTGAGGGACTGAGGCTGAGCTCAACTCTCAGAAGTAAGATGGTTTCAGACAAGGCGTTCAGCTACCCTCTCACGTATGGAACTTAGTATGTAGCACCAGTCTACCACAGGAATTACTAGGAAATTGCTGAACTGAGCTTGGAGGCACTAGTCTTGTGTGCCGGGTGATTCCAATTACCTCTCCCAGCACTTCCGTCAAACAGCGAGCTTAGGCCTTTTAGAAGCCAAGGGTACCAGCAGGCTGGATGTGGAGGTACAGGCCATAAGCTCAACTCTCAGAAGTGTGTATGCATGGGAGGCAGATGTCTGCTACCGACTCGGACATGGGAGTTGGAATCTAGCTACACTGTGATTGAAGAAGGCCTTTGGAAATCGCTGTATTCAACTCAGATACACGGGAGTTCAGGCCCAGTGCTCACACATGCTTGTCCCGCAACCTCTCCCAGCCACTAACATAAGGATGTTAGCAGCTACTCCTACAGTCAGGCAGGATGCGGGAGGGTTCTGCCCTGTCCTCAGCTCTCACAGGGAAGCATGTCTTGAAGCCAGCTGTCAACTAGCCGCATTCCTATGGCAGTGAGAAGGTAGCAGTACTCTGAGTCAGGAGGTTCCAAGATTACCACTCTACTGCACCTGGAGATACCCTCCAGGTCTGCATTGTTAACTTGTACTCAGAAGCCTCTGGCAGTCGTCTCTGGTGAAGACGTGTGAAACTCACTCTGCAGGCAGTGTGGAACTGTGAGGGACTCAGGGTGGGCTCAACTCTCAGAAGTAAGATGCTTTTGGACAAGGCGTTCAGCTACAATCTCACATATGGAACTTAGTATGTAGCACCTGTCTACCACAAGAATTACTGGGAAATCGTGAATTGAGCTTGGAGGCACTCGTCTTGTGTGCTGGGAGATTCCAATTACCTCTCCCAGCACTTCCGTCAAACAGCGAGCCTAGGCCTTTTAGAAGCCAAGGGTACCAGCAGGCTGGATGTGGAGGTACAGGCCATAAGCTCAACTCTCAGAAGTGTGTATGCATGGGAGGCAGATGTCTGCTACCCGCTCGTACATGGGATTTGGAACCTAGCTACACTCTGGTTGAGGAAAGCCGTTGGAAATCGCTGTATTCAACTCAGATACACGGGAGTTCAGGCCCAGTGCTCACACATGCTTTTCCCGCAACCTCTCCCAGCCACTAACATTAGGATGTTAGCAGCTACTCCTACAGTCAGGCAGCATGCGAGAGGGTTCTGTCCTGTCCTCAGCTCTCTCAGGGAAGCATGTCTTGAAGCCAGCTAGCTATAAACTAGCTGCATTTCTATGGCAGTGAGATGGTAG
Source organism: Canis aureus (assembly GCF_053574225.1). Lineage (NCBI taxonomy): Eukaryota > Metazoa > Chordata > Mammalia > Carnivora > Canidae > Canis > Canis aureus. The sequence goes on from NC_135632.1 coordinate 59,744,656, forward strand.
CAGTTTTCTGAGTCAGGAGGTTCCAAGATTACCAGTCGACTGCACCTGGGGATACCCTCCAGGTCTGCATTGTTACCCTGCGTCTCAGAAGCCTCTGGCAAACGTTTCTGCTGAAGACCTGCGAAACTCACTCTGTAGGCAGTGTGGAACTGTGAGGGACTGAGGGTGAGCTCAACTCTCAGAAGTAAGATGGTTTTGGACAAGGCGTTCAGCTACCCTCTCACGTATGGAACTTAGTATGTAGCACCAGTCTACCACAGGAATTACTAGGAAATCGCTGAACTGAGCTTGGAGGCACTAGTCTTGTGTGCCGGGTGATTCCAATTACCTCTCCCAGCACTTCCGTCAAACAGCGAGCCTAGGCCTTTTAGAAGCCAAGGGTACCAGCAGGCTGGATGTGGAGGTACAGGCCATAAGCTCAACTCTCAGAAGTGTGTATGCATGGGAGGCAGATGTCTGCTACCCACTCGGACATGGGAGTTGGAACCTAGCTACACTGTGATTGAAGAAGGCCATTGGAAATCGCTGTATTCAACTCAGATACACGGGAGTTCAGGCCCAGTGCTCACACATGCTTTTCCCGCAACCTCTCCCAGCCACTAACATAAGGATGTTAGCAGCTACTCCTACAGTCAGGCAGGATGCGGGAGGGTTCTGCCCTGTCCTCAGCTCTCACAGGGAAGCATGTCTTGAAGCCAGCTGTTAACTAGCCACATTCCTATGGCAGTGAGAAGGTAGCAGTACTCTGAGTCAGGAGGTTCCAAGATTACCACTCTACTGCACCTGGAGATACCCTCCAGGTCTGCATTGTTAACTTGTACTCAGAAGCCTCTGGCAATCGTCTCTGGTGAAGACGTGTGAAACTCACTCTGCAGGCAGTGTGGAACTGTGAGGGACTGAGGGTGGGCTCAACTCTCAGAAGTAAGATGCTTTTGGACAAGGCGTTCAGCTACCATCTCACATATGGAACTTAGTATGTAGCACCTGTCTACCACAAGAATTACTGGGAAATCGTGAATTGAGCTTGGAGGCACTCGTCTTGTGTGTCCGGAGATTCCAATTACCTCTCCCAGCACTTCCGTCAAACAGCGAGCCTAGGCCTTTTAGAAGCCAAGGGTACCAGCAGGCTGGATGTGGAGGTACAGGCCATAAGCTCAACTCTCAGAAGTGTGTATGCATGGGAGGCAGATGTCTGCTACCCGCTGGTATATGGGATTTAGAACCTAGCTACACTCTGGTTGAGGAAAGCCGTTGGAAATCGCTGTATTCAACTCAGATACACGGGAGTTCAGGCCCAGTGCTCACACATGCTTTTCCCGCAACCTCTCCCAGCCACTAACATTAGGATGTTAGCAGCTACTCCAACAGTCAGGCAGCATGCGGGAGGGTTCTGCCCTGTCCTCATCTCTTTCAGGGAAGCATGTCTTGAAGCCAGCTAGCTGTCAACTAGCTGCATTCCTATGGCAGTGAGAAGGTAGCAGTATTCTGAGTGGAGGTTCCAAGATTACCAGTCGACTGCACCTGGGGATACCCTCCAGATCTGCATTGTTACCCTGCGTCTCAGAAGCCTCTGGCAAACGTCTCTGCTGAAGACCTGCGAAACTCACTCTGCAGGCAGTGTGGAACTGTGAGGGAGTGAGGGTGAGCTCAACTCTCAGAAGTAAGATGGTTTTGGACAAGGCGTTCAGCTACCCTCTCACGTATGGAACTTAGTATGTAGCACCAGTCTACCACAGGAATTACTAGGAAATCGCTCAACTGAGCTTGGAGGCAGTAGTCTTGTGTGCCGGGTGATTCCAATTACCTCTCCCAGCACTTCCGTCAAACAGCGAGCCTAGGCCTTTTAGAAGCCAAGGGTACCAGCAGGCTGGATGTGGAGGTACAGGCCATAAGCTCAACTCTCAGAAGTTTGTATGCATGGGAGGCAGATGTCTGCTACCCACTCGGACATGGGAGTTGGAACCTAGCCACACTGTGATTGAAGAAGGCCATTGGAAATCGCTGTATTCAACTCAGATACACGGGAGTTCAGGCCCAGTGCTCACACATGCTTTTCCCGCAACCTCTCCCAGCCACTAACATAAGGATGTTAGCAGCTACTCCTACAGTCAGGCAGGATGCGGGTGGGTTCTGCCCTGTCCTCAGCTCTCACAGGGAAGCATGTCTTGAAGCCAGCTGTCAACTAGCCGCATTCCTATGGCAGTGAGAAGGTAGCAGTACTCTGAGTGAGGAGGTTCCAAGATTACCACTCTACTGCACCTGGAGATACCCTCCAGGTCTGCATTGTTAACTTGTACTCAGAAGACTCTGGCAATCGTCTCTGGTGAAGACGTGTGAAACTCACTCTGCAGGCAGTGTGGAACTGTGAGGGACTGAGGGTGGGCTCAACTCTCAGAAGTAAGATGCTTTTGGACAAGGCGTTCAGCTACCATCTCACATATGGAACTTAGTATGTAGCACCTGTCTACCACAAGAATTACTGGGAAATCGTGAATTGAGCTTGGAGACACTCGACTTGTGTGCCGGGAGATTCCAATTACCTCTCCCAGCACTTCCGTCAAACAGCGAGCCTAGGCCTTTTAGAAGCCAAGGGTAACAGCAGGCTGGATGTGGAGGTACAGGCCATAAGCTCAACTCTCAGAAGTGTGTATGCATGGGAGGCAGATGTCTGCTACCCGCTCGTACATGGGATTTGGAACCTAGCTACACTCTGGTTTAGGAAAGCCGTTGGAAATCGCTGTATTCAACTCAGATACACGGGAGTTCAGGCCCAGTGCTCACACATGCTTTTCCCGCAACCTCTCCCAGCCACTAACATTAGGATGTTAGCAGCTACTCCTACAGTCAGGCAGCATGCGGGAGGGTTCTGCCCTGTCCTCAGCTCTCTCAGGGAAGCATGTCTTGAAGCCAGCTAGCTGTCAACTAGCTGCATTCCTATGGCAGTGAGAAGGTAGCAGTTTTCTGAGTCAGGAGGTTCCAAGATTACCAGTCGACTGCACCTGGGGATACCCTCCAGGTCTGCATTGTTACCCTGCGTCTCAGAAGCCTCTGGCAAACGTGTCTGCTGAAGACCTGCGAAACTCACTCTGCAGGCAGTGTGGAACTGTGAGGGACTGAGGCTGAGCTCAACTCTCAGAAGTAAGATGGTTTTGGACAAGGCGTTCAGCTACCCTCTCACGTATGGAACTTAGTATGTAGCACCAGTCTACCATAGGAATTACTAGGAAATCGCTGAACTGAGCTTGGAGGCACTCGTCTTGTGTGCCGGGTGATTCCAATTACCTCTCCCAGCACATCCGTCAAGCAGCGAGCCTAGGCATTTTAGAAGCCAAGGGTACCAGCAGGCTGGATGTGGAAGTACAGGCCATAAGCTCAACTCTCAGAAGTGTGTATGCATGGGAGGCAGATGTCTGCTACCCACTCGGACATGGGAGTTGGAACCTAGCTACACTGTGATTGAAGAAGGCCATTGGAAATCGCTGTATTCAACTCAGATACACGGGAGTTCAGGCCCAGTGCTCACACATGCTTTTCCCGCAACCTCTCCCAGCCACTAACATAAGGATGTTAGCAGCTACTCCTACAGTCAGGCAGGATGCGGGAGGGTTCTGCCCTGTCCTCAGCTCTCACAGGGAAGCATGTCTTGAAGCCAGCTGTCACCTAGCTGCATTCCTATGGCAGTGAGAAGGTAGCAGTACTCTGAGTCAGGAGGTTCCAAGATTACCACTCTACTGCACCTGGAGATACCCTCCAGGTCTGCATTGTTAACTTGTACTCAGAAGCGTCTGGCAATCGTCTCTGGTGAAGACGTGTGAAACTCACTCTGCAGGCAGTGTGGAAGTGTGAGGGACTGAGGGTGTGCTCAACTCTCAGAAGTAAGATGCTTTTGGACAAGGCGTTCAGCTACCTTCTCACATATGGAACTTAGTATGTAGCACCTGTCTACCACAAGAATTACTGGGAAATCGTGAATTGAGCTTGGAGGCACTCGTCTTGTGTGCCGGGAGATTCCAATTACCTCTCCCAGCACTTCCGTCAAACAGCGAGCCTAGGCCTTTTAGAAGCCAAGGGTACCAGCAGGCTGGATGTGGAGGTACAGGCCATAAGCTCAACTCTCAGAAGTGTGTATGCATGGGAGGCAGATGTCTGCTACCCGCTCGTACATGGGATTTGGAACCTAGCTACACTCTGGTTGAGGAAAGCCGTTGGAAATCGCTGTATTCAACTCAGATACACGGGAGTTCAGGCCCAGTGCTCACACATGCTTTTCCCGCAACCTCTCCCAGCCACTAACATAAGGATGTTAGCAGCTACTCCTACAGTCAGGCAGGATGCAGGAGGGTTCTGCCCTGTCCTCAGCTCTCACAGGGAAGCATGTCTTGAAGCCAGCTGTCAACTAGCTGCATTCCTATGGCAGTGAGAAGGTAGCAGTACTCTGAGTCAGGAGGTTCCAAGATTACCACTCTACTGCACCTGGAGATACCCTCCAGGTCTGCATTGTTATCTTGTACTCAGAAGCCTCTGGCAATCGTCTCTGGTGAAGACGTGTGAAACTCACTCTGCAGGCATTGTGGAACTGTGAGGGACTGAGGGTGGGCTCAACTCTCAGAAGTAAGATGCTTTTGGACAAGGCGTTCAGCTACCATCTCACATATGGAACTTAGTATGTAGCTCGTGTCTACCACAAGAATTACTGGGAAATCGTGAATTGAGCTTGGAGGCACTCGTCTTGTGTGCCGGGAGATTCCAATTACCTCTCCCAGCACTTCCGTCAAACAGCGAGCCTAGGCCTTTTAGAAGCCAAGGGTACCAGCAGGCTGGATGTGGAGGTACAGGCCATAAGCTCAACTCTCAGAAGTGTGTATGCATGGGAGGCAGATGTCTGCTACCCGCTCGTACATGGGATTTGGAACCTAGCTACACTCTGGTTGAGGAAAGCCGTTGGAAATCGCTGTATTCAACTCAGAAACACGGGAGTTCAGGCCCAGTGCTCACACATGCTTTTCCCGCAACCTCTCCCAGCCACTAACATTAGGATGTTAGCAGCTACTCCAACAGTCAGTCAGCATGCGGGAGGGTTCTGCCCTGTCCTCAGCTCTCTCAGGGAAGCATGTCTTGAAGCCAGCTAGCTGTCAACTAGCTGTATTCCTATGGCCGTGAGAAGGTAGCAGTATTCTGAGTCAGGAGGTTCCAAGATTACCAGTCGACTGCACCTGGGGATACCCTCCAGGTCTGCATTGTTACCCTGCGTCTCAGAAGCCTCTGGCAAACGTCTCTGCTGAAGACCTGCGAAACTCACTCTGCAGGCAGTGTGGAACTGTGAGGGACTGAGGGTGAACTCAACTCTCAGAAGTAAGATGCTTTTGGACAAGGCGTTCAGCTACCCCCTCACGTATGGAACTTAGTATGTAGCACCAGTCTACCACAGGAATTACTAGGAAATTGCTGAACTGAGCTTGGAGGCACTAGTCTTGTGTGCCGGGTGATTCCAATTACCTCTCCCAGCACTTCCGTCAAACAGCGAGCCTAGGCCTTTTAGAAGCCAAGGGTACCAGCAGGCTGGATGTGGAGGTACAGGCCATAAGCTCAACTCTCAGAAGTGTGTATGCATGGGAGGCAGATGTCTGCTACCCACTCGGACATGGGAGTTGGAACCTAGCTACACTGTGATTGAAGAAGGCCATTGGAAATCGCTGTATTCAACTCAGATACACGGGAGTTCAGGCCCAGTGCTCACACATGCTTTTCCCGCAACCTCTCCCAGCCACTAACATAAGGATGTTAGCAGCTACTCCTACAGTCAGGCAGGATGCGGGAGGGTTCTGCCCTGTCCTCAGCTCTCACAGGGAAGCATGTCTTGAAGCCAGCTGTCAACTAGCCGCATTCCTATGGCAGTGAGAAGGTAGCAGTACTCTGAGTCAGGAGGTTCCAAGATTACCACTCTACTGCACCTGGAGATACCCTCCAGGTCTGCATTGTTAACTTGTACTCAGAAGGCTCTGGCAATCGTCTCTGGTGAAGACGTGTGAAACTCACTCTGCAGGCAGTGTGGAACTGTGAGGGACTGAGGGTGGGCTCAACTCTCAGAAGTAAGATGCTTTTGGACAAGGCGTTCAGCTACCATCTCACATATGGAACTTAGTATGTAGCACCTGTCTACCACAAGAATTACTGGGAAATCGTGAATTGAGCTTGGAGGCACTCGTCTTGTGGGCCGGGAGATTCCAATTACCTCTCCCAGCACTTCCGTCAAACAGCGAGCCTAGGCCTTTTAGAAGCCAAGGGTACCAGCAGGCTGGATGTGGAGGTACAGGCCATAAGCTCAACTCTCAGAAGTGTGTATGCATGGGAGGCAGATGTCTGCTACCCGCTCGTACATGGGATTAGGAACCTAGCTACACTCTGGTTGAGGAAAGCCGTTGGAAATCGCTGTATTCAACTCAGATACACGGGAGTTCAGGCCCAGTGCTCACACATGCTTTTCCCGCAACCTCTCCCAGCCACTAACCTTAGGATGTTAGCAGCTACTCCTACAGTCAGGCAGCATGCGGGAGGGTTCTGCCCTGTCCTCAGCTCTCTCAGGGAAGCATGTCTTGAAGCCAGCTAGCTGTCAACTAGCTGCATTCCTATGGCAGTGAGAAAGTAGCAGTATTCTGAGTCAGGAGGTTACAAGATTACCAGTCGACTGCACCTGGGGATACCCTCCAGGTCTGCATTGTTACCCTGCGTCTCAGAAGCTCTGGCCAACGTTTCAGTTGAAGACCTGCGAAACTTACTCTGCAGGCAGTGTGGAACTGTGAGGGACTGAGGCTGAGCTCAACTCTCAGAAGTAAGATGGTTTCAGACAAGGCGTTCAGCTACCCTCTCACGTATGGAACTTAGTATGTAGCACCAGTCTACCACAGGAATTACTAGGAAATTGCTGAACTGAGCTTGGAGGCACTAGTCTTGTGTGCCGGGTGATTCCAATTACCTCTCCCAGCACTTCCGTCAAACAGCGAGCCTAGGCCTTTTAGAAGCCAAGGGTACCAGCAGGCTGGATGTGGAGGTACAGGCCATAAGCTCAACTCTCAGAAGTGTGTATGCATGGGAGGCAGATGTCTGCTACCCACTCGGACATTGGAGTTGGAATCTAGCTACACTGTGATTGAAGAAGGCCTTTGGAAATCGCTGTATTCAACTCAGATACACGGGAGTTCAGGCCCAGTGCTCACACATGCTTGTCCCGCAACCTCTCCCAGCCACTAACATAAGGATGTTAGCAGCTACTCCTACAGTCAGGCAGGATGCGGGAGGGTTCTGCCCTGTCCTCAGCTCTCACAGGGAAGCATGTCTTGAAGCCAGCTGTCAACTAGCCGCATTCCTATGGCAGTGAGAAGGTAGCAGTACTCTGAGTCAGGAGGTTCCAAGATTACCACTCTACTGCACCTGGAGATACCCTCCAGGTCTGCATTGTTAACTTGTACTCAGAAGCCTCTGGCAGTCGTCTCTGGTGAAGACGTGTGAAACTCACTCTGCAGGCAGTGTGGAACTGTGAGGGACTGAGGGTGGGCTCAACTCTCAGAAGTAAGATGCTTTTGGACAAGGCGTTCAGCTACAATCTCACATATGGAACTTAGTATGTAGCACCTGTCTACCACAAGAATTACTGGGAAATCGTGAATTGAGCTTGGAGGCACTCGTCTTGTGTGCTGGGAGATTCCAATTACCTCTCCCAGCACTTCCGTCAAACAGCGAGCCTAGGCCTTTTAGAAGCCAAGGGTACCAGCAGGCTGGATGTGGAGGTACAGGCCATAAGCTCAACTCTCAGAAGTGTGTATGCATGGGAGGCAGATGTCTGCTACCCGCTCGTACATGGGATTTGGAACCTAGCTACACTCTGGTTGAGGAAAGCCGTTGGAAATCGCTGTATTCAACTCAGATACACGGGAGTTCAGGCCCAGTGCTCACACATGCTTTTCCCGCAACCTCTCCCAGCCACTAACATTAGGATGTTAGCAGCTACTCCTACAGTCAGGCAGCATGCGGGAGGGTTCTGTCCTGTCCTCAGCTCTCTCAGGGAAGCATGTCTTGAAGCCAGCTAGCTGTAAACTTGCTGCATTTCTATGGCAGTGAGATGGTAGCAGTTTTCTGAGTCAGGAGGTTCCAAGATTACCAGTCGACTGCACCTGGGGATACCCTCCAGGTCTGCATTGTTACCCTGCGTCTCAGAAGCCTCTGGCAAACGTTTCTGCTGAAGACCTGCGAAACTCACTCTGTAGGCAGTGTGGAACTGTGAGGGACTGAGGGTGAGCTCAACTCTCAGAAGTAAGATGGTTTTAGACAAGGCGTTCAGCTACCCTCTCACGTATGGAACTTAGTATGTAGCACCAGTCTACCACAGGAATTACTAGGAAATCGCTGAACTGAGCTTGGAGGCACTAGTCTTGTGTGCCGGGTGATTGCAATTACCTCTCCCAGCACTTCCGTCAAACAGCGAGCCTAGGCCTTTTAGAAGCCAAGGGTACCAGCAGGCTGGATGTGGAGGTACAGGCCATAAGCTCAACTCTCAGAAGTGTGTATGCATGGGAGGCAGATGTCTGCTACCCACTCGGACATGGGAGTTGGAACCTAGCTACACTGTGATTGAAGAAGGCCATTGGAAATCGCTGTATTCAACTCAGATACACGGGAGTTCAGGCCCAGTGCTCACACATGCTTTTCCCGCAACCTCTCCCAGCCACTAACATAAGGATGTTAGCAGCTACTCCTACAGTCAGGCAGGATGCGGGAGGGTTCTGCCCTGTCCTCAGCTCTCACAGGGAAGCATGTATTGAAGCCAGCTGTCAACTAGCTGCATTCCTATGGCAGTGAGATGGTAGCAGTACTCTGAGTCAGGAGGTTCCAAGATTACCACTCTACTGCACCTGGAGATACCCTCCAGGTCTGCATTGTAAACTTGTACTCAGAAGCCTCTGGCAATCGTCTCTGATGAAGACGTGTGAAACTCACTCTGCAAGCAGTGTGGAACTGTGAGGGACTGAGGGTGGGCTCAACTCTCAGAAGTAAGATGCCTTTGGACAAGGCGTTCAGCTACCATCTCACATAGAACTTAGTATGTAGCACCTGTCTACCACAAGAATTACTGGGAAATCGTGAATTGAGCTTGGAGGCACTCGTCTTGTGTGCCGGGAGATTCCAATTACCTCTCCCAGCACTTCCGTCAAACAGCGAGCCTAGGCCTTTTAGAAGCCAAGGGTACCAGCAGGCTGAATGTGGAGGTACAGGCCATAAGCTCAACACTCAGAAATGTGTATGCATGGGAGGCAGATGTCTGCTACCCACTCGGACATGGGAGTTGGAACCTAGCTACACTGTGATTGAAGAAGGCCATTGGAAATCGCTGTATTCAACTCAGATACACGGGAGTTCAGGCCCAGTGCTCACACATGCTTTTCCCGCAACCTCTCCCAGCCACTAACATAAGGATGTTAGCAGCTACTCCTACAGTCAGGCAGGATGCGGGAGGGTTCTGCCCTGTCCTCAGCTCTCACAGGGAAGCATGTCTTGAAGCCAGATGTCAACTAGCCGCATTCCTATGGCAGTGAGAAGGTAGCAGTACTCTGAGTCAGGAGGTTCCAAGATTACCACTCTACTGCACCTGGAGATACCCTCCAGGTCTGCATTGTTAACTTGTACTCAGAAGACTCTGGCAATCGTCTCTGGTGAAGACGTGTGAAACTCACTCTGCAGGCAGTGTGGAACTGTGAGGGACCAGGGTCGGCTCAACTCTCAGAAGTAAAATGCTTTTGGACAAGGCGTTCAGCTACCATCTCACATATGGAACTTAGTATGTAGCACCTGTCTACCACAAGAATTACTGGGATCGTGAATTGAGGTTGGAGGCACTCGTCTTGTGTGCCCGGAGATTCCAATTACCTCTCCCAGCACTTCCGTCAAACAGCGAGCCTAGGCCTTTTAGAAGCCAAGGGTACCAGCAGGCTGGATGTGGAGGTACAGGCCATAAGCTCAACTCTCAGAAGTGTGTATGCATGGGAGGCAGATGTCTGCTACCCACTCGGACATGGGAGTTGGAACCTAGCCACACTGTGATTGAAGAAGGCCATTGGAAATCGCTGTATTCAACTCAGATACACGGGAGTTCAGGCCCAGTGCTCACACATGCTTTTCCCGCAACCTCTCCCAGCCACTAACATAAGGATGTTAGCAGCTACTCCTACAGTCAGGCAGGATGCGGGAGGGTTCTGCCCTGTCCTCAGCTCTCACAGGGAAGCATGTCTTGAAGCCAGCTGTCAACTAGCCGCATTCCTATGGCAGTGAGAAGGTAGCAGTACTCTGAGTCAGGAGGTTCCAAGATTACCACTCTACTGCACCTGGAGATAACATCCAGGTCTGCATTGTTAACTTGTACTCAGAAGACTCTGGCAATCGTCTCTGGTGAAGACGTGTGAAACTCACTCTGCAGGCAGTGTGGAACTGTGAGGGACTGAGGGTGGGCTCAACTCTCAGAAGTAAGATGCTTTTGGACAAGGCGTTCAGCTACCATCTCACATATGGAACTTAGTATGTAGCACCTGTCTACCACAAGAATTACTGGGAAATCGTGAATTGAGCTTGGAGGCACTCGACTTGTGTGCCGGGAGATTCCAATTACCTCTCCCAGCACTTCCGTCAAACAGCGAGCCTAGGCCTTTTAGAAGCCAAGGGTAACAGCAGGCTGGATGTGGAGGTACAGGCCATAAGCTCAACTCTCAGAAGTGTGTATGCATGGGAGGCAGATGTCTGCTACCCGCTCGTACATGGGATTTGGAACCTAGCTACACTCTGGTTGAGGAAAGCCGTTGGAAATCGCTGTATTCAACTCAGATACACGGGAGTTCAGGCCCAGTGCTCACACATGCTTTTCCCGCAACCTCTCCCAGCCACTAACATTAGGATGTTAGCAGCTACTCCTACAGTCACGCAGCATGCGGGAGGGTTCTGCCCTGTCCTCAGCTCTCTCAGGGAAGCATGTCTTGAAGCCAGCTAGCTGTCAACTAGCTGCATTCCTATGGCAGTGAGAAGGTAGCAGTTTTCTGAGTCAGGAGGTTCCAAGATTACCAGTCGACTGCACCTGGAGATACCCTCCAGGTCTGCATTGTTACCCTGCGTCTCAGAAGCCTCTGGCAAACGTCTCTGCTGAAGACCTGCGAAACTCACTCTGCAGGCAGTGTGGAACTGTGAGGGATAGAGGGTGAGCTCAACTCTCAGAAGTAAGATGGTTTTGGACAAGGCGTTCAGCTACCCTCTCACGTATGGAACTTAGTATGTAGCACCAGTCTACCACAGGAATTACTAGGAAATCGCTGAACTGAGCTTGGAGGCACTCGTCTTGTGTGCCGGGTGATTCCAATTACCTCTCCCAGCACATCCGTCAAGCAGCGAGCCTAGGCATTTTAGAAGCCAAGGGTACCAGCAGGCTGGATGTGGAAGTACAGGCCATAAGCTCAACTCTCAGAAGTGTGTATGCATGGGAGGCAGATGTCTGCTACCCACTCGGACATGGGAGTTGGAACCTAGCTACACTGTGATTGAAGAAGGCCGTTGGAAATCGCTGTATTCAACTCAGATACACGGGAGTTCAGGCCCAGTGCTCACACATGCTTTTCCCGCAACCTCTCCCAGCCACTAACATAAGGATGTTAGCAGCTACTCCTACAGTCAGGCAGGATGCGGGAGGGTTCTGCCCTGTCCTCAGCTCTCACAGGGAAGCATGTCTTGAAGCCAGCTGTCACCTAGCTGCATTCCTATGGCAGTGAGAAGGTAGCAGTACTCTGAGTCAGGAGGTTCCAAGATTACCACTCTACTGCACCTGGAGATTCCCTCCAGGTCTGCATTGTTAACTTGTACTCAGAAGCGTCTGGCAATCGTCTCTGGTGAAGACGTGTGAAACTCACTCTGCAGGCAGTGTGGAAGTGTGAGGGACTGAGGGTGTGCTCAACTCTCAGAAGTAAGATGCTTTTGGACAAGGCGTTCAGCTACCTTCTCACATATGGAACTTAGTATGTAGCACCTGTCTACCACAAGAATTACTGGGAAATCGTGAATTGAGCTTGGAGGCACTCGTCTTGTGTGCCGGGAGATTCCAATTACCTCTCCCAGCACTTCCGTCAAACAGCGAGCCTAGGCCTTTTAGAAGCCAAGGGTACCAGCAGGCTGGATGTGGAGGTAGAGGCCATAAGCTCAACTCTCAGAAGTGTGTATGCATGGGAGGCAGATGTCTGCTACCCGCTCGTACATGGGATTTGGAACCTAGCTACACTCTGGTTTAGGAAAGCCGTTGGAAATCGCTGTATTCAACTCAGATACACGGGAGTTCAGGCCCAGTGCTCACACATGCTTTTCCCGCAACCTCTCCCAGCCACTAACATAAGGATGTTAGCAGCTACTCCTACAGTCAGGCAGGATGCAGGAGGGTTCTGCCCTGTCCTCAGCTCTCACAGGGAAGCATGTCTTGAAGCCAGCTGTCAACTAGCTGCATTCCTATGGCAGTGAGAAGGTAGCAGTACTCTGAGTCAGGAGGTTCCAAGATTACCACTCTACTGCACCTGGAGATACCCTCCAGGTCTGCATTGTTATCTTGTACTCAGAAGCCTCTGGCAATCGTCTCTGGTGAAGACGTGTGAAACTCACTCTGCAGGCATTGTGGAACTGTGAGGGTCAGAGGGTGGGCTCAACTCTCAGAAGTAAGATGCTTTTGGACAAGGCGTTCAGCTACCATCTCACATATGGAACTTAGTATGTAGCACCTGTCTACCACAAGAATTACTGGGAAATCGTGAATTGAGCTTGGAGGCACTCGTCTTGTGTGCCGGGAGATTCCAATTACCTCTCCCAGCACTTCCGTCAAACAGCGAGCCTAGGCCTTTTAGAAGCCAAGGGTACCAGCAGGCTGGATGTGGAGGTACAGGCCATAAGCTCAACTCTCAGAAGTGTGTATGCATGGGAGGCAGATGTCTGCTACCCGCTCGTACATGGGATTTGGAACCTAGCTACACTCTGGTTGAGGAAAGCCGTTGGAAATCGCTGTATTCAACTCAGATACACGGGAGTTCAGGCCCAGTGCTCACACATGCTTTTCCCGCAACCTCTCCCAGCCACTAACATTAGGATGTTAGCAGCTACTCCTACAGTCAGGCAGCATGCGGGAGGGTTCTGCCCTGTCCTCAGCTCTCTCAGGGAAGCATGTCTTGAAGCCAGCTAGCTGTCAACTAGCTGCATTCCTATGGCAGTGAGAAGGTAGCAGTATTCTGAGTCAGGAGGTTCCAAGATTACCAGTCGACAGCACCTGGGGATACCCTCCAGGTCTGCATTGTTACCCTGCGTCTCAGAAGCCTCTGGCAAACGTCTCTGCTGAAGACCTGCGAAAATCACTCTGCAGGCAGTGTGGAACTGTGAGGGACTGAGGCTGATCTCAACTCTCAGAAGTAAGATGGTTTTGGACAAGGCGTTCAGCTACCCTCTCACGTATGGAACATAGTATGTAGCACCAGTCTACCACAGGAATTACTAGGAAATCGCTGAACTGAGCTTGGAGGCACTAGTCTTGTGTGCCGGGTGATTCCAATTACCTCTCCCAGCACTTTCGTCAAACAGCGAGCCTAGGCCTTTTAGAAGCCAAGGGTACCAGCAGGCTGGATGTGGAGGTACAGGCCATAAGCTCAACTCTCAGAAGTGTGTATGCATGGGAGGCAGATGTCTGCTACCCACTCGGACATGGGAGTTGGAACCTAGCTACACTGTGATTGAAGAAGGCCATTGGAAATCGCTGTATTCAACTCAGATACACGGGAGTTCAGGCCCAGTGCTCACACATGCTTTTCCCGCAACCTCTCCCAGCCACTAACATAAGGATGTTAGCAGCTACTCCTACAGTCAGGCAGGATGCGGGAGGGTTCTGCCCTGTCCTCAGCTCTCACAGGGAAGCATGTCTTGAAGCCAGCTGTCACCTAGCTGCATTCCTATGGCAGTGAGAAGGTAGCAGTACTCTGAGTCAGGAGGTTCCAAGATTACCACTCTACTGCACCTGGAGATACCCTCCAGGTCTGCATTGTTAACTTGTACTCAGAAGCGTCTGGCAATCGTCTCTGGTGAAGACGTGTGAAACTCACTCTGCAGGCAGTGTGGAAGTGTGAGGGACTGAGGGTGTGCTCAACTCTCAGAAGTAAGATGCTTTTGGACAAGGCGTTCAGCTACCTTCTCACATATGGAACTTAGTATGTAGCACCTGTCTACCACAAGAATTACTGGGAAATCGTGAATTGAGCTTGGAGGCACTCGTCTTGTGTGCCGGGAGATTCCAATTACCTCTCCCAGCACTTCCGTCAAACAGCGAGCCTAGGCCTTTTAGAAGCCAAGGGTACCAGCAGGCTGGATGTGGAGGTAGAGGCCATAAGCTCAACTCTCAGAAGTGTGTATGCATGGGAGGCAGATGTCTGCTACCCGCTCGTACATGGGATTTGGAACCTAGCTACACTCTGGTTTAGGAAATCCGTTGGAAATCGCTGTATTCAACTCAGATACACGGGAGTTCAGGCCCAGTGCTCACACATGCTTTTCCCGCAACCTCTCCCAGCCACTAACATAAGGATGTTAGCAGCTACTCCTACAGTCAGGCAGGATGCAGGAGCGTTCTGCCCTGTCCTCAGCTCTCACAGGGAAGCATGTCTTGAAGCCAGCTGTCAACTAGCTGCATTCCTATGGCAGTGAGAAGGTAGCAGTACTCTGAGTCAGGAGGTTCCAAGATTACCACTCTACTGCACCTGGAGATACCCTCCAGGTCTGCATTGTTATCTTGTACTCAGAAGCCTCTGGCAATCGTCTCTGGTGAAGACGTGTGAAACTCACTCTGCAGGCATTGTGGAACTGTGAGGGTCAGAGGGTGGGCTCAACTCTCAGAAGTAAGATGCTTTTGGACAAGGCGTTCAGCTACCATCTCACATATGGAACTTAGTATGTAGCACCTGTCTACCACAAGAATTACTGGGAAATCGTGAATTGAGCTTGGAGGCACTCGTCTTGTGTGCCGGGAGATTCCAATTACCTCTCCCAGCACTTCCGTCAAACAGCGAGCCTAGGCCTTTTAGAAGCCAAGGGTACCAGCAGGCTGGATGTGGAGGTACAGGCCATAAGCTCAACTCTCAGAAGTGTGTATGCATGGGAGGCAGATGTCTGCTACCCGCTCGTACATGGGATTTGGAACCTAGCTACACTCTGGTTGAGGAAAGCCGTTGGAAATCGCTGTATTCAACTCAGATACACGGGAGTTCAGGCCCAGTGCTCACACATGCTTTTCCCGCAACCTCTCCCAGCCACTAACATTAGGATGTTAGCAGCTACTCCTACAGTCAGGCAGCATGCGGGAGGGTTCTGCCCTGTCCTCAGCTCTCTCAGGGAAGCATGTCTTGAAGCCAGCTAGCTGTCAACTAGCTGCATTCCTATGGCAGTGAGAAGGTAGCAGTATTCTGAGTCAGGAGGTTCCAAGATTACCAGTCGACAGCACCTGGGGATACCCTCCAGGTCTGCATTGTTACCCTGCGTCTCAGAAGCCTCTGGCAAACGTCTCTGCTGAAGACCTGCGAAAATCACTCTGCAGGCAGTGTGGAACTGTGAGGGACTGAGGCTGATCTCAACTCTCAGAAGTAAGATGGTTTTGGACAAGGCGTTCAGCTACCCTCTCACGTATGGAACATAGTATGTAGCACCAGTCTACCACAGGAATTACTAGGAAATCGCTGAACTGAGCTTGGAGGCACTAGTCTTGTGTGCCGGGTGATTCCAATTACCTCTCCCAGCACTTTCGTCAAACAGCGAGCCTAGGCCTTTTAGAAGCCAAGGGTACCAGCAGGCTGGATGTGGAGGTACAGGCCATAAGCTCAACTCTCAGAAGTGTGTATGCATGGGAGGCAGATGTCTGCTACCCACTCGGACATGGGAGTTGGAACCTAGCTACACTGTGATTGAAGAAGGCCATTGGAAATCGCTGTATTCAACTCAGATACACGGGAGTTCAGGCCCAGTGCTCACACATGCTTTTCCCGCAACCTCTCCCAGCCACTAACATAAGGATGTTAGCAGCTACTCCTACAGTCAGGCAGGATGCGGGAGGGTTCTGCCCTGTCCTCAGCTCTCACAGGGAAGCATGTCTTGAAGCCAGCTGTCACCTAGCTGCATTCCTATGGCAGTGAGAAGGTAGCAGTACTCTGAGTCAGGAGGTTCCAAGATTACCACTCTACTGCACCTGGAGATACCCTCCAGGTCTGCATTGTTAACTTGTACTCAGAAGCGTCTGGCAATCGTCTCTGGTGAAGACGTGTGAAACTCACTCTGCAGGCAGTGTGGAAGTGTGAGGGACTGAGGGTGTGCTCAACTCTCAGAAGTAAGATGCTTTTGGACAAGGCGTTCAGCTACCTTCTCACATATGGAACTTAGTATGTAGCACCTGTCTACCACAAGAATTACTGGGAAATCGTGAATTGAGCTTGGAGGCACTCGTCTTGTGTGCCGGGAGATTCCAATTACCTCTCCCAGCACTTCCGTCAAACAGCGAGCCTAGGCCTTTTAGAAGCCAAGGGTACCAGCAGGCTGGATGTGGAGGTAGAGGCCATAAGCTCAACTCTCAGAAGTGTGTATGCATGGGAGGCAGATGTCTGCTACCCGCTCGTACATGGGATTTGGAACCTAGCTACACTCTGGTTTAGGAAATCCGTTGGAAATCGCTGTATTCAACTCAGATACACGGGAGTTCAGGCCCAGTGCTCACACATGCTTTTCCCGCAACCTCTCCCAGCCACTAACATAAGGATGTTAGCAGCTACTCCTACAGTCAGGCAGGATGCAGGAGCGTTCTGCCCTGTCCTCAGCTCTCACAGGGAAGCATGTCTTGAAGCCAGCTGTCAACTAGCTGCATTCCTATGGCAGTGAGAAGGTAGCAGTACTCTGAGTCAGGAGGTTCCAAGATTACCACTCTACTGCACCTGGAGATACCCTCCAGGTCTGCATTGTTATCTTGTACTCAGAAGCCTCTGGCAATCGTCTCTGGTGAAGACGTGTGAAACTCACTCTGCAGGCATTGTGGAACTGTGAGGGTCAGAGGGTGGGCTCAACTCTCAGAAGTAAGATGCTTTTGGACAAGGCGTTCAGCTACCATCTCACATATGGAACTTAGTATGTAGCACCTGTCTACCACAAGAATTACTGGGAAATCGTGAATTGAGCTTGGAGGCACTCGTCTTGTGTGCCGGGAGATTCCAATTACCTCTCCCAGCACTTCCGTCAAACAGCGAGCCTAGGCCTTTTAGAAGCCAAGGGTACCAGCAGGCTGGATGTGGAGGTACAGGCCATAAGCTCAACTCTCAGAAGTGTGTATGCATGGGAGGCAGATGTCTGCTACCCGCTCGTACATGGGATTTGGAACCTAGCTACACTCTGGTTGAGGAAAGCCGTTGGAAATCGCTGTATTCAACTCAGATACACGGGAGTTCAGGCCCAGTGCTCACACATGCTTTTCCCGGTACCTCTCCCAGCCACTAACATTAGGATGTTAGCAGCTACTCCTACAGTCAGGCAGGATGCGGGAGGGTTCTGCCCTGTCCTCAGCTCTCTCAGGGAAGCATGTCTTGAAGCCAGCTAGCTGTCAACTAGCTGCATTCCTATGGCAGTGAGAAGGTAGCAGTATTCTGAGTCAGGAGGTTCCAAGATTACCAGTCGACAGCACCTGGGGATACCCTCCAGGTCTGCATTGTTACCCTGCGTCTCAGAAGCCTCTGGCAAACGTCTCTGCTGAAGACCTGCGAAAATCACTCTGCAGGCAGTGTGGAACTGTGAGGGACTGAGGCTGATCTCAACTCTCAGAAGTAAGATGGTTTTGGACAAGGCGTTCAGCTACCCTCTCACGTATGGAACATAGTATGTAGCACCAGTCTACCACAGGAATTACTAGGAAATCGCTGAACTGAGCTTGGAGGCACTAGTCTTGTGTGCCGGGTGATTCCAATTACCTCTCCCAGCACTTTCGTCAAACAGCGAGCCTAGGCCTTTTAGAAGCCAAGGGTACCAGCAGGCTGGATGTGGAGGTACAGGCCATAAGCTCAACTCTCAGAAGTGTGTATGCATGGGAGGCAGATGTCTGCTACCCACTCGGACATGGGAGTTGGAACCTAGCTACACTGTGATTGAAGAAGGCCATTGGAAATCGCTGTATTCAACTCAGATACACGGGAGTTCAGGCCCAGTGCTCACACATGCTTTTCCCGCAACCTCTCCCAGCCACTAACATAAGGATGTTAGCAGCTACTCCTACAGTCAGGCAGGATGCGGGAGGGTTCTGCCCTGTCCTCAGGTCTCACAGGGAAGCATGTCTTGAAGCCAGCTGTCAACTAGCTGCATTCCTATGGCAGTGAGAAGGTAGCAGTACTCTGAGTCAGGAGGTTCCAAGATTACCACTCTACTGCACCTGGAGATACCCTCCAGGTCTGCATTGTTAACTTGTACTCAGAAGCCTCTGGCAATCGTCTCTGGTGAAGGCGTGTGAAACACACTCTGCAGGCAGTGTGGAACTGTGAGGGACTGAGGGTGGGCTCAACTCTCAGAAGTAAGATGCTTTTGGACAAGGCGTTCAGCTACCATCTCACATATGGAACTTAGTATGTAGCACCTGTCTACCACAAGAATTACTGGGAAATCGTGAATGGAGCTTGGAGGCACTCGTCTTGTGTGCCGGGAGATTCCAATTACCTCTCCCAGCAGTTCCGTCAAACAGCGAGCCTAGGCCTTTTAGAAGCCAAGGGTACCAGAAGGCTGGATGTGGAGGTACAGGCCATAAGCTCAACTCTCAGAAGTGTGTATGCATGGGAGGCAGATGTCTGCTACCCGCTCGTACATGGGATTTGGAACCTAGCTACACTCTGGTTGAGGAAAGCCGTTGGAAATCGCTGTATTCAACTCAGATACACGGGAGTTCAGGCCCAGTGCTCACACATGCTTTTCCCGCAACCTCTCCCAGCCACTAACTTTAGGATGTTAGCAGCTACTCCTACAGTCAGGCAGCATGCGGGAGTGTTCTGCCCTGTCCTCAGCTCTCTCAGGGAAGCATGTCTTGAAGACAGCTAGCTGTCAACTAGCTGAATTCCTATGGCAGTGAGAAGGTAGCAGTATTCTGAGTCAGGAGGTTCCAAGATTACCAGTCGACTGCACCTGGGGATACCCTCCAGGTCTGCATTGTTACCCTGCGTCTCAGAAGCCTCTGGCAAACGTCTCTGCTGAAGACCTGCGAAACTCACTCGGCAGGCAGTGTGGAACTGTGAGGGACTGAGGGTGAGCTCAACTCTCAGAAGTAAGATGGATTTGGACAAGGCGTTCAGCTACCCTCTCACGTATGGAACTTAGTATGTAGCACCAGTCTACCACAGGAATTACTAGGAAATCGCTGAACTGAGCTTGGAGGCACTAGTCTTGTGTGCCGGGTGATTCAAATTACCTATTCCAGCAATTCCGTCAAACAGCGAGCCTAGGCCTTTTAGAAGCCAAGGGTACCAGCAGGCTGGATGTGGAGGTACAGGCCATAAGCTCAACTCTCAGAAGTGTATATGCATGGGAGGCAGATGTCTGCTACCCACTCGGACATGGGAGATGGAACCTAGCTACACTGTGATTGAAGAAGGCCATTGGAAATCGCTGTATTCAACTCAGATACACGGGAGTTCAGGCCCAGTGCTCACACATGCTTTTCCCGCAACCTCTCCCAGCCACTAACATTAGGATGTTAGCAGCTACTCCTACAGTCAGGCAGGATGCGGGAGGGTTCTGCCCTGTCCTCAGCTCTCACAGGGAAGCATGTCTTGAAGCCAGCTGTCAACTAGCTGCATTCCTATGGCAGTGAGAATATAGCAGTTCACTGAGTCAGGAGGTTCCAAGATTACCACTCTACTACACCTGGAGATACCCTCCAGGTCTGCATTGTGAACAGGTACTCAGAAGCCTCTGGCAATCGTCTCTGGTGAAGACGTGTGAAACTCACTCTGCAGGCAGTGTGGAAGTGTGAGGTACTGAGGGTGTGCTCAACTCTCAGAAGTAAGATGCTTTTGGACAAGGCGTTCAGCTACCTTCTCACATATGGAAATTAGTATGTAGCACCTGTCTACCACAAGAATTACTGGGAAATCGTGAATTGAGCTTGGAGGCACTCGTCTTGTGTGCCGGGAGATTCCAATTACCTCTCCCAGCACTTCCGTCAAACAGCGAGCCTAGGCCTTTTAGAAGCCAGGGTACCAGCAGGCTGGATGTGGAGGTACAGGCCATAAGCTCAACTCTCAGAAGTGTGTATGCATGGGAGGCAGATGTCTGCTACCCGCTCGTACATGGGATTTGGAACCTAGCTACACTCTGGTTGAGGAAAGTCGTTAGAAATTGCTGTATTCAACTCAGATACACGGGAGTTCAGGCCCAGTGCTCACACATGCTTTTCCCGCAACCTCTCCCAGCCACTAACATTAGGATGTTAGCAGCTACTCCTACAGTCAGGCAGCATGCGGGAGGGTTCTGCCCTGTCCTCAGCTCTCACAGGGAAGCATGTCTTGAAGCCAGCTGTCAACTAGCTGCATTCCTATGGCAGTGAGAAGGTAGCAGTATTCTGAGTCAGCAGGTTCCAGGATTACCTGTTGACTGCACCTGGGGATACCCTCCAGGTCTGCATTGTTACCCTCGTCTCAGAAGCCTATAGCAAACGTCTCTGCTGAAGACCTGCGAAACTCACTCTGCAGGCAGTGTGGAACTGTGAGGGACTGAGGCTGAGCTCAACTCTCAGAAGTAAGATGGTTTTGGACAAGGCGTTCAGCTACCCTCTCACGTAAGGAACTTAGTATGTAGCACCAGTCTACCACAGGAATTACTAGGAAATCGCTGAACTGAGCTTGGAGGCACTAGTCTTTTGTGCCGGGTGATTCCAATTACCTCTCCCAGGACTTCCGTCAAACAGCGAGCCTAGGCCTTTTAGAAGCCAAGGGTACCAGCAGGCTGGATGTGGAGGTACAGGCCATAAGCTCAACTCTCAGAAGTGTGTATGCATGGGAGGCAGATATCTGCTACCCACTCGGACATTGGAGTTGGAACCTAGCTACACTGCGATTGAAGAAGGCCATTGGAAATCGCTGTATTCAACTCAGATACACGGGAGTTCAGGCCCAGTGCTCACACATGCTTTTCCCGCAACCTCTCCCAGCCACTAACATAAGGATGTTAGCAGCTACTCCTACAGTCAGGCAGGATGCGGGAGGGTTCTGCCCTGTCCTCAGCTCTCACAGGGAAGAATGTCTTGAAGCCAGCTGTCAACTAGCTGCATTCCTATGGCAGTGAGAAGGTAGCAGTACTCTGAGTCAGGAGGTTCCAAGATTACCACTCTACTGCACCTGGAGATACCCTCCAGGTCTGCATTGTTAACTTGTACTCAGAAGCCTCTGGCAATCGTCTCTGGTGAAGACGTGTGAAACTCACTCTGCAGGCAGTGTGGAAGTGTGAGGGACTGAGGGTGTGCTAAACTCTCAGAAGTAAGATGCTTTTGGACAAGGCGTTCAGCTACCTTCTCACATATGGAACTTAGTACGTAGCACCTTTCTACCAAAGAATTACTGGGAAATCGTGAATTGAGCTTGGAGGCACTCGTCTTGTGTGCCGGGAGATTCCAATTACCTCTCCCAGCACTTCCGTCAAACAGCGAGCCTAGGCCTTTTAGAAGCCAAGGGTACCAGCAGGCTGGATGTGGAGGTACAGGCCATAAGCTCAACTCTCAGAAGTGTGTATGCATGGGAGGCAGATGTCTGCTACCCGCTCGTACATGGGATTTGGAACCTAGCTACACTCTGGTTGAGGAAAGTCGTTGGAAATCGCTGTACTCAACTCAGATACACGGGAGTTCAGGCCCAGTGCTCACACATGCTTTTCCCGCAACCTCTCGCAGCCACAAACATTAGGATGTTAGCAGCTACTCCTACAGTCAGGCAGGATGCGGGAGGGTTCTGCCCGGTCCTCAGCTCTCACAGGGAAGCATGTCTTGAAGCCAGCTGTCAACTAGCTGCATTCCTTTGGCAGTGAGAAGGTAGCAGTGTTCTGAGTCAGGAGGTTCCAAGATTACCAGTCTACTGCACCTGGAGATACCCTCCAGGTCTGCATTGTTACCCTGCGTCTCAGAAGCCTCTGGCAAACGTCTCTGCTGAAGACCTGTGAAACTCAATCGGCAGGCAGTGTGGAACTGTGAGGTACTGAGGCTGAGCTCAACTCTCAGAAGTAAGATGGTTTTGGACATGGCGTTCAGCTACCCTCTCACGTATGGAAATTAGTATGTAGCACCAGTCTACCACAGGAATTACTAGGAAATCGCTGAACTGAGCTTGGAGGCACTAGTCTTGTGTGTCGGGTGATTCCAATTACCTCTCCCAGCACTTCCGTCAAACAGCGAGCCTAGGCCTTTTGGAAGCCAAGGGTACCAGCAGGCTGGATGTGGAGGTACAGGCCATAAGCTCAACTCTCAGAAGTGTGAATGCATGGGAGGCAGATGTCTGATACCCACTCGGACATGGGAGTTGGAACCTAGCTACACTGTGATTGAAGAAGGCCATTGGAAATCGCTGTATTCAACTCAGTTACACGGGAGTTCAGGCCCAGTGCTCACACATGCTTTTCCCGCAACCTCTCCCAGCCACTAACATAAGGATGTTAGCAGCTACTCCCACAGTCAGGCAGGATGCGGGAGGGTTCTGCCCTGTCCTCAGCTCTCACAGGGAAGCATGTCTTGAAGCCAGCTGTCAACTAGCTGCATTCCTATGGCAGTGAGAAGGTAGCAGTACTCTGAGTCAGGAGGTTCCAAGATTACCACTCT
Source organism: Canis aureus (assembly GCF_053574225.1). Taxonomy (NCBI): domain Eukaryota; kingdom Metazoa; phylum Chordata; class Mammalia; order Carnivora; family Canidae; genus Canis; species Canis aureus. The sequence goes on from NC_135632.1 coordinate 59,767,565, forward strand.
ACTGCACCTGGAGATACCCTCCAGGTCTGCATTGTTAACTTGTTCTCAGAAGCCTCTGGCAATCGTCTCTGGTGAAGAGATGTGAAACTCACTATGCAGGCAGTGTGGAACTGTGAGGGACTGAGGGTGGGCTCAACTCTCAGAAGTAAGATGCTTTTGGACAAGGCGTTCAGCTACAATCTCACATATGGAACTTAGTATGTAGCACCTGTCTACCACAAGAATTACTGGGAAATCGTGAATTGAGCTTGGAGGCACTCGTCTTGTGTGCTGGGAGATTCCAATTACCTCTCCCAGCACTTCCGTCAAACAGCGAGCCTAGGCCTTTTAGAAGCCAAGGGTACCAGCAGGCTGGATGTGGAGGTACAGGCCATAAGCTCAACTCTCAGAAGTGTGTATGCATGGGAGGCAGATGTCTGCTACCCGCTCGTACATGGGATTTGGATCCTAGCTACACTCTGGTTGAGGAAAGCCGTTGGAAATCGCTGTATTCAACTCAGATACACGGGAGTTCATGCCCAGTGCTCACACATGCTTTTCCCGCAACCTCTCCCAGCCACTAACATTAGGATGTTAGCAGCTACTCCTACAGTCAGGCAGCATGCGGGAGGGTTCTGTCCTGTCCTCAGCTCTCTCAGGGAAGCATGTCTTGAAGCCAGCTAGCTGTCAACTAGCTGCATTTCTATGGCAGTGAGATGGTAGCAGTTTTCTGAGTCAGGAGGTTCCAAGATTACCAGTCGACTGCACCTGGGGATACCCTCCAGGTCTGCATTGTTACCCTGCGTCTCAGAAGCCTCTGGCAAACGTTTCTGCTGAAGACCTGCGAAACTCACTCTGTAGGCAGTGTGGAACTGTGAGGGACTGAGGGTGAGCTCAACTCTCAGAAGTAAGATGGTTTTAGACAAGGCGTTCAGCTACCCTCTCACGTATGGAACTTAGTATGTAGCACCAGTCTACCACAGGAATTACTAGGAAATCGCTGAACTGAGGTTGGAGGCACTAGTCTTGTGTGCCGGGTGATTCCAATTACCTCTCCCAGCACTTCCGTCAAACAGCGAGCCTAGGCCTTTTAGAAGCCAAGGGTACCAGCAGGCTGGATGTGGAGGTACAGGCCATAAGCTCAACTCTCAGAAGTGTGTATGCATGGGAGGCAGATGTCTGCTACCCACTCGGACATGGGAGTTGGAACTTAGCTACACTGTGATTGAAGAAGGCCATTGGAAATCGCTGTATTCAACTCAGATACACGGGAGTTCAGGCCCAGTGCTCACACATGCTTTTCCCGCAACCTCTCCCAGCCACTAACATAAGGATGTTAGCAGCTACTCCTACAGTCAGGCAGGATGCGGGAGGGTTCTGCCCTGTCCTCAGCTCTCACAGGGAAGCATGTCTTGAAGCCAGCTGTCAACTAGCCGCATTCCTATGGCAGTGAGAAGGTAGCAGTACTCTGAGTCAGGAGGTTCCAAGATTACCACTCTACTGCACCTGGAGATACCCTCCAGGTCTGCATTGTTAACTTGTACTCAGAAGCCTCTGGCAATCGTCTCTGGTGAAGACGTGTGAAACTCACTCTGCAGGCAGTGTGGAACTGTGAGGGACTGAGGGTGGGCTCAACTCTCAGAAGTAAGATGCTTTTGGACAAGGCGTTCTGCTACCATCTCACATATGGAACTTAGTATGTAGCACCTGTCTACCACAAGAATTACTGGGAAATCGTGAATTGAGCTTGGAGGCACTCGTCTTGTGTGCCGGGAGATTCCAATTACCTCTCCCAGCACTTCCGTCAAACAGCGAGCCTAGGCCTTTTAGAAGCCAAGGGTACCAGCAGGTTGGATGTGGAGGTACAGGCCATAAGCTCAACTCTCAGAAGTGTGTATGCATGGGAGGCAGATGTCTGCTACCCGCTCGTACATGGGATTTGGAACCTAGCTACACTCTGGTTGAGGAAAGCCGTTGGAAATCGCTGTATTCAACTCAGATACACGGGAGTTCAGGCCCAGTGCTCACACATGCTTTTCCCGCAACCTCTCCCAGCCACTAACATTAGGATGTTAGCAGCTACTCCTACAGTCAGGCAGCATGCGGGAGGGTTCTGCCCTGTCCTCAGCTCTCTCAGGGAAGCATGTCTTGAAGCCAGCTAGCTGTCAACTAGCTGCATTTCTATGGCAGTGAGAAGGTAGCAGTTTTCTGAGTCAGGAGGTTCCAAGATTACCAGTCGACTGCACCTGGGGATACCCTCCAGGTCTGCATTGTTACCCTGCGTCTCAGAAGCCTCTGGCAAACGTCTCTGCTGAAGACCTGCGAAACTCACTCTGCAGGCAGTGTGGAACTGTGAGGGACTGAGGGTGGGCTCAACTCTCAGAAGTAAGATGGTTTTAGACAAGGCGTTCAGCTACCCTCTCACGTATGGAACTTAGTATGTAGCACCAGTCTACCACAGGAATTACTAGGAAGTCGCTGAACTGAGCTTGGAGGCACTAGTCTTGTGTGCCGGGTGATTCCAATTACCTCTCCCAGCACTTCCGTCAAACAGCGAGCCTAGGCCTTTTAGAAGCCAAGGGTACCAGCAGGCTGGATGTGGAGGTACAGGCCATAAGCTCAACTCTCAGAAGTGTGTATGCATGGGAGGCAGATGTCTGCTACCCACTCGGACATGGGAGTTGGAACCTAGCTACACTGTGATTGAAGAAGGCCATTGGAAATCGCTGTATTCAACTCAGATACACGGGAGTTCAGGCCCAGTGCTCACACATGCTTTTCCCGCAACCTCTCCCAGCCACTAACATAAGGATGTTAGCAGCTACTCCTACAGTCAGGCAGGATGCGGGAGGGTTCTGCCCTGTCCTCAGCACTCACAGGGAAGCATGTCTTGAAGCCAGCTGTCAACTAGCTGCATTCCTATGGCAGTGAGAAGGTAGCAGTACTCTGAGTCAGGAGGTTCCAAGATTACCACTCTACTGCACCTGGAGATACCCTCCAGGTCTGCATTGTAAACTTGTACTCAGAAGCCTCTGGCAATCGTCTCTGGTGAAGACGTGTGAAACTCACTCTGCAAGCAGTGTGGAACTGTGAGGGACTGAGGGTGGGCTCAACTCTCAGAAGTAAGATGCTTTTGGACAAGGCGTTCAGCTACCATCTCACATAGAACTTAGTATGTAGCACCTGTCTACCACAAGAATTACTGGGAAATCGTGAATTGAGCTTGGAGGCACTCGTCTTGTGTGCCGGGAGATTCCAATTACCTCTCCCAGCACTTCCGTCAAACAGCGAGCCTAGGCCTTTTAGAAGCCAAGGGTACCAGCAGGCTGGATGTGGAGGTACAGGCCATAAGCTCAACACTCAGAAATGTGTATGCATGGGAGGCAGATGTCTGCTACCCACTCGGACATGGGAGTTGGAACCTAGCTACACTGTGATTGAAGAAGGCCATTGGAAATCGCTGTATTCAACTCAGATACACGGGAGTTCAGGCCCAGTGCTCACACATGCTTTTCCCGCAACCTCTCCCAGCCACTAACATAAGGATGTTAGCAGCTACTCCTACAGTCAGGCAGGATGCGGGAGGGTCCTGCCCTGTCCTCAGCTCTCACAGGGAAGCATGTCTTGAAGCCAGCTGTCAACTAGCCGCATCCTATGGCAGTGAGAAGGTAGCAGTACTCTGAGTCAGGAGGTTCCAAGATTACCACTCTACTGCACCTGGAGATACCCTCCAGGTCTGCATTGTTAACTTGTACTCAGAAGCCTCTGGCAATCGTCTCTGGTGAAGACGTGTGAAACTGACTCTGCAGGCAGTGTGGAACTGTGAGGGACGAGGGTCGGCTCAACTCTCAGAAGTAAGATGCTTTTGGACAAGGCGTTCAGCTACCATCTCACATATGGAACTTAGTATGTAGCACCTGTCTACCACAAGAATTACTGGGAAATCGTGAATTGAGCTTGGAGGCACTCGTCTTGTGTGCCCGGAGATTCCAATTACCTCTCCCAGCACTTCCGTCAAACAGCGAGCCTAGGCCTTTTAGAAGCCAAGGGTACCAGCAGGCTGGATGTGGAGGTACAGGGCATAAGCTCAACTCTCAGAAGTGTGTATGCATGGGAGGCAGATGTCTGCTACCCGCTCGTACATGGGATTTGGAACCTAGCTACACTCTGGTTGAGGAAAACCGTTGGAAATCGCTGTATTCAACTCAGATACACGGGAGTTCAGGCCCAGTGCTCACACATGCTTTTCCCGCAACCTCTCCCAACCACTAACATTAGGATGTTAGCAGCTACTCCAACAGTCAGGCAGCATGCGGGAGGGTTCTGACCTGTCCTCAGCTCTTTCAGGGAAGCATGTCTTGAAGCCAGCTAGCTGTCAACTAGCTGCATTCCTATGGCAGTGAGAAGGTAGCAGTATTCTGAGTCAGGAGGTTCCAAGATTACCAGTCGACAGCACCTGGGGATACCCTCCAGGTCTGCATTGTTACCCTGCGTCTCAGAAGCCTCTGGCAAACGTCTCTGCTGAAGACCTGCGAAACTCACTCTGCAGGCAGTGTGGAACTGTGAGGGACTGAGGGTGAGCTCAACTCTCAGAAGTAAGATGCTTTTGGACAAGGCGTTCAGCTACCTTCTCACATATGGAACTTAGTATGTAGCACCTGTCTACCACAAGAATTACTGGGAAATCGTGAATTGAGCTTGGAGGCACTCGTCTTGTGTGCCGGGAGATTCCAATTACCTCTCCCAGCACTTCCGTCAAACAGCGAGCCTAGGCCTTTTAGAAGCCAAGGGTACCAGCAGGCTGGATGTGGAGGTACAGGCCATAAGCTCAACTCTCAGAAGTGTGTATGCATGGGAGGCAGATGTCTGCTACCCGCTCGTACATGGGATTTGGAACCTAGCTACACTCTGGTTGAGGAAAGCCGTTGGAAATCGCTGTATTCAACTCAGATACACGGGAGTTCAGGCCCAGTGCTCACACATGCTTTTCCCGCAACCTCTCCCAGCCACTAACATTAGGATGTTAGCAGCTACTCCTACAGTCAGGCAGCATGCGGGAGGGTTCTGCCCTGTCCTCAGCTCTCTCAGGGAAGCATGTCTTGAAGCCAGCTAGCTGTCAACTAGCTGCATTCCTATGGCAGTGAGAAGGTAGCAGTATTCTGAGTCAGGAGGTTCCAAGATTCCCAGTCGACTGCACCTGGGGATACCCTCCAGGTCTGCATTGTTACCCTGCGTCTCAGAAGCCTCTGGCAAACGTCTCTGCTGAAGACCTGCGAAACTCACTCTGCAGGCAGTGTGGAACTGTGAGGGACTGAGGGTGAGCTCCACTCTCAGAAGTAAGATGGTTTTGGACAAGGCGTTCAGCTACCCTCTCACGTATGGAACTTAGTATGTAGCACCAGTCTACCACAGGAATTACTAGCAAATCGCTGAACTGAGCTTGGAGGCACTAGTCTTGTGTGCCGGGTGATTCCAATTACCTCTCCCAGCACTTCCGTCAAACAGCGAGCCTAGGCCTTTTAGAAGCCAAGGGTACCAGCAGGCTGGATGTGGAGGTACAGGCCATAAGCTCAACTCTCAGAAGTGTGTATGCATAGGAGGCAGATGTCTGCTACCCACTCGGACATGGGAGTTGGAACCCAACTACACTGTGATTGAAGAAGGTCATTGGAAATCGCTGTATTCAACTCAGATACACGGGAGTTCAGGCCCAGTGCTCACACATGCTTTTCCCGCAACCTCTCCCAGCCACTAACATAAGGATGTTAGCAGCTACTCCTACAGTCAGGCAGGATGCCGGAGGGTTCTGCCCTGTCCTCAGCTCTCACAGGGAAGCATGTCTTGAAGCCAGCTGTCAACTAGCTGCATTCCTATGGCAGTGAGAAGGTAGCAGTACTCTGAGTCAGGAGGTTCCAAGATTACCACTCTACTGCACCTGGAGATACCCTCCAGGTCTGCATTGTTAACTTGTACTCAGAAGCCTCTGGCAATCGTCTCTGGTGAAGACGTGTGAAACTCACTCTGCAGGCAGTGTGGAACTGTGAGGGACTGAGGGTGAGCTCAACTCTCAGAAGTAAGATGCTTTTGGACAAGGCGTTCAGCTACCTTCTCACATATGGAAGTTAGTATGTAGCACCTGTCTACCACAAGAATTACTGGGAAATCGTGAATTGAGCTTGGAGGCACTCGTCTTGTGTGCCGGGAGATTCCAATTACCTCTCCCAGCACTTCCGTCAAACAGCGAGCCTAGGCCTTTTAGAAGCCAAGGGTACCAGCAGGCTGGATGTGGAGGTACAGGCCATAAGCTCAACTCTCAGAAGTGTGTATGCATGGGAGGCAGATGTCTGCTACCCGCTCGTACATGGGATTTGGAACCTAGCTACACTCTGGTTGAGGAAAGCCGTTGGAAATCGCTGTATTCAACTCAGATACACGGGAGTTCAGGCCCAGTGCTCACACATGCTTTGCCCGCAACCTCTCCAGCCACTAACATTAGGATGTTAGCAGCTACTCCTACAGTCAGGCCGCATGCGGGAGGGTTCTGCCCTGTCCTCAGCTCTCTGAGGGAAGCATGTCTTGAAGCCAGCTAGCTGTCAACTAGCTGCATTCCTATGGCAGTGAGAAGGTAGCAGTATTCTGAGTCAGGAGGTTCCAAGATTACCAGTCTACTGCACTTGGGGATACCCTCCAGGTCTGCATTGTTACCCTGCGTCTCAGAAGCCTCTGGCAAACGTCTCTGCTGAAGACCTGCGAAACTCACTCTGCAGGCAGTGTGGAACTGTGAGGGACTGAGGCTGAGCTCCACTCTCAGAAGTAAGATGGTTTTGGACAAGGCGTTCAGCTACCCTCTCACGTATGGAACTTAGTATGTAGCACCAGTCTACCACAGGAATTACTAGGAAATCGCTGAACTGAGCTTGGAGGCACTAGTCTTGTGTGCCGGGTGATTCCAATTACCTCTCCCAGCACTTCCGTCAAACAGCGAGCCTAGGCCTTTTAGAAGCCAAGGGTACCAGCAGGCTGGATGTGGAGGTACAGGCCATAAGCTCAACTCTCAGAAGTGTGTATGCATGGGAGGCAGATGTCTGCTACCCACTCGGACATGGTAGTTGGAACCTAGCTACACTGTGATTGAAGAAGGCCATTGGAAATCGCTGTATTCAACTCAGATACACGGGAGTTCAGGCCCAGTGCTCACACATGCTTTTCCCGCAACCTCTCCCAGCCACTAACATAAGGATGTTAGCAGCTACTCCTACAGTCAGGCAGGATGCGGGAGGGTACTGCCCTGTCCTCAGCTCTCACAGGGAAGCATGTCTTAGAGCCAGCTGTCAACTGGCTGCATTCCTATGGCAGTGAGAAGGTAGCAGTACTCTGAGTCAGGAGGTTCCAAGATTACCACTCTACTGCACCTGGAGATACCCTCCAGGTCTGCATTGTTAACTTGTACTCAGAAGCCTCTGGCAATCGTCTCTGGTGAAGACGTGTGAAACTCACTCTGCAGGCAGTGTGGAACTGTGAGGGACTGAGGGTGAGCTCAACTCTCAGAAGTAAGATGCTTTTGGACAAGGCGTTCAGCTACCTTCTCACATATGGAACTTAGTATGTAGCACCTGTCTACCACAAGAATTACTGGGAAATCGTGAATTGAGCTTGGAGGCACTCGTCTTGTGTGCCGGGAGATTCCAATTACCTCTCCCAGCACTTCCGTCAAACAGCGAGCCTAGGCCATTTAGAAGCCAAGGGTACCAGCAGGCTGGATGTGGAGGTACAGGCCATAAGCTCAACTCTCAGAAGTGTGTATGCATGGGAGGCAGATGTCTGCTACCCGCTCGTACATGGGATTTGGAACCTAGCTACACTCTGGTTGTGGAAAGCCGTTGGAAATCGCTGTATTCAACTCAGATACACGGGAGTTCAGGCCCAGTGCTCACACATGCTTTTCCCGCAACCTCTCCCAGCCACTAACATTAGGATGTTAGCAGCTACTCCTACAGTCAGGCAGCATGCGGGAGGGTTCTGCCCTGTCCTCAGCTCTCTCAGGGAAGCATGTCTTGAAGCCAGCTAGCTGTCAACTAGCTGCATTCCTATGGCAGTAAGAATGTAGCAGTATTCTGAGTCAGGAGGTTCCAAGATTACCAGTCTACTGCACCTGGGGATACCCTCCAGGTCTGCATTGTTACCCTGCGTCTCAGAAGCCTCTGGCAAACGTCTCTGCTGAAGACCTGCGAAACTCACTCTGCAGGCAGTGTGGAACTGTGAGGGACTGAGGCTGAGCTCCACTCTCAGAAGTAAGATGGTTTGGACAAGGCGTTCAGCTACCCTCTCACGTATGGAACTTAGTATGTAGCACCAGTCTACCACAGGAATTACTAGGAAATCGCTGAACTGAGCTTGGAGGCACTAGTCTTGTGTGCCGGGTGATTCCAATTACCTCTCCCAGCACTTCCGTCAAACAGCGAGCCTAGGCCTTTTAGAAGCCAAGGGTACCAGCAGGCTGGATGTGGAGGTACAGGCCATAAGCTCAACTCTCAGAAGTGTGTATGCATGGGAGGCAGATGTCTGCTACCCACTCGGACATGGGAGTTGGAACCTAGCTACACTGTGATTGAAGAAGGCCATTGGAAATCGCTGTATTCAACTCAGATACACGGGAGTTCAGGCCCAGTGCTCACACATGCTTTTCCCGCAACCTCTCCCAGCCACTAACATAAGGATGTTAGCAGCTACTCCTACAGTCAGGCAGGATGCGGGAGGGTACTGCCCTGTCCTCAGCTCTCACAGGGAAGCATGTCTTGAAGCCAGCTGTCAACTGGCTGCATTCCTATGGCAGTGAGAAGGTAGCAGTACTCTGAGTCAGGAGGTTCCAAGATTACCACTCTACTGCACCTGGAGATACCCTCCAGGTCTGCATTGTTAACTTGTACTCAGAAGCCTCTGGCAATCGTCTCTGGTGAAGACGTGTGAAACTCACTCTGCAGGCAGTGTGGAACTGTGAGGGACTGAGGGTGAGCTCAACTCTCAGAAGTAAGATGCTTTTGGACAAGGCGTTCAGCTACCTTCTCACATATGGAACTTAGTATGTAGCACCTGTCTACCACAAGAATTACTGGGAAATCGTGAATTGAGCTTGGAGGCACTCGTCTTGTGTGCCGGGAGATTCCAATTACCTCTCCCAGCACTTCCGTCAAACAGCGAGCCTAGGCCTTTTAGAAGCCAAGGGTACCAGCAGGCTGGATGTGGAGGTACAGGCCATAAGCTCAACTCTCAGAAGTGTGTATGCATGGGAGGCAGATGTCTGCTACCCGCTCGTACATGGGATTTGGAACCTAGCTACACTCTGGTTGAGGAAAGCCGTTGGAAATCGCTGTATTCAACTCAGATACACGGGAGTTCAGGCCCAGTGCTCACACATGCTTTTCCCGCAACCTCTCCCAGCCACTAACATTAGGATGTTAGCAGCTACTCCTACAGTCAGGCAGCATGCGGGAGGGTTCTGCCCTGTCCTCAGCTCTCTCAGGGAAGCATGTCTTGAAGCCAGCTAGCTGTCAACTAGCTGCATTCCTATGGCAGTGAGAAGGTAGCAGTATTCTGAGTCAGGAGGTTCCAAGATTACCAGTCTACTGCACCTGGGGATACCCTCCAGGTCTGCATTGTTACCCTGCGTCTCAGAAGCCTCTGGCAAACGTCTCTGCTGAAGACCTGCGAAACTCACTCTGCAGGCAGTGTGGAACTGTGAGGGACTGAGGGTGAGCTCCACTCTCAGAAGTAAGATGGTTTTGGACAAGGCATTCAGCTACCCTCTCACGTATGGAACTTAGTATGTAGCACCAGTCTACCACAGGAATTACTAGCAAACCGCTGAACTGAGCTTGCAGGCACTAGTCTTGTGTGCCGGGTGATTCCAATTACCTCTCCCAGCACTTCCGTCAAACAGCGAGCCTAGGCCTTTTAGAAGCCAAGGGTACCAGCAGGCTGGATGTGGAGGTACAGTCCATAAGCTCAACTCTAGAAGTGTGTATGCATGGGAGGCAGATGTCTGCTACCCACTCGGACATGGGAGTTGGAAACTAGCTACACTGTGATTGAAGAAGGCCATTGGAAATCGCTGTATTCAACTCAGATACATGGGAGTTCAGGCCCAGTGCTGACACATGCTTTTCCCGCAACCTCTCCCAGCCACTAACATAAGGATGTTAGCAGCTACTCCTACAGTCAGGCAGGATGAGGGAGGGTTCTGCCCTGTCCTCAGCTCTCACAGGGAAGCATGTCTTGAAGCCAGCTGTCAACTAGCTTCATTCCTATGGCAGTGAGAAGGTAGCAGTACTCTGTGTCAGGAGGATCCAAGATTACCACTCTACTGCACCTGGAGATACCCTCCAGGTCTGCAATGTTAACTTGTACTCAGAAGCCTCTGGCAATCGTCTCTGGTGAAGACGTGTGAAACTCACTCTGCAGGCAGTGTGGAACTGTGAGGGACTGAGGGTGGGATCAACTCTCAGAAGTAAGATGCTTTTGGACAAGGCGTTCAGCTACCATCTCACATATGGAACTTAGTATGTAGCACCTGTCTACCACAAGAATTACTGGGAAATCGTGAATTGAGCTTGGAGGTACTCGTCTTGTGTGCCGGGAGATTCCAATTACCTCTCCCAGCACTTCCGTCAAACAGCGAGCCTAGGTCTTTTAGAAGCCAAGGGTACCAGCAGGCTGGATGTGGAGGTACAGGCCATAAGCTCAACTCTCAGAAGTGTGTATGCATGGGAGGCAGATGTCTGCTACCCGCTCGTACATGGGATTTGGAACCTAGCTACACTCTGGTTGAGGAAAGCCGTTGGAAATCGCTGTATTCAACTCAGATACACGGGAGTTCAGGCCCAGTGCTCACACATGCTTTTCCCGCAACCTCTCCCAGCCACTAACATTAGGATGTTAGCAGCTACTCCTACAGTCAGGCAGCATGCGGGAGGGTTCTGCCCTGTCCTCAGCTCTCTCAGGGAAGCATGTCTTGAAGCCAGCTAGCTGTCAACTAGCTGCATTCCTATGGCAGTGAGAAGGTAGCAGTATTCTGAGTCAGGAGGTTCCAAGATTACCAGTCTACTGCACCTGGGGATACCCTCCAGGTCTGCATTGTTACCCTGCGTCTCAGAAGCCTCTGGCAAACGTCTCTGCTGAAGACCTGCGAAACTCACTCTGCAGGCAGTGTGGAACTGTGAGGGACTGAGGGTGAGCTCCACTCTCAGAAGTAAGATGGTTTTGGACAAGGCATTCAGCTACCCTCTCACGTATGGAACTTAGTATGTAGCACCAGTCTACCACAGGAATTACTAGCAAACCGCTGAACTGAGCTTGCAGGCACTAGTCTTGTGTGCCGGGTGATTCCAATTACCTCTCCCAGCACTTCCGTCAAACAGCGAGCCTAGGCCTTTTAGAAGCCAAGGGTACCAGCAGGCTGGATGTGGAGGTACAGTCCATAAGCTCAACTCTAGAAGTGTGTATGCATGGGAGGCAGATGTCTGCTACCCACTCGGACATGGGAGTTGGAAACTAGCTACACTGTGATTGAAGAAGGCCATTGGAAATCGCTGTATTCAACTCAGATACATGGGAGTTCAGGCCCAGTGCTGACACATGCTTTTCCCGCAACCTCTCCCAGCCACTAACATAAGGATGTTAGCAGCTACTCCTACAGTCAGGCAGGATGAGGGAGGGTTCTGCCCTGTCCTCAGCTCTCACAGGGAAGCATGTCTTGAAGCCAGCTGTCAACTAGCTTCATTCCTATGGCAGTGAGAAGGTAGCAGTACTCTGTGTCAGGAGGATCCAAGATTACCACTCTACTGCACCTGGAGATACCCTCCAGGTCTGCAATGTTAACTTGTACTCAGAAGCCTCTGGCAATCGTCTCTGGTGAAGACGTGTGAAACTCACTCTGCAGGCAGTGTGGAACTGTGAGGGACTGAGGGTGGGATCAACTCTCAGAAGTAAGATGCTTTTGGACAAGGCGTTCAGCTACCATCTCACATATGGAACTTAGTATGTAGCACCTGTCTACCACAAGAATTACTGGGAAATCGTGAATTGAGCTTGGAGGTACTCGTCTTGTGTGCCGGGAGATTCCAATTACCTCTCCCAGCACTTCCGTCAAACAGCGAGCCTAGGTCTTTTAGAAGCCAAGGGTACCAGCAGGCTGGATGTGGAGGTACAGGCCATAAGCTCAACTCTCAGAAGTGTGTATGCATGGGAGGCAGATGTCTGCTACCCGCTCGTACATGGGATTTGGAACCTAGCTACACTCTGGTTGAGGAAAGCCGTTGGAAATCGCTGTATTCAACTCAGATACACGGGAGTTCAGGCCCAGTGCTCACACATGCTTTTCCCGCAACCTCTCCCAGCCACTAACATTAGGATGTTAGCAGCTTCTCCTATAATCAGGCAGCATGCGGGAGGGTTCTGCCCTGTCCTCAGCTCTCACAGGGAAGCATGTCTTGAAGCCTGCTGTCAACTAGCTGCATTCCTATGGCAGTGAGAAGGTAGCAGTATTCTGAGTCAGGAGTTTCCAAGATTACCAGTCTACTGCACCTGGGGATACCCTCCAGGTCTGCATTGTTACCCTGCGTCTCAGAAGCCTCTGGCAAACGTCTCTGCTGAAGACCTGCGGAACTCACTCTGCAGGCAGTGTGGAACTGTGAGGGACTGAGGCTGAGCTCAACTCTCAGAAGTAAGATGGTTTTGGACAAGGCGTTCAGCTACCCTCTCACGTATGGAACTTAGTATGTAGCACCAGTCTACCACAGGAATTACTAGGAAATCGCTGAACTGAGCTTGGAGGCACTAGTCTTGTGTGCCGGGTGATTCCAATTACCTCTCCCAGCACTTCCGTCAAACAGTGAGCCTAGGCCTTTTAGAAGCCAAGGGTACCAGCAGGCTGGATGTGGAGGTACAGGCCATAAGCTCAACTCTCAGAAGTGTGTATGCATGGGAGGCAGATGTCTGCTACCCACTCGGACATGGGAGTTGGAACCTAGCTACACTGTGATTGAAGAAGGCCATTGGAAATCGCTGTATTCAACTCAGATACACGGGAGTTCAGGCCCAGTGCTCACACATGCTTTTCCCGCAACCTCTCCTAGCCACTAACATAAGGATGTTAGCAGCTACTCCTACAGTCAGGCGGCATGCGGGAGGGTTCTGCCCTGTCCTCAGCTCTCTCAGGGAAGCATGTCTTGAAGCCAGCTGTCAACTAGCTGCATTCCTAAGGCAGTGAGAATGTAGCAGTACTCTGAGTCAGGAGGTTCCAAGATTACCACTCTACTGCACCTGGAGATACCCTCCAGGTCTGCATTGTTAACTTGTACTCAGAAGTCTCTGGCAATCGTCTCTGGTGAAGACGTGTGAAACTGACTCTGCAGGCAGTGTGGAACTGTGAGGGACTGAGCGTGGGCTCAACTCTCAGAAGTAAGATGCTTTTGGACAAGGCGTTCAGCTACCATCTCACATATGGAACTTAGTATGTAGCACCTGTCTACCACAGGAATTACTAGGAAATCGTGAATTGAGCTTGGAGGCACTCGTCTTGTGTGCCGGGAGATTCCAATTACCTCTCCCAGCACTTCCGTCAAACAGCGAGCCTAGGCCTTTTAGAAGCCAAGGGTACCAGCAGGCTGGATGTGGAGGTACAGGCCATAAGCTCAACTCTCAGAAGTGTGTATGCATGGGAGGCAGATGTCTGCTACCCGCTCGTACATGAGATTTGGAACCTAGCTACACTCTGGTTGAGGAAAGCCGTTGGAAATCGCTGTATTCAACTCAGATACACGGGAGTTCAGGCCCACTGCTCACACATGCTTTTCCCGCAACCTCTCCCAGCCACTAACATTAGGATGTTAGCAGCTACTCCTACAGTCAGGCGGCATGCGGGAGGGTTCTGCCCTGTCCTCAGCTCTCTCAGGGAAGCATGTCTTGAAGCCAGCTAGATGTCAACTACCTGCATTCCTATGGCAGTGAGAAGGTAGCAGTATTCTGAGTCAGGAGTTTCCAAGATTACCAGTCTAGTGCACCTGGGGATACCCTCCAGCTCTGCATTGTTACCCTGCGTCTCAGAAGCCTCTGGCAAACGTCTCTGCTGAAGACCTGCGAAACTCACTCTGCAGGCAGTGTGGAACTGTGAGGGACTGAGGCTGAGCTCAACTCTCAGAAGTAAGATGGTTTTGGACAAGGCGTTCAGCTACCCTCTCACGTATGGAACTTAGTATGTAGCACCAGTCTACCACAGGAATTACTAGGAAATCGCTCAACTGAGCTTGGAGGCACTAGTCTTGTGTGCGGGGTGATTCCAATTACCTCTCCCAGCACTTCCGTCAAACAGCGAGCCTAGGCCTTTTAGAAGCCAAGGGTACCAGCAGGCTGGATGTGGAGGTACAGGCCATAAGCTCAACTCTCAGAAGTGTGTATGCATGGAAGGCAGATGTCTGCTACCCACTCGGACATGGGAGTTGGAACCTAGCTACACTGTGATTGAAGAAGTCCATTGGAAATCGCTGTATTCAACTCAGATACACGGGAGTTCAGGCCCAGTGCTCACACATGCTTTTCCCGCAACCTCTCCCAGCCACTAACATAAGGATGTTAGCAGCTACTCCTACAGTCAGGCAGGATGCGGGAGGGTTCTGCCCTGACCTCAGCTCTCACAGGGAAGCATGTCTTGAAGCCAGCTGTCAACTAGCTTCATTCCTATGGCAGTGAGAAGGTAGCAGTACTCTGAGTCAGGAGGTTCCAAGATTACCACTCTACTGCACCTGGAGATACCCTCCAGGTCTGCATTGTTAACTTGTAATCAGAAGCCTCTGGCAATCGTCTCTGGTGAAGACGTGTGAAACTCACTCTGCAGGCAGTGTGGAACTGTGAGGGACTGAGGGTGGGCTCAAGTCTCAGGAGTAAGATGCTTTTGGACAAGGCGTTCAGCTACCATCTCACATATGGAACTTAGTATGTAGCACCTGTCTACCACAAGAATTACTGGGAAATCGTGAATTGAGCTTGGAGGCACTAGTCTTGTGTGCCGGGAGATTCCAATTACCTCTCCCAGCACTTCCGTCAAACAGCGAGCCTAGGCCTTTTAGAAGCCAAGGGTACCAGCAGGCTGGATGTGGAGGTACAGGCCATAAGCTCAACTCTCAGAAGTGTGTATGCATGGTAGGCAGATGTCTGCTACCCGCTCGTACATGGGATTTGGAACCTAGGTACACTCTGGTTGAGGAAAGCCGTTGGAAATCGCTGTATTCAACTCAGATACACGGGAGTTCAGGCCCAGTGCTCACACATGCTTTTCCCGCAACCTCTCCCAGCCACTAACATTAGGATGTTAGCAGCTACTTCTACAGTCAGGCAGCAGGCGGGAGGGTTCTGCCATGTCCTCAGCTCTCACAGGGAAGCATGTCTTGAAGCCAGCTAGCTGTCACCTAGCTGCATTCCTATGGCAGTGAGAAGGTAGCAGTATTCTGAGTCAGGAGGTTCCAAGATTACCAGTCGACTGCACCTGGGGATACCCTCCAGGACTTCATTGTTACCCTGCGTCTCAGAATCCTCTGGCAAACGTCTCTGCTGAAGACCTGCGAAACTAACTCTGCAGGCAGTGTGGAACTGTGAGGGACTGAGGCTGAGCTCAACTCTCAGAAGTAAGATGGTTTTGGACAAGGCGTTCAGCTACACTCTCACGTATGGAACTTAGTATGTAGCTCCAGTCTACCACAGGAATTACTAGGAAATCGCTGAACTGAGCTTGGAGGCACTAGTCTTATGTGCCGGGTGATTCCAATTACCTCTCCCAGCACTTCCGTCAAACAGTGAGCCTAGGCCTTTTAGAAGCCAAGGGTACCAGCAGGCTGGATGTGGAGGTACAGGCCATAAGCTCAACTCTCAGAAGTGTGTATGCATGGGAGGCAGATGTCTGCTACCCACTCGGACATGGGAGTTGGAACCTAGCTACACTGTGATTGAAGAAGGCCATTGGAAATCGCTGTATTCAACTCAGATACACGGGAGTTCAGGCCCAGTGCTCACACATGCTTTTCCCGCAACCTCTCCTAGCCACTAACATAAGGATATTAGCAGCTACTCCTACAGTCAGGCAGGATGCGGGAGGTTTCTGCCCTGTCCTCAGCTCTCACAGGGAAGCATGTGTTGAAGCCAGCTGTCAACTAGCTGCATTCCTATGGCAGTGAGAAGGTAGCAGTACTCTGAGTCAGGAGGTTCCAAGATTACCACTCTACTGCACCTGGAGATACCCTCCAGGTCTGCATTGTTAACTTGTACTCAGAAGCCTCTGGCAATCGTCTCTGGTGAAGACGTGTGAAACTCACTCTGCAGGCAGTGTGGAACTGTGAGGGACTGAGGGTGGGCTCAACTCTCAGAAGTAAGATGCTTTTGGACAAGGCGTTCAGCTACCATCTCACATATGGAACTTAGTATGTAGCACCTGTCTACCACAAGAATTACTGGGAAATCGTGAATTGAGCTTGGAGGCACTCGTCTTGTGTGCCGGGAGATTCCAATTACCTCTCCCAGCACTTCCGTCAAACAGCGAGCCTAGGCCTTTTAGAAGCCAAGGGTACGAGCAGGCTGGATGTGGAGGTACAGGCCATAAGCTCAACTCTCAGAAATGTGTGTGCATGGGAGGCAGATGTCTGCTACCCGCTCGTACATGGGATTTGGAACCTAGCTACACTCTGGTTGAGGAAAGTCGTTGGAAATCGCTGTATTCAACTCAGATACACGAGAGTTCAGGCCCAGTGCTCACACATGCTTTTCCCGCAACCTCTCCCAGCCACTAACATTAGGATGTAAGTAGCTACTCCTACAGTCAGGCAGCATGCAGGAGGGTTCTGCCCTGTCCTCAGCTCTCACAGGGAAGCATGTCTTGAAGCCAGCTGTCAACTAGCTGCATTCCTATGGCAGTGAGAAGTTAGCAGTATTCTGAGTCAGGTGGTTCCAAGATTACCAGTCTACTGCACCTGGGGATACCCTCCAGGTCTGCATTGTTACCCTGCGTCTCAGAAGCCTCTGGCAAACGTCTGTGCTGAAGACCTGCGAAACTCACTCTGCAGGCAGTGTGGAACTGTGAGGGACTGAGGGTGAGCTCAACTCTCAGAAGTAAGATGGTTTTGGACAAGGCGTTCAGCTACCCTCTCACGTATGGAACTTAGTATGTAGCACCAGTCTACCACAGGAATTACTAGGAAATCGCTGAACTGAGCTTGGAGGCACTAGTCTTGTGTGCCGGGTGATTCCAATTACCTCTCCCAGCACTTCCGTCAAACAGCGAGCCTAGGCCTTTTAGAAGCCAAGGGTACCAGCAGGCTGGATGTGGAGGTACAGGCCATAAGCTCAACTCTCAGAAGTGTGTATGCATGGGAGGCAGATGTCTGCTACCCACTCGGACATGGGAGTTGGAACCTAGCTACACTGTGATTGAAGAAGGCCATTGGAAATCGCTGTATTCAACTCAGATACACGGGAGTTCAGGCCCAGTGCTCACACATGCTTTTCCCGCAACCTTTCCCAGCCACTAACATAAGGATGTTAGCAGCTACTCCTACAGTCAGGCAGGATGCGGGAGGGTTCTGCCCTGTCCTCAGCTCTCACAGGGAAGCATGTCTTGAAGCCAGCTGTCAACCAGCTGCATTCCTATGGCAGTGAGAATGTAGCAGTACTCTGAGTCAGGAGGTTCCAAAATTACCACTCTACTGCACCTGGAGATACCCTCCAGGTCTGCATTGTTAACTTGTACTCAGAAGCCTCTGGCAATCGTCTCTGGTGAAGACGTGTGAAACTCACTCTGCAGGCAGTGTGTAAGTATGAGGGACTGAGGGTGGTTTCAACTCTCAGAAGTAAGATGCTTTTGGACAAGGCGTTCAGCTACCATCTCACATATGGAACTTAGTATGTAGCACCTGTCTACCACAAGAATTACAGGGAAATCGTGAATGGAGCTTGGAGGCACTCGTCTTGTGTGCCGGGAGATTCCAATTACCTCTCCCAGCACTTCCGTCAAACAGCGAGCCTAGGCCTTTTAGAAGCCAAGGGTACCATCAGGCTGGATGTGGAGGTACAGGCCATAAGCTCAACTCTCAGAAGTGTGTATGCATGGGAGGCAGATGTCTGCTACCCGCTCGTACATGGGATTTGGAACCTAGCTACACTCTGGTTGAGGAAAGCCGTTGGAAATCGCTGTATTCAACTCAGATACACGGGAGTTCAGGCCCAGTGCTCACACATGCTTTTCCCGCAACCTCTCCCAGCCACTAACATTAGGATGTTAGCAGTTACTCCTACAGTCAGGCAGCATGCGGGAGGGTTCTGCCCTGTCCTCAGCTCTCTCAGGGAAGCATGTCTTGAAGCCAGCTAGCTGTCAACAAGCTGCATTCCTATGGCAGTGAGAAGGTAGCAGTATTCTGAGTCAGGAGGTTCCAAGTTTACCAGTCTACTGCACCTGGGGATACCCTCCAGGTCTGCATTGTTACCTTAGTCTCAGAAGCCTCTGGCAAACGTCTCTGCTGAAGACCTGCGAAACTCACTCTGCAGGCAGTGTGGAACTGTGAGGGACTGAGGCTGAGCTGAACTCTCAGAAGTAAGATGGTTTTGGACAAGGCGTTCAGCTACCCTCTCACGTATGGAACTTAGTATGTAGCACCAGTCTACCACAGGAATTACTAGGAAATCGCTGAACTGAGCTTGGAGGCACTAGTCTTGTGTGCCGGGTGATTCCAATTACCTCTCCCAGCACTTCCGTCAAACAGCGAGCCTAGGCCTTTTAGAAGCCAAGGGTACCAGCAGGCTGGATGTGGAGGTACAGGCCATAAGCTCAACTCTCAGAAGTGTGTATGCATGGGAGGCAGATGTCTGCTACCCGCTCGTACATGGGATTTGGAACCTTGCTACACTCTGGTTGAGGAAAGTCGTTGGAAATCGCTGTATTCAACTCAGATACACGGGAGTTCAGGCCCAGTGCTCACACATGCTTTTCCTGCAACCTCTCCCAGCCACTAACATTAGGATGTTATCACCTACTCCTACAGTCAGGGAGAATGCGGGAGGGTTCTGCCCTGTCCTCAGCTCTCACAGGGAAGCATGTCTTGAAGCCAGCTGTCAACTAGCTGCATTCCTATGGCAGTGAGAAGGTAGCAGTATTCTGAGTCAGGAGGTTCCAAGATTACCAGTCTACTGCACCTGGGGATACCCTCCAGGTCTGCATTGTTACCCTGCTTCTCAGAAGCCTCTGGCAAACGTCTCTGCTGAAGACCTGCGAAACTCACTCTGCAGGCAGTGTGGAACTGTGAGGGACTGAGGCTGAGCTCAACTCTCAGAAGTAAGATGGTTTTGGACAAGGCGTTCAGCTACCCTCTCACGTATGGAACTAGGTATGTAGCACCAGTCTACCATAGGAATTACTAGGAAAAAGCTGAACTGAGCTTGGAGGCACCAGTCTTGTGTGCCGGGTGATTCCAATTACCTCTCCCAGCACTTCCGTCAAACAGCGAGCCTAGGCCTTTTAGAAGCCAAGGTTACCAGCATGCTGGTTGTGGAGGTGCAGGCCATAAGCTCAACTCTCAGAAGTGTATATGCATGGGAGGCAGATGTCTGCTACCCACTCGGACATGGGAGTTGGAACCTAGCTACACTGTGATTGAAGAAGGCCATTGGAAATCGCTGTATTCAACTCAGATACACGGGAGTTCAGGCCCAGTGCTCACACATGCTTTTCCCGCAACCTCTCCCAGCCACTAACATAAGGATGTTAGCAGCTACTCCTACAGTCAGGCAGGATGCGGGAGGGTTCTGCCCTGTCCTCACCTCTCACAGGGAAGCATGTCTTGAAGCTAGCTGTCAACTAGCTGCATTCCTATGGCAGTGAGAAGGTAGCAGTACTCTGAGTCAGGAGGTTCCAAGATTACCACTCTACTGCACCTGGAGATACCCTCCAGGTCTGCATTGTTAACTTGTACTCAGAAGCCTCTGGCAATCGTCTCTGGTGAAGACGTGTGAAACTCACTCTACAGGCAGTGTGGAACTGTGAGGGACTGAGGGTGGGCTCAACTCTCAGAAGAAGATGCTTTTGGACAAGGCGTTCAGCTACCATCTCACATATGGAACTTAGTATGTAGCACCTGTCTACCACAAGTATTACTGGGAAATCGTGAATTGAGCTTGGAGGCACTCGTCTTGTGTGCCGGGAGATTCCAATTACCTCTCCCAGCACTTCCGTCAAACAGCGAGCCTAGGCCTTTTTGAAGCCAAGGGTACCAGCAGGCTGGATGTGGAGGTACAGGCCATAAGCTCAACTCTCAGAAGTGTGTATGCATGGGAGGCAGATGTCTGCTACCCGCTCGTACATGGGATTTGGAACCTAGCTACACTCTGGTTGAGGAAAGCCGTTGGAAATCGCTGTATTCAACTCAGATACAAGGGAGTTCAGGCCCAGTGCTCACACATGCTTTTCCCACAACCTCTCCCAGCGACTAACATTAGGATGTTAGCAGCTACTCCTACAGTCAGGCAGCATGCGGGAGGGTTCTGCCCTGTCCTCAGCTCTCTCAGGGAAGCATGTCTTGAAGCCAGCTAGCTGTCAACCAGCTGCATTCCTATGGCAGTGAGAAGGTTGCAGTATTCTAGGTCAGGAGGTTCCAAGATTACCAGTCGACTGCACCTGGGGATACCCTCCAGGTCAGCATTGTTACCCTGCGTCTCAGAAGCCTCTGGCAAACGTCTCTGATGAAGACCTGCGAAACTCACTCTGCAGGCAGTGTGGAAATGTGAGTGACTGAGGGTGAGCTCAACTCTCAGAAGTAAGATTGTTTTGGACAAGGCGTTCAGCTACCCTCTCACGTATGGAACTTAGTATGTAGCACCAGTCTACCACAGGAATTACTAGGAAATCGCTGAACTGAGCTTGGAGGCACTAGTCTTGTGTGCCGGGTGATTCCAATTACCTCTCCCAGCACTTCCGTCAAACAGCGAGCCTAGGCCTTTTAGAAGCCAAGGGTACCAGCAGGCTGGATGTGGAGGTACAGGCCATAAGCTCAACTCTCAGAAGTGTGTATGCATGGGAGGCAGATGTCTGCTACCCACTCGGACATGGGAGTTGGAACCTAGCTACACTGTGATTGAACAAGGCCATTGGAAATCCTTGTAATCAACTCAGATACATGGGAGTTCAGGCCCAGTGCTCACACATGCTTTTCCCGCAACCTCTCCCAGCCACTAACATAAGGATGTTAGCAGCTACTCCTACAGTAGGTAGGATGCGGGAGGGTTCTGCCCTGTCCTCAGCTCTCACAGGGAATCATGTCTTGAAGCCAGCTGTCAACTAGCTGCATTCCTATGGCAGT
This sequence comes from Canis aureus, assembly GCF_053574225.1. Lineage (NCBI taxonomy): Eukaryota > Metazoa > Chordata > Mammalia > Carnivora > Canidae > Canis > Canis aureus. The sequence goes on from NC_135632.1 coordinate 59,788,927, forward strand.
GAGAAGGTAGCAGTACTCTGAGTCAGGAGGTTCCAAGATTACCACTCTACTGCACCTGGAGATACCCTCCAGGTCTGCATTGTTAACTTGTACTCAGAAGCCTCTGGCAATCGTCTCTGGTGAAGACGTGTGAAACTCACTCTGCAGGCAGTGTGGAACTGTGAGGGACTGAGGGTGGGCTCCACTCTCAGAAGTAAGATGCTTTTGGACAAGGCGTTCAGCTACCTTCTCACATATGGAACTTAGTATGTAGCACCTGTCTACCGCAGGAATTACTGGGAAATCGTGAATTGAGCTTGGAGGCACTCGTCTTGTGTGCCGGGAGATTCCAATTACCTCTCCCAGCACTTCCGTCAAACAGCGAGCCTAGGCCTTTTAGAAGCCAAGGGTACCAGCAGGCTGGATGTGGAGGTATAGGCCATAAGCTCAACTCTCAGAAGTGTGTATGCATGGGAGGCAGATGTCTGCTACCCGCTCGTACATGGGATTTGGAACCTAGCTACAATCTGGTTGAGGAAAGCCGTTGGAAATCGCTGTGTTCAACTCAGATACACGGGAGTTCAGGCCCAGTGCTCACACATGCTTTTCCCGCAACCTCTCCCAGCCACTAACATTAGGATGTTAGCAGCTACTCCTACAGTCAGGCAGCATGCGGGAGGGTTCTGCCTTGTCCTCAGCTCTCTGAGGGAAGCATGTCTTGAAGCCAGCTATCTGTCAACTAGCTGCATTCCTATGGCAGTGAGAAGGTAGCAGTATTCTGAGTCAGGAGGTTCCAAGATTACCAGTCGACTGCACCTGGGGATACCCTCCAGGTCTGCATTGTTACCCTGCGTCTCAGAAGCCTCTGGCAAACGTCTCTGCTGAAGACCTGTGAAACTCACTCTGCAGGCAGTGTGGAACTGTGAGGGACTGAGGCTGAGCTCAACTCTCAGAAGTAAGATGGTTTTGGACAAGGCGTTCAGCTAAAGTCTCACGTATGGAACTTAGTATGTAGCTCCAGTCTATCACAGGAATTACTAGGAAATCGCTGAACTGAGCTTGGAGGCACTAGTCTTGTGTGCCGGGTGATTCCAATTACCTCTCCCAGCACTTCCGTCAAAGAGCGAGCCTAGGCCTTTTAGAAGCCAAGGTTACCAGCACGCTGGTTGTGGAGGTACAGGCCATAAGCTCAACTCTCAGAAGTGTATATGCATGGGAGGCAGATGTGTGCTACCCACTCGGACATGGGAGTTGGAACCTAGCTACACTGTGATTGAACAAGGCCATTGGAAATCGCTGTAATCAACTCAGATACACGGGAGTTCAAGCCCAGTGCTCACACCTGGTTTTCCCACAATCTCTCCCAGCCACTAACATAAGGATGTTAGCAGCTACTCCTACAGTAGGCAGGATGCGGGAGGGTTCTGCCCTGTCCTCAGCTCTCACAGGGAATCATGTCTTGAAGCCAGCTGTCAACTAGCTGCATTCCTATGACAGTGAGAAGGTAGCAGTACTCTGAGTCAGGAGGTTCCAAGATTACCACTCTACTGCACCTGGAGATACCCTCCAGGTCTGCATTGTTAACTTGTACTCAGAAGCCTCTGGCAATCGTCTCTGCTGAAGACGTGTGAAACTCACTCTGCAGGCAGTGTGGAACTGTGAGGGACTGAGGGTGGGCTCCACTCTCAGAAGTAAGATGCTTTTGGACAAGGCGTTCAGCTACCATCTCACATATGGAACTTAGTATGTAGCACCTGTCTACCACAGGAATTACAGGGAAATCGTGAATTGAGCTTGGAGGCACTCGTCTTGTGTGCCGGGAGATTCCAATTACCTCTCCCAGCACTTCCGTCAAACAGCGAGCCTAGGCCTTTTAGAAGCCAAGGGTACCAGCAGGCTGGATGTGGAGGTACAGGCCATAAGCTCAACTCTCAGAAGTGTGTATGCATGGGAGGCAGATGTCTGCTACCCGCTCGTACATGGGATTTGGAACCTAGCTACAATCTGGTTGAGGAAAGCCGTTGGAAATCGCTGTATTCAACTCAGATACACGGGAGTTCAGGCCCAGTGCTCACACATGCTTTTCCCTCAACCTCTCCCAGCCACTAACATTAGGATGTTAGCAGCTACTCCTACAGTCAGGCAGCATGCGGGAGGGTTCTGCCCTGTCCTCAGCTCTCTCAGGGAAGCATGTCTTGAAGCCAGCTAGCTGTCAACTTGCTGCATTCCTATGGCAGTGAGAAGGTAGCAGTATTCTGAGTCAGGAGGTTCCAAGATTACCAGTCGACTGCACCTGGGGATACCCTCCAGGTCTGCATTGTTACCCTGCGTCTCAGAAGCCTCTCGCAAACGTCTCTGCTGAAGACCTGCGAAACTCACTCTGCAGGCAGTGTGGAACTGTGAGGGACTGAGGCTGAGCTCAACTCTCAGAAGTAAGATGGTTTTGGACAAGGCGTTCAGCTAACGTCTCACGTATGGAACTTAGTATGTAGCTCCAGTCTACCACAGGAATTACTAGGAAATCGCTGAACTGAGCTTGGAGGCACTAGTCTTGTGTGCCGGGTGATTCCAATTACCTCTCCCAGCACTTCCGTCAAACAGCGAGCCTAGGCCTTTTAGAAGCCAAGGTTACCAGCATGCTGGTTTTGGAGGTACAGGCCATAAGCTCAACTCTCAGAAGTGTATATGCATGGGAGGCAGATGTCTGCTACCCACTCGGACATGGGAGTTGGAACCTAGCTACACTGTGATTGAAGAAGGCCATTGGAAATCGCTGTATTCAACTCAGATACACGGGAGTTCAGGCGGAGTGCTCACACATGCTTTTCCCGCAATCTCTCCCAGCCACTAACATAAGGATGTTAGCAGCTACTCCTACAGTCAGGCAGGATGAGGGAGGGTTCTGCCCTGTCCTCAGCTCTCACAGGGAAGCATGTCTTGAAGCCAGCTGTCAACTAGCTGCATTCCTATGGCAGTGAGAAGGTAGCAGTACTCTGTGTCAGGAGGATCCAAGATTACCACTCTACTGCACCTGGAGATACCCTCCAGGTCTGCAATGTTAACTTGTACTCAGAAGCCTCTGGCAATCGTCTCTGGTGAAGACGTGTGAAACTCACTCTCCAGGCAGTGTGGAACTGTGAGGGACTGAGGGTGAGCTCAACTCTCAGAAGTAAGATGGTTTTGGACAAGGCGTTCAGCTACCCTCTCACGTATGGAACTTAGTATGTAGCACCAGTCTACCACAGGAATTACTAGGAAATCGCTGAACTGAGCTTGGAGGCACTAGTCTTGTGTGCCGGGTGATTCCAATTACCTCTCCCAGCACTTCCGTCAAACAGCGAGCCTAGGCCTTTTAGAAGCCAAGGGTACCAGCAGGCTGGATGTGGAGGTACAGGCCATAAGCTCAACTCTCAGAAGTGTGTATGCATGGGAGGCAGATGTCTGCTACCCACTCGGACATGGGAGTTGGAACCTAGCTACACTGTGATTGAAGAAGGCCATTGGAAATCGCTGTATTCAACTCAGATACACGGGAGTTCAGGCCCAGTGCTCACACATGCTTTTCCCGCAACCTTTCCCAGCCACTAACATAAGGATGTTAGCAGCTACTCCTACAGTCAGGCAGGATGCGGGAGGGTTCTGCCCTGTCCTCAGCTCTCACAGGGAAGCATGTCTTGAAGCCAGCTGTCAACTAGCTGCATTCCTATGGCAGTGAGAAGGTAGCAGTACTCTGAGTCAGGAGGTTCCAAGATTACCACTCTACTGCACCTGGAGATACCCTCCAGGTCTGCATTGTTAACTTGTACTCAGAAGCCTCTGGCAATCGTCTCTGGTGAAGACGTGTGAAACTCACTCTGCAGGCAGTGTGGAACTGTGAGGGACTGAGGGTGGGCTCAACTCTCAGAAGTAAGATGCTTTTGGACAAGGCGTTCAGCTACCATCTCACATATGGAACTTAGTATGTAGCACCTGTCTACCACAAGAATTACTGGGAAATCGTGAATTGAGCTTGGAGGCACTCGTCTTGTGTGCCGGGAGATTCCAATTACCTCTCCCAGCACTTCCGTCAAACAGCGAGCCTAGGCCTTTTAGAAGCCAAGGGTACCAGCAGGCTGGATGTGGAGGTACAGGCCATAAGCTCAACTCTCAGAAGTGTGTATGCATGGGAGGCAGATGTCTGCTACCCACTCGGACATGGGAGTTGGAACGTAGCTACACTGTGATTGAAGAAGGCCATTGGAAATCGCTGTATTCAACTCAGATACACGGGAGTTCAGGCCCAGTGCTCACACATGCTTTTCCCGCAATCTCTCCCAGCCACTAACATAAGGATGTTAGCAGCTACTCCTACAGTCAGGCAGGATGCGGGAGGGTTCTGCCCTGTCCTCAGCTCTCACAGGGAAGCATGTCTTGAAGCCAGCTGTCAACTAGCTGCATTCCTATGGCAATGAAAAGATAGCAGTATTCTGAGTCAGGAGGTTCCAAGATTACCAGTCGACTGCTCCTGGGGATACCCTCCAGGTCTACATTGTTACCCTGCGTCTCAGAAGCCTCTGGCAAACGTCTCTGCTGAAGACCTGCAAAACTCACTCTGCAGGCACTGTGGAACTGTGAGGGACTGAGGCTGAGCTCAACTCTCAGAAGTAAGATGGTTTTGGACAAGGCGTTCAGCTACCCTCTCACTTATGGAACTTAGTATGTAGCACCAGTCTACCACAGGAATTACTAGGAAATCGCTGAACTGAGCTTGGAGGCACTAGTCTTGTGTGCCGGGTGTTTCCAATTACCTCTCCCAGCACTTCCGTTAAACAGGGAGCCTAGGCCTTTTAGAAGCCAAGGGTACCAGCAGGCTGGATGTGGAGGTACAGGCCATAAGCTCAACTCTCAGAAGTGTGTATGCATGGGAGGCAGATGTCTGCTACCCACTCGGACATGGGATTTGGAAACTAGCTACACTGTGATTGAAGAAGTCCATTGGAAATCGCTGTATTCAACTCAGATACACGGGAGTTCAGGCCCAGTGCTCACACATGCTTTTCCCGTAACCTCTCCCAGCCACTAACATAAGGATGTTAGCAGTTACTCCTACAGTCAGGCAGGATGCGGGAGGGTTCTGCGCTGTCCTCAGCTCTCACAGGGAAGCATGTCCTGAAGCCAGCTGTCAACTAGCTGCATTCCTATGGCAGTGAGAAGGTAGCAGTACTCTGAGTCAGGAGGTTCCAAGATTACCACTCTACTGCACCTGGAGATACCCTCCAGGTCTGCATTGTTAACTTGTACTCAGAAGCCTCTGGCAATCGTCTCTGGTGAAGACGTGTGAAACTCACTCTGCAGGCAGTGTGGAACTGTGAGGGACTGAGGGTGAGCTCAACTCTCAGAAGTAAGATGCTTTGGACAAGGCGTTCAGCTACCTTCTCACATATGGAAGTTAGTATGTAGCACCTGTCTACCACAAGAATTACTGGGAAATCGTGAATTGAGCTTGGAGGCACTCGTCTTGTGTGCCGGGATATTCCAATTACCTCTCCCAGCACTTCCGTCAAACAGCGAGCCTAGGCCTTTTAGAAGCCAAGGGTACCAGCAGGCTGGATGTGGAGGTACAGGCCATAAGCTCAACTCTCAGAAGTGTGTATGCATGGGAGGCAGATGTCTGCTACCCGCTCGTACATGGGATTTGGAACCTAGCTACACTCTGGTTGAGGAAAGCCGTTGGAAATCGCTGTATTCAACTCAGATACACGGGAGTTCAGGCCCAGTGCTCACACATACTTTTCCCGCAACCTCTCCCAGCCACTAACATTAGGATGTTGGCAGCTACTCCTACAGTCAGGCAGCATGCGGGAGGGTTCTGCCCTGTCCTCAGCTCTCTCAGGGAAGCATGTCTTGAAGCCAGCTAGCTGTCAACTAGCTGCATTCCTATGGCAGTGAGAAGGTAGCAGTATTCTGAGTCAGGAGGTTCCAAGATTACCAGTCTACTGCACCTGGGGATACCCTCCAGGTCTGCATTGTTACCTTGCGTCTCAGAAGCCTCTGGAAAACGTCTCTGCTGAAGACCTGCGAAACTCACTCTGCAGGCAGTGTGGAACTGTGAGGGACTGAGGGTGAGCTGAACTCTCAGAAGTAAGATGGTTTTGGACAAGGCGTTCAGCTACCCTCTCACGTATGGAACTTAGTATGTAGCACCAGTCTACCACAGGAATTACTAGGAAATCGCTGAACTGAGCTTGGAGGCACTAGTCTTGTGTGCCGGGTGATTCCAATTACCTCTCCCAGCACTTCCGTCAAACAGTGAGCCTAGGCCTTTTAGAAGCCAAGGGTACCAGCAGGCTGGATGTGGAGGTACAGGCCATAAGCTCAACTCTCAGAAGTGTGTATGCATGGGAGGCAGATGTCTGCTACCCGCTCGTACATGGGATTTGGTACCTAGATACACTGTGACTGAAGAAGGCCATTGGAAATCGCTGTATTCAACTGAGATACACGGGAGTTCAGGCCCAGTGCTCACACATGCTTTTCCCGCAACCTCTCCCAGCCACTAACATAAGGATGTTAGCAGCTACTCCTACAGTCAGGCAGGATGCGGGAGGGTTCTGCCCTGTCCTCAGCTCTCACAGGGAAGCATGTCTTGAAGCCAGCTGTCAACTAGCTGCATTCCTATGGCAGTGAGAAGGTAGCAGTATTCTGAGTCAGGAGGTTCCAAGATTACCAGTCGACTGCACCTGGGGATACCCTCACGGTCTTCATTGTTACCCTGCGTCTCAGAAGCCTCTGGCAAACGTCTCTGCTGAAGACCTGCGAAACTCACTCTGCAGGCAGTGTGGAACTCTGAGGGACTGAGGCTGAGCTCAACTCTCAGAAGTAAGATGGTTTTGGACAAGGCGTTCAGCTACACTCTCACGTATGGAACTTAGTATGTAGCACCAGTCTACCACAGGAATTACTAGGAAATCGCTGAACTGAGCTTGGAGGCAGTAGTCTTGTGTCCTGGGTGATTCCAATTACCTCTCCCAGCACTTCCGTCAAACAGCGAGCCTAGGCCTTTTAGAAGCCAAGGGTACCAGCAGGCTGGATGTGGAGGTACAGGCCATAAGCTCAACTCTCAGAAGTGTGTATGCATGGGAGGCAGATGTCTGCAACCCACTCGGACATGGGAGTTGGAACCTAGCTACACTGTGATTGAAGAAGGCCATTGGAAATCGCTGTATTCAACTCAGATACACGGGAGTTCAGGCCCAGTGCTCACACATGCTTTTCCCGCAACCTCTCCCAGCCACTAACATAAGGATGTTAGCAGCTACTCCTACAGTCAGGCAGGATGCGGGAGGGTTCTGCCCTGTCCTCAGGTCTCACAGGGAAGCATGTCTTGAAGCCAGCTGTCAACTAGCTGCATTCCTATGGCAGTGAGAATGTAGCAGTACCCTGAGTCAGGAGGTTCCAAGATTACCACTCTACTGCACCTCCAGGTCTGCATTGTTAACTTGTACTCAGAAGCCTGTGGTAATCGTCTCTGGTGAAGACGTGTGAAACTCACTCTGCAGGCAGTGTGGAACTGTGAGGGACTGAGGGTGGGCTCAACTCTCAGAAGTAAGATGCTTTTGGACAAGGCGTTCAGCTACCATCTCACATATGGAACTTAGTATGTAGCACCTGTCTACCACAAGAATTACTGGGAAATCGTGAATTGAGCTTGGAGGCACTCGTCTTGTGTGCCGGGAGATTCCAATTACCTCTCCCAGCACTTCCGTCAAACATTGAGCCTAGGCCTTTTAGAAGCCAAGGGTACCAGCAGGCTGGATGTGGAGTTACAAGCCATAAGCTCAACTCTCAGAAGTGTGTATGCATGGGAGGCAGATGTCTGCTACCCACTCGGACATGGGAGTTGGAACCTAGCTACACTGTGATTGAAGAAGGCCATTGGAAATCGCTGTATTCAACTCAGATACACGGGAGTTCAGGCCCAGTGCTCACACATGCTTTTCCCGCAACCTCTCCCAGCCACTAACATAAGGATGTTAGCAGCTACTCCTACAGTCAGGCAGGATGCGGGAGGGTTCTGCCCTGTCCTCAGCTCTCACAGGGAAGCATGTCTTGAAGCCAGCTAGCTGTCAACTAGCTGCATTCCTATGGCAGTGAGAAGGTAGCAGTATTCTGAGTCAGGAGGTTCCAAGATTACCAGTCTACTGCACCTGGGGATACCCTCCAGGTCTGCATTGTTACCCTGCGTCTCAGAAGAGTCTGGCAAACGTCTCTGCTGAAGACCTGCGAAACTCACTCTGCAGGCAGTGTGGAACTGTGAGGGACTGAGGCTGAGCTCAACTCTCAGAAGTAAGATGGTTTTGGACAAGGCGTTCAGCTACCCTCTCACGTATGGAACTTACTATGTAGCACCAGTCTACCACAGGAATTACTAGGAAATCGCTGAACTGAGCTTGGAGGCACTAGTCTTGTGTGCCGGGTGATTCCAATTACCTCTCCCAGCACTTCCGTCAAACAGCGAGCCTAGGCCTTTTAGAAGCCAAGGGTACCAGCAGGCTGGATGTGGAGGTACAGGCCATAAGCTCAACTCTCAGAAGTGTGTATGCATGGGAGGCAGATGTCTGCTACCCACTCCGACATGGGAGTTGGAACCTAGCTACACTGTGATTGAAGAAGGCCTTTGGAAATCGCTGTATTCAACTCAGATACACGGGAGTTCAGGCCCAGTGCTCACACATGCTTTTCCCGCAACCTCTCCCAGCCACTAACATAAGGATGTTAGCAGCTACTCCTACAGTCAGGCAGGATGCGGGAGGGTTCTGCCCTGTCCTCAGCTCTCACAGGGAAGCATGTCTTGAAGCCAGCTGTCAACTAGCTGCATTCCTATGGCAGTGAGAATGTAGCAGTACTCTGAGTCAGGAGGTTCCAAGATTACCACTCTACTGCACCTGGAGATACCCTCCAGGTCTGCATTGTTAACTTGTACTCAGAAGCCTCTGGCAATCGTCTCTGGTGAAGACGTGTGAAACTCACTCTGCAGGCAGTGTGGAACTGTGAGGGACTGAGGGTCGGCTCAACTCTCAGAAGTAAGATGCTTTTGGACAAGGCGTTCAGCTACCATCTCACATATGGAACTTAGTATGTAGCACCTGTCTACCACAAGAATTACTGGGAAATCGTGAATTGAGCTTGGAGGCACTCGTCTTGTGTGCCGGGACATTCCAATTACCTCTCCCAGCACTTCCGTCAAACAGCGAGCCTAGGCCTTTTAGAAGCCAAGGGTACCAGCAGGCTGGATGTGGAGTTACAGGCCATAAGCTCAACTCTCAGAAGTGTGTATGCATGGGAGGCAGATGTCTGCTACCCACTCGGACATGGGAGTTGGAACCTAGCTACACTGTGATTGAAGAAGGCCATTGGAAATCGCTGTATTCAACTCAGATACACGGGAGTTCAGGCCCAGTGCTCACACATGCTTTTCCCGCAACCTCTCCCAGCCACTAACATAAGGATGTTAGCAGCTACTCCTACAGTCAGGCAGGATGCGGGAGGGTTCTGCCCTGTCCTCAGCTCTCACAGGGAAGCATGTCTTGAAGCCAGCTAGCTGTCAACTAGCTGCATTCCTATGGCAGTGAGAAGGTAGCAGTATTCTGAGTCAGGAGGTTCCAAGATTACCAGTCTACTGCACCTGGGGATACCCTCCAGGTCTGCATTGTTACCCTGCGTCTCAGAAGCCTCTGGCAAACGTCTCTGCTGAAATCCTGCGAAACTCACTCTGCAGGCAGTGTGGAACTGTGAGGGACTGAGGGTGAGCTCAACTCTCAGAAGTAAGATGGTTTTCGACAAGGCGTTCAACTACTCCCTCACGTATGGAACTTAGTATGTAGCACCAGTCTACCACAGGAATTACTAGGAAATCGCTGAACTGAGCTTGGAGGCACTAGTCTTGTGTGCCGGGTGATTCCAATTACCTCTCCCAGCACTTCCGTCAAACAGCGAGCCTAGGCCTTTTAGAAGCCAAGGGTACCAGCAGGCTGGATGTGGAGTTACAGGCCATGAGTTCAACTCTCAGACGTGTATATGCATGGGAGGCAGATGTCTGCTACCTACTAGGACATGGGAGTTGGAACCTAGCTACAGTGTGATTGAAGAAGGCCATTGGAAATCGCTGTATTCAACTCAGATACACGGGAGTTCAGGCCCAGTGCTCACACATGCTTTTCCCGCAATCTCTCCGAGCCACTAACATAAGGATGTTAGCAGCTACTCCTACAGTCAGGCAGGATGCGGGAGGGTTCTGCCCTGTCCTCAGCTCTCACAGGGAAGCATGTCTTGAAGCCAGCTGTCAACTAGCTGCATTCATATGGCAGTGAGAAGGTAGCAGTATTCTGAGTCAGGAGGTTCCAAGATTACCAGTCGACTGCACCTGGGGATACCCTCCAGGTCTGCATTGTTACCCTGCGTCTCAGAAGCCTCTGGCAAACGTCTCTGCTGAAGACCTGCGAAACTCACTCTGCAGGCAGTGTGGAACTGTGAGGGACTGAGGGTGGGCTCAACTCTCAGAAGTAAGATGGTTTTGGACAAGGCGTTCAGCTACCCTCTCACGTATGGAACTTACTATGTAGCACCAGTCTACCACAGGAATTACTAGGAAATCGCTGAACTGAGCTTGGAGGCACTAGTCTTGTGTGCCGGGTGATTCCAATTACCTCTCCCAGCACTTCCGTCAAACAGCGAGCCTAGGCCTTTTAGAAGCCAAGGGTACCAGCAGGCTGGATGTGGAGGTACAGGCCATAAGCTCAACTCTCAGAAGTGTGTATGCATCGGAGGCAGATGTCTGCTACCCACTCGGACATGGGAGTTGGAACCTAGCTACAGTGTGATTGAAGAAGGCCATTGGAAATCGCTGTATTCAACTCAGATACACGGGAGTTCAGGCCCAGTGCTCACACATGCTTTTCCCGCAACCTCTCCCAGCCACTAACATAAGGATGTTAGCAGCTACTCCTACAGTCAGGCAGGATGCGGGAGGGTTCTGCCCTGTCCTCAGCTCTCACAGGGAAGCATGTCTTGAAGCCAGCTGTCAACTAGCTGCATTCCTATGGCAGTGAGAATGTAGCAGTACTCTGAGTCAGGAGGTTCCAAGATTACCACTCTACTGCACCTGGAGATACCCTCCAGGTCTGCATTGTTAACTTGTACTCAGAAGCCTCTGGCAATCGTCTCTGGTGAAGACGTGTGAAACTCACTCTGCAGGCAGTGTGGAACTGTGAGGGACTGAGGGTGGGCTCAACTCTCAGAAGTAAGATGCTTTTGGACAAGGCGTTCAGCTACCATCTCACATATGGAACTTAGTATGTAGCACCTGTCTACCACAAGAATTACTGGGAAATCGTGAATTGAGCTTGGAGGCACTCGTCTTGTGTGCCGGGAGATTCCAATTACCTCTCCCAGCACTTCCGTCAAACATTGAGCCTAGGCCTTTTAGAAGCCAAGGGTACCAGCAGGCTGGATGTGGAGTTACAGGCCATAAGCTCAACTCTCAGAAGTGTGTATGCATGGGAGGCAGATGTCTGCTACCCACTCGGACATGGGAGTTGGAACCTAGCTACACTGTGATTGAAGAAGGCCATTGGAAATCGCTGTATTCAACTCAGATACACGGGAGTTCAGGCCCAGTGCTCACACATGCTTTTCCCGCAACCTCTCCCAGCCACTAACATAAGGATGTTAGCAGCTACTCCTACAGTCAGGCAGGATGCGGGATGGTTCTGCCCTGTCCTCAGCTCTCACAGGGAAGCATGTCTTGAAGCCAGCTAGCTGTCAACTAGCTGCATTCCTATGGCAGTGAGAAGGTAGCAGTATTCTGAGTCAGGAGGTTCCAAGATTACCAGTCTACTGCACCTGGGGATACCCTCCAGGTCTGCATTGTTACCCTGCGTCTCAGAAGCCTCTGGCAAACGTCTCTGCTGAAGTCCTGCGAAACTCACTCTGCAGGCAGTGTGGAACTGTGAGGGAATGAGGGTGAGCTCAACTCTCAGAAGTAAGATGGTTTTGGACAAGGCGTTCAACTACTCCCTCACGTATGGAACTTAGTATGTAGCACCAGTCTACCACAGGAATTACTAGGAAATCGCTGAACTGAGCTTGGAGGCACTAGTCTTGTGTGCCGGGTGATTCCAATTACCTCTCCCAGCACTTCCGTCAAACAGCGAGCCTAGGCCTTTTAGAAGCCAAGGGTACCAGCAGGCTGGATGTGGAGTTACAGGCCATAAGTTCAACTCTCAGAGGTGTATATGCATGGGAGGCAGATGTCTGCTACCTACTAGGACATGGGAGTTGGAACCTAGCTACAGTGTGATTGAAGAAGGCCATTGGAAATCGCTGTATTCAACTCAGATACACGGGAGTTCAGGCCCAGTGCTCACACATGCTTTTCCCGCAATCTCTCCGAGCCACTAACATAAGGATGTTAGCAGCTACTCCTACAGTCAGGCAGGATGCGGGAGGGTTCTGCCCTGTCCTCAGCTCTCACAGGGAAGCATGTCTTGAAGCCAGCTGTCAACTAGCTGCATTCATATGGCAGTGAGAAGGTAGCAGTATTCTGAGTCAGGAGGTTCCAAGATTACCAGTCGACTGCACCTGGGGATACCCTCCAGGTCTGCATTGTTACCCTGCGTCTCAGAAGAGTCTGGCAAACGTCTCTGCTGAAGAACTGCGAAACTCACTCTGCAGGCAGTGTGGAACAGTGAGGGACTGAGGCTGAGCTCAACTCTCAGAAGTAAGATGGTTTTGGACAAGGCGTTCAGCTACCCTCTCACGTATGGAACTTACTATGTAGCACCAGTCTACCACAGGAATTACTAGGAAATCGCTGAACTGAGCTTGGAGGCACTAGTCTTGTGTGCCGGGTGATTCCAATTACCTCTCCCAGCACTTCCGTCAAACAGCGAGCCTAGGCCTTTTAGAAGCCAAGGGTACCAGCAGGCTGGATGTGGAGGTACAGGCCATAAGCTCAACTCTCAGAAGTGTGTATGCATGGGAGGCAGATGTCTGCTACCCACTCCGACATGGGAGTTGGAACCTAGCTACACTGTGATTGAAGAAGGCCTTTGGAAATCGCTGTATTCAACTCAGATACACGGGAGTTCAGGCCCAGTGCTCACACATGCTTTTCCCGCAACCTCTCCCAGCCACTAACATAAGGATGTTAGCAGCTACTCCTACATTCAGGCAGGATGCGGGAGGGTTCTGCCCTGTCCTCAGCTCTCACAGGGAAGCATGTCTTGAAGCCAGCTGTCAACTAGCTGCATTCCTATGGCAGTGAGAATGTAGCAGTACTCTGAGTCAGGAGGTTCCAAGATTACCACTCTACTGCACCTGGAGATACCCTCCAGGTCTGCATTGTTAACTTGTACTCAGAAGCCTCTGGCAATCGTCTCTGGTGAAGACGTGTGAAACTCACTCTGCAGGCAGTGTGGAACTGTGAGGGACTGAGGGTGGGCTCAACTCTCAGAAGTAAGATGCTTTTGGACAAGGCGTTCAGCTACCATCTCACATATGGAACTTAGTATGTAGCACCTGTCTACCACAAGAATTACTGGGAAATCGTGAATTGAGCTTGGAGGCACTCGTCTTGTGTGCCGGGAGATTCCAATTACCTCTCCCAGCACTTCCGTCAAACATTGAGCCTAGGCCTTTTAGAAGCCAAGTGTACCAGCAGGCTGGATGTGGAGTTACAGGCCATAAGCTCAACTCTCAGAAGTGTGTATGCATGGGAGGCAGATGTCTGCTACCCACTCGGACATGGGAGTTGGAACCTAGCTACACTGTGATTGAAGAAGGCCATTGGAAATCGCTGTATTCAACTCAGATACACGGGAGTTCAGGCCCAGTGCTCACACATGCTTTTCCCGCAACCTCTCCCAGCCACTAACATAAGGATGTTAGCAGCTACTCCTACAGTCAGGCAGGATGCGGGAGGGTTCTGCCCTGTCCTCAGCTCTCACAGGGAAGCATGTCTTGAAGCCAGCTAGCTGTCAACTAGCTGCATTCCTATGGCAGTGAGAAGGTAGCAGTATTCTGAGTCAGGAGGTTCCAAGATTACCAGTCTACTGCACCTGGGGATACCCTCCAGGTCTGCATTGTTACCCTGCGTCTCAGAAGCCTCTGGCAAACGTCTCTGCTGAAGTCCTGCGAAACTCACTCTGCAGGCAGTGTGGAACTGTGAGGGACTGAGGGTGAGCTCAACTCTCAGAAGTAAGATGGTTTTGGACAATGCGTTCAGCTACTCCCTCACGTATGGAACTTACTATGTAGCACCAGTCTACCACAGGAATTACTAGGAAATCGCTGAACTGAGCTTGGAGGCACTAGTCTTGTGTGCCGGGTGATTCCAATTACCTCTCCCAGCACTTCCGTCAAACAGCGAGCCTAGGCCTTTTAGAAGCCAAGGGTACCAGCAGGCTGGATGTGGAGGTACAGGCCATAAGCTCAACTCTCAGAAGTGTGTATGCATGGGCGGCAGATGTCTGCTACCTACTAGGACATGGGAGTTGGAACCTAGCTACAGTGTGATTGAAGAAGGCCATTGGAAATCGCTGTATTCAACTCAGATACACGGGAGTTCAGGCCCAGTGCTCACACATGCTTTTCCCGCAATCTCTCCCAGCCACTAACATAAGGATGTTAGCAGCTACTCCTACAGTCAGGCAGGATGCGGGAGGGTTCTGCCCTGTCCTCAGCTCTCACAGGGAAGCATGTCTTGAAGCCAGCTGTCAACTAGCTGCATTCATATGGCAGTGAGAAGGTATCAGTATTCTGAGTCAGGAGGTTCCAAGATTACCAGTCGACTGCACCTGGGGATACCCTCCAGGTCTGCATTGTTGCCCTGCGTCTCAGAAGCCTCTGGCAAACGTCTCTGCTGAAGACCTGCGAAACTCACTCTGCAGGCAGTGTGGAACTGTGAGGGACTGAGGCTGAGCTCAACTCTCAGAAGTAAGATGGTTTTGGACAAGGCGTTCAGCTACCCTCTCACGTATGGAACTTAGTATGTAGCACCAGTCTACCAGAGGAATTACTAGGAAATCGCTGAACTGAGCTTGGAGGCTCTAGTCTTGTGTGCCGGGTGATTCCAATTACCTCTCCCAGCACTTCCGTCAAACAGCGAGCCTAGGCCTTTTAGAAGCCAAGGGTACCAGCAGGCTGGATGTGGAGGTACAGGCCATAAGCTCAACTCTCAGAAGTGTGTATGCATGGGAGGCAGATGTCTGCTACCCACTCTGACATGGGAGTTGGAACCTAGCTACACTGTGATTGAAGAAGGCCATTGGAAATCGCTGTATTCAACTCAGATACACGGGAGTTCAAGCCCAGTGCTCACACATGCTTTTCCCGCAACCTCTCCCAGCCACTAACATAAGGATGTTAGCAGCTACTCCTACAGTCAGGCAGGATGCGGGAGGGTTCTGCCCTGTCCTCAGCTCTCACAGGGAAGCATGTCTTGAAGCCAGCTGTCAACTAGCTGCATTCCTATGGCAGTGAGAAGATAGCAGTACTCTGAGTCAGGAGGTTCCAAGATTACCACTCTACTGCACCACGAGATACCCTCCAGGTCTGCATTGTTAACTTGTACTCAGAAGCCTCTGGCATTCGTCTCTGGTGAAGACGTGTGAAACTCACTCTGCAGGCAGTGTGGAACTGTGAGGGACAGAGGGTGGGCTCCACTCTCAGAAGTAAGATGCTTTTGGACAAGGCGTTCAGCTACCATCTCACATATGGAACTTATTATGTAGCACCTGTCTACCACAAGAATTACTGGGAAATCGTGAATTAAGCTTGGAGGTACTCGTCTTGTGTGACGGGAGATTCCATTTACCTCTCCCAGCACTTCCGCCAAACAGCGAGCCTAGGCCTTTTAGAAGCCAAGGGTACCAGCAGGCTGGATGTGGAGGTACAGGCCATAAGCTCAACTCTCAGAAGTGTGTATGCATGGGAGGCAGATGTCTGCTACCCTTCGGACATGGGAGTTGGAACCTAGCTACACTGTGATTGAAGAAGGCCATTGGAAATCGCTGTATTCAACTCAGATACACGGGAGTTCAGGCCCAGTGCTCACACATGCTTTTCCCGCAACCTCTCCCAGCCACTAACATTAGGATGTTAGCAGCTACTCCTACAGTCAGGCAGCATGCGGGAGGGTTCTGCCCTGTCCTCAGCTCTCTCAGGGAAGCATGTCTTGAAGACAGCTAGCTGTCAACTAGCTGAATTCCTATGGCAGCTAGAAGGTAGCAGTATTCTGAGTCAGGAGGTTCCAAGATTACCAGTCGACTGCACCTGGGGATACCCTCCAGGTCTGCATTGTTACCCTGCGTCTCAGAAGCCTCTGGCAAACGTCTCTGCTGAAGACCTGCGAAACTCACTCTGCAGGCAGTGTGGAACTGTGAGGGACTGAGGGTGAGCTCAACTCTCAGAAGTAAGATGGTTTTGGACAAGGCGTTCATCTACCCTCTCACGTATGGAACTTAGTATGTAGCACCAGTCTATCACAGGTATTACTAGGAAATCGCTGAACTGAGCTTGGAGGCACTAGTCTTGTGTGCCGGGTGATTCCAATTACCACTCCCAGCACTTCCGTCAAACAGCGAGCCTAGGCCTTTTAGAAGCCAAGGGTAACAGCAGGCTGGATGTGGAGGTACAGGCCATAAGCTCAACTCTCAGAAGTGTGTATGCATGGGAGGCAGATGTCTGCTACCCACTCGGACATGGGAGTTGGAACCTAGCTACACTGTGATTGAAGAAGGCCATTGGAAATCGCCGTATTCAACTCAGATACACGGGAGTTCAGGCCCAGTGCTCACACATGCTTTTCCCGCAACCTCTCCCATCCACTAACATAAGGATGTTAGCAGCTACTCCTACAGTCAGGCAGGATGCGGGAGGGTTCTGCCCTGTCCTCAGCTCTCACAGGGAAGCATGTCTTGAAGCCAGCTGTCAACTAACTGCATTCCTATGGCAGTGAGAAGGTAGCAGTACTCTGTGTCAGGAGGTTCCAAGAGTACCACTCTACTGCACCTGGAGATACCCTCCAGGTCTGCATTGTTAACTTGTACTCAGAAGCCTCTGGCAATCGTCTCTGGTGAAGACGTGTGAAACTCACTCTGCAGGCCGTGTGGAACTGTGAGGGACTGAGGGTGGGCTCAACTCTCAGAAGTAAGATGCTTTTGGACAAGGCGTTCAGCTACCATCTCACATATGGAACTTAGTATGTAGCACCTGTCTACCACAAGAATTACTGGGAAATCGTGAATTGAGCTTGGAGGCACTCGTCTTGTGTGCCGGGAGATTCCAATTACCTCTCCCAGCACTTCCGTCAAACAGCGAGCCTAGGCCTTTTAGAAGCCAAGGGTACCAGCAGGCTGGATGTGGAGGTACAGGCCATAAGCTCAACTCTCAGAAGTGTATATGCATGGGAGGCCGATGTCTGCTACTAACTCGGACATGGGAGTTGGAACCTAGCAACACTGTGATTGAAGAAGGCCATTGGAAATCGCTGTATTCAACTCAGATACACGGGAGTTCAGGCCCAGTGCTCACACATGCTTTTCCCGCAACCTCTCCCAGCCACTAACATAAGGATGTTAGCAGCTACTCCTACAGTCAGGCAGGATGCGGGAGGGTTCTGCCCTGTCCTCAGCTCTCACAGGGAAGCATGTCTTGAAGCCAGCTGTCAACTAGCTGCATTCCTATGGCAGTGAGAAGATAGCAGTACTCTGAGTCAGGAAGTTACAAGATTACCACTCTACTGCACCTTGAGATACCCTCCAGGTCTGCATTGTTAACTTGTACTCAGAAGCCTCTGGCAATCGTCTCTGGTGAAGACGTGTGAAACTCACTCTGCAGGCAGTGTGGAACTGTGAGGGACAGAGGGTGGGCTCCACTCTCAGAAGTAAGATGCTTTTGGACAAGGCGTTCAGCTACCATCTCACATATGGAACTTAGTATGTAGCACGAGTCTACCACAGGAATTACTGGGAAATCGTGAATTTAGCTTGGAGGTACTCGTCTTGTGTGACGGGAGATTCCAATTACCTCTCCCAGCACTTCCGTCAAACAGCGAGCCTAGGCCTTTTAGAAGCCAAGGGTACCAGCAGGCTGGATGTGGAGGTACAGGCCATAAGCTCAACTCTCAGAAGTGTGTATGCATGGGAGGCAGATGTCTGCTACCCGCTCGTACATGGGATTTGGAACCTAGCTACACTCTGGTTGAGGAAAGCCGTTGGAAATCGCTGTATTCAACTCAGATACACGGGAGTTCAGGCCCAGTGCTCACACATGCTTTTCCCGCAACCTCTCCCAGCCACTAACATTAGGATGTTAGCAGCTACTCCTACAGTCAGGCAGCATGCGGGAGGGTTCTGCCCTGTCCTCAGCTCTCACAGGGAAGCATGTCTTGAAGCCAGCTGTCAACTAGCTGCATTCCAATGGCACTGAGAAGGTAGCTGTATTCTGAGTCAGGAGGTTCCAAGATTACCAGTCTACTGCACCTGGGGATACCCTCCAGGTCTGCATTGTTACCCTGCGTCTCAGAAGCCTCTGGCAAACGTCTCTGCTGAAGACCTGCGAAACTCACTCTGCAGGCAGTGTGGAACTCTGGGGGACTGAGGGTGAGCTCAACTCTCAGAAGTAAGATGGTTTTGGACAAGGCGTTCAGCTACCCTCTCACGTATGGAACTTATTATGTAGCTCCAGTCTACCACAGGAATTACTAGGAAATCGCTGAACTGAGCTTGGAGGCCCTAGTCTTGTGTGTCGGGTGATTCCAATTACCTCTCCCAGCACCTCCGTCAAACAGTGAGCCTAGGACTTTTAGAAGCCAAGGGTACCAGCAGGCTGGATGTGGAGGTACAGGCCATAAGCTCAACTCTCAGAAGTGTGTATGCATGGGAGGCAGATGTCTGCTACCCACTCGGACATGGGATTTGGAACCTAGCTACACTGTGATTGAAGAAGGCCATTGGAAATCGCTGTATTCAACTCAGATACACGGGAGTTCAGGCCCAGTGCTCACACATGCTTTTCCCGCAACCTCTCAAGGCCACTAACATAAGGATGTTAGCAGCTACTCCTACAGTCAGGCAGGATGCGGGAGGGTTCTGCGCTGTCCTCAGCTCTCACAGGGAAGCATGTCTTGATGCCAGCTGTCAACTAGCTGCATTCCTATGGCAGTGAGAAGGTAGCAGTACTCTGAGTCAGGAGGTTCCAAGATTACCACTCTACTGCACCTGGAGATATAATCCAGGTCTGCATTGTTAACTTGTACTCAGAAGCCTCTGGCAATCGTCTCTGGTGAAGACGTGTGAAACTCACTCTGCAGGCAGTGTGGAACTGTGAGGGACTGAGGGTGAGCTCAACTCTCAGAAGTAAGATGCTTTTGGACAAGGCGTTCAGCTACCTTCTCACATATGGAACTTAGTATGTAGCACCTGTCTACCACAAGAATTACTGGGAAATCGTGAATTGAGCTTGGAGGCACTCGTCTTGTGTGCCGGGAGATTCCAATTACCTCTCCCAGCACTTCCGTCAAACAGCGAGCCTAGGCCTTTTAGAAGCCAAGGGTACCAGCAGGCTGGATGTGGAGGTACAGGCCATAAGCTCAACTCTCAGAAGTGTGTATGCATGGGAGGCAGATGTCTGCTACCCGCTCGTACATGGGATTTGGAACCTAGCTACACTCTGGTTGAGGAAAGCCGTTGGAAATCGCTGTATTCAACTCAGATACACGGGAGTTCAGGCCCAGTGCTCACACATGCTTTTCCCGCAACCTCTCCCAGCCACTAACATTAGGATGTTAGCAGCTACTCCAACAGTCAGGCAGCATGCGGGAGGGTTCTGCCCTGTCCTCAGCTCTCTCAGGGAAGCATGTCTTGAAGCCAGCTAGCTGTCAACTAGCTGCATTCCTATGGCAGTGAGAATGTAGCAGTATTCTGAGTCAGGAGGTTCCAAGATTACCAGTCGACTGCACCTGGGGATACCCTCCAGGTCTGCATTGTTACCCTGCGTCTCAGAAGCCTCTGGCAAACGTCTCTGCTGATGACCTGCGAAACTCACTCTGCAGGCAGTGTGGAACTGTGAGGGACTGAGGCTGAGCTCAACTCTCAGAAGTAAGATGGTTTTGGACAAGGCGTTCAGCTACACTCTCACGTATGGAACTTAGTATGTAGCACCAGTCTACCACAGGAATTACTAGGAAATATCTGAACTGAGCTTGGAGGCAGTAGTCTTGTGTGCCTGGTGATTCCAATTACCTCTCCCAGCACTTCCGTCAAACAGCGAGCCTAGGCCTTTTAGAAGCCAAGGGTACCAGCAGGCTGGATGTGGAGGTACAGGCCATAAGCTCAACTCTCAGAAGTGTGTATGCATGGGAGGCAGATGTCTGCTACCCACTCGGACATCGGAGTTGGAACCTAGCTACACTGTGATTGAAGAAGGCCATTGGAAATCGCTTTATTCAACTCAGATACACGGGAGTTCAGGCCCAGTGCTCACACATGCTTTTCCCGCAACCTCTCCCAGCCACTAACATAAGGATGTTAGCAGCTACTCCTACAGTCAGGCAGGATGCGGGAGGGTTCTGCCCTGTCCTCAGCTCTCACAGGGAAGCATGTCTTGAAGCCAGCTGTCAACTAGCTGCATTCCTATGGCAGTGAGAAGGTAGCAGTACTCTGAGTCAGGAGGTTCCAAGATTACCACTCTACTGCACCTGGAGATACCCTCCAGGTCTGCATTGTTAACTTGTACTCAGAAGCCTCTGGCAATCGTCTCTGGTGAAGACGTGTGAAACTCACTCTGCAGGCAGTGTGGAACTGTGAGGGACTGAGGGTGGGCTCAACTCTCAGAAGTAAGATGCTTTTGGACAAGGCGTTCAGCTACAATCTCACATATGGAACTTAGTATGTAGCACCTGTCTACCACAAGAATTACTGGGAAATCGTTAATTGAGCTTGGAGGCACTCGTCTTGTGTGCCGGGAGATTCCAATTACCTCTCCCAGCACTTCCGTCAAACAGCGAGCCTAGGCCTTTTAGAAGCCAAGGGTACCAGCAGGCTGGATGTGGAGGTACAGGCCATAACCTCAACTCTCAGAATTGTGTATGCATGGGAGGCAGATGTCTGCTACCCGCTCGTACATGGGATTTGGAAACTAGCTACACTCTGGTTGAGGAAAGCCGTTGGAAATCGCTGTATTCAACTCAGATACACGGGAGTTCAGGCCCAGTGCTCACACATGCTTTTCCCCCAACCTCTCCCAGCCACTAACATTAGGATGTTAGCAGCTACTCCTACAGTCAGGCAGCATGCGGGAGGGTTCTGCCCTGTCCTCAGCTCTCACAGGGAAGCATGTCTTGAAGCCAGTCGTCAACTAGCTGCATTCCTATGGCAGTGAGAAGGTAGCAGTATTCTGAGTCAGGAGTTTCCAAGATTACCTGTCTACTGCACCTGGGGATACCCTCCAGGTCTGCATTGTTACCCTGCGTCTCAGAAGCCTCTGGCAAACGTCTCTGCTGAAGACCTGCGAAACTCACTCTGCAGGCAGTGTGGAACTGTGAGGGACTGAGGGTGAGCTCAACTCTCAGAAGTAAGATGGTTTTGGACAAGGCGTTCAGCTACCCTCTCACGTATGGAACTTAGTATGTAGCACCAGTCTACCACAGGAATTACTAGGAAATCGCTGAACTGAGCTTGGAGGCACTAGTCTTGTGTGCCGGGTGATTCCAATTACCACTCCCAGCACTTCCGTCAAACAGCGAGCCTAGGCCTTTTAGAAGCCAAGGGTACCAGCAGGCTGGATGTGGAGGTACAGGCCATAAACTCAACTATCAGAAGTGTGTATGCATGGGAGGCAGATGTCTGCTACTAACTCGGACATGGGAGTTGGAACCTAGCAACACTGTGATTGAAGAAGGCCATTGGAAATCGCTGTATTCAACTCAGTTACACGGGAGTTCAGGCCCAGTGCTCACACATGCTTTTCCCGCAACCTCTCCCAGCCACTAACATAAGGATGTTAGCAGCTACTCCTACAGTCAGGCAGGATGCGGGAGGGTTCTGCCCTGTCCTCAGCTCTCACAGGGAAGCATGTCTTGAAGCCAGCTGTCAACTAGCTGCATTCCTATGGCAGTGAGAAGATAGCAGTACTCTGAGTCAGGAAGTTCCAAGATTACCACTCTACTGCACCTGGAGATACCCTCCAGGTCTGCATTGTTAACTTGTACTCAGAAGCCTCTGGCAATCGTCTCTGGTGAAGACGTGTGAAACTCACTCTGCAGGCAGTGTGGAACTGTGAGGGACAGAGGGTGGGCTCCACTCTCAGAAGTAAGATGCTTTTGGACAAGGCGTTCAGCTACCATCTCACATATGGAACTTAGTATGTAGCACCTGTCTACCACAAGAATTACTGGGAAATCGTGAATTTAGCTTGGAGGTACTCGTCTTGTGTGACGGGAGATTCCAATTACCTCTCCCAGCACTTCCGTCAAACAGCGAGCCTAGGCCTTTTAGAAGCCAAGGTTACCAGCAGGCTGGATGTGGAGGTACAGGCCATAAGCTCAACTCTCAGAAGTGTGTATGCATGGGAGGCAGATGTCTGCTACCCACTCGGACATGGGAGTTGGAACCTAGCTACACTCTGATTGAAGAAGGCCATTGGAAATCGCTGTATTCAACTCAGATACACGGGAGTTCAGGCCCAGTGCTCACACATGCTTTTCCCGCAATCTCTCCGAGCCACTAACATAAGGATGTTAGCAGCTACTCCTACAGTCAGGCAGGATGCGGGAGGGTTCTGCCCTGTCCTCAGCTCTCACAGGGAAGCATGTCTTGAAGCCAGCTGTCAACTAGCTGCATTCATATGGCAGTGAGAAGGTAGCAGTATTCTGAGTCAGGAGGTTCCAAGATTACCAGTCGACTGCACCTGGGGATACCCTCCAGGTCTGCATTGTTACCCTGCGTCTCAGAAGAGTCTGGCAAACGTCTCTGCTGAAGACCTGCGAAACTCACTCTGCAGGCAGTGTGGAACTGTGAGGGACTGAGGCTGAGCTCAACTCTCAGAAGTAAGATGGTTTTGGACAAGGCGTTCAGCTACCCTCTCACGTATGGAACTTACTATGTAGCACCAGTCTACCACAGGAATTACTAGGAAATCGCTGAACTGAGCTTGGAGGCACTAGTCTTGTGTGCCGGGTGATTCCAATTACCTCTCCCAGCACTTCCGTCAAACAGCGAGCCTAGGCCTTTTAGAAGCCAAGGGTACCAGCAGGCTGGATGTGGAGGTACAGGCCATAAGCTCAACTCTCAGAAGTGTGTATGCATGGGAGGCAGATGTCTGCTACCCACTCGGACATGGGAGTTGGAACCTAGCTACACTGTGATTGAAGAAGGCCTTTGGAAATCGCTGTATTCAACTCAGATACACGGGAGTTCAGGCCCAGTGCTCACACATGCTTTTCCCGCAACCTCTCCCAGCCACTAACATAAGGATGTTAGCAGCTACTCCTACAGTCAGGCAGGATGCGGGAGGGTTCTGCCCTGTCCTCAGCTCTCACAGGGAAGCATGTCTTGAAGCCAGCTGTCAACTAGCTGCATTCCTATGGCAGTGAGAATGTAGCAGTACTCTGAGTCAGGAGGTTCCAAGTTTACCACTCTACTGCACCTGGAGATACCCTCCAGGTCTGCATTGTTAACTTGTACTCAGAAGCCTCTGGCAATCGTCTCTGGTGAAGACGTGTGAAACTCACTCTGCAGGCAGTGTGGAACTGTGAGGGACTGAGGGTGGGCTCAACTCTCAGAAGTAAGATGCTTTTGGACAAGGCGTTCAGCTACCATCTCACATATGGAACTTAGTATGTAGCACCTGTCTACCACAAGAATTACTGGGAAATCGTGAATTGAGCTTGGAGGCACTCGTCTTGTGTGCCGGGAGATTCCAATTACCTCTCCCAGCACTTCCGTCAAACATTGAGCCTAGGCCTTTTAGAAGCCAAGGGTACCAGCAGGCTGGATGCGGAGTTACAGGCCATAAGCTCAACTCTCAGAAGTGTGTATGCATGGGAGGCAGATGTCTGCTACCCACTCGGACATGGGAGTTGGAACCTAGCTACACTGTGATTGAAGAAGACCATTGGAAATCGCTGTATTCAACTCAGATACACGGGAGTTCAGGCCCAGTGCTCACACATGCTTTTCCCGCAACCTCTCCCAGCCACTAACATAAGGATGTTAGCAGCTACTCCTACAGTCAGGCAGGATGCGGGAGGGTTCTGCCCTGTCCTCAGCTCTCACAGGGAAGCATGTCTTGAAGCCAGCTAGCTGTCAACTAGCTGCATTCCTATGGCAGTGAGAAGGTAGCAGTATTCTGAGTCAGGAGGTTCCAAGATTACCAGTCGACTGCACCTGGGGATACCCTCCAGGTCTGCATTGTTACCCTGCGTCTCAGAAGCCTCTGGCAAACGTCTCTGCTGAAGTCCTGCGAAACTCACTCTGCAGGCAGTGTGGAACTGTGAGGGACTGAGGGTGAGCTCAACTCTCAGAAGTAAGATGGTTTTGGACAAGGCGTTCAGCTACTCCCTCACGTATGGAACTTAGTATGTAGCATCAGTCTACCACAGGAATTACTAGGAAATCGCTGAACTGAGCTTGGAGGCACTAGTCTTGTGTGCCGGGTGATTCCAATTACCTCTCCCAGCACTTCCGTCAAACAGCGAGCCTAGGCCTTTTGGAAGCCAAGGGTACCAGCAGGCTGGATGTGGAGGTACAGGCCATAAGCTCAACTCTCAGAAGTGTGTATGCATGGGAGGCAGATGTCTGCTACCCACTCGGACATCGGAGTTGGAACCTAGCTACACTGTGATTGAAGAAGGCCATTGGAAATCGCTGTATTCAACTCAGATACACGGGAGTTCAGGCCCAGTGCTCACACATGCTTTTCCCGCAACCTCTCCCAGCCACTAACATAAGGATGTTAGCAGCTACTCCTACAGTCAGGCAGGATGCGGGAGGGTTCTGCCCTGTCCTCAGCTCTCACAGGGAAGCATGTCTTGAAGCCAGCTGTCAACTAGCTGCATTCCTATGGCAGTGAGAAGGTAGCAGTACTCTGAGTCAGGAGGTTCCAAGATTACCACTCTACTGCACCTGGAGATACCCTCCAGGTCTGCATTGTTAACTTGTACTCAGAAGCCTCTGGCAATCGTCTCTGGTGAAGACGTGTGAAACTCACTCTGCAGGCAGTGTGGAACTGTGAGGGACTGAGGGTGGGCTCAACTCTCAGAAGTAAGATGCTTTTGGACAAGGCGTTCAGCTACAATCTCACATATGGAACTTAGTATGTAGCACCTGTCTACCACAAGAATTACTGGGAAATCGTTAATTGAGCTTGGAGGCACTCGTCTTGTGTGCCGGGAGATTCCAATTACCTCTCCCAGCACTTCCGTCAAACAGCGAGCCTAGGCCTTTTAGAAGCCAAGGGTACCAGCAGGCTGGATGTGGAGGTACAGGCCATAACCTCAACTCTCAGAATTGTGTATGCATGGGAGGCAGATGTCTGCTACCCGCTCGTACATGGGATTTGGAAACTAGCTACACTCTGGTTGAGGAAAGCCGTTGGAAATCGCTGTATTCAACTCAGATACACGGGAGTTCAGGCCCAGTGCTCACACATGCTTTTCCCCCAACCTCTCCCAGCCACTAACATTAGGATGTTAGCAGCTACTCCTACAGTCAGGCAGCATGCGGGAGGGTTCTGCCCTGTCCTCAGCTCTCACAGGGAAGCATGTCTTGAAGCCAGTCGTCAACTAGCTGCATTCCTATGGCAGTGAGAAGGTAGCAGTATTCTGAGTCAGGAGTTTCCAAGATTACCTGTCTACTGCACCTGGGGATACCCTCCAGGTCTGCATTGTTACCCTGCGTCTCAGAAGCCTCTGGCAAACGTCTCTGCTGAAGACCTGCGAAACTCACTCTGCAGGCAGTGTGGAACTGTGAGGGACTGAGGGTGAGCTCAACTCTCAGAAGTAAGATGGTTTTGGACAAGGCGTTCAGCTACCCTCTCACGTATGGAACTTAGTATGTAGCACCAGTCTACCACAGGAATTACTAGGAAATCGCTGAACTGAGCTTGGAGGCACTAGTCTTGTGTGCCGGGTGATTCCAATTACCACTCCCAGCACTTCCGTCAAACAGCGAGCCTAGGCCTTTTAGAAGCCAAGGGTACCAGCAGGCTGGATGTGGAGGTACAGGCCATAAACTCAACTATCAGAAGTGTGTATGCATGGGAGGCAGATGTCTGCTACTAACTCGGACATGGGAGTTGGAACCTAGCAACACTGTGATTGAAGAAGGCCATTGGAAATCGCTGTATTCAACTCAGATACACGGGAGTTCAGGCCCAGTGCTCACACATGCTTTTCCCGCAACCTCTCCCAGCCACTAACATAAGGATGTTAGCAGCTACTCCTACAGTCAGGCAGGATGCGGGAGGGTTCTGCCCTGTCCTCAGCTCTCACAGGGAAGCATGTCTTGAAGCCAGCTGTCAACTAGCTGCATTCCTATGGCAGTGAGAAGATAGCAGTACTCTGAGTCAGGAAGTTCCAAGATTACCACTCTACTGCACCTGGAGATACCCTCCAGGTCTGCATTGTTAACTTGTACTCAGAAGCCTCTGGCAATCGTCTCTGGTGAAGACGTGTGAAACTCACTCTGCAGGCAGTGTGGAACTGTGAGGGACAGAGGGTGGGCTCCACTCTCAGAAGTAAGATGCTTTTGGACAAGGCGTTCAGCTACCATCTCACATATGGAACTTAGTATGTAGCACCTGTCTACCACAAGAATTACTGGGAAATCGTGAATTTAGCTTGGAGGTACTCGTCTTGTGTGACGGGAGATTCCAATTACCTCTCCCAGCACTTCCGTCAAACAGCGAGCCTAGGCCTTTTAGAAGCCAAGGTTACCAGCAGGCTGGATGTGGAGGTACAGGCCATAAGCTCAACTCTCAGAAGTGTGTATGCATGGGAGGCAGATGTCTGCTACCCACTCGGACATGGGAGTTGGAACCTAGCTACACTCTGATTGAAGAAGGCCATTGGAAATCGCTGTATTCAACTCAGATACACGGGAGTTCAGGCCCAGTGCTCACACATGCTTTTCCCGCAATCTCTCCGAGCCACTAACATAAGGATGTTAGCAGCTACTCCTACAGTCAGGCAGGATGCGGGAGGGTTCTGCCCTGTCCTCAGCTCTCACAGGGAAGCATGTCTTGAAGCCAGCTGTCAACTAGCTGCATTCATATGGCAGTGAGAAGGTAGCAGTATTCTGAGTCAGGAGGTTCCAAGATTACCAGTCGACTGCACCTGGGGATACCCTCCAGGTCTGCATTGTTACCCTGCGTCTCAGAAGAGTCTGGCAAACGTCTCTGCTGAAGACCTGCGAAACTCACTCTGCAGGCAGTGTGGAACTGTGAGGGACTGAGGCTGAGCTCAACTCTCAGAAGTAAGATGGTTTTGGACAAGGCGTTCAGCTACCCTCTCACGTATGGAACTTACTATGTAGCACCAGTCTACCACAGGAATTACTAGGAAATCGCTGAACTGAGCTTGGAGGCACTAGTCTTGTGTGCCGGGTGATTCCAATTACCTCTCCCAGCACTTCCGTCAAACAGCGAGCCTAGGCCTTTTAGAAGCCAAGGGTACCAGCAGGCTGGATGTGGAGGTACAGGCCATAAGCTCAACTCTCAGAAGTGTGTATGCATGGGAGGCAGATGTCTGCTACCCACTCGGACATGGGAGTTGGAACCTAGCTACACTGTGATTGAAGAAGGCCTTTGGAAATCGCTGTATTCAACTCAGATACACGGGAGTTCAGGCCCAGTGCTCACACATGCTTTTCCCGCAACCTCTCCCAGCCACTAACATAAGGATGTTAGCAGCTACTCCTACAGTCAGGCAGGATGCGGGAGGGTTCTGCCCTGTCCTCAGCTCTCACAGGGAAGCATGTCTTGAAGCCAGCTGTCAACTAGCTGCATTCCTATGGCAGTGAGAATGTAGCAGTACTCTGAGTCAGGAGGTTCCAAGTTTACCACTCTACTGCACCTGGAGATACCCTCCAGGTCTGCATTGTTAACTTGTACTCAGAAGCCTCTGGCAATCGTCTCTGGTGAAGACGTGTGAAACTCACTCTGCAGGCAGTGTGGAACTGTGAGGGACTGAGGGTGGGCTCAACTCTCAGAAGTAAGATGCTTTTGGACAAGGCGTTCAGCTACCATCTCACATATGGAACTTAGTATGTAGCACCTGTCTACCACAAGAATTACTGGGAAATCGTGAATTGAGCTTGGAGGCACTCGTCTTGTGTGCCGGGAGATTCCAATTACCTCTCCCAGCACTTCCGTCAAACATTGAGCCTAGGCCTTTTAGAAGCCAAGGGTACCAGCAGGCTGGATGCGGAGTTACAGGCCATAAGCTCAACTCTCAGAAGTGTGTATGCATGGGAGGCAGATGTCTGCTACCCACTCGGACATGGGAGTTGGAACCTAGCTACACTGTGATTGAAGAAGACCATTGGAAATCGCTGTATTCAACTCAGATACACGGGAGTTCAGGCCCAGTGCTCACACATGCTTTTCCCGCAACCTCTCCCAGCCACTAACATAAGGATGTTAGCAGCTACTCCTACAGTCAGGCAGGATGCGGGAGGGTTCTGCCCTGTCCTCAGCTCTCACAGGGAAGCATGTCTTGAAGCCAGCTAGCTGTCAACTAGCTGCATTCCTATGGCAGTGAGAAGGTAGCAGTATTCTGAGTCAGGAGGTTCCAAGATTACCAGTCGACTGCACCTGGGGATACCCTCCAGGTCTGCATTGTTGCCCTGCGTCTCAGAAGCCTCTGGCAAACGTCTCTGCTGAAGACCTGCGAAACTCACTCTGCAGGCAGTGTGGAACTGTGAGGGACTGAGGCTGAGCTCAACTCTCAGAAGTAAGATGG
Source organism: Canis aureus (assembly GCF_053574225.1). NCBI lineage: Eukaryota > Metazoa > Chordata > Mammalia > Carnivora > Canidae > Canis > Canis aureus. The sequence goes on from NC_135632.1 coordinate 59,817,905, forward strand.
TTTTGGACAAGGCGTTCAGCTACCCTCTCACGTATGGAACTTAGTATGTAGCACCAGTCTACCACAGGAATTACTAGGAAATCGCTGAACTGAGCTTGGAGGCTCTAGTCTTGTGTGCCGGGTGATTCCAATTACCTCTCCCAGCACTTCCGTCAAACAGCGAGCCTAGGCCTTTTAGAAGCCAAGGGTACCAGCAGGCTGGATGTGGAGGTACAGGCCATAAGCTCAACTCTCAGAAGTGTGTATGCATGGGAGGCAGATGTCTGCTACCCACTCGGACATGGGAGTTGGAACCTAGCTACACTGTGATTGAAGAAGGCCATTGGAAATCGCTGTATTCAACTCAGATACACGGGAGTTCAAGCCCAGTGCTCACACATGCTTTTCCCGCAACCTCTCCCAGCCACTAACATAAGGATGTTAGCAGCTACTCCTACAGTCAGGCAGGATGCGGGAGGGTTCTGCCCTGTCCTCAGCTCTCACAGGGAAGCATGTCTTGAAGCCAGCTGTCAACTAGCTGCATTCCTATGGCAGTGAGAAGATAGCAGTACTCTGAATCAGGAGGTTCCAAGATTACCACTCTACTGCACCACGAGATACCCTCCAGGTCTGCATTGTTAACTTGTACTCAGAAGCCTCTGGCATTCGTCTCTGGTGAAGACGTGTGAAACTCACTCTGCAGGCAGTGTGGAACTGTGAGGGACAGAGGGTGGGCTCCACTCTCAGAAGTAAGATGCTTTTGGACAAGGCGTTCAGCTACCATCTCACATATGGAACTTAGTATGTAGCACCTGTCTACCACAAGAATTACTGGGAAATCGTGAATTAAGCTTGGAGGTACTCGTCTTGTGTGACGGGAGATTCCATTTACCTCTCCCAGCACTTCCGCCAAACAGCGAGCCTAGGCCTTTTAGAAGCCAAGGGTACCAGCAGGCTGGATGTGGAGGTACAGGCCATAAGCTCAACTCTCAGAAGTGTGTATGCATGGGAGGCAGATGTCTGCTACCCACTCGGACATGGGAGTTGGAACCTAGCTACACTGTGATTGAAGAAGGCCATTGGAAATCGCTGTATTCAACTCAGATACACGGGAGTTCAGGCCCAGTGCTCACACATGCTTTTCCCGCAACCTCTCCCAGCCACTAACATTAGGATGTTAGCAGCTACTCCTACAGTCAGGCAGCATGCGGGAGGGTTCTGCCCTGTCCTCAGCTCTCTCAGGGAAGCATGTCTTGAAGCCAGCTGTCAACTAACTGCATTCCTATGGCAGTGAGAAGGTAGCAGTACTCTGTGTCAGGAGGTTCCAAGATTACCACTCTACTGCACCTGGAGATACCCTCCAGGTCTGCATTGTTAACTTGTACTCAGAAGCCTCTGGCAATCGTCTCTGGTGAAGACGTGTGAAACTCACTCTGCAGGCCGTGTGGAACTGTGAGGGACTGAGGGTGGGCTCAACTCTCAGAAGTAAGATGCTTTTGGACAAGGCGTTCAGCTACCATCTCACATATGGAACTTAGTATGTAGCACCTGTCTACCACAAGAATTACTGGGAAATCGTGAATTGAGCTTGGAGGCACTCGTCTTGTGTGCCGGGAGATTCCAATTACCTCTCCCAGCACTTCCGTCAAACAGCGAGCCTAGGCCTTTTAGAAGCCAAGGGTACCAGCAGGCTGGATGTGGAGGTACAGGCCATAAGCTCAACTCTCAGAAGTGTATATGCATGGGAGGCAGATGTCTGCTACTAACTCGGACATGGGAGTTGGAACCTAGCAACACTGTGATTGAAGAAGGCCATTGGAAATCGCTGTATTCAACTCAGATACACGGGAGTTCAGGCCCAGTGCTCACACATGCTTTTCCCGCAACCTCTCCCAGCCACTAACATAAGGATGTTAGCAGCTACTCCTACAGTCAGGCAGGATGCGGGAGGGTTCTGCCCTGTCCTCAGCTCTCACAGGGAAGCATGTCTTGAAGCCAGCTGTCAACTAGCTGCATTCCTATGGCAGTGAGAAGATAGCAGTACTCTGAGTCAGGAAGTTCCAAGATTACCACTCTACTGCACCTTGAGATACCCTCCAGGTCTGCATTGTTAACTTGTACTCAGAAGGCTCTGGCAATCGTCTCTGGTGAAGACGTGTGAAACTCACTCTGCAGGCAGTGTGGAACTGTGAGGGACAGAGGGTGGGCTCCACTCTCAGAAGTAAGATGCTTTTGGACAAGGCGTTCAGCTACCATCTCACATATGGAACTTAGTATGTAGCACCTGTCTACCACAAGAATTACTGGGAAATCGTGAATTTAGCTTGGAGGTACTCGTCTTGTGTGACGGGAGATTCCAATTACCTCTCCCAGCACTTCCGTCAAACAGCGAGCCTAGGCCTTTTAGAAGCCAAGGTTACCAGCAGGCTGGATGTGGAGGTACAGGCCATAAGCTCAACTCTCAGAAGTGTGTATGCATGGGAGGCAGATGTCTGCTACCCACTCGGACATGGGAGTTGGAACCTAGCTACACTGTGATTGAAGAAGGCCATTGGAAATCGCTGTATTCAACTCAGATACACGGGAGTTCAGGCCCAGTGCTCACACATGTTTTTCCCGCAACCTCTCCCAGCGACTAACATTAGGATATTAGCAGCTACTCCTACAGTCAGGCAGCATGCGGGAGGGTTCTGCCCTGTCCTCAGCTCTCTCAGGGAAGCATGTCTTGAAGACAGCTAGGTGTCAACTAGCTGAATTCCTATGGCAGCTAGAAGGTAGCAGTATTCTGTGTCAGGAGGTTCCAAGATTACCAGTGGACTGCACCTGGGGATACCCTCCAGGTCTGCATTGTTACCCTGCGTCTCTGAAGCCTCTGGCAAACGTCTCTGCTGAAGACCTGCGAAACTCACTCTGCAGGCAGTGTGGAACTGTGAGGGACTGAGGGTGAGCTCAACTCTCAGAAGTAAGATGGTTTTGGACAAGGCGTTCAGCTACCCTCTCACGTATGGAACTTAGTATGTAGCACCAGTCTACCACAGGAATTACAAGGAAATCGCTGAACTGAGCTTGGAGGCACTAGTCTTGTGTGCCGGGTGATTCCAATTACCACTCCCAGCACTTCCGTCAAACAGCGAGCCTAGGCCTTTTAGAAGCCAAGGGTAACAGCAGGCTGGATGTGGAGGTACAGGCCATAAGCTCAACTCTCAGAAGTGTGTATGCATGGGAGGCAGATGTCTGCTACCCACTCGGACATGGGAGTTGGAACCTAGCTACACTGTGATTGAAGAAGGCCATTGGAAATCGCCGTATTCAACTCAGATACACGGGAGTTCAGGCCCAGTGCTCACACATGCTTTTCCCGCAACCTCTCCCAGCCACTAACATAAGGATGTTAGCAGCTACTCCTACAGTCAGGCAGGATGCGGGAGGGTTCTGCCCTGTCCTCAGCTCTCACAGGGAAGCATGTCTTGAAGCCAGCTGTCAACTAACTGCATTCCTATGGCAGTGAGAAGGTAGCAGTACTGTGAGTCAGGAGGTTCCAAAATTACCACTCTACTGCACCTGGAGATACCCTCCATTTCTGCATTGTTAACTTGTACTCAGAAGCCTCTGGCAATCGTCTCTGGTGAAGACGTGTGAAACTCACTCTGCAGGCCGTGTGGAACTGTGAGGGACTGAGGGTGGGCTCAACTCTCTGAAGTAAGATGCTTTTGGACAAGGCGTTCAGCTACCATCTCACTTATGGAACTTAGTATGTAGCATATGTCTACCACAAGAATTACTGGGAAATCGTGAATTGAGCTTGGAGGCACTCGTCTTGTGTGCCGTGAGATTCCAATTACCTCTCCCAGCACTTCCGTCAAACAGCGAGCCTAGGCCTTTTAGAAGCCAAGGGTACCAGCAGGCTGGATGTGGAGGTACAGGCCATAAGCTCAACTATCAGAAGTGTGTATGCATGGCAGGCAGATGTCTGCTACTAACTCGGACATGGGAGTTGGAACCTAGCTACACTGTGATTGAAGAAGGCCATTGGAAATCGCTGTATTCAACTCAGATACACGGGAGTTCAGGCCCAGTGCTCACACATGCTTTTCCCGCAACCTCTCCCAGCCACTAACATTAGGATGTTAGCAGCTACTCCTACAGTCAGGCAGGATGCGGGAGGGTTCTGCCCTGTCCTCAGCTCTCACAGGGAAGCATGTCTTGAAGCCAGCTGTCAACTAGCTTCATTCCTATGGCAGTGAGAAGGTAGCAGTATTCTGAGTCAGGAGGTTCCAAGATTACCAGTCGACTGCACCTGGGGATACCCTCCAGGTCTGCATTGTTACCATGCGTCTCAGAAGCCTCTGGCAAACGTCTCTGCTGAAGACCTGCGAAACTCACTCTGCAGGCAGTGTGGAAATGTGAGGGACTGAGGCTGAGCTCAACTCTCAGAAGTAAGATGGTTTTGGACAAGGCGTTCAACTACCCTCTCACGTATGGAACTTAGTATGTAGCAACAGTCTACCACAGGAATTACTAGGAAATCGCTGAACTGAGCTTGGAGGCACTAGTCTTGTGTGCCGGGTGATTCCAATTACCTCTCCCAGCACTTCCGTCAAACAGCGAGCCTAGGCCTTTTAGAAGCCAAGGGTACCAGCAGGCTGGATGTGGAGGTACAGGCCATAAGCTCAACTCTCAGAAGTGTGTATGCATGGGAGGCAGATGTCTGCTACCCACTCGGACATGGGAGTTGGAACCTAGCTACACTGTGATTGAAGAAGTCCATTGGAAATCGCTGTATTCAACTCAGATACACGGGAGTTCAGGCCCAGTGCTCACACATGCTTTTCCCGCAACCTCTCCCAGCCACTAACATAAGGATGTTAGCAGCTACTCCTACAGTCAGGCAGGATGCGGGAGGGTTCTGCCCTGTCCTCAGCTCTCACAGGGAAGCATGTCTTGAAGCCAGCTGTCAACTAGCTGCATTCCTATGGCAGTGAGAAGGTAGCAGTACTCTGAGTCAGGAGGTTCCAAGATTACCACTCTACTGCACCTGGAGATACCCTCCAGGTCTGCATTGTTAACTTGTACTCAGAAGCCTCTGGCAATCGTCTCTGGTGAAGACGTGTGAAACTCACTCTGCAGGCAGTGTGGAAGTGTGCGGGACTGAGGGTGGGCTCAACTCTCAGAAGTAAGATGCTTTTGGACAAGGCGTTCAGCTACCATCTCACATATGGAACTTAGTATGTAGCACCTGTCTACCACAAGAATTACTGGGAAATCGTGAATTGAGCTTGCAGGCACTCGTCTTGTGTGCCGGGAGATTCCAATTACCTCTCCCAGCACTTCCATCAAACAGCGAGCCTAGGCCTTTTAGAAGCCAAGGGTACCAGCAGGCTGGATGTGGAGGTACAGGCCATAAGCTCAACTCTCAGAAGTGTGTATGCATGGCAGGCAGATGTCTGCTACCCACTCGTACATGGGATTTGGAACCTAGCAACACTCTGGTTGAGGAAAGCCGTTGGAAATCGCTGTATTCAACTCAGATACACGGGAGTTCAGGCCCAGTGCTCACACATGCTTTTCCCGCAACCTCTCCCAGCCACTAACATTAGGATGTTAGCAGCTACTCCTACAGTCAGGTAGCATGCGGGAGGGTTCTGCCCTGTCGTCAGCTCTCTGGGAAGCATGTCTTGAATCCAGCTAGCTGTCAACTAGCTGCATTCCTATGGCAGTGAGAAGGTAGCAGTATTCTGAGTGAGGAGGTTCCAAGATTACCAGTCGACTGCACCTGGGGATACCCTCCAGGTCTGCATTGTTACCCTGTGTCTCAGAAGCCTCTGGCAAACGTTTCTGCTGAAGACTGCGAAACTCACTCTGGAGGCAGTGTGGAACTGTGACGGACTGAGGCTGAGCTCAACTCTCAGAAGTAAGATGGTTTTGGACAAGGCGTTCAGCTACCCTCGCACGTATGGAACTTAGTATGTAGCACAAGTCTACCACAGGAATTACTAGGAAATCGCTGAACTGAGCTTGGAGGCACTAGTCTTGTGTGCCGGGTGATTCAAATTACCTCTCCCAGTACTTCCGTCAAACAGCGAGCCTAGGCCTTTTAGAAGCCAAGGGTACCAGCAGGCTGGATGTGGAGGCACAGGCCATAAGCTCAACTCTCAGAAGTGTGTATGCATGGGAGGCAGATGTCTGCTACCCACTCGGACATGGGAGTTGGAACCTAGCTACACTCTGATTGAAGAAGGCCACTGGAAATCGCTGTATTCAACCAGATACACGGGAGTTCAGGCCCAGTGCTCACACATGCTTTTCCCGCAACCTCTCCCAGCCACTAACATAAGGATGTTAGCAGCTACTCCTACACTCAGGCAGGATGCGGGAGGGTTCTGCCCTGTCCTCAGCTCTCACAGGGAAGCATGTCTTGAAGCCAGCTGTCAACTAACTGCATTCCTATGGCAGTGAGAAGGTAGCAGTACTCTGAGTCAGGAGGTTCCAAGATTACCACTCTACTGCACCTGGAGATACCCTCCAGGTCTGCATTGTTAACTTGTACTCAGAAGACTCTGGCAATCGTCTCTGGTGAAGATGTGTGAAACTCACTCTGCAGGCAGTGTGGAACTGTGAGGGACTGAGGGTGGTCTCAACTCTCAGAAGTAAGATGCTTTTGGACAAGGCGTTCAGCTACCATCTCACATATGGAACTTAGTATGTAGCACCTGTCTACACAAGAATTACTGGGAAATCGTGAATTGAGCTTGGAGGCACTCGTCTTGTGTGCCGGGAGATTCCAATTACCTCTCCCAGCACTTCCGTCAAACAGCGAGCCTAGGCCTTTTAGAAGCCAAGGGTACCAGAAGGCTGGATGTGGAGGTACAGGCCAAGAGCTCAACTCTCAGAAGTGTGTATGCATGGTAGGCTGATGTCTGCTACCCATTCGGACATGGGAGTTGGAACCTAGCTACACTGTGATTGAAGAAGGCCATTGGAAATCGCTGTATTCAACTCAGATACACGGGAGTTCAGGCCCAGTGCTCACACATGCTTTTCCCGCAACCTCTCCCAGCCACTAACATAAGGATGTTAGCAGCTACTCCTACAGTCAGGCAGGATGCGGGAGGGTTCTGCCCTGTCCTCAGCTCTCACAGGGAAGCATGTCTTGAAGCCAGCTAGCTGTCAACTAGCTGCATTCCTATGGCAGTGAGAAGGTAGCAGTATTCTGAGTCAGGAGGTTCCAAGATTACCAGTCGACTGCACCTGGGGATACCCTCCAGGTCTGCATTGTTACCCTGCGTCTCAGAAGCCTCTGGCAAACGTCTCTGCTGAAGTCCTGCGAAACTCACTCTGCAGGCAGTGTGGAACTGTGAGGGACTGAGGGTGAGCTCAACCTTCAGAAGTAAGATGGTTTTGGACAAGGCGTTCAGCTACCCCCTCACGTATGGAACTTAGTATGTAGCACCAGTCTACCACAGGAATTACTAGGAAATCGCTGAACTGAGATTAGAGGCACTCGTCTTGTGTGCCGGGTGATTCCAATTACCTCTCCCAGCACTTCCGTCAAACAGCGAGCCTAGGCCTTTTAGAAGCCAAGGGTACCAGCAGGCTGGATGTGGAGGTACAGGCCATAAGCTCAACTCTCAGAAGTGTGTATGCATGGGAGGCAGATGTCTGCTACCCGCTCGTACATGGGATTTGGAACCTAGCTACACTCTGGTTGAGGAAAGCCGTTGGAAATCGCTGTATTCAACTCAGATACACGGGAGTTCAGGCCCAGTGCTCACACATGCTTTTCCCGCAACCTCTCCCAGCCACTAACATTAGGATGTTAGCAGCTACTCCTACAGTCAGGCAGCATGCGGGAGGGTTCTGCCCTGTCCTCAGCTCTCACAGGGAAGCATGTCTTGAAGCCAGCTGTCAACTAGCTGCATTCCAATGGCACTGAGTAGGTAGCAGTATTCTGAGTCAGGAGGTTCCAAGATTACCAGTCTACTGCACCTGGGGATACCCTCCAGGTCTGCATTGTTACCCTGCGTCTCAGAAGCCTCTGGCAAACGTCTCTGCTGAAGACCTGTGAAACTCACTCTGCAGGCAGTGTGGAACTGTGAGTGACTGAGGGTGAGCTCAACTCTCAGAAGTAAGATGGTTTTGGACAAGGCGTTCAGCTACGCTCTCACGTATGGAACTTATTCTGTAGCTCCAGTCTAACACAGGAATTACTAGGAAATCGCTGAACTGAGCTTGGAGGCACTAGTCTTGTGTGCCGGGTGATTCCAATTACCTCTCCCAGCACTTCCGTCAAACAGCGAGCCTAGGCCTTTTAGAAGCCAAGGGTACCAGCAGGCTGGATGTGGAGGTACAGGCCATAAGCTCAACTCTCAGAAGTGTGTATGCATGGGAGGCAGATGTCTGCTACCCACTCGGACATGGGAGTTGGAACCTAGCTACACTGTGATTGAAGAAGGCCTTTGGAAATCGCTGTATTCAACTCAGATACACGGGAGTTCAGGCCCAGTGCTCACACATGCTTTTCCCGCAACCTCTCCCAGCCACTAACATAAGGATGTTAGCAGCTACTCCTACAGTCAGGCAGGATGCGGGAGGGTTCTGCCCTGTCCTCAGCTCTCACAGGGAATCATGTCTTGAAGCCAGCTGTCAACTAGCTGCATTCATATGGCAGTGAGAAGGTATCAGTATTCTGAGTCAGGAGGTTCCAAGATTACCAGTCGACTGCACCTTGGGATACCCTCCAGGTCTGCATTGTTACCCTGCGTCTCAGAAGCCTCTGGCAAACGTCTCTGCTGAAGACCTGCGAAACTCACTCTGCAGGCAGTGTGGAACTGTGAGGGACTGAGGCTGAGCTCAACTCTCAGAAGTAAGATGGTTTTGGACAAGGCGTTCAGCTACCCTCTCACGTATGGAACTTAGTATGTAGCACCAGTCTACCACAGGAATTACTAGGAAATCGCTGAACTGAGCTTGGAGGCTCTAGTCTTGTGTGCCGGGTGATTCCAATTACCTCTCCCAGCACTTCCGCCAAACAGCGAGCCTAGGCCTTTTAGAAGCCAAGGGTACCAGCAGGCTGTATGTGGAGGTACAGGCCATAAGCTCAACTCTCAGAAGTGTGTATGCATGGGAGGCAGATGTCTGCTCTCCACTCGGACATGGGAGTTGGAACCTAGCTACACTGTGATTGAAGAAGGCCATTGGAAATCGCTGTATTCAACTCAGATACACGGGAGTTCAGGCCCAGTGCTCACACATGCTTTTCCCGCAACCTCTCCCAGCCACTAACATAAGGATGTTAGCAGCTACTCCTACAGTCAGGCAGGATGCGGGAGGGTTCTGCCCTGTCCTCAGCTCTCACAGGGAAGCATGTCTTGAAGCCAGCTGTCAACTAGCTGCATTCCTATGGCAGTGAGAAGATAGCAGTACTCTGAGTCAGGAGGTTCCAAGATTACCACTCTACTGCACCACGAGATACCCTCCAGGTCTGCATTGTTAACTTGTACTCAGAAGCCTCTGGCATTCGTCTCTGGTGAAGACGTGTGAAACTCACTCTGCAGGCAGTGTGGAACTGTGAGGGACAGAGGGTGGGCTCCACTCTCAGAAGTAAGATGCTTTTGGACAAGGCGTTCAGCTACCATCTCACATATGGAACTTAGTATGTAGCACCTGTCTACCACAAGAATTACTGGGAAATCGTGAATTAAGCTTGGAGGTACTCGTCTTGTGTGACGGGAGATTCCATTTACCTCTCCCAGCACTTCCGCCAAACAGCGAGCCTAGGCCTTTTAGAAGCCAAGGGTACCAGCAGGCTGGATGTGGAGGTACAGGCCATAAGCTCAACTCTCAGAAGTGTGTATGCATGGGAGGCAGATGTCTGCTACCCACTCGGACATGGGAGTTGGAACCTAGCTACACTGTGATTGAAGAAGGCCATTGGAAATCGCCGTATTCAACTCAGATACACGGGAGTTAAGGCCCAGTGCTCACACATGCTTTTCCCGCAACCTCTCCCAGCCACTAACATTAGGATATTAGCAGCTACTCCTACAGTCAGGCAGCATGCGGGAGGGTTCTTCCCTGTCCTCAGCTCTCTCAGGGAAGCATGTCTTGAAGACAGCTAGCTGTCAACTAGCTGAATTCCTATGGCAGCTAGAAGGTAGCAGTATTCTGAGTCAGGAGGTTCCAAGATTACCAGTCGACTGCACCTGGGGATACCCTCCAGGTCTGCATTGTTACCCTGCGTCTCAGAAGCCTCTGGCAAACGTCTCTGCTGAAGACCTGCGAAACTCACTCTGCAGGCAGTGTGGAACTGTGAGGGACTGAGGCTGAGCTCAACTCTCAGAAGTAAGATGGTTTTGGACAAGGCGTTCAGCTACCCTCTCACGTATGGAACTTAGTATGTAGCACCAGTCTACCACAGGAATTACTAGGAAATCGCTGAACTGAGCTTGGAGGCACTAGTCTTGTCTGCCGGGTGATTCCAATTACCTCTCCCAGCACTTCCGTCAAACAGCGAGCCTAGGCCTTTTAGAAGCCAAGAGTTACAGCAGGCTGGATGTGGAGGTACAGGCCATAAGCTCAACTCTCAGAAGTGTGTATGCATGGGAGGCAGATGTCTGCTACCCACTCGGACATGGGAGTTGGAACCTAGCTACACTGTGATTGAAGAAGGCCATTGGAAATCGCCGTATTCAACTCAGATACACGGGAGTTCAGGCCCAGTGCTCACACATGCTTTTCCCGCAACCTCTCCCAGCCACTAACATAAGGATGTTAGCAGCTACTCCTACAGTCAGGCAGGATGCAGGAGGGTTCTGCCCTGTCTTCAGCTCTCACAGGGAAGCATGTCTTGAAGCCAGCTGTCAACTAACTGCATTCCTATGGCAGTGAGAAGGTAGCAGTACTCTGAGTCAAGAGGTTCCAAGATTACCACTCTACTGCACCTGGAGATACCCTCCAGGTCTGCATTGTTAACTTGTACTCAGAAGCCTCTGGCAATCGTCTCTGGTGAAGACGTGTGAAACTCACTCTGCAGGCCGTGTGGAACTGTGAGGGACTGAGGGTGGGCTCAACTCTCAGAAGTAAGATGCTTTTGGACAAGGCGTTCAGCTACCATCTCACATATGGAACTTAGTATGTAGCACCTGTCTACCACAAGAATTACTGGGAAATCGTGAATTGAGCTTGGAGGCACTCGTCTTGTGTGCCGTGAGATTCCAATTACCTCTCCCAGCACTTCCGTCAAACAGCGAGCCTAGGCCTTTTAGAAGCCAAGGGTACCAGCAGGCTGGATGTGGAGGTACAGGCCATAAGCTCTACTATCAGAAGTGTGTATGCACGGGAGGCAGATGTCTGCTACCAACTCGGACATGGGAGTTGGAACCTAGCTACACTGTGATTGAAGAAGGCCATTGGAAATCGCTGTATTCAACTCAGATACACGGGAGTTCAGGCCCAGTGCTCACACATGCTTTTCCCGCAACCTCTCCCAGCCACTAACATAAGGATGTTAGCAGCTACTCCTACAGTCAGGCAGGATGCGGGAGGGTTCTGCCCTGTCCTCAGCTCTCACAGGGAAGCATGTCTTGAAGCCAGCTGTCAACTAGCTGCATTCATATGGCAGTGAGAAGGTATCAGTATTCTGAGTCAGGAGGTTCCAAGATTACCAGTCGACTGCACCTTGGGATACCCTCCAGGTCTGCATTGTTACCCTGCGTCTCAGAAGCCTCTGGCAAACGTCTCTGCTGAAGACCTGCGAAACTCACTCTGCAGGCAGTGTGGAACTGTGAGGGACTGAGGGTGAGCTCAACTCTCAGAAGTAAGATGGTTTTGGACAAGGCGTTCAGCTACCCTCTCACGTATGGAACTTAGTATGTAGCACCAGTCTACCACAGGAATTACTAGGAAATCGCTGAACTGAGCTTGGAGGCACTAGTCTTGTGTGCCGGGTGATTCCAATTACCACTCCCAGCACTTCCGTCAAACAGCGAGCCTAGGCCTTTTAGAAGCCAAGGGTACCAGCAGGCTGGATGTGGAGGTACAGGCCATAAACTCAACTATCAGAAGTGTGTATGCATGGGAGGCAGATGTCTGCTACTAACTCGGACATGGGAGTTGGAACCTAGCAACACTGTGATTGAAGAAGGCCATTGGAAATCGCTGTATTCAACTCAGATACACGGGAGTTCAGGCCCAGTGCTCACACATGCTTTTCCCGCAACCTCTCCCAGCCACTACTAAGGATGTTAGCAGCTACTCCTACAGTCAGGCAGGATGCAGGAGGGTTCTGCCCTGTCCTCAGCTCTCACAGGGAAGCATGTCTTGAAGCCAGCTGTCAACTAGCTGCATTCCTATGGCAGTGAGAAGGTAGCAGTACTCTGAGTCAGGAGGTTCCATGATTACCACTCTACTGCACCTGGAGATACCCTCCAGGTCTGCATTGTTAACTTGTACTCAGAAGCCTCTGGCAATCGTCTCTGCTGAAGACGTGTGAAACTCACTCTGCAGGCAGTGTGGAACTGTGAGGGACTGAGGGTGGGCTCAACTCTCAGAAGTAAGATGCTTTTGGACAAGGCGTTCAGCTACCATCTCACATATGGAACATAGTATGTAGCACCTGTCTACCACAGGAATTACTGGGAAATCGTGAATTGAGCTTGGAGGCACTCGTCTTGTGTGCCGGGAGATTCCAATTACCTCTCCCAGCACTTCCGTCAAACAGCGAGCCTAGGCCTTTTAGAAGCCAAGGGTACCAGCAGGCTGGATGTGGAGGTACAGGCCATAAGCTCAACTCTCAGAAGTGTGTATGCATGGGAGGCAGATGTCTGCTACCCGCTCGTACATGGGATTTGGAACCTAGCTACACTCTGGTTGAGGAAAGCCGTTGGAAATCGCTGTATTCAACTCAGATACACGGGAGTTCAGGCCCAGTGCTCACACATGCTTTTCCCGCAACCTCTCCCAGCCACTAACATTAGGATGTTAGCAGCTACTCCTACAGTCAGGCAGCATGCGGGAGGGTTCTGCCCTGTCCTCAGCTCTCTCAGGGAAGCATGTCTTGAAGCCAGCTAGCTGTCAACTAGCTGCATTCCTATGGCAGTGAGAAGGTAGCAGTATTCTGAGTCAGGAGGTTCCAAGATTACCAGTCGACTGCACCTGAGGATACCCTCCAGGTCTGCATTGTTACCCTGCGTCTCAGAAGCCTCTGGCAAACGTCTCTGCTGAAGACCTGCGGAACTCACTCTGCAGGCAGTGTGGAACTGTGACGGACTGAGGCTGAGCTCAACTCTCAGAAGTAAGATGGTTTTGGACAAGGCGTTCAGCTACCCTCTCACGTATGGAATTTAGTATGTAGCACCAGTCTACCACAGGAATTACTAGGAAATCGCTCAACTGAGCTTGGAGGCACTAGTCTTGTGTGCCGGGTGATTCCAATTACCTCTCCCAGCACTTCCGTCAAACAGCGAGCCTAGGCCTTTTAGAAGCCAAGGGTACCAGCAGGCTGGTTGTGGAGGTACAGGCCATAAGCTCAACTCTCAGAAGTGTGTATGCACGGGAGGCAGATGTCTGCTACCCACTCGGACATGGGAGTTGGAACCTAGCTACACTGTGATTGAAGAAGGCCATTGGAAATCGCTGTATTCAACTCAGATACACGGGAGTTCAGCCCCAGTGCTCACACATGCTTTTCCCGCAACCTCTCCCAGCCACTAACATAAGGATGTTAGCAGCTACTCCTACAGTCAGGCAGGATGCGGGAGGGTTCTGCCCTGTCCTCAGCTCTCACAGGGAAGCATGTCTTGAAGCCAGCTGTCAACTAGCTGCATTCCTATGGCAGTGAGAAGGTAGCAGTACTCTGAGTCAGGAGGTTCCAAGATTACCACTCTACTGCACCTGGAGATACCCTCCAGGTCTGCATTGTTAACTTGTACTCAGAAGCCTCTGGCAATCGTCTCTGGTGAAGACGTGTGAAACTCACTCTGCAGGCAGTGTGGAACTGTGAGGGACTGAGGGTGAGCTCAACTCTCAGAAGTAAGATGCTTTTGGACAAGGCGTTCAGCTACCATCTCACATATGGAACTTAGTATGTAGCACCTGTCTACCACAAGAATTACTGGGAAATCGTGAATTGAGCTTGGAGGCACTCGTCTTGTGTGCCGGGAGATTCCAATTACCTCTCCCAGCACTTCCGTCAAACAGCGAGCCTAGGCCTTTTAGAAGCCAAGGGTACCAGCAGGCTGGATGTGGAGGTACAGGCCATAAGCTCAACTCTCAGAAGTGTGTATGCATGGGAGGCAGATGTCTGCTACCCGCTCGTACATGGGACTTGGAACCTAGCTACACTCTGGTTGAGGAAAGCCGTTGGAAATCGCTGTATTCAACTCAGATACACGGGAGTTCAGGCCCAGTGCTCACACATGCTTTTCCCGCAACCTCTCCCAGCCACTAACATTAGGGTGTAAGCAGCTACTCCTACAGTCAGGCAGCATGCGGGAGGGTCCTGCTCTGTCCTCAGCTCTCACAGGGAAGCATGTCTTGAAGCCAGCTGTCAACTAGCTGCATTCCTATGGCAGTGAGAAGTTAGCAGTATTCTGAGTCAGGTGGTTCCAAGATTACCAGTCTACTGCACCTGGGGATACCCTCCAGGTCTGCATTTTTACCCTGCGTCTCAGAAGCCTCTGGCAAACGTCTCTGCTGAAGACCTGCGAAACTCACTCTGCAGGCAGCGTGGAAGTGTGAGGGACTGAGGCTGAGCTCAACTCTCAGAAGTAAGATGGTTTTGGACAAGGCGTTCAGCTACCCTCTCACGTATGGAACTTAGTATGTAGCACCAGTCTACCACAGGAATTACTAGGAAATCGCTCAACTGAGCTTGGAGGCACTAGTCTTGTGTGCCGGGTGATTCCAATTACCTCTCCCAGCACTTCCGTCAAACAGCGAGCCTAGGCCTTTAGAAGCCAAGGGTACCAGCAGGCTGGATGTGGAGTTACAGGCCATAAGCTCAACTCTCAGATGTGTGTATGCATGGGAGGCAGATGTCTGCTACCCACTCGGACATGGGAGTTGTAACCTAGCTACACTGTGATTGAAGAAGTCCATTGGAAATCGCCGTATTCAACTCAGATACACGGGATTTCAGGCCCAGTTCTCACACATGCTTTTCCCGCAACCTCTCCCAGCCACTAACATAAGGATGTTAGCAGCTACTCCTACAGTCAGGCAGGATGCGGGAGGGCTCTGCCCTGTCCTCAGCACTCACAGGGAAGCATGTCTTGAAGCCAGCTGTCAACTAGCTGCATTCCTATGGCAGTGAGAAGGTAGCAGTACTCTGAGTCAGGAGGTTCCAAGATTACCACTCTACTGCACCTGGAGATACCCTCCAGGTCTGCATTGTTAACTTGTACTCAGAAGCCTCTGGCAATCGTCTCTGGTGAAGACGTGTGAAACTCAGTCTGCAGGCAGTGTGGAACTGTGAGGGACTGAGTGTGGGCTCAACTCTCAGAAGTAAGATGCTTTCGGACAAGGCGTTCAACTACCATCTCACATATGGAACTTAGTATGTAGCACCTGTCTACCACAAGAATTACTGGGAAATCGTGAATTGAGCTTGGAGGCACTCGTCTTGTGTGCCGGGAGATTCCAATTACCTCTCCCAGCACTTCCGTCAAACAGCGAGCCTAGACCTTTTAGAAACCAAGGGTACCAGCAGGCTGGATGTGGAGGTACAGGCCATAAGCTCAACTCTCAGAAGTGTGTATGCATGGGAGGCAGATGTCTGCTACCCGCTCGTACATGGGATTTGGAACCTAGCTACACTCTGGTTGAGGAAAGTCGTTGGAAATCGCTGTATTCAACTCACATACACGGGAGTTCAGGCCCAGTGCTCACACATGCTTTTCCCGCAACCTCTACCAGCCACTAACATTAGGGTGTAAGCAGCTACTCCTACAGTCAGGCAGCATGCGGGAGGGTTCTGCCCTGTCCTCAGCTCTCTCAGGGAAGCATGTCTTGAAGCCAGCTAGCTGTCAACTAGCTGCATTTCTATGGCAGTGAGAAGGTAGCAGTTTTCTAAGTCAGGAGGTTCCAAGATTACCAGTCGACTGCACCTGGGGATACCCTCCAGGTCTGCATTGTTACCCTGCGTCTCAGAAGCCTCTGGCAAATGTCTCTGCTGAAGACCTGCGAAACTCACTCGGCAGGCAGTGTGGAACTGTGAGGGACTCTGGCTGAGCTCAGCTCTCAGAAGCAGATGGTTTTGGACAAGGCGTTCAGCTACCCTCTCACGTATGGAACTTAGTATGTAGCACCAGTCTACCACAGGAATTACTAGGAAATCGCTGAACTGAGCTTGGAGGCACTAGTCTTGTGTGCCGGGTATTCCAGTTACCTCTCCCAGCAATTCCGTCAAACAGCGAGCCTAGGCCTTTTAGAAGCCAAGGGTACAAGCAGGCTGGATGTGGAGGTACAGGCCATAAGCTCAACTCTCAGAAGTGTATATGCATGGGAGGCAGATGTCTGCTACCCACTCGGACATGGGAGTTGGAAACTAGCTACACTGTGATTGAAGAAGGCCATTGGAAATCGCTGTAATCAACTCAGATACACGGGAGTTCAGGCCCAGTGCTCACACATGCTTTTCCCGCAACCTCTCCCAGCCACTAACATTAGGATGTTAGCAGCGACTCCTACAGTCAGGCAGGATGCGGGAGGGTTCTGCCCTGTCCTCAGCTCTCACAGGGAAGCATGTCTTGAAGCCAGCTGTCAACTAGCTGCATTCCTATGGCTGTGAGAAGGTATCAGTACTCTGAGTCAGGAGGTTCCAAGATTACCACTCTATTGCACCTGGAGATACCCTCCAGGTCTGCATTGTTAACTTGTACTCAGAAGCCTCTGGCAATCGTCTCTGGTGAAGACGTGTGAAACTCACTCTGCAGGCAGTGTGGAAGTGTGAGGGACTGAGGGTGTGCTCAACTCTCAGAAGTAAGATGCTTTTGGACAAGGCGTTCAGCTACCTTCTCACATATGGAACTTAGTATGTAGCACCTGTCTACCACAAGAATTACTGGGAAATCGTGAATTGAGCTTGGAGGCACTCGTCTTGTGTGCCGGGAGATTCCAATTACCTCTCCCAGCACTTCCGTCAAACAGCGAGCCTAGGCCTTTTAGAAGCCAAGGGTACCAGCAGGCTGGATGTGGAGGTACAGGCCATAAGCTCAACTCTCAGAAGTGTGTATGCATGGGAGGCAGATGTCTGCTACCCGCTCGTACATGGGATTTGGAACCTAGCTACACTCTGGTTGAGGAAAGCCGTTGGAAATCGCTGTATTCAACTCAGATACACGGGAGTTCAGGCCCAGTGCTCACACATGCTTTTCCCGCAACCTCTCCCAGCCACTAACATTAGGATGTTAGCAGCTACTCCTACAGTCAGGCAGCATGCAGGAGGGTTCTGCCCTGTCCTCAGCTCTCTCAGGGAAGGATGTCTTGAAGCCAGCTAGCTGTCAACTAGCTGCATTCCTATGGCAGTGAGAAGGTAGCAGTATTCTGAGTCAGGAGGTTCCAAGATTACCAGTCGACTGCACCTGGGGATACCCTCCAGGTCTGCATAGTTACCCTGCGTCTCAGAAGCCTCAGGCAAACGTCTCTGCTGAAGACCTGCGAAACTCACTCGGCAGGCAGTGAGAAGTGTGAGGGACTCTGGCTGAGCTCAACTCTCAGAAGGAGATGGTTTTGGACAAGGCGTTCAGCTACCCTCTCACGTATGGAACTTAGTATGTAGCACCAGTCTACCACAGGATTTACTAGGAAATGGCTGAACTGAGCTTGGAGGCACTAGTCTTGTGTGCCGGGTATTCCAGTTACCTCTCCAGGCAATTCCGTCAAACAGCGAGCCTAGGCTTTTTAGAAGCCAAGGGTACAAGCAGGCTTGATGTGGAGGTACAGGCCATAAGCTCAACGCTCAGAAGTGTATATGCATGGGAGGCAGATGTCTGCTACCCACTCGGACATGGGAGTTGGAACCTAGCTACACTGTGATTGAAGAAGGCCATTGGAAATCGCTGTATTCAACTCAGATACACGGGAGTTCAGGCCCAGTGCTCACACATGCTTTTCCCGCAACCTCTCCCAGCCACTAACATTAGGATGTTAGCAGCTACTCCTACAGTCAGGCAGGATGCGGGAGGGTTCTGCCCTGTCCTCAGCTCTCACAGGGAAGCATGTCTTGAAGCCAGCTGTCAACTAGCTGCATTCCTATGGCAGTGAGAAGGTAGCAGTACTCTGAGTCAGGAGGTTCCAAGATTACCACTCTACTGCACCTGGAGATACCCTCCAGGTCTGCATTGTTAACTTGTACTCAGAAGCCTCTGGCAATCGTCTCTGGTGAAGACGTGTGAAACTCACTCTGCAGGCAGTGTGGAACTGTGAGGGACTGAGTGTGGGCTCAACTCTCAGAAGTAAGATGCTTTTGGACAAGGCGTTCAACTACCATCTCACATATGGAACTTAGTATGTAGCACCTGTCTACCACAAGAATTACTGGGAAATCGTGAATTGAGCTTGGAGGCACTCGTCTTGTGTGCCGGGAGATTCCAATTACCTCTCCCAGCACTTCCGTCAAACAGCGAGCCTAGGCCTTTTAGAAACCAAGGGTACCAGCAGGCTGGATGTGGAGGTACAGGCCATAAGCTCAACTCTCAGAAGTGTGTATGCATGGGAGGCAGATGTCTGCTACCCGCTCGTACATGGGATTTGGAACCTAGCTACACTCTGGTTGAGGAAAGGCGTTGGAAATCGCTGTATTCAACTCAGATACACGGGAGTTCAGGCCCAGTGCTCACACATGCTTTTCCCGCAACCTCTACCAGCCACTAACATTAGGGTGTAAGCAGCTACTCCTACAGTCAGGCAGCATGCGGGAGGGTTCTGCCCTGTCCTCACCTCTCTCAGGGAAGCATGTCTTGAAGCCAGCTAGCTCTCAACTAGCTGCATTTCTATGGCAGTGAGAAGGTAGCAGTTTTCTGAGTCAGGAGTTTCCAAGATTACCAGTCGACTGCACCTGGGGATACCCTCCAGGTCTGCATTGTTACCCTGCGTCTCAGAAGCCTCTGGCAAACGTTTCTGCTGAAGACTGCGAAACTCACTCTGCAGGCAGTGTGGAACTGTGAGGGCCTGAGGCTGAGCTCAACTCTCAGAAGTAAGATGGTTTTGGACAAGGCGTTCAGCTACCCTCTCACGTATGGAACTTAGTATGTAGCACCAGTCTACCACAGGAATTACTAGGAAATCGCTGAACTGAGCTTGGAGGCACTAGTCTTGTGTGCCGGGTGATTCCAATTATCACTCCCAGCACTTCCGTCAAACAGCGAGCCTAGGACTTTTAGAAGCCAAGGGTACCAGCAGGCTGGATGTGGAGGTACAGGCCATAAGCTCAACTCTCAGAAGTGTGTATGCATGGGAGGCAGATGTCTGCTACCCACTCGGACATGGGAGTTGGAACCTAGCTACACTGTGATTGAAGAAGGCCATTGGAAATCGCTGTATTCAACTCAGATACACGGGAGTTCAGGCCCAGTGCTCACACATGCTTTTCCCGCAACCTCTCCCAGCCACTAACATAAGGATGTTAGCAGCTACTCCTACAGTCAGGCAGGATGCGGGAGGGTTCTGCCCTGTCCTCAGCCCTCACAGGGAATCATATCTTGAAGCCAGCTGTCAACTAGCCGCATTCCTATGGCAGTGAGAAGGTAGCAGTACTCTGAGTCAGGAGGTTCCAAGATTACCACTCTACTGCACCTGGAGATACCCTCCAGGTCTGCATTGTTAACTTGTACTCAGAAGCCTCTGGCAATCGTCTCTGGTGAAGACGTGTGAAACTCACTCTGCAGGCAGTGTGGAACTGTGAGGGACTGAGGGTGGGCTCAACTCTCAGAAGTAATATGCTTTTGGACATGCGTTCAGCTACCATCTCAGACATGGAACTTAGTATGTAGCACCTGTCTACCACAAGAATAACTGGGAAATCGTGAATTGAGCTTGGAGGCACTCGTCTTGTGTGCCGGGAGATTCCAATTACCTCTCCCAGCAGTTCCGTCAAACAGCGAGCCTAGGCCTTTTAGAAGCCAAGGGTACCAGCAGGCTGGATGTGGAGGTACAGGCCATAAGCTCAACTCTCAGAAGTGTGTATGCATGGGAGGCAGATGTCTGCTACCCACTCGGACATGGGAGTTGGAACCTAGCTACACTGTGATTGAAGAAGGCCATTGGAAATCGCTGTATTCAACTCAGATACACGGGAGTTCAGGCCCAGTGCTCACACATGCTTTTCCCGCAACCTCTCCCAGCCACTAACATAAGGATGTTATCAGCTACTCCTACAGTCAGGCAGGATGCGGGAGGGTTCTGCCCTGTCCTCAGCTCTCACAGGGAATCATGTCTTGAAGCCAGCTGTCAACTAGCTGCATTCCTATGGCAGTGAGAAGGTAGCAGTATTCTGAGTCAGGAGGTTCCAAGATTACCAGTCGACTGCACCTGGGGATACCCTCCAGGTCTGCATAGTTACCCTGCGTCTCAGAAGCCTCAGGCAAACGTCTCTGCTGAAGACCTGCGAAACTCACTCGGCAGGCAGTGAGAAGTGTGAGGGACTCTGGCTGAGCTCAACTCTCAGAAGGAGATGGTTTTGGACAAGGCGTTCAGCTACCCTCTCACGTATGGAACTTAGTATGTAGCACCAGTCTACCACAGGATTTACTAGGAAATGGCTGAACTGAGCTTGGAGGCACTAGTCTTGTGTGCCGGGTATTCCAGTTACCTCTCCAGGCAATTCCGTCAAACAGCGAGCCTAGGCTTTTTAGAAGCCAAGGGTACAAGCAGGCTTGATGTGGAGGTACAGGCCATAAGCTCAACGCTCAGAAGTGTATATGCATGGGAGGCAGATGTCTGCTACCCACTCGGACATGGGAGTTGGAACCTAGCTACACTGTGATTGAAGAAGGCCATTGGAAATCGCTGTATTCAACTCAGATACACGGGAGTTCAGGCCCAGTGCTCACACATGCTTTTCCCGCAACCTCTCCCAGCCACTAACATTAGGATGTTAGCAGCTACTCCTACAGTCAGGCAGGATGCGGGAGGGTTCTGCCCTGTCCTCAGCTCTCACAGGGAAGCATGTCTTGAAGCCAGCTGTCAACTAGCTGCATTCCTATGGCAGTGAGAAGGTAGCAGTACTCTGAGTCAGGAGGTTCCAAGATTACCACTCTACTGCACCTGGAGATACCCTCCAGGTCTGCATTGTTAACTTGTACTCAGAAGCCTCTGGCAATCGTCTCTGGTGAAGACGTGTGAAACTCACTCTGCAGGCAGTGTGGAACTGTGAGGGACTGAGTGTGGGCTCAACTCTCAGAAGTAAGATGCTTTTGGACAAGGCGTTCAACTACCATCTCACATATGGAACTTAGTATGTAGCACCTGTCTACCACAAGAATTACTGGGAAATCGTGAATTGAGCTTGGAGGCACTCGTCTTGTGTGCCGGGAGATTCCAATTACCTCTCCCAGCACTTCCGTCAAACAGCGAGCCTAGGCCTTTTAGAAACCAAGGGTACCAGCAGGCTGGATGTGGAGGTACAGGCCATAAGCTCAACTCTCAGAAGTGTGTATGCATGGGAGGCAGATGTCTGCTACCCGCTCGTACATGGGATTTGGAACCTAGCTACACTCTGGTTGAGGAAAGGCGTTGGAAATCGCTGTATTCAACTCAGATACACGGGAGTTCAGGCCCAGTGCTCACACATGCTTTTCCCGCAACCTCTACCAGCCACTAACATTAGGGTGTAAGCAGCTACTCCTACAGTCAGGCAGCATGCGGGAGGGTTCTGCCCTGTCCTCACCTCTCTCAGGGAAGCATGTCTTGAAGCCAGCTAGCTCTCAACTAGCTGCATTTCTATGGCAGTGAGAAGGTAGCAGTTTTCTGAGTCAGGAGTTTCCAAGATTACCAGTCGACTGCACCTGGGGATACCCTCCAGGTCTGCATTGTTACCCTGCGTCTCAGAAGCCTCTGGCAAACGTTTCTGCTGAAGACTGCGAAACTCACTCTGCAGGCAGTGTGGAACTGTGAGGGCCTGAGGCTGAGCTCAACTCTCAGAAGTAAGATGGTTTTGGACAAGGCGTTCAGCTACCCTCTCACGTATGGAACTTAGTATGTAGCACCAGTCTACCACAGGAATTACTAGGAAATCGCTGAACTGAGCTTGGAGGCACTAGTCTTGTGTGCCGGGTGATTCCAATTATCACTCCCAGCACTTCCGTCAAACAGCGAGCCTAGGACTTTTAGAAGCCAAGGGTACCAGCAGGCTGGATGTGGAGGTACAGGCCATAAGCTCAACTCTCAGAAGTGTGTATGCATGGGAGGCAGATGTCTGCTACCCACTCGGACATGGGAGTTGGAACCTAGCTACACTGTGATTGAAGAAGGCCATTGGAAATCGCTGTATTCAACTCAGATACACGGGAGTTCAGGCCCAGTGCTCACACATGCTTTTCCCGCAACCTCTCCCAGCCACTAACATAAGGATGTTAGCAGCTACTCCTACAGTCAGGCAGGATGCGGGAGGGTTCTGCCCTGTCCTCAGCCCTCACAGGGAATCATATCTTGAAGCCAGCTGTCAACTAGCCGCATTCCTATGGCAGTGAGAAGGTAGCAGTACTCTGAGTCAGGAGGTTCCAAGATTACCACTCTACTGCACCTGGAGATACCCTCCAGGTCTGCATTGTTAACTTGTACTCAGAAGCCTCTGGCAATCGTCTCTGGTGAAGACGTGTGAAACTCACTCTGCAGGCAGTGTGGAACTGTGAGGGACTGAGGGTGGGCTCAACTCTCAGAAGTAATATGCTTTTGGACATGCGTTCAGCTACCATCTCAGACATGGAACTTAGTATGTAGCACCTGTCTACCACAAGAATAACTGGGAAATCGTGAATTGAGCTTGGAGGCACTCGTCTTGTGTGCCGGGAGATTCCAATTACCTCTCCCAGCAGTTCCGTCAAACAGCGAGCCTAGGCCTTTTAGAAGCCAAGGGTACCAGCAGGCTGGATGTGGAGGTACAGGCCATAAGCTCAACTCTCAGAAGTGTGTATGCATGGGAGGCAGATGTCTGCTACCCACTCGGACATGGGAGTTGGAACCTAGCTACACTGTGATTGAAGAAGGCCATTGGAAATCGCTGTATTCAACTGAGATACACGGGAGTTCAGGCCCAGTGCTCACACATGCTTTTCCCGCAACCTCTCCCAGCCACTAACATAAGGATGTTATCAGCTACTCCTACAGTCAGGCAGGATGCGGGAGGGTTCTGCCCTGTCCTCAGCTCTCACAGGGAAGCATGTCTTGAAGCCAGCTAGCTGTCAACTAGCTGCATTCCTATGGCAGTGAGAAGGTAGCAGTATTCTGAGTCAGGAGGTTCCAAGATTACCAGTCGACTGCACCTGGGGATACCCTCCAGGTCTGCATAGTTACCCTGCGTCTCAGAAGCCTCAGGCAAACGTCTCTGCTGAAGACCTGCGAAACTCACTCGGCAGGCAGTGAGAAGTGTGAGGGACTCTGGCTGAGCTCAACTCTCAGAAGGAGATGGTTTTGGACAAGGCGTTCAGCTACCCTCTCACGTATGGAACTTAGTATGTAGCACCAGTCTACCACAGGATTTACTAGGAAATGGCTGAACTGAGCTTGGAGGCACTAGTCTTGTGTGCCGGGTATTCCAGTTACCTCTCCCAGCAATTCCGTCAAACAGCGAGCCTAGGCCTTTTAGAAGCCAAGATACAAGCAGGCTTGATGTGGAGGTACAGGCCATAAGCTCAACGCTCAGAAGTGTATATGCATGGGAGGCAGATGTCTGCTACCCACTCGGACATGGGAGTTGGAACCTAGCTACACTGTGATTGAAGAAGGCCATTGGAAATCGCTGTATTCAACTCAGATACACGGGAGTTCAGGCCCAGTGCTCACACATGCTTTTCCCGCAACCTCTCCCAGCCACTAACATTAGGATGTTAGCAGCTACTCCTACAGTCAGGCAGGATGCGGGAGGGTTCTGCCCTGTCCTCAGCTCTCACAGGGAAGCATGTCTTGAAGCCAGCTGTCAACTAGCTGCATTCCTATGGCAGTGAAAAGATAGCAGTATTCTGAGTCAGTAGGTTCCAAGATTACCAGTCGACTGCACCTGGGGATACCCTCCAGGTCAGCATTGTTACCCTGCGTCTCAGAAGCCTCTGGCAAACGTCTCTGCTGAAGACCTGCGAAACTCACTCTGCAGGCACTGTGGAACTGTGAGGGACTGAGGATGAGCTCAACTCTCAGAAGTAAGATGGTTTTGGACAAGGCGTTCAGCTACCCTCTCACGTATGGAACTTAGTATGTAGCACCAGTCTACCACAGGAATTATAGTAAATCGCTGAACTGAGCTTGGAGGCGCTAGTCTTGTGTGCCGGGTGATTCCAATTACCTCTCCCAGCACTTCCGTCAAACAGCGAGCCTAGGCCTTTTAGAAGCCAAGGGTACCAGCAGGCTGGATGTGGAGGTACAGTCCATAAGCTCAACTCTCAGAAGTGTGTATGCATGGGAGGCAGATGTCTGCTACCCACTCGGACATGGGAGTTGGAACCTAGCTACACTGTGATTGAAGAAGGCCATTGGAAATCGCTGTATTCAACTCAGATACACGGGAGTTCAGGCCCAGTGCTCACACATGCTTTTCCCGCAACCTCTCCCTGCCACTAACATAAGGATGTTAGCAGCTACTCCTACAGTCAGGCAGAATGCGGGAGGGTTCTGCGCTGTCCTCAGCTCTCACAGGGAAGCATGTCTTGAAGCCAGCTGTCAACTAGCTGCATTCCTAGGGCAGTGAGAAGGTAGCAGTACTCTGAGTCAGGAGGTTCCAAGATTACCACTCTACTGCACCTGGAGATACCCTCCAGGTCTGCATTGTTAACTTGTACTCAGAAGCCTCTGGCAATCTTCTCTGGTGAAGACGTGTGAAACTCACTCTGCAGGCAGTGTGGAACTGTGAGGGACTGAGGGTGGTCTCAACTCTCAGAAGTAAGATGCTTTTGGACAAGGCGTTCAGCTACCTTCTCACATATGGAACTTAGTATGTAGCACCTGTCTACCACAAGAATTACTGGGAAATCGTGAATTGAGCTTGGAGGCACTCGTCTTGTGTGCCGGGAGATTCCAATTACCTCTCCCAGCACTTCCGTCAAACAGCGAGCCTAGGCCTTTTAGAAGCCAAGGGTACCAGCAGGCTGGATGTGGAGGTACAGGCCATAAGCTCAACTCTCAGAAGTGTGTATGCATGGGAGGCAGATGTCTGCTACCCGCTCGTACATGGGATTTGGAACCTACCTACACTCTGGTTGAGGAAAGCCGTTGGAAATCGCTGTATTCAACTCAGATACACGGGAGTTCAGGCCCTGTGCTCACACAAGCTTTTCCCGCAACCTCTCCCAGCCACTAACATTAGGATGTTAGCAGCTTCTCCTACAGTCAGGCAGCATGCGGGAGGGTTCTGCCCTGTCCTCAGCTCTCTCAGGGAAGCATGTCTTGAAGCCAGCTAGCTGTCAACTAGCTGCATTCCTATGGCAGTGAGAAGGTAGCAGTATTCTGAGTCAGGAGGTTCCAAGATTACCAGTCGACTGCACCTGGGGATACCGTCCAGGTCTGCATTGTTACCCTGCGTCTCAGAAGCCTCTGGCAAACGTCTCTGCTGAAGACCTGCGAAACTCACTCGACAGGCAGTGTGGAACTCTGAGGGACTGAGGGTGAGCTCAACTCTCAGAAGTAAGATGGTTTTGGACAAGGCGTTCAGCTAACCTCTCACGTATGGAACTTAGTATGTAGCTCCTGTCTACCACAGGAATTACTAGGAAATCGCTGAACTGAGCTTGGAGGCACTAGTCTTGTGTGCCGGGTGATTCCAATTACCTCTCCCAGCACTTCCGTCAAACAGCGAGCCTAGGCCTTTTAGAAGCCAAGGGTACCAGCAGGCTGGATGTGGAGGTACAGGCGATAAGCTCAACTCTCAGAAGTGTGTATGCATGGGAGGCAGATGTATGCTACCCACTCAGACATGGGAGTTGGAACCTAGCTACACTGTGATTGAAGAAGGCCATTGGAAATCGCTGTATTCAACTCAGATACACGGGAGTTCAGGCCCAGTGCTCTCACATGCTTTTCCCGCAACCTCTCCCCGCCACTAACATAAGGATGTTAGCAGCTACTCCTACAGTCAGGCAGGATGCGGGAGGTTTTGCGCTGTCCTCAGCTCTCACAGGGAAGCATGTCTTGAAGCCAGCTGTCAACTAGCTGCATTCCTATGGCAGTGAGAAGGTAGCAGTACTCTGAGTCAGGAGGTTCCAAGATTACCACTCTACTGCACCTGGAGATACCCTCCAGGTCTGCATTGTTAACTTGTACTCAGAAGCCTCTGGCAATCGTCTCTGGTGAAGACGTGTGAAACTCACTCTGCAGGCAGTGTGGAACTGTGAGGGACTGAGGGTGGTCTCACCTCTCAGAAGTAAGATGCTTTTGGACAAGGCGTTCAGCTACCTTCTCACATATGGAACCTAGTATGTAGCACCTGTCTACCACAAGAGTTACTGGGAAATCGTGAATTGAGCTTGGAGGCACTCGTCTTGTGTGCCGGGAGATTCCAATTACCTCTCCCAGCACTTCCGTCAAACAGCGAGCCTAGGCCTTTTAGAAGCCAAGGGTACCAGCAGGCTGGATGTGGAGGTACAGGCCATAAGCTCAACTCTCAGAAGTGTGTATGCATGGGAGGCAGATGTCTGCTACCCGCTCGTACATGGGATTTGGAACCTAGCTACACTCTGGTTGAGGAAAGCCGTTGGAAATCGCTGTATTAAACTCACATACACGGGAGTTCAGGCCCAGTGCTCACACATGCTTTTCCCGCAACCTCTCCCAGCCACTAACATTAGGATGATGGCAGCTACTCCTACAGTCAGGCAGCATGCGGGAGGGTTCTGCCCTGTCCTCAGCTCTCACAGGGAAGCATGTCTTGAAGCCAGTTGTCAACTGGCTGCATTCCTATGGCAGTGAGAAGGTAGCAGTACTCTGAGTCAGGAGGTTCCAAGATTACCACTCTACTGCACCTGGAGATACCCTCCAGGTCTGCATTGTTAACTTGTACTCAGAAGCCTCTGGCAATCATCTCTGGTGAAGACGTGTGAAACTCACTCTGCAGGCAGTGTGGAACTGTGAGGGACTGAGGGTGAGCTCAACTCTCAGAAGTAAGATGCTTTTGGACAAGGCGTTAGCTACCTTCTCACATATGGAACTTACTATGTAGCACCTGTCTACCACAAGAATTACTGGGAAATCGTGAATTGAGCTTGGAGGCACTCGTCTTGTGTGCCGGGAGATTCCAATTACCTCTCCCAGCACTTCCGTCAAACAGCGAGCCTAGGCCTTTTAGAAGCCAAGGGTACCAGCAGGCTGGATGTGGAGGTACAGGCCATAAGCTCAACTCTCAGAAGTGTGTATGCATGGGAGGCAGATGTCTGCTACCCACTCGGACATGGGATTTGGAACCTAGCTACACTGTGATTGAAGAAGGCCATTGGAAATCGCTGTATTCAACTCAGATACACGGGAGTTCAGGCCCAGTGCTCACACATGCTTTTCCCGCAACATCTCCCAGCCACTAACATAAGGATGTCAGCAGCTACTCCTACAGTCAGGCAGCATGCGGGAGGGTTCTGCCCTGTCCTCAGCTCTCTCAGGGAAGCATGTCTTGAAGCCAGCTAGCTGTCAACTAGCTGCATTCCTATGGCAGTGAGAATGTAGCAGTATTCTGAGTCAGGAGGTTCCAAGATTACCAGTCTACTGCACCTGGGGATACCCTCCAGGTCTGCATTGTTACCCTGCGTCTCAGAAGCCCCTGGCAAACGTCTCTGCTGAAGACCTGCGAAACTCACTCTGCAGGCAGTGTGGAACTGTGAGGGACTGAGCGTGAGCTCCACTCTCAGAAGTAAGATGGTTTTGGACAAGGCGTTCAGCTACCCTCTCACGTATGGAACTTAGTATGTAGCACCAGTCTACCACAGGAATTACTAGCAAATCGCTGAACTGAGCTTGGAGGCACTATTCTTGTGTGCCGGGTGATTCCAATTACCTCTCACAGCACTTCCGTCAAACAGCGAGCCTAGGCCTTTTAGAAGCCAAGGGTACCAGCAGGCTGGATGTGGAGGTACAGGCCATAAGCTCAACTCTCAGAAGTGTGTATGCATGGGAGGCAGATGTCTGCTACCCGCTCGTACATGGGAGTTGGAACATAGCTACACTGTGATTGAAGAAGGCCATTGGAAATCGCTGTATTCAACTCAGATACACGGGAGTTCAGGCCCAGTGCTCACACATGCTTTTCCCGCAACCTCTCCCAGCCACTAACATAAGGATGTTAGCAGCTACTCCTACAGTCAGGCAGGATGCGGGAGGGTTCTGCCCTGTCCTCAGCTCTCACAGGGAAGCATGTCTTGAAGCCAGCTGTCAACTAGCTGCATTCCTATGGCAGTGAGAAGGTAGCAGTACTCTGAGTCAGGAGGTTCCAAGATTACCACTCTACTGCACCTGGAGATACCCTCCAGGTCTGCATTGTTAACTTGTACTCAGAAGCCTCTGGCAATCGTCTCTGGTGAAGACGTGTGAAACTCACTCTGCAGGCAGTGTGGAACTGTGAGGGACTGAGGGTGGGCTCAAGTCTCAGGAGTAAGATGCTTTTGGACAAGGCGTTCAGCTACCATCTCACATATGGAACTTAGTATGTAGCACCTGTCTACCACAAGAATTACTGGGAAATCGTGAATTGAGCTTGGAGGGACTCGTCTTGTGTGCCGGGAGATTCCAATTACCTCTCCCAGCACTTCCGTCAAACAGCGAGCCTAGGCCTTTTAGAAGCCAAGGGTACCAGCAGGCTGGATGTGGAGGTACAGGCCATAAGCTCAACTCTCAGAAGTGTGTATGCATGGGAGGCAGATGTCTGCTACCCGCTCGGACATGGGATATCGAACCTAGCTACACTCTGGTTGAGGAAAGCCGTTGGAAATCGCTGTATTCAACTCAGATACACGGGAGTTCAGGCCCTGTGCTCACACAAGCTTTTCCCGCAACCTCTCCCAGCCACTAACATTAGGATGTTAGCAGCTACTCCTACAGTCAGGCAGCATGCGGGAGGGTTCTGCCCTGTCCTCAGCTCTCTCAGGGAAGCATGTCTTGAAGCCAGCTAGCTGTCAACTATCTGCATTCCTATGGCAGTGAGAAGGTAGCAGTATTCTGAGTCAGGAGGTTCCAAGATTACCAGTCGACTGCACCTGGGGATACCCTCCAGGTCTGCATTGTTACCCTGCGTCTCAGAAGCCTCTGGCAAACGTCTCTGCTGAAGACCTGCGAAAGTCACTCTGCAGGCAGTGTGGAACTGTGAGGGACTGAGGGTGAGCTCAACTCTCAGAAGTAAGATGGTTTTGGACAAGGCGTTCAGCTACCCTCTCACGTATGGAACTTAGTATGTAGCACCAGTCTACCACAGGAATTACTAGGAAATCGCTGAACTGAGCTTGGAGGCACTAGTCTTGTGTGCCGGGTGATTCCAATTACCTCTCCCAGCACTTCCGTCAAACAGCGAGCCTAGGCCTTTTAGAAGCCAAGGGTACCAGCAGGCTGGATGTGGAGGTACAGGCCATAAGCTCAACTCTCAGAAGTGTATATGCATGGGAGGTAGATGTCTGCTACCCACTCGGACATGGGAGTTGGAACCTAGCTACACTGTGATTGAAGAAGGCCATTGGAAATCGCTGTATTCAACTGAGATACACGGGAGTTCAGGCCCAGTGCTCACACATGCTTTTCCCGCAACCTCTCACAGCCACTAACATAAGGATGTTAGCAGCTACTCCTACAGTCAGGCAGGATGCGGGAGGGTTCTGCCCTGTCCTCAGCTCTCACAGGGAAGCATGTCTTGAAGCCAGCTGTCAACTAGCTGCATTCCTAAGGCAGTGAGAATGTAGCAGTACTCTGAGTCAGGAGGTTCCAAGATTACCACTCTACTGCACCTGGAGATACCCTCCAGGTCTGCATTGTTAACTTGTACTCAGAAGTCTCTGGCAATCGTCTCTGGTGAAGACGTGTGAAACTGACTCTGCAGGCAGTGTGGAACTGTGAGGGACTGAGGGTGGGCTCAACTCTCAGAAGTAAGATGCTTTTGGACAAGGCGTTCAGCTACCATCTCACATATGGAACTTAGTATGTAGCACCTGTCTACCACAGGAATTACTAGGAAATCGTGAATTGAGCTTGGAGGCACTCGTCTTGTGTGCCGGGAGATTCCAATTACCTCTCCCAGCACTTCCGTCAAACAGCGAGCCTAGGCCTTTTAGAAGCCAAGGGTACCAGCAGGCTGGATGTGGAGGTACAGGCCTTAAGCTCAACTCTCAGAAGTGTATATGCATGGGAGGGAGATATCTGCTACCCACTCAGACATGGGAGTTGGAACCTAGCTACACTGTGATTGAAGAAGGCCATTGGAAATCGCTGTATTCAACTCAGATACACGGGAGTTCAGGCCCAGTGCTCACACATGCTTTTCCCGCAACCTCTCCCAGCCACTAACATAAGGATTTTAGCAGCTACTCCTACAGTCAGGCCGGATGCGAGAGGGTTCTGCGCTGTCCTCAGCTCTCACAGGGAAGCATGTCTTGAAGCCAGCTGTCAACTAGCTGCATTCCTATGGCAGTGAGAAGGTAGCAGTACTCTGAGTCAGGAGGTTCCAAGATTACCACTCTACTGCACCTGGAGATACCCTCCAGGTCTGCATTGTTAACTTGTACTCAGAAGCCTCTGGCAATCGTCTCTGGTGAAGACGTGTGAAACTCACTCTGCAGGCAGTGTGGAAGTGTGAGGGACTGAGGGTGTGCTCAACTCTCAGAAGTAAGATGCTTTTGGACAAGGCGTTCAGCTACCTTCTCACATATGGAACTTAGTATGTAGCACCTGTCTACCACAAGAATTACTGGGAAATCGTGAATTGAGCTTGGAGGCACTCGTCTTGTGTGCCGGGAGATTCCAATTACCTCTCCCAGCACTTCCGTCAAACAGCGAGCCTAGGCCTTTTAGAAGCCAAGGGTACCAGCAGGCTGGATGTGGAGGTACAGGCCATAAGCTCAACTCTCAGAAGTGTGTATGCATGGGAGGCAGATGTCTGCTACCCGCTCGTACATGGGATTTGGAACCTAGCTACACTCTGGTTGAGGAAAGCCGTTGGAAATCGCTGTATTCAACTCAGATACACGGGAGTTCAGGCCCAGTGCTCACACATGCTTTTCCCGCAACCTCTCCCAGCCACTAACATTAGGATGTTAGCAGCTACTCCTACAGTCAGGCAGCATGCGGGAGGGTTCTGCCCTGTCTGCAGCTCTCTCAGGGAAGCATGTCTTGAAGCCAGCTAGCTGTCAACTAGCTGCATTCCTATGGCAGTGAGAAGGTAGCAGTATTCTGAGTCAGGAGGTTCCAAGATTACCAGTCGACTGCACCTGGGGATACCCTCCAGGTCTGCATTGTTACCCTGCGTCTCAGAAGCCTCTGGCAAACGTCTCTGCTGAAGACCTGCGAAACTCACTCGACAGGCAGTGTGGAACTCTGAGGGACTGAGGGTGAGCTCAACTCTCAGAAGTAAGATGGTTTTGGACAAGGCGTTCAGCTAAACTCTCAAGTATGGAACTTAGTATGTAGCTCCTGTCTACCACAGGAATTACTAGGAAATCGCTGAACTGAGCTTGGAGGCACTAGTCTTGTGTGCCGGGTGATTCCAATTACCTCTCCCAGCACTTCCGTCAAAGAGCGAGCCTAGGCCTTTTAGAAGCCAAGGGTACAAGCAGGCTGGATGTGGAGGTACAGGCCATAAGCTCAACTCTCAGAAGTGTGTATGCATGGGAGGCAGATGTCTGCTACCCACTCAGACATGGGAGTTGGAACCTAGCTACACTGTGATTGAAGAAGGCCATTGGAAATCGCTGTATTCAACTCAGATACACGGGAGTTCAGGCCCAGTGCTCTCACATGCTTTTCCCGCAACCTCTCCCAGCCACTAACATAAGGATGTTAGCAGCTACTCCTACAGTCACGCAGGATGCGGGAGGGTTTTGCGCTGTCCTCAGCTCTCACAGGGAAGCATGTCTTGAAGCCAGCTGTCAACTAGCTGCATTCCTATGGCAGTGAAAAGATAGCAGTACTCTGAGTCAGGAGGTTCCAAGATTACCACTCTACTGCACCTGGAGATACCCTCCAGGTCTGCATTGTTAACTTGTACTCAGAAGCCTCTGGCAATCGTCTCTGCTGAAGACGTGTGAAACTCACTCTGCAGGCAGTGTGGAACTGTGAGGGACTGAGGGTGGTCTCAACTCTCAGAAGTAAGATGCTTTTGGACAAGGCGTTCAGCTACCTTCTCACATATGGAACCTAGTATGTAGCACCTGTCTACCACAAGAATTAGGGGGAAATCGTGAATTGAGCTTGGAGGCACTCGTCTTGTGTGCCGGGAGATTCCAATTACCTCTCCCAGCACTTCCGTCACACAGCGAGCCTAGGCCTTTTAGAAGCCAAGGGTACCAGCAGGCTGGATGTGGAGGTACAGGCCATAAGCTCAACTCTCAGAAGCGTGTATGCATGGGAGGCAGATGTCTGCTACCCGCTCGTACATGGGATTTGTAACCTAGCTACACTCTGGTTGAGGAAAGCCGTTGGAAATCGCTGTATTCAACTCAGATACACGGGAGTTCAGGCCCAGTGCTCACACATGCTTTTCCCGCAACCTCTCCCAGCCACTAACATTAGGAGGTTAGCAGCTACTCCTACAGTCACACAGGATGCGGGAGGGTTCTGCCCTGTCCTCAGCTCTCACAGGGAAGCATGTCTTGAAGCCAGCTGTCAACTGGCTGCATTCCTATGGCAGTGAGAAGGTAGCAGTACTCTGAGTCAGGAGGTTCCAAGATTACCACTCTACTGCACCTGGAGATACCCTCCAGGTCTGCATTGTTAACTTGTACTCAGAAGCCTCTGGCAATCGTCTCTGGTGAAGACGTGTGAAACTCACTCTGCAGGCAGTGTGGAACTGTGAGGGACTGAGGGTGAGCTCAACTCTCAGAAGTAAGATGCTTTTGGACAAGGCGTTCAGCTACCTTCTCACATATGGAACTTAGTATGTAGCACCTGTCTACCACAAGAATTACTGGGAAATCGTGAATTGAGCTTGGATGCGCTCGTCTTGTGTGCCGGGAGATTCCAATTACCTCTCCCAGCACTTCCGTCAAACAGCGAGCCTAGGCCTTTTAGAAGCCAAGGGTACCAGCAGGCTGGATGTGGAGGTACAGGCCATAAGCTCAACTCTCAGAAGTGTGTATGCATGGGAGGCAGATGTCTGCTACCCGCTCGTACATGGGATTTGGAACCTAGCTACACTCTGGTTGAGGAAAGCCGTTGGAAATCGCTGTATTCAACTCAGATACACGGGAGTTCAGGCCCAGTGCTCACACATGCTTTTCCCGCAACCTCTCCCAGCCACTAACATTAGGATGTTAGCAGCTACTCCTACAGTCAGGCAGCATGCGGGAGGGTTCTGCCCTGTCCTCAGCTCTCTCAGGGAAGCATGTCTTGAAGCCAGCTAGCTGTCAACTAGCTGCATTCCTATGGCAGTGAGAAGGTAGCAGTATTCTGAGTCAGGAGGTTCCAAGATTACCAGTCTACTGCACCTGGGGATACCCTCCAGGTCTGCATTGTTACCCTGCGTCTCAGAAGCCTCTGGCAAACGTCTCTGCTGAAGACCTGCGAAACTCACTCTGCAGGCAGTGTGGAACTGTGAGGGACTGAGGCTGAGCTCCACTCTCAGAAGTAAGATGGTTTTGGACAAGGCGTTCAGCTACCCTCTCACGTATGGAACTTAGTATGTAGCACCAGTCTACCACAGGAATTACTAGGAAATCGCTGAACTGAGCTTGGAGGCACTAGTCTTGTGTGCCGGGTGATTCCAATTACCTCTCACAGCACTTCCGTCAAACAGCGAGCCTAGGCCTTTTAGAAGCCAAGGATACCAGCAGGCTGGATGTGGAGGTACAGGCCATAAGCTCAACTCTCAGAAGTGTGTATGCATGGGAGGCAGATGTCTGCTACCCACTCGGACATGGGAGTTGGAACCTAGCTACACTGTGATTGAAGAAGGCCATTGGAAATCGCTGTATTCAACTCAGATACACGGGAGTTCAGGCCCAGTGCTCACACATGCTTTTCCCGCAACCTCTCCCAGCCACTAACATAAGGATGTTAGCAGCTACTCCTACAGTCAGGCAGGATGCGGGAGGGTACTGCCCTGTCCTCAGCTCTCACAGGGAAGCATGTCTTGAAGCCAGCTGTCAACTGGCTGCATTCCTATGGCAGTGAGAAGGTAGCAGTACTCTGAGTCAGGAGGTTCCAAGATTACCACTCTACTGCACCTGGAGATACCCTCCAGGTCTGCATTGTTAACTTGTACTCAGAAGCCTCTGGCAATCGTCTCTGGTGAAGACGTGTGAAACTCACTCTGCAGGCAGTGTGGAACTGTGAGGGACTGAGGGTGAGCTCAACTCTCAGAAGTAAGATGCTTTTGGACAAGGCGTTCAGCTACCTTCTCACATATGGAACTTAGTATGTAGCACCTGTCTACCACAAGAATTACTGGGAAATCGTGAATTGAGCTTGGAGGCACTCGTCTTGTGTGCCGGGAGATTCCAATTACCTCTCCCAGCACTTCCGTCAAACAGCGAGCCTAGGCCTTTTAGAAGCCAAGGGTACCAGCAGGCTGGATGTGGAGGTACAGGCCATAAGCTCAACTCTCAGAAGTGTGTATGCATGGGAGGCAGATGTCTGCTACCCGCTCGTACATGGGATTTGGAACCTAGCTACACTCTGGTTGAGGAAAGCCGTTGGAAATCGCTGTATTCAACTCAGATACACGGGAGTTCAGGCCCAGTGCTCACACATGCTTTTCCCGCAACCTCTCCCAGCCACTAACATTAGGATGTTAGCAGCTACTCCACAGTCAGGCAGCATGCGGGAGGGTTCTGCCCTGTCCTCAGCTCTCTCAGGGAAGCATGTCTTGAAGCCAGCTAGCTGTCAACTAGCTGCATTCCTATGGCAGTGAGAAGGTAGCAGTATTCTGAGTCAGGAGGTTCCAAGATTACCAGTCTACTGCACCTGGGGATACCCTCCAGGTCTGCATTGTTACCCTGCGTCTCAGAAGCCTCTGGCAAACGTCTCTGCTGAAGACCTGCGAAACTCACTCTGCAGGGAGTGTGGAACTGTGAGGGACTGAGGGTGAGCTCCACTCTCAGAAGTAAGATGGTTTTGGACAAGGCGTTCAGCTACCCTCTCACGTATGGAACTTAGTATGTAGCACAAGTCTACCACAGGAATTACTAGCAAATCGCTGAACTGAGCTTGGAGGCACTAGTCTTGTGTGCCGGGTGATTCCAATTACCTCTCCCAGCACTTCCCTCAAACAGCGAGCCTAGGCCTTTTAGAAGCCAAGGGTACAAGCAGGCTGGATGTGGAGGTACAGGCCATAAGCTCAACTGTCAGAAGTGTGTATGCATGGGAGGCAGATGTCTGCTACCCACTCAGACATGGGAGTTGGAACCTAGCTACACTGTGATTGAAGAAGGCCATTGGAAATCGCTGTATTCAACTCAGATACACGGGAGTTCAGGCCCAGTGCTCTCACATGCTTTTCCCGCAACCTCTCCCAGCCACTAACATAAGGATGTTAGCAGCTACTCCTACAGTCAGGCAGGATGCGGGAGGGTACTGCCCTGTCCTCAGCTCTCACAGGGAAGCATGTCTTGAAGCCAGCTGTCAACTAGCTGCATTCCTATGGCAGTGAAAAGATAGCAGTACTCTGAGTCAGGAGGTTCCAAGATTACCACTCTACTGCACCTGGAGATACCCTCCAGGTCTGCATTGTTAACTTGTACTCAGAAGCCTCTGGCAATCGTCTCTGGTGAAGACGTGTGAAACTCACTCTGCAGGCAGTGTGGAAGTGTGAGGGACTGAGGGTGGTCTCAACTCTCAGAAGTAAGATGCTTTTGGACAAGGCGTTCAGCTACCTTCTCACATATGGAACCTAGTATGTAGCACCTGTCTACCACAAGAATTAGGGGGAAATCGTGAATTGAGCTTGGAGGCACTCGTCTTGTGTGCCGGGAGATTCCAATTACCTCTCCCAGCACTTCCGTCACACAGCGAGCCTAGGCCTTTTAGAAGCCAAGGGTACAAGCAGGCTGGATGTGGAGGTACAGGCCATAAGCTCAACTCTCAGAAGTGTGTATGCATGGGAGGCAGATGTCTGCTACCCGCTCGTACATGGGATTTGGAACCTAGCTACACTCAGGTTGAGGAAAGCCGTTGGAAATCGCTGTATTCAACTCAGATACACGGGAGTTCAGGCCCAGTGCTCACACATGCTTTTCCCGCAACCTCTCCCAGCCACTAACATAAGGATGTTAGCATCTACTCCTACAGTCAGGCAGCATGCGGGAGGGTTCTGCCCTGTCCTCAGCTCTCACAGGGAAGCATGTCTTGAAGCCAGCTGTCAACTAGCTGCATTCCTATGGCAGTGAGAAGGTAGCAGTACTCTGAGTCAGGAGGTTCCAAGATTACCACTCTACTGCACCTGGAGATACCCTCCAGGTCTGCATTGTTAACTTGTACTCAGAAGCCTCTGGCAATCGTCTCTGGTGAAGACGTGTGAAACTCACTCTGCAGGCAGTGTGGAAGTGTGAGGGACTGAGGGTGGGCTCAACTCTCAGAAGTAAGATGCTTTTGGACAAGGCGTTCAGCTACCATCTCACATATGGAACGTAGTATGTAGCACCTGTCTACCACAAGAATTACTGGGAAATCGTGAATTGAGCTTGGAGGCACTCGTCTTGTGTGGGGTAGATTCCAGTTACCTCTCCCAGCACTTCCGTCAAACAGTGAGCCTAGGCCTTTTAGAAGCCAGGGGTACCAGCAGGCTGGATGTGGAGGTACAGGCCATAAGCTCAACCCTCAGAAGTGTGTATGCATGGGAGGCAGATGTCTGCTACCCGCTCGTACATGGGATATCGAACCTAGCTACACTCTGGTTGAGGAAAGCCGTTGGAAATCGCTGTATTCAACTCAGATACACGGGAGTTCAGGCCCAGTGCTCACACATGCTTTTCCCGCAACCTCTCCCAGCCACTAACATTAGGATGTTAGCAGCTACTCCTACAGTCAGGCAGCATGCGGGAGGGTTCTGCCCTGTCCTCAGCTCTCTCAGGGAAGCATGTCTTGAAGCCAGCTAGCTGTCAACTAGCTGCATTCCTATGGCAGTGAGAAGGTAGCAGTATTCTGAGTCAGGAGGTTCCAAGATTACCAGTCGACTGCACCTGGGGATACCCTCCAGGTCTGCATTGTTACCCTGCGTCTCAGAAGCCTCTGGCAAACGTCTCTGCTGAAGACCTGCGAAACTTACTCGGCAGGCAGTGTGGAACTGTGAGGGACTGAGGCTGAGCTCAACTCTCAGAAGTAAGATGGTTTTGGACAAGGCGTTCAGCTACCCTCTCACGTATGGAACTTAGTATGTAGCACCAGTCTACCACAGGAATTACTAGGAAATCGCTGAACTGAGCTTGGAGGCACTAGTCTTGTGTGCCGGGTGATTCCAATTACCTCAACCAGGACTTCCGTCAAACAGCGAGCCTAGGCCTTTTAGAAGCCCTGGGTACCAGCAGCCTGGATGTGGAGGTACAGGCCATAAACTCAACTCTCAGAAGTGTATATGCATGGGAGGCAGATGTCTGCTACCCACTCGGACATGGGAGTTGGAACCTAGCTACACTGTGATTGAAGAAGGCCATTGGAAATCGCTGTATTCAACTCAGATACACGGGAGTTCAGGCCCAGTGCTCACACATGCTTTTCCCGCAACCTCTCCCAGCCACTAACATTAGGATGTTAGCAGCTACTCCTACAGTCAGGCAGCATGCGGGAGGGTTCTGCCCTGTCCTCAGCTCTCACAGGGAAGCATGTCTTGAAGCCAGCTGTCAACTAGCTGCATTCCTATGGCAGTGAGAAGGTAGCAGTATTCTGAGTCAGGAGGTTCCAGGATTACCAGTCTACTGCACCTGGGGATAACCTCCAGGTCTGCATTGTTACCCTGCGTCTCAGAAGCCTCTGGCAAACGTCTCTGCTGAAGACCTGCGAAACTTACTCGGCAGGCAGTGTTGAACTGTGAGGGACTGAGGCTGAGGTCAACTCTCAGAAGTAAGATGGTTTTGGACAAGGCGTTCAGCTACCCTCTCACGTATTGAACTTAGTATGTAGCAACAGTCTACCACAGGAATTACTAGCAAATCGCTGAACTGAGCTTGGAGGCACTAGTCTTGTGTGCCGGGTGATTCCAATTACCTCTCCCAGCACTTCCGTCAAACAGCGAGCCTAGGCCTTTTAGAAGCCAAGGGTACCAGCAGGCTGGATGTGGAGGTACAGGCCATAAGCTCAACTCTCAGAAGTGTATATTCATGGGAGGCAGATGTCTTCTACCCGCTCGGACATGGGAGTTGGAACCTAGCTACACTGTGATTGAGAAAGGCCATGGGAATCGCTGTATTCAACTCAGATACACGGGAGTTCAGGCCCAGTGCTCACACATGCTTTTCCCGCAACCCCTCCCAGCCACTAATATTAGGATGTTAGCAGCGACTCCTACAGTCAGGCAGCATGCGGGAGGGTTCTGCCCTGTCCTCAGCTCTCACAGGGAAGCATGTCTTGAAGCCAGCTGTCAACTAGCTGCATTCCTATGGCAGTGAGAAAGTAGCAGTACTCTGAGTCAGGAGGTTCCAAGATTACCACTCTACTGCACCTGGAGATACCCTCCAGGTCTGCATTGTTAACTTGTACTCAGAAGCCTCTGGCAATCGTCTCTGGTGAAGACGTGTGAAACTCACTCTGCAGGCAGTGTGGAAGTGTGAGGGACTGAGGGTGTGTTCAACTCTAAGAAGTAAGATGCTTTTGGACAAGGCGTTCAGCTACCTTCTCACATATGGAACTTAGTATGTAGCACCTGTCTACCACAAGAATTACTGGGAAATCGTGAATTGAGCTTGGAGGCACTCGTCTTGTGTGCCGGGAGATTCCAATTACCTCTCCCAGCACTTCCGTCAAACAGCGAGCCTAGGCCTTTTAGAAGCCAAGGGTACCAGCAGGCTGGATGTGGAGGTACAGGCCATAAGCTTAACTCTCAGAAGTGTGTATGCATGGGAGGCAGATGTCTGCTACCCGCTCGTACATGGGGTTTGCAACCTAGCTACACTCTGGTTGAGGAAAGCCGTTGGAAATCGCTGTATTCAACTCAGATACACGGGAGTTCAGGCCCAGTGCTCACACATGCTTTTCCCGCAGCCTCTCCCAGCCACTAACATTAGGATGTTAGCAGCTACTCCTACAGTCAGGCAGCATGCGGGAGGGTTCTGCCCTGTCCTCAGCTCTCTCAGGGAAGCATGTCTTGAAGCCAGCTAGCTGTCAACTAGCTGCATTCCTATGGCAGTGAGAAGGTAGCAGTATTCTGAGTCAGCAGGTTCCAAGATTACCAGTCGACTGCACCTGGGGATACCCTCCAGGTCTGCATTGTTACCCTGCGTCTCAGAAGCCTCTGGCAAACGTCTCTGCTGAAGACCTGCGAAACTCACTCGGCAGGCAGTGTGGAACTGTGAGGGACTCTGGCTGAGCTCAGCTCTCAGAAGTAAGATGGTTTTGGATAAGGCGTTCAGCTACCCTCTCACGTATGGAACTTAGTATGTAGCACCAGTCTACCACAGGAATTACTAGGAAATCGCTGAACTGAGCTTGGAGGCACTAGTCTTGTGTGCCGGGTATTCCAGTTACCTCTCCCAGCAATTCCGTCAAACAGCGAGCCTAGGACTTTTAGAAGCCAAGGGTACCAGCAGGCTGGATGTGGAGGTACAGGCCATAAGCTCAACTATCAGAAGTGTATATGCATGGGAGGCAGATGTCTGCTACCCACTCGGACATGGGAGTTGGAACCTAGCTACACTGTGATTGAAGAAGGCCATTGGAAATCGCTGTATTCAACTCAGATACACGGGAGTTCAGGCCCAGTGTTCACACATGCTTTTCCCGTAACCTCTCCCAGCCACTAACATAAGGATGTTAGCAGCTACTCCTACAGTCAGGCAGGATGCGGGAGGGTTCTGCCCTCTCCTCAGCTCTCACAGGGAAGCATGTCTTGAAGCCAGCTGTCAACTAGCTGCATTCCTATGGCAGTGAGAAGGTAGCAGTACTCTGAGTCAGGAGGTTCCAAGATTACCACTCTACTGCACCTGGAGATACCCTCCAGGTCTGCATTGTTAACTTGTACTCAGAAGCCTCTGGCAATCGTCTCTGGTGAAGACGTGTGAAACTCACTCTGCAGGCAGTGTGGAAGTGTGAGGGACTGAGGGTGGGCTCAACTCTCAGAAGTAAGATGCTTTTGGAACAAGGCGTTCAGCTACCTTCTCACATATGGAACTTAGTATGTAGCACCTGTCTACCACAAGAATTACTGGGAAATCGTGAATTGAGCTTGGAGGCACTCGTCTTTTGTGCCGGGAGATTCCAATTACCTCTCCCAGCACTTCCGTCAAACAGCGAGCCTAGGCCTTTTAGAAGCCAAGGGTACCAGCAGGCTGGATGTGGAGGTAAAGACCATAAGCTCAACTCTCAGAAGTGTGTATGCATGGGAGGCACATGTCTGCTACCTGCTCGTACATGGGATTTGCAACCTAGCTACACTCTGGTTGAGGAAAGTCGTTGGAAATCGCTGTATTCAACTCAGATACACGGGAGTTCAGGCCCAGTGCTCACACATGCTTTTCCCGCAACCTCTCCCAGCCACTAACATTAGGATGTAAGCAGCTACTCCTACAGTCAGGCAGCATGCAGGAGGGTTCTGCCCTGTCCTCAGCTCTCACAGGGAAGCATGTCTTGAAGCCAGCTGTCAACTAGCTGCATTCCTATGGCAGTGAGAAGTTAGCAGTATTCTGAGTCAAGTGGTTCCAAGATTACCAGTCAACTGCACCTGGGGATACCCTCCAGGTCTGCATTGTTACCCTGCGTCTCAGAAGCCTCTGGCAAACGTCTCTGCTGAAGACCTGCGAAACTCACTCTGCAGGCAGTGTGGAACTGTGAGGGACTGAGGGTGAGCTCAACTCTCAGAAGTAAGATGGTTTTGGACAAGGCGTTCAGCTACCCTCTCACGTATGGAACTTAGTATGTAGCACAAGTCTACCACAGGAATTACTAGGAAATCGTTGAACTGGGCTTGGAGGCACTGGTCTTGTGTGCCGGGTGATTCCAATTACCTCTCCCAGCACTTCCGTCAAACAGCGAGCCTAGGCCTTTTAGAAGCCAAGGGTACCAGCAGGCTGGATGTGGAGGTACAGGCCATAAGCTCAACTCTCAGAAGTGTGTATGCATGGGAGGCAGATGTCCGCTACCCACTGGGACATGGGAGTTGGAACCTAGCTACACTGTGATTGAAGAAGGCCATTGGAAATCGCTGTATTCAACTCAGATACACGGGAGTTCAGGCCCAGTGCTCACACATGCTTTTCCCGCAACCTCTCCCAGCCACTAACATAAGGATGTTAGCAGCTACTCCTACAGTCAGGCACGATGCGAGAGGGTTCGGCCCTGTCCTCAGCTCTCACAGGGAAGCATGTCTTGAAGCCAGCTGTCAACTAGCTGCATTCCTATGGCAGTGAGAAGGTAGCAGTACTCTGAGTCAGGAGGTTCCAAAATTACCACTCTACTGCACCTGGAGATACCCTCCAGGTCTGCATTGTTAACTTGTCCTCAGAAGCCTCTGGCAATCGTCTCTGGTGAAGACGTGTGAAACTCACTCTGCAGAAAGTGTGGAACTGTGAGGGACTGAGGGTGGGCTCAACTCTCAGAAGTAAGATGCTTTTGGACAAGGCGTTCAGCTACCATCTCACATATGGAACGTAGTATGTAGCACCTGTCTACCACAAGAATTACTGGGAAATCGTGAATTGAGCTTGGAGGCACTCGTCTTGTGTGCCGGGAGATTCCAGTTACCTCTCCCAGCACTTCCGTCAAACAGCGAGCCTAGGCCTTTTAGAAGCCAGGGGTACCAGCAGGCTGTATGTGGAGGTACAGGCCATAAGCTCAACTCTCAGAAGTGTGTATGCATGGGAGGCAGATGTCTGCTAACCGCTCGTACATGGGATTTGGAACCTAGCTACACTCTGGTTGAGGAAAGCCGTTGGAAATCGCTGTATTCAACTCAGATACACGGGAGTTCAGGCCCAGTGCTTACACATGCTTTTCCCGCAACCTCTCCCAGCCACTAACATTAGGATGTTAGCAGCTACTCCTACAGTCAGGCAGCATGCGGTAGGGTTCTGCTCTGTCCTCAGCTCTCACAGGGAAGCATGTCTTGAAGCCAGCTGTCAACTAGCTGCATTCCTATGGCAGTGAGAAGGTAGCAGTATTCTGAGTCAGGAGGTTCCAAGATTACCAGTCTACTGCACCTGGGGATACCCTCCAGGTCTGCATTGTTACCCTGCGTCTCAGAAGCCTCTGCAAACGTCTCTGCTGAAGACCTGCGAAACTTACTCGGCAGGCAGTGTGGAAATGTGAGGGACTGAGGCTGAGTTCAACTCTCAGAAGTAAGATGGTTTTGGACAAGGCGTTCAGCTACCCTCTCACGTATGGAACTTAGTATGTAGCACCAGTCTACCACAGGAATTACTAGGAAATCGCTGAACTGAGCTTGGAGGCACTAGTCTTGTGTGCCGGGTGATTCCAATTACCTCTCCCAGGACTTCCGTCAAACAGCGAGCCTAGGCCTTTTAGAAGCCCTGGGTACCAGCAGGCTGGATGTGGAGGTACAGGCCATAAGCTCAACTCTCAGAAGTGTATATGCACGGGAGGCAGATGTCTGCTACCCACTCGGACATGGGAGTTGGAACCTAGCTACACTGTGATTGAAGAAGGCCATTGGAAATCGCTGTATTCAACTCAGATACACGGGAGTTCAGGCCCAGTGCTCACACAT
The DNA here is from genome assembly GCF_053574225.1 of Canis aureus. Classification (NCBI taxonomy): domain Eukaryota; kingdom Metazoa; phylum Chordata; class Mammalia; order Carnivora; family Canidae; genus Canis; species Canis aureus. The sequence goes on from NC_135632.1 coordinate 59,861,070, forward strand.
GCTTTTCCCGCAACCTCTTCCAGCCACTAACATAAGGATGTTAGCAGATACTCCTACAGTCAGGCAGGATGCGGGAGGGTTCTGCCCTGTCTTCAGCTCTCACAGGGAAGCATGTCTTGAAGCCAGCTGTCAACTAGCTGCATTCCTATGGCAGTGAGAAGGTAGCAGTACTCTGAGTCAGGAGGTTCCAAGATTACCACTCTACTGCACCGGGAGATACCCTCCAGGTCTGCATTGTTAACTTGTACTCAGAAGCCTCTGGCAATCGTCTCTGGTGAAGACGTGTGAAACTCACTCTGCAGGCAGTGTGGAACTGTGAGGGACTGAGGGTGTGTTCAACTCTAAGAAGTAAGATGCTTTTGGACAAGGCGTTCAGCTACCTTCTCACATCTGGAACTTAGTATGTAGCACCTGTCTACCACAAGAATTACTGGGAAATCGTGAATTGAGCTTGGAGGCACTCGTCTTGTGTGCCGGGAGATTCCAATTACCTCTCCCAGCACTTCCGTCAAACAGCGAGCCTAGGCCTTTTAGAAGCCAAGGGTACCAGCAGGCTGGATGTGGAGGTACAGGCCATAAGCTTAACTCTCAGAAGTGTGTATGCATGGGAGGCAGATGTCTGGTACCCGGTCGTACATGGGATTTGGAACCTAGCTACACTCTGGTTGAGGAAAGCCGTTGGAAATCGCTGTATTCAACTCAGATACATGGGAGTTCAGGCCCAGTGCTCACACATGCTTTTCCCGCAGCCTCTCCCAGCCACTAACATTAGGATGTTAGCAGCTACTCCTACAGTCAGGCAGCATGCGGGAGGGTTCTGCCCTGTCCTCAGCTCTCTCTGGGAAGCATGTCTTGAAGCCAGCTAGCTGTCAACTAACTGCATTCCTATGGCAGTGAGAAGGTAGCAGTATTCTGAGTCAGGAGGTTCCAAGATTACCAGTCGACTGCACCTGGGGATACCCTCCAGGTCTGCATTGTTACCCTGCGTCTCAGAAGCCTCTGGCAAACGTCTCTGCTGAAGACCTGCGAAACTCACTCTGCAGGCAGTGTGGAACTGTGAGGGACTCTGGCTGAGCTCAGCTCTCAGAAGTAAGATGGTTTTGGACAAGGCGTTCAGCTACCCTCTCAAGTATGGAACTTAGTATGTAGCACCAGTCTACCACAGAAATTACTAGGAAATCGCTGAACTGAGCTTGGAGGCACTAGTCTTGTGTGCCGGGTATTCCAGTTACCTCTCCCAGCAATTCCGTCAAACAGCGAGCCTAGGCCTTTTAGAAGCCCTGGGTACCAGCAGGCTGGATGTGGAGGTACAGGCCATAAGCTCAACTCTCAGAAGTGTATATGCACGTGAGGCAGATGTCTGCTACCCACTCGGACATGGGAGTTGGAACCTAGCTACACTGTGATTGAAGAAGGCCATTGGAAATCGCTGTATTCAACTCAGATACACGGGAGTTCAGGCCCAGTGCTCACACATGCTTTTCCCGCAACCTCTTCCAGCCACTAACATAAGGATGTTAGCAGCTACTCCTACAGTCAGGCAGGATGCGGGAGGGTTCTGCCCTGTCTTCAGCTCTCACAGGGAAGCATGTCTTGAAGCCAGCTGTCAACTAGCTGCATTCCTATGGCAGTGAGATGGTAGCAGTACTCTGAGTCAGGAGGTTCCAAGATTGCCACTCTACTGCACCTGGAGATACCCTCCAGGTCTGCATTGTTAACTTGTACTCAGAAGCCTCTGGCAATCGTCTCTGGTGAAGACGTGTGAAACTCACTCTGCAGGCAGTGTGGAACTGTGAGGGACTGAGGGTGGGCTCAACTCTCAGAAGTAAGATGCTTTTGGAACAAGGCGTTCAGCTACCTTCTCACATATGGAACTTAGTATGTAGCACCTGTCTACCACAAGAATTACTGGGAAATCGTGAATTGAGCTTGGAGGCACTCGTCTTGTGTGCCGGGAGATTCCAATTACCTCTCCCAGCACTTCCGTCAAACAGCGAGCCTAGGCCTTTTAGAAGCCAAGGGTACCAGCAAGCTGGATGTGGAAGTACAGGCCATAAGCTCAACTCTCAGAAGTGTGTATGCATGGGAGGCAGATGTCTGCTACCCGCTCGTACATGGGATTTGCAACCTAGCTACACTCTGGTTGAGGAAAGTCGTTGGAAATCGCTGTATTCAACTCAGATACACGGGAGTTCAGGCCCAGTGCTCACACATGCTTTTCCCGCAACCCCTCCCAGCCACTAATATTAGGATGTTAGCAGCGACTCCTACAGTCAGGCAGCATGCGGGAGGGTTCTGCCCTGTCCTCAGCTCTCACAGGGAAGCATGTCTTGAAGCCAGCTGTCAACTAGCTGCATTCCTATGGCAGTGAGAAAGTAGCAGTACTCTGAGTCAGGAGGTTCCAAGATTACCACTCTACTGCACCTGGAGATACCCTCCAGGTCTGCATTGTTAACTTGTACTCAGAAGCCTCTGGCAATCTTCTCTGGTGAAGACGTGTGAAACTCACTCTGCAGGCAGTGTGGAAGTGTGAGGGACTGAGGGTGTGTTCAACTCTAAGAAGTAAGATGCTTTTGGACAAGGCGTTCAGCTACCTTCTCACATATGGAACTTAGTATGTAGCACCTGTCTACCACAAGAATTACTGGGAAATCGTGAATTGAGCTTGGAGGCACTCGTCTTGTGTGCCGGGAGATTCCAATTACCTCTCCCAGCACTTCCGTCAAACAGCGAGCCTAGGCCTTTTAGAAGCCAAGGGTACCAGCAGGCTGGATGTGGAGGTACAGGCCATAAGCTTAACTCTCAGAAGTGTGTATGCATGGGAGGCAGATGTCTGCTACCCGCTCGTACATGGGGTTTGCAACCTAGCTACACTCTGGTTGAGGAAAGCCGTTGGAAATCGCTGTATTCAACTCAGATACACGGGAGTTCAGACCCAGTGCTCACACATGCTTTTCCCGCAGCCTCTCCCAGCCACTAACATTAGGATGTTAGCAGCTACTCCTACAGTCAGGCAGCATGCGGGAGGGTTCTGCCCTGTCCTCAGCTCTCTCAGGGAAGCATGTCTTGAAGCCAGCTAGCTGTCAACTAGCTGCATTCCTATGGCAGTGAGAAGGTAGCAGTATTCTGAGTCAGCAGGTTCCAAGATTACCAGTCGACTGCACCTGGGGATACCCTCCAGGTCTGCATTGTTACCCTGCGTCTCAGAAGCCTCTGGCAAACGTCTCTGCTGAAGACCTGCGAAACTCACTCGGCTGGCAGTGTGGAACTGTGAGGGACTCTGGCTGAGCTCAGCTCTCAGAAGTAAGATGGTTTTGGATAAGGCGTTCAGCTACCCTCTCACGTATGGAACTTAGTATGTAGCACCAGTCTACCACAGGAATTACTAGGAAATCGCTGAACTGAGCTTGGAGGCACTAGTCTTGTGTGCCGGGTATTCCAGTTACCTCTCCCAGCAATTCCGTCAAACAGCGAGCCTAGGCCTTTTAGAAGCCAAGGGTACCAGCAGGCTGGATGTGGAGGTACAGGCCATAAGCTCAACTATCAGAAGTGTATATGCATGGGAGGCAGATGTCTGCTACCCACTCGGACATGGGAGTTGGAACCTAGCTACACTGTGATTGAAGAAGGCCATTGGAAATCGCTGTATTCAACTCAGATACACGGGAGTTCAGGCCCAGTGTTCACACATGCTTTTCCCGTAACCTCACCCAGCCACTAACATAAGGATGTTAGCAGCTACTCCTACAGTCAGGCAGGATGCGGGAGGGTTCTGCCCTCTCCTCAGCTCTCACAGGGAAGCATGTCTTGAAGCCAGCTGTCAACTAGCTGCATTCCTATGGCAGTGAGAAGGTAGCAGTACTCTGAGTCAGGAGGTTCCAAGATTACCACTCTACTGCACCTGGAGATACCCTCCAGGTCTGCATTGTTAACTTGTACTCAGAAGCCTCTGGCAATCGTCTCTGGTGAAGACGTGTGAAACTCACTCTGCAGGCAGTGTGGAACTGTGAGGGACTGAGCGTGTGCTCAACTCTCAGAAGTAAGATGCTTTTGGAACAAGGCGTTCAGCTACCTTCTCACATATGGAACTTAGTATGTAGCACCTGTCTACCACAAGAATTACTGGGAAATCGTGAATTGAGCTTGGAGGCACTCGTCTTGTGTGCCGGGAGATTCCAATTACCTCTCCCAGCACTTCCGTCAAACAGCGAGCCTAGGCCTTTTAGAAGCCAAGGGTACCAGCAGGCTGGATGTGGAGGTAAAGGCCATAAGCTCAACTCTCAGAAGTGTGTATGCATGGGAGGCAGATGTCTGCTACCCGCTCGTACATGGGATTTGCAACCTAGCTACACTCTGGTTGAGGAAAGTCGTTGGAAATCGCTGTATTCAACTCAGATACACGGGAGTTCAGGCCCAGTGCTCACACATGCTTTTCCCGCAACCTCTCCCAGCCACTAACATTAGGATGTAAGCAGCTACTCCTACAGTCAGGCAGCATGCAGGAGGGTTCTGCCCTGTCCTCAGCTCTCACAGGGAAGCATGTCTTGAAGCCAGCTGTCAACTAGCTGCATTCCTATGGCAGTGAGAAGTTAGCAGTATTCTGAGTCAAGTGGTTCCAAGATTACCAGTCAACTGCACCTGGGGATACCCTCCAGGTCTGCATTGTTACCCTGCGTCTCAGAAGCCTCTGGCAAACGTCTCTGCTGAAGACCTGCGAAACTCACTCTGCAGGCAGTGTGGAACTGTGAGGGACTGAGGGTGAGCTCAACTCTCAGAAGTAAGATGGTTTTGGACAAGGCGTTCAGCTACCCTCTCACGTATGGAACTTAGTATGTAGCACCAGTCTACCACAGGAATTACTAGGAAATCGTTGAACTGGGCTTGGAGGCACTGGTCTTGTGTGCCGGGTGATTCCAATTACCTCTCCCAGCACTTCCGTCAAACAGCGAGCCTAGGCCTTTTAGAAGCCAAGGGTACCAGCAGGCTGGATGTGGAGGTACAGGCCATAAGCTCAACTCTCAGAAGTGTGTATGCATGGGAGGCAGATGTCCGCTACCCACTGGGACATGGGAGTTGGAACCTAGCTACACTGTGATTGAAGAAGGCCATTGGAAATCGCTGTATTCAACTCAGATACACGGGAGTTCAGGCCCAGTGCTCACACATGCTTTTCCCGCAACCTCTCCCAGCCACTAACATAAGGATGTTAGCAGCTACTCCTACAGTCAGGCACGATGCGGGAGTGTTCGGCCCTGTCCTCAGCTCTCTCAGGGAAGCATGTCTTGAAGCCAGCTGTCAACTAGCTGCATTCCTATGGCAGTGAGAAGGTAGCAGTACTCTGAGTCAGGAGGTTCCAAAATTACCACTCTACTGCACCTGGAGATACCCTCCAGGTCTGCATTGTTAACTTGTACTCAGAAGCCTCTGGCAATCGTCTCTGGTGAAGACGTGTGAAACTCACTCTGCAGGCAGTGTGGAACTGTGAGGGACTGAGGGTGGGCTCAACTCTCAGAAGTAAGATGCTTTTGGACAAGGCGTTCAGCTACCATCTCACATATGGAACGTAGTATGTAGCACCTGTCTACCACAAGAATTACTGGGAAATCGTGAATTGAGCTTGGAGGCACTCGTCTTGTGTGCCGGGAGATTCCAGTTACCTCTCCCAGCACTTCCGTCAAACAGCGAGCCTAGGCCTTTTAGAAGCCAGGGGTACCAGCAGGCTGTATGTGGAGGTACAGGCCATAAGCTCAACTCTCAGAAGTGTGTATGCATGGGAGGCAGATGTCTGCTACCCGCTCGTACATGGGATTTGGAACCTAGCTACACTCTGGTTGAGGAAAGCCGTTGGAAATCGCTGTATTCAACTCAGATACACGGGAGTTCAGGCCCAGTGCTTACACATGCTTTTCCCGCAACCTCTCCCAGCCACTAACATTAGGATGTTAGCAGCTACTCCTACAGTCAGGCAGCATGCGGTAGGGTTCTGCTCTGTCCTCAGCTCTCACAGGGAAGCATGTCTTGAAGCCAGCTGTCAACTAGCTGCATTCCTATGGCAGTGAGAAGGTAGCAGTATTCTGAGTCAGGAGGTTCCAAGATTACCAGTCTACTGCACCTGGGGATACCCTCCAGGTCTGCATTGTTACCCTGCGTCTCAGAAGCCTCTGCAAACGTCTCTGCTGAAGACCTGCGAAACTTACTCGGCAGGCAGTGTGGAAATGTGAGGGACTGAGGCTGAGTTCAACTCTCAGAAGTAAGATGGTTTTGGACAAGGCGTTCAGCTACCCTCTCACGTATGGAACTTAGTATGTAGCACCAGTCTACCACAGGAATTACTAGGAAATCGCTGAACTGAGCTTGGAGGCACTAGTCTTGTGTGCCGGGTGATTCCAATTACCTCTCCCAGGACTTCCGTCAAACAGCGAGCCTAGGCCTTTTAGAAGCCCTGGGTACCAGCAGGCTGGATGTGGAGGTACAGGCCATAAGCTCAACTCTCAGAAGTGTATATGCACGGGAGGCAGATGTCTGCTACCCACTCGGACATGGGAGTTGGAACCTAGCTACACTGTGATTGAAGAAGGCCATTGGAAATCGCTGTATTCAACTCAGATACACGGGATTTCAGGCCCAGTGCTCACACATGCTTTTCCCGCAACCTCTCCCAGCCACTAACATTAGGATGTTAGCAGCTACTCCTACAGTCAGGCAGCATGCGGGAGGGTCCTGCCCTGTCCTCAGCTCTCACAGGGAAGCATGTCTTGAAGCCAGCTGTCAACTAGCTGCATTCCTATGGCAGTGAGAAGGTAGCAGTATTCTGAGTCAGGAGGTTCCAAGATTACCAGTCTACTGCACCTGGGGATACCCTCCAGGTCTGCATTGTTACCCTGCGTCTCAGAAGCCTCTGGCAAACGTCTCTGCTGAAGACCTGCGAAACTTACTCGGCAGGCAGTGTGGAACTGTGAGGGACTGAGGCTGAGGTCAACTCTCAGAAGTAAGATGGTTTTGGACAAGGCGTTCAGCTACCCTCTCACGTATGGAACTTAGTATGTAGCACCAGTCTACCACAGGAATTACTAGGAAATCGCTGAACTGAGCTTGGAGGCACTAGTCTTGTGTGCCGGGTGATTCCAATTACCTCTCCCAGCACTTCCGTCAAACAGCGAGCCTAGGCCATTTAGAAGCCAAGGGTACCAGCAGGCTGGATGTGGAGGTACAGGCCATAAGCTCAACTATCAGAAATGTGTATGCATGGGAGGCAGATGTCTGCTACCCACTCGGACATGGGAGTTGGAACCTAGCTACACTGTGATTGAAGAAGGCCATTGGAAATCGCTGTATTCAACTCAGATACACGGGAGTTCAGGCCCAGTGATCACACATGCTTTTCCCGCAACCTGTCCCAGCCACTAACATAAGGATGTTAGCAGCTACTCCTACAGTCAGGCAGGATGCGGGAGGGTTCTGCCCTGTCCTCAGCTCTCACAGGGAAGCATGTCTTGAAGCCAGCTGTCAACTAGCTGCATTCCTATGGCAGTGAGAAGGTAGCAGTACTCTGAGTCAGGAGGTTCCAAGATTACCACTCTACTGCACCTGGAGATACCCTCCAGGTCTGCATTGTTAACTTGTACTCAGAAGCCTCTGGCAATCGTCTCTGGTGAAGACGTGTGAAACTCACTCTGCAGGCAGTGTGGAAGTGTGAGGGACTGAGGGTGTGTTCAACTCTAAGAAGTAAGATGCTTTTGGACAAGGCGTTCAGCTACCTTCTCACATATGGAACTTAGTATGTAGCACCTGTCTACCACAAGAATTACTGGGAAATCGTGAATTGAGCTTGGAGGCACTCGTCTTGTGTGCCGGGAGATTCCAATTACCTCTCCCAGCACTTCCGTCAAACAGCGAGCCTAGGCCTTTTAGAAGCCAAGGGTACCAGCAGGCTGGATGTGGAGGTACAGGCCATAAGCTTAACTCTCAGAAGTGTGTATGCATGGGAGGCAGATGTCTGCTACCCGCTCGTACATGGGATTTGGAACCTAGCTACACTCTGGTTGAGGAAAGCCGTTGGAAATCGCTGTATTCAACTCAGATACACGGGAGTTCAGGCCCAGTGCTCACACATGCTTTTCCCGCAGCCTCTCCCAGCCACTAACATTAGGATGTTAGCAGCTACTCCTACAGTCAGGCAGCATGCGGGAGGGTTCTGCCCTGTCCTCAGCTCTCTCTGGGAAGCATGTCTTGAAGCCAGCTAGCTGTCAACTAACTGCATTCCTATGGCAGTGAGAAGGTAGCAGTATTCTGACTCAGGAGGTTCCAAGATTACCAGTCGACTGCACCTGGGGATACCCTCCAGGTCTGCATTGTTACCCTGCGTCTCAGAAGCCTCTGGCAAACGTCTCTGCTGAAGACCTGCGAAACTCACTCTGCAGGCAGTGTGGAACTGTGAGGGACTCTGGCTGAGCTCAGCTCTCAGAAGTAAGATGGTTTTGGACAAGGCGTTCAGCTACCCTCTCAAGTATGGAACTTAGTATGTAGCACCAGTCTACCACAGAAATTACTAGGAAATCGGTGAACTGAGCTTGGAGGCACTAGTCTTGTGTGCCGGGTATTCCAGTTACCTCTCCCAGCAATTCCGTCAAACAGCGAGCCTAGGCCTTTTAGAAGCCAAGGGTACAAGCAGGCTGAATGTGGAGGTACAGGCCATAAGCTCAACTCTCAGAAGTGTATATGCATGGGAGGCAGATATCTGCTACCCACTCGGACATGGGAGTTGGAACCTAGCTACACTGTGATTGAAGAAGGCCATTGGAAATCGCTGTATTCAACTCAGATACACGGGAGTTCAGGCCCAGTGCTCACACATGCTTTTCCCGCAACCTCTCCCAGCCACTAACATTAGGATGTTAGCAGCTACTCCTACAGTCAGGCAGGATGCGGGAGGGTTCTGCCCTGTCCTCAGCTCTCACAGGGAAGCATGTCTTGAACCAGCTGTCAACTAGCTGCATTCCTATGGCAGTGAGAAGGTAGCAGTACTCTGAGTCAGGAGGTTCCAAGATTACCACTCTACTGCACCTGGAGATACCCTCCAGGTCTGCATTGTTAACTTGTACTCAGAAGCCTCTGGCAATCGTCTCTGGTGAAGACGTGTGAAACTCACTCTGCAGGCAGTGTGGAACTGTGAGGGACTGAGGGTGGGCTCAACTCTCAGAAGTAAGATGCTTTTGGAACAAGGCGTTCAGCTACATTCTCACATATGGAACTTAGTATGTAGCACCTGTCTACCACAAGAATTACTGGGAAATCGTGAATTGAGCTTGGAGGCACTCGTCTTGTGTGCCGGGAGATTCCAATTACCTCTCCCAGCACTTCCGTCAAACAGCGAGCCTAGGCCTTTTAGAAGCCAAGGGTACCAGCAAGCTGGATGTGGAAGTACAGGCCATAAGCTCAACTCTCAGAAGTGTGTATGCATGGGAGGCAGATGTCTGCTACCCGCTCGTACATGGGATTTGCAACCTAGCTACACTCTGGTTGAGGAAAGTCGTTGGAAATCGCTGTATTCAACTCAGATACACGGGAGTTCAGGCCCAGTGCTCACACATGCTTTTCCCGCAACCTCTCCCAGCCACTAACATAAGGATGTTAGCAGCTACTCCTACAGTCAGGCAGGATGCGGGAGGGTTCTGCCCTGTCCTCAGCTCTCACAGGGAAGCATGTCTTGAAGCCAGCTGTCAACTAGCCGCATTCCTATGGCAGTGAGAAGGTAGCAGTACTCTGAGTCAGGAGGTTCCAAGATTACCACTCTACTGCACCTGGAGATACCCTCCAGGTCTGCATTGTTAACTTGTACTCAGAAGCCTCTGGCAATCGTCTCTGGTGAAGACGTGTGAAACTCACTCTGCAGGCAGTGTGGAACTGTGAGGGACTGAGGGTGTGCTCAACTCTCAGAAGTAAGATGCTTTTGGACAAGGCGTTCAGCTACCATCTCACATATGGAACTTAGTATGTAGCACCTGTCTACCACAAGAATTACTGGGAAATCGTGAATTGAGCTTGGAGGCACTCGTCTTGTGTTCCGGGAGATTCCAATTACCTCTCCCAGCATATCCGTCAAACAGCGAGCCTAGGCCTTTTAGAAGCCAAGGGTACCAGCAGGCTGGATGTGGAGGTACAGGCCATAAGCTCAACTCTCAGAAGTGTATATGCATGGGAGGCAGATGTCTGCTACCCACTCGGACATGGGAGTTGGAACCTAGCTACACTGTGATTGAAGAAGGCTATTGGAAATCGCTGTATTCAACTCAGATACACGGGAGTTCAGGCCCAGTGCTCACACAGGCTTTTCCCGCAACCTCTCCCAGCCACTAACATAAGGATGTTAGCAGCTACTCCTACAGTCAGGCAGGATGCGGGAGGGTTCTGCCCTGTCCTCAGCTCTCACAGGGAAGCATGTCTTGAAGCCAGCTAGCTGTCAACTAGCTGCATTCCTATGGCAGTGAGAAGGTAGCAGTACTCTGAGTCAGGAGGTTCCAAGATTACCACTCTACTGCACCTGGAGATACCCTCCAGGTCTGCATTGTTAACTTGTACTCAGAAGCCTCTGGCAATCGTCTCTGGTGAAGACGTGTGAAACTCACTCTGCAGGCAGTGTGGAACTGTGAGGGACTGAGGGTGGGCTCAACTCTCAGAAGTAAGATGCTTTTGGACAAGGCGTTCAGCTACCATCTCACATATGGAACTTAGTATGTAGCACCTGTCTACCACAAGAATTACTGGGAAATCGTGAATTGAGCTTGGATGCACTCGTCTTGTGTGCCGGGAGATTCCAATTACCTCTCCCAGCACTTCCGTCAAACAGCGAGCCTAGGCCTTTTAGAAGCCAAGGGCACCAGCAGGCTGGATGTGGAGGTACAGGCCATAAGCTCAACTCTCAGAAGTGTGTATGGATGGGAGGCAGATGTCTGCTACCCGCTCGTACATGGGATTTGGAACCTAGCTACACTCTAGTTGAGGAAAGCCGTTGGAAATCGTGTATTCAACTCAGATACACGGGAGTTCAGGCCCAGTGCTCACACATGCTTTTCCCGCAACCTCTCCCAGCCACTAACATTAGGATGTAAGCAGCTACTCCTACAGTCAGGCAGCATGCGGGAGGGTTCTGCCCTGTCCTCAGCTCTCTCAGGGAAGCATGTCTTGAAGCCAGCTAGCTGTCAACCAGCTGCATTCCTATGGCAGTGAGAAGGTAGCAGTATTCTGAGTCACGAGGTTCCAAGATTACCAGTCGACTGCACCTGGGGATACCCTCCAGGTCTGCATTGTTACCCTGCGTCTCAGAAGCCTCTGGCAAACGTCTCTGCTGAAGACCTGCGAAACTCACTCTGCAGGCAGTGTGGAACTGTGAGGGACTCTGGCTGATCTCAGCTCTCAGATGTAAGATGGTTTTGGAAAGGCGTTCAGCTACCCTCTCACGTATGGAACTTAGTATGTAGCACTAGTCTACCACAGGAATTACTAGGAAATTGCTGAACTGAGCTTTGAGGCACTAGTCTTGTGTGCCGGGTGATTCCAATTACCTCTCCCAGCACTTCCGTCAAACAGCGAGCCTAGGCCTTTTAGAAGCCAAGGGTACCAGCAGGCTGGATGTGGAGGTACAGGCCATAAGCTCAACTCTCAGAAGTGTGTATGCATGGGAGGCAGATGTCTGCTACCCACTCGGACATGGGAGTTGGAACCTAGCTACACTGTGATTGAAGAAGGCCATTGGAAATCGCTGTATTCAACTCAGATACACGGGAGTTCAGGCCCAGTGCTCACACATGCTTTTCCCGCAACCTCTCCCAGCCACTAACAAAAGGATGTTAGCAGCTACTCCTACAGTCAGGCAGGATGCGGGAGGGTTCTGCCCTGTCCTCAGCTCTCACAGGGAAGCATGTCTTGAAGCCAGCTGTCAACTAGCCGCATTCCTATGGCAGTGAGAAGGTATCAGTACTCTGAGTCAGGAGGTTCCAAGATTACCACTCTACTGCACCTGGAGATACCCTCCAAGTCTGCATTGTTAACTTGTACTCAGAAGACTCTGGCAATCGTCTCTGGTGAAGACGTGTGAAACTCACTCTGCAAGCAGTGTGGAACTGTGAGGGACTGAGGGTGGGCTCAACTCTCATTAGTAAGATGCTTTTGGACAAGGCGTTCAGCTACCATCTCACATATGGAACTTAGTATGTAGCACCTGTCTACCACAAGAATTACTGGGAAATCGTGAATTGAGCTTGGAGGCACTCGTCTTGTGTGCCGGGAGATTCCAATTACCTCTTCCAGCACTTCCGTCAAACAGCGAGCCTAGGCCTTTTAGAAGCCAAGGGTACCAGCAGGCTGGATGTGGAGGTACAGGCCATAAGCTCAACTCTCAGAAGTGTGTATGCATGGGAGGGAGATGTCTGCTACCCGCTCGTACATGGGATTTGGAACCTAGCTACACTCTGGTTGAGGAAAGCCGTTGGAAATCGCTGTATTCAACTCAGATACACGGGAGTTCAGGCCCAGTGCTCACACATGCTTTTCCCGCAACCTCTCCCAGCCACTAACATTAGGATGTTAGCCGCTACTCCTACGGTCAGGCAGCATGCGGGAGGGTTCTGCCCTGTCCTCAGCTCTCTCAGGGAAGCATGTCTTGAAGCCAGCTAGCTGTCAACTAGCTGCATTTCTATGGCAGCGAGAAGGTAGCAGTTTTCTGAGTCAGGAGGTTCCAAGATTACCAGTCGACTGCACCTGGGGATACCCTCCAGGTCTGCATTGTTACCCTGCGTCTCAGAAGCCTCTGGCAAACGTGTCTGCTGAAGACCTGCGAAACTCACTCTGCAGGCAGTGTGGAACTGTGAGGGACTGAGGCTGAGCTCAACTCTCAGAAGTAAGATGGTTTTGGACAAGGCGTTCAGCTACCCTCTCACGTATGGAACTTAGTATGTAGCACCAGTCTACCACAGGAATTACTAGGAAATCGCTGAACTGAGCTTGGAGGCACTAGTCTTGTGTGCCGGGTGATTCCATTTACCTCTCCCAGCACTTCCGTCAAACAGCGAGCCTAGGCCTTTTAGAAGCCAAGGGTACCAGCAGGCTGGATGTGGAGGTACAGGCCATAAGCTCAACTCTCAGAAGTGTGTATGCATGGGAGGCAGATGTCTGCTACCCACTCGGACATGGGAGTTGGAACCTAGCTACACTGTGATTGAAGAAGGCCATTGGAAATCGCTGTATTCAACTCAGATACACGGGAGTACAGGCCCAGTGCTCACACATGCTTTTCACGCAACCTCTCCCAGCCACTAACATAAGGATGTTAGCAGCTACTCCTACAGGCAGGCAGGATGCGGAAGGGTTCTGCCCTGTCCTCAGCTCTCACAGGGAAGCATGTCTTGAAGCCAGCTGTCAACTAGCTGCATTCCTATGGCAGTGAGAAGGTAGCAGTACTCTGAGTCAGGAGGTTCCAAGATTACCACTCTACCGCACCTGGAGATACCCTCCAGGTCTGCATTGTTAACTTGTACTCAGAAGCCTCTGGCAATCGTCTCTGGTGAAGACGTGTGAAACTCACTCTGCAGGCAGTGTGGAACTGTGAGGGACTGAGGGTGGGCTCAACTCTCAGAAGTAAGATGCTTTTGGACAAGGCGTTCAGCTACCATCTCACATATGGAACTTAGTATGTAGCACCTGTCTACCACAAGAATTACTGGGAAATCGTGAATTGAGCTTGGAGGCACTCGTCTTGTGGGCCGGGAGATTCCAATTACCTCTCCCAGCACTTCCGTCAAACAGCGAGCCTAGGCCTTTTAGAAGCCAAGGGTACCAGCAGGCTGGATGTGGAGGTACAGGCCATAAGCTCAACTCTCAGAAGTGTGTATGCATGGGAGGCAGATGTCTGCTACCCGCTCGTACATGGGATTAGGAACCTAGCTACACTCTGGTTGAAGAAAGCCGTTGGAAATCGCTGTATTCAACTCAGATACACGGGAGTTCAGGCCCAGTGCTCACACATGCTTTTCCCGCAACCTCTCACAGCCACTAACCTTAGGATGTTAGCAGCTACTCCTACAGTCAGGCAGCATGCGGGAGGGTTCTGCCCTGTCCTCAGCTCTCTCAGGGAAGCATGTCTTGAAGCCAGCTAGCTGTCAACTAGCTGCATTCCTATGGAAGTGAGAAAGTAGCAGTATTCTGAGTCAGGAGGTTACAAGATTACCAGTCGACTGCACCTGGGGATACCCTCCAGGTCTGCATTGTTACCCTGCGTCTCAGAAGCTCTGGCCAACGTTTCAGTTGAAGACCTGCGAAACTTACTCTGCAGGCAGTGTGGAACTGTGAGGGACTGAGGCTGAGCTCAACTCTCAGAAGTAAGATGGTTTTGGACAAGGCGTTCAGCTACCCTCTCACGTATGGAACTTAGTATGTAGCACCAGTCTACCACAGGAATTACTAGGAAATCGCTGAACTGAGCTTGGAGGCACTAGTCTTGTGTGCCGGGTGATTCCAATTACCTCTCCCAGCAATTCCGTCAAACAGCGAGCCTAGGCCTTTTAGAAGCCAAGGGTACCAGCAGGCTGGATGTGGAGGTACAGGCCATAAGCTCAACTCTCAGAAGTGTATATGCATGGGAGGCAGATATCTGCTACCCACTCGGACATGGGAGTTGGAACCTAGCTACACTGTGATTGAAGAAGGCCATTGGAAATCGCTGTATTCAACTCAGATACACGGGAGTTCAGGCCCAGTGCTCACACATGCTTTTCCCGTAACCTCTCCCAGCCACTAACATAAGGATGTTAGCAGCTACTCCTACAGTCAGGCAGGATGCGGGAGGGTTCTGCCCTGTCCTCAGCTCTCACAGGGAAGCATGTCTTGAAGCCAGCTGTCAACTAGCCGCATTCCTATGGCAGTGAGAAGGTAGCAGTACTCTGAGTCAGGAGGTTCCAAGATTACCACTCTACTGCACCTGGAGATACCCTCCAGGTCTGCATTGTTAACTTGTACTCAGAAGCCTCTGGCAATCGTCTCTGGTGAAGACGTGTGAAACTCACTCTGCAGGCAGTGTGGAACTGTGAGGGACTGAGGGTGGGCTCAACTCTCAGAAGTAAGATGCTTTTGGAACAAGGCGTTCAGCTACCTTCTCACATATGGAACTTAGTATGTAGCACCTGTCTACCACAAGAATTACTGGGAAATCGTGAATTGAGCTTGGAGGCACTCGTCTTGTGTGCCGGGAGATTCCAATTACCTCTCCCAGCACTTCCGTCAAACAGCGAGCCTAGGCCTTTTAGAAGCCAAGGGTACCAGCAAGCTGGATGTGGAAGTACAGGCCATAAGCTCAACTCTCAGAAGTGTGTATGCATGGGAGGCAGATGTCTGCTACCCGCTCGTACATGGGATTTGCAACCTAGCTACACTCTGGTTGAGGAAAGTCGTTGGAAATCGCTGTATTCAACTCAGATACACGGGAGTTCAGGCCCAGTGCTCACACATGCTTTTCCCGCAACCTCTCCCAGCCACTAACATAAGGATGTTAGCAGCTACTCCTACAGTCAGGCAGGATGCGGGAGGGTTCTGCCCTGTCCTCAGCTCTCACAGGGAAGCATGTCTTGAAGCCAGCTGTCAACTAGCCGCATTCCTATGGCAGTGAGAAGGTAGCAGTACTCTGAGTCAGGAGGTTCCAAGATTACCACTCTACTGCACCTGGAGATACCCTCCAAGTCTGCATTGTTAACTTGTACTCAGAAGACTCTGGCAATCGTCTCTGGTGAAGACGTGTGAAACTCACTCTGCAAGCAGTGTGGAACTGTGAGGGACTGAGGGTGGGCTCAACTCTCAGAAGTAAGATGCTTTTGGACAAGGCGTTCAGCTACCATCTCACATATGGAACTTAGTATGTAGCACCTGTCTACCACAAGAATTACTGGGAAATCGTGAATTGAGCTTGGAGGCACTCGTCTTGTGTGCCGGGAGATTCCAATTACCTCTTCCAGCACTTCCGTCAAACAGCGAGCCTAGGCCTTTTAGAAGCCAAGGGTACCAGCAGGCTGGATGTGGAGGTACAGGCCATAAGCTCAACTCTCAGAAGTGTGTATGCATGGGAGGCAGATGTCTGCTACCCGCTCGTACATGGGATTTGGAACCTAGCTACACTCTGGTTGAGGAAAGACGTTGGAAATCGCTGTATTCAACTCAGATACACGGGAGTTCAGGCCCAGTGCTCACACATGCTTTTCCCGCAACCTCTCCCAGCCACTAACATTAGGATGTTAGCAGCTACTCCTACAGTCAGGCAGCATGCGGGAGGGTTCTGCCCTGTCCTCAGCTCTCTCAGGGAAGCATGTCTTGAAGCCAGCTAGCTGTCAACTAGCTGCGTTTCTATGAGTGAGAAGGTAGCAGTTTTCTGAGTCAGGAGGTTCCAAGATTACCAGTCGACTGCACCTGGGGATACCCTCCAGGTCTGCATTGTTACCCTGCGTATCAGAAGCCTCTGGCAAACGTTTCTGCAGAAGACCTGCGAAACTCACTCTGCAGGCAGTGTGGAACTGTGAGGGACTGAGGGTGAACTCAACTCTCAGAAGTAAGATGGTTTTAGACAAGGCGTTCAGCTACCCTCTCACGTATGGAACTTAGTATGTAGCACCAGTCTACCACAGGAATTACTAGGAAATCGCTGAACTGAGCTTGGAGGCACTAGTCTTGTGTGCCGGGTGATTCCAATTACCTCTCCCAGCACTTCTGTCAAATAGCGAGCCTAGGCCTTTTAGAAGCCAAGGGTACCAGCAGGCTGGATGTGGAGGTACAGGCCATAAGCTCAACTCTCAGAAGTGTGTATGCATGGGAGGCAGATGTCTGCTACCCACTCGGACATGGGAGTTGGAACCTAGCTACACTGTGATTGAAGAAGGCCATTGGAAATCGCTGTATTCAACTCAGATACACGGGAGTTCAGGCCCAGTGCTCACACATGCTTTTCCCGCAACCTCTCCCAGCCACTAACATAAGGATGTTAGCAGCTACTCCTACAGTCAGGCAGGATGCGGGAGGGTTCTGCCCTGTCCTCAGCTCTCACAGGGAAGCATGTCTTGAAGCCAGCTGTCAACTAGCCGCATTCCTATGGCAGTGAGAAGGTAGCAGTACTCTGAGTCAGGAGGT
Organism: Canis aureus; assembly: GCF_053574225.1. Taxonomy (NCBI): domain Eukaryota; kingdom Metazoa; phylum Chordata; class Mammalia; order Carnivora; family Canidae; genus Canis; species Canis aureus. The sequence goes on from NC_135632.1 coordinate 59,878,230, forward strand.
TCCAAGATTACCACTCTACTGCACCTGGAGACACCCTCCAGGTCTGCATTGTTAACTTGTACTCAGAAGCCTCTGGCAATCGTCTCTGGTGAAGACGTGTGAAACTCACTCTGCAGGCAGTGTGGAACTGTGAGGGACTGAGGGTTGGCTCAACTCTCAGAAGTAAGAAGCTTTTGGACAAGGCGTTCAGCTACCATCTCACATATGGAACTTAGTATGTAGCACCTGTCTACCACAAGAATTACTGGGAAATCGTGAATTGAGCTTGGAGGCACTCGTCTTGTGTGCCGGGAGATTCCAATTACCTCTCCCAGCACTTCCGTCAAACAGCGAGCCTAGGCCTTTTAGAAGCCAAGGGTACCAGCAGGCTGGATGTGGAGGTACAGGCCATAAGCTCAACTCTCAGAAGTGTGTATGCATGGGAGGCAGATGTCTGCTACCCGCTCGTACATGGGATTTGGAACCTAGCTACACTCTGGTTGAGGAAAGCCGTTGGAAATCGCTGTATTCAACTCAGATACACGGGAGTTCAGGCCCAGTGCTCACACATGCTTTTCCCGCAACCTCTCCCAGCCACTAACATTAGGATGTTAGCAGCTACTCCTACAGTCAGGCAGCATGCGGGAGGGTTCTGCCCTGTCCTCAGCTCTCTCAGGGAAGCATGTCTTGAAGCCAGCCAGCTCTCAACTAGCTGTATTCCTATGGCAGTGAGAAGGTAGCAGTATTCTGAGTCAGGAGGTTCCAAGATTACCAGTCGACTGCACCTGGGGATACCCTCCAGGTCTGCATTGTTACCCTGCGTCTCAGAAGCCTCTGGCAAACGTCTCTGCTGAAGACCTGCGAAACTCACTCTGCAGGCAGTGTGGAACTGTGAGGGACTGAGGGTGAACTCAACTCTCAGAAGTAAGATGGTTTCGGACAAGGCGTTCAGCTACCCTCTCACGTATGGAACTTAGTATGTAGCACCAGTCTACCACAGGAATTACTAGGAAATTGCTGAACTGAGCTTGGAGGCACTAGTCTTGTGTGCCGGGTGATTCCAATTACCTCTCCCAGCACTTCCGTCTAACAGCGAGTCTAGGCCTTTTAGAAGCCAAGGGTACCAGCAGGCTGGATGTGGAGGTACAGGCCATAAGCTCAACTCTCAGAAGTGTGTATGCATGGGAGGCAGATGTCTGCTACCCACTCGGACATGGGAGTTGGAACCTAGCTACACTGTGATTGAAGTAGGCCATTGGAAATCGCTGTATTCAACTCAGATACACGGGAGTTCAGGCCCAGTGCTCACACATGCTTTTCCCGCAACCTCTCCCAGCCACTAACATAAGGATGTTAGCAGCTACTCCTACAGTCAGGCAGGATGCGGGAGGGTTCTGCCCTGTCCTCAGCTCTCACAGTGAAGCATGTCTTGAAGCCAGCTGTCAACTAGCCGCATTCCTATGGCAGTGAGAAGGTAGCAGTACTCTGAGTCAGGAGGTTCCAAGATTACCACTCTACTGCACCTGGAGATACCCTCCAGGTCTGCATTGTTAACTTGTACTCAGAAGCCTCTGGCAGTCGTCTCTGGTGAAGACGTGTGAAACTCACTCTGCAGGCAGTGTGGAACTGTGAGGGACTGAGGGTGGGCTCAACTCTCAGAAGTAAGATGCTTGTATGTTAGTAAATTGAACACCAATAAAAAAAAAAAAAATAAAATAAAATAAAAATAAAAACGTGAAGTCATAAATAGTGTAAAAAAAAAAAAAAAAAAAAAAAAAAAAAAAAAAAAAGAAGTAAGATGCTTTTGGACAAGGCGTTCAGCTACAATCTCACATATGGAACTTAGTATGTAGCACCTGTCTACCACAAGAATTACTGGGAAATCGTGAATTGAGCTTGGAGGCACTCGTCTTGTGTGCTGGGAGATTCCAATTACCTCTCCCAGCACTTCCGTCAAACAGCGAGCCTAGGCCTTTTAGAAGCCAAGGGTACCAGCAGGCTGGATGTGGAGGTACAGGCCATAAGCTCAACTCTCAGAAGTGTGTATGCATGGGAGGCAGATGTCTGCTACCCGCTCGTACATGGGATTTGGAACCTAGCTACACTCTGGTTGAGGAAAGCCGTTGGAAATCGCTGTATTCAACTCAGATACACGGGAGTTCAGGCCCAGTGCTCACACATGCTTTTCCCGCAACCTGTCCCAGCCACTAACATTAGGATGTTAGCAGCTACTCCTACAGTCAGGCAGCATGCGGGAGGGTTCTGTCCTGTCCTCAGCTCTCTCAGGGAAGCATGTCTTGAAGCCAGCTAGCTGTAAACTAGCTGCATTTCTATGGCAGTGAGATGGTAGCAGTTTTCTGAGTCAGGAGGTTCCAAGATTACCAGTCGACTGCACCTGGGGATACCCTCCAGGTCTGCATTGTTACCCTGCGTCTCAGAAGCCTCTGGCAAACGTTTCTGCTGAAGACCTGCGAAACTCACTCTGTAGGCAGTGTGGAACTGTGAGGGACTGAGGCTGAGCTCAACTCTCAGAAGTAAGATGGTTTTGGACAAGGCGTTCAGCTACCCTCTCACGTATGGAACTTAGTATGTAGCACCAGTCTACCACAGGAATTACTAGGAAATCGCTGAACTGAGCTTGGAGGCACTAGTCTTGTGTGCCGGGTGATTCCAATTACCTCTCCCAGCACTTCCGTCAAACAGCGAGCCTAGGCCTTTTAGAAGCCAAGGGTACCAGCAGGCTGGATGTGGAGGTACAGGCCATAAGCTCAACTCTCAGAAGTGTGTATGCATGGGAGGCAGATGTCTGCTACCCACTCGGACATGGGAGTTGGAACCTAGCTACACTGTGATTGAAGAAGGCCATTGGAAATCGCTGTATTCAACTCAGATACACGGGAGTTCAGGCCCAGTGCTCACACATGCTTTTCCCGCAACCTCTCCCAGCCACTAACATAAGGATGTTAGCAGCTACTCCTACAGTCAGGCAGGATGCGGGAGGGTTCTGCCCTGTCCTCAGCTCTCACAGGGAAGCATGTCTTGAAGCCAGCTGTCAACTAGCTGCATTCCTATGGCAGTGAGATGGTAGCAGTACTCTGAGTCAGGAGGTTCCAAGATTACCACTCTACTGCACCTGGAGATACCCTCCAGGTCTGCATTGTAAACTTGTACTCAGAAGCCTCTGGCAATCGTCTCTGGTGAAGACGTGTGAAACTCACTCTGCAAGCAGTGTGGAACTGTGAGGGACTGAGGGTGGGCTCAACTCTCAGAAGTAAGATGCTTTTGGACAAGGCGTTCAGCTACCATCTCACATAGAACTTAGTATGTAGCACCTGTCTACCACAAGAATTATGGGAAATCGTGAATTGAGCTTGGAGGCACTCGTCTTGTGTGCCGGGAGATTCCAATTACCTCTCCCAGCACTTCCGTCAAACAGCGAGCCTAGGCCTTTTAGAAGCCAAGGGTACCAGCAGGCTGGATGTGGAGGTACAGGCCATAAGCTCAACACTCAGAAATGTGTATGCATGGGAGGCAGATGTCTGCTACCCACTCGGACATGGGAGTTGGAACCTAGCTACACTGTGATTGAAGAAGGCCATTGGAAATCGCTGTATTCAACCCAGATACACGGGAGTTCAGGCCCAGTGCTCACACATGCTTTTCCCGCAACCTCTCCCAGCCACTAACATAAGGATGTTAGCAGCTACTCCTACAGTCAGGCAGGATGCGGGAGGGTTCTGCCCTGTCCTCAGCTCTCACAGGGAAGCATGTCTTGAAGCCAGATGTCAACTAGCCGCATTCCTATGGCAGTGAGAAGGTAGCAGTACTCTGAGTCAGGAGGTTCCAAGATTACCACTCTACTGCACCTTGAGATACCCTCCAGGTCTGCATTGTTAACTTGTACTCAGAAGCCTCTGGCAATCGTCTCTGGTGAAGACGTGTGAAACTCACTCTGCAGGCAGTGTGGAACTGTGAGGGACTGAGGGTGGGCTCAACTCTCAGAAGTAAGATGCTTTTGGACAAGGCGTTCAGCTACCATCTCACATATGGAACTTAGTATGTAGCACCTGTCTACCACAAGAATTACTGGGAAATCGTGAATTGAGCTTGGAGGCACTCGTCTTGTGTGCCGGGAGATTCCAATTACCTCTCCCAGCACTTCCGTCAAACAGCGAGCCTAGGCCTTTTAGAAGCCAAGGGTACCAGCAGGCTGGATGTGGAGGTACAGGCCATAAGCTCAACTCTCAGAAGTGTGTATGCATGGGAGGCAGATGTCTGCTACCCGCTCGTACATGGGATTTGGAACCTAGCTACACTCTGGTTGAGGAAAGCCGTTGGAAATCGCTGTATTCAACTCAGATACACGGGAGTTCAGGCCCAGTGCTCACACATGCTTTTCCCGCAACCTCTCCCAGCCACTAACATTAGGATGTTAGCAGCTACTCCTACAGTCAGGCAGCATGCGGGAGGGTTCTGCCCTGTCCTCAGCTCTCTGAGGGAAGCATGTCTTGAAGCCAGCTAGCTGTCAACTAGCTGCATTTCTATGGCAGTGAGAAGGTAGCAGTATTCTGAGTCAGGAGGTTCCAAGATTACCAGTCGACTGCACCTGGGGATACCCTCCAGGTCTGCATTGTTACCCTGCGTCTCAGAAGCCTCTGGCAAACGTCTCTGCTGAAGACCTGCGAAACTCACTCTGCAGGCAGTGTGGAACTGTGAGGGACTGAGGGTGAGCTCAACTCTCAGAAGTAAGATGGTTTCAGACAAGGCGTTCAGCTACCCTCTCACGTATGGAACTTAGTATGTAGCACCAGTCTACCACAGGAATTACTAGGAAATTGCTGAACTGAGCTTGGAGGCACTAGTCTTGTGTGCCGGGTGATTCCAATTACCTCTCCCAGCACTTCCGTCAAACAGCGAGCCTAGGCCTTTTAGAAGCCAAGGGTACCAGCAGGCTGGATGTGGAGGTACAGGCCATAAGCTCAACTCTCAGAAGTGTGTATGCATGGGAGGCAGATGTCTGCTACCCACTCGGACATGGGAGTTGGAATCTAGCTACACTGTGATTGAAGAAGGCCTTTGGAAATCGCTGTATTCAACTCAGATACACGGGAGTTCAGGCCCAGTGCTCACACATGCTTGTCCCGCAACCTCTCCCAGCCACTAACATAAGGATGTTAGCAGCTACTCCTACAGTCAGGCAGGATGCGGGAGGGTTCTGCCCTGTCCTCAGCTCTCACAGGGAAGCATGTCTTGAAGCCAGCTGTCAACTAGCCGCATTCCTATGGCAGTGAGAAGGTAGCAGTACTCTGAGTCAGGAGGTTCCAAGATTACCACTCTACTGCACCTGGAGATACCCTCCAGGTCTGCATTGTTAACTTGTACTCAGAAGCCTCTGGCAATCGTCTCTGGTGAAGACGTGTGAAACTCACTCTGCAGGCAGTGTGGAACTGTGAGGGACTCAGGGTGGGCTCAACTCTCAGAAGTAAGATGCTTTTGGACAAGGCGTTCAGCTACAATCTCACATATGGAACTTAGTATGTAGCACCTGTCTACCACAAGAATTACTGGGAAATCGTGAATTGAGCTTGGAGGCACTCGTCTTGTGTGCTGGGAGATTCCAATTACCTCTCCCAGCACTTCCGTCAAACAGCGAGCCTAGGCCTTTTAGAAGCCAAGGGTACCAGCAGGCTGGATGTGGAGGTACAGGCCATAAGCTCAACTCTCAGAAGTGTGTATGCATGGGAGGCAGATGTCTGCTACCCGCTCGTACATGGGTTTTGGAACCTAGCTACACTCTGGTTGAGGAAAGCCGTTGGAAATCGCTGTATTCAACTCAGATACACGGGAGTTCAGGCCCAGTGCTCACACATGCTTTTCCCGCAACCTCTCCCAGCCACTAACATTAGGATGTTAGCAGCTACTCCTACAGTCAGGCAGCATGCGAGAGGGTTCTGTCCTGTCCTCAGCTCTCTCAGGGAAGCATGTCTTGAAGCCAGCTAGCTATAAACTAGCTGCATTTCTATGGCAGTGAGATGGTAGCAGTTTTCTGAGTCAGGAGGTTCCAAGATTACCAGTCGACTGCACCTGGGGATACCCTCCAGGTCTGCATTGTTACCCTGCGTCTCAGAAGCCTCTGGCAAACGTTTCTGCTGAAGACCTGCGAAACTCACTCTGTAGGCAGTGTGGAACTGTGAGGGACTGAGGGTGAGCTCAACTCTCAGAAGTAAGATGGTTTTGGACAAGGCGTTCAGCTACCCTCTCACGTATGGAACTTAGTATGTAGCACCAGTCTACCACATGAATTACTAGGAAATCGCTGAACTGAGCTTGGAGGCACTAGTCTTGTGTGCCGGGTGATTCCAATTACCTCTCCCAGCACTTCCGTCAAACAGCGAGCCTAGGCCTTTTAGAAGCCAAGGGTACCAGCAGGCTGGATGTGGAGGTACAGGCCATAAGCTCAACTCTCAGAAGTGTGTATGCATGGGAGGCAGATGTCTGCTACCCACTCGGACATGGGAGTTGGAACCTAGCTACACTGTGATTGAAGAAGGCCATTGGAAATCGCTGTATTCAACTCAGATACACGGGAGTTCAGGCCCAGTGCTCACACATGCTTTTCCCGCAACCTCTCCCAGCCACTAACATAAGGATGTTAGCAGCTACTCCTACAGTCAGGCAGGATGCGGGAGGGTTCTGCCCTGTCCTCAGCTCTCACAGGGAAGCATGTCTTGAAGCCAGCTGTTAACTAGCCACATTCCTATGGCAGTGAGAAGGTAGCAGTACTCTGAGTCAGGAGGTTCCAAGATTACCACTCTACTGCACCTGGAGATACCCTCCAGGTCTGCATTGTTAACTTGTACTCAGAAGCCTCTGGCAATCGTCTCTGGTGAAGACGTGTGAAACTCACTCTGCAGGCAGTGTGGAACTGTGAGGGACTGAGGGTGGGCTCAACTCTCAGAAGTAAGATGCTTTTGGACAAGGCGTTCAGCTACCATCTCACATATGGAACTTAGTATGTAGCACCTGTCTACCACAAGAATTACTGGGAAATCGTGAATTGAGCTTGGAGGCACTCGTCTTGTGTGTCCGGAGATTCCAATTACCTCTCCCAGCACTTCCGTCAAACAGCGAGCCTAGGCCTTTTAGAAGCCAAGGGTACCAGCAGGCTGGATGTGGAGGTACAGGCCATAAGCTCAACTCTCAGAAGTGTGTATGCATGGGAGGCAGATGTCTGCTACCCGCTGGTATATGGGATTTAGAACCTAGCTACACTCTGGTTGAGGAAAGCCGTTGGAAATCGCTGTATTCAACTCAGATACACGGGAGTTCAGGCCCAGTGCTCACACATGCTTTTCCCGCAACCTCTCCCAGCCACTAACATTAGGATGTTAGCAGCTACTCCAACAGTCAGGCAGCATGCGGGAGGGTTCTGCCCTGTCCTCATCTCTTTCAGGGAAGCATGTCTTGAAGCCAGCTAGCTGTCAACTAGCTGCATTCCTATGGCAGTGAGAAGGTAGCAGTATTCTGAGTGGAGGTTCCAAGATTACCAGTCGACTGCACCTGGGGATACCCTCCAGGTCTGCATTGTTACCCTGCGTCTCAGAAGCCTCTGGCAAACGTCTCTGCTGAAGACCTGCGAAACTCACTCTGCAGGCAGTGTGGAACTGTGAGGGACTGAGGGTGAGCTCAACTCTCAGAAGTAAGATGGTTTTGGACAAGGCGTTCAGCTACCCTCTCACGTATGGAACTTAGTATGTAGCACCAGTCTACCACAGGAATTACTAGGAAATTGCTGAACTGAGCTTGGAGGCAGTAGTCTTGTGTGCCGGGTGATTCCAATTACCTCTCCCAGCACTTCCGTCAAACAGCGAGCCTAGGCCTTTTAGAAGCCAAGGGTACCAGCAGGCTGGATGTGGAGGTACAGGCCATAAGCTCAACTCTCAGAAGTGTGTATGCATGGGAGGCAGATGTCTGCTACCCACTCGGACATGGGAGTTGGAACCTAGCCACACTGTGATTGAAGAAGGCCATTGGAAATCGCTGTATTCAACTCAGATACACGGGAGTTCAGGCCCAGTGCTCACACATGCTTTTCCCGCAACCTCTCCCAGCCACTAACATAAGGATGTTAGCAGCTACTCCTACAGTCAGGCAGGATGCGGGAGGGTTCTGCCCTGTCCTCAGCTCTCACAGGGAAGCATGTCTTGAAGCCAGCTGTCAACTAGCCGCATTCCTATGGCAGTGAGAAGGTAGCAGTACTCTGAGTCAGGAGGTTCCAAGATTACCACTCTACTGCACCTGGAGATACCCTCCAGGTCTGCATTGTTAACTTGTACTCAGAAGCCTCTGGCAATCGTCTCTGGTGAAGACGTGTGAAACTCACTCTGCAGGCAGTGTGGAACTGTGAGGGACTGAGGGTGGGCTCAACTCTCAGAAGTAAGATGCTTTTGGACAAGGCGTTCAGCTACCATCTCACATATGGAACTTAGTATGTAGCACCTGTCTACCACAAGAATTACTGGGAAATCGTGAATTGAGCTTGGAGGCACTCGTCTTGTGGGCCGGGAGATTCCAATTACCTCTCCCAGCACTTCCGTCAAACAGCGAGCCTAGGCCTTTTAGAAGCCAAGGGTACCAGCAGGCTGGATGTGGAGGTACAGGCCATAAGCTCAACTCTCAGAAGTGTGTATGCATGGGAGGCAGATGTCTGCTACCCGCTCATACATGGGATTAGGAACCTAGCTACACTCTGGTTGAGGAAAGCCGTTGGAAATCGCTGTATTCAACTCAGATACACGGGAGTTCAGGCCCAGTGCTCACACATGCTTTTCCCGCAACCTCTCCCAGCCACTAACCTTAGGATGTTAGCAGCTACTCCTACAGTCAGGCAGCATGCGGGAGGGTTCTGCCCTGTCCTCAGCTCTCTCAGGGAAGCATGTCTTGAAGCCAGCTAGCTGTCAACTAGCTGCATTCCTATGGCAGTGAGAAAGTAGCAGTATTCTGAGTCAGGAGGTTACAAGATTACCAGTCGACTGCACCTGGGGATACCCTCCAGGTCTGCATTGTTACCCTGCGTCTCAGAAGCTCTGGCCAACGTTTCAGTTGAAGACCTGCGAAACTTACTCTGCAGGCAGTGTGGAACTGTGAGGGACTGAGGCTGAGATCAACTCTCAGAAGTAAGATGGTTTCAGACAAGGCGTTCAGCTACCCTCTCACGTATGGAACTTAGTATGTAGCACCAGTCTACCACAGGAATTACTAGGAAATTGCTGAACTGAGCTTGGAGGCACTAGTCTTGTGTGCCGGGTGATTCCAATTACCTCTCCCAGCACTTCCGTCAAACAGCGAGCCTAGGCCTTTTAGAAGCCAAGGGTACCAGCAGGCTGGATGTGGAGGTACAGGCCATAAGCTCAACTCTCAGAAGTGTGTATGCATGGGAGGCAGATGTCTGCTACCCACTCGGACATTGGAGTTGGAATCTAGCTACACTGTGATTGAAGAAGGCCTTTGGAAATCGCTGTATTCAACTCAGATACACGGGAGTTCAGGCCCAGTGCTCACACATGCTTGTCCCGCAACCTCTCCCAGCCACTAACATAAGGATGTTAGCAGCTACTCCTACAGTCAGGCAGGATGCGGGAGGGTTCTGCCCTGTCCTCAGCTCTCACAGGGAAGCATGTCTTGAAGCCAGCTGTCAACTAGCCGCATTCCTATGGCAGTGAGAAGGTAGCAGTACTCTGAGTCAGGAGGTTCCAAGATTACCACTCTACTGCACCTGGAGATACCCTCCAGGTCTGCATTGTTAACTTGTACTCAGAAGCCTCTGGCAGTCGTCTCTGGTGAAGACGTGTGAAACTCACTCTGCAGGCAGTGTGGAACTGTGAGGGACTGAGGGTGGGCTCAACTCTCAGAAGTAAGATGCTTTTGGAAAAGGCGTTCAGCTACAATCTCACATATGGATCTTAGTATGTAGCACCTGTCTACCACAAGAATTACTGGGAAATCGTGAATTGAGCTTGGAGGCACTCGTCTTGTGTGCTGGGAGATTCCAATTACCTCTCCCAGCACTTCCGTCAAACAGCGAGCCTAGGCCTTTTAGAAGCCAAGGGTACCAGCAGGCTGGATGTGGAGGTACAGGCCATAAGCTCAACTCTCAGAAGTGTGTATGCATGGGAGGCAGATGTCTGCTACCCGCTCGTACATGGGATTTGGAACCTAGCTACACTCTGGTTGAGGAAAGCCGTTGGAAATCGCTGTATTCAACTCAGATACACGGGAGTTCAGGCCCAGTGCTCACACATGCTTTTCCCGCAACCTCTCCCAGCCACTAACATTAGGATGTTAGCAGCTACTCCTACAGTCAGGCAGCATGCGGGAGGTTTCTGTCCTGTCCTCAGCTCTCTCAGGGAAGCATGTCTTGAAGCCAGCTAGCTGTAAACTTGCTGCATTTCTATGGCAGTGAGATGGTAGCAGTTTTCTGAGTCAGGAGGTTCCAAGATTACCAGTCGACTGCACCTGGGGATACCCTCCAGGTCTGCATTGTTACCCTGCGTCTCAGAAGCCTCTGGCAAACGTTTCTGCTGAAGACCTGCGAAACTCACTCTGTAGGCAGTGTGGAACTGTGAGGGACTGAGGGTGAGCTCAACTCTCAGAAGTAAGATGGTTTTAGACAAGGCGTTCAGCTACCCTCTCACGTATGGAACTTAGTATGTAGCACCAGTCTACCACAGGAATTACTAGGAAATCGCTGAACTGAGCTTGGAGGCACTAGTCTTGTGTGCCGGGTGATTGCAATTACCTCTCCCAGCACTTCCGTCAAACAGCGAGCCTAGGCCTTTTAGAAGCCAAGGGTACCAGCAGGCTGGATGTGGAGGTACAGGCCATAAGCTCAACTCTCAGAAGTGTGTATGCATGGGAGGCAGATGTCTGCTACCCACTCGGACATGGGAGTTGGAACCTAGCTACACTGTGATTGAAGAAGGCCATTGGAAATCGCTGTATTCAACTCAGATACACGGGAGTTCAGGCCCAGTGCTCACACATGCTTTTCCCGCAACCTCTCCCAGCCACTAACATAAGGATGTTAGCAGCTACTCCTACAGTCAGGCAGGATGCGGGAGGGTTCTGCCCTGTCCTCAGCTCTCACAGGGAAGCATGTCTTGAAGCCAGCTGTCAACTAGCCGCATTCCTATGGCAGTGAGAAGGTAGCAGTACTCTGAGTCAGGAGGTTCCAAGATTACCACTCTACTGCACCTGGAGATACCCTCCAGGTCTGCATTGTTAACTTGTACTCAGAAGCCTCTGGCAGTCGTCTCTGGTGAAGACGTGTGAAACTCACTCTGCAGGCAGTGTGGAACTGTGAGGGACTCAGGGTGGGCTCAACTCTCAGAAGTAAGATGCTTTTGGACAAGGCGTTCAGCTACAATCTCACATATGGAACTTAGTATGTAGCACCTGTCTACCACAAGAATTACTGGGAAATCGTGAATTGAGCTTGGAGGCACTCGTCTTGTGTGCTGGGAGATTCCAATTACCTCTCCCAGCACTTCCGTCAAACAGCGAGCCTAGGCCTTTTAGAAGCCAAGGGTACCAGCAGGCTGGATGTGGAGGTACAGGCCATAAGCTCAACTCTCAGAAGTGTGTATGCATGGGAGGCAGATGTCTGCTACCCGCTCGTACATGGGATTTGGAACCTAGCTACACTCTGGTTGAGGAAAGCCGTTGGAAATCGCTGTATTCAACTCAGATACACGGGAGTTCAGGCCCAGTGCTCACACATGCTTTTCCCGCAACCTCTCCCAGCCACTAACATTAGGATGTTAGCAGCTACTCCTACAGTCAGGCAGCATGCGAGAGGGTTCTGTCCTGTCCTCAGCTCTCTCAGGGAAGCATGTCTTGAAGCCAGCTAGCTATAAACTAGCTGCATTTCTATGGCAGTGAGATGGTAGCAGTTTTCTGAGTCAGGAGGTTCCAAGATTACCAGTCGACTGCACCTGGGGATACCCTCCAGGTCTGCATTGTTACCCTGCGTCTCAGAAGCCTCTGGCAAACGTTTCTGCTGAAGACCTGCGAAACTCACTCTGTAGGCAGTGTGGAACTGTGAGGGACTGAGGGTGAGCTCAACTCTCAGAAGTAAGATGGTTTTGGACAAGGCGTTCAGCTACCCTCTCACGTATGGAACTTAGTATGTAGCACCAGTCTACCACATGAATTACTAGGAAATCGCTGAACTGAGCTTGGAGGCACTAGTCTTGTGTGCCGGGTGATTCCAATTACCTCTCCCAGCACTTCCGTCAAACAGCGAGCCTAGGCCTTTTAGAAGCCAAGGGTACCAGCAGGCTGGATGTGGAGGTACAGGCCATAAGCTCAACTCTCAGAAGTGTGTATGCATGGGAGGCAGATGTCTGCTACCCACTCGGACATGGGAGTTGGAACCTAGCTACACTGTGATTGAAGAAGGCCATTGGAAATCGCTGTATTCAACTCAGATACACGGGAGTTCAGGCCCAGTGCTCACACATGCTTTTCCCGCAACCTCTCCCAGCCACTAACATAAGGATGTTAGCAGCTACTCCTACAGTCAGGCAGGATGCGGGAGGGTTCTGCCCTGTCCTCAGCTCTCACAGGGAAGCATGTCTTGAAGCCAGCTGTTAACTAGCCACATTCCTATGGCAGTGAGAAGGTAGCAGTACTCTGAGTCAGGAGGTTCCAAGATTACCACTCTACTGCACCTGGAGATACCCTCCAGGTCTGCATTGTTAACTTGTACTCAGAAGCCTCTGGCAATCGTCTCTGGTGAAGACGTGTGAAACTCACTCTGCAGGCAGTGTGGAACTGTGAGGGACTGAGGGTGGGCTCAACTCTCAGAAGTAAGATGCTTTTGGACAAGGCGTTCAGCTACCATCTCACATATGGAACTTAGTATGTAGCACCTGTCTACCACAAGAATTACTGGGAAATCGTGAATTGAGCTTGGAGGCACTCGTCTTGTGTGTCCGGAGATTCCAATTACCTCTCCCAGCACTTCCGTCAAACAGCGAGCCTAGGCCTTTTAGAAGCCAAGGGTACCAGCAGGCTGGATGTGGAGGTACAGGCCATAAGCTCAACTCTCAGAAGTGTGTATGCATGGGAGGCAGATGTCTGCTACCCGCTGGTATATGGGATTTAGAACCTAGCTACACTCTGGTTGAGGAAAGCCGTTGGAAATCGCTGTATTCAACTCAGATACACGGGAGTTCAGGCCCAGTGCTCACACATGCTTTTCCCGCAACCTCTCCCAGCCACTAACATTAGGATGTTAGCAGCTACTCCAACAGTCAGGCAGCATGCGGGAGGGTTCTGCCCTGTCCTCATCTCTTTCAGGGAAGCATGTCTTGAAGCCAGCTAGCTGTCAACTAGCTGCATTCCTATGGCAGTGAGAAGGTAGCAGTATTCTGAGTGGAGGTTCCAAGATTACCAGTCGACTGCACCTGGGGATACCCTCCAGGTCTGCATTGTTACCCTGCGTCTCAGAAGCCTCTGGCAAACGTCTCTGCTGAAGACCTGCGAAACTCACTCTGCAGGCAGTGTGGAACTGTGAGGGACTGAGGGTGAGCTCAACTCTCAGAAGTAAGATGGTTTTGGACAAGGCGTTCAGCTACCCTCTCACGTATGGAACTTAGTATGTAGCACCAGTCTACCACAGGAATTACTAGGAAATTGCTGAACTGAGCTTGGAGGCAGTAGTCTTGTGTGCCGGGTGATTCCAATTACCTCTCCCAGCACTTCCGTCAAACAGCGAGCCTAGGCCTTTTAGAAGCCAAGGGTACCAGCAGGCTGGATGTGGAGGTACAGGCCATAAGCTCAACTCTCAGAAGTGTGTATGCATGGGAGGCAGATGTCTGCTACCCACTCGGACATGGGAGTTGGAACCTAGCCACACTGTGATTGAAGAAGGCCATTGGAAATCGCTGTATTCAACTCAGATACACGGGAGTTCAGGCCCAGTGCTCACACATGCTTTTCCCGCAACCTCTCCCAGCCACTAACATAAGGATGTTAGCAGCTACTCCTACAGTCAGGCAGGATGCGGGAGGGTTCTGCCCTGTCCTCAGCTCTCACAGGGAAGCATGTCTTGAAGCCAGCTGTCAACTAGCCGCATTCCTATGGCAGTGAGAAGGTAGCAGTACTCTGAGTCAGGAGGTTCCAAGATTACCACTCTACTGCACCTGGAGATACCCTCCAGGTCTGCATTGTTAACTTGTACTCAGAAGCCTCTGGCAATCGTCTCTGGTGAAGACGTGTGAAACTCACTCTGCAGGCAGTGTGGAACTGTGAGGGACTGAGGGTGGGCTCAACTCTCAGAAGTAAGATGCTTTTGGACAAGGCGTTCAGCTACCATCTCACATATGGAACTTAGTATGTAGCACCTGTCTACCACAAGAATTACTGGGAAATCGTGAATTGAGCTTGGAGGCACTCGTCTTGTGGGCCGGGAGATTCCAATTACCTCTCCCAGCACTTCCGTCAAACAGCGAGCCTAGGCCTTTTAGAAGCCAAGGGTACCAGCAGGCTGGATGTGGAGGTACAGGCCATAAGCTCAACTCTCAGAAGTGTGTATGCATGGGAGGCAGATGTCTGCTACCCGCTCATACATGGGATTAGGAACCTAGCTACACTCTGGTTGAGGAAAGCCGTTGGAAATCGCTGTATTCAACTCAGATACACGGGAGTTCAGGCCCAGTGCTCACACATGCTTTTCCCGCAACCTCTCCCAGCCACTAACCTTAGGATGTTAGCAGCTACTCCTACAGTCAGGCAGCATGCGGGAGGGTTCTGCCCTGTCCTCAGCTCTCTCAGGGAAGCATGTCTTGAAGCCAGCTAGCTGTCAACTAGCTGCATTCCTATGGCAGTGAGAAAGTAGCAGTATTCTGAGTCAGGAGGTTACAAGATTACCAGTCGACTGCACCTGGGGATACCCTCCAGGTCTGCATTGTTACCCTGCGTCTCAGAAGCTCTGGCCAACGTTTCAGTTGAAGACCTGCGAAACTTACTCTGCAGGCAGTGTGGAACTGTGAGGGACTGAGGCTGAGATCAACTCTCAGAAGTAAGATGGTTTCAGACAAGGCGTTCAGCTACCCTCTCACGTATGGAACTTAGTATGTAGCACCAGTCTACCACAGGAATTACTAGGAAATTGCTGAACTGAGCTTGGAGGCACTAGTCTTGTGTGCCGGGTGATTCCAATTACCTCTCCCAGCACTTCCGTCAAACAGCGAGCCTAGGCCTTTTAGAAGCCAAGGGTACCAGCAGGCTGGATGTGGAGGTACAGGCCATAAGCTCAACTCTCAGAAGTGTGTATGCATGGGAGGCAGATGTCTGCTACCCACTCGGACATTGGAGTTGGAATCTAGCTACACTGTGATTGAAGAAGGCCTTTGGAAATCGCTGTATTCAACTCAGATACACGGGAGTTCAGGCCCAGTGCTCACACATGCTTGTCCCCCAACCTCTCCCAGCCACTAACATAAGGATGTTAGCAGCTACTCCTACAGTCAGGCAGGATGCGGGAGGGTTCTGCCCTGTCCTCAGCTCTCACAGGGAAGCATGTCTTGAAGCCAGCTGTCAACTAGCCGCATTCCTATGGCAGTGAGAAGGTAGCAGTACTCTGAGTCAGGAGGTTCCAAGATTACCACTCTACTGCACCTGGAGATACCCTCCAGGTCTGCATTGTTAACTTGTACTCAGAAGCCTCTGGCAGTCGTCTCTGGTGAAGACGTGTGAAACTCACTCTGCAGGCAGTGTGGAACTGTGAGGGACTGAGGGTGGGCTCAACTCTCAGAAGTAAGATGCTTTTGGAAAAGGCGTTCAGCTACAATCTCACATATGGAACTTAGTATGTAGCACCTGTCTACCACAAGAATTACTGGGAAATCGTGAATTGAGCTTGGAGGCACTCGTCTTGTGTGCTGGGAGATTCCAATTACCTCTCCCAGCACTTCCGTCAAACAGCGAGCCTAGGCCTTTTAGAAGCCAAGGGTACCAGCAGGCTGGATGTGGAGGTACAGGCCATAAGCTCAACTCTCAGAAGTGTGTATGCATGGGAGGCAGATGTCTGCTACCCGCTCGTACATGGGATTTGGAACCTAGCTACACTCTGGTTGAGGAAAGCCGTTGGAAATCGCTGTATTCAACTCAGATACACGGGAGTTCAGGCCCAGTGCTCACACATGCTTTTCCCGCAACCTCTCCCAGCCACTAACATTAGGATGTTAGCAGCTACTCCTACAGTCAGGCAGCATGCGGGAGGTTTCTGTCCTGTCCTCAGCTCTCTCAGGGAAGCATGTCTTGAAGCCAGCTAGCTGTAAACTTGCTGCATTTCTATGGCAGTGAGATGGTAGCAGTTTTCTGAGTCAGGAGGTTCCAAGATTACCAGTCGACTGCACCTGGGGATACCCTCCAGGTCTGCATTGTTACCCTGCGTCTCAGAAGCCTCTGGCAAACGTTTCTGCTGAAGACCTGCGAAACTCACTCTGTAGGCAGTGTGGAACTGTGAGGGACTGAGGGTGAGCTCAACTCTCAGAAGTAAGATGGTTTTAGACAAGGCGTTCAGCTACCCTCTCACGTATGGAACTTAGTATGTAGCACCAGTCTACCACAGGAATTACTAGGAAATCGCTGAACTGAGCTTGGAGGCACTAGTCTTGTGTGCCGGGTGATTGCAATTACCTCTCCCAGCACTTCCGTCAAACAGCGAGCCTAGGCCTTTTAGAAGCCAAGGGTACCAGCAGGCTGGATGTGGAGGTACAGGCCATAAGCTCAACTCTCAGAAGTGTGTATGCATGGGAGGCAGATGTCTGCTACCCACTCGGACATGGGAGTTGGAACCTAGCTACACTGTGATTGAAGAAGGCCATTGGAAATCGCTGTATTCAACTCAGATACACGGGAGTTCAGGCCCAGTGCTCACACATGCTTTTCCCGCAACCTCTCCCAGCCACTAACATAAGGATGTTAGCAGCTACTCCTACAGTCAGGCAGGATGCGGGAGGGTTCTGCCCTGTCCTCAGCTCTCACAGGGAAGCATGTCTTGAAGCCAGCTGTCAACTAGCTGCATTCCTATGGCAGTGAGATGGTAGCAGTACTCTGAGTCAGGAGGTTCCAAGATTACCACTCTACTGCACCTGGAGATACCCTCCAGGTCTGCATTGTAAACTTGTACTCAGAAGCCTCTGGCAATCGTCTCTGGTGAAGACGTGTGAAACTCACTCTGCAAGCAGTGTGGAACTGTGAGGGACTGAGGGTGGGCTCAACTCTCAGAAGTAAGATGCCTTTGGACAAGGCGTTCAGCTACCATCTCACATAGAACTTAGTATGTAGCACCTGTCTACCACAAGAATTACTGGGAAATCGTGAATTGAGCTTGGAGGCACTCGTCTTGTGTGCCGGGAGATTCCAATTACCTCTCCCAGCACTTCCGTCAAACAGCGAGCCTAGGCCTTTTAGAAGCCAAGGGTACCAGCAGGCTGAATGTGGAGGTACAGGCCATAAGCTCAACACTCAGAAATGTGTATGCATGGGAGGCAGATGTCTGCTACCCGCTCGTACATGGGATTTGGAACCTAGCTACACTCTGGTTGAGGAAAGCCGTTGGAAATCGCTGTATTCAACTCAGATACACGGGAGTTCAGGCCCAGTGCTCACACATGCTTTTCCCGCAACCTCTCCCATCCACTAACATTAGGATGTTAGCAGCTACTCCAACAGTCAGGCAGCATGCGGGAGGGTTCTGCCCTGTCCTCAGCTCTTTCAGGGAAGCATGTCTTGAAGCCAGCTAGCTGTCAACTAGCTGCATTCATATGGCAGTGAGAAGGTAGCAGTATTCTGAGTCAGGAGGTTCCAAGATTACCAGTCGACTGCACCTGGGGATACCCTCCAGGTCTGCATTGTTACCCTGCGTCTCAGAAGACTCTGGCAAACGTCTCTGCTGAAGACCTGCGAAACTCACTCTGCAGGCAGTGTGGAACTGTGAGGGACTGAGGGTGAGCTCAACTCTCAGAAGTAAGATGGTTTTGGACAAGGCGTTCAGCTACCCTCTCACGTATGGAACTTAGTATGTAGCACCAGTCTACCACAGGAATTACTAGGAAATTGCTGAACTGAGCTTGGAGGCACTAGTCTTGTGTGCCGGGTGATTCCAATTACCTCTCCCAGCACTTCCGTCAAACAGCGAGCCTAGGCCTTTTAGAAGCCAAGGGTACCAGCAGGCTGGATGTGGAGGTACAGGCCATAAGCTCAACTCTCAGAAGTGTGTATGCATGGGAGGCAGATGTCTGCTACCCACTCGGACATGGGAGTTGGAACCTAGCTACACTGTGATTGAAGAAGGCCATTGGAAATCGCTGTATTCAACTCAGATACACGGGAGTTCAGGCCCAGTGCTCACACATGCTTTTCCCGCAACCTCTCCCAGCCACTAACATAAGGATGTTAGCAGCTACTCCTACAGTCAGGCAGGATGCGGGAGGGTTCTGCCCTGTCCTCAGCTCTCACAGGGAAGCATGTCTTGAAGCCAGATGTCAACAGCCGCATTCCTATGGCAGTGAGAAGGTAGCAGTACTCTGAGTCAGGAGGTTCCAAGATTACCACTCTACTGCACCTGGAGATACCCTCCAGGTCTGCATTGTTAACTTGTACTCAGAAGACTCTGGCAATCGTCTCTGGTGAAGACGTGTGAAACTCACTCTGCAGGCAGTGTGGAACTGTGAGGGACGAGGGTCGGCTCAACTCTCAGAAGTAAAATGCTTTTGGACAAGGCGTTCAGCTACCATCTCACATATGGAACTTAGTATGTAGCTCCTGTCTACCACAAGAATTACTGGGATCGTGAATTGAGGTTGGAGGCACTCGTCTTGTGTGCCCGGAGATTCCAATTACCTCTCCCAGCACTTCCGTCAAACAGCGAGCCTAGGCCTTTTAGAAGCCAAGGGTACCAGCAGGCCGGATGTGGAGGTACAGGCCATAAGTTCAACTCTCAGAAGTGTGTATGCATCGGAGGCAGATGTCTGCTACCCGCTCGTACATGGGATTTGGAACCTAGCTACACTCTGGTTGAGGAAAGCCGTTGGAAATCGCTGTATTCAACTCAGATACACGGGAGTTCAGGCCCAGTGCTCACACATGCTTTTCCCGCAACCTCTCCCAGCCACTAACATTAGGATGTTAGCAGCTACTCCAACAGTCAGGCAGCATGCGGGAGGGTTCTGCCCTGTCCTCAGCTCTTTCAGGGAAGCATGTCTTGAAGCCAGCTAGCTGTCAACTAGCTGCATTCCTATGGCAGTGAGAAGGTAGCAGTATTCTGAGTCAGGAGGTTCCAAGATTACCAGTCGACTGCACCTGGGGATACCCTCCAGGTCTGCATTGTTACCCTGCGTCTCAGAAGCCTCTGGCAAACGTCTCTGCTGAAGACCTGCGAAACTCACTCTGCAGGCAGTGTGGAACTGTGAGGGACTGAGGGTGAGCTCAACTCTCAGAAGTAAGATGGTTTTGGACAAGGCGTTCAGCTACCCTCTCACGTATGGAACTTAGTATGTAGCACCAGTCTACCACTGGAATTACTAGGAAATTGCTGAACTGAGCTTGGAGGCACTAGTCTTGTGTGCCGGGTGATTCCAATTACCTCTCCCAGCACTTCCGTCAAACAGCGAGCCTAGGCCTTTTAGAAGCCAAGGGTACCAGCAGGCTGGATGTGGAGGTACAGGCCATAAGCTCAACTCTCAGAAGTTGTATGCATGGGAGGCAGATGTCTGCTACCCACTCGGACATGGGAGTTGGAACCTAGCTACACTGTGATTGAAGAAGGCCATTGGAAATCGCTGTATTCAACTCAGATACACGGGAGTTCAGGCCCAGTGCTCACACATGCTTTTCCCGCAACCTCTCGCAGCCACTAACATAAGGATGTTAGCAGCTACTCCTACAGTCAGGCAGGAT
Source organism: Canis aureus (assembly GCF_053574225.1). NCBI lineage: Eukaryota > Metazoa > Chordata > Mammalia > Carnivora > Canidae > Canis > Canis aureus. The sequence goes on from NC_135632.1 coordinate 59,898,180, forward strand.
GCGGGAGGGTTCTGCCCTGTCCTCAGCTCTCACAGGGAAGCATGTCTTGAAGCCAGCTGTTAACTAGCCGCATTCCTATGGCAGTGAGAAGGTAGCAGTACTCTGAGTCAGGATGTTCCAAGATTACCACTCTACTGCACCTGGAGATACCCTCCAGGTCTGCATTGTTAACTTGTACTCAGAAGCCTCTGGCAATCGTCTCTGTTGAAGACGTGTGAAACTCACTCTGCAGGCAGTGTGGAACTGTGAGGGACTGAGGGTGGGCTCAACTCTCAGAAGTAAGATGCTTTTGGACAAGGCGTTCAGCTACCATCTCACATATGGAACTTAGTATGTAGCACCTGTCTACCACAAGAATTACTGGGAAATCGTGAATTGAGCTTGAAGGCACTCGTCTTGTGTGCCGGGAGATTCCAATTACCTCTCCCAGCACTTCCGTCAAACAGCGAGCCTAGGCCTTTTAGAAGCCAAGGGTACCAGCAGGCTGGATGTGGAGGTACAGGCCATAAGCTCAACTCTCAGAAGTGTGTATGCATGGGAGGCAGATGTCTGCTACCCGCTCGTACATGGGATTTGGAACCTAGCTACACTCTGGTTGAGGAAAGCCGTTGGAAATCGCTGTATTCAACTCAGATACACGGGAGTTCAGGCCCAGTGCTCACACATGCTTTTCCCGCAACCTCTCCCAGCCACTAACATTAGGATGTTAGCAGCTACTCCTACAGTCAGGCAGCATGCGGGAGGGTTCTGCCCTGTCCTCAGCTCTCTCAGGGAAGCATGTCTTGAAGCCAGCTAGCTGTCAACTAGCTGCATTTCTATGGCAGTGAGAAGGTAGCAGTTTTCTGAGTAAGGAGGTTCCAAGATTACCAGTCGACTGCACCTGGGGATACCCTCCAGGTCTGCATTGTTACCCTGCGTCTCAGAAGCCTCTGGCAAACGTCTCTGCTGAAGACCTGCGAAACTCACTCTGCAGGCAGTGTGGAACTGTGAGGGACTGAGGGTGAGCTCAACTCTCAGAAGTAAGATGGTTTCAGACAAGGCGTTCAGCTACCCTCTCACGTATGGAACTTAGTATGTAGCACCAGTCTACCACAGGAATTACTAGGAAATTGCTGAACTGAGCTTGGAGGCACTAGTTTTGTGTGCCGGGTGATTCCAATTACCTCTCCCAGCATTTCCGTCAAACAGCGAGCCTAGGCCTTTTAGAAGCCAAGGGTACCAGCAGGCTGGATGTGGAGGTACAGGCCATAAGCTCAACTCTCAGAAGTGTGTATGCATGGGAGGCAGATGTCTGCTACCGACTCGGACATGGGAGTTGGAATCTAGCTACACTGTGATTGAAGAAGGCCTTTGGAAATCGCTGTATTCAACTCAGATACACGGGAATTCAGGCCCAGTGCTCACACATGCTTGTCCCGCAACCTCTCCCAGCCACTAACATAAGGATGTTAGCAGCTACTCCTACAGTCAGGCAGGATGCGGGAGGGTTCTGCCCTGTCCTCAGCTCTCACAGGGAAGCATGTCTTGAAGCCAGCTGTCAACTAGCCGCATTCCTATGGCAGTGAGAAGGTAGCAGTACTCTGAGTCAGGAGGTTCCAAGATTACCACTCTACTGCACCTGGAGATACCCTCCAGGTCTGCATTGTTAACTTGTACTCAGAAGCCTCTGGCAATCGTCTCTGGTGAAGACGTGTGAAACTCACTCTGCAGGCATTGTGGAACTGTGAGGGTCAGAGGGTGGGCTCAACTCTCAGAAGTAAGATGCTTTTGAACAAGGCGTTCAGCTACCATCTCACATATGGAACTTAGTATGTAGCACCTGTCTACCACAAGAATTACTGGGAAATCGTGAATTGAGCTTGGAGGCACTCGTCTTGTGTGCCGGGAGATTCCAGTTACCTCTCCCAGCACTTCCGTCAAACAGCGAGCCTAGGCCTTTTAGAAGCCAAGGGTACCAGCAGGCTGGATGTGGAGGTACAGGCCATAAGCTCAACTCTCAGAAGTGTGTATGCATGGGAGGCAGATGACTGCTACCCGCTCGTACATGGGATTTGGAACCTAGCTACACTCTGGTTTAGGAAAGCCGTTGGAAATCGCTGTATTCAACTCAGATACACGGGAGTTCAGGCCCAGTGCTCACACATGCTTTTCCCGCAACCTCTCCCAGCCACTAACATAAGGATGTTAGCAGCTACTCCTACAGTCAGGCAGGATGCAGGAGGGTTCTGCCCTGTCCTCAGCTCTCACAGGGAAGCATGTCTTGAAGCCAGCTGTCAACTAGCTGCATTCCTATGGCAGTGAGAAGGTAGCAGTACTCTGAGTCAGGAGGTTCCAAGATTACCACTCTACTGCACCTGGAGATACCCTCCAGGTCTGCATTGTTATCTTGTACTCAGAAGCCTCTGGCAATCGTCTCTGGTGAAGACGTGTGAAACTCACTCTGCAGGCATTGTGGAACTGTGAGGGTCAGAGGGTGGGCTCAACTCTCAGAAGTAAGATGCTTTTGGACAAGGCGTTCAGCTACCATCTCACATATGGAACTTAGTATGTAGCACCTGTCTACCACAAGAATTACTGGGAAATCGTGAATTGAGCTTGGAGGCACTCGTCTTGTGTGCCGGGAGATTCCAATTACCTCTCCCAGCACTTCCGTCAAACAGCGAGCCTAGGCCTTTTAGAAGCCAAGGGTACCAGCAGGCTGGATGTGGAGGTACAGGCCATAAGCTCAACTCTCAGAAGTGTGTATGCATTGGAGGCAGATGTCTGCTACCCGCTCGTACATGGGATTTGGAACCTAGCTACACTCTGGTTGAGGAAAGCCGTTGGAAATCGCTGTATTAAACTCACATACACGGGAGTTCAGGCCCAGTGCTCACACATGCTTTTCCCGCAACCTCTCCCAGCCACTAACATTAGGATGTTAGCAGCTACTCCTACAGTCAGGCAGCATGCGGGAGGGTTCTGCCCTGTCCTCAGCTCTCTCAGGGAAGCATGTCTTGAAGCCAGCTAGCTGTCAACTAGCTGCATTCCTATGGCAGTGAGAAGGTAGCAGTATTCTGAGTCAGGAGGTTCCAAGATTACCAGTCGACAGCACCTGGGGATACCCTCCAGGTCTGCATTGTTACCCTGCGTCTCAGAAGCCTCTGGCAAACGTCTCTGCTGAAGACCTGCGAAAATCACTCTGCAGGCAGTGTGGAACTGTGAGGGACTGAGGCTGATCTCAACTCTCAGAAGTAAGATGGTTTTGGACAAGGCGTTCAGCTACCCTCTCACGTATGGAACATAGTATGTAGCACCAGTCTACCACAGGAATTACTAGGAAATCGCTGAACTGAGCTTGGAGGCACTAGTCTTGTGTGCCGGGTGATTCCAATTACCTCTCCCAGCACTTTCGTCAAACAGCGAGCCTAGGCCTTTTAGAAGCCAAGGGTACCAGCAGGCTGGATGTGGAGGTACAGGCCATAAGCTCAACTCTCAGAAGTGTGTATGCATGGGAGGCAGATGTCTGCTACCCACTCGGACATGGGAGTTGGAACCTAGCTACACTGTGATTGAAGAAGGTCATTGGAAATCGCTGTATTCAACTCAGATACACGGGAGTTCAGGCCCAGTGCTCACACATGCTTTTCCCGCAACCTCTCCCAGCCACTAACATAAGGATGTTAGCAGCTACTCCTACAGTCAAGCAGGATGCGGGAGGGTTCTGCCCTGTCCTCAGCTCTCACAGGGAAGCATGTCTTGAAGCCAGCTGTCACCTAGCTGCATTCCTATGGCAGTGAGAAGGTAGCAGTACTCTGAGTCAGGAGGTTCCAAGATTACCACTCTACTGCACCTGGAGATACCCTCCAGGTCTGCATTGTTAACTTGTACTCAGAAGCCTCTGGCAATCGTCTCTGGTGAAGACGTGTGAAACACACTCTGCAGGCAGTGTGGAACTGTGAGGGACTGAGGGTGGGCTCAACTCTCAGAAGTAAGATGCTTTTGGACAAGGCGTTCAGCTACCATCTCACATATGGAACTTAGTATGTAGCACCTGTCTACCACAAGAATTACTGGGAAATCGTGAATTGAGCTTGGAGGCACTCGTCTTGTGTGCCGGGAGATTCCAATTACCTCTCCCAGCACTTCCGTCAAACAGCGAGCCTAGGCCTTTTAGAAGCCAAGGGTACCAGAAGGCTGGATGTGGAGGTACAGGCCATAAGCTCAACTCTCAGAAGTGTGTATGCATGGGAGGCAGATGTCTGCTACCCGCTCGTACATGGGATTTGGAACCTAGCTACACTCTGGTTGAGGAAAGCCGTTGGAAATCGCTGTATTCAACTCAGATACACGGGAGTTCAGGCCCAGTGCTCACACATGCTTTTCCCGCAACCTCTCCCAGCCACTAACTTTAGGATGTTAGCAGCTACTCCTACAGTCAGGCAGCATGCGGGAGGGTTCTGCCCTGTCCTCAGCTCTCTCAGGGAAGCATGTCTTGAAGCCAGCTAGCTGTCAACTAGCTGAATTCCTATGGCAGTGAGAAGGTAGCAGTATTCTGAGTCAGGAGGTTCCAAGATTACCAGTCGACTGCACCTGGGGATACCCTCCAGGTCTGCATTGTTACCCTGCGTCTCAGAAGCCTCTGGCAAACGTCTCTGCTGAAGACCTGCGAAACTCACTCTGCAGGCAGTGTGGAACTGTGAGGGACTGAGGGTGAGCTCAACTCTCAGAAGTAAGATGGATTTGGACAAGGCGTTCAGCTACCCTCTCACGTATGGAACTTAGTATGTAGCACCAGTCTACCACAGGAATTACTAGGAAATCGCTGAACTGAGCTTGGAGGCACTAGTCTTGTGTGCCGGGTGATTCAAATTACCTATTCCAGCACTTCCGTCAAACAGCGAGCCTAGGCCTTTTAGAAGCCAAGGGTACCAGCAGGCTGGATGTGGAGGTACAGGCCATAAGCTCAACTCTCAGAAGTTGTATGCATGGGAGGCAGATGTCTGCTACCCACTCGGACATGGGAGTTGGAACCTAGCTACACTGTGATTGAAGAAGGCCATTGGAAATCGCTGTATTCAACTCAGATACACGGGAGTTCAGGCCCAGTGCTCACACATGCTTTTCCCGCAACCTCTCGCAGCCACTAACATAAGGATGTTAGCAGCTACTCCTACAGTCAGGCAGGATGCGGGAGGGTTCTGCCCTGTCCTCAGCTCTCACAGGGAAGCATGTCTTGAAGCCAGCTGTTAACTAGCCGCATTCCTATGGCAGTGAGAAGGTAGCAGTACTCTGAGTCAGGATGTTCCAAGATTACCACTCTACTGCACCTGGAGATACCCTCCAGGTCTGCATTGTTAACTTGTACTCAGAAGCCTCTGGCAATCGTCTCTGTTGAAGACGTGTGAAACTCACTCTGCAGGCAGTGTGGAACTGTGAGGGACTGAGGGTGGGCTCAACTCTCAGAAGTAAGATGCTTTTGGACAAGGCGTTCAGCTACCATCTCACATATGGAACTTAGTATGTAGCACCTGTCTACCACAAGAATTACTGGGAAATCGTGAATTGAGCTTGAAGGCACTCGTCTTGTGTGCCGGGAGATTCCAATTACCTCTCCCAGCACTTCCGTCAAACAGCGAGCCTAGGCCTTTTAGAAGCCAAGGGTACCAGCAGGCTGGATGTGGAGGTACAGGCCATAAGCTCAACTCTCAGAAGTGTGTATGCATGGGAGGCAGATGTCTGCTACCCGCTCGTACATGGGATTTGGAACCTAGCTACACTCTGGTTGAGGAAAGCCGTTGGAAATCGCTGTATTCAACTCAGATACACGGGAGTTCAGGCCCAGTGCTCACACATGCTTTTCCCGCAACCTCTCCCAGCCACTAACATTAGGATGTTAGCAGCTACTCCTACAGTCAGGCAGCATGCGGGAGGGTTCTGCCCTGTCCTCAGCTCTCTCAGGGAAGCATGTCTTGAAGCCAGCTAGCTGTCAACTAGCTGCATTTCTATGGCAGTGAGAAGGTAGCAGTTTTCTGAGTAAGGAGGTTCCAAGATTACCAGTCGACTGCACCTGGGGATACCCTCCAGGTCTGCATTGTTACCCTGCGTCTCAGAAGCCTCTGGCAAACGTCTCTGCTGAAGACCTGCGAAACTCACTCTGCAGGCAGTGTGGAACTGTGAGGGACTGAGGGTGAGCTCAACTCTCAGAAGTAAGATGGTTTCAGACAAGGCGTTCAGCTACCCTCTCACGTATGGAACTTAGTATGTAGCACCAGTCTACCACAGGAATTACTAGGAAATTGCTGAACTGAGCTTGGAGGCACTAGTTTTGTGTGCCGGGTGATTCCAATTACCTCTCCCAGCATTTCCGTCAAACAGCGAGCCTAGGCCTTTTAGAAGCCAAGGGTACCAGCAGGCTGGATGTGGAGGTACAGGCCATAAGATCAACTCTCAGAAGTGTGTATGCATGGGAGGCAGATGTCTGCTACCGACTCGGACATGGGAGTTGGAATCTAGCTACACTGTGATTGAAGAAGGCCTTTGGAAATCGCTGTATTCAACTCAGATACACGGGAATTCAGGCCCAGTGCTCACACATGCTTGTCCCGCAACCTCTCCCAGCCACTAACATAAGGATGTTAGCAGCTACTCCTACAGTCAGGCAGGATGCGGGAGGGTTCTGCCCTGTCCTCAGCTCTCACAGGGAAGCATGTCTTGAAGCCAGCTGTCAACTAGCCGCATTCCTATGGCAGTGAGAAGGTAGCAGTACTCTGAGTCAGGAGGTTCCAAGATTACCACTCTACTGCACCTGGAGATACCCTCCAGGTCTGCATTGTTAACTTGTACTCAGAAGCCTCTGGCAATCGTCTCTGGTGAAGACGTGTGAAACTCACTCTGCAGGCATTGTGGAACTGTGAGGGTCAGAGGGTGGGCTCAACTCTCAGAAGTAAGATGCTTTTGAACAAGGCGTTCAGCTACCATCTCACATATGGAACTTAGTATGTAGCACCTGTCTACCACAAGAATTACTGGGAAATCGTGAATTGAGCTTGGAGGCACTCGTCTTGTGTGCCGGGAGATTCCAGTTACCTCTCCCAGCACTTCCGTCAAACAGCGAGCCTAGGCCTTTTAGAAGCCAAGGGTACCAGCAGGCTGGATGTGGAGGTACAGGCCATAAGCTCAACTCTCAGAACTGTGTATGCATGGGAGGCAGATGTCTGCTACCCGCTCGTACATGGGATTTGGAACCTAGCTACACTCTGGTTTAGGAAAGCCGTTGGAAATCGCTGTATTCAACTCAGATACACGGGAGTTCAGGCCCAGTGCTCACACATGCTTTTCCCGCAACCTCTCCCAGCCACTAACATAAGGATGTTAGCAGCTACTCCTACAGTCAGGCAGGATGCAGGAGGGTTCTGCCCTGTCCTCAGCTCTCACAGGGAAGCATGTCTTGAAGTCAGCTGTCAACTAGCTGCATTCCTATGGCAGTGAGAAGGTAGCAGTACTCTGAGTCAGGAGGTTCCAAGATTACCACTCTACTGCACCTGGAGATACCCTCCAGGTCTGCATTGTTTTCTTGTACTCAGAAGCCTCTGGCAATCGTCTCTGGTGAAGACGTGTGAAACTCACTCTGCAGGCATTGTGGAACTGTGAGGGTCAGAGGGTGGGCTCAACTCTCAGAAGTAAGATGCTTTTGGACAAGGCGTTCAGCTACCATCTCACATATGGAACTTAGTATGTAGCACCTGTCTACCACAAGAATTACTGGGAAATCGTGAATTGAGCTTGGAGGCACTCGTCTTGTGTGCCGGGAGATTCCAATTACCTCTCCCAGCACTTCCGTCAAACAGCGAGCCTAGGCCTTTTAGAAGCCAAGGGTACCAGCAGGCTGGATGTGGAGGTACAGGCCATAAGCTCAACTCTCAGAAGTGTGTATGCATTGGAGGCAGATGTCTGCTACCCGCTCGTACATGGGATTTGGAACCTAGCTACACTCTGGTTGAGGAAAGCCGTTGGAAATCGCTGTATTAAACTCACATACACGGGAGTTCAGGCCCAGTGCTCACACATGCTTTTCCCGCAACCTCTCCCAGCCACTAACATTAGGATGTTAGCAGCTACTCCTACAGTCAGGCAGCATGCGGGAGGGTTCTGCCCTGTCCTCAGCTCTCTCAGGGAAGCATGTCTTGAAGCCAGCTAGCTGTCAACTAGCTGCATTCCTATGGCAGTGAGAAGGTAGCAGTATTCTGAGTCAGGAGGTTCCAAGATTACCAGTCGACAGCACCTGGGGATACCCTCCAGGTCTGCATTGTTACCCTGCGTCTCAGAAGCCTCTGGCAAACGTCTCTGCTGAAGACCTGCGAAAATCACTCTGCAGGCAGTGTGGAACTGTGAGGGACTGAGGCTGATCTCAACTCTCAGAAGTAAGATGGTTTTGGACAAGGCGTTCAGCTACCCTCTCACGTATGGAACATAGTATGTAGCACCAGTCTACCACAGGAATTACTAGGAAATCGCTGAACTGAGCTTGGAGGCACTAGTCTTGTGTGCCGGGTGATTCCAATTACCTCTCCCAGCACTTTCGTCAAACAGCGAGCCTAGGCCTTTTAGAAGCCAAGGGTACCAGCAGGCTGGATGTGGAGGTACAGGCCATAAGCTCAACTCTCAGAAGTGTGTATGCATGGGAGGCAGATGTCTGCTACCCACTCGGACATGGGAGTTGGAACCTAGCTACACTGTGATTGAAGAAGGTCATTGGAAATCGCTGTATTCAACTCAGATACACGGGAGTTCAGGCCCAGTGCTCACACATGCTTTTCCCGCAACCTCTCCCAGCCACTAACATAAGGATGTTAGCAGCTACTCCTACAGTCAGGCAGGATGCGGGAGGGTTCTGCCCTGTCCTCAGCTCTCACAGGGAAGCATGTCTTGAAGCCAGCTGTCACCTAGCTGCATTCCTATGGCAGTGAGAAGGTAGCAGTACTCTGAGTCAGGAGGTTCCAAGATTACCACTCTACTGCACCTGGAGATACCCTCCAGGTCTGCATTGTTAACTTGTACTCAGAAGCCTCTGGCAATCGTCTCTGGTGAAGACGTGTGAAACACACTCTGCAGGCAGTGTGGAACTGTGAGGGACTGAGGGTGGGCTCAACTCTCAGAAGTAAGATGCTTTTGGACAAGGCGTTCAGCTACCATCTCACATATGGAACTTAGTATGTAGCACCTGTCTACCACAAGAATTACTGGGAAATCGTGAATTGAGCTTGGAGGCACTCGTCTTGTGTGCCGGGAGATTCCAATTACCTCTCCCAGCACTTCCGTCAAACAGCGAGCCTAGGCCTTTTAGAAGCCAAGGGTACCAGAAGGCTGGATGTGGAGGTACAGGCCATAAGCTCAACTCTCAGAAGTGTGTATGCATGGGAGGCAGATGTCTGCTACCCGCTCGTACATGGGATTTGGAAACTAGCTACACTCTGGTTGAGGAAAGCCGTTGGAAATCGCTGTATTCAACTCAGATACACGGGAGTTCAGGCCCAGTGCTCACACATGCTTTTCCCGCAACCTCTCCCAGCCACTAACTTTAGGATGTTAGCAGCTACTCCTACAGTCAGGCAGCATGCGGGAGGGTTCTGCCCTGTCCTCAGCTCTCTCAGGGAAGCATGTCTTGAAGCCAGCTAGCTGTCAACTAGCTGAATTCCTATGGCAGTGAGAAGGTAGCAGTATTCTGAGTCAGGAGGTTCCAAGATTACCAGTCGACTGCACCTGGGGATACCCTCCAGGTCTGCATTGTTACCCTGCGTCTCAGAAGCCTCTGGCAAACGTCTCTGCTGAAGACCTGCGAAACTCACTCTGCAGGCAGTGTGGAACTGTGAGGGACTGAGGGTGAGCTCAACTCTCAGAAGTAAGATGGATTTGGACAAGGCGTTCAGCTACCCTCTCACGTATGGAACTTAGTATGTAGCACCAGTCTACCACAGGAATTACTAGGAAATCGCTGAACTGAGCTTGGAGGCACTAGTCTTGTGTGCCGGGTGATTCAAATTACCTATTCCAGCAATTCCGTCAAACAGCGAGCCTAGGCCTTTTAGAAGCCAAGGGTACCAGCAGGCTGGATGTGGAGGTACAGGCCATAAGCTCAACTCTCAGAAGTGTATATGCATGGGAGGCAGATGTCTGCTACCCACTCGGACATGGGAGATGGAACCTAGCTACACTGTGATTGAAGAAGGCCATTGGAAATCGCTGTATTCAACTCAGATACACGGGAGTTCAGGCCCAGTGCTCACACATGCTTTTCCCGCAACCTCTCCCAGCCACTAACATTAGGATGTTAGCAGCTACTCCTACAGTCAGGCAGGATGCGGGAGGGTTCTGCCCTGTCCTCAGCTCTCACAGGGAAGCATGTCTTGAAGCCAGCTGTCAACTAGCTGCATTCCTATGGCAGTGAGAATATAGCAGTTCACTGAGTCAGGAGGTTCCAAGATTACCACTCTACTGCACCTGGAGATACCCTCCAGGTCTGCATTGTGAACTTGTACTCAGAAGCCTCTGGCAATCGTCTCTGGTGAAGACGTGTGAAACTCACTCTGCAGGCAGTGTGGAAGTGTGAGGTACTGAGGGTGTGCTCAACTCTCAGAAGTAAGATGCTTTTGGACAAGGCGTTCAGCTACCTTCTCACATATGGAAATTAGTATGTAGCACCTGTCTACCACAAGAATTACTGGGAAATCGTGAATTGAGCTTGGAGGCACTCGTCTTGTGTGCCGGGAGATTCCAATTACCTCTCCCAGCACTTCCGTCAAACAGCGAGCCTAGGCCTTTTAGAAGCCAGGGTACCAGCAGGCTGGATGTGGAGGTACAGGCCATAAGCTCAACTCTCAGAAGTGTGTATGCATGGGAGGCAGATGTCTGCTACCCGCTCGTACATGGGATTTGGAACCTAGCTACACTCTGGTTGAGGAAAGTCGTTGGAAATTGCTGTATTCAACTCAGATACACGGGAGTTCAGGCCCAGTGCTCACACATGCTTTTCCCCCAACCTCTCCCAGCCACTAACATTAGGATGTTAGCAGCTACTCCTACAGTCAGGCAGCATGCGGGAGGGTTCTGCCCTGTCCTCAGCTCTCACAGGGAAGCATGTCTTGAAGCCAGCTGTCAACTAGCTGCATTCCTATGGCAGTGAGAAGGTAGCAGTATTCTGAGTCAGCAGGTTCCAGGATTACCTGTTGACTGCACCTGGGGATACCCTCCAGGTCTGCATTGTTACCCTCGTCTCAGAAGCCTATAGCAAACGTCTCTGCTGAAGACCTGCGAAACTCACTCTGCAGGCAGTGTGGAACTGTGAGGGACTGAGGCTGAGCTCAACTCTCAGAAGTAAGATGGTTTTGGACAAGGCGTTCAGCTACCCTCTCACGTAAGGAACTTAGTATGTAGCACCAGTCTACCACAGGAATTACTAGGAAATCGCTGAACTGAGCTTGGAGGCACTAGTCTTTTGTGCCGGGTGATTCCAATTACCTCTCCCAGGACTTCCGTCAAACAGCGAGCCTAGGCCTTTTAGAAGCCAAGGGTACCAGCAGGCTGGATGTGGAGGTACAGGCCATAAACTCAACTCTCAGAAGTGTGTATGCATGGGAGGCAGATATCTGCTACCCACTCGGACATTGGAGTTGGAACCTAGCTACACTGCGATTGAAGAAGGCCATTGGAAATCGCTGTATTCAACTCAGATACACGGGAGTTCAGGCCCAGTGCTCACACATGCTTTTCCCGCAAACTCTCCCAGCCACTAACATAAGGATGTTAGCAGCTACTCCTACAGTCAGGCAGGATGCGGGAGGGTTCTGCCCTGTCCTCAGCTCTCACAGGGAAGAATGTCTTGAAGCCAGCTGTCAACTAGCTGCATTCCTATGGCAGTGAGAAGGTAGCAGTACTCTGAGTCAGGAGGTTCCAAGATTACCACTCTACTGCACCTGGAGATACCCTCCAGGTCTGCATTGTTAACTTGTACTCAGAAGCCTCTGGCAATCGTCTCTGGTGAAGACGTGTGAAACTCACTCTGCAGGCAGTGTGGAAGTGTGAGGGACTGAGGGTGTGCTCAACTCTCAGAAGTAAGATGCTTTTGGACAAGGCGTTCAGCTACCTTCTCACATATGGAACTTAGTACGTAGCACCTTTCTACCAAAGAATTACTGGGAAATCGTGAATTGAGCTTGGAGGCACTCGTCTTGTGTGCCGGGAGATTCCAATTACCTCTCCCAGCACTTCCGTCAAACAGCGAGCCTAGGCCTTTTAGAAGCCAAGGGTACCAGCAGGCTGGATGTGGAGGTACAGGCCATAAGCTCAACTCTCAGAAGTGTGTATGCATGGGAGGCAGATGTCTGCTACCCGCTCGTACATGGGATTTGGAACCTAGCTACACTCTGGTTGAGGAAAGTCGTTGGAAATCGCTGTACTCAACTCAGATACACGGGAGTTCAGGCCCAGTGCTCACACATGCTTTTCCCGCAACCTCTCGCAGCCACAAACATTAGGATGTTAGCAGCTACTCCTACAGTCAGGCAGGATGCGGGAGGGTTCTGCCCGGTCCTCAGCTCTCACAGGGAAGCATGTCTTGAAGCCAGCTGTCAACTAGCTGCATTCCTTTGGCAGTGAGAAGGTAGCAGTATTCTGAGTCAGGAGGTTCCAAGATTACCAGTCTACTGCACCTGGAGATACCCTCCAGGTCTGCATTGTTACCCTGCGTCACAGAAGCCTCTGGCAAACGTCTCTGCTGAAGACCTGTGAAACTCAATCGGCAGGCAGTGTGGAACTGTGAGGTACTGGGGCTGAGCTCAACTCTCAGAAGTAAGATGGTTTTGGACATGGCGTTCAGCTACCCTCTCACGTATGGAAATTAGTATGTAGCACCAGTCTACCACAGGAATTACTAGGAAATCGCTGAACTGAGCTTGGAGGCACTAGTCTTGTGTGTCGGGTGATTCCAATTACCTCTCCCAGCACTTCCGTCAAACAGCGAGCCTAGGCCTTTTGGAAGCCAAGGGTACCAGCAGGCTGGATGTGGAGGTACAGGCCATAAGCTCAACTCTCAGAAGTGTGAATGCATGGGAGGCAGATGTCTGATACCCACTCGGACATGGGAGTTGGAACCTAGCTACACTGTGATTGAAGAAGGCCATTGGAAATCGCTGTATTCAACTCAGATACACGGGAGTTCAGGCCCAGTGCTCACACATGCTTTTCCCGCAACCTCTCCCAGCCACTAACATAAGGATGTTAGCAGCTACTCCCACAGTCAGGCAGGATGCGGGAGGGTTCTGCCCTGTCCTCAGCTCTCACAGGGAAGCATGTCTTGAAGCCAGCTGTCAACTAGCCGCATTCCTATGGCAGTGAGAAGGTAGCAGTACTCTGAGTCAGGAGGTTCCAAGATTACCACTCTACTGCACCTGGAGATACCCTCCAGGTCTGCATTGTTAACTTGTACTCAGAAGCCTCTGGCAATCGTCTCTGGTGAAGACGTGTGAAACTCACTCTGCAGGCAGTGTGGAACTGTGAGGGACTGAGGGTGTGCTCAACTCTCAGAAGTAAGATGCTTTTGGACAAGGCGTTCTGCTACCATCTCACATATGGAACTTAGTATGTAGCACCTGTCTACCACAAGAATTACTGGGAAATCGTGAATTGAGCTTGGAGGCACTCGTCTTGTGTGCCGGGAGATTCCAATTACCTCTCCCAGCACTTCCGTCAAACAGCGAGCCTAGGCCTTTTAGAAGCCAAGGGTACCAGCAGGCTGGATGTGGAGGTACAGGCCATAAGCTCAACTCTCAGAAGTGTGTATGCATGGGAGGCAGATGTCTGCTACCCGCTCGTACATGGGATGTGGAACCTAGCTACACTCTGGTTGAGGAAAGCCGTTGGAAATCGCTGTATTCAACTCAGATACACGGGAGTTCAGGCCCAGTGCTCACACATGCTTTTCCCGCAACCTCTCCCAGCCACTAACATTAGGATGTTAGCAGCTACTCCTACAGTCAGGCAGCATGCGGGAGGGTTCTGCCCTGTCCTCAGCTCTCTCAGGGAAGCATGTCTTGAAGCCAGCTAGCTGTCAACTAGCTGCATTTCTATGGCAGTGAGAAGGTAGCAGTTTTCTGAGTCAGGAGGTTCCAAGATTACCAGTCGACTGCACCTGGGGATACCCTCCAGGTCTGCATTGTTACCCTGCGTCTCAGAAGCCTCTGGCAAACGTCTCTGCTGAAGACCTGCGAAACTCACTCTGCAGGCAGTGTGGAACTGTGAGGGACTGAGGGTGGTCTCAACTCTCAGAAGTAAGATGGTTTTAGACAAGGCGTTCAGCTACCCTCTCACGTATGGAACTTAGTATGTAGCACCAGTCTACCACAGGAATTACTAGGAAGTCGCTGAACTGAGCTTGGAGGCACTAGTCTTGTGTGCCGGGTGATTCCAATTACCTCTCCCAGCACTTCCGTCAAACAGCGAGCCTAGGCCTTTTAGAAGCCAAGGGTACCAGCAGGCTGGATGTGGAGGTACAGGCCATAAGCTCAACTCTCAGAAGTGTGTATGCATGGGAGGCAGATGTCTGCTACCCACTCGGACATGGGAGTTGGAACCTAGCTACACTGTGATTGAAGAAGGCCATTGGAAATCGCTGTATTCAACTCAGATACACGGGAGTTCAGGCCCAGTGCTCACACATGCTTTTCCCGCAACCTCTCCCAGCCACTAACATAAGGATGTTAGCAGCTACTCCTACAGTCAGGCAGGATGCGGGAGGGTTCTGCCCTGTCCTCAGCACTCACAGGGAAGCATGTCTTGAAGCCAGCTGTCAACTAGCTGCATTCCTATGGCAGTGAGAAGGTAGCAGTACTCTGAGTCAGGAGGTTCCAAGATTACCAGTCGACTGCACCTGGGGATACCCTCCAGGTCTGCATTGTAAACTTGTACTCAGAAGCCTCTGGCAATCGTCTCTGGTGAAGACGTGTGAAACTCACTCTGCAAGCAGTGTGGAACTGTGAGGGACTGAGGGTGGGCTCAACTCTCAGAAGTAAGATGCTTTTGGACAAGGCGTTCAGCTACCATCTCACATAGAACTTAGTATGTAGCACCTGTCTACCACAAGAATTACTGGGAAATCGTGAATTGAGCTTGGAGGCACTCGTCTTGTGTGCCGGGAGATTCCAATTACCTCTCCCAGCACTTCCGTCAAACAGCGAGCCTAGGCCTTTTAGAAGCCAAGGGTACCAGCAGGCTGGATGTGGAGGTACAGGCCATAAGCTCAACACTCAGAAATGTGTATGCATGGGAGGCAGATGTCTGCTACCCACTCGGACATGGGAGTTGGAACCTAGCTACACTGTGATTGAAGAAGGCCATTGGAAATCGCTGTATTCAACTCAGATACACGGGAGTTCAGGCCCAGTGCTCACACATGCTTTTCCCGCAACCTCTCCCAGCCACTAACATAAGGATGTTAGCAGCTACTCCTACAGTCAGGCAGGATGTGGGAGGGTTCTGCCCTGTCCTCAGCTCTCACAGGGAAGCATGTCTTGAAGCCAGCTGTCAACTAGCCGCATTCCTATGGCAGTGAGAAAGTAGCAGTACTCTGAGTCAGGAGGTTCCAAGATTACCACTCTACTGCACCTGGAGATACCCTCCAGGTCTGCATTGTTAACTTGTACTCAGAAGCCTCTGGCAATCGTCTCTGGTGAAGACGTGTGAAACTGACTCTGCAGGCAGTGTGGAACTGTGAGGGACGAGGGTCGGCTCAACTCTCAGAAGTAAGATGCTTTTGGACAAGGCGTTCAGCTACCATCTCACATATGGAACTTAGTATGTAGCACCTGTCTACCACAAGAATTACTGGGAAATCGTGAATTGAGCTTGGAGGCACTCGTCTTGTGTGCCCGGAGATTCCAATTACCTCTCCCAGCACTTCCGTCAAACAGCGAGCCTAGGCCTTTTAGAAGCCAAGGGTACCAGCAGGCTGGATGTGGAGGTACAGGCCATAAGCTCAACTCTCAGAAGTGTGTATGCATGGGAGGCAGATGTCTGCTACCCGCTCGTACATGGGATTTGGAACCTAGCTACACTCTGGTTGAGGAAAGCCGTTGGAAATCGCTGTATTCAACTCAGATACACGGGAGTTCAGGCCCAGTGCTCACACATGCTTTTCCCGCAACCTCTCCCAGCCACTAACATTAGGATGTTAGCAGCTACTCCAACAGTCAGGCAGCATGCGGGAGGGTTCTGACCTGTCCTCAGCTCTTTCAGGGAAGCATGTCTTGAAGCCAGCTAGCTGTCAACTAGCTGCATTCCTATGGCAGTGAGAAGGTAGCAGTATTCTGAGTCAGGAGGTTCCAAGATTACCAGTCGACAGCACCTGGGGATACCCTCCAGGTCTGCATTGTTACCCTGCGTCTCAGAAGCCTCTGGCAAACGTCTCTGCTGAAGACCTGCGAAACTCACTCTGCAGGCAGTGTGGAACTGTGAGGGACTGAGGCTGAGCTCAACTCTCAGAAGTAAGATGGTTTTGGACAAGGCGTTCAGCTACCCTCTCACGTATGGAACTTAGTATGTAGCACCAGTCTACCACAGGAATTACTAGGAAATCGCTGAACTGAGCTTGGAGGCACTAGTCTTGTGTGCCGGGTGATTCAAATTACCTATTCCAGCAATTCCGTCAAACAGCGAGCCTAGGCCTTTTAGAAGCCAAGGGTACCAGCAGGCTGGATGTGGAGGTACAGGCCATAAGCTCAACTCTCAGAAGTGTATATGCATGGGAGGCAGATGTCTGCTACCCACTCGGACATGGGAGATGGAACCTAGCTACACTGTGATTGAAGAAGGCCATTGGAAATCGCTGTGTTCAACTCAGATAAACGGGAGTTCAGGCCCAGTGCTCACACATGCTTTTCCCGCAACCTCTCCCAGCCACTAACATTAGGATGTTAGCAGCTACTCCTACAGTCAGGCAGGATGCGGGAGGGTACTGCCCTGTCCTCAGCTCTCACAGGGAAGCATGTCTTGAAGCCAGCTGTCAACTAGCTGCATTCCTATGGCAGTGAGAATGTAGCAGTTCACTGAGTCAGGAGGTTCCAAGATTACCACTCTACTGCACCTGGAGATACCCTCCAGGTCTGCATTGTTAGCTTGTACTCAGAAGCCTCTGGCAATCGTCTCTGGTGAAGACGTGTGAAAGTCACTCTGCAGGCAGTGTGGAAGTGTGAGGTACTGAGGGTGTGCTCAACTCTCAGAAGTAAGATGCTTTTGGACAAGGCGTTCAGCTACCTTCTCACATATGGAAATTAGTATGTAGCACCTGTCTACCACAAGAATTACTGGGAAATCGTGAATTGAGCTTGGAGGCACTCGTCTTGTGTGCCGGGAGATTCCAATTACCTCTCCCAGCACTTCCGTCAAACAGCGAGCCTAGGCCTTTTAGAAGCCAAGGGTACCAGCAGGCTGGATGTGGAGGTACAGGCCATAAGCTCAACTCTCAGAAGTGTGTATGCATGGGAGGCAGATGTCTGCTACCCGCTCGTACATGGGATTTGGAACCTAGCTACACTCTGGTTGAGGAAAGTCGTTGGAAATTGCTGTATTCAACTCAGATACACGTGAGTTCAGGCCCAGTGCTCACACATGCTTTTCCCGCAACCTCTCCCAGCCACTAACATTAGGATGTTAGCAGCTACTCCTACAGTCAGGCAGCATGCGGGAGGGTTCTGCCCTGTCCTCAGCTCTCACAGGGAAGCATGTCTTGAGGCCAGCTGTCAACTAGCTGCATTCCTATGGCAGTGAGAAGGTAGCAGTATTCTGAGTCAGGAGGTTCCAAGATTACCACTCGACTGCACCTGGGGATACCCTCCAGGTCTGCATTGTTACCCTGCGTCTCAGAAGCCTCTGGCAAACGTCTCTGCTGAAGACCTGTGAAACTCACTCGGCAGGCAGTGTGGAACTGTGAGGGACTGAGGCTGAGCTCAACTCTCATAAGTAAGATGGTTTTGGACAAGGCGTTCAGCTACCCTCTCACGTATGGAAATTAGTATGTAGCACCAGTCTACGACAGGAATTACTAGGAAATCGCTGAACTGAGCTTGGAGGCACTAGTCTTGTGTGCCGGGTGATTCCAATTACCTCTCCCAGCACTTCCCTCAAACAGCGAGCCTAGGCCTTTTGGAAGCCAAGTGTACCAGCAGGCTGGATGTGGAGGTACAGGCCATAAGCTCAACTCTCAGAAGTGTGAATGCATGGGAGGCAGATGTCTGCTACCCACTCGGACATGGGAGTTTGAACCTAGCTACACTGTGATTGAAGAAGGCCATTGGAAATCGCTGTATTCAACTCAGATACACGGGAGTTCAGGCCCAGTGCTCACACATGCTTTTCCCGCAACCTCTCCCAGCCACTAACATAAGGATGTTAGCAGCTACTCCTACAGTCAGGCAGGATGCGGGAGGGTTCTGCCCTGTCCTCAGCTCTCACAGGGAAGCATGTCTTGAAGCCAGCTAGGTGTCAACTAGCTACATTCCTATGGCAGTGAGAAGGTAGCAGTATTCTGAGTCAGGAGGTTCCAAGATTACCAGTCGACAGCACCTGGGGATACCCTCCAGGTCTACATTGTTACCCTGCGTCTCAGAAGCCTCTGGCAAACGTCTCTGCTGAAGACCTGCGAAACTCACTCTGCAGGCAGTGTGGAACTCTGAGGGACTGAAGGTGAGCTCAACTCTCAGAAGTAAGATGGTTTTGGACAAGGCGTTCAGCTACCCTCTACGTATGGAACTTAGTATGTAGCACCAGTCTACCACAGGAATTACTAGGAAATCGCTGAACTGAGCTTGGAGGCACTAGTCTTGTGTGCCGGGTGATTCCAATTACCTCTCCCAGCACTTCCGTCAAACAGCGAGCCTAGGCCTTTTAGATGCCAAGGGTACCAGCAGGCTGGATGTGGAGGTACAGGCCATAAGCTCAACTCTCAGAAGTGTATATGCATTGGAGGCAGATGTCTGCTACCCACTCGGACATGGGATTTGGAACCTAGCTACACTGTGATTGAAGAAGTCCATTGGAAATCGCTGTATTCAACTCAGATACACGGGAGTTCAGGCCCAGTGCTCACACATGCTTTTCCCGCAATCTCTCCCAGCCACTAACATAAGGATGTTAGCAGCTACTCCTACAGTCAGGCAGGATGCGGGAGGGTTCTGCCCTGTCCTCAGCTCTCACAGGGAAGCATGTCTTGAAGCCAGCTGTCAACTAGCTGCATTCCTCTGGCAGTGAGAAGGTAGCAGTACTCTGAGTCAGGAGGTTCCAAGATTACCACTCTACTGCACCTGGAGATACCCTCCAGGTCTGCATTGTTAACTTGTACTCAGAAGCCTCTGGCAATCGTCTCTGGTGAAGACGTGTGAAACTCACTCTGCAGGCAGTGTGGAAGTGTGAGGGACTGAAGGTGTGCTCAACTCTCAGAAGTAATATGCTTTTGGACAAGGCGTTCAGCTACCTTCTCACATATGGATCTTAGTATGTAGCACCTGTCTACCACAAGAATTACTGGGAAATCGTGAATTGAGCTTGGAGGCACTCGTCTTGTGTGCCGGGAGATTCCAATTACCTCTCCCAGCACTTCCGTCAAACAGCAAGCCTAGGCCTTTTAGAAGCCAAGGGTACCAGCAGGCTGGATGTGGAGGTACAGGCCATAAGCTCAACTCGCAGAAGTGTGTATGCATGGGAGGCCGATATCTGCTACACGCTAGTACATGGGATTTGGAACCTAGCTACACTCTGGTTGAGGAAAGCCGTTGGAAATCGCTGTATTCAACTCAGATACACGGAAGCTCAGGCCCAGTGCTCACACATGCTTTTCCCGCAACCTCTCCCAGCCACTAACATAAGGATGTTAGCAGCTACTCCTACAGTCAGGCAGGATGCGGGAGGGTTCTGCCCTGTCCTCAGCTCTCACAGGGAAGCATGTCTTGAAGCCAGCTGTCAACTAGCTGCATTCCTATGGCAGTGAGAAGGTAGCAGTACTCTGAGTCAGGAGGTTCCAAGATTACCACTCTACTGCACCTGGAGATACCCTCCAGGTCTGCATTGTTAACTTGTACTCAGAAGCCTCTGGCAATCGTCTCTGGTGAAGACGTGTGAAACTCACTCTGCAGGCAGTGTGGAACTGTGAGGGACTGAGGGTGAGCTCAACTCTCAGAAGTAAGATGCTTTTGGACAAGGCGTTCAGCTACCTTCTCACATATGGAACTTAGTATGTAGCAACTGTCTACCACAAGAATTACTGGGAAATCGTGAATTGAGCTTGGTGGCACTCGTCTTGTGTGCCGGGAGATTCCAATTACCTCTCCCAGCACTTCCGTCAAACAGCGAGCCTAGGCCTTTTAGAAGCCAAGGGTACCAGCAGGCTGGATGTGGAGGTACAGGCCATAAGCTCAACTCTCAGAAGTGTGTATGCATGGGAGGCAGATGTCTGCTACCCGCTCGTACATGGGATTTGGAACCTAGCTACACTCTGGTTGAGGAAAGCCGTTGGAAATCGCTGTATTCAACTCAGATACACGGGAGTTCAGGCCCAGTGCTCACACATGCTTTTCCCGCAACCTCTCCCAGCCACTAACATTAGGATGTTAGCAGCTACTCCTACAGTCAGGCAGCATGCGGGAGGGTTCTGCCCTGTCCTCAGCTCTCTCAGGGAAGCATGTCTTGAAGCCAGCTAGCTGTCAACTAGCTGCATTCCTATGGCAGTGAGAAGGTAGCAGTATTCTGAGTCAGGAGGTTCCAAGATTACCAGTCTACTGCACCTGGGGATACCCTCCAGGTCTGCATTGTTACCCTGCGTCTCAGAAGCCTCTGGCAAACGTCTCTGCTGAAGACCTGCGAAACTCACTCTGCAGGCAGTGTGGAACTGTGAGGGACTGAGGGTGAGCTCCACTCTCAGAAGTAAGATGGTTTTGGACAAGGCGTTCAGCTACCCTCTCACGTATGGAACTTAGTATGTAGCACCAGTCTACCACAGGAATTACTAGCAAATCACTGAACTGAGCTTGGAGGCACTAGTCTTGTGTGCCGGGTGATTCCAATTACCTCTCCCAGCACTTCCGTCAAACAGCGAGCCTAGGCCTTTTAGAAGCCAAGGGTACCAGCAGGCTGGATGTGGAGGTACAGGCCATAAGCTCAACTCTCAGAAGTGTGTATGCATAGGAGGCAGATGTCTGCTACCCACTCGGACATGGGAGTTGGAACCTAGCTACACTGTGATTGAAGAAGGCCATTGGAAATCGCTGTATTCAACTCAGATACACGGGAGTTCAGGCCCAGTGCTCACACATGCTTTTCCCGCAACCTCTCCCAGCCACTAACATAAGGATGTTAGCAGCTACTCCTACAGTCAGGCAGGATGCGGGAGGGTTCTGCGCTGTCCTCAGCTCTCACAGGGAAGCATGTCTTGAAGCCAGCTGTCAACTAGCTGCATTCCTATGGCAGTGAGAAGGTAGCAGTACTCTGAGTCAGGAGGTTCCAAGATTACCACTCTACTGCACCTGGAGATACCCTCCAGGTCTGCATTGTTAACTTGTACTCAGAAGCCTCTGGCAATCGTCTCTGGTGAAGACGTGTGAAACTCACTCTGCAGGCAGTGTGGAACTGTGAGGGACTGAGGGTGAGCTCAACTCTCAGAAGTAAGATGCTTTTGGACAAGGCGTTCAGCTACCTTCTCACATATGGAAGTTAGTATGTAGCACCTGTCTACCACAAGAATTACTGGGAAATCGTGAATTGAGCTTGGAGGCACTCGTCTTGTGTGCCGGGAGATTCCAATTACCTCTCCCAGCACTTCCGTCAAACAGCGAGCCTAGGCCTTTTAGAAGCCAAGGGTACCAGCAGGCTGGATGTGGAGGTACAGGCCATAAGCTCAACTCTCAGAAGTGTGTATGCATGGGAGGCAGATGTCTGCTACCCGCTCGTACATGGGATTTGGAACCTAGCTACACTCTGGTTGAGGAAAGCCGTTGGAAATCGCTGTATTCAACTCAGATACACGGGAGTTCAGGCCCAGTGCTCACACATGCTTTTCCCGCAACCTCTCCCAGCCACTAACATTAGGATGATGGCAGCTACTCCTACAGTCAGGCAGCATGCGGGAGGGTTCTGCCCTGTCTTCAGCTCTCTCAGGGAAGCATGTCTTGAAGCCAGCTAGCTGTCAACTAGCTGCATTCCTATGGCAGTGAGAAGGTAGCAGTATTCTGAGTCAGGAGGTTCCAAGATTACCAGTCGAATGCACCTGGGGATACCCTCCAGTCTGCATTGTTACCCTGCGTCTCAGAAGCCTCTGGCAAACGTCTCTGCTGAAGACCTGCGAAACTCACTCTGCAGGCAGTGTGGAACTGTGAGGGACTGAGGGTGAGCTCCACTCTCAGAAGTAAGATGGTTTTGGACAAGGCGTTCAGCTACCCTCTCACGTATGGAACTTAGTATGTAGCACCAGTCTACCACAGGAATTACTAGCAAATCGCTGAACTGAGCTTGGAGGCACTAGTCTTGTGTGCCGGGTGATTCCAATTACCTCTCCCAGCACTTCCGTCAAACAGCGAGCCTAGGCCTTTTAGAAGCCAAGGGTACCAGCAGGCTGGATGTGGAGGTACAGGCCATAAGCTCAACTCTCAGAAGTGTGTATGCATAGGAGGCAGATGTCTGCTACCCACTCGGACATGGGAGTTGGAACCCAACTACACTGTGATTGAAGAAGGCCATTGGAAATCGCTGTATTCAACTCAGATACACGGGAGTTCAGGCCCAGTGCTCACACATGCTTTTCCCGCAACCTCTCCCAGCCACTAACATAAGGATGTTAGCAGCTACTCCTACAGTCAGGCAGGATGCCGGAGGGTTCTGCGCTGTCCTCAGCTCTCACAGGGAAGCATGTCTTGAAGCCAGCTGTCAACTAGCTGCATTCCTATGGCAGTGAGAAGGTAGCAGTACTCTGAGTCAGGAGGTTCCAAGATTAGCACTCTACTGCACCTGGAGATACCCTCCAGGTCTGCATTGTTAACTTGTACTCAGAAGCCTCTGGCAATCGTCTCTGGTGAAGACGTGTGAAACTCACTCTGCAGGCAGTGTGGAACTGTGAGGGACTGAGGGTGAGCTCAACTCTCAGAAGTAAGATGCTTTTGGACAAGGCGTTCAGCTACCTTCTCACATATGGAAGTTAGTATGTAGCACCTGTCTACCACAAGAATTACTGGGAAATCGTGAATTGAGCTTGGAGGCACTCGTCTTGTGTGCCGGGAGATTCCAATTACCTCTCCCAGCACTTCCGTCAAACAGCGAGCCTAGGCCTTTTAGAAGCCAAGGGTACCAGCAGGCTGGATGTGGAGGTACAGGCCATAAGCTCAACTCTCAGAAGTGTGTATGCATGGGAGGCAGATGTCTGCTACCCGCTCGTACATGGGATTTGGAACCTAGCTACACTCGGGTTGAGGAAAGCCGTTGGAAATCGCTGTATTCAACTCAGATACACGGGAGTTCAGGCCCAGTGCTCACACATGCTTTTCCCGCAACCTCTCCCAGCCACTAACATTAGGATGATGGCAGCTACTCCTACAGTCAGGCAGCATGCGGGAGGGTTCTGCCCTGTCTTCAGCTCTCTCAGGGAAGCATGTCTTGAAGCCAGCTAGCTGTCAACTAGCTGCATTCCTATGGCAGTGAGAAGGTAGCAGTATTCTGAGTCAGGAGGTTCCAAGATTACCAGTCGAATGCACCTGGGGATACCCTCCAGGTCTGCATTGTTACCCTGCGTCTCAGAAGCCTCTGGCAAATGTCTCTGCTGAAGACCTGCGAAACTCACTCGACAGGCAGTGTGGAACTCTGAGGGACTGAGGGTGAGCTCCACTCTCAGAAGTAAGATGGTTTTGGACAAGGCGTTCAGCTACCCTCTCACGTATGGAACTTAGTATGTAGCACCAGTCTACCACAGGAATTACTAGCAAATCGCTGAACTGAGCTTGGAGGCACTAGTCTTGTGTGCCGGGTGATTCCAATTACCTCTCCCAGCACTTCCGTCAAACAGCGAGCCTAGGCCTTTTAGAAGCCAAGGGTACCAGCAGGCTGGATGTGGAGGTACAGGCCATAAGCTCAACTCTCAGAAGTGTGTATGCATAGGAGGCAGATGTCTGCTACCCACTCGGACATGGGAGTTGGAACCCAACTACACTGTGATTGAAGAAGGCCATTGGAAATCGCTGTATTCAACTCAGATACACGGGAGTTCAGGCCCAGTGCTCACACATGCTTTTCCCGCAACCTCTCCCAGCCACTAACATAAGGATGTTAGCAGCTACTCCTACAGTCAGGCAGGATGCCGGAGGGTTCTGCGCTGTCCTCAGCTCTCACAGGGAAGCATGTCTTGAAGCCAGCTGTCAACTAGCTGCATTCCTATGGCAGTGAGAAGGTAGCAGTACTCTGAGTCAGGAGGTTCCAAGATTAGCACTCTACTGCACCTGGAGATACCCTCCAGGTCTGCATTGTTAACTTGTACTCAGAAGCCTCTGGCAATCGTCTCTGGTGAAGACGTGTGAAACTCACTCTGCAGGCAGTGTGGAACTGTGAGGGACTGAGGGTGAGCTCAACTCTCAGAAGTAAGATGCTTTTGGACAAGGCGTTCAGCTACCTTCTCACATATGGAAGTTAGTATGTAGCACCTGTCTACCACAAGAATTACTGGGAAATCGTGAATTGAGCTTGGAGGCACTCGTCTTGTGTGCCGGGAGATTCCAATTACCTCTCCCAGCACTTCCGTCAAACAGCGAGCCTAGGCCTTTTAGAAGCCAAGGGTACCAGCAGGCTGGATGTGGAGGTACAGGCCATAAGCTCAACTCTCAGAAGTGTGTATGCATGGGAGGCAGATGTCTGCTACCCGCTCGTACATGGGATTTGGAACCTAGCTACACTCTGGTTGAGGAAAGCCGTTGGAAATCGCTGTATTCAACTCAGATACACGGGAGTTCAGGCCCAGTGCTCACACATGCTTTTCCCGCAACCTCTCCAGCCACTAACATTAGGATGATGGCAGCTACTCCTACAGTCAGGCAGCATGCGGGAGGGTTCTGCCCTGTCTTCAGCTCTCTCAGGGAAGCATGTCTTGAAGCCAGCTAGCTGTCAACTAGCTGCATTCCTATGGCAGTGAGAAGGTAGCAGTATTCTGAGTCAGGAGGTTCCAAGATTACCAGTCGAATGCACCTGGGGATACCCTCCAGGTCTGCATTGTTACCCTGCGTCTCAGAAGCCTCTGGCAAACGTCTCTGCTGAAGACCTGTGAAACTCACTCGACAGGCAGTGTGGAACTCTGAGGGACTGAGGGTGAGCTCAACTCTCAGAAGTAAGATGGTTTTGGACAAGGCGTTCAGCTAAACTCTCAAGTATGGAACTTAATATGTAGCTCCTGTCTACCACAGGAATTACTAGGAAATCGCTGAACTGAGCTTGGAGGCACTAGTCTTGTGTGCCGGGTGATTCCAATTACCTCTCCCAGCACTTCCGTCAAAGAGCGAGCCTAGGCCTTTTAGAAGCCAAGGGTACAAGCAGGCTGGATGTGGAGGTACAGGCCATAAGCTCAACTGTCAGAAGTGTGTATGCATGGGAGGCAGATGTCTGCTACCCACTCAGACATGGGAGTTGGAACCTAGCTACACTGTGATTGAAGAAGGCCATTGGAAATCGCTGTATTCAACTCAGATACACGGGAGTTCAGGCCCAGTGCTCTCACATGCTTTTCCCGCAACCTCTCCCAGCCACTAACATAAGGATGTTAGCAGCTACTCCTACAGTCACGCAGGATGCAGGAGGGTTTTGCGCTGTCCTCAGCTCTCACAGGGAAGCATGTCTTGAAGCCAGCTGTCAACTAGCTGCATTCCTATGGCAGTGAAAAGATAGCAGTACTCTGAGTCAGGAGGTTCCAAGATTACCACTCTACTACACCTGGAGATACCCTCCAGGTCTGCATTGTTAACTTGTACTCAGAAGCCTCTGGCAATCGTCTCTGGTGAAGACGTGTGAAACTCACTCTGCAGGCAGTGTGGAACTGTGAGGGACTGAGGGTGGTCTCAACTCTCAGAAGTAAGATGCTTTTGGACAAGGCGTTCAACTACCTTCTCACATATGGAACCTAGTATGTAGCACCTGTCTACCACAAGAATTAGGGGGAAATCGTGAATTGAGCTTGGAGGCACTCCTCTTGTGTGCCGGGAGATTCCAATTACCTCTCCCAGCACTTCCGTCACACAGCGAGCCTAGGCCTTTTAGAAGCCAAGTGTACCAGCAGGCTGGATGTGGAGGTACAGGCCATAAGCTCAACTCTCAGAAGTGTGTATGCATGGGAGGCAGATGTCTGCTACCCGCTCGTACATGGGATTTGGAACCTAGCTACACTCTGGTTGAGGAAAGTCGTTGGAAATCGCTGTATTCAACTCAGATACACGGGAGTTCAGGCCCAGTGCTCACACATGCTTTTCCCGCAACCTCTCCCAGCCACTAACATTAGGATGCTGGCAGCTACTCCTACAGTCACGCAGGATGCGGGAGGGTTCTGCCCTGTCCTCAGCTCTCACAGGGAAGCATGTCTTGAAGCCAGATGTCAACTGGCTGCATTCCTATGGCAGTGAGAAGGTAGCAGTACTCTGAGTCAGGAGGTTCCAAGATTACCACTCTTCCTGCACCTGGAGATACCCTCCAGGTCTGCATTGTTAACTTGTACTCAGAAGCCTCTGGCAATCGTCTCTGGTGAAGACGTGTGAAACTCACTCTGCAGGCAGTGAGGAACTGTGAGGGACTGAGGGTGAGCTCAACTCTCAGAAGTAAGATGCTTTTGGACAAGGCGTTCAGCTACCTTCTCACATATGGAACTTAGTATGTAGCACCTGTCTTCCACAAGAATTAGGGGGAAATCGTGAATTGAGCTTGGAGGCACTCGTCTTGTGTGCCGGGAGATTCCAATTACCTCTCCCAGCACTTCCGTCAAACAGCGAGCCTAGGCCTTTTAGAAGCCAAGGGTACCAGCAGGCTGGATGTGGAGGTACAGGCCATAAGCTCAACTCTCAGAAGTGTGTATGCATGGGAGGCAGATGTCTGCTACCCGCTCGTACATGGGATTTGGAACCTAGCTACAATCTGGTTGAGGAAAGCCGTTGGAAATCGCTGTATTCAACTCAGATACACGGGAGTTCAGGCCCAGTGCTCACACATGCTTTTCCCGCAACCTCTCCCAGCCACTAATATTAGGATGTTAGCAGCTACTCCTACAGTCAGGCAGCATGCGGGAGGGTTCTGCCCTGTCCTCAGCTCTCCAAGGGAAGCATGTCTTGAAGCCAGCTAGCTGTCAACTAGCTGCATTCCTATGGCAGTGAGAAGGTAGCAGTATTCTGAGTCAGGAGGTTCCAAGATTACCAGTCGAATGCACCTGGGGATACCCTCCAGGTCTGCATTGTTACCCTGCGTCTCAGAAGCCTCTGGCAAATGTCTCTGCTGAAGACCTGCGAAACTCACTCGACAGGCAGTGTGGAACTCTGAGGGACTGAGGGTGAGCTCCACTCTCAGAAGTAAGATGGTTTTGGACAAGGCGTTCAGCTACCCTCTCACGTATGGAACTTAGTATGTAGCACCAGTCTACCACAGGAATTACTAGCAAATCGCTGAACTGAGCTTGGAGGCACTAGTCTTGTGTGCCGGGTGATTCCAATTACCTCTCCCAGCACTTCCGTCAAACAGCGAGCCTAGGCCTTTTAGAAGCCAAGGGTACCAGCAGGCTGGATGTGGAGGTACAGGCCATAAGCTCAACTCTCAGAAGTGTGTATGCATAGGAGGCAGATGTCTGCTACCCACTCGGACATGGGAGTTGGAACCCAACTACACTGTGATTGAAGAAGGCCATTGGAAATCGCTGTATTCAACTCAGATACACGGGAGTTCAGGCCCAGTGCTCACACATGCTTTTCCCGCAACCTCTCCCAGCCACTAACATAAGGATGTTAGCAGCTACTCCTACAGTCAGGCAGGATGCCGGAGGGTTCTGCGCTGTCCTCAGCTCTCACAGGGAAGCATGTCTTGAAGCCAGCTGTCAACTAGCTGCATTCCTATGGCAGTGAGAAGGTAGCAGTACTCTGAGTCAGGAGGTTCCAAGATTAGCACTCTACTGCACCTGGAGATACCCTCCAGGTCTGCATTGTTAACTTGTACTCAGAAGCCTCTGGCAATCGTCTCTGGTGAAGACGTGTGAAACTCACTCTGCAGGCAGTGTGGAACTGTGAGGGACTGAGGGTGAGCTCAACTCTCAGAAGTAAGATGCTTTTGGACAAGGCGTTCAGCTACCTTCTCACATATGGAAGTTAGTATGTAGCACCTGTCTACCACAAGAATTACTGGGAAATCGTGAATTGAGCTTGGAGGCACTCGTCTTGTGTGCCGGGAGATTCCAATTACCTCTCCCAGCACTTCCGTCAAACAGCGAGCCTAGGCCTTTTAGAAGCCAAGGGTACCAGCAGGCTGGATGTGGAGGTACAGGCCATAAGCTCAACTCTCAGAAGTGTGTATGCATGGGAGGCAGATGTCTGCTACCCGCTCGTACATGGGATTTGGAACCTAGCTACACTCTGGTTGAGGAAAGCCGTTGGAAATCGCTGTATTCAACTCAGATACACGGGAGTTCAGGCCCAGTGCTCACACATGCTTTTCCCGCAACCTCTCCAGCCACTAACATTAGGATGATGGCAGCTACTCCTACAGTCAGGCAGCATGCGGGAGGGTTCTGCCCTGTCTTCAGCTCTCTCAGGGAAGCATGTCTTGAAGCCAGCTAGCTGTCAACTAGCTGCATTCCTATGGCAGTGAGAAGGTAGCAGTATTCTGAGTCAGGAGGTTCCAAGATTACCAGTCGAATGCACCTGGGGATACCCTCCAGGTCTGCATTGTTACCCTGCGTCTCAGAAGCCTCTGGCAAACGTCTCTGCTGAAGACCTGCGAAACTCACTCGACAGGCAGTGTGGAACTCTGAGGGACTGAGGGTGAGCTCAACTCTCAGAAGTAAGATGGTTTTGGACAAGGCGTTCAGCTAAACTCTCAAGTATGGAACTTAATATGTAGCTCCTGTCTACCACAGGAATTACTAGGAAATCGCTGAACTGAGCTTGGAGGCACTAGTCTTGTGTGCCGGGTGATTCCAATTACCTCTCCCAGCACTTCCGTCAAAGAGCGAGCCTAGGCCTTTTAGAAGCCAAGGGTACAAGCAGGCTGGATGTGGAGGTACAGGCCATAAGCTCAACTGTCAGAAGTGTGTATGCATGGGAGGCAGATGTCTGCTACCCACTCAGACATGGGAGTTGGAACCTAGCTACACTGTGATTGAAGAAGGCCATTGGAAATCGCTGTATTCAACTCAGATACACGGGAGTTCAGGCCCAGTGCTCTCACATGCTTTTCCCGCAACCTCTCCCAGCCACTAACATAAGGATGTTAGCAGCTACTCCTACAGTCACGCAGGATGCAGGAGGGTTTTGCGCTGTCCTCAGCTCTCACAGGGAAGCATGTCTTGAAGCCAGCTGTCAACTAGCTGCATTCCTATGGCAGTGAAAAGATAGCAGTACTCTGAGTCAGGAGGTTCCAAGATTACCACTCTACTACACCTGGAGATACCCTCCAGGTCTGCATTGTTAACTTGTACTCAGAAGCCTCTGGCAATCGTCTCTGGTGAAGACGTGTGAAACTCACTCTGCAGGCAGTGTGGAACTGTGAGGGACTGAGGGTGGTCTCAACTCTCAGAAGTAAGATGCTTTTGGACAAGGCGTTCAACTACCTTCTCACATATGGAACCTAGTACGTAGCACCTGTCTACCACAAGAATTAGGGGGAAATCGTGAATTGAGCTTGGAGGCACTCCTCTTGTGTGCCGGGAGATTCCAATTACCTCTCCCAGCACTTCCGTCACACAGCGAGCCTAGGCCTTTTAGAAGCCAAGTGTACCAGCAGGCTGGATGTGGAGGTACAGGCCATAAGCTCAACTCTCAGAAGTGTGTATGCATGGGAGGCAGATGTCTGCTACCCGCTCGTACATGGGATTTGGAACCTAGCTACACTCTGGTTGAGGAAAGTCGTTGGAAATCGCTGTATTCAACTCAGATACACGGGAGTTCAGGCCCAGTGCTCACACATGCTTTTCCCGCAACCTCTCCCAGCCACTAACATTAGGATGCTGGCAGCTACTCCTACAGTCACGCAGGATGCGGGAGGGTTCTGCCCTGTCCTCAGCTCTCACAGGGAAGCATGTCTTGAAGCCAGATGTCAACTGGCTGCATTCCTATGGCAGTGAGAAGGTAGCAGTACTCTGAGTCAGGAGGTTCCAAGATTACCACTCTACTGCACCTGGAGATACCCTCCAGGTCTGCATTGTTAACTTGTACTCAGAAGCCTCTGGCAATCGTCTCTGGTGAAGACGTGTGAAACTCACTCTGCAGGCAGTGAGGAACTGTGAGGGACTGAGGGTGAGCTCAACTCTCAGAAGTAAGATGCTTTTGGACAAGGCGTTCAGCTACCTTCTCACATATGGAACTTAGTATGTAGCACCTGTCTTCCACAAGAATTACTGGGAAATCGTGAATTGAGCTTGGAGGCGCTCGTCTTGTGTGCCGGGAGATTCCAATTACCTCTCCCAGCACTTCCGTCAAACAGCGAGCCTAGGCCTTTTAGAAGCCAAGGGTACCAGCAGGCTGGATGTGGAGGTACAGGCCATAAGCTCAACTCTCAGAAGTGTGTATGCATGGGAGGCAGATGTCTGCTACCCGCTCGTACATGGGATTTGGAACCTAGCTACAATCTGGTTGAGGAAAGCCGTTGGAAATCGCTGTATTCAACTCAGATACACGGGAGTTCAGGCCCAGTGCTCACACATGCTTTTCCCGCAACCTCTCCCAGCCACTAATATTAGGATGTTAGCAGCTACTCCTACAGTCAGGCAGCATGCGGGAGGGTTCTGCCCTGTCCTCAGCTCTCCAAGGGAAGCATGTCTTGAAGCCAGCTAGCTGTCAACTAGCTGCATTCCTATGGCAGTGAGAAGGTAGCAGTATTCTGAGTCAGGAGGTTCCAAGATTACCAGTCTACTGCACTTGGGGATACCCTCCAGGTCTGCATTGTTACCCTGCGTCTCAGAAGCCTCTGGCAAACGTCTCTGCTGAAGACCTGCGAAACTCACTCTGCAGGCAGTGTGGAACTGTGAGGGACTGAGGCTGAGCTCCACTCTCAGAAGTAAGATGGTTTTGGACAAGGCGTTCAGCTACCCTCTCACGTATGGAACTTAGTATGTAGCACCAGTCTACCACAGGAATTACTAGGAAATCGCTGAACTGAGCTTGGAGGCACTAGTCTTGTGTGCCGGGTGATTCCAATTACCTCTCCCAGCACTTCCGTCAAACAGCGAGCCTAGGCCTTTTAGAAGCCAAGGGTACCAGCAGGCTGGATGTGGAGGTACAGGCCATAAGCTCAACTCTCAGAAGTGTGTATGCATGGGAGGCAGATGTCTGCTACCCACTCGGACATGGTAGTTGGAACCTAGCTACACTGTGATTGAAGAAGGCCATTGGAAATCGCTGTATTCAACTCAGATACACGGGAGTTCAGGCCCAGTGCTCACACATGCTTTTCCCGCAACCTCTCCCAGCCACTAACATAAGGATGTTAGCAGCTACTCCTACAGTCAGGCAGGATGCGGGAGGGTACTGCCCTGTCCTCAGCTCTCACAGGGAAGCATGTCTTAGAGCCAGCTGTCAACTGGCTGCATTCCTATGGCAGTGAGAAGGTAGCAGTACTCTGAGTCAGGAGGTTCCAAGATTACCACTCTACTGCACCTGGAGATACCCTCCAGGTCTGCATTGTTAACTTGTACTCAGAAGCCTCTGGCAATCGTCTCTGGTGAAGACGTGTGAAACTCACTCTGCAGGCAGTGTGGAACTGTGAGGGACTGAGGGTGAGCTCAACTCTCAGAAGTAAGATGCTTTTGGACAAGGCGTTCAGCTACCTTCTCACATATGGAACTTAGTATGTAGCACCTGTCTACCACAAGAATTACTGGGAAATCGTGAATTGAGCTTGGAGGCACTCGTCTTGTGTGCCGGGAGATTCCAATTACCTCTCCCAGCACTTCCGTCAAACAGCGAGCCTAGGCCTTTTAGAAGCCAAGGGTACCAGCAGGCTGGATGTGGAGGTACAGGCCATAAGCTCAACTCTCAGAAGTGTGTATGCATGGGAGGCAGATGTCTGCTACCCGCTCGTACATGGGATTTGGAACCTAGCTACACTCTGGTTGAGGAAAGCCGTTGGAAATCGCTGTATTCAACTCAGATACACGGGAGTTCAGGCCCAGTGCTCACACATGCTTTTCCCGCAACCTCTCCCAGCCACTAACATTAGGATGTTAGCAGCTACTCCTACAGTCAGGCAGCATGCGGGAGGGTTCTGCCCTGTCCTCAGCTCTCTCAGGGAAGCATGTCTTGAAGCCAGCTAGCTGTCAACTAGCTGCATTCCTATGGCAGTGAGAAGGTAGCAGTATTCTGAGTCAGGAGGTTCCAAGATTACCAGTCTACTGCACCTGGGGATACCCTCCAGGTCTGCATTGTTACCCTGCGTCTCAGAAGCCTCTGGCAAACGTCTCTGCTGAAGACCTGCGAAACTCACTCTGCAGGCAGTGTGGAACTGTGAGGGACTGAGGGTGAGCTCCATCTCAGAAGTAAGATGGTATTGGACAATGCGTTCAGCTACCCTCTCACGTATGGAACTTAGTATGTAGCACCAGTCTACCACAGGAATTACTAGCAAATCGCTGAACTGAGCTTGGAGGCACTAGTCTTGTGTGCCGGGTGATTCCAATTACCTCTCCCAGCACATCCGTCAAACAGCGAGCCTAGGCCTTTTAGAAGCCAAGGGTACCAGCAGGCTGGATGTGGAGGTACAGGCCATAAGCTCAACTCTCAGAAGTGTGTATGCATAGGAGGCAGATGTCTGCTACCCACTCGGACATGGGAGTTGGAACCTAGCTACACTGTGATTGAAGAAGGCCATTGGAAAACCCTGTATTCAACTCAGATACACGGGAGTTCAGGCCCAGTGCTCACACATGCTTTTCCCGCAACCTCTCCCAGCCACTAACATAAGGATGTTAGCAGCTACTCCTACAGTCAGGCAGGATGCGGGAGGGTTCTGCCCTGTCCTCAGCTCTCACAGGGAAGCATGTCTTGAAGCCAGCTGTCAACTAGCTGCATTCCTATGGCAGTGAGAAGGTAGCAGTACTCTGAGTCAGGAGGTTCCAAGATTACCACTCTACTGCTCCTGGAGATACCCTCCAGGTCTGCATTGTTAACTTGTACTCAGGAGCCTCTGGCAATCGTCTCTGGTGAAGACGTGTGAAACTCACTCTGCAGGCAGTGTGGAACTGTGAGGGACTGAGGGTGGGCTCAACTCTCAGAAGTAAGATGCTTTTGGACACGGCGTTCAGCTACCATCTCACATATGGAACTTAGTATGTAGCACCTGTCTACCACAAGAATTACTGGGAAATCGTGAATTGAGCTTGGAGGCACTCGTCTTGTGTGCCGGGAGATTCCAATTACCTCTCCCAGCACTTCCGTCAAACAGCGAGCCTAGGCCTTTTAGAAGCCAAGGGTACCAGCAGGCTGGATGTGGAGGTACAGGCCATAAGCTCAACTCTCAGAAGTGTGTATGCATGGGAGGCAGATGTCTGCTACCCACTCGGACATGGGAGTTGGAACCTAGCTACACTGTGATTGAAGAAGGCCATTGGAAATCGCTGTATTCAACTCAGATACACGGGAGTTCAGGCCCAGTGCTCACACATGCTTTTCCCGCAACCTCTCCCAGCCACTAACATAAGGATGTTAGCAGCTACTCCTACAGTCAGGCAGGATGCGGGAGGGTACTGCCCTGTCCTCAGCTCTCACAGGGAAGCATGTCTTGAAGCCAGCTGTCAACTGGCTGCATTCCTATGGCAGTGAGAAGGTAGCAGTACTCTGAGTCAGGAGGTTCCAAGATTACCACTCTACTGCACCTGGAGATACCCTCCAGGTCTGCATTGTTAACTTGTACTCAGAAGCCTCTGGCAATCGTCTCTGGTGAAGACGTGTGAAACTCACTCTGCAGGCAGTGTGGAACTGTGAGGGACTGAGGGTGAGCTCAACTCTCAGAAGTAAGATGCTTTTGGACAAGGCGTTCAGCTACCTTCTCACATATGGAACTTAGTATGTAGCACCTGTCTACCACAAGAATTACTGGGAAATCGTGAATTGAGCTTGGAGGCACTCGTCTTGTGTGCCGGGAGATTCCAATTACCTCTCCCAGCACTTCCGTCAAACAGCGAGCCTAGGCCTTTTAGAAGCCAAGGGTACCAGCAGGCTGGATGTGGAGGTACAGGCCATAAGCTCAACTCTCAGAAGTGTGTATGCATGGGAGGCAGATGTCTGCTACCCGCTCGTACATGTGATTTGGAACCTAGCTACACTCTGGTTGAGGAAAGCCGTTGGAAATCGCTGTATTCAACTCAGATACACGGGAGTTCAGGCCCAGTGCTCACACATGCTTTTCCCGCAACCTCTCCCAGCCACTAACATTAGGATGTTAGCAGCTACTCCTACAGTCAGGCAGCATGCGGGAGGGTTCTGCCCTGTCCTCAGCTCTCTCAGGGAAGCATGTCTTGAAGCCAGCTAGCTGTCAACTAGCTGCATTCCTATGGCAGTGAGAAGGTAGCAGTATTCTGAGTCAGGAGGTTCCAAGATTACCAGTCTACTGCACCTGGGGATACCCTCCAGGTCTGCATTGTTACCCTGCGTCTCAGAAGCCTCTGGCAAACGTCTCTGCTGAAGACCTGCGAAACTCACTCTGCAGGCAGTGTGGAACTGTGAGGGACTGAGGGTGAGCTCCACTCTCAGAAGTAAGATGGTTTTGGACAAGGCGTTCAGCTACCCTCTCACGTATGGAACTTAGTATGTAGCACCAGTCTACCACAGGAATTACTAGCAAACCGCTGAACTGAGCTTGGAGGCACTCGACTTGTGTGCCGGGTGATTCCAATTACCTCTCCCAGCACTTCTGTCAAACAGCGAGCCTAGGCCTTTTAGAAGCCAAGGGTACTAGCAGGCTGGATGTGGAGGTACAGGCCATAAGCTCAACTCTCAGAAGTGTGTATGCATAGGAGGCAGATGTCTGCTACCCACTCGGACATGGGAGTTGGAACCTAGCTACACTGTGATTGAAGAAGGCCATTGGAAATCGCTGTATTCAACTCAGATACACGGGAGTTCAGGCCCAGTGCTCACACATGCTTTTCCCGCAACCTCTCCCAGCCACTAACATAAGGATGTTAGCAGCTACTCCTACAGTCAGGCAGGATGCGGGAGGGTTCTGCCCTGTCCTCAGCTCTCACAGGGAAGCATGTCTTGAAGCCAGCTGTCAACTAGCTGCATTCCTATGGCAGTGAGAAGGTAGCAGTACTCTGAGTCAGGAGGTTCGAAGATTACCACTCTACTGCACCTGGAGATACCCTCCAGGTCTGCATTGTTAACTTGTACTCAGGAGCCTCTGGCAATCGTCTCTGGTGAAGACGTGTGAAACTCACTCTGCAGGCAGTGTGGAACTGTGAGGGACTGAGGGTGGGCTCAACTCTCAGAAGTAAGATGCTTTTGGACACGGCGTTCAGCTACCATCTCACATATGGAACTTAGTATGTAGCACCTGTCTACCACAAGAATTACTGGGAAATCGTGAATTGAGCTTGGAGGCACTCGTCTTGTGTGCCGGGAGATTCCAATTACCTCTCCCAGCACTTCCGTCAAACAGCGAGCCTAGGCCATTTAGAAGCCAAGGGTACCAGCAGGCTGGATGTGGAGGTACAGGCCATAAGCTCAACTCTCAGAAGTGTGTATGCATGGGAGGCAGATGTCTGCTACCCGCTCGTACATGGGATTTGGAACCTAGCTACACTCTGGTTGAGGAAAGCCGTTGGAAATCGCTGTATTCAACTCAGATACACGGGAGTTCAGGCCCAGTGCTCACACATGCTTTTCCCGCAACCTCTCCCAGCCACTAACATTAGGATGTTAGCAGCTACTCCTACAGTCAGGCAGCATGCGGGAGGGTTCTGCCCTGTCCTCAGCTCTCTCAGGGAAGCATGTCTTGAAGCCAGCTAGCTGTCAACTAGCTGCATTCCTATGGCAGTGAGAAGGTAGCAGTATTCTGAGTCAGGAGGTTCCAAGATTACCAGTCGACTGCACCTGGGGATACCCTCCAGGTCTGCATTGTTACCCTGTGTCTCAGAAGCCTCTGGCAAACGTCTCTGCTGAAGACCTGCGAAACTCACTCTGCAGGCAGTGTGGAACTGTGAGGGACTGAGGGTGAGCTCCACTCTCAGAAGTAAGATGGTTTTGGACAAGGCGTTCAGCTACCCTCTCACGTATGGAACTTAGTATGTAGCACCAGTCTACCACAGGAATTACTAGCAAATCGCTGAACTGAGCTTGGAGGCACTAGTCTTGTGTGCCGGGTGATTCCAATTACCTCTCCCAGCACTTCCGTCAAACAGCGAGCCTAGGCCTTTTAGAAGCCAAGGGTACCAGCAGGCTGGATGTGGTGGTACAGGCCATAAGCTCAACTCTCAGAAGTGTGTATGCATGGGAGGCAGATGTCTGCTACCCACTCGGACATGGGAGTTGGAACCTAGCTACACTGTGATTGAAGAAGGCCATTGGAAATCGCTGTATTCAACTCAGATACACGGGAGTTCAGGCCCAGTGCTCACACATGCTTTTCCCGCAACCTCTCCCAGCCACTAATATTAGGATGTTAGCAGCTACTCCTACAGTCAGGCAGGATGCGGGAGGGTTCTGCCCTGTCCTCAGCTCTCACAGGGAAGCATGTCTTGAAGCCAGCTGTCAACTAGCTGCATTCCTATGGCAGTGAGAAGGTAGCAGTACTCTGAGTCAGGAGGTTCCAAGATTACCACTCTATTGCACCTGGAGATACCCTCCAGGTCTGCATTGTTAACTTGTACTCAGAAGCCTCTGGCAATCGTGTCTGGTGAAGACGTGTGAAACTCACTCTGCAGGCAGTGTGGAACTGTGAGGGACTGAGGGTGGGCTCAACTCTCAGAAGTAAGATGCTTTTGGACAAGGCGTTCAGCTACCTTCTCACATATGGAACTTAGTATGTAGCACCTTTCTACCACAAGAATTACTGGGAAATCGTGAATTGAGCTTGGAGGCACTCGTCTTGTGTGCCGGGAGTTTCCAATTACCTCTCCCAGCACTTCCGTCAAACAGCGAGCCTAGGCCTTTTAGAAGCCAAGGGTACCAGCAGGCTGGATGTGGAGGTACAGGCCATAAGCTCAACTCTCAGAAGTGTGTATGCATGGTAGGCAGATGTCTGCTACCCGCTCGTACATGGGATTTGGAACCTAGCTACACTCTGGTTGAGGAAAGCCGTTGGAAATCGCTGTATTCCACTCAGATACACGGGAGTTCAGGCCCAGTGCTCACACATGCTTTTCCCGCAACCTCTCCCAGCCACTAACATTAGGGTGTAAGCAGCTACTCCTACAGTCAGGCAGCATGCGGGAGGGTTCTGCTCTGTCCTCAGCTCTCACAGGGAAGCATGTCTTGAAGCCAGCTGTCAACTAGCTGCATTCCTATGGCAGTGAGAAGTTAGCAGTATTCTGAGTCAGGTGGTTCCAAGATTACCAGTCTACTGCACCTGGGGATACCCTCCAGGTCTGCATTTTTACCCTGCGTCTCAGAAGCCTCTGGCAAACGTCTCTGCTGAAGACCTGCGAAACTCACTCTGCAGGCAGCGTGGAAGTGTGAGGGACTGAGGCTGAGCTCAACTCTCAGAAGTAAGATGGTTTTGGACAAGGCGTTCAGCTACCCTCTCACGTATGGAACTTAGTATGTAGCACCAGTCTACCACACGAATTACTAGGAAATCGTTGAACTGAGCTTGGAGGCACTCGACTTGTGTGCCGGGAGATTCCAATTACCTCTCCCAGCACTTCAGTCAAACAGCGAGCCTAGGCCTTTTAGAAACCAAGGGTACCAGCAGGCTGGATGTGGAGGTACAGGCCATGAGCTCAACTCTCAGAACTGTGTATGCATGGGAGGCAGAGGTCTGCTACCCGCTCGTACATGGGATTTGGAACCTAGCTACACTCTGGTTGAGGAAAGTCGTTGGAAATCGCTGTATTCAACTCAGATACACGGGAGTTCAGGCCCAGTGCTCACACATGCTTTTCCCGCAACCTCTACCAGCCACTAACATTAGTGTGTAAGCAGCTACTCCTACAGTCAGGCAGCATGCGGGAGGGTTCTGCCCTGTCCTCAGCTCTCTCAGGGATTCATGTCTTGAAGCCAGCTAGCTGTCAACTAGCTGCATTTCTATGGCAGTGAGAAGGTAGCAGTACTCTGAGTCAGGAGGTTCCAAGATTACCACTCTACTGCACCTGGAGATACCCTCCAGGTCTGCATTGTTAACTTGTACTCAGAAGCCTCTGGCAATCGTCTCTGGTGAAGACGTGTGAAACTCACTCTGCAGGCAGTGTGGAACTGTGAGGGACTGAGGGTGGGCTCAACTCTCAGAAGTAATATGCTTTTGGACAAGGCGTTCAGCTACCATCTCAGACATGGAACTTAGTATGTAGCACCTGTCTACCACAAGAATTACTGGGAAATCGTGAATTGAGCTTGGAGGCACTCGTCTTGTGTGCCGGGAGATTCCAATTACCTCTCCCAGCAGTTCCGTCAAACAGCGATCCTAGGCCTTTTAGAAGCCAAGGGTACCAGCAGGCTGGATGTGGAGGTACAGTCCATAAGCTCAACTCTCAGAGGTGTATATGCATGGGAGGCAGATGTCTGCTACCCACTCGGACATGGGAGTTGGAGCCTAGCTACACTGTGATTGAAGAAGGCCTTTGGAAATCGCTGTATTCAACTCAGATACACGGGAGTTCAGGCCCAGTGCTCACACATGCTTTTCCCGCAATCTCTCCCAGCCACTAACATAAGGATGTTAGCAGCTACTCCTACAGTCAGGCAGGATGCGGGAGGGTTCTGCCCTGTCCTCAGCTCTCATAGGGAAGCATGTCTTGAAGCCAGCTGTCAACTAGCTGCATTCCTATGGCAGTGAAAAGATAGCAGTATTCTGAGTCAGGAGGTTCCAAGATTACCAGTCGACTGCACCTGGGGATACCCTCCAGGTCAGCATTGTTACCCTGCGTCTCAGAAGCCTCTGGCAAACGTCTCTGCTGAAGACCTGCGAAACTCACTCTGCAGGCAGTGTGGAACTGTGAGGGACTGAGGGTGAGCTCAACTCTCAGAAGTAAGATGGTTTTGGACAAGGCGTTCACCTACCCTCTCACGTATGGAACTTAGTATGTAGCACCAGTCTACCACAGGAATTATAGTAAATCGCTGAACAGAGCTTGGAGGCACTAGTCTTGTGTGCCGGGTGATTCCAATTACCTCTCCCAGCACTTCCGTCAAACAGCGAGCCTAGGCCTTTTAGAAGCCAAGGGTACCAGCAGGCTGGATATGGAGGTACAGTCCATAAGCTCAACTCTCAGAAGTCTGTATGCATGGGAGGCAGATGTCTGCTACCCACTCGGACATGGGAGTTGGAACCTAGCTACACTGTGATTGAAGAAGGCCATTGGAAATCGCTGTATTCAACTCAGATACATGGGAGTTCAGGCCCAGTGCTGACACATGCTTTTCCCGCAACCTCTCCCAGCCACTAACATAAGGATGTTAGCAGCTACTCCTACAGTCAGGCAGGATGAGGGAGGGTTCTGCCCTGTCCTCAGCTCTCACAGGGAAGCATGTCTTGAAGCCAGCTGTCAACTAGCTTCATTCCTATGGCAGTGAGAAGGTAGCAGTACTCTGTGTCAGGAGGATCCAAGATTACCACTCTACTGCACCTGGAGATACCCTCCAGGTCTGCAATGTTAACTTGTACTCAGAAGCCTCTGGCAATCGTCTCTGGTGAAGACGTGTGAAACTCACTCTGCAGGCAGTGTGGAACTGTGAGGGACTGAGGGTGAGCTGAACTCTCAGAAGTAAGATGGTTTTGGACAAGGCGTTCAGCTACCCTCTCACGTATGGAACTTAGTATGTAGCACCAGTCTACCACAGGAATTACTAGGAAATCGCTGAACTGAGCTTGGAGGCACTAGTCTTGTGTGCCGGGAGATTCCAATTACCTCTCCCAGCACTTCCGTCAAACAGCGAGCCTAGGCCTTTTAGAAGCCAAGGGTACCAGCAGGCTGGATGTGGAGGTACAGGCCATAAGCTCAACTCTCAGAAGTGTGTATGCATGGGAGGCAGATTTCTGCTACCCGCTCGTACATGGGATTTGGAACCTAGCTACACTCTGGTTGAGGAAAGTCGTTGGAAATCGCTGTATTCAACTCAGATACACGGGAGTTCAGGCCCAGTGCTCACACATGCTTTTCCTGCAACCTCTCCCAGCCACTAACATTAGGATGTTAGCATCTACTCCTACAGTCAGGGAGAATGCGGGAGGGTTCTTCCCTGTCCTCAGCTCTCACAGGGAAGCATGTCTTGAAGCCAGCTGTCAACTAGCTGCATTCCTATGGCAGTGAGAAGGTAGCAGTATTCTGAGTCAGGAGGTTCCAAGATTACCAGTCGACTGCACCTGGGGATACCCTCCAGGTCTGCATTGTTACCCTGCTTCTCAGAAACCTCTGGCAAACGTCTCTGCTGAAGACCTGCGAAACTCACTCTGCAGGCAGTGTGGAACTGTGAGGGACTGAGGCTGAGCTCAACTCTCAGAAGTAAGATGGTTTTGGACAAGGCGTTCAGCTACCCTCTCACGTATGGAAATTAGTATGTAGCACCAGTCTACCAAAGGAATTACTAGGAAATCGCTGAACTGAGCTTAGAGGCACTAGTCTTGTGTGCCGGGTGATTCCAATTACCTCTCCCAGCACTTCCGTCAAACAGCGAGCCTAGGCCTTTTAGAAGCCAAGGGTACTAGCAGGCTGGATGTGGAGGTACAGGCCATAAGCTCAACCCTCAGAAGTGTGTATGCATGGGAGGCATATGTCTGCTACCCGCTCGAACATGGGATTTGGAACCTAGCTACACTCTGGTTGAGGAAAGCCGTTGGAAATCGCTGTATTCAACTCAGATACACGGGAGTTCAGGCCCAGTGCTCACACATGCTTTTCCCGCAACCTCTCCCAGCCACTAACATTAGGATGTTAGCAGCTACTCCTACAGTCAGGCAGCATGCGGGAGGGTTCTGCCCTGTCCTCAGCTCTCTCAGGGAAGCATGTCTTGAAGCCAGCTAGCTGTCAACTAGCTGCATTCCTATGGCAGTGAGAAGGTAGCAGTATTCTGAGTCAGGAGGTTCCAAGATTACCAGTCGACTGCACCTGGGGATACCCTCCAGGTCTGCATTGTTACCCTGCGTCTCAGAAGCCTCTGGCAAACGTCTCTGCTGAAGACCTGCGAAACTCACTCTGCAGGCAGTGTGGAACTGTGAGGGACTGAGGCTGAGCTCAACTCTCAGAAGTAAGATGGTTTTGGACAAGGCGTTCAGCTACCCTCTCACGTATGGAACTTAGTATGTAGCACCAGTCTACCACAGGAATTACTAGGAAATCGCTGAACTGAGCTTGGAGGCACTAGTCTTGTGTGCCGTGTGATTCCAATTAACACTCCCAGTACTTCCGTCAAAAAGCGAGCCTAGGCCTTTTAGAAGCCAAGGGTACCAGCAGGCTGGATGTGGAGGTACAGGCCATAAGCTCAACTCTCAGAAGTGTGTATGAATGGGAGGCAGATGTCTGCTACCCACTCGGACATGGGAGTTGGAACATAGCTACACTGTGATTGAAGAAGGCCATTGGAAATCGCTGTATTCAACTCAGATACACGGGAGTTCAGGCCCAGTGCTCACACATGCTTTTCCCGCAACCTCTCCCAGCCACTAACATAAGGATGTTAGCAGCTACTCCTACAGTCAGGCAGGATGCGGGAGGGTTCTGCCCTGTCCTCAGCTCTCACAGGGAAGCATGTCTTGAAGCCAGCTGTCAACTAGCTGCATTCCTATGGCAGTGAGAAGGTAGCAGTACTCTGAGTCAGGAGGTTCCAAGATTACCACTCTACTCCACCTGGAGATACCGTCCAGGTCTGCATTGTTAACTTGTACTCAGAAGCCTCTGGCAATCGTCTCTGGTGAAGACGTGTTAAACTCACTCTGCAGGCAGTGTGGAACTGTGAGGGACTGAGGGTGGGCTCAACTCTCAGAAGTAAGATGCTTTTGGACAAGGCGTTAAGCTACCATCTCAGATATGGAACTTAGTATGTAGCACCTGTCTACCACAAGAATTACTGGGAAATCGTGAATTGAGCGTGGAGGCACTAGTCTTGTGTGCCGAGAGATTCCAATTACCTCTCACAACACTTCCGTCAAACAGCGAGCCTAGGCCTTTTAGAAGCCAAGGGTACCAGCAGGCTCGATGTGGAGGTACAGGACATAAGCTCAACTCTCAGAGGTGTATATGCATGGGAGGCAGATGTCTGCTACCCACTCGGACATTGGAGTTGGAACCTAGCTACACTGTGATTGAAGAAGGCCATTGGAAATCGCTGTATTCAACTCAGATACATGGGAGTTCAGGCCCAGTGCTCACACATGCTTTTCCCGCAACCTCTCCCAGCCACTAACATAAGGATGTTAGCAGCTACTCCTACAGTCAGGCAGGATGCGGGAGGGTTCTGCCCTGTCCTCAGCTCTCACAGGGAAGCATGTCTTGAAGCCAGCTGTCAACTAGCTGCATTCCTATGGCAGTGAGAAGGTAGCAGTACTCTGAGTCAGGAGGTTCCAATATTACCACTCTACTGCACCTGGAGATACCCTCCAGGTCTGCATTGTTAACTTGTACTCAGAAGCCTCTGGCAATCGTCTCTGGTGAAGACGTGTGAAACTCACTCTGCAGGCAGTGTGGAAGTGTGAGGGACTGAGGGTGTGCTCAACTCTCAGAAGTAAGATGGTTTTGGACAAGGCGTTCAGCTACCATCTCACATATGGAACTTAGTATGTAGCACCTGTCTACCACAAGAATTACTGGGAAATCGTGAATTGAGCTTGGAGGCACTCGTCTTGTGTGCCGAGAGATTCCAATTACCTGTCCCAGCACTTCCGTCAAACAGCGAGCCTAGGCCTTTTAGAAGCCAAGGGTACCAGCAGGCTGGATGTGGAGGTACAGGCCATAACCTCAACTCTCAGAAGTGTGTATGCATGGGAGGCAGATGTCTGCTACCCGCTCGTACATGGGATTTGGAACCTAGCTACACTCTGGTTGAGGAAAGCCGTTGGAAATCGCTGTATTCAACTCAGATACACGGGAGTTCAGGCCCAGTGCTCACACATGCTTTTCCCGCAACCTCTCCCAGCCACTAACATTAGGATGTTAGCAGCTACTCCTACAGTCAGGCAGCATGCGGGAGGGTTCTGCCCTGTCCTCAGCTCTCTCAGGGAAGCATGTCTTGAAGCCAGCTAGCTGTCAACTAGCTGCATTCCTATGGCAGTGAGAAGGTAGCAGTATTCTGAGTCAGGAGGTTCCAAGATTACCAGTCGACTGCACCTGGGGATACTGTCCAGGTCTGCATTGTTACCCTGCGTCTCAGAAGCCTCTGGCAAACGACTATGCTGAAGACCTGCGAAACTCACTCTGCAGGCAGTGTGGAACTGTGAGAGACTGAGGCTGAGCTCAACTCTCAGAAGTAAGATGCTTTTGGACAAGGCGTTCAGCTACCCTCTCACGTATGGAACTTAGTATATAGCACCAGTCTACCACAGGAATTACTAGGAAATCGCTGAACTGAGCTTGGAGGCACTAGTCTTGTGTGCCGGGTGATTCCAATTACCACTCTCAGTACTTCCGTCAAAAAGCGAGCCTAGGCCTTTTAGAAGCAAAGGGTACCAGCAGGCTGGATGTGGAGGTACAGGCCATAAGCTAAACTCTCAGAAGTGTGTATGCATGGGAGGCAGATGTCTGCTACCCACTCGGACATGGGAGTTGGAACCTAGCTACACTGTGATTGAAGAAGGCCATTGGAAATCGCTGTATTCAACTCAGATACACGGGAGTTCAGGCCCAGTGCTCACACATGCTTTTCCCGCAACCTC
This sequence comes from Canis aureus, assembly GCF_053574225.1. Classification (NCBI taxonomy): domain Eukaryota; kingdom Metazoa; phylum Chordata; class Mammalia; order Carnivora; family Canidae; genus Canis; species Canis aureus. The sequence goes on from NC_135632.1 coordinate 59,942,418, forward strand.
TCCCAGCCACTAACATAAGGATGTTAGCAGCTACTCCTACAGTCAGGCAGGATGCGGGAGGGTTCTGCCCTGTCCTCAGCTCTCACAGGGAATCATGTCTTGAAGCCAGCTGTCAACTAGCTGCATTCCTATGGCAGTGAGAAGGTAGCAGTACTCTGAGTCAGGAGGTTCCAAGATTACCACTCTACTCCACCTGGAGATACCCTCCAGGTCTGCATTGTTAACTTGTACTCAGAAGCCTCTGGCAATCGTCTCTGGTGAAGACGTGTGAAACTCACTCTGCAGGCAGTGTGGAACTGTGAGGGACTGAGGGTGGGCTCAACTCTCAGAAGTAAGATGCTTTTGGACAAGGCGTTAAGCTACCATCTCAGATATGGAACTTAGTATGTAGCACCTGTCTACCACAAGAATTACTGGGAAATCGTGAATTGAGCTTGGAGGCACTCGTCTTGTGTGCCGAGAGATTCCAATTACCTCTCCCAGCACTTCCGTCAAACAGCGAGCCTAGGCCTTTTAGAAGCCAAGGGTACCAGCAGGCTCGATGTGGAGGTACAGGACATAAGCTCAACTCTCAGAGGTGTATATGCATGGGAGGCAGATGTCTGCTACCCACTCGGACATTGGAGTTGGAACCAGCTACACTGTGATTGAAGAAGGCCATTGGAAATCGCTGTATTCAACTCAGATACATGGGAGTTCAGGCCCAGTGCTCACACATGCTTTTCCCGCAACCTCTCCCAACCACTAACATAAGGATGTTAGCAGCTACTCCTACAGTCAGGCAGGATGCGGGAGGGTTCTGCCCTGTCCTCAGCTCTCACAGGGAAGCATGTCTTGAAGCCAGCTGTCAACTAGCTGCATTCCTATGGCAGTGAGAATGTAGCAGTACTCTGAGTCAGGAGGTTCCAAGATTACCACTCTACTGCACCTGGAGATACCCTCCAGGTCTGCATTGTTAACTTGTACTCAGAAGCCTCTGGCAATCGTCTCTGGTGAAGACATGTGAAACTCACTCTGCAGGCAGTGTGGAAGTGTGAGGGACTGAGGGTGGGCTCAACTCTCAGAAGTAAGATGGTTTTGGACAAGGCGTTCAGCTACCATCTCACATATGGAACTTAGTATGTAGCACCTGTCTACCACAAGAATTACTGGGAAATCGTGAATTGAGCTTGGAGGCACTCGTCTTGTGTGCCGGGAGATTCCATTTACCTCTCCCAGCACTTCCGTCAAACAGCGAGCCTAGGCCTTTTAGAAGCCAAGGGTACCATCAGGCTGGATGTGGAGGTACAGGCCATAAGCTCAACACTCAGAAGTGTGTATGCATGGGAGGCAGATGTCTGCTACCCGCTCGTACAAGGGATTTGGAACCTAGCTACACTCTGGTTGAGGAAAGCCTTTGGAAATCGCTGTATTCAACTCAGATACACGGGAGTTCAGGCCCAGTGCTCACACATGCTTTTCCCGCAAACTCTCCCAGCCACTAACATTAGGATGTTAGCAGCTACTCCTACAGTCAGGCAGCATGCGGGAGGGTTCTGCCCTGTCCTCAGCTCTCACAGGGAAGCATGTCTTGAAGCTAGTTGTCAACTAGCTGCATTCCTATGGCACTGAGAAGGTAGCAGTATTCTGAGTCAGGAGGTTCCAAGATTACCAGTCTACTGCACCTGGGGATACCCTCCAGGTCTGCATTGTTACCCTGCGTCTCAGAAGCCTCTGGCAAACGTCTCTGCTGAAGACCTGTGATACTCACTCTGCAGGCAGTGTGGAACTGTGAGTGACTGAGGGTGAGCTCAACTCTCAGAAGTAAGATGGTTTTGGACAAAGCGTTCAGCTACCCTCTCACGTATGGAACTTATTATATAGCTCCAGTCTACCACAGGAATTACTAGGAAATCGCTGAACTGAGCTTGGAGGCACTAGTCTTGTGTGCCGGGTGATTCCAATTACCTCTCCCAGCACTTCCGTCAAACAGCGAGCCTAGGCCTTTTAGAAGCCAAGGGTACCAGCAGGCTGGATGTGGAGGTACAGGCCATAAGCTCAACTCTCAGAAGTGTGTATGCATGGGAGGCAGATGTCTGCTACCCGCTCGTACATGGGATTTGGAACCTAGCTACACTCTGGTTGAGGAAAGCCGTTGGAAATCGCTGTATTCAACTCAGATACACGGGAGTTCAGGCCCAGTGCTCACACATGCTTTTCCCGCAACCTCTCCCAGCCACTAACATTAGGATGTTAGCAGCTACTCCTACAGTCAGGCAGCATGCGGGAGGGTTCTGCCCTGTCCTCAGCTCTCTCAGGGAAGCATGTCTTGAAGCCAGCTAGCTGTCAACTAGCTGCATTCCTATGGCAGTGAGAAGGTAGCAGTATTCTGAGTCAGGAGGTTCCAAGATTACCAGTCGACTACACCTGGGGATACCCTCCAGGTCTGCATTGTTACCCTGCATCTCAGAAGCCTCTGGCAAACGTCTCTGCTGAAGACCTGCGAAACTCACTCGATAGGCAGTGTGGAACTGTGAGGGACTGAGGGTGAGCTCAACTCTCAGAAGTAAGATGGTTTTGGACAAGGCATTCAGCTAAACTCTCACGTATGGAACTTAGTATGTAGCACCAGTCTACCACAGGAATTACTAGGAAATCGCTGAACTGAGCTTGGAGGCACTAGTCTTGTGTGCCGGGTGATTCCAATTACCTCTCCCAGCACTTCCGTCAAACAGCGAGCCTAGGCCTTTTAGAAGCCAAGGGTACAAGCAGGCTGGATGTGGAGGTATAGGCCATAAGCTCAACTCTCAGAAGTGTGTATGCATGGGAGGCAGATGTCTGCTACCCACTCAGACATGGGAGTTGGAACCTAGCTACACTGTGATTGAAGAAGGCCATTGGAAATCGCTGTATTCAACTCAGATACACGGGAGTTCAGGCCCAGTGCTCACACATGCTTTTCCCGCAACCTCTCCCAGCCACTAACATAAGGATGTTAGCAGCTACTCCTACACTCAGGCAGGATGCGGGAGGGTTCTGCGCTGTCCTCAGCTCTCACAGGGAAGCATGTCTTGAAGCCAGCTGTCAACTAGCTGCATTCCTATGGCAGTGAGAAGGTAGCAGTACTCTGAGTCAGGAGGTTCCAAGATTACCACTCTACTGCACCTGGAGATACCCTCCAGGTCTGCATTGTTAACTTGTACTCAGAAGCCTCTGGCAATCGTCTCTGGTGAAGACATGTGAAACTCACTCTGCAGGCAGTGTGGAAGTGTGAGGGACTGAGGGTGGGCTCAACTCTCAGAAGTAAGATGGTTTTGGACAAGGCGTTCAGCTACCATCTCACATATGGAACTTAGTATGTAGCACCTGTCTACCACAAGAATTACTGGGAAATCGTGAATTGAGCTTGGAGGCACTCGTCTTGTGTGCCGGGAGATTCCATTTACCTCTCCCAGCACTTCCGTCAAACAGCGAGCCTAGGCCTTTTAGAAGCCAAGGGTACCATCAGGCTGGATGTGGAGGTACAGGCCATAAGCTCAACACTCAGAAGTGTGTATGCATGGGAGGCAGATGTCTGCTACCCGCTCGTACATGGGATTTGGAACCTAGCTACACTCTGGTTGAGGAAAGCCTTTGGAAATCGCTGTATTCAACTCAGATACACGGGAGTTCAGGCCCAGTGCTCACACATGCTTTTCCCGCAAACTCTCCCAGCCACTAACATAAGGATGTTAGCAGCTACTCCTACAGTCAGGCAGCATGCGGGAGGGTTCTGCCCTGTCCTCAGCTCTCACAGGGAAGCATGTCTTGAAGCTAGTTGTCAACTAGCTGCATTCCTATGGCACTGAGAAGGTAGCAGTATTCTGAGTCAGGAGGTTCCAAGATTACCAGTCTACTGCACCTGGGGATACCCTCCAGGTCTGCATTGTTACCCTGCGTCTCAGAAGCCTCTGGCAAACGTCTCTGCTGAAGACTGTGATACTCACTCTGCAGGCAGTGTGGAAGTGTGAGGGACTGAGGGTGAGCTCAACTCTCAGAAGTAAGATGGTTTTGGACAAAGCGTTCAGCTACCCTCTCACGTATGGAACTTATTATATAGCTCCAGTCTACCACAGGAATTACTAGGAAATCGCTGAACTGAGCTTGGAGGCACTAGTCTTGTGTGCCGGGTGATTCCAATTACCTCTCCCAGCACTTCCGTCAAACAGCGAGCCTAGGCCTTTTAGAAGCCAAGGGTACCAGCAGGCTGGATGTGGAGGTACAGGCCATAAGCTCAACTCTCAGAAGTGTGTATGCATGGGAGGCAGATGTCTGCTACCCGCTCGTACATGGGATTTGGAACCTAGCTACACTCTGGTTGAGGAAAGCCGTTGGAAATCGCTGTATTCAACTCAGATACACGGGAGTTCAGGCCCAGTGCTCACACATGCTTTTCCCGCAACCTCTCCCAGCCACTAACATTAGGATGTTAGCAGCTACTCCTACAGTCAGGCAGCATGCGGGAGGGTTCTGCCCTGTCCTCAGCTCTCTCAGGGAAGCATGTCTTGAAGCCAGCTAGCTGTCAACGAGCTGCATTCCTATGGCAGTGAGAAGGTAGCAGTATTCTGAGTCAGGAGGTTCCAAGATTACCAGTCGACTGCACCTGGGGATACCCTCCAGGTCTGCATTGTTACCCTGCGTCTCAGAAGCCTCTGGCAAACGTCTCTGCTGATGACCTGCGAACTCACTCTGCAGGCAGTGTGGAACTGTGAGGGACTGAGGCTGAGCTCAACTCTCAGAAGTAAGATGGTTTTGGACAAGGCGTTCAGCTACACTCTCACGTATGGAACTTAGTATGTAGCACCAGTCTACCACAGGAATTACTAGGAAATCGCTGAACTGAGCTTGGAGGCAGTAGTCTTGTGTCCCGGGTGATTCCAATTACCTCTCCCAGCACTTCCGTCAAACAGCGAGCCTAGGCCTTTTAGAAGCCAAGGGTACCAGCAGGCTGGATGTGGAGGTACAGGCCATAAGCTCAACTCTCAGAAGTGTGTATGCATGGGAGGCAGATGTCTGCAACCCACTCGGACATGGGAGTTGGAACCTAGCTACACTGTGATTGAAGAAGGCCATTGGAAATCGCTGTATTCAACTCAGATACACGGGAGTTCAGTCCCAGTGCTCACACATGCTTTTCCCGCAAACTCTCCCAGCCACTAACATAAGGATGTTAGCAGCTACTCCTACAGTCAGGCAGGATGCGGGAGGGTTCTGCCCTGTCCTCAGCTCTCACAGGGAAGCATGTCTTGAAGCCAGCTGTCAACTAGCTGCATTCCTATGGCAGTGAGAAGGTAGCAGTACTCTGAGTCAGGAGGTTCCAAGATTACCACTCTACTGCACCTGGAGATACCCTCCAGGTCTGCATTGTTAACTTGTACTCAGAAGCCTCTGGCAATCGTCTCTGGTGAAGACGTGTGAAACTCACTCTGCAGGCAGTGTGGAACTGTGAGGGACTGAGGGTGGGCTCAAGTCTCAGAAGTAAGATGCTTTTGGACAAGGCGTTCAACTACCATCTCACATATGGAACTTAGTATGTAGCACCTGTCTACCACAAGAATTACTGGGAAATCGTGAATTGAGCTTGGAGGCACTCGTCTTGTGTGCCGGGAGATTCCAATTACCTCTCCCAGCACTTCCGTCAAACAGCGAGCCTAGGCCTTTTAGAAGCCAAGGGTACCAGCAGGCTGGATGTGGAGGTACAGGCCATAAGCTCAACTCTCAGAAGTGTGTATGCATGGGAGGCAGATGTCTGCTACCCGCTCGTACATGGGATTTGGAACCTAGCTACACTCTGGTTGAGGAAAGCCGTTGGAAATCGCTGTATTCAACTCAGATACACGGGAGTTCAGGCCCAGTGCTCACACATGCTTTTCTCGCAACCTCTCCCAGCCACTAACATTAGGATGTTAGCAGCTACTCCTACAGTCAGGCAGCATGCGGGAGGGTTCTGCCCTGTCCTCAGCTCTCACAGGGAAGCATGTCTTGAAGCCAGCTGTCAACTAGCTGCATTCCTATGGCAGTGAGAAGGTAGCAGTACTCTGAGTCAGGAGGTTCCAAGATTACCACTCTACTGCACCTGGAGATACCCTCCAGGTCTGCATTGTTAACTTGTACTCAGAAGCCTCTGGCAATCGTCTCTGCTGAAGACGTGTGAAACTCACTCTGCAGGCAGTGTGGAACTGTGAGGGACTGAGGGTGGGCTCAACTCTCAGAAGTAAGATGCTTTTGGACAAGGCGTTCAGCTACCATCTCACATATGGAACTTAGTATGTAGCACCTGTCTACCACAGGAATTATTGGGAAATCGTGAATTGAGGTTGGAGGCACTCGTCTTGTGTGCCGGGAGATTCCAATTACCTCTCCCAGCACTTCCGTCAAACAGCGAGCCTAGGCCTTTTAGAAGCCAAGGGTACCAGCAGGCTGGATGTGGAGGTACAGGCCATAAGCTCAACTCTCAGAAGTGTGTATGCATGGGAGGCAGATGTCTGCTACCCGCTCGTACATGGGATTTGGAACCTAGCTACACTCTGGTTGAGGAAAGCCGTTGGAAATCGCTGTATTCAACTCAGATACACGGGAGTTCAGGCCCAGTGCTCACACATGCTTTTCCCGCAACCTCTCCCAGCCACTAACATTAGGATGTTAGCAGCTACTCCTACAGTCAGGCAGCATGCGGGAGGGTTCTGCCCTGTCGTCAGCTCTCTCAGGGAAGCATGTCTTGAAGCCAGCTAGCTGTCTACTAGCTGCATTCCTATGGCAGTGAGAAGGTAGCAGTATTCTGAGTCAGGAGGTTCCAAGATTACCAGTCGACTGCACCTGGGGATACCCTCCAGGTCTGCATAGTTACCCTGCGTGTCAGAAGCCTCTGGCAAACGTCTCTGCTGAAGACCTGCGAAACTCACTCGGCAGGCAGTGTGGAACTGTGAGGGACTCTGGCTGAGCTCAGCTCTCAGAAGGAGATGGTTTTGGACAAGGCGTTCAGCTACCCTCTCACGTATGGAACTTAGTATGTAGCACCAGTCTACCACAGGATTTACTAGGAAATCGCTGAACTGAGCTTCGAGGCACTAGTCTTGTGTGCCGGGTATTCCAGTTACCTCTCCCAGCAATTCCGTCAAACAGCGAGCCTAGGCCTTTTAGAAGCCAAGGGTACAAGCAGGCTTGATGTGGAGGTACAGGCCATAAGCTCAACGCTCAGAAGTGTATATGCATGGGAGGCAGATGTCTGCTACCCACTCGGACATGGGAGTTGGAACCTAGCTACACTGTGATTGAAGAAGGCCATTGTAAATCGCTGTATTCAACTCAGATATACGGGAGTTCAGGCCCAGTGCTCACACATGCTTTTCCCGCAACCTCTCCCAGCCACTAATATTAGGATGTTAGCAGCTACTCCTACAGTCAGGCAGGATGCGGGAGGGTTCTGCCCTGTCCTCAGCTCTGACAGGGAAGCATGTCTTGAAGCCAGCTGTCAACTAGCTGCATTCCTATGGCAGTGAGAAGGTAGCAGTACTCTGAGTCAGGAGGTTCCAAGATTACCACTCTATTGCACCTGGAGATACCCTCCAGGTCTGCATTGTTAACTTGTACTCAGAAGCCTCTGGCAATCGTGTCTGGTGAAGACGTGTGAAACTCACTCTGCAGGCAGTGTGGAACTGTGAGGGACTGAGGGTGGGCTCAACTCTCAGAAGTAAGATGCTTTTGGACAAGGCGTTCAGCTACCTTCTCACATATGGAACTTAGTATGTAGCACATTTCTACCACAAGAATTACTGGGAAATCGTGAATTGAGCTTGGAGGCACTCGTCTTGTGTGCCGGGAGTTTCCAATTACCTCTCACAGCACTTCCGTCAAACAGCGAGCCTAGGCCTTTTAGAAGCCAAGGGTACCAGCAGGATGGATGTGGAGGTACAGGCCATAAGCTCAACTCTCAGAAGTGTGTATGCATGGGAGGCAGATGTCTGCTACCCGCTCGTACATGGGATATGGAACCTAGCTACACTCTGGTTGAGGAAAGCCGTTGGAAATCGCTGTATTCCACTCAGATACACGGGAGTTCAGGCCCAGTGCTCACACATGCTTTTCCCGCAACCTCTCCCAGCCACTAACATTAGGGTGTAAGCAGCTACTCCTACAGTCAGGCAGCATGCGGGAGGGTTCTGCTCTGTCCTCAGCTCTCACAGGGAAGCATGTCTTGAAGCCAGCTGTCAACTCGCTGCATTCCTATGGCAGTGAGAAGGTAGCAGTACTCTGAGTCAGGAGGTTCCAAGATTACCACTCTATTGCACCTGGAGATACCCTCCAGGTCTGCATTGTTAACTTGTACTCAGAAGCCTCTGGCAATCGTCTCTGGTGAAGACGTGTGAAACTCACTCTGCAGGCAGTGTGGAACTGTGAGGGACTGAGTGTGGGCTCAACTCTCAGAAGTAAGATGCTTTTGGACAAGGCATTCAACTACCATCTCACATATGGAACTTAGTATGTAGCACCTGTCTACCACAAGAATTACTGGGAAATCGTGAATTGAGCTTGGAGGCACTCGACTTGTGTGCCGGGAGATTCCAATTACCTCTCCCAGCACTTCCGTCAAACAGCGAGCCTAGGCCTTTTAGAAACCAAGGGTACCAGCAGGCTGGATGTGGAGGTACAGGCCATGAGCTCAACTCTCAGAACTGTGTATGCATGGGAGGCAGATGTCTGCTACCCGCTCGTACATGGGATTTGGAACCTAGCTACACTCTGGTTGAGGAAAGTCGTTGGAAATCGCTGTATTCAACTCAGATACACGGGAGTTCAGGCCCAGTGCTCACACATGCTTTTCCCGCCACCTCTACCAGCCACTAACATTAGTGTGTAAGCAGCTACTCCTACAGTCAGGCAGCATGCGGGAGGGTTCTGCCCTGTCCTCAGCTCTCTCAGGGAAGCATGTCTTGAAGCCAGCTAGCTGTCAACTAGCTGCATTTCTATGGCAGTGAGAAGGTAGCAGTACTCTGAGTCAGGAGGTTCCAAGATTACCACTCTACTGCACCTGGAGATACCCTCCAGGTCTCATTGTTAACTTGTACTCAGAAGCCTCTGGCAATCGTCTCTGGTGAAGACGTGTGAAACTCACTCTGCAGGCAGTGTGGAACTGTGAGGGACTGAGGGTGGGCTCAACTCTCAGAAGTAATATGCTTTTGGACAAGGCGTTCAGCTACCATCTCAGACATGGAACTTAGTATGTAGCACCTGTCTACCACAAGAATTACTGGGAAATCGTGAATTGAGCTTGGAGGCACTCGTCTTGTGTGTCGGGAGATTCCAATTACCTCTCCCAGCAGTTCCGTCAAACAGCGATCCTAGGCCTTTTAGAAGCCAAGGGTACCAGCAGGCTGGATGTGGAGGTACAGGCCATAAGCTCAACTCTCAGAGGTGTATATGCATGGGAGGCAGATGTCTGCTACCCACTCGGACATGGGAGTTGGAGCCTAGCTACACTGTGATTGAAGAAGGCCTTTGGAAATCGCTGTATTCAACTCAGATACACGGGAGTTCAGGCCCAGTGCTCACACATGCTTTTCCCGCAATCTCTCCCAGCCACTAACATAAGGATGTTAGCAGCTACTCCTACAGTCAGGCAGGATGCGGGATGGTTCTGCCCTGTCCTCAGCTCTCATAGGGAAGCATGTCTTGAAGCCAGCTGTCAACTAGCTGCATTCCTATGGCAGTGAAAAGATAGCAGTATTCTGAGTCAGGAGGTTCCAAGATTACCAGTCGACTGCACCTGGGGATACCCTCCAGGTCAGCATTGTTACCCTGCGTCTCAGAAGCCTCTGGCAAACGTCTCTGCTGAAGACCTGCGAAACTCACTCTGCAGGCAGTGTGGAACTGTGAGGGACTGAGGGTGAGCTCAACTCTCAGAAGTAAGATGGTTTTGGACAAGGCGTTCACCTACCCTCTCACGTATGGAACTTAGTATGTAGCACCAGTCTACCACAGGAATTATAGTAAATCGCTGAACAGAGCTTGGAGGCACTAGTCTTGTGTGCCGGGTGATTCCAATTACCTCTCCCAGCACTTCCGTCAAACAGCGAGCCTAGGCCTTTTAGAAGCCAAGGGTACCAGCAGGCTGGATGTGGAGGTACAGTCCATAACCTCAACTCTCAGAAGTGTGTATGCATGGGAGGCAGATGTCAGCTACCCACTCGGATATGGGAGTTGGAACCTAGCTACACTGTGATTGAAGAAGGCCATTGGAAATCGCTGTATTCAACTCAGATACATGGGAGTTCAGGCCCAGTGCTGACACATGCTTTTCCCGCAACCTCTCCCAGCCACTAACATTAGGATGTTAGCAGCTACTCCTAGAGTCAGGCAGGATGAGGGAGGGTTCTGCCCTGTCCTCAGCTCTCACAGGGAAGCATGTCTTGAAGCCAGCTGTCAACTAGCTGCATTCCTATGGCAGTGAGAAGGTAGCAGTACTCTGTGTCAGGAGGATCCAAGATTACCACTCTACTGCACCTGGAGATACCCTCCAGGTCTGCAATGTTAACTTGTACTCAGAAGCCTCTGGCAATCGTCTCTGGTGAAGACGTGTGAAACTCACTCTGCAGGCAGTGTGGAACTGTGAGGGACTGAGGGTGGGCTCAACTCTCAGAAGTAAGATGGTTTTGGACAAGGCGTTCAGCTACCCTCTCACGTATGGAACTTAGTATGTAGCACCAGTCTACCACAGGAATTACTAGGAAATCGCTGAACTGAGCTTGGAGGCACTAGTCTTGTGTGCCGGGTGATTCCAATTACCTCTCCCAGCACTTCCATCAAACAGCGAGCCTAGGCCTTTTAGAAGCCAAGGGTACCAGCAGGCTGCATGTGGAGGTACAGGCCATAAGCTCAACTCTCAGAAGTGTGTATGCATGGGAGGCAGATGTCTGCTACCCACTCGGACATGGGAGTTGGAACCTAGCTACACTGTGATTGAAGAAGGCCATTGGAAATCGCTGTATTCAACTCAGATACACGGGAGTTCAGGCCCAGTGCTCACACATGCTTTTCCGCAACCTCTCCCAGCCACTAATATAAGGATGTTAGCAGCTACTCCTACAGTCAGGCAGGATGCGGGAGGGTTCTGCCCTGTCCTCAAGTCTCACAGGGAAGCATGTTTTGAAGCCAGCTGTCAACTAGCTGCATTCCTATGGCAGTGAGTAGGTAGCAGTATTCTGAGTCAGGAGGTTCCAAGATTACCAGTCGACTGCACCTGGGGATACCCTCACGGTCTTCATTGTTACCCTGCGTCTCAGAAGCCTCTGGCAAACGTCTCTGCTGAAGTCCTGCGAAACTCACTCTGCAGGCAGTGTGGAACTGTGAGGGACTGAGGCGCAGCTCAGCTCTCAGAAGTAAGATGGTTTTGGACAAGGCGTTCAGCTACCCTCTCACGTATGGAACTTAGTATGTAGCACCAGTCTACCACAGGAATTACTAGGAAATCGCTGAACTGAGCTTGGAGGCACTAGTCTTGTGTGCCGGGTGATTCCAATTACCTCTCCCAGCACTTCCGTCAAACAGCGAGCCTAGGCCTTTTAGAAGCCAAGGGTACCAGCAGGCTGGATGTGGAGGTACAGGCCATAAGCTCAACTCTCAGAAGTGTGTATGCATGGGAGGCAGATGTCTGCTACCCGCTCGTACATGGGATTTGGAACCTAGCTACACTCTGGTTGAGGAAAGTCGTTGGAAATCGCTGTATTCAACTCAGATACACGGGAGTTCAGGCCCAGTGCTCACACATGCTTTTCCCGCAACCTCTCCCAGCCACTAACATAAGGATGTTAGCAGCTACTCCTACAGTCAGGCAGGATGCGGGAGGGTTCTGCCCTGTCCTCAGCTCTCACAGGGAAGCATGTCTTGAAGCCAGCTGTCAACTAGCTGCATTCCTATGGCAGTGAGAAGGTAGCAGTACTCTGAGTCAGGAGGTTCCAAGATTACCACTCTACTCCACCTGGAGATACCCTCCAGGTCTGCATTGTTAACTTGTACTCAGAAGCCTCTGGCAATCGTCTCTGGTGAAGACGTGTGAAACTCACTCTGCAGGCAGTGTGGAACTGTGAGGGACTGAGGGTGGGCTCAACTCTCAGAAGTAAGATGCTTTTGGACAAGGCGTTAAGCTACCATCTCAGATATGGAACTTAGTATGTAGCACCTGTCTACCACAAGAATTACTGGGAAATCGTGAATTGAGCTTGGAGGCACTCGTCTTGTGTGCCGAGAGATTCCAATTACCTCTCCCAGCACTTCCGTCAAACAGCGAGCCTAGGCCTTTTAGAAGCCAAGGGTACCAGCAGGCTCGATGTGGAGGTACAGGACATAAGCTCAACTCTCAGAGGTGTATATGCATGGGAGGCAGATGTCTGCTACCCACTCGGACATTGGAGTTGGAACCTAGCTACACTGTGATTGAAGAAGGCCATTGGAAATCGCTGTATTCAACTCAGATACATGGGAGTTCAGGCCCAGTGCTCACACATGCTTTTCCCGCAACCTCTCCCAGCCACTAACATAAGGATGTTAGCAGCTACTCCTACAGTCAGGCAGGATGCGGGAGGGTTCTGCCCTGTCCTCAGCTCTCACAGGGAAGCATGTCTTGAAGCCAGCTGTCAACTAGCTGCATTCCTATGGCAGTGAGAAGGTAGCAGTACTCTGAGTCAGGAGGTTCCAAGATTACCACTCTACTGCACCTGGAGATACCCTCCAGGTCTGCATTGTTAACTTATACTCAGAAGCCTCTGGCAATCGTCTCTGGTGAAGACATGTGAAACTCACTCTGCAGGCAGTGTGGAAGTGTGAGGGACTGAGGGTGGGCTCAACTCTCAGAAGTAAGATGGTTTTGGACAAAGCGTTCAGCTACCATCTCACATATGGAACTTAGTATGTAGCACCTGTCTACCACAAGAATTACTGGGAAATCGTGAATTGAGCTTGGAGGCACTCGTCTTGTGTGCCGGGAGATTCCATTTACCTCTCCCAGCACTTCCGTCAAACAGCGAGCCTAGGCCTTTTAGAAGCCAAGGGTACCATCAGACTGGATGTGGAGGTACAGGCCATAAGCTCAACACTCAGAAGTGTGTATGCATGGGAGGCAGATGTCTGCTACCCGCTCGTACATGGGATTTGGAACCTAGCTACACTCTGGTTGAGGAAAGCCTTTGGAAATCGCTGTATTCAACTCAGATACACGGGAGTTCAGGCCCAGTGCTCACACATGCTTTTCCCGCAAACTCTCCCAGCCACTAACATTAGGATGTTAGCAGCTACTCCTACAGTCAGGCAGCATGCGGGAGGGTTCTGCCCTGTCCTCAGCTCTCACAGGGAAGCATGTCTTGAAGCTAGTTGTCAACTAGCTGCATTCCTATGGCACTGAGAAGGTAGCAGTATTCTGAGTCAGGAGGTTCCAAGATTACCAGTCTACTGCACCTGGGGATACCCTCCAGGTCTGCATTGTTACCCTGCGTCTCAGAAGCCTCTGGCAAACGTCTCTGCTGAAGACCTGTGATACTCACTCTGCAGGCAGTGTGGAACTGTGAGTGACTGAGGGTGAGCTCAACTCTCAGAAGTAAGATGGTTTTGGACAAAGCGTTCAGCTACCCTCTCACGTATGGAACTTATTATATAGCTCCAGTCTACCACAGGAATTACTAGGAAATCGCTGAACTGAGCTTGGAGGCACTAGTCTTGTGTGCCGGGTGATTCCAATTACCTCTCCCAGCACTTCTGTCAAACAGCGAGCCTAGGCCTTTTAGAAGCCAAGGGTACCAGCAGGCTGGATATGGAGGTACAGGCCATAAGCTCAACTCTCAGAAGTGGGTATGCATGGGAGGCAGATGTCTGCTATCCACTCGGACATGGGAGTTGGAATCTAGCTACACTGTGATTGAAGAAGGCCATTGGAAATCGCTGTATTCAACTCAGATACACGGGAGTTCAGGCCCAGTGCTCACACATGCTTTTCCGGCAATCTCTCCCAGCCACTAACATAAGGATGTTTGCAGCTAGTCCTACAGTCAGGCAGGTTGCGGGAGGGTTCTGCCCTGTCCTCAGCTCTCACAGGGAAGCATGTCTTGAAGCCAGCTGTCAACTAGCTGCATTCCTATGGCAGTGAGAAGGTAGCAGTACTCTGAGTCAGGAGGTTCCAAGATTACCACTCTACTGCACCTGGAGATACCCTCCAAGTCTGCATTGTTAACTTGTACTCAGAAGCCTCTGGCAATCGTCTCTGGTGAAGACGTGTGAAACTCACTCTGCAGGCAGTGTGGAAGTGTGAGGGACTGAGGGTGTGCTCAACTCTCAGAAGTAAGATGCTTTTGGACAAGGCGTTCAGCTACCATCTCACATATGGAACTTAGTATGTAGCACCTGTCTACCACAAGAATTACTGGGAAATCGTGAATTGAGCTTGGAGGCACTCGTCTTGTGTGCCGAGAGATTCCAATTACCTCTCCCAGCACTTCCGTCAAACAGCGAGCCTAGGCCTTTTAGAAGCCAAGGGTACAAGCAGGCTGCATTTGGAGGTACAGGCCATAAGCTCAACTCTCAGAAGTGTGTATGCATGGGAGGCAGATGTCTGCTACCCGCTCGTACATGGGATTTGGAAACTAGCTACACTCTGGTTGAGGAAAGCCGTTGGAAATCGCTGTATTCAACTCAGATACACGGGAGTTCAGGCCCAGTGCTCACACATGCTTTTCCCGCAACCTCTCCCAGCCACTAATATTAGGATGTTAGCAGCTACTCCTACAGTCAGGCAGCATGCGGGAGGGTTCTGCCCTGTCCTCAGCTCTCTCAGGGAAGCATGTCTTGAATCCAGCTAGCTGTCAACTAGCTGCATTCCTATGGCAGTGAGAAGGTAGCAGTATTCTGAGTCAGGAGGTTCCAAGATTACCAGTCTACTGCACCTGGGGATACCCTCCAGGTCTGCATTGTTACCCTGCGTCTCAGAAGCCTCTGGCAAACGTCTCTGCTGAAGACCTGCGAAACTCACTCTGCAGGCAGTGTGGAACTGTGAGGGACTGAGGGTGAGCTCCACTCTCAGAAGTAAGATGGTTTTGGACAAGGCTTTCAGCTACCCTCTCACGTATGGAACTTAGTATGTAGCACCAGTCTACCACAGGAATTACTAGGAAATCGCTCAACTGAGCTTGGAGGCACTAGTCTTGTGTGCCGGGTGATTCCAATTACCTCTCCCAGCACTTCCGTCAAACAGCGAGCCTAGGCCTTTTAGAAGCCAAGGGTACCAGCAGGCTGGATGTGGAGGTACAGGCCATAAGCTCAACTCTCAGAAGTGTGTATGCATGGGAGGCAGATGTCTGCTACCCGCTCGTACATGGGATTTGGAAACTAGCTACACTCTGGTTGAGGAAAGCCGTTGGAAATCGCTGTATTCAACTCAGATACACGGGAGTTCAGGCCCAGTGCTCACACATGCTTTTCCCGCAACCTCTCCCAGCCACTAACATTAGGATGTTAGCAGCTACTCCTACAGTCAGGCAGCATGCGGGAGGGTTCTGCCCTGTCCTCAGCTCTCTCAGGGAAGCATGTCTTGAAGCCAGCTAGCTGTCAACTAGCTGCATTCCTATGGCAGTGAGAAGGTAGCAGTATTCTGAGTCAGGAGGTTCCAAGATTACCAGTCGACTACACCTGGGGATACCCTCCAGGTCTGCATTGTTACCCTGCATCTCAGAAGCCTCTGGCAAACGTCTCTGCTGAAGACCTGCGAAACTCACTCGACAGGCAGTGTGGAACTGTGAGGGACTGAGGGTGAGCTCAACTCTCAGAAGTAAGATGGTTTTGGACAAGGCATTCAGCTAACCTCTCACGTATGGAACTTAGTATGTAGCACCAGTCTACCACAGGAATTACTAGGAAATCGCTGAACTGAGCTTGGAGGCACTAGTCTTGTGTGCCGGGTGATTCCAATTACCTCTCCCAGCACTTCCGTCAAACAGCGAACCTAGGCCTTTTAGAAGCCAAGGGTACAAGCAGGCTGGATGTGGAGGTATAGGCCATAAGCTCAACTCTCAGAAGTGTGTATGCATGGGAGGCAGATGTCTGCTACCCACTCAGACATGGGAGTTGGAACCTAGCTACACTGTGATTGAAGAAGGCCATTGGAAATCGCTGTATTCAACACAGATACACGGGAGTTCAGGCCCAGTGCTCACACATGCTTTTCCCGCAACCTCTCCCAGCCACTAACATAAGGATGTTAGCAGCTACTCCTACAGTCAGGCAGGATGCGGGAGGGTTCTGCGCTGTCCTCAGCTCTCACAGGGAAGCATGTCTTGAAGCCAGCTGTCAACTAGCTGCATTCCTATGGCAGTGAGAAGGTAGCAGTACTCTGAGTCAGGAGGTTCCAAGATTACCACTCTACTGCACCTGGAGATACCCTCCAGGTCTGCATTGTTAACTTGTACTCAGAAGCCTCTGGCAATCGTCTCTGATGAAGACGTGTGAAACTCACTCTGCAGGCAGTGTGGATCTGTGAGGGACTGAGGGTGAGGTCAACTCTCAGAAGTAAGATGCTTTTGGACAAGGCGCTCAGCTACCTTCTCACATATGGAACCTAGTATGTAGCACCTGTCTACCACAAGAATTACTGGGAAATCGTGAATTGAGCTTGGAGGCACTCGTCTTGTGTGCCGGGAGATTCCAATTACCTCTCCCAGCACTTCCGTCAAACAGCGAGCCTAGGCCTTTTAGAAGCCAAGGGTACCAGCAGGCTGGATGTGGAGGTACAGGCCATAAGCTCAACTCTCAGAAGTGTGTATGCATGGGAGGCAGATGTCTGCTACCCGCTCGTACATGGGATTTGGAACCTAGCTACACTCTGGTTGAGGAAAGCCGTTGGAAATCGCTGTATTCAACTCAGATACACGGGAGTTCAGGCCCAGTGCTCACACATGCTTTTCCCGCAACCTCTCCCAGCCACTAACATAAGGATGTTAGCAGCTACTCCTACAGTCAGGCAGCATGCGGGTGGGTTCTGCCCTGTCCTCAGCTCTCTCAGGGAAGCATGTCTTGAAGCCAGCTAGCTGTCAACTAGCTGCATTCCTATGGCAGTGAGAAGGTAGCAGTATTCTGAGTCAGGAGGTTCCAAGATTACCAGTCGACTGCACCTGGGGATACCCTCCAGGTCTGCATTGTTACCCTGCGTCTCAGAAGCCTCTGGCAAACGTCTCTGCTGATGACCTGCGAACTCACTCTGCAGGCAGTGTGGAACTGTGAGGGACTGAGGCTGAGCTCAACTCTCAGAAGTAAGATGGTTTTGGACAAGGCGTTCAGCTACACTCTCACGTATGGAACTTAGTATGTAGCACCAGTCTACCACAGGAATTACTAGGAAATCGCTGAACTGAGCTTGGAGGCAGTAGTCTTGTGTCCCGGGTAATTCCAATTACCTCTCCCAGCACTTCCGTCAAACAGCGAGCCTAGGCCTTTTAGAAGCCAAGGGTACCAGCAGGCTGGATGTGGAGGTACAGGCCATAAGCTCAACTCTCAGAAGTGTGTATGCATGGGAGGCAGATGTCTGCAACCCACTCGGACATGGGAGTTGGAACCTAGCTACACTGTGATTGAAGAAGGCCATTGGAAATCGCTGTATTCAACTCAGATACACGAGAGTTCAGGCCCAGTGCTCACACATGCTTTTCCCGCAAACTCTCCCAACCACTAACATAAGGATGTTAGCAGCTACTCCTACAGTCAGGCAGGATGCGGGAGGGTACTGCCCTGTCCTCAGCTCTCACAGGGAAGCATGTCTTGAAGCCAGCTGTCAACTAGCTGCATTCCTATGGCAGTGAGAAGGTAGCAGTACTCTGAGTCAGGAGGTTCCAAGATTACCACTCTACTGCACCTGGAGATACCCTCCAGGTCTGCATTGTTAACTTGTACTCAGAAGCCTCTGGCAATCGTCTCTGGTGAAGACGTGTGAAACTCACTCTGCAGGCAGTGTGGAACTGTGAGGGACTGAGGGTGGGCTCAAGTCTCAGAAGTAAGATGCTTTTGGACAATGCGTTCAACTACCATCTCACATATGGAACTTAGTATGTAGCACCTGTCTACCACAAGAATTACTGGGAAATCGTGAATTGAGCTTGGAGGCACTCGTCTTGTGTGCCGGGAGATTCCAATTACCTCTCCCAGCACTTCCGTCAAACAGCGAGCCTAGGCCTTTTAGAAGCCAAGGGTACCAGCAGGCTGGATGTGGAGGTACAGGCCATAAGCTCAACTCTCAGAAGTGTGTATGCATGGGAGGCAGATGTCTGCTACCCGCTCGTACATGGGATTTGGAACCCAGCTACACTCTGTTTGAGGAAAGCCGTTGGAAATCGCTGTATTCAACTCAGATACACGGGAGTTCAGGCCCAGTGCTCACACATGCTTTTCCCGCAACCTCTCCCAGCCACTAATATTAGGATGTTAGCAGCTACTCCTACAGTCAGGCAGCAATCGGGAGGGTTCTGCCCTGTCCTCAGCTCTCACAGGGAAGCATGTCTTGAAGCCAGCATACAACTAGCTGCATTCCTATGGCAGTGAGAAGGTAGCAGTATTCTGAGTCAGGAGGTTCCAAGATTACCAGTCGACTGCACCTCGGGATACCCTCCAGGTCTGCATTGTTACCCTGCGTCTCAGAAGCCTCTGGCAAACGTCTCTGCTGAAGACCTGCGAAACTTACTCGGCAGGCAGTGTGGAACTGTGAGGGACTGAGGCTGAGCTCAACTCTCAGAAGTAAGATGGTTTTGGACAAGGCGTTCAGCTACCCTCTCATGTATGGAACTTAGTATGTAGCACCAGTCTACCACAGGAATTACTAGGAAATCGCTGAACTGAGCTTGGAGGCACTAGTCTTGTGTGCCGGGTGATTCCAATTACCTCTCCCAGCACTTCCGTCAAACAGCGAGCCTAGGCCTTTTAGAAGCCAAGGGTACCAGCAGGCTGGATGTGGAGGTACAGGCCATAAGCTCAACTCTCAGAAGTGTGTATGCATGGGAGGCAGATGTCTGCTACCCACTCGGACATGGGAGTTGGAACCTAGCTACACTGTGATTGAAGAAGGCCATTGGAAATCGCTGTATTCAACTCAGATACACGGGAGTTCAGGCCCAGTGCTCACACATGCTTTTCCCGCAACCTCTCCCAGCCACTAACATAAGGATATTAGCAGCTACTCCTACAGTCAGGCAGGATGCGGGAGGGTTCTGCGCTGTCCTCAGCTCTCACAGGGAAGCATGTCTTGAAGCCAGCTGTCAACTAGCTGCATTCCTATGGCAGTGAGAAGGTAGCAGTACTCTGAGTCAGGAGGTGACAAGATTACCACTCTACTGCACGTGGAGATACCCTCCAGGTCTGCATTGTTAACTTGTACTCAGAAGCCTCTGGCAATCGTCTCTGGTGAAGACGTGTGAAACTCACTCTGCAGGCAGTGTGGAACTGTGAGGGACTGAGGGTGGGCTCAAGTCTCAGGAGTAAGATGCTTTTGGACAAGGCGTTCAGCTACCATCTCACATATGGAACTTAGTATGTAGCACCTGTCTACCACAAGAATTACTGGGAAATCGTGAATTGAGCTTGGAGGCACTCGTCTTGTGTGCCGGGAGATTCCAATTACCTCTCCCAGCACTTCCGTCAAACAGCGAGCCTAGGCCTTTTAGAAGACAAGGGTACCAGCAGGCTGGATGTGGAGGTACAGGCCATAAGCTCAACTCTCAGAAGTTTGTATGCATGGGAGGCAGATGTCTGCTACCCGCTCGTACATGGGATATCGAACCTAGCTACACTCTGGTTGAGGAAAGCCGTTGGAAATCGCTGTATTCAACTCAGATACACGGGAGTTCAGGCCCTGTGCTCACACAAGCTTTTCCCGCAACCTCTCCCAGCCACTAACATTAGGATGTTAGCAGCTACTCCTACAGTCAGGCAGCATGCGGGAGGGTTCTGCCCTGTCCTCAGCTCTCTCAGGGAAGCATGTCTTGAAGCCAGCTAGCTGTCAACTAGCTGCATTCCTATGGCAGTGAGAAGGTAGCAGTATTCTGAGTCAGGAGGTTCCAAGATTACCAGTCGACTGCACCTGGGGATACCCTCAAGGTCTGCATTGTTACCCTGCGTCTCAGAAGCCTCTGGCAAACGTCTCTGCTGAAGACCTGCGAAAATCACTCTGCAGGCAGTGTGGAACTGTGAGGGACTGAGGGTGAGCTCAACTCTCAGAAGTAAGATGGTTTTGGACAAGGCGTTCAGCTACCCTCTCACGTATGGAACTTAGTATGTAACACCAGTCTACCACAGGAATTACTAGGAAATCGCTGAACTGAGCTTGGAGGCACTAGTCTTGTGTGCCGGGTGATTCCAATTACCTCTCCCAGCACTTCCGTCAAACAGCGAGCCTAGGCCTTTTAGAAGCCAAGGGTACCAGCAGGCTGGATGTGGAGGTACAGGCCATAAGCTCAACTCTCAGAAGTGTATATGCATGGGAGGTAGATGTCTGCTACCCACTCGGACATGGGAGTTGGAACCTAGCTACACTGTGATTGAAGAAGGCCATTGGAAATCGCTGTATTCAACTGAGAAACACGGGAGTTTAGGCCCAGTGCTCACACATGCTTTTCCCGCAACCTCTCCCAGCCACTAACATAAGGATGTTAGCAGCTACTCCTACAGTCAGGCAGGATGCGGGAGGGTTCTGCCCTGTCCTCAGCTCTCACAGGGAAGCATGTCTTGAAGCCAGCTGTCAACTAGCTGCATTCCTAAGGCAGTGAGAATGTAGCAGTACTCTGAGTCAGGAGGTTCCAAGATTACCACTCTACTGCACCTGGAGATACCCTCCAGGTCTGCATTGTTAACTTGTACTCAGAAGTCTCTGGCAATCGTCTCTGGTGAAGACGTGTGAAACTCACTCTGCAGGCAGTGTGGAACTGTGAGGGACTGAGGGTGGACTCAACTCTCAGAAGTAAGATGCTTTTGGACAAGGCGTTCAGCTACCATCTCACATATGGAACTTAGTATGTAGCACCTATCTACCACAGGAATTACTAGGACATCGTGAATTGAGCTTGGAGGCACTCGTCTTGTGTGCCGGGAGATTCCAATTACCTCTCCCAGCACTTCCGTCAAACAGCGAGCCTAGGCCTTTTAGAAGCCAAGGGTACCAGCAGGCTGGATGTGGAGGTACAGGCCATAAGCTCAACTCTCAGAAGTGTGTATGCATGGGAGGCAGATGTCTGCTACCCGCTCGTACATGGGATTTGGAAACTAGCTACACTCTGGTTGAGGAAAGCCGTTGGAAATCGCTGTATTCAACTCAGATACACGGGAGTTCAGGCCCAGTGCTCACACATGCTTTTCCCGCAACCTCTCCCAGCCACTAATATTAGGATGTTAGCAGCTACTCCTACAGTCAGGCAGCATGCGGGAGGGTTCTGCCCTGTCCTCAGCTCTCTCAGGGAAGCATGTCTTGAATCCAGCTAGCTGTCAACTAGCTGCATTCCTATGGCAGTGAGAAGGTAGCAGTATTCTGAGTCAGGAGGTTCCAAGATTACCAGTCTACTGCACCTGGGGATACCCTCCAGGTCTGCATTGTTACCCTGCGTCTCAGAAGCCTCTGGCAAACGTCTCTGCTGAAGACCTGCGAAACTCACTCTGCAGGCAGTGTGGAACTGTGAGGGACTGAGGGTGTGCTCCACTCTCAGAAGTAAGATGGTTTTGGACAAGGCTTTCAGCTACCCTCTCACGTATGGAACTTAGTATGTAGCACCAGTCTACCACAGGAATTACTAGGAAATCGCTCAACTGAGCTTGGAGGCACTAGTCTTGTGTGCCGGGTGATTCCAATTACCTCTCCCAGCACTTCCGTCAAACAGCGAGCCTAGGCCTTTTAGAAGCCAAGGGTACCAGCAGGCTGGATGTGGAGGTACAGGCCATAAGCTCAACTCTCAGAAGTGTGTATGCATGGGAGGCAGATGTCTGCTACCCGCTCGTACATGGGATTTGGAAACTAGCTACACTCTGGTTGAGGAAAGCCGTTGGAAATCGCTGTATTCAACTCAGATACACGGGAGTTCAGGCCCAGTGCTCACACATGCTTTTCCCGCAACCTCTCCCAGCCACTAACATTAGGATGTTAGCAGCTACTCCTACAGTCAGGCAGCATGCGGGAGGGTTCTGCCCTGTCCTCAGCTCTCTCAGGGAAGCATGTCTTGAAGCCAGCTAGCTGTCAACTAGCTGCATTCCTATGGCAGTGAGAAGGTAGCAGTATTCTGAGTCAGGAGGTTCCAAGATTACCAGTCGACTACACCTGGGGATACCCTCCAGGTCTGCATTGTTACCCTGCATCTCAGAAGCCTCTGGCAAACGTCTCTGCTGAAGACCTGCGAAACTCACTCGACAGGCAGTGTGGAACTGTGAGGGACTGAGGGTGAGCTCAACTCTCAGAAGTAAGATGGTTTTGGACAAGGCATTCAGCTAACCTCTCACGTATGGAACTTAGTATGTAGCACCAGTCTACCACAGGAATTACTAGGAAATCGCTGAACTGAGCTTGGAGGCACTAGTCTTGTGTGCCGGGTGATTCCAATTACCTCTCCCAGCACTTCCGTCAAACAGCGAACCTAGGCCTTTTAGAAGCCAAGGGTACAAGCAGGCTGGATGTGGAGGTATAGGCCATAAGCTCAACTCTCAGAAGTGTGTATGCATGGGAGGCAGATGTCTGCTACCCACTCAGACATGGGAGTTGGAACCTAGCTACACTGTGATTGAAGAAGGCCATTGGAAATCGCTGTATTCAACTCAGATACACGGGAGTTCAGGCCCAGTGCTCACACATGCTTTTCCCGCAACCTCTCCCAGCCACTAACATAAGGATGTTAGCAGCTACTCCTACAGTCAGGCAGGATGCGGGAGGGTTCTGCGCTGTCCTCAGCTCTCACAGGGAAGCATGTCTTGAAGCCAGCTGTCAACTAGCTGCATTCCTATGGCAGTGAGAAGGTAGCAGTACTCTGAGTCAGGAGGTTCCAAGATTACCACTCTACTGCACCTGGAGATACCCTCCAGGTCTGCATTGTTAACTTGTACTCAGAAGCCTCTGGCAATCGTCTCTGATGAAGACGTGTGAAACTCACTCTGCAGGCAGTGTGGATCTGTGAGGGACTGAGGGTGAGGTCAACTCTCAGAAGTAAGATGCTTTTGGACAAGGCGCTCAGCTACCTTCTCACATATGGAACCTAGTATGTAGCACCTGTCTACCACAAGAATTACTGGGAAATCGTGAATTGAGCTTGGAGGCACTCGTCTTGTGTGCCGGGAGATTCCAATTACCTCTCCCAGCACTTCCGTCAAACAGCGAGCCTAGGCCTTTTAGAAGCCAAGGGTACCAGCAGGCTGGATGTGGAGGTACAGGCCATAAGCTCAACTCTCAGAAGTGTGTATGCATGGGAGGCAGATGTCTGCTACCCGCTCGTACATGGGATTTGGAACCTAGCTACACTCTGGTTGAGGAAAGCCGTTGGAAATCGCTGTATTCAACTCAGATACACGGGAGTTCAGGCCCAGTGCTCACACATGCTTTTCCCGCAACCTCTCCCAGCCACTAACATAAGGATGTTAGCAGCTACTCCTACAGTCAGGCAGCATGCGGGTGGGTTCTGCCCTGTCCTCAGCTCTCTCAGGGAAGCATGTCTTGAAGCCAGCTAGCTGTCAACTAGCTGCATTCCTATGGCAGTGAGAAGGTAGCAGTATTCTGAGTCAGGAGGTTCCAAGATTACCAGTCGACTGCACCTGGGGATACCCTCCAGGTCTGCATTGTTACCCTGCGTCTCAGAAGCCTCTGGCAAACGTCTCTGCTGATGACCTGCGAACTCACTCTGCAGGCAGTGTGGAACTGTGAGGGACTGAGGCTGAGCTCAACTCTCAGAAGTAAGATGGTTTTGGACAAGGCGTTCAGCTACACTCTCACGTATGGAACTTAGTATGTAGCACCAGTCTACCACAGGAATTACTAGGAAATCGCTGAACTGAGCTTGGAGGCAGTAGTCTTGTGTCCCGGGTAATTCCAATTACCTCTCCCAGCACTTCCGTCAAACAGCGAGCCTAGGCCTTTTAGAAGCCAAGGGTACCAGCAGGCTGGATGTGGAGGTACAGGCCATAAGCTCAACTCTCAGAAGTGTGTATGCATGGGAGGCAGATGTCTGCAACCCACTCGGACATGGGAGTTGGAACCTAGCTACACTGTGATTGAAGAAGGCCATTGGAAATCGCTGTATTCAACTCAGATACACGAGAGTTCAGGCCCAGTGCTCACACATGCTTTTCCCGCAAACTCTCCCAACCACTAACATAAGGATGTTAGCAGCTACTCCTACAGTCAGGCAGGATGCGGGAGGGTACTGCCCTGTCCTCAGCTCTCACAGGGAAGCATGTCTTGAAGCCAGCTGTCAACTAGCTGCATTCCTATGGCAGTGAGAAGGTAGCAGTACTCTGAGTCAGGAGGTTCCAAGATTACCACTCTACTGCACCTGGAGATACCCTCCAGGTCTGCATTGTTAACTTGTACTCAGAAGCCTCTGGCAATCGTCTCTGGTGAAGACGTGTGAAACTCACTCTGCAGGCAGTGTGGAACTGTGAGGGACTGAGGGTGGGCTCAAGTCTCAGAAGTAAGATGCTTTTGGACAATGCGTTCAACTACCATCTCACATATGGAACTTAGTATGTAGCACCTGTCTACCACAAGAATTACTGGGAAATCGTGAATTGAGCTTGGAGGCACTCGTCTTGTGTGCCGGGAGATTCCAATTACCTCTCCCAGCACTTCCGTCAAACAGCGAGCCTAGGCCTTTTAGAAGCCAAGGGTACCAGCAGGCTGGATGTGGAGGTACAGGCCATAAGCTCAACTCTCAGAAGTGTGTATGCATGGGAGGCAGATGTCTGCTACCCGCTCGTACATGGGATTTGGAACCCAGCTACACTCTGTTTGAGGAAAGCCGTTGGAAATCGCTGTATTCAACTCAGATACACGGGAGTTCAGGCCCAGTGCTCACACATGCTTTTCCCGCAACCTCTCCCAGCCACTAATATTAGGATGTTAGCAGCTACTCCTACAGTCAGGCAGCAATCGGGAGGGTTCTGCCCTGTCCTCAGCTCTCACAGGGAAGCATGTCTTGAAGCCAGCATACAACTAGCTGCATTCCTATGGCAGTGAGAAGGTAGCAGTATTCTGAGTCAGGAGGTTCCAAGATTACCAGTCGACTGCACCTC
Source organism: Canis aureus (assembly GCF_053574225.1). Taxonomy (NCBI): domain Eukaryota; kingdom Metazoa; phylum Chordata; class Mammalia; order Carnivora; family Canidae; genus Canis; species Canis aureus. The sequence continues at coordinate 59,967,705 of NC_135632.1, forward strand.
GGGATACCCTCCAGGTCTGCATTGTTACCCTGCGTCTCAGAAGCCTCTGGCAAACGTCTCTGCTGAAGACCTGCGAAACTTACTCGGCAGGCAGTGTGGAACTGTGAGGGACTGAGGCTGAGCTCAACTCTCAGAAGTAAGATGGTTTTGGACAAGGCGTTCAGCTACCCTCTCATGTATGGAACTTAGTATGTAGCACCAGTCTACCACAGGAATTACTAGGAAATCGCTGAACTGAGCTTGGAGGCACTAGTCTTGTGTGCCGGGTGATTCCAATTACCTCTCCCAGCACTTCCGTCAAACAGCGAGCCTAGGCCTTTTAGAAGCCAAGGGTACCAGCAGGCTGGATGTGGAGGTACAGGCCATAAGCTCAACTCTCAGAAGTGTGTATGCATGGGAGGCAGATGTCTGCTACCCACTCGGACATGGGAGTTGGAACCTAGCTACACTGTGATTGAAGAAGGCCATTGGAAATCGCTGTATTCAACTCAGATACACGGGAGTTCAGGCCCAGTGCTCACACATGCTTTTCCCGCAACCTCTCCCAGCCACTAACATAAGGATATTAGCAGCTACTCCTACAGTCAGGCAGGATGCGGGAGGGTTCTGCGCTGTCCTCAGCTCTCACAGGGAAGCATGTCTTGAAGCCAGCTGTCAACTAGCTGCATTCCTATGGCAGTGAGAAGGTAGCAGTACTCTGAGTCAGGAGGTGACAAGATTACCACTCTACTGCACGTGGAGATACCCTCCAGGTCTGCATTGTTAACTTGTACTCAGAAGCCTCTGGCAATCGTCTCTGGTGAAGACGTGTGAAACTCACTCTGCAGGCAGTGTGGAACTGTGAGGGACTGAGGGTGGGCTCAAGTCTCAGAGGTAAGATGCTTTTGGACAAGGCGTTCAGCTACCATCTCACATATGGAACTTAGTATGTAGCACCTGTCTACCACAAGAATTACTGGGAAATCGTGAATTGAGCTTGGAGGCACTCGTCTTGTGTGCCGGGAGATTCCAATTACCTCTCCCAGCACTTCCGTCAAACAGCGAGCCTAGGCCTTTTAGAAGACAAGGGTACCAGCAGGCTGGATGTGGAGGTACAGGCCATAAGCTCAACTCTCAGAAGTTTGTATGCATGGGAGGCAGATGTCTGCTACCCGCTCGTACATGGGATATCGAACCTAGCTACACTCTGGTTGAGGAAAGCCGTTGGAAATCGCTGTATTCAACTCAGATACACGGGAGTTCAGGCCCTGTGCTCACACAAGCTTTTCCCGCAACCTCTCCCAGCCACTAACATTAGGATGTTAGCAGCTACTCCTACAGTCAGGCAGCATGCGGGAGGGTTCTGCCCTGTCCTCAGCTCTCTCAGGGAAGCATGTCTTGAAGCCAGCTAGCTGTCAACTAGCTGCATTCCTATGGCAGTGAGAAGGTAGCAGTATTCTGAGTCAGGAGGTTCCAAGATTACCAGTCGACTGCACCTGGGGATACCCTCAAGGTCTGCATTGTTACCCTGCGTCTCAGAAGCCTCTGGCAAACGTCTCTGCTGAAGACCTGCGAAAATCACTCTGCAGGCAGTGTGGAACTGTGAGGGACTGAGGGTGAGCTCAACTCTCAGAAGTAAGATGGTTTTGGACAAGGCGTTCAGCTACCCTCTCACGTATGGAACTTAGTATGTAACACCAGTCTACCACAGGAATTACTAGGAAATCGCTGAACTGAGCTTGGAGGCACTAGTCTTGTGTGCCGGGTGATTCCAATTACCTCTCCCAGCACTTCCGTCAAACAGCGAGCCTAGGCCTTTTAGAAGCCAAGGGTACCAGCAGGCTGGATGTGGAGGTACAGGCCATAAGCTCAACTCTCAGAAGTGTATATGCATGGGAGGTAGATGTCTGCTACCCACTCGGACATGGGAGTTGGAACCTAGCTACACTGTGATTGAAGAAGGCCATTGGAAATCGCTGTATTCAACTGAGAAACACGGGAGTTTAGGCCCAGTGCTCACACATGCTTTTCCCGCAACCTCTCCCAGCCACTAACATAAGGATGTTAGCAGCTACTCCTACAGTCAGGCAGGATGCGGGAGGGTTCTGCCCTGTCCTCAGCTCTCACAGGGAAGCATGTCTTGAAGCCAGCTGTCAACTAGCTGCATTCCTAAGGCAGTGAGAATGTAGCAGTACTCTGAGTCAGGAGGTTCCAAGATTACCACTCTACTGCACCTGGAGATACCCTCCAGGTCTGCATTGTTAACTTGTACTCAGAAGTCTCTGGCAATCGTCTCTGGTGAAGACGTGTGAAACTCACTCTGCAGGCAGTGTGGAACTGTGAGGGACTGAGGGTGGACTCAACTCTCAGAAGTAAGATGATTTTGGACAAGGCGTTCAGCTACCATCTCACATATGGAACTTAGTATGTAGCACCTATCTACCACAGGAATTACTAGGACATCGTGAATTGAGCTTGGAGGCACTCGTCTTGTGTGCCGGGAGATTCCAATTACCTCTCCCAGCACTTCCGTCAAACAGCGAGCCTAGGCCTTTTAGAAGCCAAGGGTACCAGCAGGCTGGATGTGGAGGTACAGGCCATAAGCTCAACTCTCAGAAGTGTGTATGCATGGGAGGCAGATGTCTGCTACCCGCTCGTACATGGGATTTGGAACCTAGCTACACTCTGGTTGAGGAAAGCCGTTGGAAATCGCTGTATTCAACTCAGATACACGGGAGTTCAGGCCCAGTGCTCACACATGCTTTTCCCGCAACCTCTCCCAGCCACTAACATTAGGATGTTAGCAGCTACTCCTACAGTCAGGCAGCATGCGGGAGGGTTCTGCCCTGTCCTCAGCTCTCTCAGGGAAGCATGTCTTGAAGCCAGCTAGATGTCAACTAGCTGCATTCCTATGGCAGTGAGAAGGTAGCAGTATTCTGAGTCAGGAGGTTCCAAGATTACCAGTCGACTGCACCTGGGGATACCCTCCAGGTCTTCATTGTTACCCTGCGTCTCAGAAGCCTCTGGCAAACGTCTCTGCTGAAGACCTGCGAAAATCACTCTGCAGGCAGTGTGGAACTGTGAGGGACTGAGGCTGAGCTCAACTCTCAGAAGTAAGATGGTTTTGGACAAGGCGTTCAGCTACCCTCTCATGTATGGAACTTAGTATGTAGCTCCAGTCTACCACAGGAATTACTAGAAAATCGCTGAACTGAGCTTGGAGGCACTAGTCTTGTGTGCCGGGTGATTCCAATTACCTCTCCCAGCACTTCCGTCAAACAGCGAGCCTAGGCCTTTTAGAAGCCAAGGGTACCAGCAGGCTGGATGTGGAGGTACAGGCCATAAGCTCAACTCTCAGAAGTGTATATGCATGGGAGGCAGATGTCTGCTACCCACTCGGACATGGGAGTTGGAAACTAGCTACACTGTGATTGAAGAAGGCCATTGGAAATCGCTGTATTCAACTCAGATACACGGGAGTTCAGGCCCAGTGCTCACACATGCTTTTCCCGCAATCTCTCCCAGCCACTAACATAAGGATGTTAGCAGCTACTCCTACAGTCAGGCAGGATGCGGGAGGGTTCTGCCCTGTCCTCAGCACTCACAGGGAATCATGTCTTGAAGCCAGCTGTCAACTAGCTTCATTCCTATGGCAGTGAGAAGGTAGCAGTACTCTGAGTCAGGAGGTTCCAAGATTATCACTCTACTGCACCTGGAGATACCCTCCAGGTCTGCATTGTTAACTTGTACTCAGAAGCCTCTGGCAATCGTCTCTGGTGAAGACGTGTGAAACTCACTCTGCAGGCAGTGTGGAACTGTGAGGGACTGAGAGTGGGCTCAACTCTCAGAAGTAAGATGCTTGTGGACAAGGCGTTCAGCTACCCTCTCACTTATGGAACTTAGTATGTAGCACCAGTCTACCACAGGAATTACTAGGAAATCGGTGAACTGAGCTTCGAGGCACTAGTCTTGTGTGCCGGGTGATTCCAATTACCTCTCCCAGCACTTCTGTCAAACAACGAGCCTAGGCCTTTTAGAAGCCAAGGGTACCTGCAGGCTGGATGTGGAGGTACAGGCCATAAGCTCAACTCTCAGAAGTGTATATGCATGGGACGCAGATGTCTGCTACCCACTCGGACATGGGAGTTGGAACCTAGCTACACTGTGATTGAAGAAGGCCATTGGAAATCGCTGTATTCAACTCAGATACACGGGAGTTCAGGCCCAGTGCTCACACATGCTTTTCCCGCAACCTGTCCCAGCCACTAACATAAGGATTTTAGCAGCTACTCCTACAGTCAGGCCGGATGCGAGAGGGTTCTGCCCTGTCCTCAGCTCTCACAGGGAAGCACGTCTTGAAGCCAGCTGTCAACCAGCTGCATTCCTATGGCAGTGAGAAGGTAGCAGTACTCTGAGTCAGGAGGTTCCAAGATTACCACTCTACTGCACCTGGAGATACCCTCCAGGTCTGCATTGTTAACTTGTACTCAGAAGCCTCTGGCAATCGTCTCTGGTGAAGACGTGTGAAACTCACTCTGCAGGCAGTGTGGAAGTGTGAGGGACTGAGGGTGTGCTCAACTCTCAGAAGTAAGATGCTTTTGGACAAGGCGTTCAGCTACCTTCTCACATATGGAACTTAGTATGTAGCACCTGTCTACCACAAGAATTACTGGGAAACCGTGAATTGAGCTTGGAGGCACTCGTCTTGTGTGCCGGGAGATTCCAATTACCTCTCCCAGCACTTCCGTCAAACAGCGAGCCTAGGCCTTTTAGAAGCCAAGGGTACCAGCAGGCTGAATGTGGAGGTACAGGCCATAAGCTCAACTCTCAGAAGTGTGTATGCATGGGAGGCAGATGTCTGCTACCCGCTCGTACATGGGATTTGGAACCCAGCTACACTCTGTTTGAGGAAAGCCGTTGGAAATCGCTGTATTCAACTCAGATACACGGGAGTTCAGGCCCAGTGCTCACACATGCTTTTCCCGCAACCTCTCCCAGCCACTAATATTAGGATGTTAGCAGCTACTCCTACAGTCAGGCAGCAATCGGGAGGGTTCTGCCCTGTCCTCAGCTCTCACAGGGAAGCATGTCTTGAAGCCAGCATACAACTAGCTGCATTCCTATGGCAGTGAGAAGGTAGCAGTATTCTGAACAGGAGGTTCCAAGATTACCAGTCTACTGCACCTGGGGATACCCTCCAGGTCTGCATTGTTACCCTGCGTCTCAGAAGCCTCTGACAAACGTCTCTGCTGAAGACCTGCGAAACTTACTCGGCAGGCAGTGTGGAACTGTGAGGGACTGAGGCTGAGCTCAACTCTCAGAAGTAAGATGGTTTTGGACAAGGCGTTCAGCTACCCTCTCATGTATGGAACTTAGTATGTAGCACCAGTCTACCACAGGAATTACTAGGAAATCGCTGAACTGAGCTTGGAGGCACTAGTCTTGTGTGTCGGGTGATTCCAATTACCTCTCCCAGCACTTCCGTCAAACAGCGAGCCTAGGCCTTTTAGAAGCCAAGGGTACCAGCAGGCTGGATGTGGAGGTACAGGCCATAAGCTCAACTCTCAGAAGTGTGTATGCATGGGAGGCAGATGTCTGCTACCCACCCGGACATGGGAGTTGGAACCTAGCTACACTGTGATTGAAGAAGGCCATTGGAAATCGCTGTATTCAACTCAGATACACGGGAGTTCAGGCCCAGTGCTCACACATGCTTTTCCCGCAACCTCTCCCAGCCACTAACATAAGGATGTTAGCAGCTACTCCTACAGTCAGGCAGGATGCGGGAGGGTTCTGCCCTGTCCTCAGCTCTCACAGGGAAGCATGTCTTGAAGCCAGCTGTCAACTAGCTGCATTCCTAAGGCAGTGAGAATGTAGCAGTACTCTGAGTCAGGAGGTTCCAAGATTACCACTCTACTGCACCTGGAGATACCCTCCAGGTCTGCATTGTTAACTTGTACTCAGAAGTCTCTGGCAATCGTCTCTGGTGAAGACGTGTGAAACTCACTCTGCAGGCAGTGTGGAACTGTGAGGGACTGAGGCTGGGCTCAACTCTCAGAAGTAAGATGCTTTTGGACAAGGCGTTCAGCTACCATCTCACATATGGAACTTAGTATGTAGCACCTATCTACCACAGGAATTACTAGGACATCGTGAATTGAGCTTGGAGGCACTCGTCTTGTGTGCCGGGAGATTCCAATTACCTCTCCCAGCACTTCCGTCAAACAGCGAGCCTAGGCCTTTTAGAAGCCAAGGGTACCAGCAGGCTGGATGTGGAGGTACAGGCCATAAGCTCAACTCTCAGAAGTGTGTATGCATGGGAGGCAGATGTCTGCTACCCGCTCGTACATGGGATTTGGAACCTAGCTACACTCTGGTTGAGGAAAGCCGTTGGAAATCGCTGTATTCAACTCAGATACACGGGAGTTCAGGCCCAGTGCTCACACATGCTTTTCCCGCAACCTCTCCCAGCCACTAACATTAGGATGTTAGCAGCTACTCCTACAGTCAGGCAGCATGCGGGAGGGTTCTGCCCTGTCCTCAGCTCTCTCAGGGAAGCATGTCTTGAAGCCAGCTAGATGTCAACTAGCTGCATTCCTATGGCAGTGAGAAGGTAGCAGTATTCTGAGTCAGGAGGTTCCAAGATTACCAGTCGACTGCACCTGGGGATACCCTCCAGGTCTTCATTGTTACCCTGCGTCTCAGAAGCCTCTGGCAAACGTCTCTGCTGAAGACCTGCGAAACTCACTCTGCAGGCAGTGTGGAACTGTGAGGGACTGAGGCTGAGCTCAACTCTCAGAAGTAAGATGGTTTTGGACAAGGCGTTCAGCTACCCTCTCATGTATGGAACTTAGTATGTAGCTCCAGTCTACCACAGGAATTACTAGAAAATCGCTGAACTGAGCTTGGAGGCACTAGTCTTGTGTGCCGGGTGATTCCAATTACCTCTCCCAGCAATTCCGTCAAACAGCGAGCCTAGGCCTTTTAGAAGCCAAGGGTACCAGCAGGCTGGATGTGGAGGTACAGGCCATAAGCTCAACTCTCAGAAGTGTATATGCATGGGAGGCAGATGTCCGCTACCCACTCGGACATGGGAGTTGGAAACTAGCTACACTGTGATTGAAGAAGGCCATTGGAAATCGCTGTATTCAACTCAGATACACGGGAGTTCAGGCCCAGTGCTCACACATGCTTTTCCCGCAATCTCTCCCAGCCACTAACATAAGGATGTTAGCAGCTACTCCTACAGTCAGGCAGGATGCGGGAGGGTTCTGCCCTGTCCTCAGCACTCACAGGGAATCATGTCTTGAAGCCAGCTGTCAACTAGCTTCATTCCTATGGCAGTGAGAAGGTAGCAGTACTCTGAGTCAGGAGGTTCCAAGATTATCACTCTACTGCACCTGGAGATACCCTCCAGGTCTGCATTGTTAACTTGTACTCAGAAGCCTCTGGCAATCGTCTCTGGTGAAGACGTGTGAAACTCACTCTGCAGGCAGTGTGGAACTGTGAGGGACTGAGAGTGGGCTCAACTCTCAGAAGTAAGATGCTTGTGGACAAGGCGTTCAGCTACTCTCTCACTTATGGAACTTAGTATGTAGCACCAGTCTACCACAGGAATTACTAGGAAATCGGTGAACTGAGCTTGGAGGCACTAGTCTTGTGTGCCGGGTGATTCCAATTACCTCTCCCAGCACTTCTGTCAAACAACGAGCCTAGGCCTTTTAGAAGCCAAGGGTACCAGCAGGCTGGATGTGGAGGTACAGGCCATAAGCTCAACTCTCAGAAGTGTGTATGCATGGGAGGCAGATGTCTGCTACCCGCTCGTACATGGGATTTGGAACCCAGCTACACTCTGTTTGAGGAAAGCCGTTGGAAATCGCTGTATTCAACTCAGATACACGGGAGTTCAGGCCCAGTGCTCACACATGCTTTTCCCGCAACCTCTCCCAGCCACTAATATTAGGATGTTAGCAGCTACTCCTACAGTCAGGCAGCATGCGGGAGGGTTCTGCCCTGTCCTCAGCTCTCTCAGGGAAGCATGTCTTGAAGCCAGCTAGCTGTCAACTAGCTGCATTCCTATGGCAGTGAGAAGGTAGCAGTATTCTGAGTCAGGAGGTTCCAAGATTACCAGTCGACTGCACCTGGGGATACCCTCCAGGTCTGCATTGTTACCCTGCGTCTCAGAAGCCTCTGGCAAACGTCTCTGCTGATGACCTGTGAACTCACTCTGCAGGCAGTGTGGAACTGTGAGGGACTGAGGCTGAGCTCAACTCTCAGAAGTAAGATGGTTTTGGACAAGGCGTTCAGCTACACTCTCACGTATGGAACTTAGTATGTAGCACCAGTCTACCACAGGAATTACTAGGAAATCGCTGAACTGAGCTTGGAGGCAGTAGTCTTGTGTCCCGGGTGATTCCAATTACCTCTCCCAGCACTTCCGTCAAACAGCGAGCCTAGGCCTTTTAGAAGCCAAGGGTACCAGCAGGCTGGATGTGGAGGTACAGGCCATAAGCTCAACTCTCAGAAGTGTGTATGCATGGGAGGCAGATGTCTGCAACCCACTCGGACATGGGAGTTGGAACCTAGCTACACTGTGATTGAAGAAGGCCATTGGAAATCGCTGTATTCAACTCAGATACACGAGAGTTCAGGCCCAGTGCTCACACATGCTTTTCCCGCAAACTCTCCCAACCACTAACATAAGGATGTTAGCAGCTACTCCTACAGTCAGGCAGGATGCGGGAGGGTACTGCCCTGTCCTCAGCTCTCACAGGGAAGCATGTCTTGAAGCCAGCTGTCAACTAGCTGCATTCCCTTGGCAGTGAGAAGTTAGCAGTACTCTGAGTCAGGAGGTTCCAAGATTACCACTCTCCTGCACCTGGAGATACCCTCCAGGTCTGCATTGTTAACTTGTACTCAGAAGCCTCTGGCAATCGTCTCTGGTGAAGACGTGTGAAACTCACTCTGCAGGCAGTGTGGAACTGTGAGGGACTGAGGGTGGGCTCAAGTCTCAGAAGTAAGATGCTTTTGGACAATGCGTTCAACTACCATCTCACATATGGAACTTAGTATGTAGCACCTGTCTACCACAAGAATTACTGGGAAATCGTGAATTGAGCTTGGAGGCACTCGTCTTGTGTGCCGGGAGATTCCAATTACCTCTCCCAGCACTTCCGTCAAACAGCGAGCCTAGGCCTTTTAGAAGCCAAGGGTACCAGCAGGCTGGATGTGGAGGTACAGGCCATAAGCTCAACTCTCAGAAGTGTGTATGCATGGGAGGCAGATGTCTGCTACCCGCTCGTACATGGGATTTGGAACCTAGCTACACTCTGGTTGAGGAAAGCCGTTGGAAATCGCTGTATTCAACTCAGATACACGGGAGTTCAGGCCCAGTGCTCACACATGCTTTTCCCGCAACCTCTCCCAGCCACTAATATTAGGATGTTAGCAGCTACTCCTACAGTCAGGCAGCAATCGGGAGGGTTCTGCCCTGTCCTCAGCTCTCACAGGGAAGCATGTCTTGAAGCCAGCATACAACTAGCTGTATTCCTATGGCAGTGAGAAGGTAGCAGTATTCTGAGTCAGGAGGATCCAAGATTACCAGTCGACTGCACCTGGGGATACCCTCCAGGTCTGCATTGTTACCCTGCGTCTCAGAAGCCTCTGGCAAACGTCTCTGCTGAAGACCTGCGAAACTTACTCGGCAGGCAATGTGGAACTGTGAGGGACTGAGGCTGAGCTCAACTCTCAGAAGTAAGATGGTTTTGGACAAGGCGTTCAGCTACCCTCTCATGTATGGAACTTAGTATGTAGCACCAGTCTACCACAGGAATTACTAGGAAATCGCTGAACTGAGCTTGGAGGCACTAGTCTTGTGTGCCGGGTGATTCCAATTACCTCTCCCAGCACTTCCGTCAAACAGCGAGCCTAGGCCTTTTAGAAGCCAAGGGTACCAGCAGGCTGGATGTGGAGGTACAGGCCATAAGCTCAACTCTCAGAAGTGTGTATGCATGGGAGGCAGATGTCTGCTACCCACTCGGACATGGGAGTTGGAACCTAGCTACACTGTGATTGAAGAAGGCCATTGGAAATCGCTGTATTCAACTCAGATACACGGGAGTTCAGGCCCAGTGCTCACACATGCTTTTCCCGCAACCTCTCCCAGCCACTAACATAAGGATATTAGCAGCTACTCCTACAGTCAGGCAGGATGCGGGAGGGTTCTGCGCTGTCCTCAGCTCTCACAGGGAAGCATGTCTTGAAGCCAGCTGTCAACTAGCTGCATTCCTATGGCAGTGAGAAGGTAGCAGTACTCTGAGTCAGGAGGTGACAAGATTACCACTCTACTGCACGTGGAGATACCCTCCAGGTCTGCATTGTTAACTTGTACTCAGAAGCCTCTGGCAATCGTCTCTGGTGAAGACGTGTGAAACTCACTCTGCAGGCAGTGTGGAACTGTGAGGGACTGAGGGTGGGCTCAAGTCTCAGGAGTAAGATGCTTTTGGACAAGGCGTTCAGCTACCATCTCACATATGGAACTTAGTATGTAGCACCTGTCTACCACAAGAATTACTGGGAAATCGTGAATTGAGCTTGGAGGCACTCGTCTTGTGTGCCGGGAGATTCCAATTACCTCTCCCAGCACTTCCGTCAAACAGCGAGCCTAGGCCTTTTAGAAGACAAGGGTACCAGCAGGCTGGATGTGGAGGTACAGGCCATAAGCTCAACTCTCAGAAGTGTGTATGCATGGGAGGCAGATGTCTGCTACCCGCTCGTACATGGGATATCGAACCTAGCTACACTCTGGTTGAGGAAAGCCGTTGGAAATCGCTGTATTCAACTCAGATACACGGGAGTTCAGGCCCTGTGCTCACACAAGCTTTTCCCGCAACCTCTCCCAGCCACTAACATTAGGATGTTAGCAGCTACTCCTACAGTCAGGCAGCATGCGGGAGGGTTCTGCCCTGTCCTCAGCTCTCTCAGGGAAGCATGTCTTGAAGCCAGCTAGCTGTCAACTAGCTGCATTCCTATGGCAGTGAGAAGGTAGCAGTGTTCTGAGTCAGGAGGTTCCAAGATTACCAGTCGACTGCACCTGGGGATACCCTCAAGGTCTGCATTGTTACCCTGCGTCTCAGAAGCCTCTGGCAAACGTCTCTGCTGAAGACCTGCGAAAATCACTCTGCAGGCAGTGTGGAACTGTGAGGGACTGAGGGTGAGCTCAACTCTCAGAAGTAAGATGGTTTTGGACAAGGCGTTCAGCTACCCTCTCACGTATGGAACTTAGTATGTAACACCAGTCTACCACAGGAATTACTAGGAAATCGCTGAACTGAGCTTGGAGGCACTAGTCTTGTGTGCCGGGTGATTCCAATTACCTCTCCCAGCACTTCCGTCAAACAGCGAGCCTAGGCCTTTTAGAAGCCAAGGGTACCAGCAGGCTGGATGTGGAGGTACAGGCCATAAGCTCAACTCTCAGAAGTGTATATGCATGGGAGGTAGATGTCTGCTACCCACTCGGACATGGGAGTTGGAACCTAGCTACACTGTGATTGAAGAAGGCCATTGGAAATCGCTGTATTCAACTGAGAAACACGGGAGTTTAGGCCCAGTGCTCACACATGCTTTTCCCGCAACCTCTCCCAGCCACTAACATAAGGATGTTAGCAGCTACTCCTACAGTCAGGCAGGATGCGGGAGGGTTCTGCCCTGTCCTCAGCTCTCACAGGGAAGCATGTCTTGAAGCCAGCTGTCAACTAGCTGCATTCCTAAGGCAGTGAGAATGTAGCAGTACTCTGAGTCAGGAGGTTCCAAGATTACCACTCTACTGCACCTGGAGACACCCTCCAGGTCTGCATTGTTAACTTGTACTCAGAAGTCTCTGGCAATCGTCTCTGGTGAAGACGTGTGAAACTCACTCTGCAGGCAGTGTGGAACTGTGAGGGACTGAGGGTGGGCTCAACTCTCAGAAGTAAGATGCTTTTGGACAAGGCGTTCAGCTACCATCTCACATATGGAACTTAGTATGTAGCACCTATCTACCACAGGAATTACTAGGACATCGTGAATTGAGCTTGGAGGCACTCGTCTTGTGTGCCGGGAGATTCCAATTACCTCTCCCAGCACTTCCGTCAAACAGCGAGCCTAGGCCTTTTAGAAGCCAAGGGTACCAGCAGGCTGGATGTGGAGGTACAGGCCATAAGCTCAACTCTCAGAAGTGTGTATGCATGGGAGGCAGATGTCTGCTACCCGCTCGTACATGGGATTTGGAACCTAGCTACACTCTGGTTGAGGAAAGCCGTTGGAAATCGCTGTATTCAACTCAGATACACGGGAGTTCAGGCCCAGTGCTCACACATGCTTTTCCCGCAACCTCTCCCAGCCACTAACATTAGGATGTTAGCAGCTACTCCTACAGTCAGGCAGCATGCGGGAGGGTTCTGCCCTGTCCTCAGCTCTCTCAGGGAAGCATGTCTTGAAGCCAGCTAGATGTCAACTAGCTGCATTCCTATGGCAGTGAGAAGGTAGCAGTATTCTGAGTCAGGAGGTTCCAAGATTACCAGTCGACTGCACCTGGGGATACCCTCCAGGTCTTCATTGTTACCCTGCGTCTCAGAAGCCTCTGGCAAACGTCTCTGCTGAAGACCTGCGAAACTCACTCTGCAGGCAGTGTGGAACTGTGAGGGACTGAGGCTGAGCTCAACTCTCAGAAGTAAGATGGTTTTGGACAAGGCGTTCAGCTACCCTCTCATGTATGGAACTTAGTATGTAGCTCCAGTCTACCACAGGAATTACTAGAAAATCGCTGAACTGAGCTTGGAGGCACTAGTCTTGTGTGCCGGGTGATTCCAATTACCTCTCCCAGCACTTCCGTCAAACAGCGAGCCTAGGCCTTTTAGAAGCCAAGGGTACCAGCAGGCTGGATGTGGAGGTACAGGCCATAAGCTCAACTCTCAGAAGTGTATATGCATGGGAGGCAGATGTCTGCTACCCACTCGGACATGGGAGTTGGAAACTAGCTACACTGTGATTGAAGAAGGCCATTGGAAATCGCTGTATTCAACTCAGATACACGGGAGTTCAGGCCCAGTGCTCACACATGCTTTTCCCGCAATCTCTCCCAGCCACTAACATAAGGATGTTAGCAGCTACTCCTACAGTCAGGCAGGATGCGGGAGGGTTCTGCCCTGTCCTCAGCACTCACAGGGAATCATGTCTTGAAGCCAGCTGTCAACTAGCTTCATTCCTATGGCAGTGAGAAGGTAGCAGTACTCTGAGTCAGGAGGTTCCAAGATTATCACTCTACTGCACCTGGAGATACCCTCCAGGTCTGCATTGTTAACTTGTACTCAGAAGCCTCTGGCAATCGTCTCTGGTGAAGACGTGTGAAACTCACTCTGCAGGCAGTGTGGAACTGTGAGGGACTGAGAGTGGGCTCAACTCTCAGAAGTAAGATGCTTGTGGACAAGGCGTTCAGCTACCCTCTCACTTATGGAACTTAGTATGTAGCACCAGTCTACCACAGGAATTACTAGGAAATCGGTGAACTGAGCTTGGAGGCACTAGTCTTGTGTGCCGGGTGATTCCAATTACCTCTCCCAGCACTTCTGTCAAACAGCGAGCCTAGGCCTTTTAGAAGCCAAGGGTACCAGCAGGCTGGATGTGGAGGTACAGGCCATAAGCTCAACTCTCAGAAGTGTATATGCATGGGACGCAGATGTCTGCTACCCACTCGGACATGGGAGTTGGAACCTAGCTACACTGTGATTGAAGAAGGCCATTGGAAATCGCTGTATTCAACTCAGATACACGGGAGTTCAGGCCCAGTGCTCACACATGCTTTTCCCGCAACCTGTCCCAGCCACTAACATAAGGATTTTAGCAGCTACTCCTACAGTCAGGCCGGATGCGAGAGGGTTCTGCCCTGTCCTCAGCTCTCACAGGGAAGCATGTCTTGAAGCCAGCTGTCAACCAGCTGCATTCCTATGGCAGTGAGAAGGTAGCAGTACTCTGAGTCAGGAGGTTCCAAGATTACCACTCTACTGCACCTGGAGATACCCTCCAGGTCTGCATTGTTAACTTGTACTCAGAAGCCTCTGGCAATCGTCTCTGGTGAAGACGTGTGAAACTCACTCTGCAGGCAGTGTGGAAGTGTGAGGGACTGAGGGTGTGCTCAACTCTCAGAAGTAAGATGCTTTTGGACAAGGCGTTCAGCTACCTTCTCACATATGGAACTTAGTATGTAGCACCTGTCTACCACAAGAATTACTGGGAAACCGTGAATTGAGCTTGGAGGCACTCGTCTTGTGTGCCGGGAGATTCCAATTACCTCTCCCAGCACTTCCGTCAAACAGCGAGCCTAGGCCTTTTAGAAGCCAAGGGTACCAGCAGGCTGAATGTGGAGGTACAGGCCATAAGCTCAACTCTCAGAAGTGTGTATGCATGGGAGGCAGATGTCTGCTACCCGCTCGTACATGGGATTTGGAACCCAGCTACACTCTGTTTGAGGAAAGCCGTTGGAAATCGCTGTATTCAACTCAGATACACGGGAGTTCAGGCCCAGTGCTCACACATGCTTTTCCCGCAACCTCTCCCAGCCACTAATATTAGGATGTTAGCAGCTACTCCTACAGTCAGGCAGCAATCGGGAGGGTTCTGCCCTGTCCTCAGCTCTCACAGGGAAGCATGTCTTGAAGCCAGCTGTCAACTAGCTGCATTCCTATGGCAGTGAGAAGGTAGCAGTATTCTGAGTCAGGAGGTTCCAAGATTACCAGTCTACTGCACCTGGGGATACCCTCCAGGTCTGCATTGTTACCCTGCGTCTCAGAAGCCTCTGGCAAACGTCTCTGCTGAAGACCTGCGAAACTTACTCGGCAGGCAGTGTGGAACTGTGAGGGACTGAGGCTGAGCTCAACTCTCAGAAGTAAGATGGTTTTGGACAAGGCGTTCAGCTACCCTCTCATGTATGGAACTTAGTATGTAGCACCAGTCTACCACAGGAATTACTAGGAAATCGCTGAACTGAGCTTGGAGGCACTAGTCTTGTGTGTCGGGTGATTCCAATTACCTCTCCCAGCACTTCCGTCAAACAGCGAGCCTAGGCCTTTTAGAAGCCAAGGGTACCAGCAGGCTGGATGTGGAGGTACAGGCCATAAGCTCAACTCTCAGAAGTGTGTATGCATGGGAGGCAGATGTCTGCTACCCACTCGGACATGGGAGTTGGAACCTAGCTACACTGTGATTGAAGAAGGCCATTGGAAATCGCTGTATTCAACTCAGATACACGGGAGTTCAGGCCCAGTGCTCACACATGCTTTTCCCGCAACCTCTCCCAGCCACTAACATAAGGATGTTAGCAGCTACTCCTACAGTCAGGCAGGATGCGGGAGGGTTCTGCCCTGTCCTCAGCTCTCACAGGGAAGCATGTCTTGAAGCCAGCTGTCAACTAGCTGCACTCCTAAGGCAGTGAGAATGTAGCAGTACTCTGAGTCAGGAGGTTCCAAGATTACCACTCTACTGCACCTGGAGATACCCTCCAGGTCTGCATTGTTAACTTGTACTCAGAAGTCTCTGGCAATCGTCTCTGGTGAAGACGTGTGAAACTCACTCTGCAGGCAGTGTGGAACTGTGAGGGACTGAGGGTGGGCTCAACTCTCAGAAGTAAGATGCTTTTGGACAAGGCGTTCAGCTACCATCTCACATATGGAACTTAGTATGTAGCACCTATCTACCACAGGAATTACTAGGACATCGTGAATTGAGCTTGGAGGCACTCGTCTTGTGTGCCGGGAGATTCCAATTACCTCTCCCAGCACTTCCGTCAAACAGCGAGCCTAGGCCTTTTAGAAGCCAAGGGTACCAGCAGGCTGGATGTGGAGGTACAGGCCATAAGCTCAACTCTCAGAAGTGTGTACGCATGGGAGGCAGATGTCTGCTACCCGCTCGTACATGGGATTTGGAACCTAGCTACACTCTGGTTGAGGAAAGCCGTTGGAAATCGCTGTATTCAACTCAGATACACGGGAGTTCAGGCCCAGTGCTCACACATGCTTTTCCCGCAACCTCTCCCAGCCACTAACATTAGGATGTTAGCAGCTACTCCTACAGTCAGGCAGCATGCGGGAGGGTTCTGCCCTGTCCTCAGCTCTCTCAGGGAAGCATGTCTTGAAGCCAGCTAGATGTCAACTAGCTGCATTCCTATGGCAGTGAGAAGGTAGCAGTATTCTGAGTCAGGAGGTTCCAAGATTACCAGTCGACTGCACCTGGGGATACCCTCCAGGTCTTCATTGTTACCCTGCGTCTCAGAAGCCTCTGGCAAACGTCTCTGCTGAAGACCTGCGAAACTCACTCTGCAGGCAGTGTGGAACTGTGAGGGACTGAGGCTGAGCTCAACTCTCAGAAGTAAGATGGTTTTGGACAAGGCGTTCAGCTACCCTCTCATGTATGGAACTTAGTATGTAGCTCCAGTCTACCACAGGAATTACTAGAAAATCGCTGAACTGAGCTTGGAGGCACTAGTTTTGTGTGCCGGGTGATTCCAATTACCTCTCCCAGCACTTCCGTCAAACAGCGAGCCTAGGCCTTTTAGAAGCCAAGGGTACCAGCAAGCTGGATGTGGAGGTACAGGCCATAAGCTCAACTCTCAGAAGTGTATATGCATGGGAGGCAGATGTCTGCTACCCACTCGGACATGGGAGTTGGAAACTAGCTACACTGTGATTGAAGAAGGCCATTGGAAATCGCTGTATTCAACTCAGATACACGGGAGTTCAGGCCCAGTGCTCACACATGCTTTTCCCGCAATCTCTCCCAGCCACTAACATAAGGATGTTAGCAGCTACTCCTACAGTCAGGCAGGATGCGGGAGGGTTCTGCCCTGTCCTCAGCACTCACAGGGAATCATGTCTTGAAGCCAGCTGTCAACTAGCTTCATTCCTATGGCAGTGAGAAGGTAGCAGTACTCTGAGTCAGGAGGTTCCAAGATTATCACTCTACTGCACCTGGAGATACCCTCCAGGTCTGCATTGTTAACTTGTACTCAGAAGCCTCTGGCAATCGTCTCTGGTGAAGACGTGTGAAACTCACTCTGCAGGCAGTGTGGAACTGTGAGGGACTGAGAGTGGGCTCAACTCTCAGAAGTAAGATGCTTGTGGACAAGGCGTTCAGCTACCCTCTCACTTATGGAACTTAGTATGTAGCACCAGTCTACCACAGGAATTACTAGGAAATCGGTGAACTGAGCTTGGAGGCACTAGTCTTGTGTGCCGGGTGATTCCAATTACCTCTCCCAGCACTTCTGTCAAACAGCGAGCCTAGGCCTTTTAGAAGCCAAGGGTACCAGCAGGCTGGATGTGGAGGTACAGGCCATAAGCTCAACTCTCAGAAGTGTATATGCATGGGACGCAGATGTCTGCTACCCACTCGGACATGGGAGTTGGAACCTAGCTACACTGTGATTGAAGAAGGCCATTGGAAATCGCTGTATTCAACTCAGATACACGGGAGTTCAGGCCCAGTGCTCACACATGCTTTTCCCGCAACCTGTCCCAGCCACTAACATAAGGATTTTAGCAGCTACTCCTACAGTCAGGCCGGATGCGAGAGGGTTCTGCCCTGTCCTCAGCTCTCACAGGGAAGCATGTCTTGAAGCCAGCTGTCAACCAGCTGCATTCCTATGGCAGTGAGAAGGTAGCAGTACTCTGAGTCAGGAGGTTCCAAGATTACCACTCTACTGCACCTGGAGATACCCTCCAGGTCTGCATTGTTAACTTGTACTCAGAAGCCTCTGGCAATCGTCTCTGGTGAAGACGTGTGAAACTCACTCTGCAGGCAGTGTGGAAGTGTGAGGGACTGAGGGTGTGCTCAACTCTCAGAAGTAAGATGCTTTTGGACAAGGCGTTCAGCTACCTTCGCACATATGGAACTTAGTATGTAGCACCTGTCTACCACAAGAATTACTGGGAAACCGTGAATTGAGCTTGGAGGCACTCGTCTTGTGTGCCGGGAGATTCCAATTACCTCTCCCAGCACTTCCGTCAAACAGCGAGCCTAGGCCTTTTAGAAGCCAAGGGTACCAGCAGGCTGAATGTGGAGGTACAGGCCATAAGCTCAACTCTCAGAAGTGTGTATGCATGGGAGGTAGATGTCTGCTACCCGCTCGTACATGGGATTTGAACCCAGCTACACTCTGTTTGAGGAAAGCCGTTGGAAATCGCTGTATTCAACTCAGATACACGGGAGTTCAGGCCCAGTGCTCACACATGCTTTTCCCGCAACCTCTCCCAGCCACTAATATTAGGATGTTAGCAGCTACTCCTACAGTCAGGCAGCAATCGGGAGGGTTCTGCCCTGTCCTCAGCTCTCACAGGGAAGCATGTCTTGAAGCCAGCTGTCAACTAGCTGCATTCCTATGGCAGTGAGAAGGTAGCAGTATTCTGAGTCAGGAGGTTCCAAGATTACCAGTCTACTGCACCTGGGGATACCCTCCAGGTCTGCATTGTTACCCTGCGTCTCAGAAGCCTCTGGCAAACGTCTCTGCTGAAGACCTGCGAAACTTACTCGGCAGGCAGTGTGGAACTGTGAGGGACTGAGGCTGAGCTCAACTCTCAGAAGTAAGATGGTTTTGGACAAGGCGTTCAGCTACCCTCTCATGTATGGAACTTAGTATGTAGCACCAGTCTACCACAGGAATTACTAGGAAATCGCTGAACTGAGCTTGGAGGCACTAGTCTTGTGTGTCGGGTGATTCCAATTACCTCTCCCAGCACTTCCGTCAAACAGCGAGCCTAGGCCTTTTAGAAGCCAAGGGTACCAGCAGGCTGGATGTGGAGGTACAGGCCATAAGCTCAACTCTCAGAAGTGTGTATGCATGGGAGGCAGATGTCTGCTACCCACTCGGACATGGGAGTTGGAACCTAGCTACACTGTGATTGAAGAAGGCCATTGGAAATCGCTGTATTCAACTCAGATACACGGGAGTTCAGGCCCAGTGCTCACACATGCTTTTCCCGCAACCTCTCCCAGCCACTAACATAAGGATGTTAGCAGCTACTCCTACAGTCAGGCAGGATGCGGGAGCGTTCTGCCCTGTCCTCAGCTCTCACAGGGAAGCATGTCTTGAAGCCAGCTGTCAACTAGCTGCATTCCTATGGCAGTGAGAAGGTAGCAGTACTCTGAGTCAGGAGGTGACAAGATTACCACTCTACTGCAAGTGGAGATACCCTCCAGGTCTGCATTGTTAACTTGTACTCAGAAGCCTCTGGCAATCGTCTCTGGTGAAGACGTGTGAAACTCACTCTGCAGGCAGTGTGGAACTGTGAGGGACTGAGGGTGGGCTCAACTCTCAGAAGTAAGATGCTTTTGGACAAGGCGTTCAGCTACCATCTCACATATGGAACTTAGTATGTAGCACCTGTCTACCACAAGAATTACTGGGAAATCGTGAATTGAGCTTGGAGGCACTCGTCTTGTGTGCCGGGAGATTCCAATTACCTCTCCCAGCACTTCCGTCAAACAGCGAGCCTAGGCCTTTTAGAAGACAAGGGTACCAGCAGGCTGGATGTGGAGGTACAGGCCATAAGCTCAACTCTCAGAAGTGTGTATGCAGGGGAGGGAGATGTCTGCTACCCGCTCGTACATGGGATTTGGAACCTAGCTACACTCTGGTTGAGGAAAGCCGTTGGAAATCGCTGTATTATACTCAGATATACGGGAGTTCAGACCCAGTGCTCACACATGCTTTTCCCGCAACCTCTCCCAGCCACTAACATTAGGATGTTAGCAGCTACTCCTACAGTCAGGCAGCATGCGGGAGGGTTCTGCCCTGTCCTCAGCTCTCTCAGGGAAGCATGTCTTGAAGCCAGCTAGCTGTCAACTAGCTGCATTCCTATGGCAGTGAGAAGGTAGCAGTATTCTGAGTCAGGAGGTTCCAAGATTACCAGTCGACTGCACGTGGGGATACCCTCCAGGTCTGCATTGTTACCCTGCGTCTCAGAAGCCTCTGGCAAACGTCTCTGCTGAAGACCTGCGAAACTCACTCGGCAGGCAGTGTGGAACTGTGAGGGACTCTGGCTGAGCTCAGCTCTCAGAAGTAAGATGGTTTTGGACAAGGCGTTCAGCTACCCAATCACGTATGGAACTTAGTATGTAGCACCAGTCTACCACAGGAATTACTAGGAAATCGCGCAACTGAGCTTGGAGGCACTAGTCTTGTGTGCCGGGTGATTCCAATTACCTCTCCCAGCACTTCCGTCAAACAGTGAGCCTAGGCCTTTTAGAAGCCAAGGGTACCAGCAGGCTGGATGTGGAGGTACAGGCCATAAGCTCAACTCTCAGAAGTGTGTATGCATGGGAGGCAGATGTCTGCTACCCACTCGGACATGGGAGTTGGAACCTAGCTACACTGTGATTGAAGAAGGCCATTGGAAATCGCTGTATTCAACTGAGATACACGGGAGTTCAGGCCCAGTGCTCACACATGCTTTTCCCGCAACCTCTCCCAGCCACTAACATAAGGATGTTAGCAGCTACTCCTACAGTCAGGCAGGATGCGGGAGGGTTCTGCCCTGTCCTCAGCTCTCACAGGGAAGCATGTCTTGAAGCCAGCTGTCAACTAGCTGCATTCCTATGGCAGTGAGAAGGTAGCAGTACTCTGAGTCAGGAGGTTCCAAGATTACCACTCTACTGCACCTGGAGATACCCTCCAGGTCTGCATTGTTAACTTGTACTCAGAAGCCTCTGGCAATCGTCTCTGGTGAAGACGTGTGAAACTCACTCTGCAGGCAGTGTGGAACTGTGAGGGACTGAGGATGGGCTCAAGTCTCAGGAGTAAGATGCTTTTGGACAAGGCGTTCAGCTACCATCTCACATATGGAACTTAGTATGTAGCACCTGTCTACCACAAGAATTACTGGGAAATCGTGAATTGAGCTTGGAGGCACTCGTCTTGTGTGCCGGGAGATTCCAATTACCTCTCCCAGCACTTCCGTCAAACAGCGAGCCTAGGCCTTTTAGAAGCCAAGGGTACCAGCAGGCTGGATGTGGAGGTACAGGCCATAAGCTCAACTCTCAGAAGTGTGTATGCATGGGAGGCAGATGTCTGCTACCCGCTCGTACATGGGATATCGAACCTAGCTACACTCTGGTTGAGGAAAGCCGTTGGAAATCGCTGTATTCAACTCAGATACACGGGAGTTCAGGCCCTGTGCTCACACAAGCTTTTCCCGCAACCTCTCCCAGCCACTAACATTAGGATGTTAGCAGCTACTCCTACAGTCAGGCAGCATGCGGGAGGGTTCTGCCCTGTCCTCAGCTCTCTCAGGGAAGCATGTCTTGAAGCCAGCTAGATGTCAACTAGCTGCATTCCTATGGCAGTGAGAAGGTAGCAGTATTCTGAGTCAGGAGGTTCCAAGATTACCAGTCGACTGCACCTGGGGATACCCTCCAGGTCTTCATTGTTACGCTGCGTCTCAGAAGCCTCTGGCAAACGTCTCTGCTGAAGACCTGCGAAACTCACTCTGCAGGCAGTGTGGAACTGTGAGGGACTGAGGCTGAGCTCAACTCTCAGAAGTAAGATGGTTTTGGACAAGGCGTTCAAATACCCTCTCACGTATGGAACTTAGTATGTAGCACCAGTCTACCACAGGAATTACTAGGAAATCGCTGAACTGAGCTTGGAGGCACTAGTCTTGTGTGCCGGGTGATTCCAATTACCTCTCCCAGCACTTCCGTCAAACAGCGAGCCTAGGCCTTTTAGAAGCCAAGGGTACCAGCAGGCTGGATGTGGAGGTACAGGCCATAAGCTCAACTCTCAGAAGTGTGTATGCATGGGAGGCAGATGTCTGCTACCCACTCAGACATGGGAGTTGGAACCTAGCTACACTGTGATTGAAGAAGGCCATTGGAAATCGCTGTATTCAACTCAGATACACGGGAGTTCAGGCCCAGTGCTCACACATGCTTTTCCCGCAACCTCTCCCAGCCACTAATATAAGGATGTTAGCAGCTACTCCTACAGTCAGGCAGGATGCGGGAGGCTTCTGCCCTGTCCTCAGCTCTCACAGGGAAGCATGTCTTGAAGCCAGCTGTCAACTAGCTGCATTCCTATGGCAGTGAGAAGGTAGCAGTACTCTGAGTCAGGAGGTTCCAAGATTACCACTCTACTGCACCTGGAGATACCCTCCAGGTCTGCATTGTTAACTTGTACTCAGAAGCCTCTGGCAATCGTCTCTGGTGAAGACGTGTGAAACTCACTCTGCACGCAGTGTGGAACTGTGAGGGACTGAGGGTGGGCTCAACTCTCAGAAGTAAGATGGTTTTGGACAAGACGTTCAGCTACCCTCTAACGTATGGAACTTAGTATGTAGCACCAGTCTACCACAGGAATTACTAGGAAATCGCTGAACTGAGCTTGGAGGCACTAGTCTTCTGTGCCGGGTGATTCCAATTACCTCTCCCAGCACTTCCATCAAACAGCGAGCCTAAGCCTTTTAGAAGCCAAGGGTACCAGCAGGCTGGATGTGGAGGTACAGGCCATAAGCTCAACTCTCAGAAGTGTGTATGCATGGGAGGCAGATGTCTGCTACCCACTCAGACATGGGAGTTGGAACCTAGCTACACTGTGATTGAAGAAGGCCATTGGAAATCGCTGTATTCAACTCAGATACACGGGAGTTCAGGCCCAGTGCTCACACATGCTTTTCCCGCAACCTCTCCCAGCCACTAACATTAGGATGTTAGCAGCTACTCCTACAGTCAGGCAGCATGGGGGAGGGTTCTGCCCTGTCCTCAGCTCTCTCAGGGAAGCATGTCTTGAAGCCAGCTAGCTGTCAACTAGCTGCATTCCTATGGCAGTGAGAAGGTAGCAGTATTCTGAGTCAGGAGGTTCCAAGATTACCAGTCGACTGCACCTGGGGATACCCTCCAGGTCTGCATTGTTACCCTGCGTCTCAGAAGCCTCTGGCAAACGTCTCTGCTGAAGACCTGCGAAACTCACTCTGCAGGCAGTGTGGAACTGTGAGGGACTGAGGGTGAGCTCCACTCTCAGAAGTAAGATGGTTTTGGACAAGGCGTTCAGCTACCCTCTCACGTATGGAACTTAGTATGTAGCACCAATCTACCACAGGAATTACTAGGAAATCGCTAAACTGAGCTTGGAGGCACTAGTCTTGTGTGCCGGGTGATTCCAATTACCTCTCCCAGCACTTCCGTCAAACAGCGAGCCTAGGCCTTTTAGAAGCCAAGGGTACCAGCAGGCTGGATGTGGAGGTACAGGCCATAAGCTCAACTCTCAGAAGTGTGTATGCATGGGAGGCAGATGTCTGCTACCCGCTCGTACATGGGATTTGGAACCTAGCTACACTCTGGTTGAGGAAAGCCGTTGGAAATCGCTGTATTCAACTCAGATACACGGGAGTTCAGGCCCAGTGCTCACACATGCTTTTCCCGCAACCTCTCCCAGCCACTAACATTAGGATGTTAGCAGCTACTCCTACAGTCAGGCAGCATGCGGGAGGGTTCTGCCCTGTCCTCAGCTCTCTCAGGGAAGCATGTCTTGAAGCCAGCTAGCTGTTAACTAGCTGCATTCCTATGGCAGTGAGAAGGTAGCAGTTTTCTGAGTCAGGAGGTTCCAAGATTACCAGTCGACTGCACCTGCGGATACCCTCCAGGTCTGCATTGTTACCCTGTGTCTCAGAAGCCTCTGGCAAAGGTTTCTGCTGAAGACCTGGGAAACTCACTCTGCAGGCAGTGTGGAACTGTGAGGGACTGAGGCTGAGCTCAACTCTCAGAAGTAAGATGGTTTTGGACAAGGCGTTCAGCTACCCTCTCACGTATGGAACTTAGTATGTAGCACCAGTCTACCACAGGAATTACTAGGAAATCGCTGAACTGAGCTTGGAGGCACTAGTCTTGTGTGCCGGGTGATTCCAATTACCTCTCCCAGCACTTCCGTCAAACAGCGAGCCTAGGCCTTTTAGAAGCCAAGGGTACCAGCAGGCTGGATGTGGAGGTACAGGCCATAAGCTCAACTCTCAGAAGTGTGTATGCATGGGAGGCAGATGTCTGCTACCCACTCGGACATGGGAGTTGGAACCTAGCTACCCTGTGATTGAAGAAGGCCATTGGAAATCGCTGTATTCAACTCAGATAAACGGGAGTTCAGGCCTAGTGCTCACACATGCTTTTCCCGCAACCTCTCCCAGCCACTAACATAAGGATGTTAGCAGCTACTCCTACAGTCAGGAAGGATGCGGGAGGGTACTGCGCTGTCCTCAGCTCTCACAGGGAAGCATGTCTTGAAGCCATCTGTCAACTAGCTGCATTCCTATGGCAGTGAGAAGGTAGCAGTACTCTGAGTCAGGAGGTTCCAACATTACCACTCTACTGCACCTGGTGATACCCTCCAGGTCTGCATTGTTAACTTGTACTCAGAAGCCTCTGGCAATCGTCTCTGGTGAAGACGTGTGAAACTCACTCTGCAGGCAGTGTGGAACTGTGAGAACTGAGGGTGGTCTCAACTCTCAGAAGTAAGATGCTTTTGGACAAGGCGTTCAGCTACCTTCTCACATATGGAACTTAGTATGTAGCACCTGTCTACCACAAGAATTACTGGGAAATCGTGAATTGAGCTTGGAGGCACTAGTCTTGTGTGCCGGGAGATTCCAATTACCTCTCCCAGCACTTCCGTCAAACAGCGAGCCTAGGCCTTTTAGAAGCCAAGGGTACCAGCAGGCTGGATGTGGAGGTACAGGCCATAAGCTCAACTCTCAGAAGTGTGTATGCATGGGAGGCAGATGTCTGCTACCCGCTCGTACATGGGATTTGGAACCTAGCTACACTCTGGTTGAGGAAAGCCGTTGGAAATCGCTGTATTCAACTCAGATACACGGTAGTTCAGGCCCAGTGCTCACACATGCTTTTCCCGCAACCTCTCCCAGCCACTAACATTAGGATGTTAGCAGCTACTCCTACAGTCAGGCAGCATGCGGAAGGGTTCTGCCCTGTCCTCAAGTCTCACAGGGAAGCATGTTTTGAAGCCAGCAGTCAACTAGCTGCATTCCTATGGCAGTGAGAAGGTAGCAGTATTCTGAGTCAGGAGGTTCCAAGATTACCAGTCGACTGCACCTGGGGATACCCTCCAGGTCTGCATTGTTACCCTGTGTCTCAGAAGCCTCTGGCAAAGGTTTCTGCTGAAGACCTGCGAAACTCACTCTGCAGGCAGTGTGGAACTGAGAGGGACTGAGGCTGAGCTCAACTCTCAGAAGTAAGATGGTTTTGGACAAGGCGTTCAGCTACCCTCTCACGTATGGAACTTAGTATGTAGCACCAGTCTACCACAAGAATTACTGGGAAATCGTGAATTGAGCTTGGAGGCACTCGTCTTGTGTGCCGGGTGATTCCAATTACCTCTCCCAGCACTTCCGTCAAACAGCGAGCCTAGGCCTTTTAGAAGCCAAGGGTACCAGCAGGCTGGATGTGGAGGTACAGGCCATAAGCTCAACTCTCAGAAGTGTGTATGCATGGGAGGCAGATGTCTGCTACCCGCTCGTACATGGGATTTGGAACATAGCTACACTCTGGTTGAGGTAAGCCGTTGGAAATCGCTGTATTCAACTCAGATACACGGGAGTTCAGGCCCAGTGCTCACACATGCTTTTCCCGCAACCTCTCCCAGCCACTAACATTAGGATGTTAGCAGCTACTCCTACAGTCAGGCAGCATGCGGGAGGGTTCTGCCCTGTCCTCAGCTCTCTCAGGGAAGCATGTCTTGAAGCCAGTTAGCTGTCAACTAGCTGCATTCCTATGGCAGTGAGAAGGTAGCAGTATTCTGAGTCAGGAGGTTCCAAGATTACCAGTCGACTGCACCTGGGGATACCCTCCAGGTCTGCATTGTTACCCTGCGTCTCAGAAGCCTCTGGCAAACGTCTCTGCTGAAGACCTGCGAAACTCACTCTGCAGGCAGTGTGGAACTGTGAGGGACTGAGGGTGAGCTCCACTCTCAGAAGTAAGATGGTTTTGGACAAGGCGTTCAGCTACCCTCTCACGTATGGAACTTAGTATGTAGCACCAATCTACCACAGGAATTACTAGCAAATCGCTAAACTGAGCTTGGAGGCACTAGTCTTGTGTGCCGGGTGATTCCAATTACCTCTCCCAGCACTTCCGTCAAACAGCGAGCCTAGGCCTTTTAGAAGCCAAGGGTACCAGCAGGCTCGATGTGGAGGTACAGGACATAAGCTCAACTCTCAGAGGTGTATATGCATGTGAGGCAGATGTCTGCTACCCACTCGGACATTGGAGTTGGAACCTAGCTACACTGTGATTGAAGAAGGCCATTGGAAATCGCTGTATTCAACTCAGATACATGGGAGTTCAGGCCCAGTGCTCACACATGCTTTTCCCGCAACCTCTCCCAGCCACTAACATAAGGATGTTAGCAGCTACTCCTACAGTCAGGCAGGATGCGGGAGGGTTCTGCCCTGTCCTCAGCTCTCACAGGGAAGCATGTCTTGAAGCCAGCTGTCAACTAGCTGCATTCCTATGGCAGTGAGAAGGTAGCAGTACTCTGAGTCAGGAGGTTCCAAGATTACCACTCTACTGCACCTGGAGATACCCTCCAGGTCTGCATTGTTAACTTGTACTCAGAAGCCTCTGGCAATCGTCTCTGGTGAAGACGTGTGAAACTCACTCTGCAGGCAGTGTGGAAGTGTGAGGGACTGAGAGTTTGCTCAACTCTCAGAAGTAAGATGGTTTTGGACAAGGCGTTCAGCTACCATCTCACATATGGAACTTAGTATGTAGCACCTGTCTACCACAAGAATTACTGGGAAATAGTGAATTGAGCTTGGAGGCACTCGTCTTGTGTGCCGGGAGATTCCATTTACCTCTCCCAGCACTTCCGTCAAACAGCGAGCCTAGGCCTTTTAGAAGCCAAGGGTACCATCAGGCTGGATGTGGAGGTACAGGCCATGAGCTCAACACTCAGAAGTGTGTATGCATGGGAGGCAGATGTCTGCTACCCGCTCGTACATGGGATTTGGAACCTAGCTACATTCTGGTTGAGGAAAGCCGTTGGAAATCGCTGTATTCAACTCAGATACACGGGAGTTCAGGCCCAGTGCTCACACATGCTTTTCCCGAAAACTCTCCCAGCCACTAACATTAGGATGTTAGCAGCTACTCCTACAGTCAGGCAGCATGCGGGAGGGTTCTGCCCTGTCCTCAGCTCTCACAGGGAAGCATGTCTTGAAGCTAGTTGTCAACTAGCTGCATTCCTATGGCACTGAGAAGGTAGCAGTATTCTGAGTCAGGAGGTTCCAAGATTACCAGTCTACTGCACCTGGGGATACCCTCCAGGTCTGCATTGTTACCCTGCGTCTCAGAAGCCTCTGGCAAAGGTTTCTGCTGAAGACCTGGGAAACTCACTCTGCAGGCAGTGTGGAACTGTGAGGGACTGAGGCTGAGCTCAACTCTCAGAAGTAAGATGGTTTTGGACAAGGCGTTCAGCTACCCTCTCACGTATGGAACTTAGTATGTAGCACCAGTCTACCACAGGAATTACTAGGAAATCGCTGAACTGAGCTTGGAGGCACTAGTCTTGTGTGCCGGGTGATTCCAATTACCTCTCCCAGCACTTCCGTCAAACAGCGAGCCTAGGCCTTTTAGAAGCCAAGGGTACCAGCAGGCTGGATGTGGAGGTACAGGCCATAAGCTCAACTCTCAGAAGTGTGTATGCATGGGAGGCAGATGTCTGCTACCCACTCGGACATGGGAGTTGGAACCTAGCTACCCTGTGATTGAAGAAGGCCATTGGAAATCGCTGTATTCAACTCAGATAAACGGGAGTTCAGGCCTAGTGCTCACACATGCTTTTCCCGCAACCTCTCCCAGCCACTAACATAAGGATGTTAGCAGCTACTCCTACAGTCAGGCAGGATGCGGGAGGGTTCTGCGCTGTCCTCAGCTCTCACAGGGAAGCATGTCTTGAAGCCAGCTGTCAACTAGCTGCATTCCTATGGCAGTGAGAAGGTAGCAGTACTCTGAGTCAGGAGGTTCCAAGATTACCACTCTACTGCACCTGGAGATACCCTCCAGGTCTGCATTGTTAACTTGTACTCAGAAGCCTCTGGCAATCGTCTCTGGTGAAGATGTGTGAAACTCACTCTGCAGGCAGTGTGGAACTGTGAGAACTGAGGGTGGTCTCAACTCTCAGAAGTAAGATGCTTTTGGACAAGGCGTTCAGCTACCTTCTCACATATGGAACTTAGTATGTAGCACCTGTCTACCACAAGAATTACTGGCAAATCGTGAATTGAGCTTGGAGGCACTAGTCTTGTGTGCTGGGAGATTCCAATTACCTCTCCCAGCACT
This sequence comes from Canis aureus, assembly GCF_053574225.1. NCBI lineage: Eukaryota > Metazoa > Chordata > Mammalia > Carnivora > Canidae > Canis > Canis aureus. The sequence goes on from NC_135632.1 coordinate 59,996,049, forward strand.
TCCGTCAAACAGCGAGCCTAGGCCTTTTAGAAGCCAAGGGTACCAGCAGGCTGGATGTGGAGGTACAGGCCATAAGCTCAACTCTCAGAAGTGTGTATGCATGGGAGGCAGATGTCTGCTACCCGCTCGTACATGGGATTTGGAACCTAGCTACACTCTGGTTGAGGAAAGCCGTTGGAAATCGCTGTATTCAACTCAGATACACGGTAGTTCAGGCCCAGTGCTCACACATGCTTTTCCCGCAACCTCTCCCAGCCACTAACATTAGGATGTTAGCAGCTACTCCTACAGTCAGGCAGCATGCGGGAGGGTTCTGCCCTGTCCTCAAGTCTCACAGGGAAGCATGTTTTGAAGCCAGCTGTCAACTAGCTGCATTCCTATGGCAGTGAGAAGGTAGCAGTATTCTGAGTCAGGAGGTTCCAAGATTACCAGTCGACTGCACCTGGGGATACCCTCCAGGTCTGCATTGTTACCCTGTGTCTCAGAAGCCTCTGGCAAAGGTTTCTGCTGAAGACCTGCGAAACTCACTCTGCAGGCAGTGTGGAACTGTGAGGGACTGAGGCTGAGCTCAACTCTCAGAAGTAAGATGGTTTTGGACAAGGCGTTCAGCTACCCTCTCACGTATGGAACTTAGTATGTAGCACCAGTCTACCACAAGAATTACTGGGAAATCGTGAATTGAGCTTGGAGGCACTCGTCTTGTGTGCCGGGTGATTCCAATTACTTCTCCCAGCACTTCCGTCAAACAGCGAGCCTAGGCCTTTTAGAAGCCAAGGGTACCAGCAGGCTGGATGTGGAGGTACAGGCCATAAGCTCAACTCTCAGAAGTGTGTATGCATGGGAGGCCGATGTCTGCTACCCGCTCGTACATGGGATTTGGAACATAGCTACACTCTGGTTGAGGAAAGCCGTTGTAAATCGCTGTATTCAACTCAGATACACGGGAGTTCAGGCCCAGTGCTCACACATGCTTTTCCCGCAACCTCTCCCAGCCACTAACATTAGGATGTTAGCAGCTACTCCTACAGTCAGGCAGCATGGGGGAGGGTTCTGCCCTGTCCTCAGCTCTCTCAGGGAAGCATGTCTTGAAGCCAGCTAGCTGTCAACTAGCTGCATTCCTATGGCAGTGAGAAGGTAGCAGTATTCTGAGTCAGGAGGTTCCAAGATTACCAGTCGACTGCACCTGGGGATACCCTCCATGTCTGCATTGTTACCCTGCGTCTCAGAAGCCTCTGGCAAACGTCTCTGCTGAAGACCTGCGAAACTCACTCTGCAGGCAGTGTGGAACTGTGAGGGACTGAGGGTGAGCTCCACTCTCAGAAGTAAGATGGTTTTGGACAAGGCGTTCAGCTACCCTCTCACGTATGGAACTTAGTATGTAGCACCAATCTACCACAGGAATTACTAGCAAATCGCTAAACTGAGCTTGGAGGCACTAGTCTTGTGTGCCGGGTGATTCCAATTACCTCTCCCAGCACTTCCGTCAAACAGCGAGCCTAGGCCTTTTAGAAGCCAAGGGTACCAGCAGGCTGGATGTGGAGGTACAGGCCATAAGCTCAACTCTCAGAAGTGTGTATGCATGGGAGGCAGATGTCTGCTACCCGCTCGTACATGGGATTTGGAACCTAGCTACACTCTGGTTGAGGAAAGCCTTTGGAAATCGCTGTATTCAACTCAGATACACGGGAGTTCAGGCCCAGTGCTCACACATGCTTTTCCCGCAACCTCTCCCAGCCACTAACATTAGGATGTTAGCAGCTACTCCTACAGTCAGGCAGCATGCGGGAGGGTTCTGCCCTGTCCTCAGCTCTCTCAGGGAAGCATGTCTTGAAGCCAGCTAGCTGTCAACTAGCTGCATTCCTATGGCAGTGAGAAAGTAGCAGTATTCTGAGTCAGGAGGTTCCAAGATTACCAGTCGACGGCACCTGCGGATACCCTCCAGGTCTGCATTGTTACCCTGTGTCTCAGAAGCCTCTGGCAAAGGTTTCTGCTGAAGACCTGGGAAACTCACTCTGCAGGCAGTGTGGAACTGTGAGGGACTGAGGCTGAGCTCAACTCTCAGAAGTAAGATGGTTTTGGACAAGGCGTTCAGCTACCCTCTCACGTATGGAACTTAGTATGTAGCACCAGTCTACCACAGGAATTACTAGGAAATCGCTGAACTGAGCTTGGAGGCACTAGTCTTGTGTGCCGGGTGATTCCAATTACCTCTCCCAGCACTTCCGTCAAACAGCGAGCCTATGCCTTTTAGAAGCCAAGGGTACAAGCAGGCTGGATGTGGAGGTATAGGCCATAAGCTCAACTCTCAGAAGTGTGTATGCATGGGAGGCAGATGTCTGCTACCCACTCAGACATGGGAGTTGGAACATAGCTACACTGTGATTGAAGAAGGCCATTGGAAATCGCTGTATTCAACTCAGATACACGGGAGTTCAGGCCCAGTGCTCACACATGCTTTTCCCGCAACCTCTCCCAGCCACTAACATAAGGATGTTAGCAGTTACTCCTACAGTCAGGCAGGATGCGGGAGGGTTCTGCGCTGTCCTCAGCTCTCACAGGGAAGCATGTCCTGAAGCCAGCTGTCAACTAGCTGCATTCCTATGGCAGTGAGAAGGTAGCAGTACTCTGAGTCAGGAGGTTCCAAGATTACCACTCTACTGCACCTGGAGATACCCTCCAGGTCTGCATTGTTAACTTGTACTCAGAAGCCTCTGGCAATCGTCTCTGGTGAAGACGTGTGAAACTCACTCTGCAGGCAGTGTGGAACTGTGAGGGACTGAGGGTGAGCTCAACTCTCAGAAGTAAGATGCTTTGGACAAGGCGTTCAGCTACCTTCTCACATATGGAAGTTAGTATGTAGCACCTGTCTACCACAAGAATTACTGGGAAATCGTGAATTGAGTTTGGAGGCACTCGTCTTGTGTGCCGGGAGATTCCAATTACCTCTCCCAGCACTTCCGTCAAACAGCGAGCCTAGGCATTTTAGAAGCCAAGGGTACCAGCAGGCTGGATGTGGAGGTACAGGCCATAAGCTCAACTCTCAGAAGTGTGTATGCATGGGAGGCAGATGTCTGCTACCCGCTCGTACATGGGATTTGGAACCTAGCTACACTCTGGTTGAGGAAAGCCGTTGGAAATCGCTGTATTCAACTCAGATACACGGGAGTTCAGGCCCAGTGCTCACACATGCTTTTCCCGCAACCTCTCCCAGCCACTAACATTAGGATGTTAGCAGCTTCTCCTACAGTCAGGCAGCATGCGGGAGGGTTCTGCCCTGTCGTCAGCTCTCACAGGGAAGCATGTCTTGAAGCATGCTGTCAACTAGCTGCATTCCTATGGCAGTGAGAAGGTAGCAGTATTCTGAGTCAGGAGGTTCCAAGATTACCAGTCGACTGCACCTGGGGATACCCTCCAGGTCTGCATTGTTACCCTGCGTCTCAGAAGCCTCTGTCAAACGTCTCTGCTGAAGACCTGCGGAACTCACTCTGCAGGCAGTGTGGAACTGTGACGGACTGAGGGTGAGCTCAACTCTCAGAACTAAGATGGTTTTGGACAAGGCGTTCAGCTACCCTCTCACGTATGGAACTTAGTATGTAGCACCAGTCTACCACAGGAATTATTAGGAAATCGCTCAACTGAGCTTGGAGGCAATAGTCTTGTGTGCCGTGTGATTCCAATTACCCCTCCCAGCACTTCCGTCAAACAGCGAGCCTAGGCCTTTTAGAAGCCAAGGGTACCAGCAGGCTGGATGTGGAGGTACAGGCAATAAGCTCAACTCTCAGAAGTGTGTATGCACGGGAGGCAGATGTCTGCTACCCACTCGGACATGGGAGTTGGAACCTAGCTACACTGTGATTGAAGAAGGCCATTGGAAATCGCTGTATTCAACTCAGATACACGGGAGTTCAGGCTTAGTGCTCACACATGCTTTTACCGCAACCTCTCCCAGCCACTAACATAAGGAGGTTAGCAGCTACTCCTACAGTCAGGCAGGATGCGGGAGGGTTCTGCCCTGTCCTCAGCTCTCACAGGGAAGCATGTCTTGAAGCCAGCTGTCAACTAGCTGCATTCCTATGGCAGTGAGAAGGTAGCAGTACTCTGAGTCAGGAGGTTCCAAGATTACCACTCTACTGCACCTGGAGATACCCTCCAGGTCTGCATTGTTAACTTGTACTCAGAAGCCTCTGGCAATCGTCTCTGGTGAAGACGTGTGAAACTCACTCTGCAGGCAGTGTGGAACTGTGAGGGACTGAGGGTGGGCTCAACTCTCAGAAGTAAGATGCTTTTGGACAAGGCGTTCAGCTACCATCTCACATATGGAACTTAGTATGTAGCACCTGTCTACCACAAGAATTACTGGGAAATCGTGAATTGAGCTTGGAGGCACTCGTCTTGTGTGCCGGGAGATTCCAATTACCTCTCCCAGCACTTCCGTCAAACAGCGAGCCTAGGCCTTTTAGAAGCCAAGGGTACCAGCAGGCTGGATGTGGAGGTACAGGCCATAAGCTCAACTCTCAGAAGTGTGTATGCATGGGAGGCAGATGTCTGCTACCCACTCGGACATGGGAGTTTGAACCTAGCTACACTGTGATTGAAGAAGGCCATTGGAAATCGCTGTATTCAACTCAGATACACGGGAGTTCAGGCCCAGTGCTCACACATGCTTTTCCCGCAATCTCTCCCAGCCACTAACATAAGGATGTTAGCAGCTACTCCTACAGTCAGGCAGGATGCGGGAGGGTTCTGCCCTGTCCTCAGCTCTCACAGGGAAGCATGTCTTGAAGCCAGCTGTCAACTAGCTGCATTCCTATGGCAGTGAAAAGATAGCAGTATTCTGAGTCAGGAGGTTCCAAGATTACCAGTCGACTGCTCCTGGGGATACCCTCCAGGTCTACATTGTTACCCTGCGTCTCAGAAGCCTCTGGCAAACGTCTCTGCTGAAGACCTGCAAAACTCACTCTGCAGGCACTGTGGAACTGTGAGGGACTGAGGCTGAGCTCAACTCTCAGAAGTAAGATGGTTTTGGACAAGGCGTTCAGCTACCCTCTCACGTATGGAACTTAGTATGTAGCACCAGTCTACCACAGGAATTACTAGGAAATCGCTGAACTGAGCTTGGAGGCACTAGTCTTGTGTGCCGGGTGTTTCCAATTACCTCTCCCAGCACTTCCGTTAAACAGGGAGCCTAGGCCTTTTAGAAGCCAAGGGTACCAGCAGGCTGGATGTGGAGGTACAGGCCATAAGCTCAACTCTCAGAAGTGTGTATGCATGGGAGGCAGATGTCTGCTACCCACTCGGACATGGGAGTTGGAACCTAGCTACACTGTGATTGAAGAAGTCCATTGGAAATCGCTGTATTCAACTCAGATACACGGGAGTTCAGGCCCAGTGCTCACACATGCTTTTCCCGTAACCTCTCCCAGCCACTAACATAAGGATGTTAGCAGTTACTCCTACAGTCAGGCAGGATGCGGGAGGGTTCTGCGCTGTCCTCAGCTCTCACAGGGAAGCATGTCCTGAAGCCAGCTGTCAACTAGCTGCATTCTGTGGCAGTGAGAAGGTAGCAGTACTCTGAGTCAGGAGGTTCCAAGATTACCACTCTACTGCACCTGGAGATACCCTCCAGGTCTGCATTGTTAACTTGTACTCAGAAGCCTCTGGCAATCGTCTCTGGTGAAGACGTGTGAAACTCACTCTGCAGGCAGTGTGGAACTGTGAGGGACTGAGGGTGAGCTCAACTCTCAGAAGTAAGATGCTTTGGACAAGGCGTTCAGCTACCTTCTCACATATGGAAGTTAGTATGTAGCACCTGTCTACCACAAGAATTACTGGGAAATCGTGAATTGAGCTTGGAGGCACTCGTCTTGTGTGCCGGGATATTCCAATTACCTCTCCCAGCACTTCCGTCAAACAGCGAGCCTAGGCCTTTTAGAAGCCAAGGGTACCAGCAGGCTGGATGTGGAGGTACAGGCCATAAGCTCAACTCTCAGAAGTGTGTATGCATGGGAGGCAGATGTCTGCTACCCGCTCGTACATGGGATTTGGAACCTAGCTACACAGTGACTGAAGAAGGCCATTGGAAATCGCTGTATTCAACTGAGATACACGGGAGTTCAGGCCCAGTGCTCACACATGCTTTTCCCGCAACCTCTCCCAGCCACTAACATAAGGATGTTAGCAGCTACTCCTACAGTCAGGCAGGATGCGGGAGGGTTCTGCCCTGTCCTCAGCTCTCACAGGGAAGCATGTCTTGAAGCCAGCTGTCAACTAGCTGCATTCCTATGGCAGTGAGAAGGTAGCAGTATTCTGAGTCAGGAGGTTCCAAGATTACCAGTCGACTGCACCTGGGGATACCCTCACGGTCTTCATTGTTACCCTGCGTCTCAGAAGCCTCTGGCAAACGTCTCTGCTGAAGACCTGCGAAACTCACTCTGCAGGCAGTGTGGAACTCTGAGGGACTGAGGCTGAGCTCAACTCTCAGAAGTAAGATGGTTTTGGACAAGGCGTTCAGCTACACTCTCACGTATGGAACTTAGTATGTAGCACCAGTCTACCACAGGAATTACTAGGAAATCGCTGAACTGAGCTTGGAGGCAGTAGTCTTGTGTCCTGGGTGATTCCAATTACCTCTCCCAGCACTTCCGTCAAACAGCGAGCCTAGGCCTTTTAGAAGCCAAGGGTACCAGCAGGCTGGATGTGGAGGTACAGGCCATAAGCTCAACTCTCAGAAGTGTGTATGCATGGGAGGCAGATGTCTGCAACCCACTCGGACATGGGAGTTGGAACCTAGCTACACTGTGATTGAAGAAGGCCATTGGAAATCGCTGTATTCAACTCAGATACACGGGAGTTCAGGCCCAGTGCTCACACATGCTTTTCCCGCAACCTCTCCCAGCCACTAACATAAGGATGTTAGCAGCTACTCCTACAGTCAGGCAGGATGCGGGAGGGTTCTGCCCTGTCCTCAGGTCTCACAGGGAAGCATGTCTTGAAGCCAGCTGTCAACTAGCTGCATTCCTATGGCAGTGAGAATGTAGCAGTACCCTGAGTCAGGAGGTTCCAAGATTACCACTCTACTGCACCTCCAGGTTTGCATTGTTAACTTGTACTCAGAAGCCTTTGGTAATCGTCTCTGGTGAAGACGTGTGAAACTCACTCTGCAGGCAGTGTGGAACTGTGAGGGACTGAGCGTGTGCTCAACTCTCAGAAGTAAGATGCTTTTGGACAAGGCGTTCAGCTACCATCTCACATATGGAACTTAGTATGTAGCACCTGTCTACCACAAGAATTACTGGGAAATCGTGAATTGAGCTTGGAGGCACTCGTCTTGTGTGCCGGGAGATTCCAATTACCTCTCCCAGCACTTCCGTCAAACAGCGAGCCTAGGCCTTTTAGAAGCCAAGGGTACCAGCAGGCTGGATGTGGAGGTACAGGCCATAAGCTCAACTCTCAGAAGTGTGTATGCATGGGAGGCAGATGTCTGCTACCCGCTCGTACATGGGATTTGGAACCTAGCTACACTCTGGTTGAGGAAAGTCGTTGGAAATCGCTGTATTCAACTCAGATACACGGGAGTTTAGGACCAGTGCTCACACATGCTTTTCCCGCAACCTCTCCCAGCCACAAACATTAGGATGTTAGCAGCTAATCCTACAGTCAGGCAGCATGCGGGAGGGATCTGCCCTGTCCTCAGCTCTCACAGGGAAGCATGTCTTGAAGCCAGCTGTCAACTAGCTGCATTACTATGGCAGTGAGAAGGTAGCAGTACTCTGAGTCAGGAGGTTCCAAGATTACCAGTCGACTGCACCTGGAGATACCCTCCAGGTCTGCATTGTTAACTTGTACTCAGAAGCCTCTGGCAATCGTCTCTGGTGAAGACGTGTGAAACTCACTCTGCAGGCAGTGTGGAACTGTGAGGGACTGAGGGTGGGCTCAACTCTCAGAAGTAAGATGCTTTTGGACAAGGCGTTCAGCTACCATCTCACATATGGAACTTAGTATGTAGCACATGTCTACCACAAGAATTACTGGGAAATCGTGAATTGAGCTTGGAGGCACTCGTCTTGTGTGCCGGGAGATTCCAATTACCTCTCCCAGCACTTCCGTCAAACAGCGAGCCTAGGCCTTTTAGAAGCCAAGGGTACCAGCAGGCTGGATGTGGAGGTACAGGCCATAAGCTCAACTCTCAGAAGTGTGTATGCATGGGAGGCAGATGTCTGCTACCCGCTCGTACATGGGATTTGGAACCTAGCTACACTCTGGTTGAGGAAAGCCGTTGGAAATCGCTGTATTCAACTCAGATACACGGGAGTTCAGGCCCAGTGCTCACACATGCTTTTCCCGCAACCTCTCCCAGCCACTAACATTAGGATGTTAGCAGCTAATCCTACAGTCAGGCAGGATGCGGGAGGGTTCTGCCCTGTCCTCAGCTCTCTCAGGGAAGCATGTCTTGAAGCCAGCTAGCTGTCAACTAGCTGCATTCCTATGGCAGTGAGAAGGTAGCAGTATTCTGAGTCAGGAGGTTCCAAGATTACCAGTCGACTGCACCTGGAGATACCCTCCAGGTCTGCATTGTTAACTTGTACTCAGAAGCCTCTGGCAATCGTCTCTGGTGAAGACGTGTGAAACTCACTCTGCAGGCAGTGTGCAACTGTGAGGGACTGAGGGTGGGCTCAACTCTCAGAAGTAAGATGGTTTTGGACAAGGCGTTCAGCTACCCTCTCACGTATGGAACTTAGTATGTAGCACCAGTCTACCACAGGAATTACTAGGAAATCGCTGAACTGAGCTTGGAGGCACTAGTCTTGTGTGCCGGGTGTTTCCAATTACCTCTCCCAGCACTTCCGTTAAACAGGGAGCCTAGGCCTTTTAGAAGCCAAGGGTACCAGCAGGCTGGATGTGGAGGTACAGGCCATAAGCTCAACTCTCAGAAGTGTGTATGCATGGGAGGCAGATGTCTGCTACCCACTCGGACATGGGAGTTGGAACCTAGCTACACTGTGATTGAAGAAGTCCATTGGAAATCGCTGTATTCAACTCAGATACACGGGAGTTCAGGCCCAGTGCTCACACATGCTTTTCCCGTAACCTCTCCCAGCCACTAACATAAGGATGTTAGCAGTTACTCCTACAGTCAGGCAGGATGCGGGAGGGTTCTGCGCTGTCCTCAGCTCTCACAGGGAAGCATGTCCTGAAGCCAGCTGTCAACTAGCTGCATTCCTATGGCAGTGAGAAGGTAGCAGTACTCTGAGTCAGGAGGTTCCAAGATTACCACTCTACTGCACCTGGAGATACCCTCCAGGTCTGCATTGTTAACTTGTACTCAGAAGCCTCTGGCAATCGTCTCTGGTGAAGACGTGTGAAACTCACTCTGCAGGCAGTGTGGAACTGTGAGGGACTGAGGGTGAGCTCAACTCTCAGAAGTAAGATGCTTTGGACAAGGCGTTCAGCTACCTTCTCACATATGGAAGTTAGTATGTAGCACCTGTCTACCACAAGAATTACTGGGAAATCGTGAATTGAGCTTGGAGGCACTCGTCTTGTGTGCCGGGATATTCCAATTACCTCTCCCAGCACTTCCGTCAAACAGCGAGCCTAGGCCTTTTAGAAGCCAAGGGTACCAGCAGGCTGGATGTGGAGGTACAGGCCATAAGCTCAACTCTCAGAAGTGTGTATGCATGGGAGGCAGATGTCTGCTACCCGCTCGTACATGGGATTTGGAACCTAGCTACACAGTGACTGAAGAAGGCCATTGGAAATCGCTGTATTCAACTGAGATACACGGGAGTTCAGGCCCAGTGCTCACACATGCTTTTCCCGCAACCTCTCCCAGCCACTAACATAAGGATGTTAGCAGCTACTCCTACAGTCAGGCAGGATGCGGGAGGGTTCTGCCCTGTCCTCAGCTCTCACAGGGAAGCATGTCTTGAAGCCAGCTGTCAACTAGCTGCATTCCTATGGCAGTGAGAAGGTAGCAGTATTCTGAGTCAGGAGGTTCCAAGATTACCAGTCGACTGCACCTGGGGATACCCTCACGGTCTTCATTGTTACCCTGCGTCTCAGAAGCCTCTGGCAAACGTCTCTGCTGAAGACCTGCGAAACTCACTCTGCAGGCAGTGTGGAACTCTGAGGGACTGAGGCTGAGCTCAACTCTCAGAAGTAAGATGGTTTTGGACAAGGCGTTCAGCTACACTCTCACGTATGGAACTTAGTATGTAGCACCAGTCTACCACAGGAATTACTAGGAAATCGCTGAACTGAGCTTGGAGGCAGTAGTCTTGTGTCCTGGGTGATTCCAATTACCTCTCCCAGCACTTCCGTCAAACAGCGAGCCTAGGCCTTTTAGAAGCCAAGGGTACCAGCAGGCTGGATGTGGAGGTACAGGCCATAAGCTCAACTCTCAGAAGTGTGTATGCATGGGAGGCAGATGTCTCCAACCCACTCGGACATGGGAGTTGGAACCTAGCTACACTGTGATTGAAGAAGGCCATTGGAAATCGCTGTATTCAACTCAGATACACGGGAGTTCAGGCCCAGTGCTCACACATGCTTTTCCCGCAACCTCTCCCAGCCACTAACATAAGGATGTTAGCAGCTACTCCTACAGTCAGGCAGGATGCGGGAGGGTTCTGCCCTGTCCTCAGGTCTCACAGGGAAGCATGTCTTGAAGCCTGCTAGCTGTCAACTAGCTGCATTCCTATGGCAGTGAGAAGGTAGCAGTATTCTGAGTCAGGAGGTTCCAAGATTACCAGTCTACTGCACCTGGGGATACCCTCCACGTCTGCATTGTTACCCTGCGTCTCAGAAGAGTCTGGCAAACGTCTCTGCTGAAGACCTGCGAAACTCACTCTGCAGGCAGTGTGGAACTGTGAGGGACTGAGGCTGAGCTCAACTCTCAGAAGTAAGATGGTTTTGGACAAGGCGTTCAGCTACCCTCTCACGTATGGAACTTACTATGTAGCACCAGTCTACCACAGGAATTACTAGGAAATCGCTGAACTGAGCTTGGAGGCACTAGTCTTGTGTGCCGGGTGATTCCAATTACCTCTCCCAGCACTTCCGTCAAACAGCGAGCCTAGGCCTTTTAGAAGCCAAGGGTACCAGCAGGCTGGATGTGGAGGTACAGGCCATAAGCTCAACTCTCAGAAGTGTGTATGCATGGGAGGCAGATGTCTGCTACCCACTCCGACATGGGAGTTGGAACCTAGCTACACTGTGATTGAAGAAGGCCTTTGGAAATCGCTGTATTCAACTCAGATACACGGGAGTTCAGGCCCAGTGCTCACACATGCTTTTCCCGCAACCTCTCCCAGCCACTAACATAAGGATGTTAGCAGCTACTCCTACAGTCAGGCAGGATGCGGGAGGGTTCTGCCCTGTCCTCAGCTCTCACAGGGAAGCATGTCTTGAAGCCAGCTGTCAACTAGCTGCATTCCTATGGCAGTGAGAATGTAGCAGTACTCTGAGTCAGGAGGTTCCAAGATTACCACTCTACTGCACCTGGAGATACCCTCCAGGTCTGCATTGTTAACTTGTACTCAGAAGCCTCTGGCAATCGTCTCTGGTGAAGACGTGTGAAACTCACTCTGCAGGCAGTGTGGAACTGTGAGGGACTGAGGGTCGGCTCAACTCTCAGAAGTAAGATGCTTTTGGACAAGGCGTTCAGCTACCATCTCACATATGGAACTTAGTATGTAGCACCTGTCTACCACAAGAATTACTGGGAAATCGTGAATTGAGCTTGGAGGCACTCGTCTTGTGTGCCGGGAGATTCCAATTACCTCTCCCAGCACTTCCGTCAAACAGCGAGCCTAGGCCTTTTAGAAGCCAAGGGTACCAGCAGGCTGGATGTGGAGTTACAGGCCATAAGCTCAACTCTCAGAAGTGTGTATGCATGGGAGGCAGATGTCTGCTACCCACTCGGACATGGGAGTTGGAACCTAGCTACACTGTGATTGAAGAAGGCCATTGGAAATCGCTGTATTCAACTCAGATACACGGGAGTTCAGGCCCAGTGCTCACACATGCTTTTCCCGCAACCTCTCCCAGCCACTAACATAAGGATGTTAGCAGCTACTCCTACAGTCAGGCAGGATGCGGGAGGGTTCTGCCCTGTCCTCAGCTCTCACAGGGAAGCATGTCTTGAAGCCAGCTAGCTGTCAACTAGCTGCATTCCTATGGCAGTGAGAAGGTAGCAGTATTCTGAGTCAGGAGGTTCCAAGATTACCAGTCTACTGCACCTGGGGATACCCTCCAGGTCTGCATTGTTACCCTGCGTCTCAGAAGCCTCTGGCAAACGTCTCTGCTGAAGTCCTGCGAAACTCACTCTGCAGGCAGTGTGGAACTGTGAGGGACTGAGGGTGAGCTCAACTCTCAGAAGTAAGATGGTTTTCGACAAGGCGTTCAACTACTCCCTCACGTATGGAACTTAGTATGTAGCACCAGTCTACCACAGGAATTACTAGGAAATCGCTGAACTGAGCTTGGAGGCACTAGTCTTGTGTGCCGGGTGATTCCAATTACCTCTCCCAGCACTTCCGTCAAACAGCGAGCCTAGGCCTTTTAGAAGCCAAGGGTACCAGCAGGCTGGATGTGGAGTTACAGGCCATAAGTTCAACTGTCAGACGTGTATATGCATGGGAGGCAGATGTCTGCTACCTACTCGGACATGGGAGTTGGAACCTAGCTACAGTGTGATTGAAGAAGGCCATTGGAAATCGCTGTATTCAACTCAGATACACGGGAGTTCAGGCCCAGTGCTCACACATGCTTTTCCCGCAATCTCTCCGAGCCACTAACATAAGGATGTTAGCAGCTACTCCTACAGTCAGGCAGGATGCGGGAGGGTTCTGCCCTGTCCTCAGCTCTCACAGGGAAGCATGTCTTGAAGCCAGCTGTCAACTAGCTGCATTCATATGGCAGTGAGAAGGTAGCAGTATTCTGAGTCAGGAGGTTCCAAGATTACCAGTCGACTGCACCTGGGGATACCCTCCAGGTCTGCATTGTTACCCTGCGTCTCAGAAGCCTCTGTCAAACGTCTCTGCTGAAGACCTGCGAAACTCTCTCTGCAGGCAGTGTGGAACTGTGAGGGACTGAGGGTGGGCTCAACTCTCAGAAGTAAGATGGTTTTGGACAAGGCGTTCAGCTACCCTCTCACGTATGGAACTTACTATGTAGCACCAGTCTACCACAGGAATTACTAGGAAATCGCTGAACTGAGCTTGGAGGCACTAGTCTTGTGTGCCGGGTGATTCCAATTACCTCTCCCAGCACTTCCGTCAAACAGCGAGCCTAGGCCTTTTAGAAGCCAAGGGTACCAGCAGGCTGGATGTGGAGGTACAGGCCATAAGCTCAACTCTCAGAAGTGTGTATGCATCGGAGGCAGATGTCTGCTACCCACTCGGACATGGGAGTTGGAACCTAGCTACACTGTGATTGAAGAAGGCCTTTGGAAATCGCTGTATTCAACTCAGATACACGGGAGTTCAGGCCCAGTGCTCACACATGCTTTTCCCGCAACCTCTCCCAGCCACTAACATAAGGATGTTAGCAGCTACTCCTACAGTCAGGCAGGATGCGGGAGGGTTCTGCCCTGTCCTCAGCTCTTACAGGGAAGCATGTCTTGAAGCCAGCTGTCAACTAGCTGCATTCCTATGGCAGTGAGAATGTAGCAGTACTCTGAGTCAGGAGGTTCCAAGATTACCACTCTACTGCACCTGGAGATACCCTCCAGGTCTGCATTGTTAACTTGTACTCAGAAGCCTCTGGCAATCGTCTCTGGTGAAGACGTGTGAAACTCACTCTGCAGGCAGTGTGGAACTGTGAGGGACTGAGGGTGGGCTCAACTCTCAGAAGTAAGATGCTTTTGGACAAGGCGTTCAGCTACCATCTCACATATGGAACTTAGTATGTAGCACCTGTCTACCACAAGAATTACTGGGAAATCGTGAATTGAGCTTGGAGGCACTCGTCTTGTGTGCCGGGAGATTCCAATTACCTCTCCCAGCACTCCCGTCAAACATTGAGCCTAGGCCTTTTAGAAGCCAAGTGTACCAGCAGGCTGGATGTGGAGTTATAGGCCATAAGCTCAACTCTCAGAAGTGTGTATGCATGGGAGGCAGATGTCTGCTACCCACTCGGACATGGGAGTTGGAACCTAGCTACACTGTGATTGAAGAAGGCCATTGGAAATCGCTGTATTCAACTCAGATACACGGGAGTTCAGGCCCAGTGCTCACACATGCTTTTCCCGCAACCTCTCCCAGCCACTAACATAAGGATGTTAGCAGCTACTCCTACAGTCAGGCAGGATGCGGGAGGGTTCTGCCCTGTCCTCAGCTCTCACAGGGAAGCATGTCTTGAAGCCAGCTAGCTGTCAACTAGCTGCATTCCTATGGCAGTGAGAAGGTAGCAGTATTCTGAGTCAGGAGGTTCCAAGATTACCAGTCTACTGCACCTGGGGATACCCTCCAGGTCTGCATTGTTACCCTGCGTCTCAGAAGCCTCTGCAAACGTCTCTGCTGAAGTCCTGCGAAACTCACTCTGCAGGCAGTGTGGAACTGTGAGGGACTGAGGGTGAGCTCAACTCTCAGAAGTAAGATGGTTTTGGACAATGCGTTCAGCTACTCCCTCACGTATGGAACTTAGTATGTAGCACCAGTCTACCACAGGAATTACTAGGAAATCGCTGAACTGAGCTTGGAGGCACTAGTCTTGTGTGCCGGGTGATTCCAATTACCTCTCCCAGCACTTCCGACAAACAGCGAGCCTAGGCCTTTTAGAAGCCAAGGGTACCAGCAGGCTGGATGTGGAGGTACAGGCCATAAGCTCAACTCTCAGAAGTGTGTATGCATGGGCGGCAGATGTCTGCTACCTACTAGGACATGGGAGTTGGAACCTAGCTACAGTGTGATTGAAGAAGGCCATTGGAAATCGCTGTATTCAACTCAGATACACGGGAGTTCAGGCCCAGTGCTCACACATGCTTTTCCCGCAATCTCTCCCAGCCACTAATATAAGGATGTTAGCAGCTACTCCTACAGTCAGGCAGGATGCGGGAGGGTTCTGCCCTGTCCTCAGCTCTCACAGGGAAGCATGTCTTGAAGCCAGCTGTCAACTAGCTGCATTCATATGGCAGTGAGAAGGTATCAGTATTCTGAGTCAGGAGGTTCCAAGATTACCAGTCGACTGCACCTGGGGATACCCTCCAGGTCTGCATTGTTGCCCTGCGTCTCAGAAGCCTCTGGCAAACGTCTCTGCTGAAGACCTGCGAAACTCACTCTGCAGGCAGTGTGGAACTGTGAGGGACTGAGGCTGAGCTCAACTCTCAGAAGTAAGATGGTTTTGGACAAGGCGTTCAGCTACCCTCTCACGTATGGAACTTAGTATGTAGCACCAGTCTACCACAGGAATTACTAGGAAATCGCTGAACTGAGCTTGGTGGCTCTAGTCTTGTGTGCCGGGTGATTCCAATTACCTCTCCCAGCACTTCCGTCAAACAGCGAGCCTAGGCCTTTTAGAAGCCAAGGGTACCAGCAGGCTGGATGTGGAGGTACAGGCCATAAGCTCAACTCTCAGAAGTGTGTATGCATGGGAGGCAGATGTCTGCTACCCACTCGGACATGGGAGTTGGAACCTAGCTACACTGTGATTGAAGAAGGCCATTGGAAATCGCTGTATTCAACTCAGATACACGGGAGTTCAAGCCCAGTGCTCACACATGCTTTTCCCGCAACCTCTCCCAGCCACTAACATAAGGATGTTAGCAGCTACTCCTACAGTCAGGCAGGATGCGGGAGGGTTCTGCCCTGTCCTCAGCTCTCACAGGGAAGCATGTCTTGAAGCCAGCTGTCAACTAGCTGCATTCCTATGGCAGTGAGAAGATAGCAGTACTCTGAGTCAGGAGGTTCCAAGATTACCACTCTACTGCACCACGAGATACCCTCCAGGTCTGCATTGTTAACTTGTACTCAGAAGCCTCTGGCATTCGTCTCTGGTGAAGACGTGTGAAACTCACTCTGCAGGCAGTGTGGAACTGTGAGGGACAGAGGGTGGGCTCCACTCTCAGAAGTAAGATGCTTTTGGACAAGGCGTTCAGCTACCATCTCACATATGGAACTTAGTATGTAGCACCTGTCTACCACAAGAATTACTGGGAAATCGTGAATTAAGCTTGGAGGTACTCGTCTTGTGTGACGGGAGATTCCATTACCTCTCCCAGCACTTCCGCCAAACAGCGAGCCTAGGCCTTTTAGAAGCCAAGGGTACCAGCAGGCTGGATGTGGAGGTACAGGCCATAAGCTCAACTCTCAGAAGTGTGTATGCATGGGAGGCAGATGTCTGCTACCCACTCGGACATGGGAGTTGGAACCTAGCTACACTGTGATTGAAGAAGGCCATTGGAAATCGCTGTATTCAACTCAGATACACGGGAGTTCAGGACCAGTGCTCACACATGCTTTTCCCGCAACCTCTCCCAGCCACTAACATTAGGATGTTAGCAGCTACTCCTACAGTCAGGCAGCATGCGGGAGGGTTCTGCCCTGTCCTCAGCTCTCTCAGGGAAGCATGTCTTGAAGACAGCTAGCTGTCAACTAGCTGAATTCCTATGGCAGCTAGAAGGTAGCAGTATTCTGAGTCAGGAGGTTCCAAGATTACCAGTCGACTGCACCTGGGGATACCCTCCAGGTCTGCATTGTTACCCTGCGTCTCAGAAGCCTCTGGCAAACGTCTCTGCTGAAGACCTGCGAAACTCACTCTGCAGGCAGTGTGGAACTGTGAGGGACTGAGGGTGAGCTCAACTCTCAGAAGTAAGATGGTTTTGGACAAGGCGTTCAGCTACCCTCTCACGTATGGAACTTAGTATGTAGCACCAGTCTATCACAGGTATTACTAGGAAATCGCTGAACTGAGCTTGGAGGCACTAGTCTTGTGTGCCGGGTGATTCCAATTACCACTCCCAGCACTTCCGTCAAACAGCGAGCCTAGGCCTTTTAGAAGCCAAGGGTAACAACAGGCTGGATGTGGAGGTACAGGCCATAAGCTCAACTCTCAGAAGTGTGTATGCATGGGAGGCAGATGTCTGCTACCCATCGGACATGGGAGTTGGAACCTAGCTACACTGTGATTGACGAAGGCCATTGGAAATCGCCGTATTCAACTCAGATACACGGGAGTTCAGGCCCAGTGCTCACACATGCTTTTCCCGCAACCTCTCCCATCCACTAACATAAGGATGTTAGCAGCTACTCCTACAGTCAGGCAGGATGCGGGAGGGTTCTGCCCTGTCCTCAGCTCTCACAGGGAAGCATGTCTTGAAGCCAGCTGTCAACTAACTGCATTCCTATGGCAGTGAGAAGGTAGCAGTACTCTGTGTCAGGAGGTTCCAAGAGTACCACTCTACTGCACCTGGAGATACCCTCCAGGTCTGCATTGTTAACTTGTACTCAGAAGCCTCTGGCAATCGTCTCTGGTGAAGACGTGTGAAACTCACTCTGCAGGCAGTGTGGAACTGTGAGGGACTGAGGGTCGGCTCAACTCTCAGAAGTAAGATGCTTTTGGACAAGGCGTTCAGCTACCATCTCACATATGGAACTTAGTATGTAGCACCTGTCTACCACAAGAATTACTGGGAAATCGTGAATTGAGCTTGGAGGCACTCGTCTTGTGTGCCGGGAGATTCCAATTACCTCTCCCAGCACTTCCGTCAAACAGCGAGCCTAGGCCTTTTAGAAGCCAAGGGTACCAGCAGGCTGGATGTGGAGGTACAGGCCATAAGCTCAACTCTCAGAAGTGTATATGCATGGGAGGCAGATGTCTGCTACTAACTCGGACATGGGAGTTGGAACCTAGCAACACTGTGATTGAAGAAGGCCATTGGAAATCGCTGTATTCAACTCAGATACACGGGAGTTCAGGCCCAGTGCTCACACATGCTTTTCCCGCAACCTCTCCCAGCCACTAACATAAGGATGTTAGCAGCTACTCCTACAGTCAGGCAGGATGCGGGAGGGTTCTGCCCTGTCCTCAGCTCTCACAGGGAAGCATGTCTTGAAGCCAGCTGTCAACTAGCTGCATTCCTATGGCAGTGAGAAGATAGCAGTACTCTGAGTCAGGAAGTTACAAGATTACCACTCTACTGCACCTTGAGATACCCTCCAGGTCTGCATTGTTAACTTGTACTCAGAAGCCTCTGGCAATCGTCTCTGGTGAAGACGTGTGAAACTCACTCTGCAGGCAGTGTGGAACTGTGAGGGACAGAGGGTGGGCTCCACTCTCAGAAGTAAGATGCTTTTGGACAAGGCGTTCAGCTACCATCTCACATATGGAACTTAGTATGTAGCACCTGTCTACCACAAGAATTACTGGGAAATCGTGAATTTAGCTTGGAGGTACTCGTCTTGTGTGACGGGAGATTCCAATTACCTCTCCCAGCACTTCCGTCAAACAGCGAGCCTAGGCCTTTTAGAAGCCAAGGGTACCAGCAGGCTGGATGTGGAGGTACAGGCCATAAGCTCAACTCTCAGAAGTGTGTATGCATGGGAGGCAGATGTCTGCTACCCGCTCGTACATGGGATTTGGAACCTAGCTACACTCTGGTTGAGGAAAGCCGTTGGAAATCGCTGTATTCAACTCAGATACACGGGAGTTCAGGCCCAGTGCTCACACATGCTTTTCCCGCAACCTCTCCCAGCCACTAACATTAGGATGTTAGCAGCTACTCCTACAGTCAGGCAGCATGCGGGAGGGTTCTGCCCTGTCCTCAGCTCTCACAGGGAAGCATGTCTTGAAGCCAGCTGTCAACTAGCTGCATTCCAATGGCACTGAGAAGGTAGCAGTATTCTGAGTCAGGAGGTTCCAAGATTACCAGTCTACTGCACCTGGGGATACCCTCCAGGTCTGCATTGTTACCCTGCGTCTCAGAAGCCTCTGGCAAACGTCTCTGCTGAAGACCTGCGAAACTCACTCTGCAGGCAGTGTGGAACTCTGGGGGACTGAGGGTGAGCTCAACTCTCAGAAGTAAGATGGTTTTGGACAAGGCGTTCAGCTACCCTCTCACGTATGGAACTTATTATGTAGCTCCAGTCTACCACAGGAATTACTAGGAAATCGCTGAACTGAGCTTGGAGGCCCTAGTCTTGTGTGTCGGGTGATTCCAATTACCTCTCCCAGCACCTCCGTCAAACAGTGAGCCTAGGACTTTTAGAAGCCAAGGGTACCAGCAGGCTGGATGTGGAGGTACAGGCCATAAGCTCAACTCTCAGAAGTGTGTATGCATGGGAGGCAGATGTCTGCTACCCACTCGGACATGGGAGTTGGAACCTAGCTACACTGTGATTGAAGAAGGCCATTGGAAATCGCTGTATTCAACTCAGATACACGGGAGTTCAGGCCCAGTGCTCACACATGCTTTTCCCGCAACCTCTCCAGGCCACTAACATAAGGATGTTAGCAGCTACTCCTACAGTCAGGCAGGATGCGGGAGGGTTCTGCGCTGTCCTCAGCTCTCACAGGGAAGCATGTCTTGATGCCAGCTGTCAACTAGCTGCATTCCTATGGCAGTGAGAAGGTAGCAGTACTCTGAGTCAGGAGGTTCCAAGATTACCACTCTACTGCACCTGGAGATATAATCCAGGTCTGCATTGTTAACTTGTACTCAGAAGCCTCTGGCAATCGTCTCTGGTGAAGACGTGTGAAACTCACTCTGCAGGCAGTGTGGAACTGTGAGGGACTGAGGGTGAGCTCAACTCTCAGAAGTAAGATGCTTTTGGACAAGGCGTTCAGCTACCTTCTCACATATGGAACTTAGTATGTAGCACCTGTCTACCACAAGAATTACTGGGAAATCGTGAATTGAGCTTGGAGGCACTCGTCTTGTGTGCCGGGAGATTCCAATTACCTCTCCCAGCACTTCCGTCAAACAGCGAGCCTAGGCCTTTTAGAAGCCAAGGGTACCAGCAGGCTGGATGTGGAGGTACAGGCCATAAGCTCAACTCTCAGAAGTGTGTATGCATGGGAGGCAGATGTCTGCTACCCGCTCGTACATGGGATTTGGAACCTAGCTACACTCTGGTTGAGGAAAGCCGTTGGAAATCGCTGTATTCAACTCAGATACACGGGAGTTCAGGCCCAGTGCTCACACATGCTTTTCCCGCAACCTCTCCCAGCCACTAACATTAGGATGTTAGCAGCTACTCCAACAGTCAGGCAGCATGCGGGAGGGTTCTGCCCTGTCCTCAGCTCTCTCAGGGAAGCATGTCTTGAAGCCAGCTAGCTGTCAACTAGCTGCATTCCTATGGCAGTGAGAATGTAGCAGTATTCTGAGTCAGGAGGTTCCAAGATTACCAGTCGACTGCACCTGGGGATACCCTCCAGGTCTGCATTGTTACCCTGCGTCTCAGAAGCCTCTGGCAAACGTCTCTGCTGATGACCTGCGAAACTCACTCTGCAGGCAGTGTGGAACTGTGAGGGACTGAGGCTGAGCTCAACTCTCAGAAGTAAGATGGTTTTGGACAAGGCGTTCAGCTACACTCTCACGTATGGAACTTAGTATGTAGCACCAGTCTACCACAGGAATTACTAGGAAATATCTGAACTGAGCTTGGAGGCAGTAGTCTTGTGTGCCTGGTGATTCCAATTACCTCTCCCAGCACTTCCGTCAAACAGCGAGCCTAGGCCTTTTAGAAGCCAAGGGTACCAGCAGGCTGGATGTGGAGGTACAGGCCATAAGCTCAACTCTCAGAAGTGTGTATGCATGGGAGGCAGATGTCTGCAACCCACTCGGACATGGGAGTTGGAACCTAGCTACACTGTGATTGAAGAAGGCCATTGGAAATCGCTGTATTCAACTCAGATACACGGGAGTTCAGGCCCAGTGCTCACACATGCTTTTCCCGCAACCTCTCCCAGCCACTAACATAAGGATGTTAGCAGCTACTCCTACAGTCAGGCAGGATGAGGGAGGGTTCTGCGCTGTCCTCAGCTCTCACAGGGAAGCATGTCTTGATGCCAGCTGTCAACTAGCTGCATTCCTATGGCAGTGAGAAGGTAGCAGTACTCTGAGTCAGGAGGTTCCAAGATTACCACTCTACTGCACCTGGAGATATCCTCCAGGTCTGCATTGTTAACTTGTACTCAGAAGACCCTGGCAATCGTCTCTGGTGAAGACGTGTGAAACTCACTCTGCAGGCAGTGTGGAACTGTGAGGGACTGAGGGCGAGCTCAACTCTCAGAAGTAAGATGCTTTTGGACAAGGCGTTCAGCTACCTTCTCACATATGGAACTTAGTATGTAGCACCTGTCTACCACAAGAATTACTGGGAAATCGTGAATTGAGCTTGGAGGCACTCGTCTTGTGTGCCGGGAGATTCCAATTACCTCTTCCAGCACTTCCGTCAAACAGCGAGCCTAGGCCTTTTAGAAGCCAAGGGTACCAGCAGGCTGGATGTGGAGGTACAGGCCATAACCTCAACTCTCAGAATTGTGTATGCATGGGAGGCAGATGTCTGCTACCCGCTCGTACATGGGATTTGGAAACTAGCTACACTCTGGTTGAGGAAAGCCATTGGAAATCGCTGTATTCAACTCAGATACACGGGAGTTCAGGCCCAGTGCTCACACATGCTTTTCCCCCAACCTCTCCCAGCCACTAACATTAGGATGTTAGCAGCTACTCCTACAGTCAGGCAGCATGCGGGAGGGTTCTGCCCTGTCCTCAGCTCTCACAGGGAAGCATGTCTTGAAGCCAGTCGTCAACTAGCTGCATTCCTATGGCAGTGAGAAGGTAGCAGTATTCTGAGTCAGGAGTTTCCAAGATTACCTGTCTACTGCACCTGGGGATACCCTCCAGGTCTGCATTGTTACCCTGCGTCTCAGAAGCCTCTGGCAAACGTCTCTGCTGAAGACCTGCGAAACTCACTCTGCAGGCAGTGTGGAACTGTGAGGGACTGAGGGTGAGCTCAACTCTCAGAAGTAAGATGGTTTTGGACAAGGCGTTCAGCTACCCTCTCACGTATGGAACTTAGTATGTAGCACCAGTCTACCACAGGAATTACTAGGAAATCGCTGAACTGAGCTTGGAGGCACTAGTCTTGTGTGCCGGGTGATTCCAATTACCACTCCCAGCACTTCCGTCAAACAGCGAGCCTAGGCCTTTTAGAAGCCAAGTGTACCAGCAGGCTGGATGTGGAGGTACAGGCCATAAACTCAACTATCAGAAGTGTGTATCCATGGGAGGCAGATGTCTGCTACTAACTCGGACATGGGAGTTGGAACGTAGCAACACTGTGATTGAAGAAGGCCATTGGAAATCGCTGTATTCAACTCAGATACACGGGAGTTCAGGCCCAGTGCTCACACATGCTTTTCCCGCAACCTCTCCCAGCCACTAACATAAGGATGTTAGCAGCTACTCCTACAGTCAGGCAGGATGCGGGAGGGTTCTGCCCTGTCCTCAGCTCTCACAGGGAAGCATGTCTTGAAGCCAGCTGTCAACTAGCTGCATTCCTATGGCAGTGAGAAGATAGCAGTACTCTGAGTCAGGAAGTTCCAAGATTACCACTCTACTGCACCTGGAGATACCCTCCAGGTCTGCATTGTTAACTTGTACTCAGAAGCCTCTGGCAATCGTCTCTGGTGAAGACGTGTGAAACTCACTCTGCAGGCAGTGTGGAACTGTGAGGGACAGAGGGTGGGCTCCACTCTCAGAAGTAAGATGCTTTTGGACAAGGCGTTCAGCTACCATCTCACATATGGAACTTAGTATGTAGCACCTGTCTACCACAAGAATTACTGGGAAATCGTGAATTTAGCTTGGAGGTACTCGTCTTGTGTGACGGGAGATTCCAATTACCTCTCCCAGCACTTCCGTCAAACAGCGAGCCTAGGCCTTTTAGAAGCCAAGGTTACCAGCAAGCTGGATGTGGAGGTACAGGCCATAAGCTCAACTCTCAGAAGTGTGTATGCATGGGAGGCAGATGTCTGCTACCCACTCGGACATGGGAGTTGGAACCTAGCTACACTCTGATTGAAGAAGGCCATTGGAAATCGCTGTATTCAACTCAGATACACGGGAGTTCAGGCCCAGTGCTCACACATGCTTTTCCCGCAATCTCTCCGAGCCACTAACATAAGGATGTTAGCAGCTACTCCTACAGTCAGGCAGGATGCGGGAGGGTTCTGCCCTGTCCTCAGCTCTCACAGGGAAGCATGTCTTGAAGCCAGCTGTCAACTAGCTGCATTCATATGGCAGTGAGAAGGTAGCAGTATTCTGAGTCAGGAGGTTCCAAGATTACCAGTCGACTGCACCTGGGGATACCCTCCAGGTCTGCATTGTTACCCTGCGTCTCAGAAGAGTCTGGCAAACGTCTCTGCTGAAGACCTGCGAAACTCACTCTGCAGGCAGTGTGGAACTGTGAGGGACTGAGGCTGAGCTCAACTCTCAGAAGTAAGATGGTTTTGGACAAGGCGTTCAGCTACCCTCTCACGTATGGAACTTAATATGTAGCACCAGTCTACCACAGGAATTACTAGGAAATCGCTGAACTGAGCTTGGAGGCACTAGTCTTGTGTGCCGGGTGATTCCAATTACCTCTCCCAGCACTTCCGTCAAACAGCGAGCCTAGGCCTTTTAGAAGCCAAGGGTACCAGCAGGCTGGATGTGGAGGTACAGGCCATAAGCTCAACTCTCAGAAGTGTGTATGCATGGGAGGCAGATGTCTGCTACCCACTCGGACATGGGAGTTGGAACCTAGCTACACTGTGATTGAAGAAGGCCTTTGGAAATCGCTGTATTCAACTCAGATACACGGGAGTTCAGGCCCAGTGCTCACACATGCTTATCCCGCAACCTCTCCCAGCCACTAACATAAGGATGTTAGCAGCTACTCCTACAGTCAGGCAGGATGCGGGAGGGTTCTGCCCTGTCCTCAGCTCTCACAGGGAAGCATGTCTTGAAGCCAGCTGTCAACTAGCTGCATTCCTATGGCAGTGAGAATGTAGCAGTACTCTGAGTCAGGAGGTTCCAAGTTTACCACTCTACTGCACCTGGAGATACCCTCCAGGTCTGCATTGTTAACTTGTACTCAGAAGCCTCTGGCAATCGTCTCTGGTGAAGACGTGTGAAACTCACTCTGCAGGCAGTGTGGAACTGTGAGGGACTGAGGGTGGGCTCAACTCTCAGAAGTAAGATGCTTTTGGACAAGGCGTTCAGCTACCATCTCACATATGGAACTTAGTATGTAGCACCTGTCTACCACAAGAATTACTGGGAAATCGTGAATTGAGCTTGGAGGCACTCGTCTTGTGTGCCGGGAGATTCCAATTACCTCTCCCAGCACTTCCGTCAAACATTGAGCCTAGGCCTTTTAGAAGCCAAGGGTACCAGCAGGCTGGATGCGGAGTTACAGGCCATAAGCTCAACTCTCAGAAGTGTGTATGCATGGGAGGCAGATGTCTGCTACCCACTCGGACATGGGAGTTGGAACCTAGCTACACTGTGATTGAAGAAGACCATTGGAAATCGCTGTATTCAACTCAGATACACGGGAGTTCAGGCCCAGTGCTCACACATGCTTTTCCCGCAACCTCTCCCAGCCACTAACATAAGGATGTTAGCAGCTACTCCTACAGTCAGGCAGGATGCGGGAGGGTTCTGCCCTGTCCTCAGCTCTCACAGGGAAGCATGTCTTGAAGCCAGCTAGCTGTCAACTAGCTGCATTCCTATGGCAGTGAGAAGGTAGCAGTATTCTGAGTCAGGAGGTTCCAAGATTACCAGTCGACTGCACCTGGGGATACCCTCCAGGTCTGCATTGTTACCCTGCGTCTCAGAAGCCTCTGGCAAACGTCTCTGCTGAAGTCCTGCGAAACTCACTCTGCAGGCAGTGTGGAACTGTGAGGGACTGAGGGTGAGCTCAACTCTCAGAAGTAAGATGGTTTTGGACAAGGCGTTCAGCTACTCCCTCACGTATGGAACTTAGTATGTAGCACCAGTCTACCACAGGAATTACTAGGAAATCGCTGAACTGAGCTTGGAGGCACTAGTCTTGTGTGCCGGGTGATTCCAATTACCTCTCCCAGCACTTCCGTCAAACAGCGAGCCTAGGCCTTTTAGAAGCCAAGGGTACCAGCAGGCTGGATGTGGAGGTACAGGCCATAAGCTCAACTCTCAGAAGTGTGTATGCATGGGCGGCAGAAGTCTGCTACCTACTAGGACATGGGAGTTGCAACCTAGCTACAGTGTGATTGAAGAAGGCCATTGGAAATCGCTGTATTCAACTCAGATACACGGGAGTTCAGGCCCAGTGCTCACACATGCTTTTCCCGCAATCTCTCCCAGCCACTAACATAAGGATGTTAGCAGCTACTCCTACAGTCAGGCAGGATGCGGGAGGGTTCTGCCCTGTCCTCAGCTCTCACAGGGAAGCATGTCTTGAAGCCAGCTGTCAACTAGCTGCATTCATATGGCAGTGAGAAGGTAGCAGTATTCTGAGTCAGGAGGTTCCAAGATTACCAGTCGACTGCACCTGGGGATACCCTCCAGGTCTGCATTGTTGCCCTGCGTCTCAGAAGCCTCTGGCAAACGTCTCTGCTGAAGACCTGCGAAACTCACTCTGCAGGCAGTGTGGAACTGTGAGGGACTGAGGCTGAGCTCAACTCTCAGAAGTAAGATTGTTTTGGACAAGGCGTTCAGCTACCCTCTCACGTATGGAACTTAGTATGTAGCACCAGTCTACCACAGGAATTACTAGGAAATCGCTGAACTGAGCTTGGAGGCTCTAGTCTTGTGTGCCGGGTGATTCCAATTACCTCTCCCAGCACTTCCGTCAAACAGCGAGCCTAGGCCTTTTAGAAGCCAAGGGTACCAGCAGGCTGGATGTGGAGGTACAGGCCATAAGCTCAACTCTCAGAAGTGTGTATGCATGGGAGGCAGATGTCTGCTACCCACTCGGACATGGGAGTTGGAACCTAGCTACACTGTGATTGAAGAAGGCCATTGGAAATCGCTGTATTCAACTCAGATACACGGGAGTTCAAGCCCAGTGCTCACACATGCTTTTCCCGCAACCTCTCCGAGCCACTAACATAAGGATGTTAGCAGCTACTCCTACAGTCAGGCAGGATGCGGGAGGGTTCTGCCCTGTCCTCAGCTCTCACAGGGAAGCATGTCTTGAAGCCAGCTGTCAACTAGCTGCATTCCTATGGCAGTGAGAAGATAGCAGTACTCTGAGTCAGGAGGTTCCAAGATTACCACTCTACTGCACCACGAGATACCCTCCAGGTCTGCATTGTTAACTTGTACTCAGAAGCCTCTGGCATTCGTCTCTGGTGAAGACGTGTGAAACTCACTCTGCAGGCAGTGTGGAACTGTGAGGCACAGAGGGTGGGCTCCACTCTCAGAAGTAAGATGCTTTTGGACAAGGCGTTCAGCTACCATCTCACATATGGAACTTAGTATGTAGCACCTGTCTACCACAAGAATTACTGGGAAATCGTGAATTAAGCTTGGAGGTACTCGTCTTGTGTGACGGGAGATTCCATTTACCTCTCCCAGCACTTCCGCCAAACAGCGAGCCTAGGCCTTTTAGAAGCCAAGGGTACCAGCAGGCTGGATGTGGAGGTACAGGCCATAAGCTCAACTCTCAGAAGTGTGTATGCATGGGAGGCAGATGTCTGCTACCCACTCGGACATGGGAGTTGGAACCTAGCTACACTGTGATTGAAGAAGGCCATTGGAAATCGCTGTATTCAACTCAGATACACGGGAGTTCAGGCCCAGTGCTCACACATGCTTTTCCCGCAACCTCTCCCAGCCACTAACATTGGATGTTAGCAGCTACTCCTACAGTCAGGCAGCATGCGGGAGGGTTCTGCCCTGTCCTCAGCTCTCTCAGGGAAGCATGTCTTGAAGACAGCTAGCTGTCAACTAGCTGAATTCCTATGGCAGCTAGAAGGTAGCAGTATTCTGAGTCAGGAGGTTCCAAGATTACCAGTCGACTGCACCTGGGGATACCCTCCAGGTCTGCATTGTTACCCTGCGTCTCAGAAGCCTCTGGCAAAGGTTTCTGCTGAAGACCTGGGAAACTCACTCTGCAGGCAGTGTGGAACTGTGAGGGACTGAGGCTGAGCTCAACTCTCAGAAGTAAGATGGTTTTGGACAAGGCGTTCAGCTACCCTCTCACGTATGGAACTTAGTATGTAGCACCAGTCTACCACAGGAATTACTAGGAAATCGCTGAACTGAGCTTGGAGGCACTAGTCTTGTGTGCCGGGTGATTCCAATTACCTCTCCCAGCACTTCCGTCAAACAGCGAGCCTAGGCCTTTTAGAAGCCAAGGGTACCAGCAGGCTGGATGTGGAGGTACAGGCCATAAGCTCAACTCTCAGAAGTGTGTATGCATGGGAGGCAGATGTCTGCTACCCACTCGGACATGGGAGTTGGAACCTAGCTACCCTGTGATTGAAGAAGGCCATTGGAAATCGCTGTATTCAACTCAGATAAACGGGAGTTCAGGCCTAGTGCTCACACATGCTTTTCCCGCAACCTCTCCCAGCCACTAACATAAGGATGTTAGCAGCTACTCCTACAGTCAGGCAGGATGCGGGAGGGTTCTGCGCTGTCCTCAGCTCTCACAGGGAAGCATGTCTTGAAGCCAGCTGTCAACTAGCTGCATTCCTATGGCAGTGAGAAGGTAGCAGTACTCTGAGTCAGGAGGTTCCAAGATTACCACTCTACTGCACCTGGAGATACCCTCCAGGTCTGCATTGTTAACTTGTACTCAGAAGCCTCTGGCAATCGTCTCTGGTGAAGATGTGTGAAACTCACTCTGCAGGCAGTGTGGAACTGTGAGAACTGAGGGTGGTCTCAACTCTCAGAAGTAAGATGCTTTTGGACAAGGCGTTCAGCTACCTTCTCACATATGGAACTTAGTATGTAGCACCTGTCTACCACAAGAATTACTGGCAAATCGTGAATTGAGCTTGGAGGCACTAGTCTTGTGTGCTGGGAGATTCCAATTACCTCTCCCAGCACTTCCGTCAAACAGCGAGCCTAGGCCTTTTAGAAGCCAAGGGTACCAGCAGGCTGGATGTGGAGGTACAGGCCATAAGCTCAACTCTCAGAAGTGTGTATGCATGGGAGGCAGATGTCTGCTACCCGCTCGTACATGGGATTTGGAACCTAGCTACACTCTGGTTGAGGAAAGCCGTTGGAAATCGCTGTATTCAACTCAGATACACGGTAGTTCAGGCCCAGTGCTCACACATGCTTTTCCCGCAACCTCTCCCAGCCACTAACATTAGGATGTTAGCAGCTACTCCTACAGTCAGGCAGCATGCGGGAGGGTTCTGCCCTGTCCTCAAGTCTCACAGGGAAGCATGTTTTGAAGCCAGCTGTCAACTAGCTGCATTCCTATGGCAGTGAGAAGGTAGCAGTATTCTGAGTCAGGAGGTTCCAAGATTACCAGTCGACTGCACCTGGGGATACCCTCCAGGTCTGCATTGTTACCCTGTGTCTCAGAAGCCTCTGGCAAAGGTTTCTGCTGAAGACCTGCGAAACTCACTCTGCAGGCAGTGTGGAACTGTGAGGGACTGAGGCTGAGCTCAACTCTCAGAAGTAAGATGGTTTTGGACAAGGCGTTCAGCTACACTCTCACGTATGGAACTTAGTATGTAGCACCAGTCTACCACAAGAATTACTGGGAAATCGTGAATTGAGCTTGGAGGCACTCGTCTTGTGTGCCGGGTGATTCCAATTACCTCTCCCAGCACTTCCGTCAAACAGCGAGCCTAGGCCTTTTAGAAGCCAAGGGTACCAGCAGGCTGGATGTGGAGGTACAGGCCATAAGCTCAACTCTCAGAAGTGTGTATGCATGGGAGGCAGATGTCTGCTACCCGCTCGTACATGGGATTTGGAACATAGCTACACTCTGGTTGAGGAAAGCCGTTGGAAATCGCTGTATTCAACTCAGATACACGGGAGTTCAGGCCCAGTGCTCACACATGCTTTTCCCGCAACCTCTCCCAGCCACTAACATTAGGATGTTAGCAGCTACTCCTACAGTCAGGCAGCATGGGGGAGGGTTCTGCCCTGTCCTCAGCTCTCTCAGGGAAGCATGTCTTGAAGCCAGCTAGCTGTCAACTAGCTGCATTCCTATGGCAGTGAGAAGGTAGCAGTATTCTGAGTCAGGAGGTTCCAAGATTACCAGTCTACTGCACCTGGGGATACCCTCCAAGTCTGCATTGTTACCCTGCGTCTCAGAAGCCTCTGGCAAACGTCTCTGCTGAAGTCCTGCGAAACTCACTCTGCAGGCAGTGTGGAACTGTGAGGGACTGAGGGTGAGCTCAACTCTCAGAAGTAAGATGGTTTTCGACAAGGCGTTCAACTACTCCCTCACGTATGGAACTTAGTATGTAGCACCAGTCTACCACAGGAATTACTAGGAAATCGCTGAACTGAGCTTGGAGGCACTAGTCTTGTGTGACAGGTGATTCCAATTACCTCTCCCAGCACTTCCGTCAAACAGCGAGCCTAGGCCTTTTAGAAGCCAAGGTTACCAGCAGGCTGGATGTGGAGTTACAGGCCATAAGTTCAACTCTCAGAGGTGTATATGCATGGGAGGCAGATGTCTGCTACCTACTAGGACATGGGAGTTGGAACCTAGCTACAGTGTGATTGAAGAAGGCCATTGGAAATCGCTGTATTCAACTCAGATACACGGGAGTTCAGGCCCAGTGCTCACACATGCTTTTCCCGCAATCTCTCCCAGCCACTAACATAAGGATGTTAGCAGCTACTCCTACAGTCAGGCAGGATGCGGGAGGGTTCTGCCCTGTCATCAGCTCTCACAGGGAAGCATGTCTTGAAGCCAGCTGTCAACTAGCTGCATTCATATGGCAGTGAGAAGGTAGCAGTATTCTGAGTCAGGAGGTTCCAAGATTACCAGTCGACTGCACCTGGGGATACCCTCCAGGTCTGCATTGTTACCCTGCGTCTCAGAAGAGTCTGGCAAACGTCTCTGCTGAAGACCTGCGAAACTCACTCTGCAGGCAGTGTGGAACTGTGAGGGACTGAGGCTGAGCTCAACTCTCAGAAGTAAGATGGTTTTGGACAAGGCGTTCAGCTACCCTCTCACGTATGGAACTTACTATGTAGCACCAGTCTACCACAGGAATTACTAGGAAATCGCTGAACTGAGCTTGGAGGCACTAGTCTTGTGTGCCGGGTGATTCCAATTACCTCTCCCAGCACTTCCGTCAAACAGCGAGCCTAGGCCTTTTAGAAGCCAAGGGTACCAGCAGGCTGGATGTGGAGTTACAGGCCATAAGTTCAACTCTCAGAGGTGTATATGCATGGGAGGCAGATGTCTGCTACCTACTAGGACATGGGAGTTGGAACCTAGCTACAGTGTGATTGAAGAAGGCCATTGGAAATCGCTGTATTCAACTCAGATACACGGGAGTTCAGGCCCAGTGCTCACACATGCTTTTCCCGCAATCTCTCCGAGCCACTAACATAAGGATGTTAGCAGCTACTCCTACAGTCAGGCAGGATGCGGGAGGGTTCTGCCCTGTCCTCAGCTCTCACAGGGAAGCATGTCTTGAAGCCAGCTAGCTGTCAACTAGCTGCATTCCTATGGCAGTGAGAAGGTAGCAGTATTCTGAGTCAGGAGGTTCCAAGATTACCAGTCGACTGCACCTGGGGATACCCTCCAGGTCTGCATTGTTACCCTGCGTCTCAGAAGCCTCTGGCAAACGTCTCTGCTGAAGTCCTGCGAAACTCACTCTGCAGGCAGTGTGGAACTGTGAGGGACTGAGGGTGAGCTCAACTCTCAGAAGTAAGATGGTTTTCGACAAGGCGTTCAACTACTCCCTCACGTATGGAACTTAGTATGTAGCACCAGTCTACCACAGGAATTACTAGGAAATCGCTGAACTGAGCTTGGAGGCACTAGTCTTGTGTGCCGGGTGATTCCAATTACCTCTCCCAGCACTTCCGTCAAACAGCGAGCCTAGGCCTTTTAGAAGCCAAGGGTACCAGCAGGCTGGATGTGGAGGTACAGGCCATAAGCTCAACTCTCAGAAGTGTGTATGCATCGGAGGCAGATGTCTGCTACCCACTCGGACATGGGAGTTGGAACCTAGCTACACTGTGATTGAAGAAGGCCTTTGGAAATCGCTGTATTCAACTCAGATACACGGGAGTTCAGGCCCAGTGCTCACACATGCTTTTCCCGCAACCTCTCCCAGCCACTAACATAAGGATGTTAGCAGCTACTCCTACAGTCAGGCAGGATGCGGGAGGGTTCTGCCCTGTCCTCAGCTCTCACAGGGAAGCATGTCTTGAAGTCAGCTGTCAACTAGCTGCATTCCTATGGCAGTGAGAATGTAGCAGTACTCTGAGTCAGGAGGTTCCAAGATTACCACTCTACTGCACCTGGAGATACCCTCCAGGTCTGCATTGTTAACTTGTACTCAGAAGCCTCTGGCAATCGTCTCTGGTGAAGACGTGTGAAACTCACTCTGCAGGCAGTGTGGAACTGTGAGGGACTGAGGGTGGGCTCAACTCTCAGAAGTAAGATGCTTTTGGACAAGGCGTTCAGCTACCATCTCACATATGGAACTTAGTATGTAGCACCTGTCTACCACAAGAATTACTGGGAAATCGTGAATTGAGCTTGGAGGCACTCGTCTTGTGTGCCGGGAGATTCCAATTACCTCTCCCAGCACTTCCGTCAAACATTGAGCCTAGGCCTTTTAGAAGCCAAGGGTACCAGCAGGCTGGATGTGGAGTTACAGGCCATAAGCTCAACTCTCAGAAGTGTGTATGCATGGGAGGCAGATGTCTGCTACCCACTCGGACATGGGAGTTGGAACCTAGCTACACTGTGATTGAAGAAGGCCATTGGAAATCGCTGTATTCAACTCAGATACACGGGAGTTCAGGCCCAGTGCTCACACATGCTTTTCCCGCAACCTCTCCCAGCCACTAACATAAGGATGTTAGCAGCTACTCCTACAGTCAGGCAGGATGCGGGATGGTTCTGCCCTGTCCTCAGCTCTCACAGGGAAGCATGTCTTGAAGCCAGCTGTCAACTAGCTGCATTCCTATGGCAGTGAGAAGGTAGCAGTATTCTGAGTCAGGAGGTTCCAAGATTACCAGTCTACTGCACCTGGGGATACCCTCCAGGTCTGCATTGTTACCCTGCGTCTCAGAAGCCTCTGGCAAACGTCTCTGCTGAAGTCCTGCGAAACTCACTCTGCAGGCAGTGTGGAACTGTGAGGGAATGAGGGTGAGCTCAACTCTCAGAAGTAAGATGGTTTTGGACAAGGCGTTCAACTACTCCCTCACGTATGGAACTTAGTATGTAGCACCAGTCTACCACAGGAATTACTAGGAAATCGCTGAACTGAGCTTGGAGGCACTAGTCTTGTGTGCCGGGTGATTCCAATTACCTCTCCCAGCACTTCCGTCAAACAGCGAGCCTAGGCCTTTTAGAAGCCAAGGGTACCAGCAGGCTGGATGTGGAGTTACAGGCCATAAGTTCAACTCTCAGAGGTGTATATGCATGGGAGGCAGATGTCTGCTACCTACTAGGACATGGGAGTTGGAACCTAGCTACAGTGTGATTGAAGAAGGCCATTGGAAATCGCTGTATTCAACTCAGATACACGGGAGTTCAGGCCCAGTGCTCACACATGCTTTTCCCGAAATCTCTCCGAGCCACTAACATAAGGATGTTAGCAGCTACTCCTACAGTCAGGCAGGATGCGGGAGGGTTCTGCCCTGTCCTCAGCTCTCACAGGGAAGCATGTCTTGAAGCCAGCTGTCAACTAGCTGCATTCATATGGCAGTGAGAAGGTAGCAGTATTCTGAGTCAGGAGGTTCCAAGATTACCAGTCGACTGCACCTGGGGATACCCTCCAGGTCTGCATTGTTACCCTGCGTCTCAGAAGAGTCTGGCAAACGTCTCTGCTGAAGATCTGCGAAACTCACTCTGCAGGCAGTGTGGAACAGTGAGGGACTGAGGCTGAGCTCAACTCTCAGAAGTAAGATGGTTTTGGACAAGGCGTTCAGCTACCCTCTCACGTATGGAACTTACTATGTAGCACCCGTCTACCACAGGAATTACTAGGAAATCGCTGAACTGAGCTTGGAGGCACTAGTCTTGTGTGCCGGGTGATTCCAATTACCTCTCCCAGCACTTCCGTCAAACAGCGAGCCTAGGCCTTTTAGAAGCCAAGGGTACCAGCAGGCTGGATGTGGAGGTACAGGCCATAAGCTCAACTCTCAGAAGTGTGTATGCATGGGAGGCAGATGTCTGCTACCCACTCCGACATGGGAGTTGGAACCTAGCTACACTGTGATTGAAGAAGGCCTTTGGAAATCGCTGTATTCAACTCAGATACACGGGAGTTCAGGCCCAGTGCTCACACATGCTTTTCCCGCAACCTCTCCCAGCCACTAACATAAGGATGTTAGCAGCTACTCCTACATTCAGGCAGGATGCGGGAGGGTTCTGCCCTGTCCTCAGCTCTCACAGGGAAGCATGTCTTGAAGCCAGCTGTCAACTAGCTGCATTCCTATGGCAGTGAGAATGTAGCAGTACTCTGAGTCAGGAGGTTCCAAGATTACCACTCTACTGCACCTGGAGATACCCTCCAGGTCTGCATTGTTAACTTGTACTCAGAAGCCTCTGGCAATCGTCTCTGGTGAAGACGTGTGAAACTCACTCTGCAGGCAGTGTGGAACTGTGAGGGACTGAGGGTGGGCTCAACTCTCAGAAGTAAGATGCTTTTGGACAAGGCGTTCAGCTACCATCTCACATATGGAACTTAGTATGTAGCACCTGTCTACCACAAGAATTACTGGGAAATCGTGAATTGAGCTTGGAGGCACTCGTCTTGTGTGCCGGGAGATTCCAATTACCTCTCCCAGCACTCCCGTCAAACATTGAGCCTAGGCCTTTTAGAAGCCAAGTGTACCAGCAGGCTGGATGTGGAGTTACAGGCCATAAGCTCAACTCTCAGAAGTGTGTATGCATGGGAGGCAGATGTCTGCTACCCACTCGGACATGGGAGTTGGAACCTAGTTACACTGTGATTGAAGAAGGCCATTGGAAATCGCTGTATTCAACTCAGATACACGGGAGTTCAGGCCCAGTGCTCACACATGCTTTTCCCGCAACCTCTCCCAGCCACTAACATAAGGATGTTAGCAGCTACTCCTACAGTCAGGCAGGATGCGGGAGGGTTCTGCCCTGTCCTCAGCTCTCACAGGGAAGCATGTCTTGAAGCCAGCTAGCTGTCAACTAGCTGCATTCCTATGGCAGTGAGAAGGTAGCAGTATTCTGAGTCAGGAGGTTCCAAGATTACCAGTCGACTGCACCTGGGGATACCCTCCAGGTCTGCATTGTTACCCTGCGTCTCAGAAGCCTCTGGCAAACGTCTCTGCTGAAGTCCTGCGAAACTCACTCTGCAGGCAGTGTGGAACTGTGAGGGACTGAGGGTGAGCTCAACTCTCAGAAGTAAGATGGTTTTGGACAATGCGTTCAGCTACTCCCTCACGTATGGAACTTAGTATGTAGCACCAGTCTACCACAGGAATTACTAGGAAATCGCTGAACTGAGCTTGGAGGCACTAGTCTTGTGTGCCGGGTGATTCCAATTACCTCTCCCAGCACTTCCGTCAAACAGCGAGCCTAGGCCTTTTAGAAGCCAAGGGTACCAGCAGGCTGGATGTGGAGGTACAGGCCATAAGCTCAACTCTCAGAAGTGTGTATGCATGGGCGGCAGATGTCTGCTACCTACTAGGACATGGGAGTTGGAACCTAGCTACAGTGTGATTGAAGAAGGCCATTGGAAATCGCTGTATTCAACTCAGATACACGGGAGTTCAGGCCCAGTGCTCACACATGCTTTTCCCGCAATCTCTCCCAGCCACTAACATAAGGATGTTAGCAGCTACTCCTACAGTCAGGCAGGATGCGGGAGGGTTCTGCCCTGTCCTCAGCTCTCACAGGGAAGCATGTCTTGAAGCCAGCTGTCAACTAGCTGCATTCATATGGCAGTGAGAAGGTATCAGTATTCTGAGTCAGGAGGTTCCAAGATTACCAGTCGACTGCACCTGGGGATACCCTCCAGGTCTGCATTGTTGCCCTGCGTCTCAGAAGCCTCTGGCAAACGTCTCTGCTGAAGACCTGCGAAACTCACTCTGCAGGCAGTGTGGAACTGTGAGGGACTGAGGCTGAGCTCAACTCTCAGAAGTAAGATGGTTTTGGACAAGGCGTTCAGCTACCCTCTCACGTATGGAACTTAGTATGTAGCACCAGTCTACCACAGGAATTACTAGGAAATCGCTGAACTGAGCTTGGAGGCTCTAGTCTTGTGTGCCGGGTGATTCCAATTACCTCTCCCAGCACTTCCGTCAAACAGCGAGCCTAGGCCTTTTAGAAGCCAAGGGTACCAGCAGGTTGGATGTGGAGGTACAGGCCATAAGCTCAACTCTCAGAAGTGTGTATGCATGGGAGGCAGATGTCTGCTACCCACTCGGACATGGGAGTTGGAACCTAGCTACACTGTGATTGAAGAAGGCCATTGGAAATCGCTGTATTCAACTCAGATACACGGGAGTTCAAGCCCAGTGCTCACACATGCTTTTCCCGCAACCTCTCCCAGCCACTAACATAAGGATGTTAGCAGCTACTCCTACAGTCAGGCAGGATGCGGGAGGGTTCTGCCCTGTCCTCAGCTCTCACAGGGAAGCATGTCTTGAAGCCAGCTGTCAACTAGCTGCATTCCTATGGCAGTGAGAAGATAGCAGTACTCTGAGTCAGGAGGTTCCAAGATTACCACTCTACTGCACCACGAGATACCCTCCAGGTCTGCATTGTTAACTTGTACTCAGAAGCCTCTGGCATTCGTCTCTGGTGAAGACGTGTGAAACTCACTCTGCAGGCAGTGTGGAACTGTGAGGGACAGAGGGTGGGCTCCACTCTCAGAAGTAAGATGCTTTTGGACAAGGCGTTCAGCTACCATCTCACATATGGAACTTAGTATGTAGCACCTGTCTACCACAAGAATTACTGGGAAATCGTGAATTAAGCTTGGAGGTACTCGTCTTGTGTGACGGGAGATTCCATTTACCTCTCCCAGCACTTCCGCCAAACAGCGAGCCTAGGCCTTTTAGAAGCCAAGGGTACCAGCAGGCTGGATGTGGAGGTACAGGCCATAAGCTCAACTCTCAGAAGTGTGTATGCATGGGAGGCAGATGTCTGCTACCCACTCGGACATGGGAGTTGGAACCTAGCTACACTGTGATTGAAGAAGGCCATTGGAAATCGCTGTATTCAACTCAGATACACGGGAGTTCAGGCCCAGTGCTCACACATGCTTTTCCCGCAACCTCTCCCAGCCACTAACATTAGGATGTTAGCAGCTACTCCTACAGTCAGGCAGCATGCGGGAGGGTTCTGCCCTGTCCTCAGCTCTCTCAGGGAAGCATGTCTTGAAGACAGCTAGCTGTCAACTAGCTGAATTCCTATGGCAGCTAGAAGGTAGCAGTATTCTGAGTCAGGAGGTTCCAAGATTACCAGTCGACTGCACCTGGGGATACCCTCCAGGTCTGCATTGTTACCCTGCGTCTCAGAAGCCTCTGGCAAACGTCTCTGCTGAAGACCTGCGAAACTCACTCTGCAGGCAGTGTGGAACTGTGAGGGACTGAGGGTGAGCTCAACTCTCAGAAGTAAGATGGTTTTGGACAAGGCGTTCAGCTACCCTCTCACGTATGGAACTTAGTATGTAGCACCAGTCTATCACAGGTATTACTAGGAAATCGCTGAACTGAGCTTGGAGGCACTAGTCTTGTGTGCCGGGTGATTCCAATTACCACTCCCAGCACTTCCGTCAAACAGCGAGTCTAGGCCTTTTAGAAGCCAAGGGTAACAGCAGGCTGGATGTGGAGGTACAGGCCATAAGCTCAACTCTCAGAAGTGTGTATGCATGGGAGGCAGATGTCTGCTACCCATTCGGACATGGGAGTTGGAACCTAGCTACACTGTGATTGAAGAAGGCCATTGGAAATCGCCGTATTCAACTCAGATACACGGGAGTTCAGGCCCAGTGCTCACACATGCTTTTCCCGCAACCTCTCCCAGCCACTAACATAAGGATGTTAGCAGCTACTCCTACAGTCAGGCAGGATGCGGGAGGGTTCTGCCCTGTCCTCAGCTCTCACAGGGAAGCATGTCTTGAAGCCAGCTGTCAACTAACTGCATTCCTATGGCAGTGAGAAGGTAGCAGTACTCTGTGTCAGGAGGTTCCAAGAGTACCACTCTACTGCACCTGGAGATACCCTCCAGGTCTGCATTGTTAACTTGTACTCAGAAGCCTCTGGCAATCGTCTCTGGTGAAGACGTGTGAAACTCACTCTGCAGGCCGTGTGGAACTGTGAGGGA
Source organism: Canis aureus (assembly GCF_053574225.1). Taxonomy (NCBI): domain Eukaryota; kingdom Metazoa; phylum Chordata; class Mammalia; order Carnivora; family Canidae; genus Canis; species Canis aureus. The sequence continues at coordinate 60,033,497 of NC_135632.1, forward strand.
CTGAGGGTGGGCTCAACTCTCAAAAGTAAGATGCTTTTGGACAAGGCGTTCAGCTACCATCTCACATATGGAACTTAGTATGTAGCACCTGTCTACCACAAGAATTACTGGGAAATCGTGAATTGAGCTTGGAGGCACTCGTCTTGTGTGCCGGGAGATTCCAATTACCTCTCCCAGCACTTCCGTCAAACAGCGAGCCTAGGCCTTTTAGAAGCCAAGGGTACCAGCAGGCTGGATGTGGAGGTACAGGCCATAAGCTCAACTCTCAGAAGTGTATATGCATGGGAGGCAGATGTCTGCTACTAACTCGGACATGGGAGTTGGAACCTAGCAACACTGTGATTGAAGAAGGCCATTGGAAATCGCTGTATTCAACTCAGATACACGGGAGTTCAGGCCCAGTGCTCACACATGCTTTTCCCGCAACCTCTCCCAGCCACTAACATAAGGATGTTAGCAGCTACTCCTACAGTCAGGCAGGATGCGGGAGGGTTCTGCCCTGTCCTCAGCTCTCACAGGGAAGCATGTCTTGAAGCCAGCTGTCAACTAGCTGCATTCCTATGGCAGTGAGAAGATAGCAGTACTCTGAGTCAGGAAGTTACAAGATTACCACTCTACTGCACCTTGAGATACCCTCCAGGTCTGCATTGTTAACTTGTACTCAGAAGCCTCTGGCAATCGTCTCTGGTGAAGACGTGTGAAACTCACTCTGCAGGCAGTGTGGAACTGTGAGGGACAGAGGGTGGGCTCCACTCTCAGAAGTAAGATGCTTTTGGACAAGGCGTTCAGCTACCATCTCACATATGGAACTTAGTATGTAGCACCTGTCTACCACAAGAATTACTGGGAAATCGTGAATTGAGCTTGGAGGTACTCGTCTTGTGTGACGGGAGATTCCAATTACCTCTCCCAGCACTTCCGTCAAACAGCGAGCCTAGGCCTTTTAGAAGCCAAGGGTACCAGCAGGCTGGATGTGGAGGTACAGGCCATAAGCTCAACTCTCAGAAGTGTGTATGCATGGGAGGCAGATGTCTGCTACCCGCTCGTACATGGGATTTGGAACCTAGCTACACTCTGGTTGAGGAAAGCCGTTGGAAATCGCTGTATTCAACTCAGATACACGGGAGTTCAGGCCCAGTGCTCACACATGCTTTTCCCGCAACCTCTCCCAGCCACTAACATTAGGATGTTAGCAGCTACTCCTACAGTCAGGCAGCATGCGGGAGGGTTCTGCCCTGTCCTCAGCTCTCACAGGGAAGCATGTCTTGAAGCCAGCTGTCAACTAGCTGCATTCCAATGGCACTGAGAAGGTAGCAGTATTCTGAGTCAGGAGGTTCCAAGATTACCAGTCTACTGCACCTGGGGATACCCTCCAGGTCTGCATTGTTACCCTGCGTCTCAGAAGCCTCTGGCAAACGTCTCTGCTGAAGACCTGCGAAACTCACTCTGCAGGCAGTGTGGAACTCTGGGGGACTGAGGGTGAGCTCAACTCTCAGAAGTAAGATGGTTTTGGACAAGGCGTTCAGCTACCCTCTCACGTATGGAACTTATTATGTAGCTCCAGTCTACCACAGGAATTACTAGGAAATCGCTGAACTGAGCTTGGAGGCCCTAGTCTTGTGTGTCGGGTGATTCCAATTACCTCTCCCAGCACCTCCGTCAAACAGTGAGCCTAGGACTTTTAGAAGCCAAGGGTACCAGCAGGCTGGATGTGGAGGTACAGGCCATAAGCTCAACTCTCAGAAGTGTGTATGCATGGGAGGCAGATGTCTGCTACCCACTCGGACATGGGATTTGGAACCTAGCTACACTGTGATTGAAGAAGGCCATTGGAAATCGCTGTATTCAACTCAGATACACGGGAGTTCAGGCCCAGTGCTCACACATGCTTTTCCCGCAACCTCTCCAGGCCACTAACATAAGGATGTTAGCAGCTACTCCTACAGTCAGGCAGGATGCGGGAGGGTTCTGCGCTGTCCTCAGCTCTCACAGGGAAGCATGTCTTGATGCCAGCTGTCAACTAGCTGCATTCCTATGGCACTGAGAAGGTAGCAGTACTCTGAGTCAGGAGGTTCCAAGATTACCACTCTACTGCACCTGGAGATATAATACAGGTCTGCATTGTTAACTTGTACTCAGAAGCCTCTGGCAATCGTCTCTGGTGAAGACGTGTGAAACTCACTCTGCAGGCAGTGTGGAACTGTGAGGGACTGAAGGTGAGCTCAACTCTCAGAAGTAAGATGCTTTTGGACAAGGCGTTCAGCTACCTTCTCACATATGGAACTTAGTATGTAGCACCTGTCTACCACAAGAATTACTGGGAAATCGTGAATTGAGCTTGGAGGCACTCGTCTTGTGTGCCGGGAGATTCCAATTACCTCTCCCAGCACTTCCGTCAAACAGCGAGCCTAGGCCTTTTAGAAGCCAAGGGTACCAGCAGGCTGGATGTGGAGGTACAGGCCATAAGCTCAACTCTCAGAAGTGTGTATGCATGGGAGGCAGATGTCTGCTACCCGCTCGTACATGGGATTTGTAACCTAGCTACACTCTGGTTGAGGAAAGCCGTTGGAAATCGCTGTATTCAACTCAGATACACGGGAGTTCAGGCCCAGTGCTCACACATGCTTTTCCCGCAACCTCTCCCAGCCACTAACATTAGGATGTTAGCAGCTACTCCAACAGTCAGGCAGCATGCGGGAGGGTTCTGCCCTGTCCTCAGCTCTCTCAGGGAAGCATGTCTTGAAGCCAGCTCGCTGTCAACTAGCTGCATTCCTATGGCAGTGAGAATGTAGCAGTATTCTGAGTCAGGAGGTTCCAAGATTACCAGTCGACTGCACCTGGGGATACCCTCCAGGTCTGCATTGTTACCCTGCGTCTCAGAAGCCTCTGGCAAACGTCTCTGCTGATGACCTGCGAAACTCACTCTGCAGGCAGTGTGGAACTGTGAGGGACTGAGGCTGAGCTCAACTCTCAGAAGTAAGATGGTTTTGGACAAGGCGTTCAGCTACACTCTCACGTATGGAACTTAGTATGTAGCACCAGTCTACCACAGGAATTACTAGGAAATATCTGAACTGAGCTTGGAGGCAGTAGTCTTGTGTGCCTGGTGATTCCAATTACCTCTCCCAGCACTTCCGTCAAACAGCGAGCCTAGGCCTTTTAGAAGCCAAGGGTACCAGCAGGCTGGATGTGGAGGTACAGGCCATAAGCTCAACTCTCAGAAGTGTGTATGCATGGGAGGCAGATGTCTGCAACCCACTCGGACATGGGAGTTGGAACCTAGCTACACTGTGATTGAAGAAGGCCATTGGAAATCGCTGTATTCAACTCAGATACACGGGAGTTCAGGCCCAGTGCTCACACATGCTTTTCCCGCAACCTCTCCCAGCCACTAACATAAGGATGTTAGCAGCTACTCCTACAGTCAGGCAGGATGCGGGAGGGTTCTGCGCTGTCCTCAGCTCTCACAGGGAAGCATGTCTTGATGCCAGCTGTCAACTAGCTGCATTCCTATGGCAGTGAGAAGGTAGCAGTACTCTGAGTCAGGAGGTTCCAAGATTACCACTCTACTGCACCTGGAGATATCCTCCAGGTCTGCATTGTTAACTTGTACTCAGAAGACCCTGGCAATCGTCTCTGGTGAAGACGTGTGAAACTCACTCTGCAGGCAGTGTGGAACTGTGAGGGACTGAGGGTGAGCTCAACTCTCAGAAGTAAGATGCTTTTGGACAAGGCGTTCAGCTACCTTCTCACATATGGAACTTAGTATGTAGCACCTGTCTACCACAAGAATTACTGGGAAATCGTGAATTGAGCTTGGAGGCACTCGTCTTGTGTGCCGGGAGATTCCAATTACCTCTTCCAGCACTTCCGTCAAACAGCGAGCCTAGGCCTTTTAGAAGCCAAGGGTACCAGCAGGCTGGATGTGGAGGTACAGGCCATAAGCTCAACTCTCAGAAGTGTGTAAGCATGGGAGGCAGATGTCTGCTACCCGCTCGTACATGGGATTTGGAAACTAGCTACACTCTGGTTGAGGAAAGCCGTTGGAAATCGCTGTATTCAACTCAGATCCACGGGAGTTCAGGCCCAGTGCTCACACATGCTTTTCCCGCAACCTCTCCCAGCCACTAACATTAGGATGTTAGCAGCTACTCCTACAGTCAGGCAGCATGCGGGAGGGTTCTTCCCTGTACTCAGCTCTCTCAGGGAAGCATGTCTTGAAGCCAGCTAGCTGTCAACTAGCTGCATTCCTATGGCAGTGAGAAGGTAGCAGTATTCTGAGTCAGGAGGTTCCAAGATTACCAGTCGACTGCACCTGGGGATACCCTCCAGGTCTGCATTGTTACCCTGCGTCTCAGAAGCCTCTGGCAAACGTCTCTGCTGAAGACCTGCGAAACTCACTCTGCAGGCAGTGTGGAACTGTGAGGGACTGAGGATGAGCTCAACTCTCAGAAGTAAGATGTTTTTGGACAAGACGTTCAGCTACCCTCTCACGTATGGAACTTAGTATGTAGCACCAGTCTTCCACAGGAATTACTAGGAAATCGCTGAACTGAGCTTAGAGGCACTAGTCTTGTGTGCCGGGTGATTCCAATTACCTCTCCCAGCACTTCCGTCAAACAGCGAGCCTAGGCCTTTTAGAAGCCAAGGGTACCAGCAGGCTGGATGTGGAGGTACAGGCCATAAGCTCAACTCTCAGAAGTGTGTATGCATGGGAGGCAGATGTCTGCTACCCACTCGGACATGGGAGTTGGAACCTAGCTACACTGTGATTGAAGAAGGCCATTGGAAATCGCTGTATTCAACTCAGATACACGGGAGTTCAGGCCCAGTGCTCACACATGCTTTTCCCGCAACCTCTCCCAGCCACTAACATAAGGATGTTAGCAGCTACTCCTACAGTCAGGCAGGATGCGGGAGGGTTCTGCCCTGTCCTCAGCTCTCACAGGGAAGCATGTCTTGAAGCCAGCTGTCAACTAGCTGCATTCCTATGGCAGTGAGAAGGTAGCAGTACTCTGAGTCAGGAGGTTCCAAGATTACCACTCTACTGCACCTGGAGATACCCTCCAGGTCTGCATTGTTAACTTGTACTCAGAAGCCTCTGGCAATCGTCTCTGGTGAAGACGTGTGAAACTCACTCTGCAGGCAGTGTGGAACTGTGAGGGACTGAGGGTGGGCTCAACTCTCAGAAGTAAGATGCTTTTGGACAAGGCGTTCAGCTACAATCTCACATATGGAACTTAGTATGTAGCACCTGTCTACCACAAGAATTACTGGGAAATCGTTAATTGAGCTTGGAGGCACTCGTCTTGTGTGCCGGGAGATTCCAATTACCTCTCCCAGCACTTCCGTCAAACAGCGAGCCTAGGCCTTTTAGAAGCCAAGGGTACCAGCAGGCTGGATGTGGAGGTACAGGCCATAACCTCAACTCTCAGAATTGTGTATGCATGGGAGGCAGATGTCTGCTACCCGCTCGTACATGGGATTTGGAAACTAGCTACACTCTGGTTGAGGAAAGCCGTTGGAAATCGCTGTATTCAACTCAGATACACGGGAGTTCAGGCCCAGTGCTCACACATGCTTTTCCCCCAACCTCTCCCAGCCACTAACATTAGGATGTTAGCAGCTACTCCTACAGTCAGGCAGCATGCGGGAGGGTTCTGCCCTGTCCTCAGCTCTCACAGGGAAGCATGTCTTGAAGCCAGTCGTCAACTAGCTGCATTCCTATGGCAGTGAGAAGGTAGCAGTATTCTGAGTCAGGAGTTTCCAAGATTACCTGTCTACTGCACCTGGGGATACCCTCCAGGTCTGCATTGTTACCCTGCGTCTCAGAAGCCTCTGGCAAACGTCTCTGCTGAAGACCTGCGAAACTCACTCTGCAGGCAGTGTGGAACTGTGAGGGACTGAGGGTGAGCTCAACTCTCAGAAGTAAGATGGTTTTGGACAAGGCGTTCAGCTACCCTCTCACGTATGGAACTTAGTATGTAGCACCAGTCTACCACAGGAATTACTAGGAAATCGCTGAACTGAGCTTGGAGGCACTAGTCTTGTGTGCCGGGTGATTCCAATTACCACTCCCAGCACTTCCGTCAAACAGCGAGCCTAGGCCTTTTAGAAGCCAAGGGTACCAGCAGGCTGGATGTGGAGGTACAGGCCATAAACTCAACTATCAGAAGTGTGTATGCATGGGAGGCAGATGTCTGCTACTAACTCGGACATGGGAGTTGGAACCTAGCAACACTGTGATTGAAGAAGGCCATTGGAAATCGCTGTATTCAACTCAGATACACGGGAGTTCAGGCCCAGTGCTCACACATGCTTTTCCCGCAACCTCTCCCAGCCACTAACATAAGGATGTTAGCAGCTACTCCTACAGTCAGGCAGGATGCGGGAGGGTTCTGCCCTGTCCTCAGCTCTCACAGGGAAGCATGTCTTGAAGCCAGCTGTCAACTAGCTGCATTCCTATGGCAGTGAGAAGATAGCAGTACTCTGAGTCAGGAAGTTCCAAGATTACCACTCTACTGCACCTGGAGATACCCTCCAGGTCTGCATTGTTAACTTGTACTCAGAAGCCTCTGGCAATCGTCTCTGGTGAAGACGTGTGAAACTCACTCTGCAGGCAGTGTGGAACTGTGAGGGACAGAGGGTGGGCTCCACTCTCAGAAGTAAGATGCTTTTGGACAAGGCGTTCAGCTACCATCTCACATATGGAACTTAGTATGTAGCACCTGTCTACCACAAGAATTACTGGGAAATCGTGAATTTAGCTTGGAGGTACTCGTCTTGTGTGACGGGAGATTCCAATTACCTCTCCCAGCACTTCCGTCAAACAGCGAGCCTAGGCCTTTTAGAAGCCAAGGTTACCAGCAGGCTGGATGTGGAGGTACAGGCCATAAGCTCAACTCTCAGAAGTGTGTATGCATGGGAGGCAGATGTCTGCTACCCACTCGGACATGGGAGTTGGAACCTAGCTACACTCTGATTGAAGAAGGCCATTGGAAATCGCTGTATTCAACTCAGATACACGGGAGTTCAGGCCCAGTGCTCACACATGCTTTTCCCGCAATCTCTCCGAGCCACTAACATAAGGATGTTAGCAGCTACTCCTACAGTCAAGCAGGATGCGGGAGGGTTCTGCCCTGTCCTCAGCTCTCACAGGGAAGCATGTCTTGAAGCCAGCTGTCAACTAGCTGCATTCATATGGCAGTGAGAAGGTAGCAGTATTCTGAGTCAGGAGGTTCCAAGATTACCAGTCGACTGCACCTGGGGATACCCTCCAGGTCTGCATTGTTACCCTGCGTCTCAGAAGAGTCTGGCAAACGTCTCTGCTGAAGACCTGCGAAACTCACTCTGCAGGCAGTGTGGAACTGTGAGGGACTGAGGCTGAGCTCAACTCTCAGAAGTAAGATGGTTTTGGACAAGGCGTTCAGCTACCCTCTCACGTATGGAACTTACTATGTAGCACCAGTCTACCACAGGAATTACTAGGAAATCGCTGAACTGAGCTTGGAGGCACTAGTCTTGTGTGCCGGGTGATTCCAATTACCTCTCCCAGCACTTCCGTCAAACAGCGAGCCTAGGCCTTTTAGAAGCCAAGGGTACCAGCAGGCTGGATGTGGAGGTACAGGCCATAAGCTCAACTCTCAGAAGTGTGTATGCATGGGAGGCAGATGTCTGCTACCCACTCGGACATGGGAGTTGGAACCTAGCTACACTGTGATTGAAGAAGGCCTTTGGAAATCGCTGTATTCAACTCAGATACACGGGAGTTCAGGCCCAGTGCTCACACATGCTTTTCCCGCAACCTCTCCCAGCCACTAACATAAGGATGTTAGCAGCTACTCCTACAGTCAGGCAGGATGCGGGAGGGTTCTGCCCTGTCCTCAGCTCTCACAGGGAAGCATGTCTTGAAGCCAGCTGTCAACTAGCTGCATTCCTATGGCAGTGAGAATGTAGCAGTACTCTGAGTCAGGAGGTTCCAAGTTTACCACTCTACTGCACCTGGAGATACCCTCCAGGTCTGCATTGTTAACTTGTACTCAGAAGCCTCTGGCAATCGTCTCTGGTGAAGACGTGTGAAACTCACTCTGCAGGCAGTGTGGAACTGTGAGGGACTGAGGGTGGGCTCAACTCTCAGAAGTAAGATGCTTTTGGACAAGGCGTTCAGCTACCATCTCACATATGGAACTTAGTATGTAGCACCTGTCTACCACAAGAATTACTGGGAAATCGTGAATTGAGCTTGGAGGCACTCGTCTTTTGTGCCGGGAGATTCCAATTACCTCTCCCAGCACTTCCGTCAAACATTGAGCCTAGGCCTTTTAGAAGCCAAGGGTACCAGCAGGCTGGATGCGGAGTTACAGGCCATAAGCTCAACTCTCAGAAGTGTGTATGCATGGGAGGCAGATGTCTGCTACCCACTCGGACATGGGAGTTGGAACCTAGCTACACTGTGATTGAAGAAGACCATTGGAAATCGCTGTATTCAACTCAGATACACGGGAGTTCAGGCCCAGTGCTCACACATGCTTTTCCCGCAACCTCTCCCAGCCACTAACATAAGGATGTTAGCAGCTACTCCTACAGTCAGGCAGGATGCGGGAGGGTTCTGCCCTGTCCTCAGCTCTCACAGGGAAGCATGTCTTGAAGCCAGCTAGCTGTCAACTAGCTGCATTCCTATGGCAGTGAGAAGGTAGCAGTATTCTGAGTCAGGAGGTTCCAAGATTACCAGTCGACTGCACCTGGGGATACCCTCCAGGTCTGCATTGTTACCCTGCGTCTCAGAAGCCTCTGGCAAACGTCTCTGCTGAAGTCCTGCGAAACTCACTCTGCAGGCAGTGTGGAACTGTGAGGGACTGAGGGTGAGCTCAACTCTCAGAAGTAAGATGGTTTTGGACAAGGCGTTCAGCTACTCCCTCACGTATGGAACTTAGTATGTAGCACCAGTCTACCACAGGAATTACTAGGAAATCGCTGAACTGAGCTTGGAGGCACTAGTCTTGTGTGCCGGGTGATTCCAATTACCTCTCCCAGCACTTCCGTCAAACAGCGAGCCTAGGCCTTTTAGAAGCCAAGGGTACCAGCAGGCTGGATGTGGAGGTACAGGCCATAAGCTCAACTCTCAGAAGTGTGTATGCATGGGCGGCAGAAGTCTGCTACCTACTAGGACATGGGAGTTGCAACCTAGCTACAGTGTGATTGAAGAAGGCCATTGGAAATCGCTGTATTCAACTCAGATACACGGGAGTTCAGGCCCAGTGCTCACACATGCTTTTCCCGCAATCTCTCCCAGCCACTAACATAAGGATGTTAGCAGCTACTCCTACAGTCAGGCAGGATGCGGGAGGGTTCTGCCCTGTCCTCAGCTCTCACAGGGAAGCATGTCTTGAAGCCAGCTGTCAACTAGCTGCATTCATATGGCAGTGAGAAGGTATCAGTATTCTGAGTCAGGAGGTTCCAAGATTACCAGTCGACTGCACCTGGGGATACCCTCCAGGTCTGCATTGTTGCCCTGCGTCTCAGAAGCCTCTGGCAAACGTCTCTGCTGAAGACCTGCGAAACTCACTCTGCAGGCAGTGTGGAACTGTGAGGGACTGAGGGTGGGCTCAACTCTCAGAAGTAAGATGCTTTTGGACAAGGCGTTCAGCTACAATCTCACATATGGAACTTAGTATGTAGCACCTGTCTACCACAAGAATTACTGGGAAATCGTGAATTAAGCTTGGAGGTACTCGTCTTGTGTGACGGGAGATTCCATTTACCTCTCCCAGCACTTCCGCCAAACAGCGAGCCTAGGCCTTTTAGAAGCCAAGGGTACCAGCAGGCTGGATGTGGAGGTACAGGCCATAAGCTCAACTCTCAGAAGTGTGTATGCATGGGAGGCAGATGTCTGCTACCCACTCGGACATGGGAGTTGGAACCTAGCTACACTGTGATTGAAGAAGGCCATTGGAAATCGCTGTATTCAACTCAGATACACGGGAGTTCAGGCCCAGTGCTCACACATGCTTTTCCCGCAACCTCTCCCAGCCACTAACATTAGGATGTTAGCAGCTACTCCTACAGTCAGGCAGCATGCGGGAGGGTTCTGCCCTGTCCTCAGCTCTCTCAGGGAAGCATGTCTTGAAGACAGCTAGCTGTCAACTAGCTGAATTCCTATGGCAGCTAGAAGGTAGCAGTATTCTGAGTCAGGAGGTTCCAAGATTACCAGTCGACTGCACCTGGGGATACCCTCCAGGTCTGCATTGTTACCCTGCGTCTCAGAAGCCTCTGGCAAACGTCTCTGCTGAAGACCTGCGAAACTCACTCTGCAGGCAGTGTGGAACTGTGAGGGACTGAGGGTGAGCTCAACTCTCAGAAGTAAGATGGTTTTGGACAAGGCGTTCAGCTACCCTCTCACGTATGGAACTTAGTATGTAGCACCAGTCTATCACAGGTATTACTAGGAAATCGCTGAACTGAGCTTGGAGGCACTAGTCTTGTGTGCCGGGTGATTCCAATTACCACTCCCAGCACTTCCGTCAAACAGCGAGTCTAGGCCTTTTAGAAGCCAAGGGTAACAGCAGGCTGGATGTGGAGGTACAGGCCATAAGCTCAACTCTCAGAAGTGTGTATGCATGGGAGGCAGATGTCTGCTACCCATTCGGACATGGGAGTTGGAACCTAGCTACACTGTGATTGAAGAAGGCCATTGGAAATCGCCGTATTCAACTCAGATACACGGGAGTTCAGGCCCAGTGCTCACACATGCTTTTCCCGCAACCTCTCCCAGCCACTAACATAAGGATGTTAGCAGCTACTCCTACAGTCAGGCAGGATGCGGGAGGGTTCTGCCCTGTCCTCAGCTCTCACAGGGAAGCATGTCTTGAAGCCAGCTGTCAACTAACTGCATTCCTATGGCAGTGAGAAGGTAGCAGTACTCTGTGTCAGGAGGTTCCAAGAGTACCACTCTACTGCACCTGGAGATACCCTCCAGGTCTGCATTGTTAACTTGTACTCAGAAGCCTCTGGCAATCGTCTCTGGTGAAGACGTGTGAAACTCACTCTGCAGGCCGTGTGGAACTGTGAGGGACTGAGGGTGGGCTCAACTCTCAAAAGTAAGATGCTTTTGGACAAGGCGTTCAGCTACCATCTCACATATGGAACTTAGTATGTAGCACCTGTCTACCACAAGAATTACTGGGAAATCGTGAATTGAGCTTGGAGGCACTCGTCTTGTGTGCCGGGAGATTCCAATTACCTCTCCCAGCACTTCCGTCAAACAGCGAGCCTAGGCCTTTTAGAAGCCAAGGGTACCAGCAGGCTGGATGTGGAGGTACAGGCCATAAGCTCAACTCTCAGAAGTGTATATGCATGGGAGGCAGATGTCTGCTACTAACTCGGACATGGGAGTTGGAACCTAGCAACACTGTGATTGAAGAAGGCCATTGGAAATCGCTGTATTCAACTCAGATACACGGGAGTTCAGGCCCAGTGCTCACACATGCTTTTCCCGCAACCTCTCCCAGCCACTAACATAAGGATGTTAGCAGCTACTCCTACAGTCAGGCAGGATGCGGGAGGGTTCTGCCCTGTCCTCAGCTCTCACAGGGAAGCATGTCTTGAAGCCAGCTGTCAACTAGCTGCATTCCTATGGCAGTGAGAAGATAGCAGTACTGTGAGTCAGGAGGTTCCAAGATTACCACTCTACTGCACCTGGAGATACCCTCCAGGTCTGCATTTTTATCTTGTACTCAGAAGCCTCTGGCAATCGTCTCTGGTGAAGACGTGTGAAACTCACTCTGCAGGCCGTGTGGAACTGTGAGGGACTGAGGGTGGGCTCAACTCTCAGAAGTAAGATGGTTTTGGACAAGGCGTTCAGCTACCCTCTCACGTATGGAACTTAGTATGTAGCAACAGTCTACCACAGGATTTACTAGGAAATCGCTGAACTGAGCTTGGAGGCACTAGTCTGTTGTGCCGGGTGATTCCAATTACCTCTCCCAGCACTTCCGTCAAACAGCGAGCCTAGGCCTTTTAGAAGCCAAGGGTACCAGCAGGCTGGATGTGGAGGTACAGGCCATAAGCTCAACTCTCAGAAGTGTGTATGCATGGGAGGCAGATGTCTGCTACCCACTCGGACATGGGAGTTGGAACCTAGCTACACTGTGACTGAAGAAGGCCATTGGAAATCGCTGTATTCAACTGAGATACACGGGAGTTCAGGCCCAGTGCTCACACATGCTTTTCCCGCAACCTCTCCCAGCCACTAACATAAGGATGTTAGCAGCTACTCCTACAGTCAGGCAGGATGCGGGAGGGTTCTGCCCTGTCCTCAGCTCTCACAGGGAAGCATGTCTTGAAGCCAGCTGTCAACTAGCTGCATTCCTATGGCAGTGAGAAGGTAGCAGTATTCTGAGTCAGGAGGTTCCAAGATTACCAGTCGACTGCACCTGGGGATACCCTCACGGTCTTCATTGTTACCCTGCGTCTCAGAAGCCTCTGGCAAACGTCTCTGCTGAAGACCTGCGAAACTCACTCTGCAGGCAGTGTGGAACTGTGAGGGACTGAGGCTGAGCTCAACTCTCAGAAGTAAGATGGTTTTGGACAAGGCGTTCAGCTACCCTCTCACGTATGGAACTTAGTATGTAGCACCAGTCTACCACAGGAATTACTAGGAAATCGCTGAACTGAGCTTGGAGGCACTAGTCTTGTGTGCCGGGTGATTCCAATTACCTCTCCCAGCACTTCCGTCAAACAGCGAGCCTAGGCCTTTTAGAAGCCAAGGGTACCAGCAGGCTGGATGTGGAGGTACAGGCCATAAGCTCAACTCTCAGAAGTGTGTATGCATGGGAGGCAGATGTCTGCTACCCACTCGGACATGGGAGTTGGAACCTAGCTACACTGTGATTGAAGAAGGCCATTGGAAATCGCTGTATTCAACTCAGATACACGGGAGTTCAGGCCCAGTGCTCACACATGCTTTTCCCGCAACCTCTCCCAGCCACTAACATTAGGATGTTAGCAGCTACTCCTACAGTCAGGCAGGATGCGGGAGGGTTCTGCCCTGTCCTCAGCTCTCTCAGGGAAGCATGTCTTGAAGACAGCTAGCTGTCAACTAGCTGAATTCCTATGGCAGCTAGAAGGTAGCAGTATTCTGAGTCAGGAGGTTCCAAGATTACCAGTCGACTGCACCTGGGGATACCCTCCAGGTCTGCATTGTTACCCTGCGTCTCAGAAGCCTCTGGCAAACGTCTCTGCTGAAGACCTGCGAAACTCACTCTGCAGGCAGTGTGGAACTGTGAGGGACTGAGGGTGAGCTCAACTCTCAGAAGTAAGATGGTTTTGGACAAGGCGTTCAGCTACCCTCTCACGTATGGAACTTAGTATGTAGCACCAGTCTACCACAGGAATTACTAGGAAATCGCTGAACTGAGCTTGGAGGCACTAGTCTTGTGTGCCGGGTGATTCCAATTACCACTCCCAGCACTTCCGTCAAACAGCGAGCCTAGGCCTTTTAGAAGCCAAGGGTAACAGCAGGCTGGATGTGGAGGTACAGGCCATAAGCTCAACTCTCAGAAGTGTGTATGCATGGGAGGCAGATGTCTGCTACCCACTCGGACATGGGAGTTGGAACCTAGCTACACTGTGATTGAAGAAGGCCATTGGAAATCGCCGTATTCAACTCAGATACACGGGAGTTCAGGCCCAGTGCTCACACATGCTTTTCCCGCAACCTCTCCCAGCCACTACCATAAGGATGTTAGCAGCTACTCCTACAGTCAGGCAGGATGCGGGAGGGTTCTGCCCTGTCCTCAGCTCTCACAGGGAAGCATGTCTTGAAGCCAGCTGTCAACTAGCTGCATTCCTATGGCAGTGAGAAGGTAGCAGTACTCTGAGTCAGGAGGTTCCAAGATTACCACTCTACTGCACCTGGAGATACCCTCCAGGTCTGCATTGTTAACTTGTACTCAGAAGCCTCTGGCAATCGTCTCTGGTGAAGACGTGTGAAACTCACTCTGCAGGCAGTGTGGAACTGTGCGGGACTGAGGGTGGGCTCAACTCTCAGAAGTAAGATGCTTTTGGACAAGGCGTTCAGCTACCATCTCACATATGGAACTTAGTATGTAGCACCTGTGTACCACAAGAATTACTGGGAAATCGTGAATTGAGCTTGCAGGCACTCGTCTTGTGTGCCGGGAGATTCCAATTACCTCTCCCAGCACTTCCGTCAAACAGCGAGCCTAGGCATTTTAGAAGCCAAGGGTACCAGCAGGCTGGATGTGGAGGTACAGGCCATAAGCTCAACTCTCAGAAGTGTGTATGCATGGGAGGCAGATGTCTGCTACCCACTCGGACATGGGAGTTGGAACCTAGCTACACTGTGATTGAAGAAGGCCATTGGAAATCGCTGTATTCAACTCAGATACACGGGAGTTCAGGCCCAGTGCTCACACATGCTTTTCCCGCAACCTCTCCCAGCCACTAACTTTAGGATATTAGCAGCTACTCCTACAGTCAGGCAGCATGCGGGAGGGTTCTGCCCTGTCCTCAGCTCTCTCAGGGAAGCATGTCTTGAAGACAGCTAGCTGTCAACTAGCTGAATTCCTATGGCAGCTAGAAGGTAGCAGTATTCTGAGTCAGGAGGTTCCAAGATTACCAGTCGACTGAACCTGGGGAGACCCTCCAGGTCTGCATTGTTACCCTGCGTCTCAGAAGCCTCTGGCAAACGTCTCTGCTGAAGACCTGCGAAACTCACTCTGCAGGCAGTGTGGAACTGTGAGGGACTGAGGGTGAGCTCAACTCTCAGAAGTAAGATGGTTTTGGACAAGGCGTTCAGCTACCCTCTCACGTATGGAACTTAGTATGTAGCACCAGTCTACCACAGGAATTACTAGGAAATCGCTGAACTGAGCTTGGAGGCACTAGTCTTGTGTGCCGGGTGATTCCAATTACCACTCCCAGCACTTCCGTCAAACAGCGAGCCTAGGCCTTTTAGAAGCCAAGGGTACCAGCAGGCTGGATGTGGAGGTACAGGCCATAAGCTCAACTCTCAGAAGTGTGTATGCACGGGAGGCAGATGTCTGCTACCCACTCGGACATGGGAGTTGGAACCTAGCTACACTGTGATTGAAGAAGGCCATTGGAAATCGCCGTATTCAGCTCAGATACACGGGAGTTCAGGCCCAGTGCTCACACATGCTTTTCCCGCAAACTCTCCCAGCCACTAACATAAGGATGTTAGCAGCTACTCCTACAGTCAGGCAGGATGCGGGAGGGTTCTGCCCTGTCCTCAGCTCTCACAGGGAAGCATGTCTTGAAGCCAGCTGTCAACTAACTGCATTCCTATGGCAGTGAGAAGGTAGCAGTACTCTGAGTCAGGAGGTTCCAAGATTACCACTCTACTGCACCTGGAGATACCCTCCAGGTCTGCATTGTTAACTTGTACTCAGAAGCCTCTGGCAATCATCTCTGGTGAAGACGTGTGAAACTCACTCTGCAGGCCGTGTGGAACTGTGAGGGACTGAGGGTGGGCTCAACTCTCAGAAGTAAGATGCTTTTGGACAAGGCGTTCAGCTACCATCTCACATATGGAACTTAGTATGTAGCACCTGTCTACCAGAAGAATTACTGGGAAATCGTGAATTGAGCTTGGAGGCACTCGTCTTGTGTGCCGGGAGATTCCAATTACCTCTCCCAGCACTTCCGTCAAACAGCGAGCCTAGGCCTTTTAGAAGCCAAGGGTACCAGCAGGCTCGATGTGGAGGTACAGGCCATAAGCTCAACTCTCAGAAGTGTGTATGCATGGGAGGCAGATGTCTGCTACCCGCTCGTACATGGGATTTGGAACCTAGCTACACTCTGGTTGAGGAAAGCCGTTGGAAATCGCTGTATTCAACTCAGATACACGGGAGTTCAGGCCCAGTGCTCACACATGCTTTTCCCGAAACCTCTCCCAGCCACTAACATTAGGATGTTAGCAGCTACTCCTACAGTCAGGTAGCATGCGGGAGGGTTCTGCCCTGTCGTCAGCTTTCTCAGGGAAGCATGTCTTGAATCCAGCTAGCTGTCAATTAGCTGCATTCCTAAGGCAGTGAGAAGGTAGCAGTATTCTGAGTGAGGAGGTTCCAAGATTACCAGTCGACTGCACCTGGGGATACCCTCCAGGTCTGCATTGTTACCCTGTGTCTCAGAAGCCTCTGGCAAACGTTTCTGCTGAAGACTGCGAAACTCACTCTGGAGGCAGTGTGGAACTGTGACGGACTGAGGCTGAGCTCAACTCTCAGAAGTAAGATGGTTTTGGACAAGGCGTTCAGCTACCCTCGCACGTATGGAACTTAGTATGTAGCACCAGTCTACCACAGGAATTACTAGGAAATCGCTGAACTGAGCTTGGAGGCACTAGTCTTGTGTGCCGGGTGATTCCAATTACCTCTCCCAGCACTTCCGTCAAACAGCGAGCCTAGGCCTTTTAGAAGCCAAGGGTACCAGCAGGCTGGATGTGGAGGCACAGGCCATAAGCTCAACTCTCAGAAGTGTGTATGCATGGGAGGCAGATGTCTGCTACCCACTCGGACATGGTAGTTGGAACCTAGCTACACTGTGATTGAAGAAGGCCATTGGAAATCGCTGTATTCAACCAGATACACGGGAGTTCAGGCCCAGTGCTCACACATGCTTTTCCCGCAACCTCTCCCAGCCACTAACATAAGGATGTTAGCAGCTACTCCTACACTCAGGCAGGATGCGGGAGGGTTCTGCGCTGTCCTCAGCTCTCACAGGGAAGCATGTCTTGAAGCCAGCTGTCAACTAGCTGCATTCCAATGGCACTGAGAAGGTAGCAGTATTCTGAGTCAGGAGGTTCCAAGATTACCCGTCTACTGCACCTGGGGATACCCTCCAGGTCTGCATTGTTACCCTGCGTCTCAGAAGCCTCTGGCAAACGTCTCTGCTGAAGACCTGCGAAACTCACTCTGCAGGCAGTGTGGAACTGTGGGGGACTGAGGGTGAGCTCAACTCTCAGAAGTAAGATGGTTTTGGACAAGGCGTTCAGCTACCCTCTCACGTATGGAACTTATTATGTAGCTCCAGTCTACCACAGGAATTACTAGGAAATCGCTGAACTGAGCTTGGAGGCACTAGTCTTGTGTGTCGGGTGATTCCAATTACCTCTCCCAGCACCTCCGTCAAACAGTGAGCCTAGGACTTTTAGAAGCCAAGGATACCAGCAGGCTGGATGTGGAGGTACAGGCCATAAGCTCAACTCTCAGAAGTGTGTATGCATGGGAGGCAGATGTCTGCTACCCACTCGGACATGGGATTTGGAACCTAGCTACACTGTGATTGAAGAAGGCCATTGGAAATCGCTGTATTCAACTCAGATACACGGGAGTTCAGGCCCAGTGCTCACACATGCTTTTCCCGCAACCTCTCCCAGCCACTAACATTAGGATGTTAGCAGCTACTCCTACAGTCAGGCAGCATGCGGGAGTGTTCTGCCCTGTCCTCAGCTCTCTCAGGGAAGCATGTTGAAGCCAGCTAGCTGTCAACTAGCTGCATTCCTATGGCAGTGAGAAGGTAGCAGTATTCTGAGTCAGGAGGTTCCAAGATTACCAGTCGACTGCACCTGGGGATACCCTCCAGGTCTGCATTGTTACCCTGTGTCTCAGAAGCCTCTGGCAAACGTTTCTGCTGAAGACCTGCGAAACTCACTCTGCAGGCAGTGTGGAACTGTGAGGGACTGAGGCTGAGCTCAACTCTCAGAAGTAAGATGGTTTTGGACAAGGCGTTCAGCTACCCTCTCACGTATGGAACTTAGTATGTAGCACCAGTCTACCACAGGAATTACTAGGAAATCGCTGAACTGAGCTTGGAGGCACTAGTCTTGTGTGCCGGGTGATTCCAATTACCTCTCCCAGCACTTCCGTCAAACAGCGAGCCTAGGCCTTTTAGAAGCCAAGGGTACCAGCAGGCTGGATGTGGAGGTACAGGCCATAAGCTCAACTCTCAGAAGTGTGTATGCATGGGAGGCAGATGTCTGCTACCCACTCGGACATGGGAGTTGGAACCTAGCTACCCTGTGATTGAAGAAGGCCATTGGAAATCGCTGTATTCAACTCAGATACACGGGAGTTCAGGCCCAGTGCTCACACATGCTTTTCCCGCAACCTCTCCCAGCCACTAACATAAGGATGTTAGCAGCTACTCCTACAGTCAGGCAGGATGCGGGAGGGTTCTGCGCTGTCCTCAGCTCTCACAGGGAAGCATGTCTTGAAGCCAGCTGTCAACTAGCTGCATTCCTATGGCAGTGAGAAGGTAGCAGTACTCTGAGTCAGGAGGTTCCAAGATTACCACTCTACTGCACCTGGAGATACCCTCCAGGTCTGCATTGTTAACTTGTACTCAGAAGCCTCTGGCAATCGTCTCTGGTGAAGACGTGTGAAACTCACTCTGAAGGCAGTGTGGAACTGTGAGGGACTGAGGGTGAGCTCAACTCTCAGAAGTAAGATGCTTTTGGACAAGGCGTTCAGCTACCTTCTCACATATGGAACTTAGTATGTAGCACCTGTCTACCACAAGAATTACTGGGAAATCGTGAATTGAGCTTGGAGGCAGTCGTCTTGTGTGCCGGGAGATTCCAATTACCTCTCCCAGCACTTCCGTCAAACAGCGAGCCTAGGCCTTTTAGAAGCCAAGGGTACCAGCAGGCTGGATGTGGAGGTACAGGCCATAAGCTCAACTCTCAGAAGTGTGTATGCATGGGAGGCAGATGTCTGCTACCCGCTCGTACATGGGATTTGGAACCTAGCTACACTCTGGTTGAGGAAAGCCGTTGGAAATCGCTGTATTCAACTCAGATACACGGGAGTTCAGGCCCAGTGCTCACACATGCTTTTCCCGCAACCTCTCCCAGCCACTAACATTAGGATGTTAGCAGCTACTCCTACGGTCAGGCAGGATGCGGGAGGGTTCTGCCCTGTCCTCAGCTCTCTCAGGGAAGCATGTCTTGAAGCCAGCTAGCTGTCAACTAGCTGCATTCCTATGGCAGTGAGATGGTAGCAGTATTCTATGTCAGGAGGTTCCAAGATTACCAGTCGACTGCACCTGGGGATACCCTCCAGGTCTGCATTGTTACCCTGCGTCTCAAAGCCTCTGGCAAACGTCTCTGCTGATGACCGGCGAAACTCACTCTGCAGGCAGTGTGGAACTGTGAGGGACTGAGGCTGAGCTCAACTCTCAGAAGTAAGATGGTTTTGGACAAGGCGTTCAGCTAACCTCTCACGTATGGAACTTAGTATGTAGCACCAGTCTACCACAGGAATTACTAGGAAATCGCTGAACTGAGCTTGGAGGCAGTAGTCTTGTGTGCCTGGTGATTCCAATTACCTCTCCCAGCACTTCCATCAAACAGCGAGCCTAGGCCTTTTAGAAGCCAAGGGTACCAGCAGGCTGGATGTGGAGGTACAGGCCATAAGCTCAACTCTCAGAAGTGTATATGCATGGGAGGCAGATGTCTGCAACCCACTCGGACATGGGAGTTGGAACCTAGCTACACTGTGATTGAAGAAGGCCATTGGAAATCGCTGTATTCAACTCAGATACACGGGAGTTCAGGCCCAGTGCTCACACATGCTTTTCCCGCAACCTCTCCCAGCCACTAACATAAGGATGTTAGCAGCTACTCCTACACTCAGGCAGGATGCGGGAGGGTTCTGCCCTGTCCTCACCTCTCACAGGGAAGCATGTCTTGATGCCAGCTGTCAACTAGCTGCATTCCTATGGCAGTGAGAAGGTAGCAGTACTCTGAGTCAGGAGGTTCCAAGATTACCACTCTACTGTACCTGGAGATATCCTCCAGGTCTGCATTGTTAACTTGTACTCAGAAGCCTCTGGCAATCGTCTCTGGTGAAGACGTGTGAAACTCACTCTGCAGGCAGTGTGGAACTGTGAGGGACTGAGGGTGAGCTCAACTCTCAGAAGTAAGATGCTTTTGGACAAGGCGTTCAGCTACCTTCTCACATATGGAACTTAGTATGTAGCACCTGTCTACCACAAGAATTACTGGGAAATCGTGAATTGAGCTTGGAGGCACTCGTCTTGTGTGCCGGGAGATTCCAATTACCTCTCCCAGCCCTTCCGTCAAACAGCGAGCCTAGGCCTTTTAGAAGCCAAGGGTACCAGCAGGCTGGATGTGGAGGTACAGGCCATAAGCTCAACTCTCAGAAGTGTGTATGCATGGGAGGCAGATGTCTGCTACCCACTCGGACATGGGAGTTGGAACCTAGCTACCCTGTGATTGAAGAAGGCCATTGGAAATCGCTGTATTCAACTCAGATACACGGGAGTTCAGGCCCAGTGCTCACACATGCTTTTCCCGCAACCTCTCCCAGCCACTAACATAAGGATGTTAGCAGCTACTCCTACAGTCAGGCAGGATGCGGGAGGGTTCTGCGCTGTCCTCAGGTCTCACAGGGAAGCATGTCTTGAAGCCAGCTGTCAACTAGCTGCATTCCTATGGCAGTGAGAAGGTAGCAGTACTCTGAGTCAGGAGGTTCCAAGATTACCACTCTACTGCACCTGGAGATACCCTCCAGGTCTGCATTGTTAACTTGTACTCAGAAGCCTCTGGCAATCGTCTCTGGTGAAGACGTGTGAAACTCACTCTGAAGGCAGTGTGGAACTGTGAGGGACTGAGGGTGAGCTCAACTCTCAGAAGTAAGATGCTTTTGGACAAGGCGTTCAGCTACCTTCTCACATATGGAACTTAGTATGTAGCACCTGTCTACCACAAGAATTACTGGGAAATCGTGAATTGAGCTTGGAGGCAGTCGTCTTGTGTGCCGGGAGATTCCAATTACCTCTCCCAGCACTTCCGTCAAACAGCGAGCCTAGGCCTTTTAGAAGCCAAGGGTACCAGCAGGCTGGATGTGGAGGTACAGGCCATAAGCTCAACTCTCAGAAGTGTGTATGCATGGGAGGCAGATGTCTGCTACCCGCTCGTACATGGGATTTGGAACCTAGCTACACTCTGGTTGAGGAAAGCCGTTGGAAATCGCTGTATTCAACTCAGATACACGGGAGTTCAGGCCCAGTGCTCACACATGCTTTTCCCGCAACCTCTCCCAGCCACTAACATTAGGATGTTAGCAGCTACTCCTACGGTAAGGCAGGATGCGGGAGGGTTCTGCCCTGTCCTCAGCTCTCTCAGGGAAGCATGTCTTGAAGCCAGCTAGCTGTCAAGTAGCTGCATTCCTATGGCAGTGAGAAGGTAGCAGTATTCTACGTCAGGTATTTCCAAGATTACCAGTCGACTGCACCTGGGGATACCCTCCAGGTCTGCATTGTTACCCTGCGTCTCAGAAGCCTCTGGCAAACGTCTCTGCTGATGACCGGCGAAACTCACTCTGCAGGCAGTGTGGAACTGTGAGGGACTGAGGCTGAGCTCAACTCTCAGAAGTAAGATGGTTTTGGACAAGGGGTTCAGCTAACCTCTCACGTATGGAACTTAGTATGTAGCACCAGTCTACCACATGAATTACTAGGAAATCGCTGAACTGAGCTTGGAGGCAGTAGTCTTGTGTGCCTGGTGATTCCAATTACCTCTCCCAGCACTTCCGTCAAACAGCGAGCCTAGGCCTTTTAGAAGCCAAGGGTACCAGCAGGCTGGATGTGGAGGTACAGGCCATAATCTCAACTCTCAGAAGTGTGTATGCATGGGAGGCAGATGTCTGCAACCCACTCGGACATGGGAGTTGGAACCTAGCTACACTGTGATTGAAGAAGGCCATTGGAAATCGCTGTATTCAACTCAGATACACGGGAGTTCAGGCCCAGTGCTCACACATGCTTTTCCCGCAACCTCTCCCAGCCACTAACATAAGGATGTTAGCAGCTACTCCTACACTCAGGCAGGATGCGGGAGGGTTCTGCGCTGTCCTCAGCTCTCACAGGGAAGCATGTCTTGATGCCAGCTGTCAACTAGCTGCATTCCTATGGCAGTGAGAAGGTAGCAGTACTCTGAGTCAGGAGGTTCCAAGATTACCACTCTACTGCACCTGGAGATATCCTCCAGGTCTGCATTGTTAACTTGTACTCAGAAGCCTCTGGCAATCGTCTCTGGTGAAGACGTGTGAAACTCACTCTGCAGGCAGTGTGGAACTGTGAGGGACTGAGGGTGAGCTCAACTCTCAGAAGTAAGATGCTTTTGGACAAGGCGTTCAGCTACCTTCTCACATATGGAACTTAGTATGTAGCACCTGTCTACCACAAGAATTACTGGGAAATCGTGAATTGAGCTTGGAGGCAGTCGTCTTGTGTGCCGGGAGATTCCAATTACCTCTCCCAGCACTTCCGTCAAACAGCGAGCCTAGGCCTTTTAGAAGCCAAGGGTACCAGCAGGCTGGATGTGGAGGTACAGGCCATAAGCTCAACTCTCAGAAGTGTGTATGCATGGGAGGTAGATGTCTGCAACCCACTCGGACATGGGAGTTGGAACCTAGCTACACTGTGATTGAAGAAGGCCTTTGGAAATCGCTGTATTCAACTCAGATACACGGGAGTTCAGGCCCAGTGCTCACACATGCTTTTCCCGCAACCTCTCCCAGCCACTAACATAAGGATGTTAGCAGCTACTCCTACAGTCAGGCAGGATGCGGGAGGGTTCTGCCCTGTCCTCAGCTCTCACAGGGAAGCATGTCTTGAAGCCAGCTGTCAACTAGCTGCATTCCTATGGCAGTGAGAAGGTAGCAGTACTCTGAGTCAGGAGGTTCCAACATTACCACTCTACTGCACCTGGAGATACCCTCCAGGTCTGCATTGTTAACTTGTACTCAGAAGCCTCTGGCAATCGTCTCTGGTGAAGACGTGTGAAACTCACTCTGCAGGCAGTGTGGAACTGTGAGGGACTGAGGGTGGGCTCAACTCTCAGAAGTAAGATGCTTTTGGACAAGGCGTTCAGCTACCATCTCACATATGGAACTTAGTATGTAGCACCTGTCTACCACAAGAATTACTGGGAAATCGTGAATTGAGCTTGGAGGCACTCGTCCTGTGTGCCGGGAGATTCCAATTACCTCTCCCAGCACTTCCGTCAAACAGCGAGCCTAGGCCTTTTAGAAGCCAAGGGTACCAGCAGGCTGGATGTGGAGGTACCCGCCATAACCTCAACTCTCAGAAGTGTGTATGCATGGGAGGCAGATGTCTGCTACCCGCTCGTACATGGGATTTGGAACCTAGCTACACTCTGGTTGAGGAAAGCCGTTGGAAATCGCTGTATTCAACTCAGATACACGGGAGTTCAGGCCCAGTGCTCACACATGCTTTTCCCCCAACCTCTCCCAGCCACTAACATTAGGATGTTAGCAGCTAGTCCTACAGTCAGGCAGCATGCGGGAGGGTTCTGCCCTGTCCTCAGCTCTCTCAGGGAAGCATGTCTTGAAGCCAGTCGTCAACTAGCTGCATTCCTATGGCAGTGAGAAGGTAGCAGTATTCTGAGTCAGGAGTTTCCAAGATTACCAGTCTACTGCACCTGGGGATACCCTCCAGGTCTGCATTGTTACCCTGCGTCTCAGAAGCCTCTGGCAAACGTCTCTGCTGAAGACCTGTGAAACTCACTCTGCAGGCAGTGTGGAACTGTGAGTGACTGAGGGTGAGCTCAACTCTCAGAAGTAAGATGGTTTTGGACAAGGCGTTCAGCTACGCTCTCACGTATGGAACTTATTATGTAGCTCCAGTCTACCACAGGAATTACTAGGAAATCGCTGAACTGAGCTTGGAGGCACTAGTCTTGTGTGCCGGGTGATGCCAATTACCTCTCCCAGCACTTCCGTCAAACAGCGAGTCTAGGCCTTTTAGAAGCCAAGGGTCCCGGCAGGCTGGATATGGAGGTACAGGACATAAGCTCAACTCTCAGAAGTGTGTATGCATGGGAGGCAGATGTCTGCTATCCACTCGGACATGGGAGTTGGAACCTAGCTACACTGTGATTGAAGAAGGCCATTGGAAATCGCTGTATTCAACTCAGATACACGGGAGTTCAGGCCCAGTGCTCACACATGCTTTTCCCGCAACCTCTCCCAGCCACTAACATAAGGATGATAGCAGCTACTCCTACAGTCAGGCAGGTTGCGGGAGGGTTCTGCCCTGTCCTCAGCTCTCACAGGGAAGCATGTCTTGAAGCCAGCTGTCAACTAGCTGCATTCCTATGGCAGTGAGAAGGTAGCAGTACTCTGAGTCAGGAGGTTCCAAGATTACCACTCTACTGCACCTGGAGATACCCTCCAGGTCTGCATTGTTAACTTGTACTCAGAAGCCTCTGGCAATCGTCTCTGGTGAAGACGTGTGAAACTCACTCTGCAGGCAGTGTGGAAGTGTCAGGGACTGAGGGTGTGCTCAACTCTCAGAAGTAAGATGCTTTTGGACAAGGCGTTCAGCTACCATCTCACATATGGAACTTAGTATGTAGCACCTGTCTACCACAAGAATTACTGGGAAATCGTGAATTGAGCTTGGAGGCACTCGTCTTGTGTGCCGGGAGATTCCAATTACCTCTCCCAGCACTTCCGTCAAACAGCGAGCCTAGGCCTTTTAGAAGCCAAGGGTACCAGCAGGCTGGATGTGGAGGTACAGGCCTTAAGCTCAACTCTCAGAAGTGTGTATGCATGGGAGGCAGATGTCTGCTACCCGCTCGTACATGGGATTTGGAACCTAGCTACACTCTGGTTGAGGAAAGCCGTTGGAAATCGCTGTATTCAACTCAGATACACGGGAGTTCAGGCCCAGTGCTCACACATGCTTTTCCCGCAACCTCTCACAGCCACTAACATTAGGATGTTAGCAGCTACTCCTACAGTCAGGCAGCATGCGGGAGGGTTCTGCCCTGTCCTCAGCTCTCACAGGGAAGCATGTCTTGAAGCCAGCTGTCAACTAGCTGCATTCCTATGGCAGTGAGAAGGTAGCAGTATTCTGAGTCAGGAGGTTCCAAGATTACCAGTCGACTGTACCTGGGGATACCCTCCAGGTCTGCATTGTTACCCTGTGTCTCAGAAGCCTCTGGCAAACGTTTCTGCTGAAGACCTGCGAAACTCACTCTGCAGGCAGTGTGGAACTGTGAGGGACTGAGGGTGAGCTCAACTCTCAGAAGTAAGATGCTTTTGGACAAGGCGTTCAGCTACCTTCTCCCATATGGAACTTAATATGTAGCACCTGTCTACCACAAGAATTACTGGGAAATCGTGAATTGAGCTTGGAGGCACTCGTCTTGTGTGCCGGGAGATTCCAATTACCTCTCCCAGCACTTCCGTCAAACAGCGAGCCTAGGCCTTTTAGAAGCCAAGGGTACCAGCAGGCTGGATGTGGAGGTACAGGCCATAAGCTCAACTCTCAGAAGTGTGTATGCATGGGAGGCAGATGTCTGCTACCCGCTCGTACATGGGATTTGGAACCTAGCTACACTCTGGTTGAGGAAAGCCGTTGGAAATCGCTGTATTCAACTCAGATACACGGGAGTTCAGGCCCAGTGCTCACACATGCTTTTCCCGCAACCTCTCCCAGGCACTAACATTAGGATGTTAGCAGCTACTCCTACAGTCAGGCAGCATGCGGGAGGGTTCTGCCCTGTCCTCAGCTCTCTCAGGGAAGCATGTCTTGAAGCCAGCTAGCTGTCAACTAGCTGCATTCCTATGGCAGTGAGAAGGTAGCAGTATTCTGAGTCAGGAGGTTCCAAGATTACCAGTCGACTGCACCTGGGGATACCCTCCAGGTCTGCATTGTTACCCTGCGTCTCAGAAGCCTCTGGCAAACGTCTCTGCTGATGACCTGCGAAACTCACTCTGCAGGCAGTGTGGAACTGTGAGTGACTGAGGCTGAGCTCAACTCTCAGAAGTAAGATGGTTTTGGACAAGGCGTTCAGCTACCCTCTCACGTATGGAACTTAGTATGTAGCACCAGTCTACCACAGGAATTACTAGGAAATCGCTGAACTGAGCTTGGAGGCAGTAGTCTTGTGTGCCGGGATATTCCAATTACCTCTCCCAGCACTTCCGTCAAACAGCGAGCCTAGGCCTTTTAGAAGCCAAGAGTACCAGCAGGCTGGATATAGAGGTACAGGCCATAAGCTCAACTCTCAGAAGTGTGTATGCATGGGAGGCAGATGTCTGCTACCCACTCGGACATGGGAGTTGGAACCTAGCTACACTGTGATTGAAGAAGGCCATTGGAAATCGCTGTATTCAACTCAGATACACGGGAGTTCAGGCCCAGTGCTCACACATGCCTTTCCCGCAAACTCTCCCAGCCACTAACATAAGGATGTTAGCAGCTACTCCTACAGTCAGGCAGGATGCGGGAGGGTTATGCCCTGTCCTCAGTTCTCACAGGGAAGCATGTCTTGAAGCCAGCTGTCAACTAGCTGCATTCCTATGGCAGTGAGAAGGTAGCAGTACTCTGAGTCAGGAGGTTCCAAGATTACCACTCTACTGCACCTGGAGATACCCTCCAGGTCTGCATTGTTAACTTGTACTCAGAAGCCTCTGGCAATCGTCTCTGGTGAAGACGTGTGAAACTCACTCTGCAGGCAGTGTGGAAGTGTGAGGGACTGAGGGTGGGCTCAACTCTCAGAAGTAAGATGCTTTTGGACAAGGCGTTCAGCTACCATCTCACATATGGAACTTGGTATGTAGCACCTGTCTACCACAAGAATTACTGGGAAATCGTGAATTGAGCTTGGAGGCACTCGTCTTGTGTGCCGGGAGATTCCAATTACCTCTCCCAGCACTTCCGTCAAACAGCGAGCCTAGGCCTTTTAGAAGCCAAGGGTACCAGCAGGCTGGATGTGGAGGTACAGGCCATAAGCTCAACTCTCAGAAGTGTGTATGCATGGGAGGCAGATGTCTGCTACCCGCTCGTACATGGGATTTGGAACCTAGCTACACTCTGGTTGAGGAAAGCCGTTGGAAATCGCTGTATTCAACTCAGATACACGGGAGTTCAGGCCCAGTGCTCACACATGCTTTTCCCGCTACCTCTCCCAGCCACTAACATTAGGATGTTAGCAGCTACTCCTACAGTCAGGCAGGATGCGGGAGGGTTCTGCCCTGTCCTCAGCTCTCTCAGGGAAGCATGTCTTGAAGCCAGCTAGCTGTCAACTAGCTGCATTCCTATGGCAGTGAGAAGGTAGCAGTATTCTGAGTCAGGATGTTCCAAGATTACCAGTCGACTGCACCTGGGGATACCCTCCAGGTCTGCATTGTTACCCTGCGTCTCAGAAGCCTCTGGCAAACGTCTCTGCTGATGACCTGCGAAACTCACTCTGCAGGCAGTGTGGAACTGTGAGGGACTGAGGCTGAGCTCAACTCTCAGAAGTAAGATGGTTTTGGACAAGGCGTTCAGCTACCCTCTCACGTATGGAACTTAGTATGTAGCACCAGTCTACCACAGGAATTACTAGGAAATCGCTGAACTGAGCTTGGAGGCAGTAGTCTTGTGTGCCTGGTGATTCCAATTACCTCTCCCAGCACTTCCGTCAAACAGCGAGCCTAGGCCTTTTAGAAGCCAAGGGTACCAGCAGGCTGGATGTGGAGGTACAGGCCATAAGCTCAACTCTCAGAAGTGTGTATGCATGGGAGGCAGATGTCTGCAACCCACTCGGACATGGGAGTTGGAACCTAGCTACACTGTGATTGAAGAAGGCCATTGGAAATCGCTGTATTCAACTCAGATACACGGGAGTTCAGGCCCATTGCTCACACATGCTTTTCCCGCAACCTCTCCCAGCCACTAACATAAGGATGTTAGCAGCTACTCCTACAGTCAGGCAGGATGCGGGAGGGTTCTGCGCTGTCCTCAGCTCTCACAGGGAAGCATGTCTTGAAGCCAGCTGTCAACTAGCTGCATTCCTATGGCAGTGAGAAGATAGCAGTACTCTGAGTCAGGAGGTTCCAAGATTACCACTCTACTGCACCACGAGATACCCTCCAGGTCTGCATTGTTAACTTGTACTCAGAAGCCTCTGGCAATCGTCTCTGGTGAAGACGTGTGAAACTCACTCTGCAGGCAGTGTGGAAGTGTCAGGGACTGAGGGTGTGCTCAACTCTCAGAAGTAAGATGCTTTTGGACAAGGCGTTCAGCTACCATCTCACATATGGAACTTAGTATGTAGCACCTGTCTACCACAAGAATTACTGGGAAATCGTGAATTGAGCTTGGAGGCACTCGTCTTGTGTGCCGGGAGATTCCAATTACCTCTCCCAGCACTTCCGTCAAACAGCGAGCCTAGGCCTTTTAGAAGCCAAGGGTACCAGCAGGCTGGATGTGGAGGTACAGGCCTTAAGCTCAACTCTCAGAAGTGTGTATGCATGGGAGGCAGATGTGTGCTACCCGCTCGTACATGGGATTTGGAACCTAGCTACACTCTGGTTGAGGAAAGCCGTTGGAAATCGCTGTATTCAACTCAGATACACGGGAGTTCAGGCCCAGTGCTCACACATGCTTTTCCCGCAACCTCTCACAGCCACTAACATTAGGATGTTAGCAGCTACTCCTACAGTCAGGCAGCATGCGGGAGGGTTCTGCCCTGTCCTCAGCTCTCACAGGGAAGCATGTCTTGAAGCCAGCTGTCAACTAGCTGCATTCCTATGGCAGTGAGAAGGTAGCAGTATTCTGAGTCAGGAGGTTCCAAGATTACCAGTCTACTGCACCTGGGGATACCCTCCAGGTCTCTATTGTTACCCTGTGTCTCAGAAGCCTCTGGCAAACGTTTCTGCTGAAGACCTGCGAAACTCACTCTGCAGGCAGTGTGGAACTGTGAGGGACTGAGGGTGAGCTCAACTCTCAGAAGTAAGATGCTTTTGGACAAGGCGTTCAGCTACCTTCTCCCATATGGAACTTAATATGTAGCACCTGTCTACCACAAGAATTACTGGGAAATCGTGAATTGAGCTTGGAGGCACTCGTCTTGTGTGCCGGGAGATTCCAATTACCTCTCCCAGCACTTCCGTCAAACAGCGAGCCTAGGCCTTTTAGAAGCCAAGGGTACCAGCAGGCTGGATGTGGAGGTACAGGCCATAAGCTCAACTCTCAGAAGTGTGTATGCATGGGAGGCAGATGTCTGCTACCCGCTCGTACATGGGATTTGGAACCTAGCTACACTCTGGTTGAGGAAAGCCGTTGGAAATCGCTGTATTCAACTCAGATACACGGGAGTTCAGGCCCAGTGCTCACACATGCTTTTCCCGCAACCTCTCCCAGCCACTAACATTAGGATGTTAGCAGCTACTCCTACAGTCAGGCAGCATGCGGGAGGGTTCTGCCCTGTCCTCAGCTCTCTCAGGGAAGCATGTCTGGAAGCCAGCTAGCTGTCAACTAGCTGCATTCCTATGGCAGTGAGAAGGTAGCAGTATTCTGAGTCAGGAGGTTCCAAGATTACCAGTCGACTGCACCTGGGGATACCCTCCAGGTCTGCATTGTTACCCTGCGTCTCAGAAGCCTCTGGCAAACGTCTCTGCTGATGACCTGCGAAACTCACTCTGCAGGCAGTGTGGAACTGTGAGTGACTGAGGCTGAGCTCAACTCTCAGAAGTAAGATGGTTTTGGACAAGGCGTTCAGCTACCCTCTCACGTATGGAACTTAGTATGTAGCACCAGTCTACCACAGGAATTACTAGGAAATCGCTGAACTGAGCTTGGAGGCAGTAGTCTTGGGTGCCGGGATATTCCAATTACCTCTCCCAGCACTTCCGTCAAACAGCGAGCCTAGGCCTTTTAGAAGCCAAGAGTACCAGCAGGCTGGATATAGAGGTACAGGCCATAAGCTCAACTCTCAGAAGTGTGTATGCATGGGAGGCAGATGTCTGCTACCCACTCGGACATGGGAGTTGGAACCTAGCTGCACTGTGATTGAAGAAGGCCATTGGAAATCGCTGTATTCAACTCAGATACACGGGAGTTCAGGCCCAGTGCTCACACATGCCTTTCCCGCAAACTCTCCCAGCCACTAACATAAGGATGTTAGCAGCTACTCCTACAGTCAGGCAGGATGCGGGAGGGTTATGCCCTGTCCTCAGTTCTCACAGGGAAGCATGTCTTGAAGCCAGCTGTCAACTAGCTGCATTCCTATGGCAGTGAGAAGGTAGCAGTACTCTGAGTCAGGAGGTTCCAAGATTACCACTCTACTGCACCTGGAGATACCCTCCAGGTCTGCATTGTTAACTTGTACTCAGAAGCCTCTGGCAATCGTCTCTGGTGAAGACGTGTGAAACTCACTCTGCAGGCAGTGTGGAACTGTGAGGGACTGAGGGTGGGCTCAACTCTCAGAAGTAAGATGCTTTTGGACAAGGCGTTCAGCTACCATCTCACATATGGAACTTGGTATGTAGCACCTGTCTACCACAAGAATTACTGGGAAATCGTGAATTGAGCTTGGAGGCACTCGTCTTGTGTGCCGGGAGATTCCAATTACCTCTCCCAGCACTTCCGTCAAACAGCGAGCCTAGGCCTTTTAGAAGCCAAGGGTACCAGCAGGCTGGATGTGGAGGTACAGGCCATAAGCTCAACTCTCAGAAGTGTGTATGCATGGGAGGCAGATGTCTGCTACCCGCTCGTACATGGGATTTGGAACCTAGCTACACTCTGGTTGAGGAAAGCCGTTGGAAATCGCTGTATTCAACTCAGATACACGGGAGTTCAGGCCCAGTGCTCACACATGCTTTTCCCGCTACCTCTCCCAGCCACTAACATTAGGATGTTAGCAGCTACTCCTACAGTCAGGCAGGATGCGGGAGGGTTCTGCCCTGTCCTCAGCTCTCTCAGGGAAGCATGTCTTGAAGCCAGCTAGCTGTCAACTAGCTGCATTCCTATGGCAGTGAGAAGGTAGCAGTATTCTGAGTCAGGAGGTTCCAAGATTACCAGTCGACTGCACCTGGGGATACCCTCCAGGTCTGCATTGTTACCCTGCGTCTCAGAAGCCTCTGGCAAACGTCTCTGCTGATGACCTGCGAAACTCACTCTGCAGGCAGTGTGGAACTGTGAGTGACTGAGGCTGAGCTCAACTCTCAGAAGTAAGATGGTTTTGGACAAGGGTTCAGCTACACTCTCAGGTATGGAACTTAGTATGTAGCACCAGTCTACCACAGGAATTACTAGGAAATCGCTGAACTGAGCTTGGAGGCAGTAGTCTTGTGTGCCGGGATATTCCAATTACCTCTCCCAGCACTTCCGTCAAACAGCGAGCCTAGGCCTTTTAGAAGCCAAGGGTACCAGCAGGCTGGATGTAGAGGTACAGGCCATAAGCTCAACTCTCAGAAGTGTGTATGCATGGGAGGCAAATGTCTGCTACCCACTCGCACATGGGAGTTGGAACCTAGCTACACTGTGATTGAAGAAGGCCATTGGAAATCGCTGTATTCAACTCAGATACACGGGAGTTCAGGCCCAGTGCTCACACATGCCTTTCCCGCAAACTCTCCCAGCCACTAACATAAGGATGTTAGCAGCTATCCTACAGTCAGGCAGGATGCGGGATTGTTATGCCCTGTCCTCAGTTCTCACAGGGAAGCATGTCTTGAAGCCAGCTGTCAACTAGCTGCATTCCTATGGCAGTGAGAAGGTAGCAGTACTCTGAGTCAGGAGGTTCCAAGATTACCACTCTACTGCACCTGGAGATATCCTCCAGGTCTGCATTGTTAACTTGTACTCAGAAGCCTCTGGCAATCGTCTCTGGTGAAGACGTGTGAAACTCACTCTGCAGGCAGTGTGGAACTGTGAGGGACTGAGGGTGAGCTCAACTCTCAGAAGTAAGATGCTTTTGGACAAGGCGTTCAGCTACCTTCTCACATATGGAACTTAGTATGTAGCACCTGTCTACCACAAGAATTACTGGGAAATCGTGAATTGAGCTTGGAGGCACTCGTCTTGTGTGCCGGGAGATTCCAATTACCTCTCCCAGCACTTCCGTCAAACAGCGAGCCTAGGCCTTTTAGAAGCCAAGGGTACCAGCAGGCTGGATGTGGAGGTACAGGCCATAAGCTCAACTCTCAGAAGTGTGTATGCATGGGAGGCAGATGTCTGCTACCCGCTCGTACATGGGATTTGGAACCTAGCTACACTCTGGTTGAGGAAAGCCGTTGGAAATCGCTGTATTCAACTCAGATACACGGGAGTTCAGGCCCAGTGCTCACACATGCTTTTCCCGCAACCTCTCCCAGCCACTAACATTAGGATGTTAGCAGCTACTCCTACAGTCAGGCAGCATGCGGGAGGGTTCTGCCCTGTCCTCAGCTCTCTCAGGGAAGCATGTCTTGAAGCCAGCTAGCTGTCAACTAGCTGCATTCCTATCGCAGTGAGAAGGAAGCAGTATTCTGAGTCAGGAGGTTCCAAGATTACCAGTCGACTGCACCTGGGGATACCCTCCTGGTCTGCATTGTTACCCTGCGTCTCAGAAGCCTCTGTCAAACGTCTCTGCTGAAGACCTGCGAAACTCACTCTGCAGGCAGTTTGGAACTGTGAGGGACTGAGGCTGAGCTCCACTCTCAGAAGTAAGATGGTTTTGGACAAGGCGTTCAGCTACCCTCTCACGTATGGAACTTAGTATGTAGCACCAGTCTACCACAGGAATTACTAGGAAATCGCTGAACTGAGCTTGGAGGCACTAGTCTTCTGTGCCGGGTGATTCCAATTACCTCTCCCAGCACTTCCGTCAAACAGTGAGCCTAGGCCTTTTAGAAGCCAAGTGTACCAGCAGGCTGGATGTGGAGGTACAGGCCATAAGCTCAACTCTCAGAAGTGTGTATGCATGGGAGGCAGATGTCTGCTACCCACTCGGACATGGGAGTTGGAACCTAGCTACACTGTGATTGAAGAAGGCCATTGGAAATCGCTGTATTCAACTCAGTTACACGGGAGTTCAGGCCCAGTGCTCACACATGCTTTTCCCGCAACCTCTCCCAGCCACTAACATAAGGATGTTAGCAGCTACTCCTACAGTCAGGCAGGATGCGGGAGGGTTTTGCCCTGACCTCAGCTCTCACAGGGAAGCATGTCTTGAAGCCAGCTGTCAACTAGCTGTATTCCTATGGCAGTGAGAAGGTAGCAGTACTCTGAGTCAGGAGGTTCCAAGATTACCACTCTACTGCACCTGGAGATACCCTCCAGGTCTGCATTGTTAACTTGTACTCAGAAGCCTCTGGCAATCGTCTCTGGTGAAGACGTGTGAAAATCACTCTGCAGGCAGTGTGGAACTGTGAGGGACTGAGGGTGGGCTCAAGTCTCAGGAGTAAGATGCTTTTGGACAAGGCGTTCAGCTACCATCTCACATATGGAACTTAGTATGTAGCACCTGTCTACCACAAGAATTACTGGGAAATCGTGAATTGAGCTTGGAGGCACTCGTCTTGTATGCCGGGAGATTCCAATTACCTCTCCCAGCACTTCCGTCAAACAGAGAGCCTAGGCCTTTCAGAAGCCAAGGGTACCAGCAGGCTGGATGTGGAGGTACAGGCCATAAGCTCAACTCTCAGAAGTGTGTATGCATGGGAGGCAGATGTCTGCTACCCGCTCGTACATGGGATTTGGAACCTAGCTACACTCTGGTTGAGGAAAGCCGTTGGAAATCGCTGTATTCAACTCAGATACACGGGAGTTCAGGCCCAGTGCTCACACATGCTTTTCCCGCAACCTCTCCCAGCCACTAACATTAGGATGTTAGCAGCTACTCCTACAGTCAGGCAGCAGGCGGGAGGGTTCTGCCCTGTCCTCAGCTCTCACAGGGAAGCATGTCTTGAAGCCAGCTAGCTGTCACCTAGCTGCATTCCTATGGCAGTGAGAAGGTAGCAGTATTCTGAGTCAGGAGGTTCCAAGATTACCAGTCGACTGCACCTGGGGATACCCTCCAGGTCTGCATTGTTACCCTGCGTCTCAGAAGCCTCTGGCAAACGTCTCTGCTGAAGACCTGCGAAACTCACTCTGCAGGCAGTGTGGAACTGTGAGGGACTGAGGCTGAGCTCAACTCTCAGAATTAAGATGGTTTTGGACAAGGCGTTCAGCTACCCTCTCACGTATGGAACTTAGTATGTAGCACCAGTCTACCACAGGAATTACTAGGAAATCGCTGAACTGAGCTTGGAGGCAGTAGTCTTGTGTCCCGGGTGATTCCAATTACCTCTCCCAGCACTTCCGTCAAACAGCGAGCCTAGGCCTTTTAGAAGCCAAGGGTACAAGCAGGCTGGATGTGGAGGTACAGGCCATAAGCTCAACGCTCAGAAGTGTATATGCATGGGAGGCAGATGTCTGCTACCCACTCGGACATGGGAGTTGGAACCTAGCTACACTGTGATTGAAGAAGGCCATTGGAAATCGCTGTATTCAACTCAGATACACGGGAGTTCAGGCCCAGTGCTCACACATGCTTTTCCCGCAACCTCTCCCAGCCACTAACATTAGGATGTTAGCAGCTACTCCTACAGTCAGGCAGGATGCGGGAGGGTTCTGCCCTGTCTTCAGCTCTCACAGGAAGCATGTCTTGAAGCCAGCTGTCAACTAGCTGCATTCCTATGGCAGTGAGAAGGTAGCAGTACTCTGAGTCAGGAGGTTCCAAGATTACCACTCTACTGCACCTGGAGATACCCTCCAGGTCTGCATTTTTATCTTGTACTCAGAAGCCTCTGGCAATCGTCTCTGGTGAAGACGTGTGAAACTCACTCTGCAGGCAGTGTGGAACTGTGAGGGACTGAGGGTGGGCTCAAATCTCAGAAGTAAGATGCTTTTGGACAAGGCGTTCAGCTACCATCTCACATATGGAACTTAGTATGTAGCACCTGTCTACCACAAGAATTACTGGGAAATCGTGAATTGAGCTTGGAGGCACTCGTCTTGTGTGCCGGGAGATTCCAATGACCTCTCCCAGCACTTCCGTCAAACAGCGACCCTAGGCCTTTTAGAAGCCAAGGGTACCAGCAGGCTGGATGTGGAGGTACAGGCCATAAGCTCAACTCTCAGAAGTGTGTATGCATGGGAGGCAGATGTCTGCTACCCGCTCGTACATGGGATTTGGAACCTAGCTACACTCTGGTTGAGGAAAGCCGTTGGAAATCGCTGTATTCAACTCAGATACAAGGGAGTTCAGGCCCAGTGCTCACACATGCTTTTCCCGCAACCTCTACCAGCCACTAACATTAGGATGTTAGCAGCTATTCCTACAGTCAGGCAGCATGCGGGAGGGTTCTGCCCTGTCCTCAGCTCTCTCAGGGAAGCATGTCTTGAAGACAGCTAGCTGTCAACCAGCTGCATTCCTATGGCAGTGAGAAGGTAGCAGTATTCTGAGTCAGGAGGTTCCAAGATTACCAGTCGACTGCACCTCGGGATACCCTCCAGGTCTGCATTGTTACCCTGCGTCTCAGAAGCCTCTGGCAAACGTCTCTGCTGAAGACCTGCGGAACTCACTCTGCAGGCAGTGTGGAACTGTGAGTGACTGAGGGTGAGCTCAACTCTCTGAAGCAGATGGTTTGGACAAGGCGTTCAGCTACCCTCTCACGCATGGAACTTAGTAAGTAGCACCAGTCTACCACAGGAATTACTAGGAAATCGCTGAACTGAGCTTGGAGGCACTAGTCTTGTGTGCCGGGTATTCCAGTTACCTCTCCCAGCAATTCCGTCAAACAGCGAGCCTAGGCCTTTTAGAAGCCAAGGGTACAAGCAGGCTGGATGTGGAGGTACAGGCCATAAGCTCAACGCTCAGAAGTGTATATGCATGGGAGGCAGATGTCTGCTACCCACTCGGACATGGGAGTTGGAACCTAGCTACACTGTGATTGAAGAAGGCCATTGGAAATCGCTGTATTCAACTCAGATACACGGGAGTTCAGGCCCAGTGCTCACACATGCTTTTCCCGCAACCTCTCCCAGCCACTAACATTAGGATGTTAGCAGCTACTCCTACAGTCAGGCAGGATGCGGGAGGGTTCTGCCCTGTCTTCAGCTCTCACAGGAAGCATGTCTTGAAGCCAGCTGTCAACTAGCTGCATTCCTATGGCAGTGAGAAGGTAGCAGTACTCTGAGTCAGGAGGTTCCAAGATTACCACTCTACTGCACCTGGAGATACCCTCCAGGTCTGCATTTTTATCTTGTACTCAGAAGCCTCTGGCAATCGTCTCTGGTGAAGACGTGTGAAACTCACTCTGCAGGCAGTGTGGAACTGTGAGGGACTGAGGGTGGGCTCAAATCTCAGAAGTAAGATGCTTTTGGACAAGGCGTTCAGCTACCATCTCACATATGGAACTTAGTATGTAGCACCTGTCTACCACAAGAATTACTGGGAAATCGTGAATTGAGCTTGGAGGCACTCGTCTTGTGTGCCGGGAGATTCCAATTACCTCTCCCAGCACTTCCGTCAAACAGCGAGCCTAGGCCTTTTAGAAGCCAAGGGTACCAGCAGGCTGGATGTGGAGGTACAGGCCATAAGCTCAACTCTCAGAAGTGTGTATGCATGGGAGGCAGATGTCTGCTACCCGCTCGTACATGGGATTTGGAACCTAGCTACACTCTGGTTGAGGAAAGCCGTTGGAAATCGCTGTATTCAACTCAGATACACGGGAGTTCAGGCCCAGTGCTCACACATACTTTTCCCGCAACCTCTCCCAGCCACTAACATAAGGATGTTAGCAGCTACTCCTACAGTCAGGCAGCATGCGGGAGGGTTCTGCCCTGTCGTCAGCTCTCTCACGGAAGCATGTCTTGAAGCCAGCTAGCTGTCAACTAGCTGCATTCCTATGGCAGTGATAAGGTAGCAGTATTCTGAGTCAGGAGGTTCCAAGATTACCAGTCGACTGCACCTGGGGATACCCTCCAGGTCTGCATTGTTACCCTGCGTCTCAGGAGCCTCTGGCAAACGTCTCTGCTGAAGACCTGCGAAACTCACTCGGCAGGCAGTGTGGAACTGTGAGGAACTCTGGCTGAGCTCAGCTCTCTGAAGCAGATGGTTTGGACAAGGCGTTCAGCTACCCTCTCACGTATGGAACTTAGTAGGTAGCACCAGTCTACCACAGGAATTACTAGGAAATCGCTGAACTGAGCTTGGAGGCACTAGTCTTGTGTGCCGGGTATTCCAGTTACCTCTCCCAGCAATTCCGTCAAACAGCGAGCCTAGGCCTTTTAGAAGCCAAGGGTACAAGCAGGCTGGATGTGGAGGTACAGGCCATAAGCTCAACGCTCAGAAGTGTATATGCATGGGAGGCAGATGTCTGCTACCCACTCGGACATGGGAGTTGGAACCTAGCTACACTGTGATTGAAGAAGGCCATTGGAAATCGCTGTATTCAACTCAGATACACGGGAGTTCAGGCCCAGTGCTCACACATGCTTTTCCCGCAACCTCTCCCAGCCACTAACATTAGGATGTTAGCAGCTACTCCTACAGTCAGGCAGGATGCGGGAGGGTTCTGCCCTGTCTTCAGCTCTCACAGGAAGCATGTCTTGAAGCCAGCTGTCAACTAGCTGCATTCCTATGGCAGTGAGAAGGTAGCAGTACTGTGAGTCAGGAGGTTCCAAGATTACCACTCTACTGCACCTGGAGATACCCTCCAGGTCTGCATTTTTATCTTGTACTCAGAAGCCTCTGGCAATCGTCTCTGGTGAAGACGTGTGAAACTCACTCTGCAGGCAGTGTGGAACTGTGAGGGACTGAGGGTGGGCTCAAATCTCAGAAGTAAGATGCTTTTGGACAAGGCGTTCAGCTACCATCTCACATATGGAACTTAGTATGTAGCACCTGTCTACCACAAGAATTACTGGGAAATCGTGAATTGAGCTTGGAGGCACTCGTCTTGTGTGCCGGGAGATTCCAATTACCTCTCCCAGCACTTCCGTCAAAAAGCGAGCCTAGGCCTTTTAGAAGCCAAGGGTACCAGCAGGCTGGATGGGGAGGTACAGGCCATAAGCTCAACTCTCAGAAGTGTGTATGCATGGGAGGCAGATGTCTGCTACCCGCTCGTACATGGGATTTGGAACCTAGCTACACTCTGGTTGAGGAAAGCCGTTGGAAATCGCTGTATTCAACTCAGATACACGGGATTTCAGGCCCAGTGCTCACACATGCTTTTCCCGCAACCTCTCCCAGCCACTAACATTAGGATGTTAGCAGCTACTCCTACAGTCAGGCAGCATGCGGGAGGGTTCTGCCCTGTCCTCAGCTCTCTCAGGGAAGCATGTCTTGAAGCCAGCTAGCTGTCAACTAGCTGCATTCCTATGGCAGTGAGAAGGTAGCAGTGTTCTGAGTCAGGAGGTTCCAAGATTACCAGTCGACTGCACCTGGGGATACCCTCCAGGTCTGCATTGTTACCCTGCGTCTCAGAAGCCTCTGGCAAACGTCTCTGCTGAAGACCTGCGAAACTCACTCTGCAGGCAGTGTGGAACTGTGAGGGACTGAGGGTGAGCTCAACTCTCAGAAGTAAGATGGTTTTGGACAAGGCGTTCAGCTACCCTCTCACGTATGGAACTTAGTATGTAGCACCAGTCTACCACAGGAATTACTAGGAAATCGCTGAACTGAGCTTGGAGGCACTGGTCTTGTGTGCCGGGTGATTCCAATTACCTCTCCCAGCACTTCCGTCAAACAGCGAGCCTAGGCCTTTTAGAAGCCAAGGGTACCAGCAGGCTGGATGTGGAGGTACAGGCCATAAGCTCAACTCTCAGAAGTGTGTATGCATGGGAGGCAGATGTCTGCTACCCACTCGGACATGGGAGTTGGAACCTAGCTACACTGTGATTGAAGAAGTCCATTGGAAATCGCTGTATTCAACTCAGATACACGGGAGTTCAGGCCCAGTGCTCACACATGCTTTTCCCGCAACCTCTCCCAGCCACTAGCATAAGGATGTTAGCAGCTACTCCTACAGTCAGGCAGGATGCGGGAGGGTTCTGCCCTGTCCTCAGCTCTCACAGGGAAGCATGTCTTGAAGCCAGCTGTCAACTAGCTGCATTCCTATGGCAGTGAGAAGGTAGCAGTACTGTGAGTCAGGAGGTTCCAAGATTACCACTCTACTGCACCTGGAGATACCCTCCAGGTCTGCATTTTTATCTTGTACTCGGAAGCCTCTGGTAATCGTCTCTGGTGAAGACGTGTGAAACTCACTCTGCAGGCAGTGTGGAACTGTGAGGGACTGAGGGTGGGCTCAACTCTCAGAAGTAAGATGCTTTTGGACAAGGCGTTCAGCTACCATCTCACATATGGAACTTAGTATGTAGCACCTGTCTACCACAAGAATTACTGGGAAATCGTGAATTGAGCTTGGAGGCACTCGTCTTGTGTGCCGGGAGATTCCAATTACCTCTCCCAGCACTTCCGTCAAACAGCGAGCCTAGGCCTTTTAGAAGCCAAGGGTACCAGCAGGCTGGATGTGGAGGTACAGGCCATGAGCTCAACTCTCAGAAGTGTGTATGCATGGGAGGCAGATGTCTGCTACCCGCTCGTACATGGGATTTGGAACCTAGCTACACTCTGGTTGAGGAAAGCCGTTGGAAATCGCTGTATTCAACTCAGATACACGGGATTTCAGGCCCAGTGCTCACACATGCTTTTCCCGCAACCTCTCCCAGCCACTAACATTAGAATGTTAGCAGCTACTCCTACAGTCAGGCAGCATGCGGGAGGGTTCTGCCCTGTCCTCAGCTCTCTCAGCGAAGCATGTCTTGAAGCCAGCTAGCTGTCAACTAGCTGCATTCCTATGGCAGTGAGAAGGTAGCAGTGTTCTGAGTCAGGAGGTTCCAAGATTACCAGTCGACTGCACCTGGGGATACCCTCCAGGTCTGCATTGTTACCCTGCGTCTCAGAAGCCTCTGGCAAACGTCTCTGCTGAAGACCTGCGAAACTCACTCTGCAGGCAGTGTGGAACTGTGAGGGATAGAGGGTGAGCTCAACTCTCAGAAGTAAGATGGTTTTGGACAAGGCGTTCAGCTACCCTCTCACGTATGGAACTTAGTATGTAGCACCAGTCTACCACAGGAATTACTAGGAAATCGCTGAACTGAGCTTGGAGGCACTGGTCTTGTGTGCCGGGTGATTCCAATTACCTCTCCCAGCACTTCCGTCAAACAGCGAGCCTAGGCCTTTTAGAAGCCAAGGGTACCAGCAGGCTGGATGTGGAGGTACAGGCCATAAGCTCAACTCTCAGAAGTGTGTATTCATGGGAGGCAGATGTCTGCTACCCACTCGGACATGGGAGTTGGAACCTAGCTACACTGTGATTGAAGAAGTCCATTGGAAATCGCTGTATTCAACTCAGATACACGGGAGTTCAGGCCCAGTGCTCACACATGCTTTTCCCGCAACCTCTCCCAGCCACTAACATAAGGATGTTAGCAGCTACTCCTACAGTCAGGCAGGATGCGGGAGGGTTCTGCCCTGTCCTCAGCTCTCACAGGGAAGCATGTCTTGAAGCCAGCTGTCAACTAGCTGCATTCCTATGGCAGTGAGAAGGTAGCAGTACTCTGAGTCAGGAGGTTCCAAGATTACCACTCTACTGCACCTGGAGATACCCTCCAGGTCTGCATTTTTATCTTGTACTCGGAAGCCTCTGGCAATCGTCTCTGGTGAAGACGTGTGAAACTCACTCTGCAGGCAGTGTGGAACTGTGAGGGACTGAGGGTGGGCTCAACTCTCAGAAGTAAGATGCTTTTGGACAAGGCGTTCAGCTACCATCTCACATATGGAACTTAGTATGTAGCACCTGTCTACCACAAGAATTACTGGGAAATCGTGAATTGAGCTTGGAGGCACTCGTCTTGTGTGCCGGGAGATTCCAATTACCTCTCCCAGCACTTCCGTCAAACAGCGAGCCTAGGCCTTTTAGAAGCCAAGGGTACCAGCAGGCTGGATGTGGAGGTACAGGCCATAAGCTCAACTCTCAGAAGTGTGTATGCATGGGAGGCAGATGTCTGCTACCCGCTCGTACATGGGATTTGGAACCTAGCTACACTCTGGTTGAGGAAAGCCGTTGGAAATCGCTGTATTCAACTCAGATACACGGGAGTTCAGGCCCAGTGCTCACACATGCTTTTCCCGCAACCTCTCCCAGCCACTAACATTAGGATGTTAGCAGCTACTCCTACAGTCAGGCAGCATGCGGGAGGGTTCTGCCCTGTCGTCAGCTCTCTCAGGGAAGCATGTCTTGAAGCCAGCTAGCTGTCAACTAGCTGCATTCCTAAGGCAGTGAGAAGGTAGCAGTATTCTGAGTCAGAAGGTTCCAAGATTACCAGTCGACTGCACCTGGGGATACCCTCCAGGTCTTCATTGTTACCCTGTGTCTCAGAAGCCTCTGGCAAACGTTTCTGCTGAAGACTGCGAAACTCACTCTACAGGCAGTGTGGAACTGTGAGGGACTGAGGCTGAGCTCAACTCTCAGAAGTAAGATGGTTTTGGACAAGGCGTTCAGCTACCCTCGCACGTATGGAACTTAGTATGTAGCACCAGTCTACCTCAGGAGTTACTAGGAAATCGCTGAACTGAGCTTGGAGGCACCAGTCTTGTGTGCCGTGTGATTCCAATTACCTCTCCCAGCACTTCCGTCAAACAGCGAGCCTAGGCCTTTTAGAAGCCAAGGGTACCAGCAGGCTGGATGTGGAGGTACAGGCCATAAGCTGAACTCTCAGAAGTGTGTATGCATGGGAGGCAGATGTCTGCTACCCACTCGGACATGGGAGTTGGAACCTAGCTACACTGTGATTGAAGAAGGCCATTGGAAATCGCCGTATTCAACTCAGATACACGGGAGTTCAGGCCCAGTGCTCACACATGCTTTTCCCGCAACCTCTCCCAGCCACTAACATAAGGATGTTAGCAGCTACTCCTACAGTCAGGCAGGATGCGGGAGGGTTCTGCCCTGTCCTCAGGTCTCACAGGGAAGCATGTCTTGAAGCCAGCTGTCAACTAGCTGCATTCCTATGGCAGTGAGAAGGTAGCAGTATTCTGAGTCAGGAGGTTCCAAGATTACCAGTCGACTGCACCTGGGGATACCCTCCAGGTCTGCATTGTTACCCTGCGTCTCAGAAGCCTCTGGCAAACGTCTCTGCTGAAGACCTGCGAAACTCACTCTGCAGGCAGTGTGGAACTGTGACGGACTGAGGCTGAGCTCAACTCTCAGAAGTAAGATGGTTTTGGACAAGGCGTTCAGCTACCCTCTCACGTATGGAACTTATTATGTAGCACCAGTCTACCACAGGAATTACTAGGAAATCGCTGAACTGAGCTTGGAGGCACTAGTCTTGTGTGCCGGGTGATTCCAATTACCACTCCCAGCACTTCCGTCAAACAGCGAGCCTAGGCCTTTTAGAAGCCAAGGGTACCAGCAGGCTGGATTTGGAGGTACAGGCCATAAGCTCAACTCTCAGAAGTGTGTATGCATGGGAGGCAGATGTCTGCTACCCACTCGACATGGGAGTTGGAACCTAGCTACACTGTGATTGAAGAAGGCCATTGGAAATCGCTGTATTCAACTCAGATACACGGGAGTTCAGGCCCAGTGCTCACACATGCTTTTCCCGCAACCTCTCCCAGCCACTAACATAAGGATGTTAGCAGCTACTCCTACAGTCAGGCAGGATGCGGGAGGGTTCTGCCCTGTCCTCAGCTCTCACAGGGAAGCATGTCTTGAAGCCAGCTGTCAACTAACTGCATTCCTATGGCAGTGAGAAGGTATCAGTACCCTGAGTCAGGAGGTTCCAAGATTACCACTCTACTGCACCTGGAGATACCCTCCAGGTCTGCATTGTTAACTTGTACTCAGAAGCCTCTGGCAATCGTCTCTGGTGAAGACGTGTGAAACTCACTCTGCAGGCAGTGTGGAACTGTGAGGGACTGAGGGTGGGCTCAACTCTCAGAAGTAAGATGCTTTTGGACAAGGCGTTCAGCTACCATCTCACATATGGAACTTAGTATGTAGCACCTCTCTACCACAAGAATTACTGGGAAATCGTGAATTGAGCTTGGAGGCACTCGTCTTGTGTGCCGGGAGATTCCAATTACCTCTCCCAGCACTTCCGTCAAACAGCGAGCCTAGGCCTTTTAGAAGCCAAGGGTACCAGCAGGCTGGATGTGGAGGTACAGGCCATAAGCTCAACTATCAGAAGTGTGTATGCATGGGAGGCAGATGTCTGCTACTAACTCGGACATGGGAGTTGGAACCTAGCTACACTGTGATTTAAGAAGGCCATTGGAAATCGCTGTATTCAACTCAGATACACGGGAGTTCAGGCCCAGTGCTCACACATGCTTTTCCCGCAACCTCTCCCAGCCACTAACATAAGGATGTTAGCAGCTACTCCTACAGTCAGGCAGGATGCGGGAGGGTTCTGCCCTGTCCTCAGCTCTCACAGGGAAGCATGTCTTGAAGCCAGCTGTCAACTAGCTGCTTTACTATGGCAGTGAGAAGGTAGCAGTATTCTGAGTCAGGAGGTTCCAAGATTACCAGTCGACTGCACCTGGGGATAACCTCCAGGTCTGCATTGTTACCCTGCGTCTCAGAAGCCTCTGGCAAACGTCTCTGCTGAAGACCTGCGAAACTCACTCTGCAGGCAGTGTGGAACTGTGAGGGACTGAGGCTGAGCTCAACTCTCAGAAGTAAGATGGTTTTGGACAAGGCGTTCAGCTACCCTCTCACGTATGGAACTTATTATGTAGCACCAGTCTACCACAGGAATTACTAGGAAATCGCTGAACTGAGCTTGGAGGCACTAGTCTTGTGTTCCGGGTGATTCCAATTACCTCTCCCAGCACTTCCGTCAAACAGCGAGCCTAGGCCTTTTAGAAGCCAAGGGTACCAGCAGGCTGGATGTGG
Source organism: Canis aureus (assembly GCF_053574225.1). Classification (NCBI taxonomy): domain Eukaryota; kingdom Metazoa; phylum Chordata; class Mammalia; order Carnivora; family Canidae; genus Canis; species Canis aureus. The sequence continues at coordinate 60,077,290 of NC_135632.1, forward strand.
AGGTACAGGCCATAAGCTCAACTCTCAGAAGTGTGTATGCATGGGAGGCAGATGTCTGCTACCCACTCGGACATGGGAGATGGAACCTAGCTACACTGTGATTGAAGAAGTCCATTGGAAATCGCTGTATTCAACTCAGATACACGGGAGTTCAGGCCCAGTGCTCACACATGCTTTTCCCGCAACCTCCTCCAGCCACTAACATAAGGATGTTAGCAGCTACTCCTACAGTCAGGCAGGATGCGGGAGGGTTCTGCCCTGTCCTCAGCTCTCACAGGGAAGCATGTCTTGAAGCCAGCTGTCAACTAGCTGCATTCCTATGGCAGTGAGAAGGTAGCAGTACTCTGAGTCAGGAGGTTCCAAGATTACCACTCTACTGCACCTGGAGATACCCTCCAGGTCTGCATTGTTAACTTGTACTCAGAAGCCTCTGGCAATGGTCTCTGGTGAAGACGTGTGAAACTCACTCTGCAGGCAGTGTGGAACTGTGAGGGACTGAGGGTGGGCTCAACTCTCAGAAGTAAGATGCTTTTGGACAAGGCGTTCAGCTACCATCTCACATATGGAACTTAGTATGTAGCACCTGTCTACCACAAGAATTACTGGGAAATCGTGTATTGAGCTTGGAGGCACTCGTCTTGTGTGCCGGGAGATTCCAATTACCTCTCCCAGCACTTCCGTCAAACAGCGAGCCTAGGCCTTTTAGAAGCCAAGGGTACCAGCAGGCTGGATGTGGAGGTACAGGCCATAAGCTCAACTCTCAGAAGTGTGTATGCATGGGAGGCAGATGTCTGCTACCCGCTCGTACATGGGATTTGGAACCTAGCTACACTCTACTTGAGGAAAGCCGTTGGAAATCGCTGTATTCAACTCAGATACACGGGAGTTCAGGCCCAGTGCTCACACATGCTTTTCCCGCAACCTCTCCCAGCCACTAACATAAGGATGTTAGCAGCTACTCCTACAGTCAGGCAGGATGCGGGAGGGTTCTGCCCTGTCCTCAGCTCTCACAGGGAAGCATGTCTTGAAGCCAGCTGTCAACTAGCTGCATTCCTATGGCAGTGAGAAGGTAGCAGTACTCTGAGTCAGGAGGTTCCAAGATTACCACTCTACTGCACCTGGAGATACCCTCCAGGTCTGCATTGTTAACTTGTACTCAGAAGCCTCTGGCAATCGTCTCTGGTGAAGACGTGTGAAACTCACTCTGCAGGCAGTGTGGAACTGTGAGGGACTGAGGGTGGGCTCAACTCTCAGAAGTAAGATGCTTTTGGACAAGGCGTTCAGCTACCATCTCACATATGGAACTTAGTATGTAGCACCTGTCTACCACAAGAATTACTGGGAAATCGTGAATTGAGCTTGGAGGCACTCGTCTTGTGTGCCGGGAGATTCCAATTACCTCTCCCAGCACTTCCGTCAAACAGCGAGCCTAGGCCTTTTAGAAGCCAAGGGTACCAGCAGGCTGGATGTGGAGGTACAGGCCATAAGCTCAACTCTCAGAAGTGTGTATGCATGGGAGGCAGATGTCTGCTACCCGCTCGTACATGGGATTTGGAACCTAGCTACACTCTAGTTGAGGAAAGCCGTTGGAAATCGCTGTATTCAACTCAGATACACGGGAGTTCAGGCCCAGTGCTCACACATGCTTTTCCCGCAACCTCTCCCAGCCACTAACATTAGGATGTTAGCAGCTACTCCTACAGTCAGGCAGCATGCGGGAGGGTTCTGCCCTGTCGTCAGCTCTCTCAGGGAAGCATGTCTTGAAGCCAGCTAGCTGTCAACTAGCTGCATTCCTATGGCAGTGAGAAGGTAGCAGTATTCTGAGTCAGAAGGTTCCAAGATTACCAGTCGACTGCACCTGGGGATACCCTCCAGGTCTTCATTGTTACCCTGTGTCTCAGAAGCCTCTGGCAAACGTTTCTGCTGAAGACTGCGAAACTCACTCTACAGGCAGTGTGGAACTGTGAGGGACTGAGGCTGAGCTCAACTCTCAGAAGTAAGATGGTTTTGGACAAGGCGTTCAGCTACCCTCGCACGTATGGAACTTAGTATGTAGCACCAGTCTACCTCAGGAGTTACTAGGAAATCGCTGAACTGAGCTTGGAGGCACCAGTCTTGTGTGCCGTGTGATTCCAATTACCTCTCCCAGCACTTCCGTCAAACAGCGAGCCTAGGCCTTTTAGAAGCCAAGGGTACCAGCAGGCTGGATGTGGAGGTACAGGCCATAAGCTCAACTCTCAGAAGTGTGTATGCATGGGAGGCAGATGTCTGCTACCCACTCGGACATGGGAGTTGGAACCTAGCTACACTGTGATTGAAGAAGGCCATTGGAAATCGCTGTATTCAACTCAGATACACGGGAGTTCAGGCCCAGTGCTCACACATGCTTTTCCCGCAACGTCTCCCAGCCACTAACATAAGGATGTTAGCAGCTACTCCTACAGTCAGGCAGGATGCGGGAGGGTTCTGCCCTGTCCTCAGCTCTCTCAGGGAAGCATGTCTTGAAGCCAGCAGGCTGTCAACTAGCTGAATTCCTATGGCAGTGAGAAGGTAGCAGTATTCTGAGTCAGGAGGTTCCAAGATTACCAGTCGACTGCACCTGGGGATACCCTCCAGGTCTGCATTGTTACCCTGCGTCTCAGAAGCCTCTGGCAAACGTCTCTGCTGAAGACCTGCGAATCTCACTCTGCAGGCAGTGTGGAACTGTGAGGGACTGAGGGTGAGCTCAACTCTCAGAAGTAAGATGGTTTTGGACAAGGCGTTCAGCTACCCTCTCACGTATGGAACTTAGTATGTAGCACCAGTCTACCACAGGAATTACTAGGAAATCGCTGAACTGAGCTTGGAGGCACTAGTCTTGTGTGCCGGGTGATTCCAATTACCACTCCCAGCACTTCCGTCAAACAGCGAGCCTAGGCCTTTTAGAAGCCAAGGGTACCAGCAGGCTGGATGTGGAGGTACAGGCCATAAGCTCAACTCTCAGAAGTGTGTATGCATGGGAGGCAGATGTCTGCTACCCACTCGGACATGGGAGTTGGAACCTAGCTACACTGTGATTGAAGAAGGCCATTGGAAATCGCTGTATTCAACTCAGATACACGGGAGTTCAGGCCCAGTGCTCACACATGCCTTTCCCACAACCTCTCCCAACAACTAACATAAGGATGTTAGCAGCTACTCCTACAGTCAGGCAGGATGCGGGAGGGTTCTGCCCTGTCCTCAGCTCTCACAGGGAAGCATGTCTTGAAGCCAGCTGTCAACTAGCTGCATTCCTATGGCAGTGAGAATGTAGCAGTACTCTGAGTCAGGAGGTTCCAAGATTACCACTCTACTGCACCTGGAGATACCCTCCAGGTCTCCATTGTTAACTTGTACTCAGAAGCCTCTGGCAATCGTCTCTGGTGAAGACGTGTGAAACTCACTCTGCAGGCCGTGTGGAACTGTGAGGGACTGAGGGTGGGCTCAACTCTCAGAAGTAAGATGGTTTTGGACAAGGCGTTCAGCTACCCTCTCACGTATGGAACTTAGTATGTAGCAACAGTCTACCACAGGAATTACTAGGAAATCGCTGAACTGAGCTTGGAGGCACTAGTCTGTTGTGCCGGGTGATTCCAATTACCTCTCCCAGCACTTCCGTCAAACAGTGAGCCTAGGCCTTTTAGAAGCCAAGGGTACCAGCAGGCTGGATGTGGAGGTACAGGCCATAAGCTCAACTCTCAGAAGTGTGTATGCATGGGAGGCAGATGTCTGCTACCCACTCGGACATGGGAGTTTGAACCTAGCTACACTGTGATTGAAGAAGGCCATTGGAAATCGCTGTATTCAACTCAGATACACGGGAGTTCAGGCCCAGTGCTCACACATGCTTTTCCCGCAACCTCTCCCAGCCACTAACATAAGGATGTTAGCAGCTACTCCTACAGTCAGGCAGGATGCGGGAGGGTTCTCCCCTGTCCTCAGCTCTCACAGGGAAGCATGTCTTGAAGCCAGCTGTCAACTAGCTGCATTCCTATGGCAGTGAGAAGGTAGCAGTATTCTGAGTCAGGAGGTTCCAAGATTACCAGTCGACTGCACCTGGGGATACCCTCACGGTCTTCATTGTTACCCTGCGTCTCAGAAGCCTCTGGCAAACGTCTCTGCTGAAGACCTGCGAAACTCACTCTGCAGGCAGTGTGGAACTGTGAGGGACTGAGGCTGAGCTCAACTCTCAGAAGTAAGATGGTTTTGGACAAGGCGTTCAGCTACCCTCTCACGTATGGAACTTAGTATGTAGCACCAGTCTACCACAGGAATTACTAGGAAATCGCTGAACTGAGCTTGGAGGCACTAGTCTTGTGTGCCGGGTGATTCCAATTACCTCTCCCAGCACTTCCGTCAAACAGCGAGCCTAGGCCTTTTAGAAGCCAAGGGTACCAGCAGGCTGGATGTGGAGGTACAGGCCATAAGCTCAACTCTCAGAAGTGTGTATGCATGGGAGGCAGATGTCTGCTACCCACTCGGACATGGGAGTTGGAACCTAGCTACACTGTGATTGAAGAAGGCCATTGGAAATCGCTGTATTCAACTCAGATACACGGGAGTTCAGGCCCAGTGCTCACACATGCCTTTCCCGCAACCTCTCCCAACAAATAACATAAGGATGTTAGCAGCTACTCCTACAGTCAGGCAGGATGCGGGAGGGTTCTGCCCTGTCCTCAGCTCTCACAGGGAAGCATGTCTTGAAGCCAGCTGTCAACTAGCTGCATTCCTATGGCAGTGAGAAGGTAGCAGTACTCTGAGTCAGGAGGTTCCAAGATTACCACTCTACTGCACCTGGAGATACCCTCCAGGTCTCCATTGTTAACTTGTACTCAGAAGCCTCTGGCAATCGTCTCTGGTGAAGACGTGTGAAACTCACTCTGCAGGCCGTGTGGAACTGTGAGGGACTGAGGGTGGGCTCAACTCTCAGAAGTAAGATGCTTTTGGACAAGGCGTTCAGCTACCATCTCACATATGGAACTTAGTATGTAAAACCTGTCTACCACAAGAATTACTGGGAAATCGTGAATTGAGCTTGGAGGCACTCGTCTTGTGTGCCGGGAGATTCCAATTACCTCTCCCAGCACTTCCTTCAAACAGCGAGCCTAGGCCTTTTAGAAGCCAAGGGTACCAGCAGGCTGGATGTGGAGGTACAGGCCATAAGCTCAACTCTCAGAAGTGTGTATGCATGGGAGGCAGATGTCTGCTACCCACTCGGACATGGGAGTTGGAACCTAGCTACACTGTGATTGAAGAAGGCCATTGGAAATCGCTGTATTCAACTCAGATACACGGGAGTTCAGGCCCAGTGCTCACACATGCTTTTCCCGCAACCTCTCCCAGCCACTAACATAAGGATGTTAGCAGCTACTCCTTCAGTCAGGCAGGATGCGGGAGGGTTCTGCCCTGTCCTCAGCTCTCACAGGGAAGCATGTCTTGAAGCCAGCTGTCAACTAGCTGCATTCGTATGGCAGTGAGAAGGTAGCAGTACTCTGAGTCATGAGGTTCCAAGATTACCACTCTACTGCACCTGGAGATACCCTCCAGGTCTGCATTGTTAACTTGTACTCAGAAGCCTCTGGCAATCGTCTCTGGTGAAGACGTGTGAAACTCACTCTGCAGGCAGTGTGGAACTGTGAGGGACTGAGGGTGGGCTCAACTCTCAGAAGTAAGATGCTTTTGGACAAGGCGTTCAGCTACCATCTCACATATGGAACTTAGTATGTAGCACCTGTCTACCACAAGAATTACTGGGAAATCGTGAATTGAGCTTGGAGGCACTCGTCTTGTGTGCCGGGAGATTCCAATTACCTCTCCCAGCACTTCCGTCAAACAGCGAGCCTAGGCCTTTTAGAAGCCAAGGGTACCAGCAGGCTGGATGTGGAGGTACAGGCCATAAGCTCAACTCTCAGAAGTGTGTATGCATGGGAGGCAGATGTCTGCTACCCGCTCGTACATGGGATTTGGAACCTAGCTACACTCTAGTTGAGGAAAGCCGTTGGAAATCGCTGTATTCAACTCAGATACACGGGAGTTCAGGCCCAGTGCTCACACATGCTTTTCCCGCAACCTCTCCCAGCCACTAACATTAGGATGTTAGCAGCTACTCCTACAGTCAGGCAGCATGCGGGAGGGTTCTGCCCTGTCGTCAGCTCTCTCAGGGAAGCATGTCTTGAAGCCAGCTAGCTGTCAACTAGCTGCATTCCTATGGCAGTGAGAAGGTAGCAGTATTCTGAGTCAGAAGGTTCCAAGATTACCAGTCGACTGCACCTGGGGATACCCTCCAGGTCTTCATTGTTACCCTGTGTCTCAGAAGCCTCTGGCAAACGTTTCTGCTGAAGACTGCGAAACTCACTCTACAGGCAGTGTGGAACTGTGAGGGACTGAGGCTGAGCTCAACTCTCAGAAGTAAGATGGTTTTGGACAAGGCGTTCAGCTACCCTCGCACGTATGGAACTTAGTATGTAGCACCAGTCTACCTCAGGAGTTACTAGGAAATCGCTGAACTGTGCTTGGAGGCACCAGTCTTGTGTGCCGTGTGATTCCAATTACCTCTCCCAGCACTTCCGTCAAACAGCGAGCCTAGGCCTTTTAGAAGCCAAGGGTACCAGCAGGCTGGATGTGGAGGTACAGGCCATAAGCTCAACTCTCAGAAGTGTGTATGCATGGGAGGCAGATGTCTGCTACCCACTCGGACATGGGAGTTGGAACCTAGCTACACTGTGATTGAAGAAGGCCATTGGAAATCGCTGTATTCAACTCAGATACACGGGAGTTCAGGCCCAGTGCTCACACATGCTTTTCCCGCAACGTCTCCCAGCCACTAACATAAGGATGTTAGCAGCTACTCCTATAGTCAGGCAGGATGCGGGAGGGTTCTGCCCTGTCCTCAGCTCTCTCAGGGAAGCATGTCTTGAAGCCAGCAGGCTGTCAACTAGCTGAATTCCTATGGCAGTGAGAAGGTAGCAGTATTCTGAGTCAGGAGGTTCCAAGATTACCAGTCGACTGCACCTGGGGATACCCTCCAGGTCTGCATTGTTACCCTGCGTCTCAGAAGCCTCTGGCAAACGTCTCTGCTGAAGACCTGCGAATCTCACTCTGCAGGCAGTGTGGAACTGTGAGGGACTGAGGGTGAGCTCAACTCTCAGAAGTAAGATGGTTTTGGACAAGGCGTTCAGCTACCCTCTCACGTAAGGAACTTAGTATGTAGCACCAGTCTACCACAGGAATTACTAGGAAATCGCTGAACTGAGCTTGGAGGCACTAGTCTTGTGTGCCGGGTGATTCCAATTACCACTCCCAGCACTTCCGTCAAACAGCGAGCCTAGGCCTTTTAGAAGCCAAGGGTACCAGCAGGCTGGATGTGGAGGTACAGGCCATAAGCTCAACTCTCAGAAGTGTGTATGCATGGGAGGCAGATGTCTGCTACCCACTCGGACATGGGAGTTGGAACCTAGCTACACTGTGATTGAAGAAGGCCATTGGAAATCGCTGTATTCAACTCAGATACACGGGAGTTCAGGCCCAGTGCTCACACATGCCTTTCCCGCAACCTCTCCCAACAACTAACATAAGGATGTTAGCAGCTACTCCTACAGTCAGGCAGGATGCGGGAGGGTTCTGCCCTGTCCTCAGCTCTCACAGGGAAGCATGTCTTGAAGCCAGCTGTCAACTAGCTGCATTCCTATGGCAGTGAGAATGTAGCAGTACTCTGAGTCAGGAGGTTCCAAGATTACCACTCTACTGCACCTGGAGATACCCTCCAGGTCTCCATTGTTAACTTGTACTCAGAAGCCTCTGGCAATCGTCTCTGGTGAAGACGTGTGAAACTCACTCTGCAGGCCGTGTGGAACTGTGAGGCACTGAGGGTGGGCTCAACTCTCAGAAGTAAGATGGTTTTGGACAAGGCGTTCAGCTACCCTCTCACGTATGGAACTTAGTATGTAGCAACAGTCTACCACAGGAATTACTAGGAAATCGCTGAACTGAGCTTGGAGGCACTCGTCTTGTGTGCCGGGAGATTCCAATTACCTCTCCCAGCACTTCCGTCAAACAGTGAGCCTAGGCCTTTTAGAAGCCAAGGGTACCAGCAGGCTGGATGTGGAGGTACAGGCCATAAGCTCAACTCTCAGAAGTGTGTATGCATGGGAGGCAGATGTCTGCTACCCACTCGGACATGGGAGTTTGAACCTAGCTACACTGTGATTGAAGAAGGCCATTGGAAATCGCTGTATTCAACTCAGATACACGGGAGTTCAGGCCCAGTGCTCACACATGCTTTTCCCGCAACCTCTCCCAGCCACTAACATAAGGATGTTAGCAGCTACTCCTACAGTCAGGCAGGATGCGGGAGGGTTCTGCCCTGTCCTCAGCTCTCACAGGGAAGCATGTCTTGAAGCCAGCTGTCAACTAGCTGCATTCCTATGGCAGTGAGAAGGTAGCAGTATTCTGAGTCAGGAGGTTCCAAGATTACCAGTCGACTGCACCTGGGGATACCCTCACGGTCTTCATTGTTACCCTGCGTCTCAGAAGCCTCTGGCAAACGTCTCTGCTGAAGACCTGCGAAACTCACTCTGCAGGCAGTGTGGAACTGTGAGGGACTGAGGCTGAGCTCAACTCTCAGAAGTAAGATGGTTTTGGACAAGGCGTTCAGCTACCCTCTCACGTATGGAACTTAGTATGTAGCACCAGTCTACCACAGGAATTACTAGGAAATCGCTGAACTGAGCTTGGAGGCACTAGTCTTGTGTGCCGGGTGATTCCAATTACCTCTCCCAGCACTTCCGTCAAACAGCGAGCCTAGGCCTTTTAGAAGCCAAGGGTACCAGCAGGCTGGATGTGGAGGTACAGGCCATAAGCTCAACTCTCAGAAGTGTGTATGCATGGGAGGCAGATGTCTGCTACCCACTCGGACATGGGAGTTGGAACCTAGCTACACTGTGATTGAAGAAGGCCATTGGAAATCGCTGTATTCAACTCAGATACACGGGAGTTCAGGCCCAGTGCTCACACATGCCTTTCCCGCAACCTCTCCCAACAACTAACATAAGGATGTTAGCAGCTACTCCTACAGTCAGGCAGGATGCGGGAGGGTTCTGCCCTGTCCTCAGCTCTCACAGGGAAGCATGTCTTGAAGCCAGCTGTCAACTAGCTGCATTCCTATGGCAGTGAGAAGGTAGCAGTACTCTGAGTCAGGAGGTTCCAAGATTACCACTCTACTGCACCTGGAGATACCCTCCAGGTCTCCATTGTTAACTTGTACTCAGAAGCCTCTGGCAATCGTCTCTGGTGAAGACGTGTGAAACTCACTCTGCAGGCCGTGTGGAACTGTGAGGGACTGAGGGTGGGCTCAACTCTCAGAAGTAAGATGCTTTTGGACAAGGCGTTCAGCTACCATCTCACATATGGAACTTAGTATGTAAAACCTGTCTACCACAAGAATTACTGGGAAATCGTGAATTGAGCTTGGAGGCACTCGTCTTGTGTGCCGGGAGATTCCAATTACCTCTCCCAGCACTTCCTTCAAACAGCGAGCCTAGGCCTTTTAGAAGCCAAGGGTACCAGCAGGCTGGATGTGGAGGTACAGGCCATAAGCTCAACTCTCAGAAGTGTGTATGCATGGGAGGCAGATGTCTGCTACCCACTCGGACATGGGAGTTGGAACCTAGCTACACTGTGATTGAAGAAGGCCATTGGAAATCGCTGTATTCAACTCAGATACACGGGAGTTCAGGCCCAGTGCTCACACATGCTTTTCCCGCAACCTCTCCCAGCCACTAACATAAGGATGTTAGCAGCTACTCCTTCAGTCAGGCAGGATGCGGGAGGGTTCTGCCCTGTCCTCAGCTCTCACAGGGAAGCATGTCTTGAAGCCAGCTGTCAACTAGCTGCATTCGTATGGCAGTGAGAAGGTAGCAGTACTCTGAGTCAGGAGGTTCCAAGATTACCACTCTACTGCACCTGGAGATATCCTCCAGGTCTGCATTGTTAACTTGTACTCAGAAGCCTCTGGCAATCGTCTCTGGTGAAGACGTGTGAAACTCACTCTGCAGGCAGTGTGGAACTGTGAGGGACTGAGGGTGAGCTCAACTCTCAGAAGTAAGATGCTTTTGGACAAGGCGTTCAGCTACCTTCTCACATATGGAACTTAGTATGTAGCACCTGTCTACCACAAGAATTACTGGGAAATCGTGAATTGAGCTTGGAGGCACTCGTCTTGTGTGCCGGGAGATTCCAATTACCTCTCCCAGCACTTCCGTCAAACAGCGAGCCTAGGCCTTTTAGAAGCCAAGGGTACCAGCAGGCTGGATGTGGAGGTACAGGCCATAAGCTCAACTCTCAGAAGTGTGTATGCATGGGAGGCAGATGTCTGCTACCCGCTCGTACATGGGATTTGGAACCTAGCTACACTCTGGTTGAGGAAAGCCGTTGGAAATCGCTGTATTCAACTCAGATACACGGGAGTTCAGGCCCAGTGCTCACACATGCTTTTCCCGCAACCTCTCCCAGCCACTAACATTAGGATGTTAGCAGCTACTCCTACAGTCAGGCAGCATGCGGGAGGGTTCTGCCCTGTCCTCAGCTCTCTCAGGGAAGCATGTCTTGAAGCCAGCTAGCTGTCAACCAGCTGCATTCCTATGGCAGTGAGAAGGAAGCAGTATTCTGAGTCAGGAGGTTCCAAGATTACCAGTCGACTGCACCTGGGGATAACCTCCAGGTCTGCATTGTTACCCTGCGTCTCAGAAGCCTCTGGCAAACGTCTCTGCTGATGACCTGCGAAACTCACTCTGCAGGCAGTGTGGAACTGTGAGGGACTGAGGCTGACCTCAACTCTCAGAAGTAAGATGGTTTTGGACAAGGCGTTCAGCTAAACTGTCACGTATGGAACTTAGTATGTAGCACCAGTCTACCACAGGAATTACTAGGAAATCGCTGAACTGAGCTTGGAGGCACTAGTCTTGTGTGCCGGGTATTCCAGTTACCTCTCCCAGCAATTCCGTCAAACAGCGAGCCTAGGCCTTTTAGAAGCCAAGGGTACAAGCAGGCTGGATGTGGAGGTACAGGCCATAAGCTCAACGCTCAGAAGTGTATATGCATGGGAGGCAGATGTCTGCTACCCACTCGGACATGGGAGTTGGAACCTAGCTACACTGTGATTGAAGAAGGCCATTGGAAATCGCTGTATTCAACTCAGATACACGGGAGTTCAGGCCCAGTGCTCACACATGCTTTTCCCGCAACCTCTCCCAGCCACTAACATTAGGATGTTAGCAGCTACTCCTACAGTCAGGCAGGATGCGGGAGGGTTCTGCCCTGTCTTCAGCTCTCACAGGAAGCATGTCTTGAAGCCAGCTGTCAACTAGCTGCATTCCTATGGCAGTGAGAAGGTAGCAGTACTGTGAGTCAGGAGGTTCCAAGATTACCACTCTACTGCACCTGGAGATACCCTCCAGGTCTGCATTTTTATCTTGTACTCAGAAGCCTCTGGCAATCGTCTCTGGTGAAGACGTGTGAAACTCACTCTGCAGGCAGTGTGGAACTGTGAGGGACTGAGGGTGGGCTCAAATCTCAGAAGTAAGATGCTTTTGGACAAGGCGTTCAGCTACCATCTCACATATGGAACTTAGTATGTAGCACCTGTCTACCACAAGAATTACTGGGAAATCGTGAATTGAGCTTGGAGGCACTCGTCTTGTGTGCCGGGAGATTCCAATTACCTCTCCCAGCACTTCCGTCAAACAGCGAGCCTAGGCCTTTTAGAAGCCAAGGGTACCAGCAGGCTGGATGTGGAGGTACAGGCCATAAGCTCAACTCTCAGAAGTGTGTATGCATGGGAGGCAGATGTCTGCTACCCGCTCGTACATGGGATTTGGAACCTAGCTACACTCTGGTTGAGGAAAGCCGTTGGAAATCGCTGTATTCAACTCAGATACACGGGATTTCAGGCCCAGTGCTCACACATGCTTTTCCCGCAACCTCTCCCAGCCACTAACATTAGGATGTTAGCAGCTACTCCTACAGTCAGGCAGCATGCGGGAGGGTTCTGCCCTGTCCTCAGCTCTCTCAGGGAAGCATGTCTTGAAGCCAGCTAGCTGTCAACTAGCTGCATTCCTATGGCAGTGAGAAGGTAGCAGTGTTCTGAGTCAGGAGGTTCCAAGATTACCAGTCGACTGCACCTGGGGATACCCTCCAGGTCTGCATTGTTACCCTGCGTCTCAGAAGCCTCTGGCAAACGTCTCTGCTGAAGACCTGCGAAACTCACTCTGCAGGCAGTGTGGAACTGTGAGGGACTGAGGGTGAGCTCAACTCTCAGAAGTAAGATGGTTTTGGACAAGGCGTTCAGCTACCCTCTCACGTATGGAACTTAGTATGTAGCACCAGTCTACCACAGGAATTACTAGGAAATCGCTGAACTGAGCTTGGAGGCACTGGTCTTGTGTGCCGGGTGATTCCAATTACCTCTCCCAGCACTTCCGTCAAACAGCGAGCCTAGGCCTTTTAGAAGCCAAGGGTACCAGCAGGCTGGATGTGGAGGTACAGGCCATAAGCTCAACTCTCAGAAGTGTGTATGCATGGGAGGCAGATGTCTGCTACCCACTCGGACATGGGAGTTGGAACCTAGCTACACTGTGATTGAAGAAGTCCATTGGAAATCGCTGTATTCAACTCAGATACACGGGAGTTCAGGCCCAGTGCTCACACATGCTTTTCCCGCAACCTCTCCCAGCCACTAGCATAAGGATGTTAGCAGCTACTCCTACAGTCAGGCAGGATGCGGGAGGGTTCTGCCCTGTCCTCAGCACTCACAGGGAAGCATGTCTTGAAGCCAGCTGTCAACTAGCTGCATTCCTATGGCAGTGAGAAGGTAGCAGTACTGTGAGTCAGGAGGTTCCAAGATTACCACTCTACTGCACCTGGAGATACCCTCCAGGTCTGCATTTTTATCTTGTACTCGGAAGCCTCTGGTAATCGTCTCTGGTGAAGACGTGTGAAACTCACTCTGCAGGCAGTGTGGAACTGTGAGGGACTGAGGGTGGGCTCAACTCTCAGAAGTAAGATGCTTTTGGACAAGGCGTTCAGCTACCATCTCACATATGGAACTTAGTATGTAGCACCTGTCTACCACAAGAATTACTGGGAAATCGTGAATTGAGCTTGGAGGCACTCGTCTTGTGTGCCGGGAGATTCCAATTACCTCTCCCAGCACTTCCGTCAAACAGCGAGCCTAGGCCTTTTAGAAGCCAAGGGTACCAGCAGGCTGGATGTGGAGGTACAGGCCATGAGCTCAACTCTCAGAAGTGTGTATGCATGGGAGGCAGATGTCTGCTACCCGCTCGTACATGGGATTTGGAACCTAGCTACACTCTGGTTGAGGAAAGCCGTTGGAAATCGCTGTATTCAACTCAGATACACGGGATTTCAGGCCCAGTGCTCACACATGCTTTTCCCGCAACCTCTCCCAGCCACTAACATTAGAATGTTAGCAGCTACTCCTACAGTCAGGCAGCATGCGGGAGGGTTCTGCCCTGTCCTCAGCTCTCTCAGGGAAGCATGTCTTGAAGCCAGCTAGCTGTCAACTAGCTGCATTCCTATGGCAGTGAGAAGGTAGCAGTGTTCTGAGTCAGGAGGTTCCAAGATTACCAGTCGACTGCACCTGGGGATACCCTCCAGGTCTGCATTGTTACCCTGCGTCTCAGAAGCCTCTGGCAAACGTCTCTGCTGAAGACCTGCGAAACTCACTCTGCAGGCAGTGTGGAACTGTGAGGGATAGAGGGTGAGCTCAACTCTCAGAAGTAAGATGGTTTTGGACAAGGCGTTCAGCTACCCTCTCACGTATGGAACTTAGTATGTAGCACCAGTCTACCACAGGAATTACTAGGAAATCGCTGAACTGAGCTTGGAGGCACTGGTCTTGTGTGCCGGGTGATTCCAATTACCTCTCCCAGCACTTCCGTCAAACAGCGAGCCTAGGCCTTTTAGAAGCCAAGGGTACCAGCAGGCTGGATGTGGAGGTACAGGCCATAAGCTCAACTCTCAGAAGTGTGTATTCATGGGAGGCAGATGTCTGCTACCCACTCGGACATGGGAGTTGGAACCTAGCTACACTGTGATTGAAGAAGTCCATTGGAAATCGCTGTATTCAACTCAGATACACGGGAGTTCAGGCCCAGTGCTCACACATGCTTTTCCCGCAACCTCTCCCAGCCACTAACATAAGGATGTTAGCAGCTACTCCTACAGTCAGGCAGGATGCGGGAGGGTTCTGCCCTGTCCTCAGCTCTCACAGGGAAGCATGTCTTGAAGCCAGCTGTCAACTAGCTGCATTCCTATGGCAGTGAGAAGGTAGCAGTACTCTGAGTCAGGAGGTTCCAAGATTACCACTCTACTGCACCTGGAGATACCCTCCAGGTCTGCATTTTTATCTTGTACTCGGAAGCCTCTGGCAATCGTCTCTGGTGAAGACGTGTGAAACTCACTCTGCAGGCAGTGTGGAACTGTGAGGGACTGAGGGTGGGCTCAACTCTCAGAAGTAAGATGCTTTTGGACAAGGCGTTCAGCTACCATCTCACATATGGAACTTAGTATGTAGCACCTGTCTACCACAAGAATTACTGGGAAATCGTGAATTGAGCTTGGAGGCACTCGTCTTGTGTGCCGGGAGATTCCAATTACCTCTCCCAGCACTTCCGTCAAACAGCGAGCCTAGGCCTTTTAGAAGCCAAGGGTACCAGCAGGCTGGATGTGGAGGTACAGGCCATAAGCTCAACTCTCAGAAGTGTGTATGCATGGGAGGCAGATGTCTGCTACCCGCTCGTACATGGGATTTGGAACCTAGCTACACTCTGGTTGAGGAAAGCCGTTGGAAATCGCTGTATTCAACTCAGATACACGGGAGTTCAGGCCCAGTGCTCACACATGCTTTTCCCGCAACGTCTCCCAGCCACTAACATAAGGATGTTAGCAGCTACTCCTACAGTCAGGCAGCATGCGGGAGGGTTCTGCCCTGTCGTCAGCTCTCTCACGGAAGCATGTCTTGAAGCCAGCTAGCTGTCAACTAGCTGCATTCCTATGGCAGTGAGAAGGTAGCAGTATTCTGAGTCAGGAGGTTCCAAGATTACCAGTCGACTGCACCTGGGGATACCCTCCAGGTCTGCATTGTTACCCTGCTTCTTAGAAGCCTCTGGCAAACGTCTCTGCTGAAGACCTGTGAAACTCACTCTGCAGGCAGTGTGGGACTGTGAGGGACTGAGGGTGAGCTCAACCTTCAGAAGTAAGATGGTTTTGGACAAGGCATTCAGCTACCCCCTCACGTATGGAACTTAGTATGTAGCACCAGTCTACCACAGGAATTACTAGGAAATCGCTGAACTGAGCTTAGAGGCACTCGTCTTGTGTGCCGGGTGATTCCAATTACCTCTCCCAGCACTTCCGTCAAACAGCGAGCCTAGGCCTTTTAGAAGCCAAGGGTACCAGCAGGCTGGATGTGGAGGTACAGGACATAAGCTCAACTCTCAGAGGTGTATATGCATGGGAGGCAGATGTCTGCTACCCACTCGGACATGGGAGTTGGAACCTAGCTACACTGTGATTGAAGAAGTCCATTGGAAATCGCTGTATTCAACTCAGATACACGGGAGTTCAGGCCCAGTGCTCACACATGCTTTTCCCGCAATCTCTCCCAGCCACTAACATAAGGATGTTAGCAGCTACTCCTACAGTCAGGCAGGATGCGGGAGGGTTCTGCCCTGTCCTCAGCTCTCACAGGGAAGCATGTCTTGAAGCCAGCTGTCAACTAGCTGCATTCCTATGGCAGTGAAAAGGTAGCAGTATTCTGAGTCAGGAGGTTCCAAGATTACCAGTCGACTGCACCTGGGGATACCCTCCAGGTCTTCATTGTTACCCTGCGTCTCAGAAGCCTCTGGCAAACGTCTCTGCTGAAGTCCTGCGAAACTCACTCTGCAGGCAGTGTGGAACTGTGAGGGACTGAGGGTGAGCTCAACTCTCAGAAGTAAGATGGTTTTGGACAAGGCGTTCAGCTACCCCCTCACGTATGGAACTTAGTATGTAGCACAAGTCTACCACAGGAATTACTAGGAAATCGCTCAACTGAGCTTGGAGGAACTAGTCTTGTGTCCCGGGTGATTCCAATTACCTCTCCCAGCACTTCCGTCAAACAGCGAGCCTAGGCCTTTTAGAAGCGAAGGGTACCAGCAAGCTGGATGTGGAGGTACAGGCCATAAGCTCAACTCTCAGATGTGTGTATGCATGGGAGGCAGATGTCTGCTACCCACTCGGACATGGGAGTTGGAACCTAGCTACACTGTGATTGAAGAAGGCCATTGGAAATCGCTGTATTCAACTCAGATACACGGGAGTTCAGGCCCAGTGCTCACACATGCTTTTCCCGCAACCTCTCCCAGCCACTAACATAAGGATGTTAGCAGCTACTCCTACAGTCAGGCAGGATGCGGGAGGGTTCTGCCCTGTCCTCAGCTCTCACAGGGAAGCATGTCTTGAAGCCAGCTGTCAACTAGCTGCATTCCTATGGCAGTGAGAAGGTAGCAGTACTCTGAGTCAGGAGGTTCCAAGATTACCACTCTACTGCACCTGGAGATACCCTCCAGGTCTGCATTGTTAACTTGTACTCAGAAGCCTCTGGCAATCGTCTCTGGTGAAGACGTGTGAAACTCACTCTGCAGGCCGTGTGGAACTGTGAGGGACTGAGGGTGGGCTCAACTCTCAGAAGTAAGATGCTTTTGGACAAGGCGTTCAGCTACCATCTCACATATGGAACTTAGTATGTAGCACCTGTCTACCACAAGAATTACTGGGAAATCGTGAATTGAGCTTGGAGGCACTCGTCTTGTGTGCCGGGAGATTCCAATTACCTCTCCCAGCACTTCCGTCAAACAGCGAGCCTAGGCCTTTTAGAAGCCAAGGGTACCAGCAGGCTGGATGTGGAGGTACAGGCCATAAGCTCAACTCTCAGAAGTGTGTATGCATGGGAGGCAGATGTCTGCTACCCGCTCGTACATGGGATTTGGAACCTAGCTACACTCTGGTTGAGGAAAGCCGTTGGAAATCGCTGTATTCAACTCAGATACACGGGAGTTCAGGCCCAGTGCTCACACATGCTTTTCCCGCAACGTCTCCCAGCCACTAACATAAGGATGTTAGCAGCTACTCCTACAGTCAGGCAGCATGCGGGAGGGTTCTGCCCTGTCGTCAGCTCTCTCACGGAAGCATGTCTTGAAGCCAGCTAGCTGTCAACTAGCTGCATTCCTATGGCAGTGAGAAGGTAGCAGTATTCTGAGTCAGGAGGTTCCAAGATTACCAGTCGACTGCACCTGGGGATACCCTCCAGGTCTGCATTGTTACCCTGCTTCTTAGAAGCCTCTGGCAAACGTCTCTGCTGAAGACCTGTGAAACTCACTCTGCAGGCAGTGTGGGACTGTGAGGGACTGAGGGTGAGCTCAACCTTCAGAAGTAAGATGGTTTTGGACAAGGCATTCAGCTACCCCCTCACGTATGGAACTTAGTATGTAGCACCAGTCTACCACAGGAATTACTAGGAAATCGCTGAACTGAGCTTAGAGGCACTCGTCTTGTGTGCCGGGTGATTCCAATTACCTCTCCCAGCACTTCCGTCAAACAGCGAGCCTAGGCCTTTTAGAAGCCAAGGGTACCAGCAGGCTGGATGTGGAGGTACAGGACATAAGC
This sequence comes from Canis aureus, assembly GCF_053574225.1. NCBI lineage: Eukaryota > Metazoa > Chordata > Mammalia > Carnivora > Canidae > Canis > Canis aureus. Next base: position 60,095,029 of record NC_135632.1, read on the forward strand.
TCAACTCTCAGAGGTGTATATGCATGGGAGGCAGATGTCTGCTACCCACTCGGACATGGGAGTTGGAACCTAGCTACACTGTGATTGAAGAAGTCCATTGGAAATCGCTGTATTCAACTCAGATACACGGGAGTTCAGGCCCAGTGCTCACACATGCTTTTCCCGCAATCTCTCCCAGCCACTAACATAAGGATGTTAGCAGCTACTCCTACAGTCAGGCAGGATGCGGGAGGGTTCTGCCCTGTCCTCAGCTCTCACAGGGAAGCATGTCTTGAAGCCAGCTGTCAACTAGCTGCATTCCTATGGCAGTGAAAAGGTAGCAGTATTCTGAGTCAGGAGGTTCCAAGATTACCAGTCGACTGCACCTGGGGATACCCTCCAGGTCTTCATTGTTACCCTGCGTCTCAGAAGCCTCTGGCAAACGTCTCTGCTGAAGTCCTGCGAAACTCACTCTGCAGGCAGTGTGGAACTGTGAGGGACTGAGGGTGAGCTCAACTCTCAGAAGTAAGATGGTTTTGGACAAGGCGTTCAGCTACCCCCTCACGTATGGAACTTAGTATGTAGCACAAGTCTACCACAGGAATTACTAGGAAATCGCTCAACTGAGCTTGGAGGAACTAGTCTTGTGTCCCGGGTGATTCCAATTACCTCTCCCAGCACTTCCGTCAAACAGCGAGCCTAGGCCTTTTAGAAGCGAAGGGTACCAGCAAGCTGGATGTGGAGGTACAGGCCATAAGCTCAACTCTCAGATGTGTGTATGCATGGGAGGCAGATGTCTGCTACCCACTCGGACATGGGAGTTGGAACCTAGCTACACTGTGATTGAAGAAGGCCATTGGAAATCGCTGTATTCAACTCAGATACACGGGAGTTCAGGCCCAGTGCTCACACATGCTTTTCCCGCAACCTCTCCCAGCCACTAACATAAGGATGTTAGCAGCTACTCCTACAGTCAGGCAGGATGCGGGAGGGTTCTGCCCTGTCCTCAGCTCTCACAGGGAAGCATGTCTTGAAGCCAGCTGTCAACTAGCTGCATTCCTATGGCAGTGAGAAGGTAGCAGTACTCTGAGTCAGGAGGTTCCAAGATTACCACTCTACTGCACCTGGAGATACCCTCCAGGTCTGCATTGTTAACTTGTACTCAGAAGCCTCTGGCAATCGTCTCTGGTGAAGACGTGTGAAACTCACTCTGCAGGCCGTGTGGAACTGTGAGGGACTGAGGGTGGGCTCAACTCTCAGAAGTAAGATGCTTTTGGACAAGGCGTTCAGCTACCATCTCACATATGGAACTTAGTATGTAGCACTTGTCTACCACAAGAATTACTGGGAAATCGTGAATTGAGCTTGGAGGCACTCGTCTTGTGTGCCGGGAGATTCCAATTACCTCTCCCAGCACTTCCGTCAAACAGCGAGCCTAGGCCTTTTAGAAGCCAAGGGTACCAGCAGGCTGGATGTGGAGGTACAGGCCATAAGCTCAACTCTCAGAAGTGTGTATGCATGGGAGGCAGATGTCTGCTACCCACTCGGACATGGGAGTTGGAACCTAGCTACACTGTGATTGAAGAAGGCCATTGGAAATCGCTGTATTCAACTCAGATACACGGGAGTTCAAGCCCAGCGCTCACACATGCTTTTCCCGCAACCTCTCCCAGCCACTAACATAAGGATGTTAGCAGCTACTCCTACAGTCAGGCAGGATGCGGGAGGGTTCTGCCCTGTCTTCAGCTCTCACAGGGAAGCATGTCTTGAAGCCAGCTAGCTGTCAACTAGCTGCATTCCTATGGCTGTGAGAAGGTAGCAGTGTTCTGAGTCAGGAGGTTCCAAGATTACCAGTCGACTGCACCTGGGGATACCCTCCAGGTCTGCATTGTTACCCTGCGTCTCAGAAGCCTCTGGCAAACGTCTCTGCTGAAGTCCTGCGAAACTCACTCTGCAGGCAGTGTGGAACTGTGAGAGACTGAGGCTGAGCTCAACTCTCAGAAGTAAGATGGTTTTGGACAAGGCGTTCAGCTACCCCCTCACGTATGGAACTTAGTATGTAGCACCAGTCTACCACAGGAATTACTAGGAAATCGCTCAACTGAGCTTGGAGGCACTAGTCTTGTGTGCCGGGTGATTCCAATTACCTCTCCCAGCACTTCCGTCAAACAGCGAGCCTAGGCCTTTTAGAAGCCAAGGGTACCAGCAGGCTGGATGTGGAGGTACAGGCCATAAGCTCAACTCTCAGAGGTGTATATGCATGGGAGGCAGATGTCTGCTACCCACTCGGACATGGGAGTTGGAACCTAGCTACACTGTGATTGAAGAAGGCCATTGGAAATCGCTGTATTCAACTCAGATACACGGGAGTTCAGGCCCAGTGCTCACACATGCTTTTCCCGCAATCTCTCCCAGCCACTAACATAAGGATGTTAGCAGCTACTCCTAGAGTCAGGCAGGATGCGGGAGGGTTCTGCCCTGTCCTCAGCTCTCACAGGGAAGCATGTCTTGAAGCCAGCTGTCAACTAGCTGCATTCCTATGGCAGTGAAAAGGTAGCAGTATTCTGAGTCAGGAGGTTCCAAGATTACCAATCGACTGCACCTGGGGATACCCTCCAGGTCTTCTTTGTTACACTGCGTCTCAGAAGCCTCTGGCAAACGTCTCTGCTGAAGACCTGCGAAACTCACTCTGCAGGCAGTGTGGAACTGTGAGGGACTGAGGCTGAGCTCAACTCTCAGAAGTAAGATGGTTTTGGACAAGACGTTCAGCTACCCTCTCACGTATGGAACTTAGTATGTAGCACCAGTCTACCACAGGAATTACTAGGAAATCGCTGAACTGAGCTTAGAGGCACTAGTCTTGTGTGCCGGGTGATTCCAATTACCTCTCCCAGCACTTCCGTCAAACAGCGAGCCTAGGCCTTTTAGAAGCCAAGGGTACCAGCAGGCTGGATGTGGAGGTACAGGCCATAAGCTCAACTCTCAGATGTGTGTATGCATGGGAGGCAGATGTCTGCTACCCACTCGGACATGGGAGTTGGAACCTAGCTACACTGTGATTGAAGAAGGCCATTGGAAATCGCTGTATTCAACTCAGATACACGGGAGTTCAGGCCCAGTGCTCACACATGCTTTTCCCGCAACCTCTCCCAGCCACTAACATAAGGATGTTAGCAGCTACTCCTACAGTCAGGCAGGATGCGGGAGGGTTCTGCCCTGTCCTCAGCTCTCACAGGGAAGCATGTCTTGAAGCCAGCTGTCAACTAGCTGCATTCCTATGGCAGTGAGAAGGTAGCAGTACTCTGAGTCAGGAGGTTCCAAGATTACCACTCTACTGCACCTGGAGATACCCTCCAGGTCTGCATTGTTAACTTGTACTCAGAAGCCTCTGGCAATCGTCTCTGGTGAAGACGTGTGAAACTCACTCTGCAGGCCGTGTGGAACTGTGAGGGACTGAGGGTGGGCTCAACTCTCAGAAGTAAGATGCTTTTGGACAAGGCGTTCAGCTACCATCTCACATATGGAACTTAGTATGTAGCACCTGTCTACCACAAGAATTACTGGGAAATCGTGAATTGAGCTTGGAGGCACTCGTCTTGTGTGCCGGGAGATTCCAATTACCTCTCCCAGCACTTCCGTCAAACAGCGAGCCTAGGCCTTTTAGAAGCCAAGGGTACCAGCAGGCTGGATGTGGAGGTACAGGCCATAAGCTCAACTCTCAGAAGTGTGTATGCATGGGAGGCAGATGTCTGCTACCCGCTCGTACATGGGATTTGGAACCTAGCTACACTCTGGTTGAGGAAAGCCGTTGGAAATCGCTGTATTCAACTCAGATACACGGGAGTTCAGGCCCAGTGCTCACACATGCTTTTCCCGCAACGTCTCCCAGCCACTAACATAAGGATGTTAGCAGCTACTCCTACAGTCAGGCAGCATGCGGGAGGGTTCTGCCCTGTCGTCAGCTCTCTCACGGAAGCATGTCTTGAAGCCAGCTAGCTGTCAACTAGCTGCATTCCTATGGCAGTGAGAAGGTAGCAGTATTCTGAGTCAGGAGGTTCCAAGATTACCAGTCGACTGCACCTGGGGATACCCTCCAGGTCTGCATTGTTACCCTGCTTCTTAGAAGCCTCTGGCAAACGTCTCTGCTGAAGACCTGTGAAACTCACTCTGCAGGCAGTGTGGGACTGTGAGGGACTGAGGGTGAGCTCAACCTTCAGAAGTAAGATGGTTTTGGACAAGGCATTCAGCTACCCCCTCACGTATGGAACTTAGTATGTAGCACCAGTCTACCACAGGAATTACTAGGAAATCGCTGAACTGAGCTTAGAGGCACTCGTCTTGTGTGCCGGGTGATTCCAATTACCTCTCCCAGCACTTCCGTCAAACAGCGAGCCTAGGCCTTTTAGAAGCCAAGGGTACCAGCAGGCTGGATGTGGAGGTACAGGACATAAGCTCAACTCTCAGAGGTGTATATGCATGGGAGGCAGATGTCTGCTACCCACTCGGACATGGGAGTTGGAACCTAGCTACACTGTGATTGAAGAAGTCCATTGGAAATCGCTGTATTCAACTCAGATACACGGGAGTTCAGGCCCAGTGCTCACACATGCTTTTCCCGCAATCTCTCCCAGCCACTAACATAAGGATGTTAGCAGCTACTCCTACAGTCAGGCAGGATGCGGGAGGGTTCTGCCCTGTCCTCAGCTCTCACAGGGAAGCATGTCTTGAAGCCAGCTGTCAACTAGCTGCATTCCTATGGCAGTGAAAAGGTAGCAGTATTCTGAGTCAGGAGGTTCCAAGATTACCAGTCGACTGCACCTGGGGATACCCTCCAGGTCTTCATTGTTACCCTGCGTCTCAGAAGCCTCTGGCAAACGTCTCTGCTGAAGTCCTGCGAAACTCACTCTGCAGGCAGTGTGGAACTGTGAGGGACTGAGGGTGAGCTCAACTCTCAGAAGTAAGATGGTTTTGGACAAGGCGTTCAGCTACCCCCTCACGTATGGAACTTAGTATGTAGCACAAGTCTACCACAGGAATTACTAGGAAATCGCTCAACTGAGCTTGGAGGAACTAGTCTTGTGTCCCGGGTGATTCCAATTACCTCTCCCAGCACTTCCGTCAAACAGCGAGCCTAGGCCTTTTAGAAGCGAAGGGTACCAGCAAGCTGGATGTGGAGGTACAGGCCATAAGCTCAACTCTCAGATGTGTGTATGCATGGGAGGCAGATGTCTGCTACCCACTCGGACATGGGAGTTGGAACCTAGCTACACTGTGATTGAAGAAGGCCATTGGAAATCGCTGTATTCAACTCAGATACACGGGAGTTCAGGCCCAGTGCTCACACATGCTTTTCCCGCAACCTCTCCCAGCCACTAACATAAGGATGTTAGCAGCTACTCCTACAGTCAGGCAGGATGCGGGAGGGTTCTGCCCTGTCCTCAGCTCTCACAGGGAAGCATGTCTTGAAGCCAGCTGTCAACTAGCTGCATTCCTATGGCAGTGAGAAGGTAGCAGTACTCTGAGTCAGGAGGTTCCAAGATTACCACTCTACTGCACCTGGAGATACCCTCCAGGTCTGCATTGTTAACTTGTACTCAGAAGCCTCTGGCAATCGTCTCTGGTGAAGACGTGTGAAACTCACTCTGCAGGCCGTGTGGAACTGTGAGGGACTGAGGGTGGGCTCAACTCTCAGAAGTAAGATGCTTTTGGACAAGGCGTTCAGCTACCATCTCACATATGGAACTTAGTATGTAGCACTTGTCTACCACAAGAATTACTGGGAAATCGTGAATTGAGCTTGGAGGCACTCGTCTTGTGTGCCGGGAGATTCCAATTACCTCTCCCAGCACTTCCGTCAAACAGCGAGCCTAGGCCTTTTAGAAGCCAAGGGTACCAGCAGGCTGGATGTGGAGGTACAGGCCATAAGCTCAACTCTCAGAAGTGTGTATGCATGGGAGGCAGATGTCTGCTACCCACTCGGACATGGGAGTTGGAACCTAGCTACACTGTGATTGAAGAAGTCCATTGGAAATCGCTGTATTCAACTCAGATACACGGGAGTTCAAGCCCAGCGCTCACACATGCTTTTCCCGCAACCTCTCCCAGCCACTAACATAAGGATGTTAGCAGCTACTCCTACAGTCAGGCAGGATGCGGGAGGGTTCTGCCCTGTCTTCAGCTCTCACAGGGAAGCATGTCTTGAAGCCAGCTAGCTGTCAACTAGCTGCATTCCTATGGCTGTGAGAAGGTAGCAGTGTTCTGAGTCAGGAGGTTCCAAGATTACCAGTCGACTGCACCTGGGGATACCCTCCAGGTCTGCATTGTTACCCTGCGTCTCAGAAGCCTCTGGCAAACGTCTCTGCTGAAGTCCTGCGAAACTCACTCTGCAGGCAGTGTGGAACTGTGAGAGACTGAGGCTGAGCTCAACTCTCAGAAGTAAGATGGTTTTGGACAAGGCGTTCAGCTACCCCCTCACGTATGGAACTTAGTATGTAGCACCAGTCTACCACAGGAATTACTAGGAAATCGCTCAACTGAGCTTGGAGGCACTAGTCTTGTGTGCCGGGTGATTCCAATTACCTCTCCCAGCACTTCCGTCAAACAGCGAGCCTAGGCCTTTTAGAAGCCAAGGGTACCAGCAGGCTGGATGTGGAGGTACAGGCCATAAGCTCAACTCTCAGAGGTGTATATGCATGGGAGGCAGATGTCTGCTACCCACTCGGACATGGGAGTTGGAACCTAGCTACACTGTGATTGAAGAAGGCCATTGGAAATCGCTGTATTCAACTCAGATACACGGGAGTTCAGGCCCAGTGCTCACACATGCTTTTCCCGCAATCTCTCCCAGCCACTAACATAAGGATGTTAGCAGCTACTCCTAGAGTCAGGCAGGATGCGGGAGGGTTCTGCCCTGTCCTCAGCTCTCACAGGGAAGCATGTCTTGAAGCCAGCTGTCAACTAGCTGCATTCCTATGGCAGTGAAAAGGTAGCAGTATTCTGAGTCAGGAGGTTCCAAGATTACCAATCGACTGCACCTGGGGATACCCTCCAGGTCTTCTTTGTTACACTGCGTCTCAGAAGCCTCTGGCAAACGTCTCTGCTGAAGACCTGCGAAACTCACTCTGCAGGCAGTGTGGAACTGTGAGGGACTGAGGCTGAGCTCAACTCTCAGAAGTAAGATGGTTTTGGACAAGACGTTCAGCTACCCTCTCACGTATGGAACTTAGTATGTAGCACCAGTCTACCACAGGAATTACTAGGAAATCGCTGAACTGAGCTTAGAGGCACTAGTCTTGTGTGCCGGGTGATTCCAATTACCTCTCCCAGCACTTCCGTCAAACAGCGAGCCTAGGCCTTTTAGAAGCCAAGGGTACCAGCAGGCTGGATGTGGAGGTACAGGCCATAAGCTCAACTCTCAGATGTGTGTATGCATGGGAGGCAGATGTCTGCTACCCACTCGGACATGGGAGTTGGAACCTAGCTACACTGTGATTGAAGAAGGCCATTGGAAATCGCTGTATTCAACTCAGATACACGGGAGTTCAGGCCCAGTGCTCACACATGCTTTTCCCGCAACCTCTCCCAGCCACTAACATAAGGATGTTAGCAGCTACTCCTACAGTCAGGCAGGATGCGGGAGGGTTCTGCCCTGTCCTCAGCTCTCACAGGGAAGCATGTCTTGAAGCCAGCTGTCAACTAGCTGCATTCCTATGGCAGTGAGAAGGTAGCAGTACTCTGAGTCAGGAGGTTCCAAGATTACCACTCTACTGCACCTGGAGATACCCTCCAGGTCTGCATTGTTAACTTGTACTCAGAAGCCTCTGGCAATCGTCTCTGGTGAAGACGTGTGAAACTCACTCTGCAGGCCGTGTGGAACTGTGAGGGACTGAGGGTGGGCTCAACTCTCAGAAGTAAGATGCTTTTGGACAAGGCGTTCAGCTACCATCTCACATATGGAACTTAGTATGTAGCACCTGTCTACCACAAGAATTACTGGGAAATCGTGAATTGAGCTTGGAGGCACTCGTCTTGTGTGCCGGGAGATTCCAATTACCTCTCCCAGCACTTCCGTCAAACAGCGAGCCTAGGCCTTTTAGAAGCCAAGGGTACCAGCAGGCTGGATGTGGAGGTACAGGCCATAAGCTCAACTCTCAGAAGTGTGTATGCATGGGAGGCAGATGTCTGCTACCCGCTCGTACATGGGATTTGGAACCTAGCTACACTCTGGTTGAGGAAAGCCGTTGGAAATCGCTGTATTCAACTCAGATACACGGGAGTTCAGGCCCAGTGCTCACACATGCTTTTCCCGCAACCTCTCCCAGCCACTAACATAAGGATGTTAGCAGCTACTCCTACAGTCAGGCAGCATGCGGGAGGGTTCTGCCCTGTCGTCAGCTCTCTCACGGAAGCATGTCTTGAAGCCAGCTAGCTGTCAACTAGCTGCATTCCTATGGCAGTGAGAAGGTAGCAGTATTCTGAGTCAGGAGGTTCCAAGATTACCAGTCGACTGCACCTGGGGATACCCTCCAGGTCTGCATTGTTACCCTGCTTCTTAGAAGCCTCTGGCAAACGTCTCTGCTGAAGACCTGTGAAACTCACTCTGCAGGCAGTGTGGGACTGTGAGGGACTGAGGGTGAGCTCAACCTTCAGAAGTAAGATGGTTTTGGACAAGGCATTCAGCTACCCCCTCACGTATGGAACTTAGTATGTAGCACCAGTCTACCACAGGAATTACTAGGAAATCGCTGAACTGAGCTTAGAGGCACTCGTCTTGTGTGCCGGGTGATTCCAATTACCTCTCCCAGCACTTCCGTCAAACAGCGAGCCTAGGCCTTTTAGAAGCCAAGGGTACCAGCAGGCTGGATGTGGAGGTACAGGACATAAGCTCAACTCTCAGAGGTGTATATGCATGGGAGGCAGATGTCTGCTACCCACTCGGACATGGGAGTTGGAACCTAGCTACACTGTGATTGAAGAAGTCCATTGGAAATCGCTGTATTCAACTCAGATACACGGGAGTTCAGGCCCAGTGCTCACACATGCTTTTCCCGCAATCTCTCCCAGCCACTAACATAAGGATGTTAGCAGCTACTCCTACAGTCAGGCAGGATGCGGGAGGGTTCTGCCCTGTCCTCAGCTCTCACAGGGAAGCATGTCTTGAAGCCAGCTGTCAACTAGCTGCATTCCTATGGCAGTGAAAAGGTAGCAGTATTCTGAGTCAGGAGGTTCCAAGATTACCAGTCGACTGCACCTGGGGATACCCTCCAGGTCTTCATTGTTACCCTGCGTCTCAGAAGCCTCTGGCAAACGTCTCTGCTGAAGTCCTGCGAAACTCACTCTGCAGGCAGTGTGGAACTGTGAGGGACTGAGGGTGAGCTCAACTCTCAGAAGTAAGATGGTTTTGGACAAGGCGTTCAGCTACCCCCTCACGTATGGAACTTAGTATGTAGCACAAGTCTACCACAGGAATTACTAGGAAATCGCTCAACTGAGCTTGGAGGAACTAGTCTTGTGTCCCGGGTGATTCCAATTACCTCTCCCAGCACTTCCGTCAAACAGCGAGCCTAGGCCTTTTAGAAGCGAAGGGTACCAGCAAGCTGGATGTGGAGGTACAGGCCATAAGCTCAACTCTCAGATGTGTGTATGCATGGGAGGCAGATGTCTGCTACCCACTCGGACATGGGAGTTGGAACCTAGCTACACTGTGATTGAAGAAGGCCATTGGAAATCGCTGTATTCAACTCAGATACACGGGAGTTCAGGCCCAGTGCTCACACATGCTTTTCCCGCAACCTCTCCCAGCCACTAACATAAGGATGTTAGCAGCTACTCCTACAGTCAGGCAGGATGCGGGAGGGTTCTGCCCTGTCCTCAGCTCTCACAGGGAAGCATGTCTTGAAGCCAGCTGTCAACTAGCTGCATTCCAATGGCAGTGAGAAGGTAGCAGTACTCTGAGTCAGGAGGTTCCAAGATTACCACTCTACTGCACCTGGAGATACCCTCCAGGTCTGCATTGTTAACTTGTACTCAGAAGCCTCTGGCAATCGTCTCTGGTGAAGACGTGTGAAACTCACTCTGCAGGCCGTGTGGAACTGTGAGGGACTGAGGGTGGGCTCAACTCTCAGAAGTAAGATGCTTTTGGACAAGGCGTTCAGCTACCATCTCACATATGGAACTTAGTATGTAGCACTTGTCTACCACAAGAATTACTGGGAAATCGTGAATTGAGCTTGGAGGCACTCGTCTTGTGTGCCGGGAGATTCCAATTACCTCTCCCAGCACTTCCGTCAAACAGCGAGCCTAGGCCTTTTAGAAGCCAAGGGTACCAGCAGGCTGGATGTGGAGGTACAGGCCATAAGCTCAACTCTCAGAAGTGTGTATGCATGGGAGGCAGATGTCTGCTACCCACTCGGACATGGGAGTTGGAACCTAGCTACACTGTGATTGAAGAAGTCCATTGGAAATCGCTGTATTCAACTCAGATACACGGGAGTTCAAGCCCAGCGCTCACACATGCTTTTCCCGCAACCTCTCCCAGC